>NC_018210.1:0-1200000 GCF_000219625.1 Zymoseptoria tritici IPO323 | reverse complement strand
CTTGGCTAAGTAGTTCCGTGCAAACGCTACGTTTAGGTCTAAAGAGGCTTAAATTACCGGAATAGGTTAGGTAACATTTAACGCAACGACTAATTTAGGTAATTAAAACAGAGGAAACAGGCCTAACAACAAGGATAGGACCTGTCGACCGTATACGGGTAAAGACGCCTACAAAGCGTGTCCAAAACTAGGAGATTGTCCTATCGTCAACTATCGTCTTCGACCTAATAAAGCCGATATAACAAAAGAGGATAAGAAATTCCTCGACAACTACCGGAACGTCCTTAAGAAGGACAAGGCCAAATGCCTCTAGCAGATGAAGTTTAGAGACCCTATTGCTATAGGACTAAAGGATTACTACAAGATCACTAAGGTACTAAAGGAATGGACTAGGTCCGGAACACCTAGTTCAAGTAGGACAATCGTCTCTAACGAACCGAAGACGCAGTATAGCAGTCACGCTATTAGAGCGGTTACTTAGTTTAGAGTAATGTCGACCGAAGCTCACGACGAGAAAAATCGATAGCTTCTAGATAGTAGCTCGAACGTTTACATCGTAAACAATCTAACTATGGCAGGATTTAAGGTCGTTAATATACCATATAACGTGTCGATTTACACCGGGAACTAACAGATAAAGGCTGCTGCAAGAGGCACGGCAAAAGTGCAGTTCCTATTACCCTTAGGCAAGCCGATTACGCTGTTACTAAGGGACGTCCTGTATATACCCGGATTTTACGTCAACATCGTGTCGACTAGGCTGTGTAGAGACTTCGGCCTCTTCTTGGACGAGAGGACCGACAACTGGATAGATGAATCCGGAGCAGTTGTTGCCAAGATTAAGCGATATAGCGGCTTACTATACCTAAACCTGGCGACTACGCCGAAAGTAAGGATTGAAATCATCAACTGGCTACTTAACGAGAACAGTTAACCCCTAAGCGTCGAGATAGCGTTGAAAAGGGATTAACTAGCCGATCAAACACGGCTCGTCGCCTTCGCGACGGACAGCAGGGCTGCGAGACGACCTAGAGTCCTCTCTTAGGCCTAATAGCACCGAATTATAGGCTACATCGGGGGTGATCGTATATTAGAACTCTATCGAGCCGCTAAAGGCGTAGAGTATCTGAAAGATGGAGATGCGGCCCCTAAAATGTACGAATGCTACTTATGCGCCTAGAGCAAGTCGAAAAGAATCGTTTCTCGAAGAAAACCGGTTAAGATCAGGATGCTAGCACCTTTTTCCGACGTTGCGGCCGATATCGTGGAATTTAACATAGCAAAGAACAGAGATAAATACATGTTTTACGCCGTGGATTTGACGACACACCTGCACTTCGTTTGGACGATGCCGAACACTAATTAAGCGAGCCTAGTACGATACTTCGAGGAACTTCAGACCTTTGTGAAGAGTATAGGTCGTGAAATATTCGCCCTTAGATCGGACGCAGACCCCAAGTACGGATTAACGTTTTAGTCCGCACTCCGCAAGGGATTAGTAATGTAGAAGCCCTTAGCACCGTATACGTAAGCACAGGACCTAGCAGAACGAGCCGGCGGCGTTATCGTCGAGATGGCAAGAACACTAATTATTAAATTAAGGCTCCTAAAGGATCTCTGGAATGAAGCCTACGTAACAGCAGCCTACATTATAAATAGGGCCCTAACGCAAGCATTAGGTTACAAATCCCTATGGGAAATAGCGACAAACTAGAAGCCAGATATCGCCTACATCTATAAGTTCGGGTCGAGAGCGTATGCACACAAAACTAATCCAAAAGACGTCCCTAAAAGGGAGAAGATGATGGAGCGAGTAAGAATCGGATACCTAGTCGGCTTCGAGGGATACAACATCTTTCGAATCTGGATCCCAAGCCTAGACAGGGTGATCAGGACAAGAGATGTAGTGTTTAACGAGAAGATGAAGTACGAAGGACTCTACGACTTTAATCTGAATATAGTAGTACTACTTAATCTTGCGATTGATGTCGAACTAGACTACGCTGCAGAAGCACATTAATTTTATAACCTACAAGAGGCTATGTACATAAGCTACATCGCTAGACAAGGTAATAAGGTCGAAATTCCGGAATCCTTCCGAAGAGGTGCTCTAATTTAAGATAACAGTAATGTCGAATACACAATCCCCTACAACAGACCTAAAGAAATGCGAGAGGACATCGTGGAGACGTTTGTTAGTGTCCAAGGCATCGAATATATAGACAATCAACTCTTCCCCTTCTATCAAGCTTAGAAGCGGGGACCGGAACAGATAGATCCGGACGATAAGCTCGATAAACTAACGTTATCGGCTTAACGGCAGAGAATGATCGACTACCAGCTACCTACAAGCTTTAACTCCGAGGTTATAGACTTTAACTTCGGCGAAATAACCTTATTCGACGCTACGGGAATGTTTACGACTTATGCGACGATAGCTAAAGTCTACGCTATTACTACGATGAAGGCGGTTATAGAGGAAGGAGCATCCGCAAAAGACGCACCTGTCCTTATCGGAGATTTACCGCCAGAACCAAAACGCTAGAAAGACCTTATTATACACAAGTACTTAAAGGAATTCGAAAAGGCTGCTAGAGCAGAGTTTTAAAAGGCTCTAGACACTAGAACGTTCTATTAGATCCCTAAAAGTTAAGCAGGAAACAACCCAACCGTCCCGTTAACGTAGGTGTTTAAATATAAGCAAGACTTAAAAGGACACTTGGAGAAGTTTAAGGCTCGAATTTGTGCAAGAGGAGATTTGTAGTTAACCGAGCTTAACACGTACGTAGCCACCCTCGCAGCGAGGCTGTTTAGGTTGTTAATAGCAATTATAGCACACTTTAACCTGGAAACAATCTAGATAGACGCCGTAAACGCCTTTCTAAACTCTGAGTTGCCGACGCTAATCTACCTTTAACCCCTAGACGGTTTTCGAGACCCGAACATGCTATTAAAATGCGTTCGCGCCCTTTACGGCTTTAAGGAGTCCCTAGCGCTGTAGTAGGGAGATCTGAGTAAAGGAGTAGAAGAGCTTGGTCTACGGCAAGTCGTTAATTGTCTATACACCGATAGAAAAGTTATAATCTTCTTCTTCGTCGATAACATTGTGTTGGCATTTCATCATAAACACAAAGTTTACGCCGAAGATATATAGAAAAGGCTAATAGCTAAATACGAGATAAGGGTTATAGGCCTAATCGACTACTTCTGTGGAATTAAAATAATCCGGAACAGAGAGACTAGGGACATGTGGCTTAACTAAGACACCTATATTAAGAAGGTCGCCGGAAGATACAATGTCTTATTAACTAAAAAAAGGGCGGATACACCTCTACCTATGAACTTTAATTAGGAACCGGCAAAAGAAAAGGCAAAACCCTACATAATTAAGGAGATGTAGTTAAAAGTCGGTTCTCTTAACTTCGTAGCATCCTATACAAGACCGGATATCGCTTTTGCAGTTTCTTTGTTAGCACGTTATCTGGTAAATCCAGCCGAACATTATCTTAAAGCAGCAGATTATTGCATTAGATATCTGCTACAAAGCTCTTAATTAAGCGTTTAGTATAGCAAAGACGACAGTAGGCTTACCTACCTGTCGCAACCGCTGGAGTTCTTCGGAGCCTTAGATGCGTCGTTCGCAGACGATCCAGAGACGCGAAGAAGCTCAGAGGGTATAGTCTTCTTCTTGTTTGGAGGAATTATCGACTAGAAGTCCACGAAGCAGACTATAGTTACTAAATTATCTACGGAGTTAGAGCTGTATGCACTTAGCTATGCTGGAACGGAGATAATCTAGTGGGAACGAGTGTTCAAAAACATAGACTTAAGCCTTAACAGTAAGGGGAGGTTATTATATAACAACAAGCAAACTATTCGAGTCGTTACTGCATAAGGCCAAAAGCTAGACACTAAGATAAGGCATGTGGATATACAGCAGTGCTAGCTGCGTAAGAGGTACCAAGCCGGAGACCTTAAGGTCGAATAGGTCGAAACTACCTTAATGCCCGCGGACGGGATGACAAAACTGCTATTAGCACAACGGCATCGCGCCTTTCTAGACTAGCTCCGAATAACAATACTACCGGATCTAGGGGGTAAGGACTACGCTAATAGTAAAACTTTACTACCGGATCTCGGGGGTAAGGGCTAGGCAAATGCCTAGCCTAACTTCACTATTAGAAAGAAGTCTGCACAACGATTAGGAGCCATTACATAGCCTTACATGCACATTACATGCGGACTTAAATTATTACGTTTACCACCTTAACAAGTGGTCCAGGACGTATACATCTAGGGATCCATCGACCGGATTACCCTTTTAAAGCCAAATTCACTTCACTTTTTGCGCTAAACTGAAATTGGCAGCTACTAAAGACCTAAACAGCTATCACATGCCGAACCACGCGTACTTCTGAACCCGTAACGCATTCCTTAGCACTGGTCTGTGCTTATTCTTAGAGCTTATATCTTTTCCGTTTGTAGTTCTACTTTCTCTTCTTTTCTTTAACTACCTTATTTTGTATTAGTAGAGGTGTTAACATTGCATAGTAGCACTATTGCGATAGTGAACACCAGAAATAGGCGCAACCTTAACCCCGAGAACGAGGCACCACTTCTGGACTTTAACGTACTCGAAAACGTCCCCAAATTAACTAAGAAGTCGAGAAAACACTCGAAAACCACCTCCACGATAGGCGACAACCAGTCTAGTATCGACGCTAACGACCCGAACGCGCGCGTCGACACTCCTACTAATCTAATTACTCTAGAACAGCTACGTCAAGTTACCGCTAAGGACGCAACCGCTCGTACGCAAGATAAAGTTTAGGACAAGTAGTAGGATGCACAACCTTATCTAAGGGAAGAAGACGCAATCGACGCAGTAGCTAAAGCTGTAGTTAACCGCGAGTTGTTAGAGGCCGAAGATCTACTAAGCGATAAGGACGACATGTTCCGACACCGCCACCTTAATTAGCGCGCAGTAAGCAATGCGCAGATACCGGATTAAAGCGCACAAGTCCTAAACGACGGGAACATATAGGAGGATACTATAGCAGCTGGAGCTAAAGTCCCAAATAAGGACAACGCTCCTCCTTAAGAAACAGTTATCCTCGACAAAAAGGAGTTCAAAAATTACGCTGCAACACTTTATTAAGCTAATCTAGTTACCGGACAATCGGATAAGGCCTTTTAGGCCTAGCAAGCTAGGGACCTTAAAGCTATTTAGTTATACGAAATAAAGTTAAGAACGAATAGTTATACAACCGAAGAGGACCTGACAGCATACTAGGACGCAAAGGCAAGAGAAGCGGCTATCCTAAAAGCAGAGAAGAAGGCAGAGAAACAACGCAAAGCTGCTAAAGAGGCCGAGTCCGAAGCCGCTAACGTTAAGAAGGAGTTGTAGGATGGATCCGAAGTCGACCCTATCCCTAAGAAGAAGACTAGAAAGGGTAACTTCAACTAGGGCCCCTTGCGTGGAACCTTTGTAACAGAGACTTTACGTCGTTAGAACCAACCTTAGTAGACCCTAACGAAGAAATCAACTCGCGCTCCTAAGACCCTACGTACAACTAGTAGGCAGTAGAGTGCTAAGAGGCCTACAACTCTTCTAGACAAACAACCCAAAATCACCGATTAGGTCGTTAAGACTTACCAAAATGCATTTAACGACTTCTCTAGAGAATTTGGGCGGTTTACCAACTTCAGCGCAACGAAGGAGTAGGCGTTCCGGTGGAATAAAGGAGAAGACGGAGTACTTTAACGCGACGCTGCGGAAAACAAGTCAAAGCCTAAGAGGTAGTTGAAGTCCATCCTGCTCACCCTCCTTAACTCTATCGACCGCATAAAGGAGTTCAAGGCGCCAATTTCAGCAAAGCTTCACCCGTTAGCTCCCTTTATCATTAACGTCCCGTATATCGATATTCTTACTTAGCTTGAACGCATCTATAACGATATTAAGAGCGGAGTTACTGTCTACTACCCTGGACTTCTTTAGATTCTTAAGGACCTAGAGGCCCTCTATACCTTTAAGGGCGAAGGAAAGGATCGAATTATTAAAAGCATCGACCCTATCGCTGCGTCTACGATGTTAAAAAACTATACTCGCGCCTACGCTACGCCGACCTAGGACGACCAAACCCTGAATAAGCCTAAAGCCGATGCTAGAAACAACCGGATCCTAGATATTAAGACTATGCGCCAAATAGTAAAAGAACATAATTGCAAGTCTAAGGCCTCTAAGGAACGTAAAAAGAGGAGATAGGTCGCTTAGGCTACCCTAGACGCCCTCGACGAAGAGTCTGAAGGAGATAACGATCTAGAAAACTTCCTTACTCCGTATAGTAGCTACTCCGGACTACTAGCTCGCCTACGACGCAATTAGCTTGTTGACGACTCTTCCGACGAAGAGGAGAAGGAGCTCACACCTGTGCCTAAGCCGACCAAGAGAAAGGCACTAGCAAAGAAGTAACCTACTAAGGGCGTTGCCGTTAAGGCCGAGAAGCCCGCGAAACGCAAACGCTAAGATAAGGACGAAGACGAAAACGTAACAGGCGTTAACACTAAGTCTAAGCAATCGAAGACTAGAAAGATTAACTGTAACGCTAGGAAGGTCGCTCCCTTGCCTCTACCTAAAGGACCTTAATCGAGCAACGTTACTACTCCCGACCGGATAATAAGAGACGCCTACGCCGAGGAGGACGCTATAACCGCGATAGCGGGGAACTAACGTAGAGGAGCCGCCGTCTTCAACGCTATGGCCAGCGGATCCGGCGAGTTCGAGCTAGAATCTCTCAAACTTTAACGCCGTCGTCAAGCCGCCGCCCTAGCGCTTATCAACATTCTACCACCGCCAAAGAAGGACCCCGAAATCGAAGATTCGGACGACGACTCTAACAGCGAGGAGAGCGAGGGTTAAGATCGTTCAGTATAACATAAACGGATCTCGGGGGTGTGTCGATCTGTTAGCGTTAATTCATAAAACAGGGTAAGACTAGGGATATTAACTCTAACAGCCTAATTACGTAGTTAGTGTCCTATATAATATTATAGGATATTAGCGATAAGACCCTAACCCCTTTTGGGTATTTGGAATCACGGCGTCTATATAGTCTTTAGGTCGATAACCTTAAGAAACACATGGTTTTTCTCAATCTTGAAGTTCACCCCTGCATTGCACTACTCAATTGACAGGATGCATTCGTTGTCGGAAGTGTCGTCGACAATGAAAGTCGAAACGCATCTAGACCTCGCGATTGTTGGTTGTTTGCAGAGACACGAGCAGTGGGTGGACCCGAGTCATGGATCGAGCGAATGCCGGTTGAGCAGCGGGCAAAAGAGGCACCGCATTATCTCAGCACGAGCTCGCCATGGCATGCGTGTTGATGTTACAGGAGGTAAGATTGCTGTAGACATGCCGTTTGATCAGCAATTGTTCAAAATGAGTCTGCGAGCAGTTACATACCACTCAAGGATCAAGGCAACTCATCAATCATCATCGTCTTCTTCCACCTTGATACCATCCTTCGTCTCCCTCTCCTCCGCCTTCTTAACTCTGCCCTCACTCTCCTCCTCCACCTTCTTAACTCTGCCCTCACTCTCCTCCTCCACCTTCCCACCACCCTTCTCCCACTCCTTCTTCTCCTTCTTCCACACCTCCTTCAACCTAACATACCCCTCATCCTCAATACACTCTCTCCAAACCTCCTTGAAAACCTCACTAGCAGCCGCCTTCTCCTCCCTCCCATCATGCCCAGCACTCTTCTCCTTCCTCACCCGATCAGCCTTGACCTTTCCCTCCGCCTCGAGTTCCTTCTCGGACTTCTCGTACTTCCTCCCGCCCTTGTAGTTCGCGTACCGCCGAGCCCGCGTCATGCCCATTTGGATGAATTTGCGGGCCATGTCGGCTCCGACGAGATCCTCTGAGCGGACATAGTGGTCGAAAGCGGACTTGAGGGTTTGGGATGATTTCTTGGCGATTGGGACTGTTCGGAAACGCCAGTGCGGGAGCAGGATTGATTTGTAGGGTTCGAAGGAGAGGACTCCGACTTCACCGCGGGCTATGGCGTAGGACATGCGGAGGGAGGTGGATGTGAGGGCGGGAGTTGGGAAGAGTGGCGGTGAAGAGGCATTGGATGGGGAGGGGGAGGCTTCTTGTTTTGGGCTGGGCGAATCATTTTTGGAAGGCTCTGGAGACGATGAGGTTGTTCGAGCAGTTGATTGACCCTTAAATCCACGTGTTCGTGGAGGCATTGTAGTTGTTGTTCGATGTGGCAAGTGGTGGGACCAACGTTTCCAGATCCAATGTGCAATTTTGCCCCCGAACATGTGCTAGACAATAGTCATATTTACATTCGCTATGGTCATGCTATGAAGCTGCCGATAAGTTGAACGCACCTTCTGAACCTTGCGAACACGATGGGATAGGTGTCAGAGCGTCATCATCGCCGCCGGAGGCACAATAGCCCCGATTACGTAATTACCATCAACTTTCGTGGTTTGGGCTATATAATGGCCTAAACGTCTCCCCGCATCATCCAATCGCTTCACAGCACCCTACCCCGCCTTGTTACTTTGTACTAACATAATAATAGCTAATTTTGAATTAATCGATCTACCGGATCGATAAATAATTAATATTTAGGATAAAACTAAAGGGCGGAAGGCCTCCTAAACGTACATGTCTCGGAATTAAATTACTATTTTAGAATACTATATTAGAGTATAGCCCTACTCTTTTTACGGGGCGATCTATAGTATTTTGCGGAGTACTTTATAGGGAAATATATAACCCTACCCTTTTAGCTTCGCGATTTGATCTACGAGAAGTATAAGCTAATATTAAATATTCTATTATCGTAGCCGCATTATCTATAGTATCTATCCGATAAAGCCTAACCTTTACCTTTCTATATCGGAGACTTCGCGCTTCCGATTATACCTTCTTATCTTTCTCGTAGACCGTTACGCGTAGAGGATTAAGAATAAAATTATATACTTCTTCCGTATATAAGTACTCTATCTACTACTTATACCCTAGCTATTATACTACCGTACTTCCGTCCGTATAATTCGTCTACTCGTCTATTCGCTCGTCTATTACGACTTTAGAATTATCGTAGTCGTAATTAGTATCCTTACGGGTACGTAGTTGTTCGTAGCGATTTAATCCTCTAATAAGCTTTAGGTATAGACCGAGTCCGTCGCGCGAGGTTATTCGGACGAACGTAGTAAGACTTACTCTATATATATATCCTCGAGAAAAGATAGGTCGCTAGAGAATAGCGTAGCGACTTTACCTTTAACTTTCTCGCTAGTACTATCGGGTCCTAGCGGAAGGCCGTAGGACCTAGAAGGAGTCGGTCTATTATCTCCTCGTTAGTCTTATCTAGGAAGTTATTAATCGCCTCCGGTGCTACTCGCTTTCGTATATTCTACTAAGTAAGTTAAGCTTCCTTCGAGTATAAGTCGATCCTTATCGATGTCTTAGCTTCGTATTCGGAGCCTTAGTAGCGCCGACTCCTCGCTACTATATATAGAGGAGCGTTAGTATAACGTACGTAGTAGGTTTAGGCGTCTTTACTACCGCTGTCGGAGTTATCGGTTCCCTCGTCCTTACCTAGAAGAGGAGCCGGCGCCTATAGTAGAGGGGTAATATTATAGGGGTCTATAGTCCCGCTAGCGCTACGAGGTATAGGGAGGAAGCGAAGAGGTCTATTAGCTAGGAGAGGTAGGCCGGCTAACCCCGCTTCGAGGACGGTAATCTACTACGGTACGCGGTTGTAGTCGCGTATAGAAGGTTCGTTAGGTTAAGAGCCTATCTACTTAGTACTAGGTAAAGGAAGCCTCTATACGTATAGGATACGTAACGTAGGGCTAGACGATCGCGTTGTAGATAGCGATATATCGGAGATAGGTAGGAAAGGTATTACTAACCCGATACTCGCGGTAGACCTATCGAATATATTAGTATAGACACTCTATATACGCGATCTATTATACTTAAGCTAGACATACCTTAAGAAGGACAAGACGCTCCGTATCGGTTAACCCGGATACTTACTTATACGCATCCTAGCTAGACGTAGTATCCGTAGGTACTTTATCCGCGGTATAGACTTAAGGCTGTCTATATACTCTAGCCTCTAACGCGAAGTAATATAGTCTAGTACCCTCGATTTGTACTTGTACGTACCGAGCTCTAGAATCTATAGGTTCGAATATACCCTAAGAAAGCGTGTTCCTTAAACTTTTCTAGCGAAGGTAGAGGAAGATACGCTTCGTTCGTTAAATAGCGTATATCCGTACGTAACTAGTACTAAGCGAGCTCTAGGACTTATAGACAAGCTAGCAATAGTATATATATATATAGTAGTATAGTAGTATTATATATAGGCTAAAATAGTAGTGTTATATATAGGCGAAAACGGTAGTGTTATATATAGGTAAAACTAGTATTATCGTTCGTATATAGGCGAAATTAGTAGTATTATATATAGGTAGGATCTCGTTCGACGCGTTATAGTAGAAAGCGGAGTTAAGAGGTCGGCGTTATAGGGGATTATATAAAGGGTTGTCGCTAATAGTCTTAGGCTACGGTAAAGGTATAGTACGAGAGCGGTATCGTAGAGGAAGCGGAGGAAGAGCGGTCGATATGTTCGCCGGTAGGCGACTTATACGACGTAGTCGGAGGTAGTCTAGGCTTTAAGGAGAGTCGATAGTAAATGCGGTAAAAGTGTCGTAGCGGACGGCGGTAAGGAATCTATTTAGGTTAGCGTAGTCCGCTCGAGACACTTATAATGTTTAATACTAATAGGACTAGAGGCCTATCCGCTTATTATACCTAGTCGCTTAGTCGATAGACGGACACTACTAATTAAAGGCGTATATCGCTATTATCGAGATAGGTTCTAGGTAAGGAATGCTAACGCTATTTCGCGTAATCTAGCTTAGTCTATAATGTAATATATATACCGCAAAGAGTAATAATATAAAGAGACGGAAGGGAGTTATAGTATTAATAAGGGAAGTAGGAGAAACGGTAGTATACTTTAATAAAGGACGGGATTTAGCGCGACGATAAGACCTATAGCTTACCTATATAAAGGACAATCCTTATACTTACCTCGGAATTGTCCCTCCTACGTTTTATACTATAGACATAATAAATTTAAAGTTGTACCGCTTAAAGCATTATATTACTTATAAACATATACGGACTATAGGCGGTAAAGATTCCCGAATTTCTCGGCGTATCTAAAATTTCTTCTATTTTAGGCTAAGGAGTTATATAATCGACTTAATGTCGAAGTAGTAATTAGCGAAAACAACTATCTAGACGGCTCTATATAAGCCTTAAATAACTAAATTAGTTTCTATTATTACAAATTTATATATATATAGTAAGTAGCTATACCGTCTTTAATACTCGGTCTTATAAATCGCTTTATGTCGTACTTAATTGTTCGTAATTAGCAAACTCTCTACCTCGCATTCCGCCCTATATTACCTAGTATACTATAGACTAACGATCTTATCCGGGTAGCGATAAGCGGGAATAGGTCTAGTCTCGGAAGGCTACTTAAAGAAGGCGGAGTATAGGTATACGAGGCGGATCTTACTATCGTCGAGTAGACTATTTATACGACGTAGGATACGCTAGCGACGCTCGTTAGCTAGAAGATCCCGTATCGCCTTAGTCGGCTACGAGATTATAATTATCTCGCTATAGTACTCTATCTAGGTAAGAGTACGGAGGAAGTATTAACGAGCCGTATATAACTCGGGCGACATCGATAGTAGTAGATAGTCGAATAGTATAAGCTTACTCCGCGATAGCGTATTAAAGATACGAGGGTATAAATTAAGCTATTAAACCCTTATCGTATAGCTATAGCCGACGGCTACGTCGAAGGTATACCCTCGATACCTATACTTTACTATAGCCGCTACTACGCTCTTCTAGTGCTAAGTGTTAAAGGGCTAGTATAGAGTACGGCGACCTATTCCGGAGTAGAGGTATATAGTACCGAAGCCGGTAATAGCCGCTTAGATATAGGTCGCGTAAAAGTCGAAGATATAAGAGAGGGTCGACTTACCTAGGGCAAAGATAAGCTAAACCTTAAGAGGGCGGCGGCTATTCGTAGTCGTTATCTGTCCTATAATAATTTAAAGAGAAGTAGAGTAGCCGTAGTCGATCGCTACTCGGCCCTAAACTAAATATACGTAGATACCGTTTCGAAGTATATAGCCCCTACCGAACTTATCTCTATCGTTAAGGAAAGTAAGCATCTCCTAGAGCACCGAGCTTATAGCTTCTCTAAGTAAACGCGTAGACCCGGTATACCGGATCGTAGGAGTGCTAAACGACGGCGGAGCGATTTAATATAGTACTAGCCGCTTTATCGTAATCTCGGCTCGTACCCTTGTCTTAATCCTATTCGTCCGTACGATCCCGAAATAGGTATATAGAGGCTATTATGCTCGGAGCTAGAGCTAATACCGTAAAGTACTCTCGCGGCGAATGTCCTATATTTAACGTAGACAAAGGGCAACCGTCGCATATTAGAACGTATAAAGATAAGTAGGAGGGCGAGTAATAAGTAACGATAAATAGATAAGATAGACGTAATACTATACTATAAATAAAATCTACGCGCTCGTAGCGACATTCTATCCTTATACGACGTCTAACCTAAAATATCGTTCGGCAAATAAGTAGCACTGTTAATAGGTCGACTCTATAGCATCTAGGTTTAGGAAGATCGCGGCGTACTAGCGAGAGCGAACGCCCTTAATGTCGCTCTTTCCTTTATACTCCTTACTCGGTAGACGCCGATCGAATCGATCCGGAACCTAGACTATATCGATGTCCGGTATAAAGCCTAGATACGCTAGACGAAATTCCTAGATCTACTTAGCGGTCGGCGCGCGGTTAGAGGCGAGACTAAGATCGCTATCGCCCGTATAATTAAATAAGGTAAGCTCCTTAGCGGCGGAGGATAGGTATTACTACGTACCGCTGCCCGGAGGCTATACGCTAGGGTTAAGTAAGTCTTTACGCGGGGTAAAGAGTATAATCGGCCCTCCCGCGGCGATAGTATCCTTTATAAGTGCTTACTTAAATAAGCTCCCCTTTAACGCTTCCTCCTACGTATAGTATCCGTAGCGTAGAGTATAGTCCTCGTCTAACAACTCGAGCTAGTCCTACCTACCCTTACCGTTAATAGGAAGTAATAGGTTAACGAGCGAGCCTTTTGCCTTAGTAAATCTTACTATAGCCCTCCGTCTCTTTCCTATCTCCTTAAGAGCTTCGGAATCCGTAGTATCCGGAGTATCGATAGTATATAATCTACGCTCTTTTTTAAGTAACATCCTCTCTTTTATAGCGAAGTAGCTAGTATCGAAGACGCCTCGGTAGTATAAGTAGCGGCTCGGAGCGCTATAGGCGAAGCGCGGATCGTATAGTCGTAAGAACCGAGCCGATGTCTCTAGTTAGCTATCGAAACTAACGTCGCTAAGATCGATAGTAGGCGTATATACCTAGAGGCGCTTATAGTCGACGCGGCGGAAGGCTAGGACCGGCGATCTATAGCTATCGGGATCGCGTAGTCGTTAAGCGGTAGTAATTGTTCTCGAGGCGCTATTAAACGCGACTATAACTACGGAGTAGGGACCCGGGAGGCGCGTATGTCGCTACTATCGGTCGAGGTAGTATAATATCGCTACGTCGTAGAGACGACTACTATTTTTAAAGTCGGTAAAATCTTACGCGAAACCCGCGGTAGTTAATATAAGTAGAGTATCTCTAATAAGTGCTTTAAACTCCTTATCCTCCGACTACTCCTATAAGGTATTAAAGATCTCTCCTTCGACTTTCTTCCTCTTAAAAGTATACTTAAATACGTAGGTCCTAGCGATTCCTATAGCTAAAGCCCGCAAAGCGCCTAAAACTCCTACTTCGAAGTCCTTATATATAAGATAGAATATAGGTACGAAGTCTAGTACCCGCCGTATACCCGAGGCTTCGTTCCTAGTCTTTATACGAATACTATAGTCCTATCGGACAAATGCTCTTATTACTATATATTAATAGCCGACGCCGTATACCGCCTAGTACTTCTTAACATTCTCCTACTAGTACGTACTCGGATAGATCTCGCGGAAGTTATCGTAATCGAACCTACGATAGTCGGGAGTAGGCGTTACTAGACTACTAAGTAGAGGCGTTAGGAGAGGTGTTACTATAGTAGTGCACTTCTTAAGTAGTTATAATAGAGGACGGTAGTAGAAGTAGCACCTTAACTAAGCGAGTCGTTGTTAGACGGAACGAGTAGTATTTATAATATACGGTCTCCTATAGGTCCTATATTTTAACGCGTCCTTATACTATCTTTACGAATGCCGCGTCTAGATCTCGCGAGTAGCTTTACTAAAGGGCGGTAAGCGACGATGAGCGCGGACTTAATTAATATAGCCCGGGAGTAAACCGGAGATAGTAGGTTAAGGTAGAGAAGGGAGCGCGTTACGTAAGCTTAGACATAACCTAGAATTAAAAAGTTGTCTAGAAATAGTAGTAGTTACTCGACCTTATACATTGCAATACCTTACTCTATAGTCCTTTTATCCTAATCCTAATAGCCTTCTTCGTCTAATCTTCCCTATTTTAA
This sequence comes from Zymoseptoria tritici IPO323, assembly GCF_000219625.1. NCBI lineage: Eukaryota > Fungi > Ascomycota > Dothideomycetes > Mycosphaerellales > Mycosphaerellaceae > Zymoseptoria > Zymoseptoria tritici. The sequence continues at coordinate 1,185,331 of NC_018210.1, read as the reverse complement.
CCCTCCTCGTTAGACGCCTATCCTAGCTCGCGCTATAGAGATTTATCTTCTACATTACTATCCCCCGGCCTAGCATCTTCGTCGTTATTAGCGTCGTCTATCTTATCTCGGTCGCTAGTACTATCTTTACTACTATCTAAATTAGTCCTACGCGACGGCTAGGTCGGTAGCGACTACGGTACGTCGAATATAGACGCCGCTATAGTCTCGTATATAAATATAGGCCTCGGCGAGAGTTGTATCTAATCTATAGCCGCCTCTACTAAATTCTTAAAGCTACGATCCTAGCGTTCGGCGTTGTCGCCGCCTCGAAAATAGAGCTTAATAACGAAACAGACCTCGACAGACTCTAGATTTAAGAAGCTAAGCTTACTTAGGTTAGCGAGAGGCTAGAGGAAATCGCCGGAATTACGCTTATACTATACCTTATTCTAGCTCTAGTCGAAGTCTATGTCGCGCTCGGTACTAGGTAGGAGTAGACGTAGCTTTAGTCTCTTAATCTCGTTACGGGCTGTCGTACTAGGCATTCTTAGGCAGAATTCTTGCGTGCTAAGACTTCTGTACTTCCTATGCCTACCGTATACTACTATCGTACCCGAGTCGAGCGTAGGTAAGTGCGAGCTATCCGAGCTATAGCGGTGCGGAACATCGACTTCTATTAACTTTAGACTAAACTCGTACTAACCGTAGAATATCGGCTAAATCTTACGCTAAACCTACCTTAAGACTCGATAAGCATTAACAAAGTCCTAGGCATACCTCTAAAAGGCGCTATAATCGATAAGAATAGACTAGTAAGCGGAGTCGTAATACCTAAAGGCGTATTCGAAGATCCTAATACGAAGCTCTATAGGGAGCTTAAGTAGGTATAAAATGTTAACTAAGGGTACGGTTACGTACGGTAGGCCGGGAGCGTTAGTAGAGGCTATCGCGTCCGATCGCGTAATATGCCGTATACTTTAGATTTTAGATTTTAGGAGAGCGAGGTAAAGAAGGCCCTACGGTAGGCGATTACTAGAGCGGGACAGTTATTAATAGGCACATACGGAAACAACCTCCGGTTATCTATACGTATACATTCTCGTACATTCTAGCGCGAGGTTTATCGCGCCTATACCTAGAGAATACAATAAAGGTCTTTAAGGAACATTCCCGAAGTATAGGGAAAGATGTACAAACCGTAAGTAGCTTAGCCTCCTTAACTATTTTTCGGCTCCGAAAAGTAGGGAAACTTTTAAAGTCGGAGGAGTTAAACAGCTTAATAGCATTATCGTCCGCCTATAGAATCTTAGTATCGTAAATAGTAGCTATGCCGTCGCCGCCTAGTAACGATTATACGCCGGATAACGACTCGGAGTCGTTAGCTACTAACGCGTCTTTAAACACGAGTAGACCTATCGATCCGCGGTATAGAGTACTCTTCGGAACTACGACTACGAATCTACCGTCTAACGGGCCTAAGCTATTACCGTTATTTAACCCCGACTTCGGATAGCGCCCTTCTCCTAGCCGCGATCCTATCGTTTTTAGCTATAGTAGTCGGTTAGTAACTAGCTTCTAGTATAGTTATAGAACGCCCGAGGAGAGGCGCTACGGACTAAACATCGATAGCTCGGTGCTCTAAAGTAGATTAAGAGACGGAAGAGGGGAGGTAAGTTTTAGTCGATAATCGTAACGCTCGAACATCTACTAACCGATTCGGTTCTTATAATATAGCATATTACTCCTTTAGGTAGAAGCACTAAGCGATCTAGTAGTACGCCGCTAAACTTTAGTATATACCCGAGATTTAATCCTAACGATCCTTTACTATATAGCATTATATTATGCGTTAGTAGATATCTATTAACTACGAACTTAAACGTATTTAAGAATATACTTCGTTAGAGCCCTTAATAGGTAGCCGAAAGATTAACGAGAGCGCGTAAGTCTAAACGAATACATTATATTAATCGCATCGCGACGTTAGGGAGCTAGAGAGATCGTTCGCGTAGAAATAAGTAGGAGGAGGTTATTAACGCGACTGTCAGAGGCTGGTGCCTGAGGCTGCATCGGCTGTGCCAATGCCTGGGCCAACGCCCAACGGCCAACGCCTAACGGACGAACGCCGGTTTAGAAATCCACTAGGCCGAATCGGGAATAAGCTTCCTTTCGGCCGACTGGAAGGCCACGTATGCGCCAAGCGACGCTACGCGCACACACAGCTTATACTCGACGTTCCGTTGTTCTAGATAGATCTTCTTTTCGGTAGCTTTAGAATTTCATACATTCGGATCTGGACCTTTGTGCGCAACTTCGGTTCAGACCCTTACAGCGACTCGCGACTTTAGATATAGCATCTAGCTCGGCTTAGACGTAGGAGGGGACGAGGGCTATAGTAACTCCGAGCGAAGTAGCTCGATAGGATTTGTTAAGGAGACCGGGGTTAGGTTAGAAACTATCGAGCCTAGGGAAGAACTTACCGACGATCTAGAAGAAGAGGATTCTAATAGTAACAACGATAGGGCAGGCTGTAAAAGGTGCAGTTAAGAATAGAGTAGCAGTATGAATTACTTTAGAACAGACTCGATTCGATACTCTCTCGGAAGGAGGAGATTCTACGTATCCTTATAATACAGGCGTAATCTAGCTTAAACGAGCTTAAAAGGCCTTAGTAGGGGTGCATATGCCGCTAAGGTAGGGGATTAGATGCCGATTGTCAGTATTCGGCGGAGGCAGATATAATATAGCCCCCCTCCTTACGTAGAGCGTCGCGCTCTAAACGGTTTTACCTCGAGTAAATTCTTTTTAGTGTTTGCTAAGTTTAATAGCTTAAGGCCTTAATCGGGGTCTACCGCGGCTTTAAAACCTAGGCTCGGATCCCTCGAATTCTTCTCTTCTTTAACAACCTTGTGCAAACTTAGTAAGTGTAACTTAACCCTATCCGATGGCTAAACAGGTCTAAAAGTGCCCCCCTAAGGGGCATTTGTAGCCTGTATAGTGCTAATATAGCGTTTAGTTCCCTTTTAGCCCTATCTTCTACCGGACGACCTCGAATTTTATCGAAAAACCGCTATTCCTACTAAACGACCCTATCCGCGACCGAACGAGCCTATTATAACGCAACCCGCCTTTATCGCGACCTAACGCAAGCAATTCGCTGCTAACGGCATCTTTAAGGGCAATCCGTGCGTTAATTGCCTTAACAAGCCCTTAAACAAGGCCGATTTGGCCTAGTTCTGCCTCTTTGCGCGCGAATCGCCGGATAAGTAGGCAACTAATAATAAGGACGAATATTACCTAAAGTGTTACAATTGCTCTAACCGCGATTGTTTCTAGGTATATATACATAGGGTTAAAAGGAGGCTTTCGGGGGCTAATATAGTTAAAAGATGCCGGAACTAGTTAAAGGCGACATTATAAGGGCTAATGCGCTCCGTAAGGCCGCTATTGCCGCCGATAGTACCGAAGCGATAGCTGCAGCGGCTTGTTTAGCCTATAAGGCGATCTACGTGCGTATTTAGGGGTATGTATAGTTAGTTTGGGTCTATTTGGCTCTGTTAACCCCCTTTTAGGCGCTTTAACTCCTTTACTAGTATTAACGGCCTCTATCTGCACTAAGGTAAGGACGAATTCGACTAGAAGGGACCGCTTGTACTTAGAAAGCGCGAGAAGTTGCTCGCTAAGGAGGCTATAAAGCGGAAGAGGGAGCTTGTAAGTATTTAGGTCCCTTCTTGCCTAAAAGTGCCCTACTAACCCTAGCAAGGTAAAGAAGTGCCCGACACCCCCTATAAGCGACTTATTCTAGCCTAAGGAAGTACCGAGGACTACCTAAGGCGTCGCGTTTGGGCCCTTTCGGCCGCTCTAGACACTATCTATACCCGTACGGGCGCTAAGAAGGGCTCGAAGGCCTCTATTATAGAGGGAGTGCTCCGTCCGACCGAGTACGACCTCTCTAGGGACCTCGAGCCTAAGGAATAAGCATATAAGCGCTTTTTCGTGTTTCTTTTGTCTCTTTTAGCCTTTTTTAGGCCTATTTTATAGCTAATAGGCGCGGTAACGCCCGGGTTGTTTCTTTTTACTACGACTTAGCGACTTATAGATTAGATAGAATTAAAATAACTTTACTATACTCGATTATCTCTCGTTATGTAATAATGTCGTCCTTAGGGGCCCGTTTAGCCCCTAATTTCCCCCCCTAGGATTTTACTAGGTTCGTAAAATTCTTCTAAAGTAGAGAAAATATTTAGGTAACTAGGAACCGGACTAAGGAGTCTATGTAGTATTAACTAGTGTCTTTTAGGCCTTAATAGTAACTAGTAACGCGTTCGTGTATCTATCGTGCTAGTCTACCGTCCTTAGTACCTCCTATGCTTCTATTAAATGCTCTTATCGCAGCAGGGCTAATATAAGTCGTAGGTTCCTAAGTGTTTTTAGACGCGGGCTAACCCTTCTACGCGATCCTGTATATCTATCTGCCGTGTTATTTCTTACGCTTTAGGATCTTGTCTACTACGTAAACGTCGGGGTCCTTTAATCGGATCTCCTTTAGGCTCTTTTAGGCCCGTTCGGTAATTTTAGTAGGTTTTTCCTCCTCTAGTAGGGAGATATAGAACGTAGGATAGATATTTATCGTTTCCGGCAGTTCTAGCGTATACGCGATATTATTTACGACTCGCTTAATCCTATATAGGCCGACATACTTATAATCGAGCTTTTCCGACGGCCGGATAGACTTTAAATATCGAGTAGAGAGGTATATACAGTTGCTAACCTTATATGTTTTCGTAGTTTTGCGAGCATTGTAGTATTATACGTATCTCTCCTATAACGTAGCTAGTCTTTTATGTAGCGTTTTCTGTAGGCTAATTACTCTGTGCGCTATCTCCGCTGTACTAGGAGCTTTGCCCTCTAATTAGGGCAGGTCGGGCTATCTAGCGGCAATTAGATCGCGAACGTTATATACTTAGAATAGTGTTACCCCTATTATCGTATAAACGCTATCGTTATAAGAGAATTCGGCTACCGACAGCATCTGTGCCTAGTCGTCCTGTTCGTAGTTGTAGTATACTCGTAGGTATTGCTCTAGCGTTTAGTTCTAACGCTCCGTCTAACTATCCGTTTAGGGGTAATATGCGGTACTTAGGCCCCTTCGGACCCTAAGGTAGTAGTAGAGCGTGCTCTAGAACTTAGATATAAGGATTAGTCCTCTGTCGGACGTAATTAACTTAGGGGTTCCGTAAAGGCGGAAGATTTCTCTTAGGAAGACCTCCGCGAGGGTTTCGGTATTAATGTCTTTCCGTACGGGAATATAGTAGGTTATTTTAGACTACCTGTCTATAACGACGAGGATTAAGTCGTATATATGCCCTATAAACGTACTTAGGGGCAGATCGGTAATAAAATCTAATATTAGGTCCTCCTAGGGCCCGTTTAGTAGAGTTTCCGTATAGAGTTCTCTATATAGGCTATATCGCTATAGCTTCGCCCTATCGCATATCTAGCAGCTGTTTACGTAGTCCTTAACATATTTTCTTATGTCTAGCTAGTAGAACGACTGTTGTAACAGCTCTAGGGTCCGTTTAAAACTAAAGTAGCTAGCTAGGGGATCGTTATAGCACTAATAGAGAGCTGCTAGGCGTACTAGGCCCGCAGGTACGTACAGTTTCTGTTCGTAGAAGAGGAATTCGCCTTATATAGCCTACCTTTAGGTCTATTCCGGCGGATCCGGGTTATTTATAGCTAGTTCGACTGTCGATGCTATAGGGTTATGTTTTAGGCTTTCGCGTATTATATTAATTAGCGGGGAGTCTAATAATTCTTTTATTAGAGTACTCGCTATTATATACGTTTTGCTGTAGTAGGTCCTAGCGAGCTGCAGATAGTAGGTTATAACTGCTATTATAGACCGAACAGGGCTAGATTCGGCCGTTATTCCCTCGGACAGACCTAGTTAGTACCGAAGGGTATCTAATACAAGGGCACTATCGCTTTCGTTAATCTACTGTCCTAAGTAGTCCCTATCTTCTAGGTCTAGGCGTTTACTTACTCCGTCCGCGGCGGTATTAAGCAACCCCGGGTTGTACGTTATGTGGAAGTCGACGTTTAACAGCTACTCTGCCTATCTTGCCTATCTTCGGCTTAGTTGCTTAGTTGTTATAAACTATTTTAGGTTGTAATAGTCTATTAAGACCTTAATTTAGTGCGAAGCGCCCTTAACGTAGTATCTCTAGTGCTTAAAGGCCTCGACTATAGCGAGAAGCTCTTAATCGTGTATGTTATAGTTCCTTTCGGCCGCGTTTATCTTGCTAGAGAAGAAGGCTACTAGGTACTAGTGCATTTTGCCCTCCGTTTTATGCGGTTAGGATAGTACTGCCCCGACGGCGAACCCGGAGGTATCTATTGCGACGCGGATAGGCAGTTTTAGGTCGAAATGCCGTAAGATAGGCGCTTTAATAAACCTAGTCTTTAACTGCTAGAATGCTTATACTACGTTAGGAAGGAGTTCGAGGGGAACTAATTCCTCCTTTCTCTGTCGGTGTCCGCCTTTAGCACTATTTAGGCCTCTCTCTATTAAGTAGTTTAGTAGGCTAGCTATGCGGGAGAATTACTTAATAAACTAGCGGTAGTAGTTCGCAAATCCGATAAAGATACGAATATCCCTAACTAAGGCCGGAAGGGGCTAGTTAGCGATAGCTTAGATCCTTTCTACCTCTATTTCGACCCCTTTTAGGGTTACTATAAACCTAAGGTAGCTAACTTGCTGCTTAAAGAACTTATACTTTAACAATTTAGCAAAGAGTCGGTATCTTCTAAGTCTCTCGAGGACTATCCTAACGTGTTTCTTGTAGCTTTCGGCGTCTTGTAAGTATATTAAGATATCGTCGAGGTATACTATAACATAGTAGTCTAGTAGGCCCCGGAGGGCGTAGTTTATATATCCTTAGAACACTACTAGGGCGTTAGTTAGCCTAAATAGGACTATAGTGTACTTAAAGTAGCTATACCTTGTCCGAAAGGCAGTTTTCTACTAGTCGCTCTCCTTAATTCGGATGCGATAGTACGCGTCTCGTATATCTAGCTTTATAAAGAACTTTGCCGGCGCTAACTAGTCTAGCGATTCCTAGACGAGGGGCAGGGCGTGTCTATTCTTAATAGTAACGGCATTAAGGGCCCTATAGTCGACGTATAGATATAGGCTACTGTCCTTTTTCTTTACAAAGAGGATGCCTACCCCCGCTAGGGAGGTCGAGGGGCAGATCTACCCCTTCTCTAGGCTATTAGCAAGGTAGTTGCGCAGAGTCTCTAGTTCTATTATAGAAAGGTTGTATAATAGGCCGTATAGGGCCTCCTTGCCTTCTTCGAGGTCGATACTAAGCTTATTCGGCCCTATCTTAGGGAGAAGGGACTCGTTTCCTTCTACGAAAACGTCTGCGAAATCCGAGAATTCGCTTAGAAATTCCGGTTCTTTTAGCGCGTTATCTGTGTATTAAGCGGCAAGGGCCTAAACGCGCCCCGAAGGGATGCCGGAGGCGTCCTTCTAGAACTCTTCGGGTAAGACGAGCCTAACCGGCCTCTATTATCTACCTTTCGTCCCCTTCTAAGTAATGCTTTTACAGATAAAGTTTACCCTTAGGTTCTATCGTTCTAGCTAGGGTATGCCGAGGACTAGTTAGAACCTATAGATTCTTCCGACTACGAAGGTTTTTATATATCCTCTCGTGTGTCCTTAAGTGTCCGTTACTTTAAACAGGACGCGGCATTCTCCCTAAATAGCTATCCTCTAGCTGTTTAGTGCTACGTATTAGGCCGTTTGCCCTAACTCGGGGCTTAGGCCTAGCTCTTTAGCTGCTATATTATCTATAAAGTTGCTTTGCGCTCTATAATCGAGTAGTGCTCGGAGTATCTTAGTCCTATTAGGACCCTATATCTCTACTTTAAGGCGTATTAGCCCTTCCCCTATAGTTCGGGTAATTCCTCCTAGCTCGGCAGCCTTTCTTTAGGCCTCTAAGTACTAGACTTAACCCGTAGCGGTTAGAGGAGATCTACTACAGGCTCTCCCTTTTCCCGACTAGTCCTTATCGGGGCATTCCTAGCGCCGGTAGCCCTCTTTGCTATATATTTAGTAGGCGGTAGCCGACTTCTCCTTATTAGCCGCCTTCGGGGGGGTTTTAGCCCTTCTTAGCCTACTCGGGGGCTTATTGTTTTTGTTTAGGCGCCTTCTGTTAGTTTCGTCGACGGAAGTCTTCGCTAAGCGCTTTTTGTTAAATTCCTGTATCTGTCGGTACGATATATTAGCTCGTTCCTCCGCATCTACGAGGGTTATAAGGGTAACTTAGCCTTATTCGAGCCTGTTTCTAACCGCCGGGGTAAGAGCTCCCTTAAATTTATAGATTATCCTAGGAATGTCGGTGCAACCGATCTTATCCTACTATTCTTTTAGGTAGTTTATTAGCCCGGTTAGGGTCTTGTCGCCCTATTTAGCCTCTTTAATATTGTCTATAGCTCTTTAGGTATGTTCGTCTTTTATACCTATAGAATCTAGTATTACGAGCTATATGTCGCTCTATATTAGCCGAACGGGTGCCTTATTAAGAAGGTAGCGCTTCTAGTGCTGCTTTTAGGGTCTCGCTATCTATTCTTTAGCGAATTCTATCTTTTCTTCGTCGGTAGCTATACTAGCCCGGTTAATTGCTCGGTTAATATCTTCCTACTACTATTCCTAGTTAGCGCGGTTCTTTCCCTCGAAGATATAGGGATTCCGGGCCTTTAGGAGCGTATTCTTAGGGATAGATAGCCGAACTAGGGCATCGGGTAGGACAGTAGGGATAGATCCGTTCTATACCTAGGCGATACGGTCCCTTATAGCCTTGTTGCGTGCCTAGAGAAGGCTAAGCTAGAGGAGGCGCTCCTATCTAGCGGTAGCGGCCTCTTCCTTACGGATTTGTTTATTAATATTGTCTTCTTCTCCCCCGGGTAGAGTGTTCTCCAGTTCTTCTTCGCCCTCGTTAGCGGCATCCTAGTGTCCGATAGGTTCTTCCGGGGTTTTAGGCCCGCCTTCGGCGTCTTCGTCGTCGCTAACGGCAGTCTAAGTAGAGGTTTCTATAGTCTTCGGGTCGTTAGCGGGTTCGTTCGTATAGCGACGGGTGCTCTTGCTCCCTAATAGGCCGGGACGAGACGAAGCTATCTCGGAAGTAATTCGTTATACTATAGGGAGGATCGAATCGTATATAAAAGGTGCAGTTAAGAATAGAGTAGCAGTATAAATTACTTTAGAACAGACTCGATTCGATACTCTCTCGGAAGGAGGAGATTCTATATATCCTTATAATACAGGCGCAATCTGGCTTAAACGAGCTTAAAAGGCCTTAGTAGGGGTGCATATGCCGCTAAGGTAGGGGATTAGATGCCGATTGTCGGTATTCGGCGGAGGCAGATGTGACACAGGCGGTTACGGCGAAGCGTAGAGTAGAGAGTCTTAGCTAGGTTTTAGAGCGGAAGGACGTACATCTACCGCTAGGTAGAGCGGATTAGATAGAATTATACGAGAGTCGACTACTATACTAAACAGCTTTAAGGAAGAGTCCCGTTAGCGCTCGCTTAAATCGACCGCTCGCGCTATAAGCCTTTTCCGCCGAGTCGACTCTATCTATTTCCCCGGAGGGCCTTCGAGAAAGCCTAGCCCGGCTATAGGGAGACCGTCTAGAACCGCGTAAAGTAAGAATAACGACCTAATACTAGCTATACGCTCTAGACGCGCCCGGAGCGGTAGACGGATAGTAGTTACTTCCGATAGCGAGGAGGATAAGGAAATCGTACTAAACATCCGCTCTATAGTAATAAAATAGCGCTAAGTACCTATCGTACTACTCGACTCCGACGATAAAGTCGAGGAGCTTTCGCTAATAGCGGACCCTCTAGTAGAGGTGCCGAAAGTCTCTAGCCTTAAAGGGAAGCCCTTATCTAACTTTATACCTATATTATCGGTAACGACCGTACGAGACGATAGTACTCCTTCTAACTCCGAAGACGACGGAGATAAAGAAGACGTAGTGCCCGCCCCTCCGCCTATCTTAGTACCGCCTATCTTAGCACCGCCTATCTCGGCACCGCCTATCTCGGTACCGCCTATCTCGGTACCGCCTATCTCGGTACCGCCTATCTCGGTACCGCCTATCTCGGTACCGCCTATCTCGGTACCGCCTATCCCGACGCCGCTTATATCCTCGGCGACTACTCGTAACCGCGATATAACGATCCCTAATTCGGAAGACGATAGAGATAAAGAAGAGATAGTCCCCGCGCCTCCTATCGTCCCGGTACCGCCTATCCTATTACCGCCTATCCTTCCCCTAATATCCTTAGCTCCTACTCGTAACCGTAATATAACGGTTCCTAACTCTAACGATAACTCTAACCTCGAAGTCTAGTACGTAGAAGTGCTACGCGTAAGGACACTATTAATAGTAGCTCGTCTAGATAGGAATGCGAAACAATTACGTACGAATCGCTTAGCGCTACGGCTAGATTATCTTCGAGACAGTACTAGCTTATCTATCGAGGGCTCGGTTAGTAAAGGAGCGAGTAGTATTACGACGGATGTCGATAATCGATCCGTAGAGATAGCCGCGCGAGACTCTAGTAGGCCGGGACGAGACTCCGATAACGGTAGAGATAACGGAGAGGATAGACCGGAAGACTAGGTAGATAAGTAAGAAGAAGAGGCTAGTACAACTAATTTAGAAATTATTAAGAGGATAAGGAGGCTATACTACACTATACGCTAGCTCCGGTTAGACATTCTCGTAGTCTATAAGTCTAATGCGAAGATAGCCGGAAAGACCCGTAGATTAACTATCGGTACTCTAAGGCACGTTATAAGGACCGAGAGCGACAAGCCTAGTCGGTAGGACGAGTTTGTAAAGCTATTAAGTAAATATACCGGCTATGTAGATGTGCTTAGAGGTAGCGGCGTAGGCGAGGAATAGCGTAGGACCAGTACTAGTTTAAGATTCGACTACCGCGTAAAAGCGCTAACTCGTCTTACGACGTAGTTACGACTAGCGTTAAGGGAACTAGAGGACAACGGGGAGTCTAAAGACGATAATAGTAAAGATAGAGATAATAGGCATGTTAAAGGAAATAGAGGTAATAGAGACAATAGAGATAATAAAGTAGAAGAATAATGTAGAGATTAAACATAGTGCTCTTTATAGTATAGTTAGCTTAGTTCCTAGTAGTAGTTTATACGGTTACTAGTTAGTATAGTCTTTAGGGTTAGGGTTGTTAGTTAGTAGTAGTAAGGGTTTACGTATATACCGGTAACTAGCGGAAATAGCTCCGAACTAATAGGATTAATAGATATACTACCGCACCTCCTTTTATCGCGTTGTTATTATATATCGCGTACATTCCTTACTCTTACTATTGCCCTTATTGCCCTTATTTATTAGCCTCTTAATGCACTATTGCTATAGCCTTCTAATAGCTATTAACCTCCGGTAGATTAACCGATAAGCTTATCCTTAATCCCTTTAATGCTAGATACGACAAGCCCTTACTACCTAACTATATTAGCATTAATAGTATAAGATATATACGTTAGCTAGACTTCGTAAGCCTTAAGAGCCTCCGTAAGAGAAGGAGTAAGATATAGAAGTATAGTAAGTAGCTAGTGTATCTAGACACCGGTAAATGCTACTATTACTACTACCTCTATAAGGACGAGAGAAGGAAGTAGGTGCTGCCGGTAGTTAATAGCAACATAGGCCCTTTAACTTATATACTAAAGGTCTATAGCATCGATAAGGACGGTAACGTAGTAAGGAAGGAGGCTTAGAAGGGCATAGTTAGCTCTATAATCTCGGTCGTAACTACTAATAGTATAGATCGCTTTAAGCACCTTCTTATACGCTAGATTATATATTGTTATATTACCTTCTATATACTCGAGAACGAGTACTTCCGAGCTCTTATATCCTTTATAAATAAGGGCCTCGTAGGCTATCTTCCTCGCGCTTCTTCGACGATTTAGAGGTAGGTAATAGCTAAGTATTAGGCTCGGAAGGAGGCGTTAAGGGCGGAGTTAAAGGAGGCACTAAGTAATATATATATCTCGTTCGACGGCTAGACGAGTCCGAATTCGTATACGATATTTAGTATATCTACTTACTTCGTCGATAAGAGCGGTAAAAGGAGGACCGAGAGGCTAGCGTTTAGAAGGCTCCGCGGTAAGTATACTAGTATTAATATCTCTATACTACTATTAGAGGTTATTAAGGAATATAGTATTAAGAAACGTACCGGATACTTTATAGCCGATAATAGCTCTAATAACGACCCTACTATCGACGTAGTCCTAAAGGTACTATATCCCTACCGTATAGCTAAATAGCGTAAGGGTAGACGCCTCCGCTACCTTAGCTATATTAACAACCTTATTACTAAGGCTATATTACTCGGTAAGGGGAGTAGTAAAGCGATAAAGGAATTAGAGTAGTAGGTCGAGAAGGGTGCTCTCGAGGCGGTAGATACGTTCTAGCGTAACCGCGGAGCTATCGGAAAGCTATATAATATTATCCGGTAGATTAGGGCGTCGACGTAGAGGATAGAGGCGTTTATAGAGGTTTATTATACTAGCGCGGCGGTAATATTTAACAATTTAAAGGTAAGTAAATCTAAGTTTTAAGAATCTCGAGATTTAACGCTAGTAGAGCTTAAGTAGTACGGGAATAGCTAAAATTCGTTAGCGGCTACTCTAATTAGCTCCCCTATACGCTAGGGAGCTACCGTTAGAATTTCGGCCGCTACTATAGAGCCGCAACCCCTTACCCCCCGCTAAGAATACTAACTTTAAAATATATACCTTCTTCCTTTAACTAATAACAATACCCTTATAGCTTATTTAAGACAACTCTATACGCTAGAACTCCTTCTACTATATACTCGGCCGAGCGTAGAGTATAAGGGAACGCCTTATAAAGTTCTATAGGCTCTTCCGATCCGACCGCACCGTCCGAGACAACACTCTTACCGCGAACAATTAGTAGTAGATTAAGCGACTTTATAACGCCCTCTACGTCTTCGAACTTATAATAATAACTACTTAGGGCAATAGGAAGCACTTCTTTAAGTAGTATCTAACGCTTTAGTTTACGCTAGACTATACCTCTAAGTTCTTAGCTAAATTTAAGGAGGAAGCCCTAGTTAATAAGTAGTTTAGCTACCTCTTAGCTTATTATAACTACGTATAGCTAAAGGCTAAGAAGTATTAGAAACTCGCTAATAAGATGCTAATAGTATATGCTACCGTCGTCCTTAATCTAATACTAAAAATAGGCTAGTTCGAGGACCTTTAGCTTTATAGTACCGCTAAATAATAGGGCTATATTAAGTAGGTTCGAGAGCTTATTATTAACCTTTAGAATAGTAACTACCGACCTTCTACCCCTTATACCGCTCCTTCTACCGCCCCTTCTACTATACGCGCTCTCGAGAGCGACGACCTTTACGAACACCTCCGAGACTTTAAACGACGTAAACTTAATAGCCCCTTCGTACGCGTCGATCCCCTTAATAACTATATCGCTACCGACTATATATAAGATACGCTAACCGAGCCCCTTAACCTCCTTTAATACTAGTTCGAACGCCGCTATACGGAGCTAGAGCTCGCTCTTATAGCATTTAATATACTAGCTATTCTAATTATAAGTAATAAGGATAAACGAGCCTTCTTAGCTAGTAGGGACTTAATCGGATACCGTCGTTCTTACCTATAAGAGGACATTATTAAGGCCTGTAACTATTTAAGAAGCTAGTATAGACTACTAACACATAGAATAATAGTATTTAATAAGGAGTAAGAGCCGGTAGTATAATACGAATATACGAAGAAGGGTAATATTAGCTTATTAAGAGCGGTTAAAACGCTAGAGTTTAAAGAGATATCGACTATTATAACACTAGTAGATACACTAGCAATATAAGCTTTATTTTACGACCTCCTTCCTAATCTAGTAATAGTTACTACTAGTGCTATTAGTAAGGAATAGTAAACATCTAGTTAGTAGTAGTAAGCGGCTAATTTTACCGGTAACCATACTATAAAGAGCACTAATTAAACACGAGGGAGCGCGCGAATATAACATACGTCCGCGTAGACACACGCGTGTAGCATTGCTTCTGTATGGTCTGTATGGTCTGTTGCTGGTTGGTATTAAAGAAAGTTAACTCGAACACGTCATAGGCTCGGCACTGTCGCAACTGACTAGAACTATTATAAACGCACCGGCTTTGCAGAAGTTATATCAGAAGCCAATCAGCTGTCAATGCGGTTGTATAGTGTAGTGGGCAAGTCACACCCTTGGTGTCATTGACCATCGTTCAGTCTCTAACTCTGCCACAGTGAGCACATGTAAGCTAAAGTCATCCTCCGTTCGACGTTACTCCGCTAACATCTGGAACAGCTGATTTTGAGTACATCTTGATCTTCAGGGAACCCAGGTTCGAGCCCTGGTACGACCTTTTTTGCCACATTGGCGCTCTCCCTCTTTACTGCCTTGCTCTCCTCTTCGTCTGCTCTTACCTCAGGAAATTTCAGCGTGTTCGGTCGACGTTGAGGTCTTATTTTTGCACTTCGAAATTTGGACTTCGCCATGCATATGTGCCAAGGCGAGTGAATTTCTGTGCCTATCAGCTGTCCTTGCACATGATAAAAAGATCAAATTCTTCTCATGCCTTGTCTTGCATGATCGATCGTAGTAGATACTGGTTGGAAGTGAGACTTCAGACATTGATATCGAACAACTCCTGTCGGCCGATATTGAAAGACTCCTTCGGACGATCGTGCATTACCATTTTCGCACGTCTAATAAGATGGCGTTCGGCGTTGCTGCCTTGGCCTATGCGTGCCCTTCTCAATGGGTCTGATTCAAGGAGGTTCAAGTCTTCTTCAATGATCTTCTTGATCGGCCTACAGAGCATCAGCATGCAGGTGCACATAACATACGGAAGCCGTCACAGTTCGCTCATACCAAGGACAGAGAGGCTCTCAGTATCAAGCTTGGATATCTTAAGGGGGGGTCGAAGTCGTAACGAAGTCTGAAGTGGATACTGCTACTTCCGTACGTGTGCTTCACATTGGCAGAGGCAAAGAGGCCATAAGATACACAAGAAACGGCCGATGAAATGTAGTTCCAAGCTCCGAAGAAGCATAGGCGTATACGCAGAGGAGAGTAACGGACTCATTGAAGGTGCTACATACACATGCATTGAGGATAGGGGAACAGTCTTCCGGCGCCAGTTCAGGAGGTGAGGTCGAAGTTGACATTGAAGTCAAGATAAGGTGCGGGAGCGGGATGGCCAGGTGAATGTGAATGTGAGGAATGTCCGGATGCGGCATAAACAAGGCCAAGGCCACCTCGCCCCTGCGGCATGGCACCCATGCGCAAAGCGGTGTCTCACTGGGCAAAGTACCAGGCATCGATATCGCGCATCACGATCACGGTCGCGCATCTCCGCATATCTCAAATCTTAGCTTCATCCATATCACCCGGGTATCAATCCCACCAAACGCCTTTCCCAAGCAACCCATCCCACCTCCCAATTCCACCCTACCAATTCCACGTCCTCGCACTCGCCGCAAAAACAGGCGGTTTCCAAATCAACTTCTCCGGCTCAATCAACCTCTTCCCCTTAATCTTCTCCTTCTCCTTCCTCCTCTCCCTCGCCGCGACCACCGCATCCGTCAACACAATCACATGGTTCTTCTGGCTATACCTCAGCATATTCAAATTCTGCAACGTATGCAGCACATCATTCGTCGTCATCGCCAGCGTGGCGCCCAGCTCTTCCACCGCGATACCACCCGTGCTGCCGGGGTTCTCCGCTTCCCGCTCGAGGAGGACGTCGACGATCATTTCCTGCCAGTAAGCCCTGTACCCGAGCAGACCGAGATCGGACAGGGGTTTCTCTGGGGATCCAAGTTTGCCTTCGATTTTGGAGAGTTCGTAGGAGAATTGGATGAGGAGGGCGCCGTAGCCTTTTCGCTGATGTTGTGGGAGGGTGAGAATACAGGCCACGTTGTAGCCTTCTGCGGACTCCTTTTCTTTGGAGAAGTATCCGATAAGGTGGTGGCCGTGCTCGGAACGGGTGGTCATGCAGTAGAAGAGGAAGGGGTCGACGTCGTAGTAGAGGGTCTTGTGGTCGAGGAAGAGTTTGGACAGTAAGCAGAGGTTGCGACACCATGTCCTTTGCCTCCGACCGTCGATTTCGAAGAAGGAGACGTTGTCGTCGCGGTAGATCTCATTGCCAGGAGGATGGAACAGCTGGCACTTTCCGCGATGGCGTTTGAACTGAAAATTGCTGCCAAAGTAGCAGAGGCAGAACTCGCAAATATAGACCATGTCGCAGTCGGTGAATTCGGCTGGATAGGGGGAGAAGTACCACGGCTCAATCTCATGATTGCCCATTTGAACTCGCTCCAAGTTGCGGACGCGGCTGATTTCGGTTTGATTCTGGGTCATACTACCTCCGGTCCGGAGCTTTTCTATTTCTTCTTCACGGGAGTAGGGGACTGTGTCGGGAATAGCTTTCGCGGACGCCGCGGCTTCTTGCATGTCAACGAGATCGACGGCAGACTCATCATCGGGCTGCGGAGTGCCGGCATCGACATCTTCTACAGCAACCGTAGGGAGAGGATCACGATTCTCCTTTCCGCCTGCCTTTGAAGGATGTCGTGATAGTTTCGCGGGGACGTCTGGCGTAGCGGAGGCTTCTCGCGTGGCTGTCCCGCTTCTCGACCGTTTCTGTCCAGCTTTCGTTTGTGATTTCGAGTCGGTCTTGGATTGTTGTTGGGACTTGGACTGCTGAGCAGTCTTCTGCTTGGTCTTGTTGTCAGGCTTCTCCGGGATGGGCCACTCGACTTCTTGTGTGAGGTCAAGCCGATCTGCAGAGACCCATTCGTCGAGACGTTTGTTGAAGTCTTCGTAGTGGACGTAGAAGGTTGGGAGACCTTTTCTTGTCTGCATGGAAAGGATCTCTGCTTTGCGTGTCTCGTCGCTCTGGTGGAGTGTCAGCATGACTGTTAGAAGCAAGATAATTGTATTCGCTCTCGACAGCGACTTGACATTCGCTGACCTTCTTGACCATGGCCTTGGTCCCGATTCTGTGCGATGTGTTAGTCGCATGCCCCGGCATATTTGCATGTGATCCCAGCACTCACCTTAATGTCGAAAGCGTGGCCATGCCTCGCTCTGGTTTGACATCATCTCCTCCACTTCCGCCATGCTTGTTATCACCGTGAGGCGCCATGATGTCCAGCAAGATGGTCTTCCAAATGTGATGAGTATTCGGATGATTGTGTAATTCTGGCGATGAATCGAAGTGGAATCGAACCTGGTCGTCGCAGTTCGAGATGCGACCGAAAGCGACGGAGCTGTCTCCGGTGTGATCGGCTGTTGAACCTGCAAAAAGTTCCCCCAAAGTCCGACATCTTCTAGACCTCTTCCACTTCGACATCAACTGGACATGACCTCCCTCTAACACAACGACATGGCGGGCCCCGATCTCAGCCAAATCTCGAGCAACTGGAAGATCCTACAGGAAAGACTGAAAGCCGGCAAAAGACAAGACCAAAAAGTCGCATCGATCAAAGCAGCAACAAATGGCGCCGGCATAAAACGAAAGAGACCTTCGACAACAGACACCAAACCTCCTTCCGCGATCAAAAAGTCCCGCTTCACAATCTCCGACGCCAACACCACCTCCCTCCCCCGCAAGAAACGCCCCTCCTCCACCTCTAAAATGGGCGCCCTCACCTCCACCCCAACATCAACCACAACCGCCCAAAAAGCCTCCCGCCTAATCCACGACCACGACATCCCCGCCGCCGACATCTCCGCCGCCTACGGCACCACAACAACCTCCCTCACCCAACCCACCGACCAAATCAACATCGGCCACCACCCGACCCACGTCCCCGGAAAATTCCTCGCCCTCGACTGCGAAATGGTCGGAACCGGTCCCCCGCCCCACGTCGACAACCTCCTCGCCCGAGCTTCCCTCGTCAACTTCCACGGCCAACAAGTCTACGACTCCTACGTCCTCCCCCCAGCGGGGATGAAAGTCCAAGACTACCGCACCCACGTCTCGGGTATACAACCGCACCACATGCGAGCCCCCTTCGCGCGGCCGTTTGAGGTGGTGCAGAGGGACATAGCGGACTTGTTAGAGGGGAAAGTGCTGGTTGGACACGCGGTGCGGAATGACTTGAATGTGTTGATGATTACACATCCGAAGAGGGATATACGGGATACATCGCGGTATGCGAAGTATCGAGTCGAAAGTCGAGGGAAACCGCCCGCGTTGAGAAAGTTGGCAAAGTCGGAATTGGGACTGGTGATACAGACGGGAGAGCATAGTTCGATTGAAGACGCGAGGGCTACGATGGCGTTGTTTCGGAAAGAGAAGGTGGGGTTTGAGGTGGAGAATCGGAAGGTTTTTGGGCAGCCGCGGAAAGTGGGGAAGGGAGGGAAGGCGAGGGAGGAGAGTGTGGAGGATGAGAGTGAGGAGGAGGATGATGTGGTGGAGAGCGATGGGGACTTGGATCTGATTGATGGGGAGGAGGACGATGAGTTTGCGGACGAGCTGCCGGTTACGGAGAGGGTTGGTGCTGGAGGTGGAGCAGGGGGTGGGACGAAGAAGAAGAAGAAAAAGAAGAGGACGAAGAGGAAGTAGAGGGATTTGTATGAGTTTTGACAGCGCGGACAATATTACCAGCAACTTGCTGCCGCACAACACGACCAGTACTTTTGCGTCTGCTTCAAGTGTGGAACGACTCCTGTGCAGGGTCGAGTCGATTCGATTCAGGTCATCTATCTGTAATGGTCCACTCGCCGCCAACATCGCCTACTCAACTTCATCGCCTGAGAAGGGTATCACCGTTCATCTACAATGGGAAACCAGATCTCCAACCAGCAGCACCTCACCAAGATGGGTACCAGCCCACACATCCTCCTCTTTACGGCCCACCCCTTGACCATCCACCTCACAAAGGCACGTCCTCCATCATCTCCACCGCCCCTTCTCTCCCGACAGTCAATATCACATCTCCCAACGTCTTTGTCGCAAACCCAGCTTCACAGTACGCAAAATAGTATTCCCACTTCCTCTTGAACACCTCCACATCTTCCTCATTCATCTTCTTCCCTCCTCTCTCACCCGCCGCGTGTTCCGCTAGCAACGCTGGTCGAATCTTCGTGCTAAACTGCTGCATGAACGATTGCCTCCATAGTCGCAACGTTTTCGCGTAATGCGGGCCGATATTCTCTATACTTTCCGGAATGAGACGTGGTTCAATG
The DNA here is from genome assembly GCF_000219625.1 of Zymoseptoria tritici IPO323. Classification (NCBI taxonomy): domain Eukaryota; kingdom Fungi; phylum Ascomycota; class Dothideomycetes; order Mycosphaerellales; family Mycosphaerellaceae; genus Zymoseptoria; species Zymoseptoria tritici. The sequence continues at coordinate 1,165,991 of NC_018210.1, read as the reverse complement.
CCAGTCTTCGCATTGGAGGAGCCAGTGCGGATCGCATCGAGGAGTTGCGTTATAGTCGGTAAGTGGCCGCCAGGGAAAATGTACCGTCGGATGAAGTCGTCAGATGCGGAGTATGTTTTGTATCGAGATTCGGGCATGGTGATGCATTGGAACACAGCGACGCCGCCTTCGGTCTTGAGCAGCTGGTCGATGCATCGGAAGTAGGTGGTCAGGAACTCTGCGCCCACGGCTTCGAGCATCTCGATCGAGACAACTTTGTCGTACTTTTCGGATTCCGCGGGAACGGGAAGGCTGCGGTAGTCGCAGAGGAGGACGGTAATTTTGTCGGAGAGACCTGCTTCACGAATGCGGGCTTCGGCGAGGTCTTTTTGTTCGGAGCTGAGGGTGAGAGATGTCACACGGCAGCCGGTCTTTTGGGATGCTAGGATCGCGAAGCTGCCCCAGCCTGTGCCGATCTCAAGAACGTGGTCGCTGGACTTGATCTTCGCATTGGTGATGAAGCGAGTGAGCTTGCGGTATTGTGCATCCTCGAGCGTCTCTTGCGTTGACTGTGGATCGGATCGTGGTAGCCAGACGGGACAGCTGTAGGTCATGTCCGGGGAGAGGAATGCGGCGAACATGTCATTCGAGATATCGTAGTGCGCGGAGATGTGCAGGCGGGCATTGGTGAGGGTGTTGGTCTTGCGGATGATCGCAGACAGGCGGCCGGCCAGGTTGGAGGAAAAGGTCGTGCCATTGGAGAGGTGGGCTTTGTTGACGATGAACAGTTTGAAGAAAGCCGTCAAGTCGGGACAGCTCACTTCGCCCAGCATGTAGGACTCGGCGAAACCCATGTCGGCGAGGAGAGCCAGTCGCACCCAGAAGAGGTCGTTCGTGACTTTCAGCTCAGCGTGTGGGATTGTATATACAGTCTTCTCGTCTTCAACCTCGCCGGCACGGCGAGGCGTTCCGCAGATCGTGATGCTGCCATCGGAGTCGGTCACTTGGAGAGAGCCGACCTGGATGTTGCGGAGGAGGGAGAGGATGGCGCCGCGGGAGAGCGAGAGGAGAGGAGGGAACGCGAAGGAACTGGCGTAGCTGACGAGCGCCGCCGCGCTGTCGGTGAGGGTCATGCTGGTGGGGTGTTTCGAGATGAGGTCCAATGTTGATGAGGCGGGGGAATTCCGGACTTGGCCCAATGGCTCGGAAAGTGCGAGATGGTCGAGGACGAGGTCGGGGTGTATTACTACAAGTCAATGTACGCGCGCATAACGACCAGAAAACAAACAATAAAACGAGACTCGCTGGGCGAAGGCTGTCGGTGGTGGGAAAACAAAGAGAGGAAGCGGATGAGTCTGGAAGAGGAGATGGACTATCGTGACGTTAACTTTTTTGGTAGCGCTGAGACGGCACAATTCCACCGGATCGGATGTCGGCGCGAAAAGAAACGCTCACTAAGGTATCATCACTCCATTTGATGGAGGAGGGATGCGATGTGGGCGAAGTGATGGCCCAATGCCAGTGATGCTGGTCCAAATATTGACACGGTAGCGTCATCGATCTGCCGTGAACGGATTGGCCCCGGGTTTTCGAATGTGCCATTACTCCGGCACGGCGGGAGTCGGTGGATATGACCGTTCCGTTGTCCTTTACACACATTGGTGGCTGGGTACCTAGCGACGAAGGAATTTCGTCTGTCGTCTGTTGCAGTTTTTGTCGAGATGATCGCCTCGACGAGCTTGAATAGCTCCACTCAAGCAATCGACAAGAGATCTGATCCGATCTGACGAAGTGGGGCCGACTCCGCCTCGAATGAGGCTCTCAACAAATCATGCGACTTGAATGGATCGTCGTGTCGTGGTATGAATGACGAGATGTGGAACAGTTCACAAACAATTCAGCACCGCATGGACATAACGCGAGCTTCTACAAGTAGCGTATACTTCCTCGACCAGCGAGGGCTTCAATCAATGCCGCTCGAACGTAATCATGCACTCATGCTCCGCAATCTCCGGCACCGTCACATCATAGAACATCTCGAACCTCGACGTGATCGCAGGAGTCTTGTTCTCAAAACCTGGTGCGATCGAAGTCGTGTACTCGCGATACACAGCAGCCACCAAAGCTGTCATTTCAGCCATGGCGAGGCTGGGAGGTGTGTTAGCAAGGCTCATGAAATTTCCGCCTGCCCCAAGACCGAACTTACTGCAGTCCAATGCACATCCTCCCGCCCGACGAAAATGCCCAGAACCAGCGATTCATCTCGGCCACTTCCTCAAGCGAGCTGTTCAACCAGCGATCAGGGTTGAATGTCAATGGATCTTTGAACACCTCCTCGTTGCGATGCAGCGAGTATGGTGACATGCTGATGGTCGTTCCGGCTGGGATATCGTAGCCGTCTACAGTACGATCCACACCCAGCGAGCGAGGTTCTGAAGCAGGCAGTGGAGAATAAAGCCGTAGAGTCTCCTTGATGACCGCGTTCAAGACCGGCAACGTATCGAGGGTCTCTAGCTTGGGCACGCCGTCTTCCAGCTCGTCTTCTGGCAGCGATCGAAGTTCGTCGATCAAGCGACGCTGAAGTGCTTCATGCTGTGGCCTTGAGACTGCCCATACAAGAAACATCAGAGAATCAGCGGTGGTGTCGATGCCAGCGAGTAGATGATCTGCACACTCGGAGGCGATGTCGAGCGAGTCTAAAGCACCTGCACCAGATGCTTTGACCCTCTCGTGTGACTTCCAGAGCTGCGTGATGATCGTTGGGTCCGCAAGAGTGGCCGAAGGCTCCGCGGTAGCTGCTTTCTCAAATCCCCAGTATGCGTCCAGCGCATGTTTCCGGATGCCGCTGTACGTGGCAGGTTTTTGCATAGGTAGCAGCGGCTTCACGAGCCTCTCCATGGACCCGGTCCGTGTATATAGCCACTTAGTCAGAGCGGGCAGGTGGACAGCGAACCAGCTCAAGCGGCGACGAGTAGGATCGAGAATGTCCTGGAGAAGTTTGCGGTCCGCTGTACTCCCTGTCAAAGCTGATGTCCCCCCAAACTTGGAACCATAGAGGAAGTGCGTAATGCTATCAATGGAGTAGTAGTGGAGACTGCTGAAGATCTCATGAGGCTTAGTACCGCCCTCTTCGATCAGAGACATGTACTGCGAGACCTTCTCCCGCACCAAGCTGGCCGTGGGCCCTTTGAGAATGACAGACTTGGAGTAAGCATTGGCGACCAACTTCTTGCGGTCTCCGTGCGCCTTGTTCGAGTAGAAAGTGAAGAGATTCTGCTTTCCATAGGCATCGAACATCCGATAGAAAGAAGTCCGTCCATATCCACTGCCGGCTCCGTAGATGGTTCGCAGAGCTGCCAAGCTGTTGCAATGGATCTCATTCGGTCCTATGCGGATCACAGGTCCGTACTGATTGTGTAGAGCGTCGATAGTCCGGGTTCGAGCGCCTCGCCATTCCTCGAGGGCCAGTCGCCATTTAGTCAGGGCGTATAGTTTGGGTCCCGGGATCTTGCTCAGTCTGTCCAGGTACAGCGGCTGGACGATGAACTGGTAAAAAGCCGCCGCCAGCGATGCCGCAAAAATGATCAGAGTCAGCATGGTACAATAGATTAGCAGTCCTCGAAGGTCAACGGGCAAGCAGCCTCGTGGCTTCTCAAGTGCCAGCTTGGCAAAGTGAGGTCGGTCTGGCCGATGCAATGGCGCTTTTAGTCTTCAGCAGGGCGTGTCCAGTTCGTGCATCGCTTTACCAGATCGAGGCAGAATTGCCTTATCTTCCAGCGGTGAATCTGCGCTTGGAAGAGAAGCTTACATCGGAACAGAATCCGCATAACGGACGACATCCGAGGTACAATGGACCCGTAGCATGGATGTTTGGTGAACGCCTCATCATCGTTGAGGTCGGTATTGGTTCACAGGGGGAGCGGACAAGTGCCCGCCTGGTCAGAGGACATTTACTAGCGCGAACCTCCGCAGAGCCAATGATAGAACTGCGCCCCCTTGCCCGCTCGGCCCACGTCCTCTTCCCCTCTATCAAGATAGAGATGTCGTCGCCTATCGCTGCCTTCATCCCGTATGTCCATCCTTGGTGAGATATGTCGCGCCCGCCGATGGAGAGGCGGCGTCGGCAGTGCCGATTGGACCTCTATCGTGTTCGGACAGGCCGATAGCAAGACAGGCCAGACCACACCTCTTTGGTACGCTGCACATCCGTGACTTCGCGAGTGTCGATGATACTAAATACGATCTGGATATCGACACCATGGTCTCTGAAAACAACTCCAGGCAGACGACGGCAAACATCGAAAACCTCCCGAAGCCCAAGCATGTTCTATCGCCGCTGGAAGCCATGGGGGAGTGGCAGTCGATGCGATCCCGAAATTCGAATCTTACGCCACTCAGCGGCAGTGGACGCTGGAGCATCTCGCGGGTGCTTGCCGTGTGTTTGGTCGCGAAGGCTACGCGAAAGGCATTGCAGGCCACATCAGTGTACGAGATCCGGAGTTTCACGACCGCTTTTGGATCAATCCTCTTGCTGTACATTTCTCGATGATGACTATCAGCGACTTGATCTGTCTGGACATGCAGGGCAATGTTGTAGGTGGCAATCGGGTGAGTACTGGTCTCGCAGGTGTTTCCAGACGAACCGCTTCTGACTCCAACGGGTGCGTCTCCGTCAGCGCCAGCCAACGCAGCTGGTGTAGCGATCCACACAGCTTGCCACTTGGCTCGATCCGATGCTCATGCCGTCTGCCACGCGCACTCCCTGTACGGCAAGGCTTGGGCGGCTTTCGGGCGAAACCTTGATATGATCAGCCAAGATGTCTGCTACTTCTACAAAGCACATTCGGTCTACGACAATAACGGGGGCATTGCCTTCGCAGCAGACGAAGGTAGCAACATCGCTCAGGCACTGGGCAAGAACAAAGCTGCAATTCTGGTCAACCACGGCTTGATTACAGTAGGCCAAACAGTAGACGAAGCGGCATACCTGTATACTCTTTTGGAGAAGAGCTGTCGGATTCAACTCATGGTTGAAGCGACTGGGCTCCCCAAAAGCATAGCCGGACGAAGAGGCGGCGAGTACATTTCGCATGGCGGGTGATCCAGTAGGTGCCTGAAGAATAGTCCTTCTTACAGCATGTTCATCAACCTTTCATCGCAGGAAACACTCTTTGTCGAGTGTCAGCCGAGCTACAAACTTGAGGAATACGTCACCGCAGACTTCAAGATATAGCGACATTCCCAGAGACATAGAAGCATCCATAGGGTGGCGAACTTCGGTTGCAAACATGTCTTACCAGCCAGAACAGCAGTGCTTGTCCTTTCTACAACAACCAGGACCTCTCCTCGCATGCCTTACTCCGCCTCAAGGGACGGATGAATCCCATCGGGGCTCTGCTGACTGCCCATAGGAGAGTATCGGATATGGGGCCAGATCTCTACAGACAACTCTTATCAAGCTCCCCACATCGGGCACTCCGACTGTGTAATCTGCCGCGTTTCCCGGCAGAGCTGCGGCAGAGGTATGCCGGGGAATCGGGCTCACGAAGAACGCCATATATCGATGCTGGTCTACGAAAGAGTCGCAGCCTCATCAGGTTCGTTACTCGTCAAACAGCACCTGCGTCTCTACAATGTTGGCCGGGCTCAATATACTCGTTGACATTGTCCGCGATCATGGACTCCACGCAGTGGTAGGATTTACTCTTGGAATGTTAGTCCTGATCTACTGGGTACGTGCTATGGTCCATTGGTCGCTCAAAGCCATGCTGACAACACATTGTCTTAGTTGGCCACATTTACGGACATCAAACGCATCAACGGCATTCCCGAAATCCCTGGGGCGGTGCCCATCTGCGTGCATCTGCTCAAGCTCGGCGAGGATCATGCGTCCACGTGCGAGAGATGGTGGCGTCAGTACAACCATCCTGTATTCCAAATCAGGTTCGGCAACACTCGAGCCGTGGTGTTCAACTCCTTCGATGCCTGCCGCGACATCCTGGTGAAACACCACAGCGCCGTCATTGATCGTCCAAAGCTATACACTTTTCACGGTGTGATCAATAGCACACAAGGCTTCACGATCGGGAGCAGCCCGTGGGTTGCCAGCAGCAAGAACAAGCGAAAAGCCGCTGGTACCGCTCTGGCCCGTCCGGCCTTGCGTGACTACCATCCAATGTTCGATCTGGAGAGTTTCTGCATCGTCCGCGACATGCACGCCGACAGCGATTGTTCAAACCCACAGAAAGAAGTCAGCATACGGCCTTACATCCAGCGGTACGCTCTCAACACGACCTTGACGCTCTGCTACGGCATTCGGATGAACGACATCTACGATGAATTGCTTCGAGAGATTCTGCACGTTGGCTCAGCGATCTTTCTGCTCCGCAGTGCATCTGAGAATCTGCAGGACTACATCCCGGCACTGTGCTATCTTCCCAACAACGAGTAAACAGCAAGGTCCAAGGAGCTCAGAGATCGTCGCGACGCTTATCTCGACTTGCTGCTGAACGAAGTCTGTGAGATGATCAAGCAGGGCGTGGACAAGCCTTGCATCAGTGCAGCAATCTTGAAGGATGAAGAAACCAAGTTGGCTGGGGTTGAAGTATCTTCAATCTGCCTTTCTCTGGTCAGCGGCGGATTTGAAACCATTCCCGGTACTCTCACTTCTTGTAGCGATTCGCTCTCAACGCCAGCATTCACAGTGGCTAGCGAACGTATCTCGCTTTTAGCACCACTCATCGTGTCCAACAGACACCCATGAGCGCCAAGATTGAATCGTGGAGCATCCATCCTACATCATGATAAGAACTGATAAGCGCCTTGAACCTGGAGGCAAGAACATCGCGGATACTCTCGATCCTCTAAGGGTTTCCGGTCCAATTCTTCATGATGCCGTGCGAAGGTGGCATCGCCGGGCGGGCTAAGATCTCTTGCACACGATGTCAATGGCGCAAGAAGAAGTGCGATCGAGGACTCCCCGAATGTGGCAATTGTACCACGGCAAAACACTCGTGTAGCTTCTTAGACGAGGAACAAGATACGGCATCATATGCCGTTGAGTATGTCTTGAAAGCGCTTTTCCAATTGCTTTGCCATCGCTGACAGCACTTGCAAAGATACGTCAGCAGTCTCGAAAAGCGTGTGAAAGAGCTCGAAGGCCAGCTTGTGCAACATCACTGCCATGGCGAACACTCATCTGCACCGTCATTGCCACGACGGTATATACTTGCTTCACCGGACTGTAGTATGCGAAGCAACCCTGTCGGCGCTCCAGCTCCGAATCCGGAGGTGCTCGAGAACAATTTGAAGTCCGTATCAATGGCAGCCGTGGCGGAGCCATTCTTGGGACCTACTGCTGGTTTGAGCTTCGCTAGGTTGACGCAGGCTGTCCTTCGTCGACCGGCCCTCGACGGGTCGGACTTTGTGTTCAATGCACAGCTCGAGGACATAACATTCCTGAACGACGGGCCGACAACGACGCATCTCGACTTCATGAATATGATGAGTATCGATCCTCAGAGCTTCAATCTGCCATTACTTAACGACGACAATGCCGCAAACCCCTTCTGCGAGCAGTCCTCGCCGCTGGACGATGTTCCGGACGAGGCGGAGATACAACAGCTCGTCATGTTCTATTTCGAGCACTTCCACACTCTCTGCCCCATCATCAACCAACGAGAGTTCATGGCAGATCTGAAGCAGCTTCTTATCGACACAAAGCATGAGCTACAGCTCCCTTCAACATTGTTCCGTACATGGATGGTGTTTGCCATTGGATCGACCGCCTACTCTTCCATCACTCTGTCGGAAGAGGGTAGATCACGACGATACTACGACAAGGCAATGACCTACTTCGATCAATCGATGGACTATGGAGACATCGTACGTACCGCATCGCTTGCGTTCAAATTGTTCTGTATGCTGACCTTAACGAGGTTGCACTAGAGGTAGTCATGCTCCAGGTGTCGTACTCATTCTTTAACCAGCTCGGACCAAGTGAGTACACATGATCGCTCGCCTTTTGTTCATATATTTCCTATCTTAGAAAAGCACCACCCAGTCAGATCCAGGCGACGTTGAGTTTCACATCGCTGCCCGACCAAGGATTGTGGAGTTCGTCATCACCGCAATCGAATGTAAGGTTTCCAGGTTCCAAGGTTGTCAAAGTCGTTCGAAGGATGTAGAGTGTAGTGGTTAGCTCAGATACATGAACTAGGGCCGGACCAATCCGAGCCAATGACAGAGCAGTACTCGGTTCACGTCCACCGCGACCAGGTGCGCGTCCGCCAGCTCGATATCAATCTCGAACATAAACGCACATCTTGACACATATACACAGTATACACAACGAAGCATTCCAATACATTCAACAATGCTCGCCATAGTACCCTCCTCGTCCTCCTCGCAACCCAAGCTTCTCCACCCAAACATCCTCCCATGCAGCATTAAACACTCCGGTCCCATGCGAATCAGCAAACGATACTGGACTCCACGACAACAAGTCCTGTCAAAGCACCTTTCAAAGTCCAACGACGAGACCACCGACGGAAAATTCCCTACAGATCCAGCGACCAGCACGACAAAAGTCCCAACAGTCTACCTCCGCGGCCGCAAACTCCTCGCGAAACGCCTGCCCTTACCAGCAGGCTACACAGGACACTTATTGCAGAAGACAAACACGATCCTGCCGGTAAAACCGAAAATGCGCGTTCCTCGACACAGACAGGACATGGAGGATGATGAAGAGGACGAAGAGGAGGAAGAGGAGCTACCTGCAGAAGTCAAAGTGGTTGAGGAGAAGGGGAGGTTTGAGGAGATTCTGGTCTGGGGACATGAGAGCGTGCCGAGTGAGGATGGGGAGGATGTGTTTGTCAGAGGTTTGGGCGAGTGGGTTGGGTGGGCGAATAGGGTGAGTTCAGACTGCACACAGACCTCGCTCCAAATAACGATATGGACTGACACTTGGTGACTGCAGATACATGCATTTGATATGCCAACGTGAATGATGTGGATGATAAGTCGAGCTTCAGGACTGTGATCAGGAGGGCGCGAATCGAAGGCCTCGAGCAAGAGAACACCCCGAACCATTTCGACTGCGCGCTCCGAGCGGTCTTCGAGCCCATGCCGGTGACCTTCATCTGGCAGCCACACGTCTTCCATCCAGGGCTTGGTATTCGAGAGAAGTACGAAAATAGGACTTCTTTCAGATCTGTATGGTGCTACCTGCTCGGCATGCAATAAAGTTGCCATCTACGCGAGCCATTGCCCGTGCCCGTCCATCATCGCCTGACACCCACGCAAGGACGGATTTTCGATTGATCAAGCAGTTCCGTCGTACTTTTAACCTCCTCTGGTCGTCTCGTTCGGTCCTGGCATTGCGGCATTGGCTCATTACAAGAAGTAGTCCGGTGTGCGACGTGAGACCATCGGCTCTCCGGCACGAGGGCAGGGGTCGAATTGTAGGCTGGAGTGGCTGTGTTAGTGGAGAACTGAGACATTTTGGAGCCTGGAGACTTACAAGGTGTACTTGAGATGCTCATCAATTTCCATGATGGCAGCTTGGTTTCCACAGCGGTAGCAGTAGTTGGGTGCTGGGAGTATAGTCAGAAAATGGCATGGCATCCTCAGCCCACAACACAAGTCTCACCTGAGAATATCGTAACCACGTTCCTATCCTGACTCCAATTGTATCCTTCCATCACCAACTGATGCGCGCGAGCCACCAGCGTCAGACCGTTGTTGTGGTTGAACGCCTCACTGATGTCCTGCCCGAAAGTGTACCCAGCTCCTCTTGGGCTTATTCCCCATCCACATCTGTCATCCGGATCAGACCAGAGAAGATCGCACATCGGTCCCTCATGCGGCACTTCCTGAATACGGTCAAGCGCGCGGATGTTGTCAAGTGTGTCGATACTCGGCGACAGACCTCCGTGCAAGCAGAAGATCTGGTTATCGATGAGCGCGGTCAATGGCAGGTAGTCGAACAAATCGGTGAAGAATTTCCAGACGTTGGCGTTGCCGTATTTGCGGAGACACTCGTCGTAGAAGCCGTACACTTGCGTGATTTGTCTGCTCTCGTGGTTACCGCGCAGAATGGTGATGCGTGATGGGTAGCGGATCTTCAGCGCCACGAGCAAGGTCACCGTCTCGACCGAGAAGTATCCTCGATCGACATAGTCTCCCATGAAAAGATAGTTGGTATCCGGATTCGGCCCTCCAATCTTGAACAGCTCCATCAAATCGTGAAACTGGCCGTGGATGTCACCGCAGACGGTCACCGGGCATTTCACAGGCTGCACGTTCGACTCGTCCTGTAGCACCTCGCGAGCCTTTTCACACAGTCTTCGCACATCCTCCTCGGCGAGCTGCTTGCATGTCATGAGCGATTCGATCCAGCCGTCCAGACAATTTATTGATGGCGGGTCCACGCTTGCGCCCAAGCTGTGTTCCACCTTTCCTGCATCTTCCATGGTCGTGTCGACCGGCTGCGCCTTCAGCGCCGCAGCCTCCATGACTGCGAGATCGATGTGAGGAGGTGATCGGTTTCGTTGGTCGGAAGGCGAGAGTGTCGCGTGTGCGTATGCGGTGGTGAGGAGACTTGGCCGGGCTCAAGAGATGTGTTTCAGTGGTTGGCCTTCGGTATCAACGGCGGGTATCAACAGAAGAGGGATTTACACGTGCTCCAAGTGTAATAGAGGCGATGTTGCAATGCCCTCGGACGTAACGTGGAGTGTGTGTATGGAGGGACAAGGTGTTGTTGGAGGCGCGGTTTGTTGTCTTCGTCACAGCTTGAGATGCTCCTTCCTGCGGGATGTACCGCAAGCAGCATCTCGACAGAAGAAATGCTTGGCACGGGCATATGAAACGAAATGAATACGAGAAACGGTTTGTGAAGCATAGTATTGCAGAATTGCTTCAGTAGGGCATCTACTCAATGCGCCAATTAGCCTATCAAGAATTGACAAGCAGTCTGACTGCTACCGTCTGCTACGCCCTCTCCCTGCCCTTTCCTTTGCCCCGACCAGACGCAACCGGCAGACCTGGAAACGGCTCGCTCTCTTCTAAAGACCGCCGACTCTGCTCCTCGGCCAGACTCAATTGCAAAGCAAAGTCCAGATCACTCATCTCAGCCTCTTTGCTCTTGCCAGCCAATCGCGGCGACGACTTTGCAGATGGAGCCTTCTTGTTCCTGGGCTTAGCATGACGGATGGGAATGTCGTAGCCAGCTCCAGGAGATGCAGCCAAGCTTTGACGGATCGCCTCAGCAATATCAGCATCCAGCTCATCGTCCGTTCTGGGAGCGACCTCGCGAGGAGAGGGAGATGCTGGCGTTGCATCAGCTGTTGACCAGTTGCTTTGACCGATACTGCTGGCCGCAGTGCTAAAGGCGGTGCTAGCATCTGATACCCGTCGTCTGCTCTCTTGCTCCAGCGTTTCTTGACTAAGCATGGCCGCATACGCAAGCATCTCCTCTTCGCTGCCATCAAGGAGCTCTGTACCGAACCTACCCGCGAAGCGCTGAGCGTCCTTCTGTCGCAGCTGCTTCTCGCGGTCCAGCTCGAATTTCTCATTGGCTATGTAATCCTTGAGGTTGGTTCGTGTCGCGCCAGAGAAGCGCTCGCCACCATTGTTGCTGCCTCGCTCAGATCGACGGAGCCGACGCTTGTGCGACTTGTACTGATCGGCGGCAGACGAGCTGTACGACCAGTACCGAAGCTGATTGCCAAGCGAGACCATTCCTCGCAGCACTGTAGGGTCTGGATCCAAGCTCAACGCTCCAGCAGCGTACATGTTGATGCCAACGCCCTGGGCTGATGCCTGGGCTTGGACCAGTCGACGACGAGCGCGGGACGAGAATCGCGAGTTGAGCGTTCTGATCGGCTGCGTGTCTGATGCTAGAGGATCCCACGCCTGGACAAGACCATCGTTGCCGCCGTGAACAAGATACAAAGACGACAGAGCCAAGCAAGAGATCTGCGGAGAATCCGTGTAGACGATCCGAACAGGTTCCAGCATATTCGTCGCCTCGACTGATCGCGACACTGGGCCACGCATGTTCCATAGCAAGACTGTACCAAGCTTCGTGCCGACGGCGCAAAGGCGTGCACGTTGACCTGGTACGTCCGCGGCATTGACTCCAGGCTCCGTGGCCGATATTGGGGTGAGCGAGGGCGAGGATGCTGTGGACATGCCAGAAAAGCCCAGCAGAGGATCTTCGGACATGGTCTGGGTTGCAAATGTGGAGTTATCGACAGCAGTGGTCAGCATCTGGACATTCTTCAGCCCACCGAGAAGAAACTCCGATGTGCGCCACTCTTCGGTCATCTGACGAGGTGTGGCAGATCCGTCGAAGCCATCTTGCGAAAGATTATCCTCGAGGCGGTCGAAGGACAGGCTCGAGGTAGGTGCTAGCGCAGGAGATGTAGTACCACCAAAAAGTGACGGCGGAGTAGATGGTTCAGTGCTGCCGGCAGTCAGTGGAGGGGTGGATGCAGTGTCCGTTGATGCTTTTTGCAGGATTCTGCATCGCGTGTAGCGCTTCACGAGTGGAGTGCTCTCCTCTTCAAGCCCACACTCAAACACAACCACATTCTCGCCTGCGTTATTGCCGTCGTCTCCCGCGAAGTCCACTTCGAGCCTTCTGCGCATATCCCAGCCAACGCATGTTCTTTGGAAGTCTTTAGGTTTCCGAGAAGCGAAGTCCTCAATCTCGTGCGTCTCAGCCTTAGTCTGCTCCTTGCTGAGGCACATGCCATTCCAGGATGATCGCGGAGAATAGCTACCATCGACGCCAGAATCGGCGTATGGGTCCAGCTTTGCAACGCGCCGACTTGGCTCGATCGCATTCCAGTATACGGTCCGGCCAGAGGACCAAGCGGTGCGCTCAATCATCTCGTCGTCCATACGAATACTACGATCAATATGTGGCCGCTTCGGAAATTTGGTCAGGTAGAATGCTTCGCCTAGAGCATTGAGCACCACAGCCCATATGCGATTCTGAGCGTATCGTTTCAGGCTGTATTCGTTATCAACCACAATCGCAATGATGGGCACGCCGGGACTCAAAACCCATCGAGCGGTCATTTCGCCGCGTCCGAAGCGCTGGTCGCGGTGATTGCCTGCATTGATGGACCCAAGGCTGTAGGCAGTAAGTACACCCAAGGATGATCCGCACATGATGCCGATCAAGCCTTCGGACAAGGCAGGTATCGCAGGAGACTTGGCCAGCCAAACAGAGGTGATGGCCTCGTTGGACGACAAGAATTTTGGGATTCCAAGATCCGGCTTCGACATTGCGGAGGAGAATGTCAAGAAACGCCCACGCATCTCTTCGGTAGAACGGTAATATGTCATGCCTCCGGGTGATCCTTCACCAAAGACCATACCGTACGGCTGACTCACGTCCATGACGTTGGGCACACCGATGACTTCTCCCGGCCCGAGTCCGTACTGCGAGTCTCCTGGAAAACGCTCCGCAAACTGGAGAAAAGTATTGGGATCCGAAAGTCCCCATGGGTCGACTTTGGCGGCACTTGGGTCGCTGCTAGTCGCGGTGCCGTAATCATCTGCACCGTGAACGAATCTCGGGAAGCGTTTGTTCAGCCCGCTCCCATAGGTTGCGTGCAAGTGATTAATCGATGTCAGCAGCTGGGAGCTGTACATTGTAATTGGTGCTGAAATAGCAGCATGACCCGAGCGTGGAGTATGGGTAGACGCAGGAGCAGGCACTGGCTTGCCGCGAGACAAAGACCTCAAAAGCCGTGTTCGCATGATGTACTCGCTTCTCCAAGATGCGAGCGCTGTGAGACGCGTGAAGGCGCGTTTCTCTGATCGCACAACGGCTTGGTCATCGTCGGAATCATCCTGCAGCATCGCATTGATAGAGTCTGGGCCAGGAAAGTAGTGCGCGAAAGCTGTTCGCCACGCATGGGGTCCCGTCACTAAGTCGTGAAATCGCTTGGAAACAAGAGACATGGACGCCAGATCGGAAGGAGTCAGATGCGCCAAAGAGTGCGTCAAGATCTCTGCCTTACGTTAGCGACGGTCTATTGTCCGTCCTAGGCACACCGAGCTTACCATTCGGCAAGTCCTGAATTGGCGAGCGTTTGTCGTTTGGACTTCGCGCCTTCTTGACCACTTCAAACACAGGCCCTTCATCTTTCTTTCGAGCAGACGGTGTCGCAGCTTGCTCATACTCTACAATGCGATTGTATGCTGGTGGCGAGGGCGTGTCCCGTATGTTCAATCCTCGGTTCTCAGAAGATGCCGCGGCGCCGATATCTTGCAACGAAGCTGCAAGTGCTGCGTCGAGGGCAAGCTGCTCGGCAGATATTGGCGACTCTGCACCAACATCGTCTGTCGGAGACGGGTTGCCCTCTGGGCTGCCATCGTAGTCGTGGATGCCATGCTGGGAGGTTGATGTCGGGGTTCGGGGCGTGTTTTCGGTGACTGCTGTTGTGGAAAGCGCCTGGGACTCGGATTGCATGTAACGGTTGTTGGAAGTTTGGAAGATTCGTTCACTGAGCCAGATGTTCCTGGATCAGTCAATGCGCGCGAGAGGGCTTGCGAAGGCGTGTAGCGTGGTGTTGATGTGCAGAAGGGGAAGCAATCTGACGCGGAGGAGGATAAAGATCGGAGTATGTCGGAGCCAACGCCGCTTCGAAGATCTTGCTCAGGTAAGCGGATTGGAAAGAGGAACGAACCTCACCTTCATCCGACCTGGCTTCCTTCATCAACATTTTGAGTACACAAACTCTGCCAAACGGTGATTCTGGACTGGAATTGAATGTGGCTACGATTTGTACCCACTCGTCTCACTGTAGAAGCCGCGAACAGATCTTACAACAAGAGATGCCATCGTGAAGGAGAGATGGCAACACAACCACGATGGCTGTCTTTGCAGCCACGCACAACCGGATGAGGCTCGAAATGTGAGACCGCACACATATCCAAGCAGTACAGCCGTAGGGCCTCTGAACAGGGGTAGCATCAAGTCTTACCCACGACATGACCTATGTGTCTTCAGAACGACTTCCACTGTGCGAAAGGTGAGCCTCAAAAGCTCGCTACGACAGGTGAGCGACGTAAAATGGAGACATCGCAATGCTTTCGCAAGTGGCTCTTGCTCGCATTGGGTTTGAGTACAGGCGCAGCACTTCGGCCTCTCGCCGGTCTCGCGTCCGATCATCTTCCTTCGGTCACACTCTGCTCAGAGCTGACAATAGACATCACGTTCCCGCTCGACAGCGCCCAGCTGGCGAGGACGGTGACTTCACATGCCCAATAACAATTGAGACGGTCAACCACCAAATCAAAGCCCAAGGCATATTGTTGCCTACAGGACCTCTCCGCATTGAGTCACTAATTCACGAATCCCCATGTCAGGTGCTGCGAATTAATTCGTGCCACGAGCCATCTATAGCTACGATTGTCGCAAGTATCTCAGCCTCCCTTGAGACATCAACCTTCCACGTTGCGACACCACCGCCACCACCACAGCACCATCGCCGCCCTCAGCGCACGACACCGGATGAGGACATTTTCGCGCATTTTCGGCATCGCGCAAATTACTACCCTTGAACTTTACCGAGCGTGCCGCGGAAAGATATGGCTCGGGGTATTATGAAAGCTCTCAATCTTGATAGTAGCATCATCGAAGCCATGGATCGCCTCAAACAGCAGGAGCGCACAGTGCTAGAGGAGGAAGAACGCGCGGAGGAGTACTTTGTGGCCGCGAAAGAAGCGCTGGAGAAGGCGGAGAGGTGGAAGGAACGGGTTGCCGGACAAGCAGAAAGGAACCTCGAGTTGATATTTCAAAGGCGCAGAAGTCTGGAGCTCGCAACGAGTGCCGAAGATCCTGCGAATGTCGGCAGACTGTTAATTCCGCTTGGCGAGTAGCGAAAGACAGTATGCTAGGAGAACAGGTTGCTAATTTCTTACAGATCTTGAATTTGCCGGGAATCCTGAGATAATCCCGAGAGCCGTATCGCCACTTCCCACGACACAGATATCCTTGAAGGAACGCGCACGTAAAGACAATCGCAAAGGCATGGCCAGGCCGATCAATGTAATGAGTGCACTCAGGGGCGGGCAAACATCCCGAATGTTCGATACACGCGATATGCTTCCTGCGAAGGCTAGGGAACGCAACAAGGCAGACAGCGTTGCAAGCGTTGACACAGAATCGTTGGAGTCTATCGATGGGAACGATGAACGCGAGAAACAGACATCGGTCAACCCTGACGACGGCCAAGCTGAAGCTACGGACATGGTCAGCCCACAGATCTTAAGAGCCAGGTCCGAATCGCTGCTCAGTGAAATTGCGGTCTTCCGGCCCAGCACTCCCACCGAAGTCGAAAAACGGGATAACAAGGATGCCACCATACCAGCACCCAGCGTTGGTGCACCGTCTGTACTCGACGAGAATGAGGCGTTTCCACCGTCGATTGAAGCGGAATCCGCGGATGATAATTCGGACAGCCAAAGTGAAATGGACCCACCTTCAAATAGAAGAGATGCTTCTCTCGAATCAACATGGGCAACATCAGAAGGCGAAGGGCTCTTCGTGAGCGAGGCTAGAAGGCCGAGAGTAGTCTTAGCGGAAGGCACCATTGTTGGCCATGGTAAGGAGACCTCACTGCCGACTCCACGGTCCCAGTCGCCAGTTCTGAAGGTCCAGCCAGGTCCAGTAAAACGACCATCCGGAAAGCCTCATACGCCGGGACGAAAGCGTAAGCGCAATGTCGAAGATACTTCGTCATTACCACCACCACCAACACCAACACCACGACCGAAGAAGAAGAGAAAGGCCAATCAGACAAAGGCTAGCAAATGGCCAAGATGAAGCCGCCACATCGATCGGTTCAGGCAATCGAGCTACTCTGCGAGCTGCGGACATACATGCGTGACTGTCAAGCTCTCGGGAGTTCGTCCACCACCGAAGTCGCGCAGGTCAGATTTCAACACACTCATCGCTTTGAGAGGATAGATCGCCAGGAAAGGGAGTTGTTGTACTTGCGCGAGAGGCCTTTCTGCAGAGTGAAGGTAGTGATAGACACTTATTTAGTAGGATGATTCTGTTTGAGATACACCTTCGACCGCGATTCTGTTGCGTATACCTTGTCACGATCATGCTGTGAAATGCCATGACGATTGGTGTAGTTGACTCAGTCGAATAAAATGTGCATAACTTCTCGAAAACATACACCTCCGACAACCGCCAAACTGAAGACTATACGTCCCTTGAGACTGCTTGCAGGAGCTTGCAGACCCGTTCAAAGGAAATCAAAGTTCAATACAATCCGACTTTCAACCCTCTTCGAACCCGTCCGAACCTTTCAAAGCACTCGACCATACAACATGGCTGCCACACAGCTCGACGACAAGGCGAAGAGCTTGATCGCAAAGTCCTTTCCACAGGCCAATGGCACCGATGAGACCGACCCCGTCAAGCTGTCATCCGCGATCTTCTCTACAGCCGAAGTATGTATGCTCTGACCTTAGTCTGCTCTGCCTCCCAGCATTGACATATGATCATAGTATTCCAGCGCAGAAAAGGCCGAGATCGAACAATGGCTCATCACCTCCTCTCACGTCGCCTCCCCTTCCGAAGACAAGGCAAAGACTGCCGAACGCCTCTCCGCCCTCAACACCCACCTCTCGACCCGCACGACACTCCTCGGTGCAAAGCCCAGCATCGCAGATGTAGCCATCTATGCACGCCTTGCGCCTGTAGTGAAGGACTGGACACCAGAGCAGCAAACCGGCGAAGCTGGCTACCATCACATCGTCAGACACTTGGACTTCGTCCAGAACGCGCCTCTGTTTGGTCTGAAAGTGGAGGACAGCGACAAACTTGCCATTGATCCTACAAACGTTGTGGCAGCGATCAAGCCAATCGATGCAAAGGCCGAGAAGGAGCGCAAGAAGAAGGAGAAGGCAGCAGCAGCAGCAGGCGCAGATAATGTCGCAGCAGTAGGGGGCACAGTCACATCCGCCGCGAGCGACAGCACGAAGTCGGCCGAGAACGCAAAGCCGGCGAAAGAGAAGGTCAAGGAGACAGGAGAGAAGATCGCCGCAGCTGTGGGCGCAGCGGTACCGGGCGAGAAAAAGGAGAAGCCAAAGAAGGAGAAGCAGCCGAAACCACAGAAGAACGCTCCAGCACCAGACAAGCCGTTCTCGCCTGCGCTCATCGATCTTCGAGTCGGACACATTCTCAAGGCTATTCAACATCCGAATGCCGACTCACTATTCGTTAGCACGATCGCTGTAGGCGACCCACCCGGCACAGACAACACCTCCGAGTACGAGGGCAAGGTCGTGCGAACGGTATGCTCGGGCTTGAACGGACTGATACCATTGGAGGAGATGCAAGGGCGCAAGATCGTGGCTGTGTGCAACCTCAAACCCGTCACCATGCGCGGTATCAAGTCAGCTGCCATGGTTCTCGCAGCATCGCCACGTCTCGCGGAAGGCGAGGTTGACAACCACGCCGGGCCCGTTGAGCTCGTGAATCCACCTGAAGGCGCGGAGGCCGGCGAGCCGGTGTACTTCGAGGGATGGGAGGGCGAGCCAGAGGCAGTACTCAACCCGAAGAAGAAGGTCTGGGACGACTGTCAGGTTGGATTCACAACGACTGCGGACAAGGTTGTGGGTTTCGAGCCGAGTAAGGTTGAGAAGCTGAAGGAGAGTGGGAAGACGGAGGTTGCCTTGTTGAAGACGAAGCAGGGTACCTGTACTGTGAAATCATTGACGGGCGCCACTGTGCGATAAGAGCTTGCAGGAGTAGCCTTTGCACAGCACTAGAAGGCGAGAACGTGCTGCTGCGGAGACGGCTTCGAGATCGAGCGATGCGCGGATCTGCTATCAGGACTATGCATGCGAAATTCTGTGCTAGATACGGAGCGACTGCGCCCTTACGGTGTGCACGTAGGAATGCCTGGACATCAAAGAGCCTTGCATGACATGTCCCCACCCGGCACACTTCCCACTCTTTCCCATACTCTCACGCGCTCGACGTCTACCTCCCGACCTTTGTCGGAGACTGAAACGGCAGAGAGGATCGCCTTCTTACAGCCTGGCTCAGCGTTCCATTGTCTCTGCTGACAGTTCTCGTGAGTGTTTTTAGGTTCTTGGGCACTTCAGGTAGTGCTTCGCTCGAAGACATCGGATTCTCCTGAGCCCGAAGAAGCATCTGCGATCCTAAATTCGTGATGTAGTCCCTCGGCCGCCTCTCCGGCGATGTCTCTGGAATGACACTCTCACTGTCGACGACATGAACCTCGCGTCTTTTCCGCGCGAAATAGTCCAGCGCAGCGGTGTCGTGTGCCAGCTGTGTGACCACGCGGCGGCTATTAGTCCTGGGTTGAACAGACCGATGGTTCAGCATACCAGTTGCAGTGCCGAAGTAGTGGCTGTCTTCGGTCGTGACAATGCTGTTTCGACGGGTGTTGGCTGACGTGAATTCTCTCCCAGTCGTGCCGTCTCCAGTGCTGGGAGTGTGGTTTCGGAGAATCGAGCGTGGACGTCTTCCTGAATCCTGCTGATCGGGAGGCGCTCCGAAGCCCCTGAGCAGGTATGGATCGCTGGGAAGGTCTGGCTGTTCTTGCTGTTCGACGAATGGTTCATCAACGATCATGTCGTTCACTTCCATCAGTCTCCGCTTGTTCAGGGGTACTTGAATAGGCCCTGTACCTGGAGTGATGACACGGCGGAAGTCCAGCGTGACACCACCGGGCACGCGCAACGACTTTGCAGACTTCTCGATGCTTCGCATGTTAGGCTCGAGGTGACGGTCGCTACTGCGCGCGCTCTGCGTGCCAGTGTACATGACAGGCGTGCCCGCGGCCCTGGGTATCCTGACAGGCACCGGAAGTCCAGCGGGCCTGAAGTTTGGCTGCATCTCGACCTCGCTTTCGTCAGGTCTACTTTCGGTTTCCTCATTCTGGCAACCTTCTTCGTCTTCAAGTTCACTATCGTCAAGGTCTTGTTCATCGTCACTGTCGTCTGACGAGATGCTGTAGACTCTCTTCGGAGCCGATATTGACGACAATTGATCGAAGACTCGGTCACTGAAAGTGACTTTGCGCTCGTCTGCCGCGTTGTACGGGCCGAAAGGATCATTGTCGTGGTGCTGGTCAGCCACAGCGCATTCGGCCTCTTCATCCAGGTCCTCTTCCATCTTCAGCTCGCAACTGCTGTCTTGAAACTCCACCTCAGGCAACGGTCCAGCCTCCAGTTGGAGAGCCACGAGGACATGTGTCAATGTCTTCCTTACTTTTCGGCTTTTGACTTTGCTCCCGCGGCCTGTCTTGATCTCTGTACTGCTAAAGCCATCGCCAATGATTCGGTCTGTCTTCGAGTCGAAATGAGCCGTCTCTGCTCGTCGCTTCTTTCGCAACTCGACAATCGACTTGTGCGTAAACTTTGGAGTTCTCAAGCGCTTTCGGTGAAGGGTCAGAGGAGCCTCCTGCAACTGCTCCTTATCGTCATCTGGCCGGTGCGTTTGTCCATGAGCTGGACTAGAGGTGTCTGCAATAGGGTCCGGAGCCCGCACCGTCTCAACGTCCGCGCCTTGTTCGACAGTGTTCTGCTGAATTGGACTTGGAGGTGAAGCGACCAGTACCAGCTCATCAACTGGCAGGTGACGTCTCGGCCTGTCCGGCTTCGGTCCTGTATGTTTTGCCACGGTTCCTGGTTGCGAGATCGGGTTCGGCGGAGGGCCGTCCACGTGTTGTGATCGAGTTGGCGACACGTGCAGGGCTGCTGTGGGCCTTTGTGAGATGTCTCGAGATCGCTGAGCAGTGTCATTCCATGCGGCATGTTTCTGGTCTTGCAGAGGAAGTGATTTGCAAGAGGGCTCCCGCGGATGTTTCGTCTCTCGACCTCTTTGTAGTGGCTTCATCTTACTCGGCCGATGGTGCATGTCTTGGCCGTTCGAATATTCTTCAATTGGACTCGCATTGGGGCCATTGTACACAGCCTCGAGCTCCTCTTCGGATAAAGGAGGGTCGTCAGGGCCAGGTTCCGGTACAGACCGCTTTTCACGTGGTCGGCCGCGGCAGACTTCAGGTCGAATATCCTTAGGTACTGGAGTAGGCTCAGAGTGCAGGAAGTGAGTCCCTTGCAATTCGAGCGGTTTGGTTCGCTTTCCGTAGGTGACGAGCGGCGGCTCCGAGCGCGTGCCTGCCGTCGGCGTTCGTTGAGCGAAGCGTCGAATCCGATTTTGCCTTTCTCCTGTCTTGAACATGGTTCTGGCTCATCTTTGGGAAGCGAGTGACGGCCAGGATGAGATTTTCGATGTGTTTGTAAAGTGAAGTGAAGTGAAGATGGGACGAGGTGAGGTCGAGATAAGTTCCAGGCGGCCATTGCGTAGGAGAGGAAGGAGCATACCGGGCGAGCACAATTTTCAACGTCGGGACTTCGCAGATGAAGAGCATAAGATTCCCGTGTTTCTCGTCCAATACTAGGTCTTGGGATATCATGCAACAGAACAGAATGAACTCAAAACCATGTCTGGGTATCTGTGCCATGTCCGTACTCGAGAGCGACTTCTCCAACTCGTTGCCCACTCAATGCAAGAACTGCTACATCTACATGCGACGGATCTCAGTCTCGCCCTTGTATTTGTCCAGTCCTCCATTCAGATTCTGCCACCACTCGAATAGCATGCTCTGGCAAATGAGCTTGAACCACGGAGTGAACTTCAACGAATCATCCTTGAACATATCCTTCAGCTCATCTGCCGACACGTACTTGGTCGCCTGCACCTCGTTCGGATTGATGTTCAAGTCCACATCCGCCTTGATAAACAGAATGTAATCAATCTCGTGCTCGCCCCACTTTCCATCGCTGGGTGCGAGGTAGTGTATCCGTGTGAGGAAGTCGAACTTTTCGATCGGCACCTGCTCCTTCTTGATCCCAAGCTCTTGATCAAGCTTCCGTTGTGCTGCTCGCTTGACACCAGCCACAGCAGCCTCGAGGGTCGCACCAGTCTCGCCGGGAATGCCTAGCGGGTGAGAGCAGCATGTGTTTGTCCACAGGTCGGGAAATGTGATCTTTTCTGAAGCGCGTTGTTGCAGGAGGAGGCGATCTTGCGAGTCGAAGAGGAAGACGGAGAATGCGCGGTGGAGCAAGCCCTTGTTGATGTTCTCCATGAGATGGCATACTTTCTTGCTCGCACTGCCAATTGGTGCGTCGTCCTTATCCAGCACAATGCACACCTCGTCCATTAATCGAATCTGCTCTTCATCGTAGCCAGCGAGATCTTGGTCTTGAGTTGCTGACCGGTTCTGGGTCGCGAGGCTCGTGTTGATCTCGGGAAATAGCTGGAGGATTCTTTCGGTGTATGTCGGTTCGGTCTCTGTCACAGTCATGGTGGAGCTCATTTCGGCGGTGTTCGGACGTGTTGCGATTGTGAAGATGTCGTGCCAGGGTAAGACGAAATCATGCGACTTTCCAATGGTCTCCTCTTTCTTCAAAACCTCCACTGGACCCTTGAGGAATGAGAATCGTTCTAGTCCCAAGCTGGTTAGATGCCACTCTACGCGTAAAGCGGGCAGTCGCGCGCGCGTCTCGTGTTTCTCTTCGTCGTCTTCTGTCGCTCCAATTGATCACTACCAAAATTTCAAGACACCTCACTCCCACAATTTACCATGTCGTCTCCTCCGGATGCAACGATGCGGTCAGACGATACGCCCAGAGAGCCACGAAGCGATGCGACAGCAGGACGAAGACGACAGGCTCGCTCCTCATCCCGTCCCAGAGGCCCGCCCTCAGTGAGCACCCCGGGCATGCACAGCGAGATCGATGGTTTCGCAGATGATGAGGTCGTCGGACGAAGAGGATTGAGGCGAACGATGCTGCCGGGTGCTCAGGATGTTCCACGAGTTGTTGATACCACCGCGGAGACTTTGGGAATTCAGTTTGAGCGCTTCCTGGAAGAGTAATGATCCAGCGAGCCTGGTCGTGAGAGAGCAATGCTGACTGATGTACAGTTTCGTAGAAGATCCCACACCATCAGCTGGACCGACCTCAAGTGCGGTGACCTCGGACAAATACTACATTGCGCAAATCCACGGAATGGCTCAGTTCGGGCTTTCCACGCTCTACCTCGACTTCACACATCTGATGGACCACTCGACAGGCGTACTCGCTCAGGCCATCCAAGACGACTACTACCGCTTCAACCCGTACATGCTTCGCGGGCTGAACAACCTTATCGCAAAATACGAGCCAAACTACTACAGAGCGCACAGACAGCCAGGCTCCACAACAGCGAGGACAGACACATCTCTTGCTACACAGAGCCTGAGCGAGGAGCAGAATATCGAGAATAAGACTCCAAACCAGCAAACGGACAAGATTTTTACGATTGCGGTGTACAACTTGCCATTGGTCTCACGCGTCCGCCAGTTGCGGACAGAGCAGATTGGAAAACTCGTTTCCATCTCCGGAACTGTGACGAGGACATCAGAAGTGCGACCCGAGCTGCACTTGGCGACATTCATCTGCGAGGCCTGCAACAGCGTCATTCCCGATATCGAGCAGATCTTCAAGTACTCGGAACCTACACAATGTCCCAATGTGACTTGCATGAACCGACAAGGCTGGCGGCTTGACATCCGGCAGAGCACATTTATCGATTGGCAGAAGGTCCGGATACAGGAGAACAGCTCGGAGATTCCGACAGGCAGCATGCCGAGGACAATGGATGTGATTCTCCGAGGAGAAATGGTCGACCGAGCAAAGGCCGGCGAGAAGTGCATATTCACAGGCACGCTGATTGTTGTGCCGGACATCAGCCAATTCCGAGTGCCAGGTGTGAGACCGCAAGCCGTGCGCGACACACAGGCACCTCGCGGAGGTGATGTCGGTGGTAATGGAGTGAGCGGACTGAAGGCACTCGGTGTGCGAGACCTCACGTATCGAATGGCATTCCTTGCAAATATGATAACGCCGGACACATCTACGCAAGGCCAGCGAGCGACGCAGAACCTCAAGGGCCAGGCGAGCAGCATCATGCAGTCTTTAATGCAGAGTTCAGATGCAAGCGACGAGACTGGCGAGAAGGCACAACAGGAGTACCTCGACACCCTCACACCAGCCGAGATTGACGAATTGCGACAAATGGTTCAGTCAGACAACATTTACATGCGACTTGTAGACTCCCTTGCACCCATGGTTTACGGCCACACGGTTGTGAAGAAGGGACTACTGCTGCAGCTGATGGGAGGCGTGAGCAAAGTCACCCCAGAAGGCATGGCACTCCGTGGAGACCTCAACATTTGCATTGTTGGGGACCCCAGTACCAGCAAGTCGCAATTCCTCAAGTACATCTGCTCGTTCATTCCTCGCGCGGTCTACACGTCAGGCAAGGCGTCCTCGGCGGCTGGTCTGACGGCGGCTGTGGTCAAGGATGAGGAGACTGGCGAGTTCACTATCGAAGCTGGTGCGCTCATGCTGGCTGACAACGGGATCTGCGCCATCGACGAATTCGACAAGATGGACCTTGCGGATCAGGTCGCCATTCACGAAGCCATGGAACAGCAGACCATCTCCATCGCAAAGGCCGGCATTCAAGCGACTCTAAACGCTCGCACCAGTATTCTTGCGGCAGCCAACCCAGTCGGAGGCCGTTACAACCGCAAGACCACATTGCGAGCAAACATCAACATGAGTGCACCGATTATGTCTCGTTTCGATCTGTTCTTCGTTGTCCTCGATGAATGCAACGAGCAGGTCGACGAGCATCTAGCGAAGCACATTGTCGGACTCCACCAGCTGAAAGACGAGGCCATCGAGCCGGAGTTCAGCACCGAGCAGCTCCAGCGATACATCCGATTTGCGCGTCTCTTCCAACCCACCTTTACCGATGAGGCAAAGACTTTCTTGGTGCAAAAGTACAAGGAGCTCAGGTCTGATGATTCGCAAGGAGGCATCGGCCGGAACTCGTACCGAATCACCGTGCGTCAATTGGAGTCTCTCATTCGACTCAGCGAGGCGATCGCAAAGGCCAATTGTCTGGACACTGTCACACCTGTCATGGTCGATGAGGCTTTCAAGCTTTTGCAGCAGAGTATCATCAGTGTTGAGAAGGACGATGTCGAGTTTGAAGAAGAGGAAGACGCCGCTACTGCTGGAGCTGCCGATCAAGATGGCGACGAGCAGATGGACAATGATGCAGAGCCAGGAGCTGACGAAGACGCACCTGCATCAGTCCGTGCTTCACAGACGCCGGCTCCAGCACCCCGACCAAAGACACAAATCAAGTATGACGACTTCATCAAGATTCACAACATGCTGCTGCGGAGGGTCAATGACGATCAGACCGCAGCGGAAGATGGTGTCGAGGAGGAAGACCTGCTGGTGTGGTACTTGGAGCAAAAAGAGGAGGAGCTTACGAGCCAAGAGGACATGGAGGACCAGCGAAAGCTGGCGAAGAAGGTGCTGAAGAGAATGGTCAAGGTGAGTCGCTTGTCAATCTTTCCTGGGTGTTCGCTATCATGCTGACTTCTATCTTAGGACAATGTGCTACTGCAAATCCGCGGCGAAGGCCTCGCAGACGAAGAGGGCGAGGGCCTGGAGCAGAGCAACAAGGTCGTCTATGTCGTACATCCCAATTGCTCGGTGGATGACGTGTAAGTGCTTCATGATTCGAGATTGGTTACAGGCGTCTACGGTTGGCCCGATGGCATGGGCCAGGAGTTTTGGAATGACAGTGCTGGAGTTATGGAGACACGAATTCAATGTGAGAAGGTTTCGACAGCAAAGTGACATAGTTGATCAACGATTATAGTGAGCACCACACCACCCAGCCACCCTAAAATCTTCTCAAACCCGCGAAATCCGTGTGAATGCTTCCTGAGTCGAGACCGATCACATGGGTCGATGGACGAATCTGAGGGCACAGTTGGGACTTCAGCAAAGACGAGTGAAGTCATGGAGACATGTGGACTGCTTCATGGTTCGGGAGAAGCTTCAAGCGTTGATGGATGACTCTGAAGCCATGGTTGCGAGTCTCAAAAAAGGGGAGTGGATTCAAGCAGCTAATATATCTCCTGGCCCGAGGCTAGTCACAGGCGTCGACGAACGAATGGGCAGCATGGATTGGGAGTCCTGGAACGAAGAGTGGAAATGGAGGAGACACACATACGCTTCATGGTCCAAGGTTAGCTCCAAGCGTTGACGAAACTGAAGGCAGGGCTGGTATTCCCAAGATGGAGAGTGGAGTCCTGGGGACAAGTATATGCTTCACGATTCGAGGCTGATTCGAGGTGTTGGTAGATGCATTCGACGGCATGGTTTGAATTCCCGAAACGGAGATTGGAGTCCTGACAACTAGTATATGCTTCACGATTCGAGGTTGATCAGAGGTGTTGATGGACGG
The DNA here is from genome assembly GCF_000219625.1 of Zymoseptoria tritici IPO323. NCBI lineage: Eukaryota > Fungi > Ascomycota > Dothideomycetes > Mycosphaerellales > Mycosphaerellaceae > Zymoseptoria > Zymoseptoria tritici. The sequence continues at coordinate 1,139,623 of NC_018210.1, read as the reverse complement.
ATTTGAATGCATAGTTGAGAGTCCTGGAACAGAGAGCGAAATGGAAGACACGAATACGCTTCATGGTGCAAATTCAGCCTCGAGCGATTGTGGACGATTCTGAAGGCATGGTTGGAAGTCCTGGAACAGAGAGCGGACCACGGAGGCACATATGTGCTTCATGTTTTGACGTCAATCTAAGACGTTGATGAACAAGTTTGAAGACATGGCCGGAGCTTCTGGTACGGAGAGCGGACCATGGAAACGCATATTTGCTTCATGGTTCGAGGTCAATGCCAGACGTAGATGGACGCATTCGACGGCATAGTTGCAAGTCCCGAAATGGAGAGCGTGTTATGGAGACACATATGTGCTTCATGGTTCAAGGTCAATTGGAGGCGTCGATGAACGAGTCCGAAGGCAGGGTTGGTGTTGACGATGCGGAGAGTGGATGGAGAGGCGAGTTCAATGTGAGAAGTTCCAACCGCGAAGTGACATTACTGATCAAAATTTACAGTGGACTACAACTACTCAATCTCTCGGCGTGAACGACGGCGCCTGCAGCTGGCGGAACAGCTCCAAGCGCAAGCGCTTCTCCTCCGTGTCCGGGACGGAGTCGCTCGGGCGAACGAACTCCTCCTCCTCTTCCTCCTCCTCTCTCTCCGCCACCGCTCCGCCCTCCACCTCCGCCTCCGCCTCCATGCCCTCAGCCTCCTCTTCCTCCTCCGGGACAGCCACGCGTGACTTCCCTCCACCTCCCGCCGCCTTTCCCTTCCTTCCCGAGGTGGCCTTCCCTTGCCCCACACCCACCACCCTCTCCACCTCCACCTCTCCGCTCTCGATCTTCTCCACCTCGCCATCCGACACCGCCCTGTGCATGCAACGCACGATGACGTCCGCGCGAGTCACCTTCTGCTGGTGGTTGGTTTGCAGATGCTTCTGCAGACCGGCGGGGCCCTTGTAGAATTGGCCCTTCTGCGGCTCCGTGTTGCCGTTGCAGACTGAGCAGCGGAGCTCGACCCAAGTGCCTTCGTCCGTCTTGACAATGGTGGGACAGGCGGGGAGGTACTCGGGAGCGCGCTTGCTGCGCTTGCTGGCAGGGGCGGCGGCGGCGGCGGCGGGAGCGGGATCTCTCTTCGCTTTGCGCTTCTTGGAGACGGGCGCCGGGGAGGGAGAGGGAGCTTTCGGTGGAGGAGGGGAGTCGTCGGCGCTCTCGAGCTCGTAGCCGGCGATTGGACGGAGGAGCTCCTCGGTCTGGCTTTGGTCGCGGCGGAGGTAGCGGGGAAGGGCGCGGAACTCGGTGATGCTGCTGCGGCGCTCGGTGATGGCTTGGTGGTTCTCTCGAACCTGGGAGAGTTTGGCGGTGGCTTGGGCGAGGGCATCCCGGGCGGCGGAGACTTCTTCTTCGGCCGTGGTGAGTTCGGCGGCGAGTTCTTGCTCAATCTCGTCGATTCGCTTCAAGCCTGCGTCGAGCTTCTGGGCGGAGAGGTCGGACGCCATTGTCTTGGTCGGTCTGCTGGAGTTGGAGAGACGAAAGCAAGAGGAGAGAAGAATCCGAAAAGGAGAGAAGAAGGAGCAAGCAAGAGTCTCTGGTTGTGTATGCTGGAGCTGTGGTGCTGAGAGCGAAGCTGGATGCACAATGTGTGTGTATGTTGGAGCAGCAAGCTGGTGTGCGAGAGCTGTGGTGCTGGAAGCGAAGCTGGATGCACAATGTCTGTGTATGTTGGAGAAGCAAGCTGGTGTGCGAGAGCTGTGGTGCTGGAAGCGAAGCTGGAAGCAGAAAGTGTGTGTATGTGGGAGAGCAAGCTGTGTGTGTTTGTTCGTGGGTGGAGAAAGAAAGAGGGAGTAGGTTGGCGATGCAGCGAAGTTTTGTATTCCTGATGGACAATACTTGACAATGGATACGCATGAACGGCATCGTATTGTGAGATATCCACCGACTTGTAGTTTCTTCTTATTGTGTGGAATCGACTAGTGTTTCAGACATGGCGACAAACGCACAATCGAAGTGAAGTGCCCGAGTTTTTCTTGCTATTGTCGAATTTGTGGTTGAACGATGAACAGCTGGACCAGAGACGCAGTCAGGATACGTAGAAAGACCTGGTGCTGTAGCAGATGACAAATTCTGGTTGAGCGATCGAATGGCCAAACGATATGCAGCGTTTGCAGCGAGGAGTGAATTGCATGTGAATTCCGCGCTAGTGGCTAGCTCCAAGCTTAAGGCCTTTGAAGACGTTTACGCCAATGAAGCAAGCCAAAGTGTCAAGAAGAGCAGCTCCACAGCTTCGGTAGAGATCAAGTACTTGCGAACAAGATCTTAGATCGCCGCCCTTGTATCATGACCGCACACGACTGCTAGAAGCTCCTCTCTCGCAAGCCGCCCCGACCAGAAAGCCATCGTCCTAAGAGCGGCCATTCGATCTTGTCGATGGAATCTGAAACCTATCACTCCATCCAATAAAGTATGTGCTTGTGCTGGACGACAGCGCGTTGCACGTGCCACAGAGGTTGAATTCACTCTTCCAAGCTCGAGGCCAGCAAGACCATCATGTGCAGACAGCTTCCTGCCTTTCATCGCTTCATCTGTCATCAATCGCTGTCATGCGACCAACAACAAAGCTCCGTCCTGCACTGCCGCAATGAGCACTTCGGTGATGAACGAAGACTACGACGTCTGGGATGAAGGACAGGCAAGCACTCTTCTTCATTGCTCACTACAGTCCATGCTGACAATCCCAGGGCGTATGGCACCTCAGCCGCCATCTCCGGCAATCGATCGAAAGACTGAGCGGACAGCCGATGGACCCCATCTTTCAACCCTTCCCCGAGTACCGACCTCCGACCACAGTTCACCCGCTCGTCATCAAGAACTATCTGACACATGGCCTACTCCGCAATCTCCGTGGACAGTACGACGGGCTGTGGCCTGTTGATTCGGTGGAGGAGGAATCGCCTGAGCCTGTCGATGATGAGATTCCGAATTCTTTCTCGGAGCTATTTGAAGATGGTCATGCCGGGTCTGGTCATATAACAGAGCCAACCGCATCGATGGAGGCGTTGGCCATGAAGCGAGTCGGCTGGTTCATCTCCGATCCCGCGCCAGAGACCCCAACGATTCAGCCAGTCTCCAGCAGCCCAAAGCGGTTGATCGTTCGTCTGCCGCTCTTGGTGCGGAAGAGAGAAGCAGCCGAGCAAAGGCGTGCAGCAGTCGCACTCCAGAGGCGTGAAACAGCCGAGAACGCGATCTCACCGACGCCTCCTCTACCAAAACGGAAGCGGCGGGACTCAAGCGAGGAGTGGAAGCCTCCAACGACTCTTTCGAAAGGTGAGGAAGTCGAACGGAAGATGCTCTTGGCCTCTTTCCAGAAGAATGTACCGGGTAAGAAGAGGGACTCGGCGACGACGGTCGGAATACGACAGCTGGCCAAGGGGAAGAGTGGTCCCCTGCGAGACCAGAAGGAACAGAGCGTCAAGAGGAATCTCACAACAGCATCGCTTCCAAGAGAGAAAGCATTGCAGCAGACACATGTTTCAGCAACCGCGAAAACGCCAAAGCTCGAGGCGAACAAAGCACCCGCATCTCTTCCAAGGCAAAAATCAGTCCAGGAGAAACGGTCTTTGGCATCTCCCGAAATGCCAGAGCTGAAGAAAGTCAAGGCCGCTTCAGCACCAGTCCAGAAGCAAGAGCCAAGCAAGAAGAAATTCCCTGCCAAATCCTCCCTCATCGTCGCGGATCCGGCTCCGACCCCCCCTCTGAAGATGCGAGAGCCGAAGGAGAAGAAGAGCGTTCCATCATTGCCACGGAAGCAGGAACCGAGCAAGGCGCAACTCCCATCGGAGTCTTCATCCGCCATCGTCCGTCCAGCCCTCAATCCTTCCGCCTGCCAAAAGCAAGAGCCAAGGGACAAAAATCTCCCAGCGACCGTCCCACCTCCCACCCCAGCCGCAACGACCACCCAGCCCTACAGCCTCATCCCCGTCTGGCCCTACTCCGACGCCCCGGCCCCCGCCACCACCCCTACCCGCCCAACCTTCCAGCGTAACGACCTCTACTTCCAAGAACGGCTCGCACTCGCCTACATGTCGCATCAATCCATCCCCACTCAACGCGGAGTCAAGTACCGCCTCGATCGACTGCCGCGGGGATACTCAGGCTGGGTGAAGACTCGCGAGAACGGACATCGGGATTGGACGAGTCTGGGACATCCAAGTGGGAAGGCGTTTAAGAGTTTTACGGAATTGTGGACGCATTGTTTGGGGTTGATTGAGGGAGGAATGGGGGAGGTGTGTGGGTGTACGCTTTGTGGAGGTGGGGAGTGAGGTGGTGGTGAGATGGAGGGTGGGACTGACGTCGGTGGTGGATGGACGGACTCGGCATTGTTAGCTTGGTTCCGCCGGTCAGTGCAAGGGTCGGCGAAGTAGTGGAGCGCGTTGATCGAGTCCAAAGGTACAAAACCTGCGTATCAATTGCAACTGCATCATGTGTAGTCTATCGTGTAGTATAACAAACTCATCACTTCCTGCCCCAGACGGCATATTGCCATGCGCCCACCAGTGCCAGTAGCACGCCCATGATGTCGAGCAAAGTAAAGGTCTTGCCTTCGGTGTACCAGCCGAGTGAGAGGATGGCGATCATCTTCACGTTGGAGACGATGTTGAACTACGGAGGAGTCAGCTGATATTCTTGGGACAGCGGGATGATTAGCTCACTGTCAATGCCGAGGTCCTGCCAATGATCAGAAATTGCGACAGGTTCAGCAGACTTGCGACGAATCCTCCTGCTACGAGTGATAGCAGTGTGGGTGTCGATATTGTTGCTGTAGATGAAAAAGTCAGCGATGGATGATGATAGGCAAGACAAGACACCACAAGAACTCACAAAAGTCCGGAAACACGTCCACCAACATCGACACCGGGATTAGCAACGCCACGGCAGTAACACTCTGATTCAGCAGCAGCTGCGGTGCGTCGACCTTCAGGTCCGCCATCTTCTTCCCAATCCAAATCTGATAACACGCAGTCGTCGTGAACGCCGCACAGGCAATACCCGTCCCCAACGCATTGCCCTTGAACGACTGCACGCTCACCAGTCCCACACCCACACAAGTCACTAGCACGGCCAGGAATTGCTCTCGCGGGATGGTCTTCTGGAAGACCAGGAAGTTGATGAACACCACGCTCGGTGTGGTGAGGATCTTTGACAACTGGTAAAATCCCACGGGATTGTGCGCGAGACTGAGGTTGTTGAGGACGAGGAAACCCGCGAAAAAGGCGCTCAAAGGCAGGACTTGGAGGGCGGGTAGACGGACGGGTTCGAAGAGGCGCCAGGGTTTGCGTGTGGCGAGGAGGAGCACGAAGAAGGTTGCGGCGAAGTGCCAGATTGCCATGAGGATTTGAGATTTCCGGAGTTGAGGGTCGGAGAGGGTGCTAGTCGCAAGTCAGTCGATATCCGACAGGCGATCGGACATATACTCACTACTTGTTCAGGAAGACGATAAGCACGGTGGAGGAGGCATTGAGGGCGACGCAGAGGAAGTCGATGAACCGCGTCCTCGTGTTCTCGGAGACATCCCATTGTGGGAGGCTCTGTCTTCGTTCCTGGGTTTGGAGTTCCTTTTCTTCGTCATCTTCCGTGCCAAACTGCATCAATCGCGCGCCCTCCATGCTTCGTGTAGTTGGCGCGTCGGCACGTGTATAGGACTTGTGCCGATTAGTGCGAGCTCGGCCGGCGAGGAAATATCAACACGTGAGTCTCTGCTTCCACGGTATGTCAATGCATGGAAATGCGGTGGTGATCCGAACTATGAGGTAGTCCCAGACAGGGAGAAGAAGAGATGCGGTCTTTCAATCTCCTTGGCTCACGCAAGACCCACAGCAAGGTATGTGAAACTCATGGGCGCATGCTGTGCGACCTTACCTGAGATGCCTCGAAATGAAGGCGGCGACAACATCGCCGTCCTTCTTGGAGTATCTGAAGCGACGTGTGGTGAAGGAAGGTTTCGAAATGCAAGCATTGGATGCTAACCTAAGGTGTCGGTGCCATTAGGCTGTTAGGCTGGCTCTTGCTGACTGACAGAGTTGCGGACTCGGTCCGTTGTCTCCCGAGACTCCCGCTCGAGGTCAAGTTCACCTCATCATCTTGCCAGACCTCGACCTTCCCTCTTTTACATCCACTGTCGTCAACATGTCCATCAGCAACGACTCGTCCGTCAAGATCCAATCGCGATGGCCGCATGGGAAAGATTCGCAATATACCGCCCTCGAAGTCCTGACTGAGAGATGTCAATAAGAGGTAGGTCGTCATATTCCGTGATCGCCCGTCGTCGCAAGGTCGCACCGCATGGGCATGGGCCCTCCGAAAATCCATTATTGCATCACAACAACTGCGATTTTCCTTCGTTTCCTTCGGTCACCTTCCAACATCTAGCACAATCATCATCAGAGCCCTCTCAAGCTCTCACTCCCGAGCTGTCGCCGTCAAGCTGTCGCCCACATCGACAAAATGGAACGCAAGAGCGATCTCGACATGACACCGGCCTCTTCGCGACCTGCCACCAGGTGCCGCTTGCTAGAACTCCCGACGGAATTAAGGGAATGGATATACGAGTACGCCTTTCAGTCCTGGTCAGGCAGCAATGTCGTTCCAATTCTCCGAGATCTTCCAAAGGGTAGGCGTACCCAACGTCCTCCAGGTTTGGTACAAGCTTGTCATCAGCTTCGGAATGAGACCGCGGCAGTCTACTACGGACGCTTCGTATTCAAGGCTCCAGACTGTCAGATTGCCACAACGTGGCTAATAACGATTCCACCGAGCCACGCCACGTTTATAAAACATATCCGAATCGTCATCGCTGCAAGCTGCGACTCCTGGAATGATATCATGTCACGGTTCGATGCGGAAGTTCCAGAGTTTGAAAACATGGCTGCATCTTGCTGTGCTCCTGGCATTGAGGTTGACGCTCTCTTCAAGACGTCGCCGCGCTTGCAAGGCCGACGCTGAGCCTCTAAAGTCGGAGCCATGAGTGACGGGTGTTGGAATAGGATCCGGAGTCATGGGGCGGATGCTCTTGTCGGTGAAGTTACGATGGAGGATCGGGCCTTGCACCTCGAATCAGCGATCCGTGTTTGCTACGCTTCAGCAATGCCGGCGATTGCTACAAGACATGAAGAAAGGTCGCGAAGGACGAGACGAGTCTACGTCGCTTCTCAGAAAGAAAAATCAGTCGTGCGGGAGATGTCAGGTCAACGAAAGTTCTTGTCGTCCTTGGCTAAGTAGCGAATTCTTCCTCCGGAGAGCACCCGAGCGGTGTCCGCCGTCCCGGGTTCCCCCAACCGCCGATCTGCCCTCGCCTTGCTACCACGTATCTCATCAGAGCTCTCACCTTACATCTGCCCGACCACACAGCCCAATTCGACAACGTGGAAGTCAACAAGCACTTCTGGCGCAAACACAGACGACGAACCAGACATGGCTACCCCCGCCGCGCATCCGCCCACGAGATGCACCCTACTCGGGCTACCACAAGAGCTGCGCGACCAGGTGTACGGTCATGTTTTCGCCGACATCGGAGTCAAGATTGAACGAGTCAAAGTGGTTGTGCCTCCCAAACTGCGCGCCACGAACGTCCTTCTGGTCTGCCACCAGATCTACCGCGAGACCGTGAGCATCTACCGCGAGGGCTACACCTTCCGCTCCGACGAGACCAGCTACGCCTCCCGAGTCTTGTCTCAACTGCCACCCAAGGACTTCCTGCGCATACGCCGCATCCACGTCGTGTATGATCTGCAGCCAGGACCACAACAAGGACGCTATCCCACGAGCGCACGCGTTATACAAATCAGCACGGCTATGACCATGTTGCATCGAAGAGCTGTGCGGGGGTCTACCCCAGGCGTTACCTCCAAGGCGCCTTTCATCCGTGTCGTGCTCGATTCCGGAATGCTGGTTTGGGAGTCTGGCTTGGAATTTGAGACCAGTGTCAGCGAGTGCGACAAGCAACTTCATGCGCAAGATCGGGCGAATGACGCAGCAAATGGTTCATCTTTCCTCTCGCAGCTTCGGGCGGGCGTCGCAGCAAATAATGCATCTTAGCTCTGAACATTCAGGAATCGCAAAGACACTGCACTTCATGGCGTATCGACAAGAAGAAAAGGAAAGAAGATATCAGGCTCTTAAGACCATGACGAGATGGGCATTGCGCGTGGCAAGGTGTTGGCCTCACTCGCGATGTCTGACATCGACGCGGCCAACGCCTACTTCAAAAGTTTTGATTTGACTGGACGCCATTTGGCGCTTGGCAAGGTGTGACTTTGCATCACGAAATGGATGCTGCTCGACATACAAGAAAGGCGCACAATGCGCAGACGAAGCGCGAAAAAGCATTGCATTTTGGAGACACGGAAAAAGAACTGCGATGGAAGTACGGTGCGATACTGCACCACGCTTCGCATACATTGACGAGGAACCATGGGAATGAAAGTGCTATCGTGCTATCCTTCAGCCTTGCTAAGCTCATGGCGGAGAGTGCGGAGCAGGTTCTGATCGATAGCAGAGTCTCTGGTCTGTCTGTCTATTCGGCTCTTGGAAAACACATGCACGGCCCTTTTGGTCAGCTGGCATCAGATTAGCATGTGCAAGGTAGGCCGAAACATCCAAAAGCGTCATTTCATTCACTTCTCTTTGGTATCTCTGCTTCTGACAGACGAGGTGGTCTCCACTGTTCCATGTCTTTCCACTCGTCCTTTCAAACACCCATTGGCTTCATTGAAAAGACTCTCTTCTGCATCCACCACCACATCACAACTTCGACGACACCGGTCTCCTCGCCATGATAGAAGACCACGCCAACATGACGCCGACCACACCATCCACGAGGTGCCGCCTGCTCGAGCTTCCAAGAGAGTTACGGGACACGATCTACGAGTACGCTTTCATCGATAGCATTGCCAAACTAGGCCAGCGCGCTCCAGATCCGCCTGCTACACCGTGCACCGCCACGAGTGTGTTCTTGACCTGCCATCAAGTGTATGCTGAAAGTGTAGACACATTACGTCGTCATCGCTACCACTTCCACTCCAAAGACATTCGCGATGCGATCAAGGCGCTCTCGCAACTGTCACCCCAAGACTTCATGCGCATCCGCCTGGTCCAATGCGTGCATCACGAGGACGACATGGGAATGATCTGCAGCAGCAGGGATATTGCACGACTCAAGACGAACCTCGCATTTCTTCACCAGCGCGCGAAACCAGGCCAACCAACAGGCGGCCCTGTGATCGAGATCGTGCGAGACTCCGGAGAAGCGCTCTTCAATTCGGAGATTGGGAATATGAGAGAGTACAACGAAGCAAAGCGCCAGAAGCGGGAGATGCGCATTCGTAAGATGGAACTGCAGCAAACTGAGCGCATGCGCAAGAAGACTGAGAAGCTCAGAAAAAAGCTCTCCCCGAACAAGTTCTTCGACTACCATAGCAAGCAGCTCTCACAAATGCCCTATGAGCAGGGAAGCGAGTCGGAAGGAGTGAGATTTGGCCAGCATACCAACCCAGTGCGTCGGAGACCCATCTAGGTGCGTCCGGTGACTTCTGTAGCAGAACCTCTTTGACGTGTTTGCTGCAGAGACGTGGGCTGAAAACGACCCTTCTTCAGCAAACCAGCACGTCTTCAAGAGAGCACCGCCCGACACCAACATACAGCTTCCAATTATCTCAAGTTTCCACTTCATCCCTCACCGATACCAGCACGATGTCCAAGCGCGAACCACCAGCCCGACGAAGCACCAACATCAAGCTCGAGGCCCAACAAAAGTCCCATATCAAACCCGAGCCCACTCAGACACCACCACCAGAATCCCGCCTCCTCGCACTCCCCACCGAACTGCGTCTCAAAGTGTACGAGCATCTCTTCACCAACTCCCTCATCCACGTCTCCGCCCGAAACCGCCTCAGCCACCCCTCAAATCCTCACCCGGACATCCCACGCCTGATCTTCACCCCATTAACAACCGACTCTCCACAAGCTCACCCCAAAAACAAATACATCCACTCCCTCCGCAGCCCCTCTCTCGGCATCCTCTCCACCTGCCACCTCTTCCGCAAAGAAGCCCTCCCCATATTCTACGCCACAGCAACCTTTCAGATCACCGGAACACTCGAAGTCGGTCTCGAATGGCTCGGCTCTCTCACAGTGCAGGAAAAGAAGACGCTCAAGGAATTGCGACTCAAGACGCATGGTATCGCTCTTGGCACGGAGTCTGACTTTCCTTCCGTGCACGAGGTTTGCAGGAGGGAAAAGAGGTGTTTGCAGTGGTTTGATTCGGATCGTAGGTTTCGTGGGGTTGGGATTGGGGTTCTGAAGGTTCGTCAGGGGAAGTTTGGAGGGGAGAGATGAGGTTTGCAGAGAGCTGGATTGGGTGGAAACGGAGTTGGAAATGGTGGAAAGACGACTGACGAAGTAATGCGCTCTGAAACCTTTTTCTCTGATTCTGGTGATGTGGTAAGTCGCTTTTATTTACAGTCCACAAGCAAATGCAATCCCCATTGCCAACACAACAGCCATTGTGCTTCCCGCGCCCATCTTCGATGCACCGCCTGTGTATGCCGGTCCGTTACCCGACTGTGTTGGCGTCGCACCTCCCGCACCCGCACCCGCACCCGCGCCCGCGCCCGCACCAGCACCCTCGCCGCCGCCGCTCGTACCGTTCGTCGCATCCGTGCCGTTCGAAGCACCACCAGCACCAGCATAGTATGCTTCGATCTTTTCGGTAACGAACTTCACCGCATCCATTCCATACTCGTTCACATACCCCAAATGCACGGAAATAGTACTGAAATTTGGTGCACTCGCACAGTACGGGTCCAGCGCATCGCAGTACGCTTGGGACTTATCCGCGATGTCGGCCAGAACCATTGAGGAATTGGCAGCACGCTCGAAGAGACCGGGTTTCGTTGAGTTGCCAACGTGTGCGGCGTTGGAAGTGATGTTGATGGACGGATCTCCCATAGTGATCACCGCCGCAATGCGAGAGAGAACATCATCCGACGCAGGCTCAGTGAGAGTAGCATTGTAAGCGAAACCCTTCACATTCTGGCCGGAAATGTAGTCGGAAACGACCTGAGCGCCTTGAGAGTAGCCCATCAACACGATCGGAGCATTGCCAGGACAGTCCTTTGCGAGGTATGCTTCGACCAGTTCCTTCATGCCTGTGACACCCTCGGACTCGGAGGTGGGATAGCCGGCCAGAGTGGCGGGATAGACGACATATTCGGCGTTGCTGGCGGAGTTGGCGGCGATGACTTTGTCCTTTACCATGCCGATTGTGCCGTAGCCGAGAGGTTCTTGGGAGGCGCGCGCGACGATGATGTGTGCGCCGCCGGCGGAGGGGCAGTCGGAGGTGGTGGAGTTGTCGATTGTGGCGTAGTATTGGGTTAGTGAATTTTGGGCGGAGGTGAGGGTTGCCAGCAGCGAGAGGCTGGCGGAGAGGAGGAGCGTGGTGAACCCGGGCATGGTGGCGGTGGTACGGGTGGTGTTGAGGAGTGTCGCCACGGAGGGGGTATGTGTGTTTCCTGGAAAGATGGTGGAGAGAGGAGGATGAGATCAATGGCAGCGGGAAATGGCCATCATATACTTTCTATTGTCCATTCCTTTGACGCTGCCATGAGTAGTGTTCCGTAGGAGTCGTCGCCAAACAAAGGGAGCATGTCGATCCTTGTCGCAGCGAAGTCAAGTCCGTCCAATCACAGGGGTAAGAATGTCCGAAAACGCCGAGGTCTCATATGCAGACGAGGTGTACGAGATTCGCCCTCGCGCGCTCGATGAGCGATTCAAGAATTAGCCACTTTGTGGGGGCTGGAGAACTCCACTTCTTCAATTCCGTCTCTTCTCATTACTCGCGATGATGCCGCCAAAATACGACACGTTCTTGAGAACGCAATCAACCCTGGAGGGGACACTGCAGGAATTCGATATCGGTGAGCGGTATGCAGCTATTGTCCGATTTCCTTCTTGGGCAGTTGCATCGTGAATCTCGCGGCGAGGCTATGGGCAGCCATGAATCTCATCTGCGGGCAGCCATACACGTCACCTCTGTATATACTCTGTATATACTCGTTATAAACGAAGAGCTAATACACAAGCGTGTAACTGCATAATACGCGTTAATGTCTACCTCTCTTGTCGCGTTGTTGTTGTCGTCCTATACACACTACCTTCACACGCGTATATACTACTTCTACACGCAGATCCTTAGCCTTCGTTATAGCCGAACAGACTTCAACCCAAGAGCTCGATGCTAACGGCTATCCGTTTATCGACGATATACACTCCGATGCCAACGCCGACGCCGCCGCCGCCGCTAATAAAGAGCTCGTTAACAACGAAGAAGAGGACTTCTTCGGCAGCGACGAAGAGATTAAGGAGTTTGAACTACTCCCACCGCCCGAGCGAGTCTTCTCGTCTCTACCGGAACTAAAGGCCTTTATAAAGGTCTGGACTCGAGAGCACGGATACGACCTCGTTATACGCGGATCAAAGAACAACGGGTGCTAGAAGGACGTCCGCTGTAGACACGCTAGAACAACACGCAACTATCGCAAGATCGACGCGAGCAATCGTCGTCGGAAGACTAGTACACGGAAGCACAAATGTCCTATGCGGCTTTAGTATAAGGCGGAAGATCCGAAGAACAAAGACGGAGCATAGTTAATTCGTTACTAACGAGAAGGCCGGCCACGTATCCATAACTATATGGCGTTTAGCACAGAGGCTGGCACCGCCGGTATGCCAGCATATTACCGTCGTTAGGACCAAACCGAAGAAGTAATCGACGAAGTAATTCGTTACAAACGAGCTGGGCTTAATGTAAGCGAATCGCTAGCCCTTCTTCGAGATAAGTTTCCAGACTTGTATCCGAAACGAAAGGATCTGAGCAACATCCGCCAGAAATACCGGGCTCTCGTTCTCTCCGGGAAGACAATCGCAGACGCAACACTCGAGTTGTTACAGTCGAAAGGATATACGTATAAGTACTCGGTTACAGCGAACGGCTGCCTTGAACAACTCTTCTTCGTTCACCCCGAAAACCTCGAAGTCTGGCGACACTTTCCGGAGGTTATTCTTGCGGATAATACATATAAGGTCCATCGTTTAGGACGACTAGTGTTCAACTTCTGCGGCGTTTCCGGAGGTAACAAGACGTTGCCCTTCGGCTTGTGTATTATAGCCGGTAAAGACGAAGCCGCCTTTCAGTGGGCTTTTAAGGCTATGAAAGAGATCCTCGTTAAGAACGAAGTCCGGTTACCTGAACTCTTTGTAGTCGATCGAGACAGGGCATGCTTAAACGCAATGTCTACCGTGTTTCCAAACACTCCTCGACGGCTATGCAAGTAGCATCTTATGAAAGATGTCCTTGCGTATACACGGAGCGAATTTCTATAGGAAGCAGACGAAGAGAATAGGGGCTTCGTTAACAGCGAAGAGGCAGAAGAGTTCTTCGAAACCTTCCGAAAGGCAGCTTTCGCTAACACCGAAGACGAGTTCAAAGTTCACTGCGCTGCGCTGAAAGATATATAGCTCGGTAGCTACGAATACCTACAGAAAGAGTGGTTTCCTTATACCTCGCTCTGGGCGGCCTTTCGTCTAAACCGAATACGAACCTGGCTTATCCGAGCAACATCTCGAGTCGAAGGCGTGCATGCGATATTAAAGCAGTGGCTTGGAACATCGCAGTCCGACACCTTCGGCCTTGTCGAACGCACGATACCCTAGTGTAAAAAGCAAGTACAGAAATACTAGCAAGACCTTTCGGATAAAACGAGCCAGACCTTGCTGCAAACTCCGGTAATCTTCTACAAGCTGCATCGAAAGGTATACCGGTACGCGATTACGCTCCTTATAGGACAGTACTTATTAGCAACGGATAACACAAAGCCGGTTACAGACTACACGGGGGTATTTATAGAAACAACCGACCTGCCTTGCTCGCATTACATCCGCGAGTGTATTGTCTAGAAGAGGCCCGTTTCCCTCGACGTTATCGGCAGGCGCTAGAAGTGCACTCGAAGGGACCTCGTTCAAACCAAAGACAACGAGGCAGAGGAGATCGAGGAGATTAAGTCGTTGCCTTCTCGTCGGCAACGAGGAGCACAACGCATCCAGCTGCACCAGCTTGCTCGTCGTCGTCGAGAACAGCTAATCTCGAGTAACCGTCGGGATGCATTGTATGCAGAAACAGTTAATAAGAATCACTCTGCGTCTTAAACGAACCCTTCAAAAAGGAAGAAGAAGACGACGAAGAAGAAGGGCAAGGCAAAGGCGACCGATTCTAACAAAGAGAATAAGGGAGATAGCTTCTCGTTTTAACCGATAACTACACCGAGCAATCCGCCTATACCGTAGCATCTTATGCAAACAACCTTCGACTCGTTACAGCCGAAGGCTGTACAGCCGAAGGTTGTTGCTGGCCCGTCAAACATAAACCGGACTAAGGAGTCTAATAATCAGCCTTCGTTCATGCCGAACAGCCAGCCCTCGTTTATGCCGAACAGCCAGCCCTCGTTCATGCCGAACAGCCAGCCTTCGTTTATGCCGAACAGCCAGCCTTCGTTCATGCCGAACAGCCAGCCCTTGTTTATGCCGAACAGCCAGCCCTCGTTTATGCCGAACAGCCAGCCTTCGTATACACCGAGCCAGCAGCACTAGCCGCCGTCCTCGTTACAACCGAATGCTCAATTTCAGCCCCAGCAGTAGTATTCGTTACCTCCGAGCTCTTAATTCCAGCCGCAATTCCAGCCGTAGTAGCAGCAGCATCTAAGCGGTTACTATTCGTTTCTACCGAACAGCCAATACCAGCCTTATCAGCCTCCGCAGTTGTATTGCCAGCTACAGCCGCAGTACTCGTTGCAGCCGAACTAGTAGTACTAACTTCCTCCTCTCGTTATTACCGAGCAGGATTATACGGTAACAACGAGGACATCTCTTCGGCCATCCTAGCCAGCCCGGAAGTCTGCATATGCTGCAAGCACTTCGTTTCAAACACCTTCTCAGACTCAGTAGGCGCCTCGATAGCTTACTTAATAGGCTATATATATCACGTTCTCGTTCACAACGTGCTCAGTTCTCGTTCACAACGTGCTCAGTTCTCGTTCACAACGTGCTCAGTTAAGGGGCAAAACGTGTCATATAGGCGTTCTGTCTATTAGATAGGCACCTATTTTATCACGTTCTCGTCCTCAACGAGCTTATTTAGGCGGGTTTTCTATCAGATGGACGCTGTTTTTATCACGTTCTCGCCCTCAACGAGCTGATTTTATCACATTCTCGTCCTCAACGAGCTTATTTGGGCGGCCATCTGACCGACTTTTCGCTCACAACGAGGACCGACTTTTCGCTTACAACGAGGCCACATGCTCGGTTTTCCGGTCAGCAGACAGGACGTGAATGCTGCCTGTCACGCTCGTTAATGACGAATTGGACCCGGCCTGTCTTCTTATACCGCCGTTTCTTCGACTTTAAACCCTCTTCCTTTCTTTAACACTCATACCTATCTAAGTCTCTCGTTAAGAACGAACACCAAGATTACCAAGTCCTCTCCCTCTCCCTCGCCCTCGTTCACAACGATAGCTTCCAACTGTACTACCTGGGCCGGCTTTAACGCCCTACCTGCTAACGCCAACCGTTCGACACAAGAGAACCGCTAGATCGCCGAGATTAATAGGCAGTGGCCTAACCTTTCGAACAACTAGCGTAACCGCGTGCGCTACTACGCTATTCGCTAGGGTCCGGACAGCTGTCCTCAGCCGATTAACTCCTCCGTCGAAGGCTTCCTACGGTACGTTTATAACGAGCTCGTTTAAAACGAGCGGCTACTAACACATAACAGGGCGCACAGCTAGCGTGGAGCTCGCGGCGTGGCCAAGTGCTATAGCTGCTGGACCGCGAATACGGCTATGCCGAGGGGCACCGACATTCCTATCGGCCGTAACGGCGAGGACTTTATGCCGTATAGCTGTCTATAGAAGGATGCGATGGTCGAGTACTAGGCGATTCTGCAGGGTACCTGGACGAGCCGCCAGACCAACGGCCGCATCTCGGTATATATACCTCTTCGTTTAAAACAAAGACCTCTAACAGATATACAGAAGATAACCCGCGAAGTGCGCTCGATACTTCGTACTTTACTCGAGCAGATCTAGGGCGGCGCGGCTATAACGTAGCACCTACTTCTCTCCTAAGTAGCCGTTCAGAACGAGGTGACTAACAACCGCCAGGACCTCGACCAAGACGACTAGCCTACGGGCTCGTAGGGGGATTCCTCCTTCTTCGACACAGACGAGGCGTTTAGGGTGCTTTTTAGGTGTGATTTCTTGCTTTTACTACTACCTTGCGACGGTGTAAGAGACCGAACACTACGAACTTGCATACTTTCGATACAGACGAGAGGCTAAGGCTTCAAAAAGTGATATTACAACGTCCTCTGTAGCCAATCTCGCGGGCAGAGCTAGGGGCGTTCGTGTGTGGAATTACATAAACAAACTCAATACCATTATCGTTAGTAACGAATACTGTGCATTCCTGTATATAACATAGAGTGACGTGTATGGCTGCCCGCAGATGAGATTCATGGCTGCCCATAGCCTCGCCGTGAATCTCGCAGAGATCCACATCAAAACGTGAGCATCATGCATGCAAACACGTGTTGGCGACGCAGTACCCCGGAACACAAGCTGGGCAGTACATGGGTCCCAATGGTTCTAGAGCCGCGCCGAACCATGAACGACAGGGATGAAGAGCCTTTCAATTTTGATAAAGCTGGCGAATCTTCGGTTGAAGGGGTGATTTTTCGAGAGTTGCTGGCATTCAGCCGCCTCGATGCTCCACTACCACGATTGATATTGCCGGACATGTCGTGCGACGAGGACTTCGTCAAAATTGGCTCTTCCAAGAAACTTGGCGGAGACATGGCAGACTCACACGGCTCGAGGCTGTGGGCGAGCTGGAAGACAGGAGGTGAGATCCTGCCAGGTGAGGTTGTGTGCTGCCCATATCCTTGTCAACATTCGTGGATGTTCCCTCTATTCCTGTTCCTGTGCAGGGCTCCTTCCTAAATTGGCCGGGTCAGAACAACCCCGCACCATGTCCGCGATGCTTTAGCCGATGAAGTCTCTCTTTGCTGACAGGCACCTCATCTGCAGGTGCAGGGTTGACATGTTGTTGCGCCGATGTCGGCTCCACAGGACGACGACAAGGCCGACTTCTCGACGCCCGCATCGACCTCCACTGCCAACACGACCGCCCGGCGAAGGCAGAGTATCACTGCCAAGCGACGATCAAGGCGGGTGTGTCAGCATTGCCATACGAGGAAGCTGAGGTGCAACCTGCAGGACTCCAGCAGGGCCGATGATGGATACAGCGATATCTATGGATGTCATCTTCGTGACATTACGGAAGCCTGCAAAGAAGCTCTCGAGAGCACAGACAACGACATTTCCCGCCGCACGCAAGAACTCGTGCAAGTCAAATTGGTCCAATACCTGCCCCTCTCCGCCAACCCCAACATCGGCCGGCCTCCCATCCTGTAGGCAATCAACGCCATCGCCGCCCGCGGATCTCGCCTCAAATCCTCCAATTGCTGCAAGTTCGACGTCTTCACTTGCACGCTGCAAAGTCTACAAGTCCGCTTCAACGGCCCAGGCTTCTTTTCCGAGCTGATGTCCAATATCATTGCCTATGCGAGGGAGAACGAGTTGCTGATCAATTCCACGTCGGACTGGAGCAAGCATGCCTCGACGACTCATGCTCCGGATTCGACGAGCACGAATCGGATAGAAGCTGGGGTGGAATAATCTGGTGCATCAGCGTCCGCGGCTGTTTCTGAGATGGATGAGCCATTTGGATTGTGCGCTTTGTACGGGTCGACCACCTACCGAGAAAGGACTTCTCGTTGGAGTTGCGGCGGCGGTCTGTGTCATCCTGGTGCGCACACAGCGACCTCTCCAAAAAGTTCTTCACGTAACACTGCATATCCTTGGCAGGGGTAGCTGCAAGATAGCTGCACGATGCTAGTCCGCCGCGCGACTGCCCCAGGTTTCATTACAAACAACAACGCCCTCCAACACGAACTTCATCTCCTCCAATTCAATACCACCGCATCATCGTCAAGATGCCGCCAAAGCGACTTGATCAGCTTCCTCCAGAGCTCTTTCATCGAGTGACGGATCAGCTCGAGCTTCCGGACATCAAAAATCTTCGCCTCATCAACCGCGCGCTCGAACACATCGTGACCGACGACAATTTCCGCTCTCTGTTTGTGAGCAAACGCGTCGAACTCACTCGTCGCAATCTGGAGAAGTTCGCCTGGATCACCGAGCACTCACCACTGGGATGTCTCCTGCAAAATCTGACGCTTGTGGGCGTTGTGTATGACCCAGGACACCTTCTCATGCTCAGTGAAGGCAACAAATACCAAGCACTGAGTTATTCGAATGACCAGATGGACCAAATGCAGTCAAGTCTCACGAAGGAGCTCGACTCACTCAACCAGCGGCGGACGGAGCAGGATAAATTCCACCACTCTGGGAAGGATGCGGGACTGCTCTCCACGGCACTGCGTAATCTCGCAAAACAGAACCCGACCGGTCTGCACAGTCTGTCTACCAAGATCAGCATCTATCGCTACGATGGGAGCGCTAGCCTTACGCCTAATGAGGCTCAGTGCTGGATCTGGATACACGAAGCAGCGAAGTGCACCTTTCTGCTCGCCATGAAATGCCTCAGGTACAGCAGAATTTCCGTCCGTTCACTCGACATTTTCCACGCGAAGCCGGCGTCCATGAGATGCGGTCTGCCAAGGGACACACTCACTCAAGTTGGTTGGCCAAGTCCAGAGATGTACCAATGGACGGCGCTCAGACAGCTCTCTATCTGCCTTTCAGACCCGCTCCCCGTCCAGTCGGAACAGGATATGGAGACTGGTGGCTCCTTCAGCATCATGCACCAATCGAGAGTCCCAGACACGGACTTGATGGCCTCGAGCGACTTGCTCGGAGATGAGCTGCACCTTCAATCTCTTGCCACAATGCTGACAGCATGTCCCAACTTGGAGGTCTTGGAGATATCGGGGTTTCGTTTCGACGAAGAAGAGTGGATGCACTACTCCTTGCAACATGTTCGAGACGCCGCGATGGTATTCTTTGCGCGCTTCCTCTCGCTCATGCGCCCGCTGAAGCAACTTCGCCGTCTCCGCCTTGCTGGTTTGCGGTTGACTGAACAAGACCTTGTGGGACTGATCCGAAACCACGGCGCCACTCTCCGCGATCTTGAATTGGAACACATCGTCTTCGTCGAAGGAGGTTTGGACCGACTGTTTTCCTGTCTAGGTGGCAGAGATTATGCAAGCAACGGTCTGACGCTCGATCGGATTCTCCTGAAAGATCTGTGGGTAAACATCTCGCCGATCACTTTCACCCGTAGCGAGGATGAAAAATGCACGCAGATTTCCGGGGAAAATATCACTGATAACACAATCCTGCGGACAGGAGAAGATGCGGCAAGAAAGGTGATTATGTACGACGTCGCCGATGGCTATGGGCCATCCATACGCGGCGGATCACCTTGGGAGGGACGGAGTTTGGGGGAGTTCGGTGTGTGGAGACGTTGAAGGCATCGTTGTTGCCAGGATAGATTGTTTCTGCGAGGCTTCGGAGTGTCGCCGCATCCATGCTACGAAGTTGCAAGGTGGAGTATCTGTTTGCAGTGAGGATGCTGAGGCGAGCCAAGATCAGAGCGTATAGCTCGAGCGCGTATGGCTCTTGCGCTTCTGTATCCCGAACTCGATATACTCTGTCGAACAAGGAGCGTGATGTCGATGGGATGAGACACGTGGATTCCGGGTTCATGGATGGAGACAGAAACAGAGGAGGCTCACAAGAAAGTCGTATCACGGTCAGTCTTCACTCGAGCGTATGGAAATGAGAATCAAACAGATTCTCTGTCCGAAGCTTTCCACACCGGCTGGAATCGATCTTGCCTTAGTCAGCTCAATCCCTGCTCTCCCGTCAGCTTAAATCTCCAAAGACCTGAAGACCTTCCATATTCCGAACAACATTGCTTGTCTGTCTCTAAATCGGTCGTTGCAGCAAAATGACTACAAACTCTCTCGAGGAGCTGCCTCCCGAGATCTGTGCTTTGATCATCGAACATCTGGCTCTTGACGACATCCGACATTTACGCCTTGTCAATCGTGCCCTTGCCCACAATGCGACCCAGGACCGATTTCGTGCTTGCTTCAAGACCAAGAACGTCGAAACTACACGAGAGGGGCTGGAGAAACTCGGCTGGATCATCGCGAACAGTCGGCTCGGGCGTCTTTTAGAACATTTGACATTATTAGGCGTTGCTTACGACCTCGTCCATCCCGCTCGCATCGCCATGCCTGACAAATGGCCACACGAAGCGTCTACACATGATGACAGCAACGCAGAACCTTTGATAGCCGGATCTGACGATGTAGTTGCCAGGACCAAAGCGCGGGAGGATCTCAGATTTTTGACCCAGCGAAAAGCGGAATACATCGAATTTCACAACACTGGCATGGCTCTCTCCTTCCTGACGGAAGCACTTCGCACCTTCAAGATGTACAAGCCTCGTGGCTTGCACAGTCTGTCAGTCTCAGTGACTGTGTACCAAGATGCGCTCTTGACAGAAGCACCTAGTGATGTTGGCTGTTGGATCTGGGTGCACAAAGCAGCACAGCACACGTTCTTCCTCGCCATGAACGCTCTGGCAATGAGCAAAATCGCCGTCACTTCTCTGGATGTATTCGGGACGCATTCGCGCGGCTTCGGTCTACCATGTGATGCGCTCGCTCATACTTGCCGCACGTATCCGGGCTGTTTCAACCTCCCCGGACTGAAGAAGCTCATCATCTGCATATCTGATCAAATTCTGGTCGAGACAGCGGAACGAGTCATCATGCCTGTTGAGACGGGACTTGAGGATTCGCCAGTGTTCACTTCCGCAATGGAGCGGTTGCCGGAACGCATCAGGAATACAGTCAACCGTTCATCGCAGGCGCTCGCGACGATGCTGGAGGCATGTCCCGGCTTGGAGATCTTGGGCATTTCTTTCTACCGACAAACCTACCTGGACGAACAACTGAAACATGTCAGAAATGAGTTCATGCGTCAATACATGTATTTCCTCGCGAACATGCGGCCGGGCAAGCACTTGCGATATGTAAATCTATCGGGCCTTTGGGTGAACGAGACGGATCTGATTCACTTCCTTGAGCATCATAGTGCCTCACTTCAAGGCGTCGAGTTGCGCTACGTTAATGTTGGAGAAGGCAAAGGAGACGCACTCTTGTCTAGTCTTGCGAGCCAAAAGTTCTCGCTGGATGCGCTCAGTCTTGAAGATGTGTGGCTTGGAGAATCCGAGCTCATGGCGTTCGATGGCGAGGAAGATGAGGACGGTACCAGTGTTTTCGGACCCCTCGAGCAGGCCACTGCGATTCGGCGAGCGGACAAAGCTATTCGGCGCCAGATACCGTATCGCCCATTCACCCTTCCAGAATTCTATAATCCTAGCACGTCGGACACGGGAAAATGGCTGGAGATGAATCAGAAGGACTTTGGTGATTGTCTTTGATTACGGCAGTCCGGAACAAAGAGACTATTGCAAAAAGAGACTTACCATGAGCCTCAGCCTGGCCATATCAATGGCTCGCGTAATGTTCAGAGCCGAGTCTGGCGCAAAGAAGGTGACAATTGAAGGAAGGCTGTCCGCAAAGGGCAAACACAGGCGCAAGGCGTTGCGAAGCAGCTCACCGATCGTACGAGGCACGACAATTCGAATAGACTCCGTGGGTCGGAAGCAGGTGAGGCTCACTGAGACGGTGACGATTGCGCGAAGCCGCGTGATTGCACCAAACGCTTCGAATTCACGACAATTCACGAGCACGATACATTCAAGTCACTTTCGTTTGATCCTGGCTCTTGCCTCCACACCGGTACATTTGCTGCAAGCCTTCAAACTTCCTCTTCCTCTTCCACACAACATCACCTCAGGATCACCGGTAATACAAGGACACCATCAACAACAATACGACAGCGACAACAAATCAATCGCATCACTAGAGCTGCAACATCAGCTTCAGCTTTCGATCATACCGCCAGCGCTACTGAGGAAGATTCCGCTCCGAGCATCGTTGGCTCGTGGACAACAAGATGACCTCGCTCGGGGAGCTTCCGCCGGAGTTGTACAATTTGTTCGTCGACCATCTCGACCTGGCCGACATCAAGAATATGCGACTTGTTAGTCGTGACGTTGCCGATAAAGCTACCCAGGATCGGTTTCACTCTTTTTACAAGAGCAAGCATCTCGATATCACAAAGCGTAATCTGGAGGACTTTGTTTGGATAGTGTCGAACAGCGCTCTGGCGAAGAAACTGGAAGATCTGTCGCTCGTGGCCCTTGTCCCCAATACAGTACGCCTGAAGGACATTATCATCACTCGCAAACGACCAACTCCATTGATGATCGAAACGAACTGGGACGAAGATGACGGAGATGAGGAAGAGCTGGAAAATTGCAGCGATGAAGCTTTGTCCAAAGTCATGGACGACTTCATCGTGTTGAGCGAGTGGCAGGATGATGGCGACCGTCTTCGCAAGAACGGGAGGGACGTGTGCCTTCTGAGCAGAGCGCTTAGCGGACTTGCAGCTGACGGCGTTAGCTTGCGAAGCCTGTCCACCTCGGTCGTGACCTACCAATACGACACCACTACTAGGCTTTTTCCGGTAGAAGTGAAGTGCCGCCTATGGGTCCAAGAGGCAGCGGCACATACGTTCAGCATGGCCATGAAGAGCCTGCGCCACAGTGGTTTGCGCGTCGAGTGCCTCCACTTCTTCTGCCTCGACCAAGCTTGCGGCGTCGCTCACGACACGCTGTCACAATTCAACTGGACGCAGCCCAAGGCCTTCCACCTGGCAGCTCTGAGGGTGCTCTCGCTTCGTCTCACGGATCAGGTCATTTTCGAATCCGCGTACGCTACAAGGAATGGGGGAGATCATTCGCGAACGGACTCGAGGCACCTGACCGACGAAACACGTCATCCGCTACCCACGCTGGAGGAGTTGGAAGAGAATGCAAGGCAGTCAACGATCGCCCTCACTCGTATGTTGGAGGCATGCTCGAACCTCGAAGTATTGGAACTCGCAAAGTATAACTTGAGCTACAAGTCCGCGGAGTTGAACATAGCTACAATGCGATCCAGGCCTCGATACATGGACAGTCTCGCGCTGATGCGGCCGATGAAAACCTTGCGCAGCCTGCATCTGGCGGGCTTTTGCACGGATGAGGATCAGCTCGCAGCTTTTCTCAGAGCGCATGGTCCAGTGCTCGAAGATCTCAGGTTGCGTAACATTCGCCTTGTCCAGGGAAGCTGGCGCCGCACACTGTCCGTCCTCACCGAAGCCGCGTTTTCGCTTGATAGTCTCCATTTGGAAGACTTGTCAGATAATGACGGCCACGTCATGTGCTTCAGCAACAACCAAGAGGATTCTGAGTGCACTGAAGTTGAGGACGGTCATATTGAAGGCAACGATATCTACCGATGGGGCGCAGATACATGGCAGCCAATAACCTTCCGCGAGGACCGCGAACTGGACTACGACGATGATGATGTGCAATTGTGGTGTGAGAAAATGACAAGGGAGTACGGTTGAGATGTTGCATACGCCCTCACTGCTGCTTCAGAGCATGCACTTCACGAGGCAGGCATGGCGACTCAGATATGCCGCTACCTTGGGGACCAGGGTACCGTATCGATGTATGGCGCATTGGATCGGCCCAAACGAGGCTGATAGAGGCATGAAGAGCACAGGATCGATTGAACGCGACGTTCCGAGAATGAGTTTCATTGACATGGCGGATAGGACTGTATACGGCAGTCTTGGATAAAGTTCATGAATGCGATACAGTGACAGCTCACAAGGCAGCCACGTACAGCCAGCACATGCAGGCCGCGCGTTTTGGTCGTTCAAGCTCTACATCAGCACAAGCTCACACCACTGCAAGCTGTGGATGTTGTACCTCAGGAACTCTTGTTCATGAGCGCACATGAAGTTCGGACAAAGGAATGGAAGGATACCCAGTGGCATAGGCAACGTAACATAGACTTACCAATGCATATTGCCTGAATTTGCAGTTTCATCCACCCACCGCTGTTCAGGGACAGAAGCAGCTTAAAACCTGTTCTTACATGTGCCAGCGAGTACGTGTACATCTGACATCCACTCACAAGCCAAGCTCTAGACCTCACTGCCGCCTCACCTCACTCTTCCATTCACCAATGCGTTCTCTTACCGCCCATCCTCAGCGCGAGCAATAGCAAACTCCGACCCTTCCACATCCCAACGCAAGACGCCACAGAAATTTCGCCGAAAAAGCATGTCACAAGCCGGTCCAGCACTCTCTCCCTCCGCCATAATCGTAATCTGCATCCTCATCGCAGGTGCCTTGGTTCTCTGCAGCTGGGCTCTGTTCCGCCACTTGTGCTCCGACCGCGACGACGAGAACTTCGGACTGGATCGAGCAGCGCCGGACATGAGGGAGAGATTCAGCCAGGCGCAGTACATGCGGTTGGTCAGGTTGAAGGCAAAGGAGGACTTGATGGGAAGAAGTGGAGCGAGAAGGGAGAAGGGAATGGGAAGTGGAGATTGGGGGTATGTGTGATGGGCTTGGAGTGATGTTATTGTTGATCACGGAGAGAGTGTGATTTAGCTCTGAGAGTTTGTCGCTTGCGGTGCTGGCACGATGCGGCCGTGTGCGAGGTTTCGAAGCCTCTTGGGCTCTCGCGATATCTTGAACGCAGGTCTTGGAGCGCGGCCATGAACCGGTCGACGAGAAAGCTAGTCGAGCGACTGGACAGCTCGCGACCGAGTCACGCCTTGCGGGAACGCCAGCGGAAAGAACCAGACTGTGCAGCCAATTGGGACGCCAACGTCTAAAGGAACCAAGACCGGAATGCGAGCTTCGAGGCGGCGTCTGATGGAGACGGCTAGCTTGGTATCACCAGAGATCGATGTGGCCAGACGCAAATCGAGGTCAAGATCAGTGTGGAGGACTGGTGGTTGAATACGGCGGAATAGGAGATCGTTACGCTCTGGCTTGAAGTCAGTGTGCTGCGAAGCATTGCTTGCGATCTCCATTAGTACCATTGCGGATTATCGAAGTATCATCGACCGACTGCCTCCTCACCGGCCGTCCGTTCCGTTGAGACCGAAAGTACAGCAGAAAGTTCTTTTATACACAGCCGTAGAGGTGAGATCCAGGCAAAAGTTATGGGAGGTCCAATGCTCTCCCGAATATGCGCCTGCTTCATGCATACATGATTCCTTGCTTTGATATTAGACTGCCGTCTGAGAGGCTGCCCATGCGTTCTCGATATCACGCACTTTGTCATTCCTTCCTCCTCTCCATCAAAGCCCTCTTTTTCGTTCTTACAAATGACAATGCTAGAAAGTAAAGATCGCTCATTTCGTGGGTCGTCCGGCGGTCTCGGGATGTCGTGGAGGATGCGCTGAAGCGCTGGTTCGGTAGGGAGGGTCGACAGACTATCGCGGCGAGCGAGCATCGTGCGAGTACAGTGCGTACTTTCCGTAATCACCCACCGCAGCTCTTCAATCTCCCCTTCCTTCCTCCAATTGATGATCGCTCTACTCGACGGTCGCCGAGCCGGCATCGCTTGCGCTTGCGGATCCGGTGACAGATATACTTGGGTCGACCGCGATCATCTCCGCAAGGATATCCAAGATGGGCTGTTTGAGACATTTCTGTTAGCTGATCCCGGTTCCAACAACTCTTTGCAGAGCTCGAACTCACCTTCGGCACAGTCTTGTCGTAGATGCTGATCAGCTCCCTCGGTTGCGGGTAGACCTTCAACGCCTTGTAGAAGCACAGCGCTGCATCGACCGGATCGCTTCCATCCGTGCACATCGACTCTCCTCTCGCGACCTCCTGCATGAAGTATGCCTCCGTATCCTCAGGATCGCGCGGGAAACCCTCCTCGTTCGCGGCCGCGACCACTGATGCGATCTTCTCCTTTTGCGATCGCTCTGCCGCGGCGGATGCGGCTTCGTCGAGCTTCGAGACCTTCTTGTGCTGCTTCTTGAGGTATTTGCGGAACTCGGGATCGCTGCGGCGTTTGTTGTCGAAGTAGATGGCGTAGCCTACAGCTGCTGTTGCGAGGACCGCGGTGATTCCGAGGGTGATGGTTGAAGTGCTGATGCCGTTGGAGGGCGTTGAGGAGGCCATCTTTGTGACGATCGAGGAATTGCTTCGATGGTGGTAACTGTTGTATTGAGCGACTCGCGATGAACGGATGCAAGACGGACGACGGGTTGGAAGCGGGTGATTGCGTAGAAGTCGCAGTTGAACGGAGCATTGTGATTTTTTGTTGGACTTCTAGTTCTCTCATTACGTCACGTGGACAGCTCTGTACGTAGCTTCGACCTCCGAATGCCCAACCCTGTCCGACAAGACGGCACCAGCAACAGCAACACCTATTGATTCTTCCAGTCGACGGCTGGGAAGACGTCTACAATGTCGGAGAGCAAGGGACTATCTCTCCGGCGTAAGAAGACGACAGCGGCGCGACCAACAATCTCCGCGCCAAAGCAGATCCCTACTGCCCAAAGCGAGACCTCCTCCCTCCGACCGGACGCGATTCGATCGAACTCGACATGGACAGCTGCTAGCGGTGAATCTGATGCGACATCACGTTCGCGAGAAAGACCGAAGCTCGGCGGTGACAACACCAGCGACCTCGTGAAGAGGAGATACTCCACGCGATTCACCGGCGGACTACCACAAGATGGCGTGCCTCCGCCCATTCCTGCGATGCCATCGCTGCCAGCGCAGTACGTTGGACGACCAGGCACCTCTTCCGCTCCACGTCCGCCGCCGTCTCGTGACGGAGGACGGAGTCCGGAACGAAGAGGGAAGCTAAAGGTGGACTTGCGTGCGTTGAAGGATCCCAATCTCCAGGCCGAGAAGTACGTTCAGAGCATACTTGCAGACGCCTCAGAGGCCGATATCATCGCGTACCAGAGAGACCTGCAAAGCTTGAAAGCGCATACAGATGCCGACCTGCAGCACAATGTCTACCAAAACCGCACACAATTCATCAAGATCTCAAAAGAGGCGGACAAGCTGAAGTCGGAGATGCGAACACTTCGTACGATGATGGGCGAGCTGACCAGCGCGCTGGGTCATGCTACGAGCGCTGGAGGTGCCGATCTCAGCTCTGCCAGTTCTTTGAGCCTTGCCGACAGGAAGCGCGCGAATAGGAGCAGCGTTGCCAACCTGGAGGCGATGTGGACTACACACTTGCAAACACTGTGGAAGAGGGTGGAGGGCTCGCAGAAGTACCTTCCTGCCCTTCCTGGACGACACATTCTTATGGAAAGTCAACGATGGGTGGAGCTCAATGCTGCGACGTGGAAGCCTCGGCGTCGAGTTGCCTTGGTCCTGTTGAACGATCATCTGCTGGTTGCCTCAGAGAAGAAGCGTGCTACCGACGCAGTACCTTCTGGAAAGGGCAATCGGCAAAGTATGCATCCATCACAACAATCGCAATCGACGACAATGCTTATAGCAGATCGTTGTTGGCCATTACATGAAGTGTCTCTCGCAGACATCAGCACGCGGGCCTCGACTACCATCGGACACAACAACACGAAGGAGAACAAAGCTATCGCAAATGCCATCAATGTCCGAGCAGGCAACGAGAGCTTCACATACGCTATAGCCGACGCTGCAGAGAAAGCCGGCTTGATCGTCGCATTCCGCAAAGCACAAGAAGATCAACGCAAGCTGTTGGCAGCCGAGCACGCCCGACGGGAGAAGAATCTCGAAGACTTCGCCATCTTGTCTGGCCGCGATCCGCGCCTGCTCAAACGTGCCGCGGCAGCTGTGGAAGACGCGGCCAACGAAGCTCCCAACTCGGAGAGATTATCTGGCCTCAGTCGCAGCACCTCTGTGCTCGTCGATGCAGACGGTCGACCTCAAAGCATCCGCTGGGTTGAGTCACAAATCGACGGTCTCGACATTGACATTGCTTTGCAACACTTCGACGACGCTGTTGACCGTACCGAAAAGCTTCGCCGCATGGCCCGTAGTATCAAGGGCAACGCCACGGCGCAGGAGATCATTCAGACTAAGATCAACGAGCGGGCTGGTCGCCTCGCCCATTCGATCGCCCGACAGATGGCACAAACCTCCGGCGCCGCCAACATGACCAAAGAGAAAGTCGCATGGCTGCTTCGTCTTGGCTTTGAGGATCTCGCTAGAACGACATACCTGAATGCTCGCACTGAGACAATTCGTTTACGAACTCGAGAACTGCCGTTCGTCGGCGCTCTCCCACCTCACATCCATGCATTGGCGTACACGACCTTCACGCTGCTACTGCATACCTTCAGAACGTTCAGCTCGTCATTCCCAGCTGCGAGTGGCAGTGCGGTAGTCAGATGGGCGAAGGGTCGGGTTGATGAGTTCTGCGAGAGGGTGAGGAGGCAGCTGAGTAGTGTGGAGAAAGGAGGAGAGGTATGGGAGGAATGTGCGAAGATTGTGATCGAGGAGGCGGACGTACTAGTCGATGTTGGTGTTGACTTTGGTGGCATGGTTGTGAGAGGACTGCAGCAGGAGGGCGGCGAAGCTGGGACGACAGCCACGAGGACTGATGCACCTGTGCCTGGGTTGGGCATTTGAGCTTGTGGACTGAATTGACGCGGTCAGGCCTCGTTCCATCAATCAATGTCTATCATGTCCATCTGCCTGCATAGTCCTGACTTCCGACCTGTCACTTTTTCCCAGATCCATCGACAATCACGGACGACCTCTCCACATTGTCGGGCTCACTCTGAGGCCTCACAATGCGCTGTCCGTCATATGCTGGCCAGCTCTCCTCCCAAAATTTATGCAATGTCAACCCCTTACCCGTCAAGATTCCAGCGATATTGAACGGATCTATCACCGTCCTGAGCAAAGGTCTCTTGTCCGCCTTGCTGAAGCCTGGACCGACTCTTTCCGTCTTCCCATCCGTCTGATCCAAGAACACCAGACTATCGCGCGGGAGATAGTTGCCGGGATGGAAGACGCAGAGGAGGATCACGAACAGCGTGATATTGCTGACTTCGAACGTCCAGAGGAACCACTCATTGCGAGATACGGGACCGCAGTAAGGATCCTCTCGATCCGGAGCGCAGGCGGACGCTTCGAAGCCTTCGATCGTGCGCACAATGCAGCGGAGCAAGACCATTGCGCTGGTGATGTAGAGGAGGTAGCAGACTTTTCTCACATTCATCGGGAAGTTTTTTGCTTTGCGACACCTGATCTCCACGGTCGCGACCAGGGAGAAGAAGAACACCTCCACGAAACACTGCAGAATCAATGCAGACTTGACTAGATCCAGTCCGATTTTCTTCTGTGCCGGATCGCGCCCAGTACCAGCACTATTCCCCGCTCCAGAGCCAGTAAGAGTTTCCACCACCGTGCTGAGTAGGATAAACGTACTCAATACCCGACCAGGATGAATCGGCGTATGATACGGCAGATATCCCAAAAGTCGGCCGAGAATGAAGTACTCAGCAGCGGAGTAGAGCGGCGGACCCATGAGTACGAGTACATATTGGGCGATGAAGAGGCCGATGGTTTGGACTTGGCGAACGGAGATGCTCCGGCAGATGAAGCCTGCGATCCAAACCAGACTGGCCCAGGTCATCACGCCGCCGAAGGCGCGCCAGTAGAAGCGGATGAAGGACTGGTAGATTTGCGTGAGGGCGATGAGGGTTAGAAGGACGGCGAAGGCGATAGGGGCGGCTTTGTTTGGGTCGTAGGGGTAAAGTGACCAACTGTCGGCGGATGTGATGTTGTTGGACATTTTCCTGGTATGGTGGACGGTTCGTGGGTGCGATTGCTGCTGTAATTGTATTTGGAGGTGGTCCCGGTCGCTTGTGGTGAACATGGAAGCAATGGTGGTCGATGCATACAAAACAAGCCATGCTGACGGCCGCGTCGTAATTGATATTGTATGTCGTTGCAGAGATGTCAGGCCAGTCCGTTGCACAAACAAGGCTCAGCTCCAGGTGGCAGTGTCAGAGTATCTCGCATTCGCGAAGCTATGTAGCCAAGCCAGATGCGATTCGCTCGCTCGTCGTCGAAGGATTACCAACTCAGAAGCTGAAAGTCTGGCATGGCGATCCTTCAGGTTGACGGGGTCACCGGCCCGTGGTTCGTAGCTGCAGCACCTCCGGCTGTACCCAATGGGTCGATTGCTACGATCAGCTGCGCAGTCCGCTTTCGCCTTTCGGCACGGGCTGCCGTGATGCAATGCTTCAAGCAGTCAGCGGGCTGGCCTCTGAGTACACAAGCCTCGTACAGATGCAGATCAGTGCAGAGGCCGCTGGCTTCGATGTCGAATTAAAGCACACAAACTTTCCACACGCCAGCGTCCGAGTGCTGCCTGGTGCACTATCAGCGAGCTCTGTCTCTAGTCTCAAGCATCGCCTGGAGATCGCGATCTTATCGTGTCGTTATCCGAACGGGAAATCGGCCGTGGATTCGTCGCTTTGATAGCTTTCGTGCATTCCCATGAGCCGTCCCTCACGTGCCTGACGGCGGTGTGAGCATCGATGTCCCGGGAGGTTGATACGCAATCCAAGTCTGAGGTGGTCGAAAGGCCTCACTAAGGATCGAAGCGGCATCTTTGAAGAGCTCTTTGCCTTTCGCCAAAACCCTGCAAAAGAATCAGCTGGAGATAACTCTGCGACCGCTCGGTCTAGATTGTCGATACCCTAGAGCATGTAGTCAGAAACCAGTATCAACAAACGTCCGCTCCTCCCTGTGACATACCATTGAGCTCGAAAAGGGAATGCGTCGAACCTTCGTACATCTTCACCTCGGCATTAACTTTCGCGGCCTTCAAGACTTGCGCATATTTCATGCCCTCCGCCGCAAGCAGGTCGAACTGCGCCACGGCGATCCAGGCCCTCGGAGCTCTTTTGAGAATCTTGCTTTGCGCGAGATGCGGTGAAATCTGCCAGTCTTCCCGCCGATGGTTGCCTTGAAGGTACATTGCCCGAAAGTACAGCAGCCTTGATGGAGTCATCCAGGGTGCGTTGAGGTTGCTGGTCCAGCCTTGACCGGGCAGTGCAGTGTTGTCGATCACGGGGAGGATCAGAAGTTGGAGACATGGCTTCAGAGAAGGGAAGAGGCATGCTGCTTCTAGAACGGCTGCGGCAGCTAGGTTCGCACCTCTGACAGGCGATACGGATTAGCAGGGCATCAGCACAGGAAGCTTGATGACGACCCACGTAGAATGTCCACCAACAGCGACTCGATCAGCATCAATTCCGAATTGAGGAACAGCATGTTTGAACAGCCACTGGAAAGCTTCGATCGCGTCTTCGGCCAATGCGGGATAAGGATTTTCTGGCGCTAGGCGGTAGTCAACGGTCACGACTACACATTGTGATGCTTTTCCTAGGATCAGCCTTGGTTCGCATTTCGAGCAGAAGAAAAATTCCATACTTTGGCAGATCTGAGTACAGAAGTCATTTTCGCTGGAGAGGTCGCCTGTAGCCCAGTTACCTGAGTAGAAAGAGGTCAGTCGAGATACTCGTTCCATTACGATGCGCCGGGCAATTATTTGTACCTCCATGGAGCCATAGAAGGGCGGGAAGCTTAGTATCCTTGTAAGACGGCTTCAGCATCGGAACGAACACACGGACGCTGCAATGCTCCAACTTAATATCGACCATACGGCCAACCTTGACAGGTGTGGAGCCTCCATATGGGATGGAAGACAGCGTACGAGCCGAACCGTCCCATGCCAGCATCTCATCCGGAACGACATATTGCATATATCGCTCGTGGAATGCAACATATTCAGGGTCCAAGAGTGGTCGAAGGGCCGGATCGATGGGTTGATAGAGAAGAAGCTGATGATCCATCGGCTCGAGTCGGCCATGGAGAAATCCGTGCGAGGAGAATGTTGAAGACAGCACCACCCACCAGATGATCGCGTTTTCGATGCATATTTAGTCCGTCCTCGCGTGGGAATGATGAGGTGCCTGGCCCGCACGATCGCCAACAGGGAATGTTCGATGCATGAAGCCCGAGACGGAATCTAAGCCAACCACACACGATTGACTTCGATGCAGATTTCGCTCGCCTGATTGAGAACAGAGTCACCAATACTCAGAGATCTCACCAATCGATGAACGCTTTGTGCACATGCCGGAGATTGACATGCCTGCCACGCGAGAAGGAGTGCTCGTGTGTTGCGGTGAGTCTCCACTCTCCATCGTATTACAAGCATTCGCTTGAGCATTGAGGACACGGGTAGACGCCGGTATGACGGACTTGGCCTCCGACCATTGCTGTGCTGCCGGCATCACGGGCAGCGAAGAAACTTCTGTGTCACGGTGCACAGACGGCTGATGGTCTCGTGCAGTTCAATGAACAAGCAGAGGCCGAAGGTGTCGAATGAGAGGCATGAGTCCACCGACATCAGGAATATTCTGATTGCTCACGAATGGCTCAGCCTGTGCCGCGTGGAGCAGCTCTTGTGATGGCGATGCCAATAGCCGAGATCGATCGTGTCGCGTGGAGAAGCCGGCATAGGTCGTGCTCGAGCACGCTGGTGACTGCAGCCGGCTTGATTCCCTCACGTCATTGGCCCTGTATGATGAGGCCCTGCAATGAAATCCTCGTCGAAGTAAAGGCGATGCGACCTAGGCTGAGACGAATCGACAAGAATGCCTATGCTTTGCACCTTCCGGCTTCGTGCTACGATCTTGCGCCACGAAGCCTGTAGTATGGAGTGGTGTAGGTGTCGAGTTTTCCGGCGTGTCTAAATGTATGCCAGAGCGGCCGAGAGCGATCGAAGGCTTCAATTCAGATTGGATCAAAGTAGCCTTGATGTGTGTTGACAGGGAGCTCGACAAAGTGAACTCAGGAGAAAAGCCCGAAAGTCCGGTGCCTGCCTGAGGCAACTCTCATGTGCCGGGCGAAGTTCGGCAGGCATCGGAGCGGCTCATGTGAGGTTCTCCACCAAAATGCAGACTCACCTTCACACAACGTCATCCTCCCTGGTAGATCTGACGACAATGATGTCTTTTCGGGAAGACGCTTCGAAGGGCGATTAGAAATCAATGGAACGAGCCCAAGAGGTCCAGTTTAGCTATCGGTAAGCAGGTGGTATCGCCTCCTTCTCTCTCATATACATTGCTGTCCACGAAACAAATCGTTGGCATTCATCCTTCCCATACCCGTATTCTACCAAACAGCATCTACCAATAGCCATCATGCCGAACCAGACCTGGAGAGTAACAGCCACGACCGGCTTCGACGACTTGAAGATCAGCGACGAGCAGATCCCAGAAGTCGGGGACAAGGACGTTCTTGTTCGCCGTAAGAATATTCAGACCGTTATCTGAACTGTGTATTGACCACTTCTCGACAGTACATGGCTCCTCGCTCAATTACCGCGACCTGATCATCGCCAAGGGTAAATACCCATTTGGACAGCGTGACAACGTTGTCCCTGGCTCCGACGGAGCTGGCGTGGTCGAAGCCGTCGGAAAGAATGTCAAGCGCTTCAAGAAGGGCGACAAAGTTGCGACTCTCTTCAATCAGGGACATATCGCCGGCTCGCTCGACCCAATCTCCGTGGCCAGCGGCCTGGGTGGAATGGTCGACGGCTGTCTCCGACAATACGGCGCTTTCGATGAGGAAGGGCTTGTGCACCTGCCCAAGAACCTGAACTTCGTCGAGGGAGCTTCATTGACCTGCGCTGGACTGACAGCCTGGAACGCCTTGTAAGAAAACCAAAGAGCAGACAGGCTGTGGCCGTCCGAGATTGTCTCCCGGGCTGTGCCACCAGGTCTCAGTCTGTTCAGATACCCTCTATATGAACCACTGCTGACCCTTCCGCCCGTCTGTTTAGGTACGGCTTGAAGCCATTGATGCCCGGTGACTGGGTCTTGACACAAGGAACTGGTGGCGTGTCAATCTTTGCCGTCCAGTTTGCCAAAGCTGCCGGTGCCAAGGTCATCGCTACGACGTCGAGTGCTGAGAAGGGCGAGAAGTTGAAGGCTCTCGGCGCGGATCATGTTCTGAACTACAAGGAGGACAGCTCATGGGGAGAGACCGCCAAGAAGCTGACCGAAGGAGCGGGTGTGCAGCACGTCGTGGAGGTCGGCGGGCCAAATACGATGAAGCAGAGTCTACAGGCGATCGCCATTGATGGAGTGATCAGTGTCATTGGATTCATCGGAGGTGCGAAAGGAGAAGACCAACCGACCATGTTGGATGCGCTTACGAACATCTGCACGATTCGCGGCGTGCTGGTCGGGTCGAGAAAGCAGTTCGAAGCGATGAACAGAGCGATCGAGGCGAATGGTATCAAGCCGGTCATCGACGAGAAAGTGTTCAAGCTGGAGGATTTGAAGGAGGCGTATCAGGTGAGCTTGCGGACGGACGAGTATGCATGTGATAATCTTACTGACTTGGCCTCCAGTACATGTGGGACCAAAAGCACTTCGCAAAGGTCGGCATTCAAATCGATTAGATTTGGAATGTTTTTAGCAATCACGTTTTCGAGGAGAGCACAGTATTCCGCCATTCTGAGAGAAGCATGTGAATGCTTTCGAGCGGAAATGTTGCAAGTCGTTGCAGGTCTATAGAGCCAGGTGTGAGCTGACATGTGTGCATGTGAGGTGAGTCCGACGAGCCTTCTTTCCCATCACCACTGCAAGAAGCAAGACCGACCTTGGCGCAAGCCTTTTGTTTGCAATTCCGAACGTCTGCATTTTCCTCCTCAACGCTGAAACTTCACTTGCCAATTGAGCCTCCATAACAACAAGCTCTCTGTCCGCCGTGCGCAAGAGAGCAAGTGGTCGCTTCGACTTGACTCCAACACGACCATCGCATCGGCGTAAGCTGTGGCAGCTACTTGTTGTCCGTACGTTTCTCCTCGCTTTGGAAAGCTCGCAAGCTGACGCATCAAATCAGAGCAACACGACTACGGAAGCGAGCAATACTGCCGCCTCGTCTCACATTCGCCCCATCGATCCGATCCGCCCATCGCAAGTTCTACACGTCCAGTCAAGATGGGCAGCGTCGTGTCGTACTGCGTCACCGTCATGCCTGGGCCGAGGCTTCGCACGGAAGACATCACAGAAAGCGTGCCAAACACACCGCAAGCTCCTGAAGACGAGGCCTTTCGCTTCGTTGATCTGCCCGCCGAGGTTCGAAATCTGGTGTACTGTCAGATAACGCGCGGAGCCTGCATTCCGAACGTCATGCTTCCGAGAGTCATTGTTCGAGCAGAATTCGTAGGGGCTCCAACTTTGCCCATGATGTTGGTCAGCAAAGACTTCAAGCGGGAGTACGAGCAAGAAGTGTGGCGCTCACTCCAGTTACACTTGAAGAGCTCGGATGACGTTTTCTGCGCATTGCGCTCAGAAGATGAATCTGTTCCGTCGTGTGCTAATCAGATGGTGACGAGTATTGGACTGTACTTCTCGAAGGTCAAGACATGCTGGCTCAGACTGGAGGGAGCAGGCGTCTTCGAATACCGCCCACACGAATCCTTTCCGACCGACGGCGTCCTCCTTGAACCGCTGCAAGACTTCTTTGACACGATATTCCCCCACATGACGTCCCTCAGACAATTCGCTACGATATCGACACCGTCGCGACAAGCTATCGAGGAGGCGCTCGGCGACGGCCTGGAATTCACCAATACAACTCCAGGTCAAGTCCACCGGGTCTATCTTCGAGCACTTGCCAATGATGTCAAACAGCGCTTGGGTGTGCAAGCTGTCTTGGTTCTCGCTCTTCCCGGCTTCTGTTCTTGGGATGGCGGCATTGCCGACGATTCAACATTAGATGCCATAGACTACCACCCTCTCAACGAGGTCTATTATTTCGCCATAGTCGACAAAGACCGACAAAGAATAGAACTCCACCACCTCGGACCGAACTATGGCAACTTCCAGGCGGTCGTTGCTGCTCTGGGACTCGAGACAGAAGAGGACCGGGAGTATGTCAGACGTATGCAGGAAACGCATCCGGAGTGGGTCAACGCGTCGGGTACGCTGCCTCTGGAGAAGGGATGTGCAGCTTCGATGAGTTGGGAAGTGGGATATTCTGATCTGTGTACGTGGTGAGCGATTTCAAGTTGATGGTCAGCGGTGCACTCGGATGTACGTTCTGTTGCTGCGTGGAGCAGTTTGAAGTACGCAACAACTGCTGGGCCTGTATGGTGTTCCTTGTATGCAAGGTAGTAGGTCCATACAATAATGGGGAACAAACGATGGAAGTGTATAATGGACAGAGGCAGTCCTCCCCTGCCATTACCGCGGGGGTCCAGCCCGAAGTGAATCTCCCGTTCAATGCGTCATGGTCTGGCTGCAAGCTCCAACACCACCGCTCATTTGTTGTGATTGGACTCAAGCTGAGTAGAAGAAGACCTCTGATTAGCAGGTATATATTGTTATGCAGAGAGAATCTCAAGTGTAAGATTCTTACTTCAGCTATCTGTGTGTATAAATGCCTTGGCACTAGTTACGTACACTTTACTAATAGTTAGTCTAATAATCCACAACACTCCCCTATTAGCAGCTGCATTATCACGAGCTGTCTGTTACCTAAATATAGCAGGTATTTACCTACTACGTAGCTAATGCTCGGCTTTAGCTTGTTAAAAAGCATCTTCTTCTAGCTTTTTTATTCCTCTACTTTATAATCTACACCTCTTATCTATTTAGCTAATTTATTAGCTAATCTATTATCTATCCCTTATAGCTATTAATAACACAATCTACATTACTAGCTATAGCTTCTAGAAGAAGAGCAGCTTTCTCTGTCCCTAGGAAAACCTTCTAGCAAGTTATCGATAAAGCAAGAGCTATTAGTAGTAGAGATCTCCTATAGATCTACAAAGATAGTTCTATAGCATATTAGACTATACATTAACTTATTAGAGGAGAGATAAATCAACACTACAACAGAGTAAATGTTAGGGCTTAGGGTCCCTTCTCTTTTGTAGCTTACTTTAATAACTTTATAGCTAAGCTTAATAAGGATCTCCTTACTACAGACCTTATTAATATAGTAATAGAGGAGCTATACAACCTAAGGGAGTAGGCCTTCCTAGTAGAAAACTACCCTAGTCTAATAACTCCTAATCCTTAGGGATTTGTGTTATACTATAACTAGACTCCCCTTAGCTAAATATTAAGCTCTAATAAGGCAGAGATAAAGTAGTAGTTAGTAGCACAGCATCCTGTATATGTTCTCCTTAAAATCCCTTCTTCCCTAATAGAAACTAACATTCTCCTAGGCTTTAAGTTAAGATTCTAGGGGAATTAGCTTAGTCTTTTAGTAGTAGTCTAGGGGGGCAGGCTACAGGTTCTAGGACATGCTCTAATGCTTTTAGGTTTTTATAGAAAAGTTTTCCTTTAGCTAGGTGTTTTTCTTATAGTTTCTTAGATACTTTTGTAGAGGTGTGTAGTTGCCTCCTTTCCTTTGTACAGATAAGAATAAAATAAGTGTTCTAAGTGTTATACTTCTTAGTTTTGTAACAAATAAAATAGTATAATTCTAGGGAGGGAATCCTTCTTAGGTAGGAATACAGGTATTAAGGCATAAATTTAAGAGCAATTTCCCTCTTCTTATTAAGGGCTAGTTAGTCTAGTAGTATAATTTCTAACCACAAATCAGAAGGTCACAGGTTCAATTCCTATATTAGCCTCTCTTATATGTCTATGTTAGCTGCCTAGCATAGACACATAAGTATCTTTTTGCTAGATTTATAGATCTATATATTAGAGGATAGTGTTTAGGGATTTTGGTTTTGTTAGACAGTCTGCAAGCTGCATGTCTGTCCTTACAAACTCTACCTTAATACTCCCCTTGTTATGTTGCTCTCTATAGTAATAGTTCCTAAGAGAGACATGTCTTAATCTTTTGGAGTTAGCATAGTTTTCCACAAGGCTAATAGCTAATTAATTGTCTACTTTAATAAGGATAGTAGAAATACTTTTAGCCTAGGTAAAGGGCTAGAGCTTATTAATAAGATTCCTTACCTAATTTACTTCTCTTGTTGCCTTAGTAAGAGAGAGGTACTCTGCCTTAGTACTAGATAGCACTACTTCTTTCTGCAGTTAAGATCTCTAGACAACTAGGCCTCCTGCAATTTTAAAGAGTATTCCTAAGGTAGACCTAGATATACTAGGATTACTAGCAAAGTTAGAGTCTAAGAATGCTTTAATCTAAATTTGCTCCTTAGTTTTCCTGTATATAAGGCACTTGTTAATTGTGCCTACAACATATCTCTAGATGTGTTTAGCTACCTAAACATACAAAGGTCCTAGGTTCTAAAGGAACCTTGCATAATAGTTAACAGCAAAACTAATATCTAGTCTAGTATAGTTTAACAGATATTACAGTTCCCTAATAATCTTGTTAAAGAGATTATAGTCCTCCTTTGTTCCCTTATCCTAGAGGGGTTTAAGGAGGGTGTTAAGGGGGTACTTAACACTCTTTGCATTGCTAAGACTATATCCTTAAAGTTTGTCTCTAGAATAGTGTTCCTAAGAGACAGACATAGAGCCATCTTTCCCTTCCTTTAGGTAAAGTCTAAGAAAGACATTAGTATTAATAACCTTAATTGTGTACTTCTGCTCTAATCCCTTAATTAGCTTGTTAATCTTATAGTCTAACTGTCTAAAGATCTAGAAGTTATCTACATAAAGGAGAACAAGGATGCCTTTCCCTTAAAAGAGGCAAGTATTACTAACAGTTCTTGTTAGACCAAGCTTTTAGAGAGTGTCTATAGCATCGTAGTACTAGAGAGCAGCTGCCTACTTAAGCCTATACAGTCCTTTCTTAACATATATAATGTACTTGTAGGCATCTTTCTTAAAGAAATAAGCTCCCTCTAGTAGCTTAATAAAGATCTGCTTATCTAGGTTTGGATTTAGGAATGCAGTCTTAATATTAACTTATCTCCTCTTCTAGCTAAAGTTAACTAAGAGGGACAGAAGTATTCTCCCTATTGCAGCTCTTAGGGTAGGAGCAAAGGTATTAACATAGTTAAGTCCCTTCCTTTGTGTAAATCCCCTAGCTATCTATCTAGCCTTGTACTTCTCTACAGTTCTATCTAGGAGCACCTTAATCTTAAAGACCTATTTCCCTATAAGAGGGACTCTCCCCTTAGGGAGGGTGCTAATAAGTTTCTATTTAAGGCATCCTGTAGACTTAAGTAACTTAGCTTCCTTAATAATAGCTTTCTCCTATTCCTTATAGTTAGATCTAGAGAGAGCTTCCTTAACTATCTTAGGATTAGATAGATTAGGATTTGTTGCTTTAAGTCCTATCTTCTAGATCTTGCTATAGTCTTTTCTTACAACTAATCTTCTACTTCTTAAGAGTCTAAATGTGCCTAAGCTTTTAGGACTTGCTTTATTGCCTAATTTCTTAGGTCTCTTAGGGCTTCTCCCTACTTTCCTCTTTCCTATAACATAAATGTCTAAGAAGGGAGTTATAGTATAATCTTAGAGATCTTCCCTTTTAGGGCAATTCTCTGCTAATGCTTAATATTGTAGCTATGTTAATAAGGCATTAGCCTGCTCCTAGAATCCCTTAGGACTTCCTGTTTCCTTAGAAACATACTCCCCCTAAGCTAGCTAGGAGGCTTCTTTATACTTAGTAGCCTCTAGCTAATTAGGCTTAGACTGCTTATGTTAGTTATCCTAGGACTGTATGTCCTAACCTAATATTTGCTCCCCCTAAGATGTTAAAAGGGAGGCTTAGTTTCTCTCTCTCTGCATAGTATTAAACATGTTCTCTACTTCTTAAAGATAAGAAGTAGTAAGAGGTTAGGCATCTTGCCCTTAGGCATCCTAGCCCTAATCTTAATCCTTAGTGTAGATAGCATAGACTTCCTGTTCTGTAGTAATAGGTTGCATTAGTTGCAGGAAACTCTCCCCCTAGAAGTCTAGGGCAGCGGGTATTATGCTATATACCTTATCCTTATTATGTGTTACATAAGGAGAGGTTACAATCTTGTACTAAAACCTGGCAAGGATAGATAGTTTAAACTTCTAAACTATATAGTTAGTTAAAGTATTCTCCTAGAATCCTAGATTCTAGTATTTCTCTGCTCTAGGATAGAACTTCTATAAATTAGGTCTCCCCTAATTATGCAGATATGCTCTGCATCTAAATCTCCTAACCTTTGTTAGATTAATATATAGAGTTCTAGTATTAAGATCTTAATCAAATTCCTAAAGAGGAATCTTGTTAGTTAATAGGCATACTAGCCTATTAGTAAGGAAGATTGTATATGCAACTACAAAACTCTAGAGAGGGAGAGGTAGGCTAGAGTTAATTATTATTGCTCTTGCCTTGTTAAGGATAACCTTATTAGATAATTCTGCAATTCTATTCTGCTTAGGAGTATAGGGAGCTAAGAAATCCTATCTTAGTCCCTTATTCTCTACAAATGTAATTAGATTATTATTGTTAAACTCTCCTCCTCTATCTAAGAACTAGATCTTAACTATCTTTTTGTACTAGTTAAATGTCTTAGTAGTCTATTTCTTAATAATTTGTGCAGCTTGTGATTTAAGCTTGCAGAAGATAGCCTATCTCCTTCTTAACTTTGCATTAGTAATTATAAGGATGTACTTGCATCTAAAGATGTCTAGTAGAAAGATTAGTCCTATAATATTAATATAGATCTTATCTAATAAGGATTAAGGTGTTAGTCTTAGAGTTCTTAACACTACTCTCTATAACCTTGCAAGCTTATATAGCTTACAGTACTTAAGTGTAGATGTGTTAATCTGCTTAAGTCCTTAGACTTAAGCCTTTGTTGTACTAAGAATCTTGTTCCCTATATAGCCTAGTCTCTAGTGCTATCTTGTTATATTAGCCTTAAGCATAGCAAAGGCTAGACAGGACATATTCCTGTTAGTTATAGAAGCAACTTTAGTACTCCCCTTAGGGAGAGAGACAGTTGCATTCTAGAGGATTAGAACATTATAAGTAGACTAAACCTTGCCTATCTTCTTGTTATTCCTTAGAATATATAAAGATAGCCTGTCTAGGTAGACCTTACACTTTAGCTAGAGAGTCTCTACTAAGATAAGGTTGTAATTAGAGTTAGGAGAGTACAACACATCTTGTAAGGTAATGTTTAACTTATTCCCCTTATACTTTATTATAATCCTTACACTTCCTAAGTGTGTAACTATACTTTGTCTAATAGCTTAAGAGAACCTAATTAGGGTTTCTAGGGGTTTAAGGTCTAAGAACTAGGACTTGTTGTTAAAGAAGTAGTATAATGTACTAGAATCCTAGACAATAGTGTTACTCCTTTGTATTCTAGCGGCAGCAATTGCTACTCCTGCAAATAAGCTGTCTAAATTAGAGCCTAAGCTTATATTAGAAGAGGAGATAGGCTTAATTGCTACAGTACCCTTTCCTCCCTTCTTATTATGTCTCTTGCTCTTGTCTTAGGACTTCTTCTTATCCTTATTAGATCCTCCTTTTCCTCTATATACCTAGGACTTTAGGGCCTTGTTAGGGTGCTTCTTAAAGCAATCTGCATTTGTATAGATATAATAGGTACACTTAGTATACTAATTATTATCTACTATAGCACCCCTAAATCCTCCTGCTGTCCTCTATGTCTATAGAGGAGGTTCCTTAATTAATAAGGTAATTAGCTCTTTAAGAGTTGTGTTCTTAATGTAATAGGATTGTCTCTAGCTTCTTAGGTATTCTAGATAGTAGAGGCCCTAGATAAAGAACAGCCTAATCTACTTATTACTAAAGGTAAGCTTTAAGACTAGAATGCTCTTAGACCTAGAGTATTGTTCTGTTACAGAGATATACTTGTGATGCTACTTCTAGAAGTCCTTACAGTACTTCTAAGTATTTGTTCCTTAGATCTTAATGTTACTAATTCTAAGAATCCTTAGGCTGTTATAAATGTTTATAGTTATAACAGGCCTGTAGGTAGCTGCAACAGTATTATATAGTTCCTTAGCTGTCTTCTCTATATCCCCAAAGTTAGGCCTTAGAGATTAGTTAATCCTTTTGCTAACAATCCCGTATATAATTAGGTTATACTTGTGCTAGACTTAGAGAGGAGTTAGTCTTAGTCTACTAGTTAGAATAGGTTCTGTTACTAGAGTGTCCCCTCCTTCTTTTTAGGAAGGAGTTAGAGCCTAGGAGGATAAAGCAGTACTCTCCT
This sequence comes from Zymoseptoria tritici IPO323, assembly GCF_000219625.1. Taxonomy (NCBI): domain Eukaryota; kingdom Fungi; phylum Ascomycota; class Dothideomycetes; order Mycosphaerellales; family Mycosphaerellaceae; genus Zymoseptoria; species Zymoseptoria tritici. The sequence continues at coordinate 1,097,312 of NC_018210.1, read as the reverse complement.
TAGTTAATAGAGAGGGATATCTAACTTTAATTCCTAGCTTTAGTTAGGCAGGGCACTAAAGAATGTTATAAAAGACATAGCCTAACACCTCCTTGTCTATAAGGGCTGCTTTAAGCATCCTTAACTAGTCTAAGAAGTTGCTTCCCTTTCTTAGGACTTTATTCTCCTTCGCAGTCTTAAACTTATTAGCCTACATTGCGGCTGTTGTTGTAACTAGCTCTTTCTTAGCTCGCTAGTTAACTGTCTAAACAGTGTACAATAAGGTTCTAGTAGCTGCGCTTAGAACAGACAATTCTTCCTTAAGTATGCAGTAGTTACGCCGGGCTTATAACCTGTTGTAATTAGACTTAAGCTAAGTAGAAGAAGACCTCTAATTAGCAGGTATATATTGTCATGCAGAGAGAATCTTAAGTATAAGATTCTCACTTTAGCTATCTGTGTGTGTAAATGCCTTGGCACTAGTCACGTGCACTTCACTGATGGTCAGTCTGATGATCCACAACATCATTGACCTCTTTCACAACCCACCTCACCTCACATCACAGCCGCCTTGCATCTACATTTCCCACCATGGTCCTCGAAGAAGCCACCACACCTGAAGCTCCTTTCAGCGACTCTTCAACTCCCGACGACGACAATGACCTCTACTCCGGCGACCGCTCCCCCACCTACCTCGAGACCCGCTCGCCGACACGATGGCCCATCACCCGTCCAGGCCTCGAACCAATCTACATCAATCTAGATCAACTCCCGAAAGCATTCCTCATCTCAGGCGAGAACTCAGCATATAATAAAATCATCGGCGATGGGACGCAAAAGTACTGCGATGAGACAATTAAGCTACTCAACCGGCCTCTGCGGGAGGACGAAGCAACTGCTGCTGCCTACCATCTTGCGAAGACAATGCGGATCGCATCATACGGACCGCCTTTGGGAATACTAGCTGCGGCATTCATATGGAGGCGTGGAAAGGCGAAATTCCGCTTTCCTGGCTGGACACCGGGCGAGAAGTTCAACCCGGATCGCTTTGCGGGTGGACTTCTCAAGGGCAAGCCGGCACGATTCGCGTGGCATTTCCTGCGGATTAATGCGTACGGCGTGGTTGGGTCATTTGCAGGACAGGTCTTCTTCGGAAGCTATGCGATTACAGTGGGCAACGTTGGACGATTCCAAGATCCGCGCTTGAAGGACGTCACAGAGGCATTGAAAGCACGGCTAGAAGCGAATCGTGCAGCGGGCAAGCTGCCTGGAGGAAGAGAGGTAGATCAGACGGCAGGGAAGAGGGATGGTGAGACGTTTGACATGGCGAGGCAGAGGCAAAGAGTGCAAGAGCAGACAAGGAGGACAGCGGGACAGCAACAAGCACAGCGACAAAAGCCAGTTGCCGATGATATGAGCCCTACGGGTGGATCGTTCTCCGATGATTTCATGAATGAGGGCGCGGCGAGCGATGGCGGCATGTTGAGCGATTCGCAGATTCAGTCACTGCAGTCGCAGCAACAGAAGAGGGAGGAGAGATCGGAGGCACAGACCGAAGCCGCACGAGCACGTCCAGTACAGCCGAACACGACAACACCCTCAACGCCATCACGGTCCGAACCTCCGACAAAGCAGTCGGGAAGTGCATGGGAGAGACTACGGCAACAGGCTGCTCCAGCTGGAGGACAGCAAGGTCAATCATCACCATCGAGACCAGGTCAAAGCATCGACAATCGATCTGGTGGCGGCGATGCTTTCAGCTTCTCTTCGCAGGAGGAGGATCGGCAGCTGGCGAAATCGGAGGCGCAGAGGGAGTTTGATGCTCGATTAGAAAGAGAGCGGGCCGGGCGAAACTTCGACGAGAGAGGTGGTGGAGGTGGAGGTAAGAGGTGGTAATGGTAGAGAGACGGGAGGCATGCAGCATTGATAATCAGAAGAGCACGATGCACACGAGCAGTGGAAGAATTAGGTCACAAGCTTCGCATATCCACATTTGAGTGAGACTGGTTGAGCGATGTCGCGGCATTGGTTTCCGTCCAAATCCGCACCTAGACCTGCCACGACCAAGCGAATGGAGCTCAGAAGTCAGGACGCCAGAACCCGCCTTGACCCTTCGTGGCGGTGAGGTGAGATTATGGGATTTCCCGACGCAACAAACACCCACGTCCTTGCCCTAATCAGTCGTCCACACTGGTCATCCTCGCACAAAGTGTCGCCCGAACCCTATACCTCCGTAATCCCGCTCAAACTGCACCGGCTTGGAATGTGCAGTCTGCGCCAGGGAACGGGAATGTAGGTCGAGGAGGATGTGTTTCCTTAAGAGGAATGAAAGCAACGACAAAATTCTCGTCCCTCGAGCTCACACCACCCCGAGCGAGCTACTGGAGTCCGAGTTGTGTGGTGCGATTTGAGCGGAGCCATGGAGGTAATCTCGAGGCGAGCAATTGATGAGCAATACTTTCCCGGCGGCGACGGCGGCGACTCGGCATCATTCTTATCTGAACCAAACACCGATGCCTGCCCGGACCAAGGAAAGACATGGTACGCGGAACGCGATCTCTAATTCTCGTTTGCACGGGACGGTCTGTGCGAGATTCGTGAATGCGCCGTGTCGTCTGAGCAGCGAAGATCATGGCATGTCCCCAGCAATTTCCCTCGCACACAACAATTACTTTTCGTCCCTGGGATGGTCTAAAGAGCCTCCGACTCGAGCTGCTTATTACGCGACACTTTCCTGCAATGAGTTCTTTTCCGCAGGGGACTGCGGATGGCCCCCGGATGGCATGATTTCACATTCACGTGCTGTAGGTGTTTGATTCGAGGAGACACGACATAAAGGCTGCCTTCGCGCCCTCTGACTTCTTACTCTCTTTCAACAACCAACGACAACAACAAGTACGGCACAACAAGTACATCACGAGCCACAACACGGAAATCAACGACCATGCAGTTCTTCCAGCTCTCCGTCGTTCTCGTCCTCATCGCCTCGGTCATGGCAGACGCAAGTCTTCCCGCTCCAGCATGCGAGTATTCTTCTATGTACTTACAGTCTACAGACATGCAGTCCATGCTCGCCACGGGATAAGAAGTGTCAGCTCCATGCTCCGTTTGGGAAATGCGGACGCGCTAAATGCAGGCAACGTACGTATCTCGTGATAAGAGCTGAAGGCCACAACCTTTGCACTCTGCTAACGCCTTTCCTCGACCCTCGGAATGCCCCCGAGCAGGCCACAAGTGCACCCCCGACCTGGAAGGCTACGGCGAGGCCTACTGCGGTTAGGCTGGAGGAAGGAGGAAATGGGGTTTTCAAGGTGCTGTTGCTGTTGCTGTCGTTTTTCGGAGGAATGGATGGACGCGGAGGAAACATTGTGTGTGAAGAAGGGGATTTGGCCGTCAATCGTTTGCTTGAGCAATACGTCAATCAATGAAGCTCTCCCTCTCGCGCGTCACTTGTCTCCAGGATTTCCGACACGGCGGAAGAAGAGAAATCATCCAACGAGATCGATAGCAGTTCTGCGAGATCGAGAGAAGCATGTGTTGAAAGGCCGCAGCTTTGGCCAACGATACTTGAGAGCTCCTTTCGATGGCTGCACAGATCGGCGCGTACGCTACCTATGGCCCACAATGAACCGACACCGCTTCTGTACCGTGTTGTCGAGAAGGTGGAGTACGACGATCTGCAAAACGTGGCTGCCGATCGCGACGACACGACCGAGCGTTTGGTCTTTGTTGCTGAATTGGCCGGATCTGAATACGCCAGCACGATTGGCAGAGTAACGAAGCCATTCAATCCATTGCGGCGCAATGTGTGATGAAGCTATGAGCAGACGCCATTCCCAATTGTCCCAAGCTCCCTCAACTCAAGCCTGACCTCGACCTGCCCTGAATCTGCCCTCTCGACCTGAACCCGATGCATTACGTTCTGCCACGTATGATTCCCACAACTCCGTCGGCCCATCTTTCTATCTCGTCATGACTTCTGGCTCTTCCCACCCACACCCAAGCTACTCAAGCTTCCAATGCTGGTGCTCCCGGAAACTGCTGCGGCGTTGTCCTTGATCGTCGCTGACTTTGTGGCTGTTGTTCCTTGTTGTTGCTCGTCGGAGTTGACTTCGAGGAAATGGTAGAGGACGATGAGAAGCATGGCCGCCGCGCCGAGGAAGACGGCCAGAGAGTAGAGTGAGGCGTCGGTGATCATGTTTGCGAGTGCTTATGGTGTGGAGAGGGCGAAGCTGGTTGTTGCAGCTTTGAGTGTAGATTGGAGCGCTTTGTTCGATCTCTTGCTAGTCAGCTTTGGCCATTGATATGACCTTGATATTTCCACTTACTGGTCTCGGTAAGTCCAAGTTGAAGTCAATGATCGAAGTGCAATGAACGTTGTTGTAGGGAGCTCTGCCTCACGCTGATCTGGCCTCTTGGCGAATGCTGTCCGGGGTTCGAGAGGGCACGGCTCGAAGCGCTCCCCACCAAAGTTTCGCGACGTCACGGAACAAAACTCATTCACTTCACACACTTGCGACTATTCTCCTCGCGTGCCATTTGACACCCCCCCACTCCATCCTCTCTACCCACAGGAAGGACTATATGGAGAGCTTTCCCTCGCCAGCGATCGCATACTAAGTCCTCCTCCGTCCGAATCGGCAACGAAGCCAGACGAACCTTCATTTCCAGAGATTCATAAAGCCGACCACCCAGCATGCCTCCCAAGAAAGGCGCCACCAATGAGCCGAAGAAGGCGAAGCCGTCTGTGGCGGACAAGACGTTCGGCATGAAGAACAAGAAGGGAGGTGCCGCACAGAAACAGATTCAGCAAATCGCCGCCAGCACAGCATCCGCAAAAGGTCCCGAAGCCAAGAAGAAGGAGGCCGAGAAGCTCGCACGAGAGAAGGAAAAGGCCGCTGCTGAAGCCGCTGCGAAGGAGGTCGCTGATTTGTTCAAGCCGGTTCAGACACAAAAGATTCCATTCGGCGTCGATCCTAAGACGATTCTCTGCCAATTCTACAAAAAGGGCCATTGCGACAAGGGCAGGAAGTGTAAGTTCAGCCATGACCTCAATGTGGAGCGGAAACAAGAGAAGAAGAATCTGTACACGGACATGCGAGAGGGAGACGAAGAGGGCGAGGAGGACGGCAAGAAGAAGGACGACATGGCAGACTGGGACGAAGAGAAGCTACGACAAGTCGTGATGAGCAAGCACGGGAACCCGAAGACGACAACAGACAAGGTGTGCAAATTCTTCATCGAGGCTGTGGAGAATGGAAAGTACGGCTGGTTCTGGATATGTCCGAATGGTGGCGATAAGTGCATGTACAAGCACTCTCTCCCACCTGGGTTCGTGCTGAAGACGAAGGAGCAACGTGCGGCGGAGAAAGCGTTGATGGATAAGTCGCCGCTGAACACACTCACGTTGGAGGATTTCCTGGAAAGCGAGAGACATAAGTTGAGCGGGACGCTGACGCCTGTCACGCCGGAGACGTTCGCGAAGTGGAAGAAGGAGCGACTGGATAAGAAGGCTGCGGAGGCTCAGGCACAGGCCATGAAGGAGGCTACGGGTAGGGCGTTGTTCGAGAAGGGCGACTGGCAAGGAAGCGACTCCGAGGCGGAGAGTGATGATGACGATGACGATGATGGAGGCTTCAATCTGGATGCGCTACGACGGGAGACCGAGGCTGCACGCGAGGAGAAGGAAGCAGAACGACTGGCTGCATTGGGCGGTGGAGGGTCATGAGCAGAAAGCCTTATTCGAAGACGATACCATGCCATTGCATTACACTGTCTTACGGTCAAACCCGATTGCCTGCATATCTTGCTATGCATGTACAAGGTCCTTGTGTTCCAGCTCCTCCTTGCTGTACGTGCGCTTGGCCCAGCTTTTTCTGTGGAGCTCAATGTTGATCCGCTCCGAACACGCAGACATTCTGTCTGCCGTCACTGCCTGTCGCAGGCCGATCACGCCGGCCGAGTCTCGAATCGTGCTCCTCGCTTCGCTACAGACACCCGTTAGCTGCTGCGCCCCACACATACGCCGAAAGTAACGTACTTCTTGCATCGTGATCGTGTCCGCGTGGTACGTACCCTCATCGTCAAAATCACAACCGGTCTTCGGCGACACGCACCCGAGCGGCCAGGTCCTTGCCGAACGTGACACGAATGTGCTCGGTGACGTTACGTCGAACATTTTCAAGGATGGTGCCAGTAACCCGGCTCATCAGAGGACCTCTGCCATAGCTTCGTTGCTGCCAGAACAAGCTCATGCGAACTTCGATATCGGTGAATTGTGCCCGTTGCTCCAGCGAAAGAGATCCCAGCCAATGGTACCATGGATTCCTCGTCACAAAGGTCCGTGTGGCGAAGTACGATTTGCCATATTGCGCACGGCTCGCTTTGCTTACTCGAAGCAGCTTTAAATGGGTCTTGTACTCGGTAATGCCGGCAGATGTGATCAGGGTCTGCTCGGGCGAAGCGCGCGCAGTAAAGGTGTGGTCGTAGATTTTGTCGTAAAGTTCTTGCGGCACTTTTTGAAGAAATTCCTGGACCATGGCGGAGTCCAGCGACGATGTGGCCCTCGGCACTGCGACTCTGCAGCGTGGCAGCAAAACCGGCCAGGCGAAGGGGTTCGATTCGTGACTTGCCATGTTTGGTGAGGATCTCGACTTGAGTGGAAGTGGACGAAGAGTCTGCTCGGGAGGAAGTTCGATCAAACGCGCGCGTGGAGCAGGGATTGATATGGCGCTAACTAAAAACAGGATGTTTCACATGAAAGATGCTGAGAGTAGAGATGGAGTTAGCAGAGGCCCTCGACGACGCTGGATTCATTCGCATTCTCACTCTCCGGATCATGATCCATCTGGCCTCGATGGAACAAATGAAGGCGCCAGAGTGTGACAGATCTCAACATGCAGCCGGCCAGCCAGATCCTCACCAAACTGGGCCCGAAGAGTACTGATGACATAGCCGTGATAGTGATCGTGCATGCTTTTTCGAATTGCATCACTGAGTTTCGCATATTCTGGAGACTCGTTCAAGCGGATTTCGATATTCAGGAGACTGACTCGATGCTCTGCCGCCAGGGACTTCAACCATTCAATCCAGGAGGAGTGGTCGGTGACAAATGTCCGTGACCTGAAGTAGGAGCGGGCGTATTGTGCACGACTTGCTCGATCGACTCGGAGCAATTCGAGGTGGATGTTGTAGTGGGCCAAACCGGCAGTCGTGATTAGAGACTGTTCAGCAGCGGTGGTTGCGGAAAAGGTCCGTCGGTATATATCGTCGAACATCTCTTGAGGCAGGTCTTCGAGGATAGCGTGCAAGGCGGTCGAGTCGCCATAGTCCAAGGTTGCCATGTTTGGAGATTTTCTGAGGACGGCAACAGAAGCAAGGGTGCTCATATCTGTGTGGACGAAAATGGAGCATGGCATGTGGATCGATGCATCGTTCGACACTTATAGCATTTTTTTCCAGTTGGAGCTAGTGCAGGCAACAAGTCCTGGCGTCGAAGTGGTATGCCGCTCAGGGGCTGATCGGGAACGACACAACCTGAATTCTGGACGTCACCACACAAAATTTACGACACGCGGTCATTCTGCATCTAGCAAAGCACTTGGATCCGATTTCACGGGCAGGTATGCTAGTGCTAACTGATCGGGGCCTGAAATCATGGCAGAGCGCCTTGTCTTGGCCAATGCAGTTCATGCCAATCGCGTGCAAGGCCAGTAGACATCCACGATCAGTGGTCAGCAGCTGTTATGCCAAACGTACGTGGATGACAACAGCGCCTACTACCTTCATCGTTGTATGCGCTGCCCTCAAGCTATTCCAGCGATACGTCTTGTCCAATTCCCTGAGTTGTCCCGCGGCGGCGCGGCCCCCCAAAGATGCTTTCAAACGTGCCGGTGGGTGGTCCCAGGATGCCGAGATGACTCTGCGCTTCGTGTGGCTAGTCCGGTCATTCCCATACTCCAGTCTTGCGGTTGCGCTGAAGAAAGTAGTGTCAGCCACGTGAGACCTGGGTCATGGTATGCGGCATACTTACAGAGAGGACGCGCACTTTGTTCTCCAAGGACTGCCCGAGTTCTCTTCCAACACGAGCCGTCTCGTAAACTCTCTGGATGTAATTTGGACTACGATCGCCCCAACAGCCTCGAAACTCGACATCAACGAGCGCTTCGCGATGTCTTGGGCAGATGCTCCTCAGCCAGAAACGTCCATGTCGGGCGGCGAATGTGCGTGAGCTGAAGTAGGACTGAGCATACTTTGCGCGAGTAGTATTGCTGATACGCATAAGTTTGAGATGTGCGATATACTCGGCCCTACCGACACGGGAGTCGAGATCTTGCTTGGTCGAAGTGGCCGCGGTGAAGGTGAATTCGTAAACCCAGTCGCGGAGCTCTTGAGGGAGCACTGCGAGGAAGTCCTCCGGGCAGGGGCTGCCAGTAGCCTCAGAGCCGACAACGGTTTGTGGTTCCGCCATGGTCAAAGCTGGATGGTTCAGTCAATTGTTGAATCGAAGTCGAAGCGTGTCTGAAAGATGAGGGAAGGAAAAGCCAGCAGGGTCCGAGCGTTTTCACGTGCAAAGCAGGTTGGCCTGAGTCTGTTGCCGATCATTGCTTGTGTGCCTGCTGCCAGTCAACTCCCAGAGTCAATCGAACGAGCCATATCTTGTCGAGTAGTTTGGTTTGTCGCGTTAGACGTCTGAAAGTGCTGACGTCGTGATGGTCAGGGGTGTACCGGACATCGAGCGGTCTTGTTGAGCGTACTCCTAATGGGATACTGCAGTCTCAGAGGCGTATCGCGAGGGCTTTCAGCCGACCGACTACTGGTACGACAACGTAAGGCTTTGAACCAGCGGGTCGCGCCAGCAGGCAGTAAGTTCCCATCTTCAAAAGCGGTCTCGATTCCCAAAGTGGCGGGAGACTTCTGCAACAGTTCATGGTGGTCCAATCGGGCCAGCAGGGCGACCTCAAGCAGAACACACCGTTGAACACGTCAGAGAATGGAGAAGCGGAGCGTCTAAAGAGGCAGCGACAAAGAACCTCTTTGATGGTGTGCGTATGCAAAGGCAGCAGAGTTACTAAAGCAGGACATACACAATGAGAGTCTTCCGACAAAGAGAAACTGCATCATTTTCTTCCCGCATTGTACTTGCCTCCCTCTGAATATTGCCTCTCATCTGGCAAGCTATCTGTACATTCTCACGTTTACGGCATAACCTACACGAGTACATCCGGTCAAGTCTTACCACCCGTCAAGATTCTTTGCGTCAATCAGCACTCATATTTTCACACCGTCCGAGTCGTAGATCTCAAGATCTCCGTGATCGCTCACACCACGAACATAAACGTCGGGTATTTTCTCCGACGCCTGGGCAGTGTTAGCATTCAACTTCACAACATCTTCCGTTGCCGGCTTACCTCATGAGTATAGATCACTCGTATCGGACGAGTGAGTCCCATATCCGCGCTGCAATTCTCAAAGAACTCCGGATAGAACGGGCTCTCAGTCTCTATGCAGATCATCACAACCTCGACGAGAGCTCTCTCGTTCTTCGACAGACACTGCAGCCAGTCAGCAATGAGGTCGCGAATTTTCTTGTCGTAGTAGTCGCATGGGAAGTAGAACTTGGAGCCTCCACCGTAGTAGGTCTCTGCGTACTTCTTCCGACTGGCTCGGTCGACGCGCAAGAGCTTGAGGTCGTTGAGTTTTTGCGAGGTGATGTCGCGTGCACCTGTCTTTACGGTGAAGGTGAGGTCGTACACCATCTTGTAGAGCTCCTGCGGAAGACTCTCGAGAGCCTCTCGCAGCGACTCTGCAGTTGGTACTGATGGTACAACGGCAAATGGTGGAGCTGCAGGCTTCAGGGCGGACGCGATGCTGACTAGGGGGTCCGCGGTCTGGTAAGCGGCCTGTTCGTCTGGCGGCGATATGCTCGACAGCTTCAAAGGGCTTTCGGTCAGCTTGGCCATGATGACTGCAGACTGTTGACTGCACTGGGAAGAGCTGTCGTTTGGCTGTAAGAAGGAAAGGAAAAGGAAGACGAGATGGAAATGTCCTCAGTAGGACGGATCGCCTTACGAGCGTGATTCTCCAAGTCACAGTTGATCTTCACCGGCGTGTTTTGTGTTGTGGGAGTTGTTGTGGCGTGACGCGAAAGTGAAAGCTTGCACCAAGGCGCTCCTTCCTAAATGGGAAGTCTGTTCCACTTGGCGGCAGGGGTACTGCACTCGAACGAAACATCTCGGGGTTCTTTTTGTTATAGAGCTGTAGGCCTGGATCGTCTAGCAGACTGCTGTCGAGTGTAAAATTGAAGTGGGTATACTTTACGTAGGAACAAGCTCGTCATTTTCCACAGTTGGCGAAGAAATGTTATACTGCACGCAGGGAGGTGTTATTTGCTTCTTTGTGAAACATCATTTGATATAATGTAGAAGTAAGGAACAAACACCAAGTAACTTTTGAACTGACCTTAATTGTCCGCATGCCATACGATCTCGCAATTCCCTCTGCTCGAATGAATTTTGCCCGTGAACCCGAGCGTCGACCCAGTATGATGCCATGTCCAAGTCAATTCCAGATCCGATATTCTTGCAAAGACATGTGGTGCAGTGGAATTCAATCGGATGCTCCGCAAAACCTTTGGCCAAAACAATCCCTTTGTGAAGACTCGATCACTCTGGGAGTAGCCTTTGTAGAGCTTTCCTTCCCGCCTTAATGGAGCTTCATTTTCCGCTTGTCTGAAAGCACTTCATTTCGTCGCCTTCGTCTTGATCGTGATCCATATCACCTCGCACTCAGTCATCCAAAAACACAGCCCTCACACAACCCTGCCATCCTCCATCCTTCACGCAGAAGCCTCTGTGCAAAAGCACCTTCATGATCTCTTTCTCACGAGTCTTCCGATGAGTCTCAGTCGAGGCCCGCCAGGCAAAGATGCTCGCTTCGTACTCGCAATGACACTCGAAGTTGTCGATCAGTGGCTTGTGGAAGTCGGGAAATTCCATGATCCAAAGTGGGAACTTCGGATCGGGCTTCGACATGCTGACGTTGTACTCCGTTTTAAGACCACCTGCGAAGAAATCTGGTAGGAGGCGATGGCGAGTGGCGCGGTTGACTTGAAGGATCTGCAGATCTTGTTGTGTGATCTGGTCTTTACCCCTGCAAATCGAGTCGACAGTGAAAGTCAGGTTGTAGATGTCGTCGTACAGTTCTTGTGGAAGTGACTCGAGGTGGGCGCGCAGCGCGATGGTGCTGGGATCGGCGGAAGTGGGAGGAATCGAAGCTTTGGTCGTTTTGGTACGGTGTACGCCTCGGCGCGTGTCCTTCTCAGGGTGGCGGCACCTTTCCTCTTCATGGAAGCATGAAATGGCCGTCTCAAGGTAACTCGAACCGTCGCTCAGGTCAGTAACCGTCTGCCTTGTTGCGTAAAGCATGTACGAATAGTCTTCATGGTGGGGTCCTGCGGACACGGTGCTGAAGTTGTGCGCCATGGCGCGTCGTTTTGTGTGGATGTAAGCCGGCGTGCCAGGTGCGGTCAGCGAGATGGATTGGAAGCTGGTGATGTATTGGAAGAGTCGGTGTTGGAATTCAAGAAGGGTTCTTGTGGTCATGCACGCACGTGAAAAGGACGGGATTGGCCGTTGAATATTAGCATTCTAGCGTGACTTCCTGTACATGCACAAGCAGTACGATGTCAAAGCTTGTGCTGTCATGAGACCCAGCTTCTCTATAGGTGAGAAGAAGTACTCCATCGTGTCAAAAAGCAATTTATACACGGAATGTAGACAACGTTGGGCCAGCTGATTGTGAAAAGGGGCTCAAAAACTCGGCTGAGGAAAGAAAGCCATTCCACAACACATTGCTGAATTTACTCTCAACGTTGTCTAAAGGCGAGTTAGGGCAGTTTCATTGTGCTCGACTGCGCTATGTGTCAGAAACCTCGCCCTTTGTGCTAGCCAATGTCTCGAGAAAGCACAGATTTGACCACACCTTGCTGCGTGGCAATCTTCCAGCATAGTAGTTGTGACTCTGCCCTGAGTCCATCGAGTCTCCTTGATCTATCGCTAGCCCAAGGTCATTCAGTCCGCGCTGTGCGCCAAACCGTCCTCCGAGAAGAATACCTTTATACGTCCCTGCCACCCCGTGTCTTTTGCGCAGAACCCGTGCTTCAGCAATTCTTCGAGCATGCGGTATTCGAGGAATGCACGATATCCCTCACCGTGGCTCGGATGTGACCAGGCGAACGTGCACTTGAAATTGTGAATCAGGTGCTTGAGATGTTCCGGGAAACCTCTCATCCACGAAGGGAACGCTTGGGCCGATAGGCTCATCAACTTCTCCAACTTGATTCCGCCAGCAAAAAAGAGCGGTGCAAGCCGTTTTCTGGTCGTATGGTCGACTTGAAGCATGCTAAGCTCTGCTTTCGTCACCTGATTCTCTCTGCGGCAGTACGAGTCCACGGTGAAGGTGAGCTCGTAGATGCGGTCGTATAGCTCTTGTGGAAGTGACTGCAGGTTTGTGCAGAGCGCAATGGTACTCAAGTCGCCGAGCATAGCGATGTCTTTGGCGGTGTCATGGGTGGAGCTTGAGGCTGAGGTTTGCGAGACAGTCTTCGGGGTCTGCGCATCCACAGGAGGCACAGCAGGACCCACAGAGAAGTCTGATCCATGTCTTGAAAATGTGACTACATGGAGTGTAGCGGTGGCCGAAATGTTTGCTGGTGCAATATATCTGACGAAATCGATCCGACCAGTGGCTGTCATGGTGAGGTTGTAGTTGTGTGGCTGTAACGGCGGCAATTGAGTCGTTGTTGAAGTGAGTTCCAGGTCCGAGCATGAACAGGACAAGAGAGGCGCAAGGCCGTGGGGCAAACGAGCAAAGTGAGCAACGACGTGCATGTGCGCTAGCTTCTTGTCACATGCGTTACATGCGTCACACATCGCTCGTGCATTTGAATCCGCCCTCTATGCGCAGTGCTGATACGAAACGTCGCTTTAAAGATCTAGCTGCTTAACAAAGAGTCTGATGATTGGAAATGGCTGCAAGAACGCACGCGACTTTCGAAAGCTATCACTTCGTATGTATCTTCATCCCTGAATCAGATGTACCGGTGACACGCTGCACTTAACAATCACCGTTGCAAGCACTAGGTATCTTGTATGAGCTGTGTATGATCATACAAGCCATGAAGGTAGTTCTGTGATTGGTGTCACAGCACTCGCAATCAATTCTGCCAACTTGTTACGTGGCGCTTGCCACATTCTCAGGAACGTCGTTGCCGCCATGTCATTCCGTCAGCAAGTCCACCTCTCCACGTAGCGCGAGACCATCGTCCGTGAAGGTAACGCAAACTCGGCCATTCCATTCCCAGTCTCCTGCACAAAACACACTCCTCAGTAGACGTCTCATAAGAACATCTTCGAGCTTTCTGCGCGTCCTTTGTCGGTGAGCGATATTACTAACCCGCACAGGCTGTGCATACCGACAGTCGAAGTTGTCAATCAGCGGCTTGAAAGCCGCTGGGAAAGACTCTAGCCAGCACTGCAGTCCGAAGCTTGGTCCTTGCCATTCCAATCTCAGTCCACCCGCGAAGAATAGCGGTGCGAGTCGAGATCGGGACGCGTGGTCGATCTGAAGTATGTTCATATCTTGCTGTGTAATGTCCTTCTCCTCTCGGCAGATCCAGTCGACAGTGAAGGTGAGGTCTTGAATCTGGTCTCGAAGCTCTTGTGGAAGCATCTTCAAGCCCGTACGGATTTCCAAAGCGCTCAATCTATGTGGCGAAGAGGCATATCTGATAATCCGTCTCTGGCCGTCCCTCGGTTCGCATATCCCATTGACATTGCTGCGCGTTTGTTGCGTTCCATTGGCGAAGACTGTGAACCTGCGCTCCAACGAGGAAGAGACATTGCTATCAGCGCCGGCGTTTGCGAAGTGGGTGACGCGGAATCGATCTGGTCCGTTAGGAAATTTGAAGAACCAGGTGCGGAAATTGTCTTCCATGATGGAGAGTTGTGTAATTGTTTCTGTTAAGGTATCGAATTGAAGGGAAGTGGAAGAGCTCAGGCCTACAAGTCATATGCGCTAGCAATCGCGCTAGCGTGTTGCGAATTAGACAATTAGTATAAGGTAGTGCCACGGCGGTTTCTCGGGTGACACTACTTCCTTTAGGACAAGGACTGCGTGACACGTCTCGAGTATAAGAGCGTATACAGAACGTTGACTATTTTATTCCTTCGCTGCTTTTCTACCGAACAGTTCATTGACCGTACTTGGTAGAAGTAGCTTAAGTAGTCGCTCGCAATGACACAATTCTCCATCCCATCCGACCCACGCCCTCCAGCGCACAAATCATTTGACGGAACGAATTGCCTCATCATCCCACGTCCTCGTGCTCCTCGGTCGCGCTCTCAGCCACTGATGCGCTGCGGTATCAGCCGCCGTCACTGAGCCCTCGTTGAGGAATTGATCCGCCTTTGCTGTTGTGACGTCGTGCCCGCATGTACGCTCATAACCCCTTGATTACGGCTTCGATCTCATCCGGATACACAGCTGCGACTCGACCCTGCCATCCCCCTTCCCTGACACAAAAGCCATGCGCCAAGAGAGTGCATATGGCATGGGTTTCAGCCTGAGCACGGCAGTGAGGGTATCCGTCGCTTTCTGCGCGAGCGCGATGTATAGTGTACTGCGAGAATTGACACTCGAAATTGTCAATCAGGGGTTGAAAGACCTTGGGGAAGGATGCGATCCAATATGGTAGCTCCGGGTTGTCAGGCGATTGTGCGTCAAATCTGATCCCTCCAGCGAAGAATTGTAGCATGGCTTGGTGTCGCGATGCACGGTCAACTTGGAGAATGCTCATCTCCTTCTTCGTCACCATGTTCTTCTTCCGACAAATCCGATTGGCGGTGAACGTGAAGTCGTAGACGTGGTCTTGAAGTTCTTGTGGAAGGGTGTCCAGCCCTGCGCGTAGTTCTGACACGCTCGGCCAAGTCGAGTACGCAGCTTTGTCGGTCACGTCTAATGCTTTCTGATCCGTTGTCGAAGGGCGCTCAGACTTGGAACAGGAGACGATGACTGTGAATGTCTGTGCGCGCTGAAAATTCCTCTTGGTGTAGATGTGCTTTGGCTCTGTAAGTCGAGTAACGTTTTGCTCTGATGCGATCCACTGGTTGTGACACGGAAAAAGGGAGACTGGTCGCCCCAGCGAGGTGCTGTAGTTGTCCTCCATGACGACAGGGAATCTGAGACTTTCGCGCAGGATGGTGTGACAGAAGGTCGAAAGTTCTGCCTGGAAGTTGAGTATGAGATTAGTCGTTGAGTACGGGAGCACGGGAGGTGGGAGCACGTGAAATGCCAAGAACTGTCATTCACGGCAGCAGCACATCATGCTAGCGCGAATCGAGCCGCACGGGCGGATTTGCAGTCGCCGGACGAGCACTGCTGCGTCGAAGAATGAGTGTCGTGTACTCCGAGCGACCACCGTCACCGTCACGGCCTCAACGAGTCGACTTGGCTGTCGGCTTTGTTGACGAGATGCCCTCGATGCTCTAGCACAAAGGCTGTGGGATCCGGCATTGTTCTCATCTGTTCCCACGCCAGCGCGGCTTGATGCGCTTCCGGATTTCGTTGGACTCCATGAATCTCGTCTGAAAGGTTTAACAAATCGTCATTCCTGTCTCAACATCTGTCTCCCCTCATTTCACATCCGTCCAAGATCCCCTTTCACGGCACCGTATCCGCCGTACGAACACCATCCACCGTCGGCACGACCTTGTTCATCAGCCCATTGCTCGCAAACGTCACCTTATCAATTGTCGTCTCACGATGTTGACCATCTCCATTCGGCCTCCCGAAACGGTGGTAAGCCATGTACCAACGATCCGTCCCCGGCACATTGATAATACTATCATGTCCCGTCGCCAAAATCCCCTGGCTCACATCCTTCTCCAACACGATACCACGGTACGTGAATGGTCCCGTAGCACTGAGAGCCGTAGCATACCCAACACGGTAGTTTTCGCTACCAGTATCGTCGATCGAGTAGGTCATGTGGTAATACGGCTCGCGGTACACCATGAACGAACCCTCGCGGAAGTCGGTCAAACCGGAGATGGCGCGCAGAGTATTGGCCTTGATGGAGACCATGTCGTCGCCCAGCTCGGCCATGACGGGGTTGCCGTTGCCCCAGTAGAGGTAGTATTTACCCGTGTTGGGGTCGTAGAAAGCGGCGGGGTCGATAGCTTGGCCGGAAGTGACGGACTCGTCGTTGAGGATCATCGCTTTGGGCTGTGCGGTGAAGGGACCCTCTGGACTACTTGCGACGGCTGCACCGATGGTTTTGCGGTTGTACGTGGGGTTGTTACCAGAAAAGTAGAAATAGTATTTTCCATTCCGAGAGATGGCGGTTGGTGCCCAGGCGTTTCCGTCAGCCCAGGGGACGTTGCCGGATGTGCCGTTCAGGGTGAGGAATGGCTTGTCAGAGCGGGTCCAGGAGACAAGATTGCTGGATTTCCAAACGTAGAACTCCTGGCCGCCCCAGCCGGCGTACCCGTCGGAGGTGGCGTAGATGTAGTAGTTCTTGTTGAAGACACAGATGTTTGGGTCAGCGTCTAAATAAAGTAAACACCGAGGTCAGCAAGCTTTCTAACGTCCTAGGTGCTGATAGCGGAACGGAAACGTGTGTGTTGGGATCATGTGAGGGGACTCTTCTGTGCTGCTGATTGCTGTACTTACAGAGACCCGGGATCAAGTTGGGAGCTGATTTCCCCGCTCCGTTAGTGCCATGTCCAGCTCCTGATGCGCCAATACTACGACTACTCAGCTATATAACAGCCGGGCAGAACGACGATCATCTTACCTGTTGCCTCTGATGCGATCAAGCTCAGCAGCGGTGATGGGAAGAACTGTCCCGTGTCGAGGACTCTTTGGAAGTGTGAATTTTGCAGAGACTGTCCACGCAGGGTTTGCGATATCCGCAGTCTCGAGAGGGATGTAGCCACGGCCACCGTACTCATCGACCCAGAGGTAGAACTTGTTGCCGTTGACGTCGTTTGGGTTGGACTTGAACACAGTTGGTCCCTCGACGGCGCTGGTGCCAGCTTTCTTGCCGATACAAGAGGTGACTTGGGTGTACCCGCTGGCTTGGTTGAGCAATCTGGTCGATCGCTCTTCAATGATGTCCGAACAGCCGGTTGTGCCCGCACCTTCGTCCTTGGTGAAGCGGTAGTACGTGCCGTTGACGAGCAGGACTGTGGTGTCGATGCGGGAGGTTCCGACGTCTTGCCAGACTTGCGGTGCGCTGAAGGTGTAAAAGTCCGAGGTCGTGACGTACATCATCTTCTGGTATGTGTTTGCCGTGTGGTTCGGATCGCTGTCGGCGTAAATGGTGGATGCCCAGTAAACGACGTATTTGTTAATCGAAGAGTCCCATTGTGCTTCAGGTGCCCAAGTATTGCCGGCGTTGGAGGTTGACACCTTGACGTGGCGCTGAGTGCCCCAGTTGACCAAGTCGGTGGATCTGCAACTTATCAGTGTTTGTGCACTGCGAAAATGGAAAGTGGTAGTAAACTCACTCCCAGATCTCGAGATACTGAGATCCATGGCGTTGTGCATCGCCAAAAGAAGTTCCGCTTCCGATGGACAGATCCGTGGCGAGAATGTAGAATCTGCTGCCGTCTGGAAGTGTGTCAACTCGGAATCCATGATGTCGTATGCAATCGGAATGTTGTACCTTGAGATCGCATAATGAACGGGTCTCTGACGCCCGTAGTACCCATGGTTGAAGTAAGAGCCGGCTTGCCACCGTTCAGCTCGGTCCAGCTCAAGGCGTCGTTGCCATTACTGGCAGCAAAGTATATCTTTTCTCCGTCACGCGAATTGCCAGTGAAGTATGCCATCATGTAGCCCTCGTAGGCAGCGGCACGAGTTTCCAACTCAGCGTCAGGTTGAGCCACGGGACTGCCATTGACCGAAGCGGCCAGCGCAGTCAATCCTGTAAGGATGGATGCGAAGGAAGCCCTCATGGTGAGAGACCGGGACCAGGGAATAAAGACTTGCTAATGTTTCTGTTGATATCGTCCAGAACTCGTAAAGCAGGATTTGGTCTACTTTATATATCGCTGATCGGTGTGGAGAATCAAGCGAGTCAAGCGAATAGATCAACATTCCTCCGCGATTCCCGTCTCTCACTCTGTGCTATAAATGTTCCGCCTTGGATGTTTCGTGTAAGAAATGCCGGGGAGGATTCTCCGACGATCGCTGGGGTATCCTGGAGAAACGCCCACAGTCCGGGGGTGGGTCTTCGTGACGCCGATCTTCCACCTTCCCAAACGAGGCATCAAGCCGGCTAAATATACCATAGTGTGGTCGAAGGATTGGTGGAAGTTTTACCCATGCTTTCCACAGCGTGCAGATCTTCGCCCGTCAATCCTCCGAACGCACGATGAGAGCCCCGTTGTTATTCATAGCCTCACTCATTTTTATTCATAGCCTTAGCTAGTCACGTGCACGGGACTCGAATCTACGCGTGTCGCGTTTCTTACCTGTTTTTATAGTAATCTTAGATGCGTTTAGATTGCTCTCCTATGCCCTCGTCGTCGCCGTAGTATACTATACCTCCTATTCTTTCCGCTATATCCGGCTCTACCGCTATAGCCGCTACCGCCGCCGCCGCGCCGCCTTCTACCTACGAACGCGCGTTTCTTAATAAGGGTAATAAGGACGAGGATTTAGATAAGGATAATAGTAATATACTATAGTATTGTTACATCTGCCTCCGCCGAATACCGACAATCGGCATCTAATCCCCTGCCTTAGTAGCATATACACCCCTACTAGGGCCTTTTAAGCTCGTTTAAGCTAGATTGCGCCTATATTATAAGGATACGTAGAATCTCCTCCTTCCGAGAGAGTATCGAATCGAGTCTGTTCTAAAGTGATTTATACTGCTACTCTATTCTTAACTGCACCTTTTATACACAATTCGATTTACCCTATAGCATAACGAATTACTTCCGAGATAGCTTCGTCTCGTCCCGGCCTATTAGGGAGCAAGAGCACCCGTCGCTGTGCGAACGAACCTGCTAACGACCTAGAGACTATAGAAACCTCTACTTAGACTACCGTTAGCGACGACGAAGACGCCGAAGGCGGGCCTAAAAACCTGGAAGAACCTATCGGGCACTAGGATGCCGCTAACGAGGGCGAAGAAGAACCGGAGAACCCTCTATAGGAAGAAGACACTCTACCTAAGGGAGAAGAAGATAACATTAATAAACAAATCCGTAAGGAAGAGGCCGCTACTGCTAGATAGGAGCGCCTCCTCTAGCTTAGCCTTCTCTAGGCACGCAACAAGGCTATAAGGGACCGTATCGCCTAGGTACAGAACGGATCTATCCCTACTATCCTACCTAATACCCTAGTTCGGCTATCTATCCCTAAGAACGCGCTCCTAAAGGCCCGGAATCCCTACATCTTCGAGGGAAAGAACTACGCCGACTAGGAATAGTAGCAGGAAGATATTAACTAAGCAATTAACTAGGCTAGCATAGCTACCGATAAAGAAAAGATAGAATTCGCTAAAGAATAGATAGCGAGACCCTAAAAGCAGCACTAGAAGCGCTACCTTCTCGATAAGGCACCTATTCGGCTAATATAGAGCGATATATAGCTCGTAATACTAGATTCTATAGGTACAAAAGACGAACGTACCTAAAGAGCTATAGACAACATTAAAGAGGCTAAATAAGGCGACAGGACCCTAACCAGGCTAATAAACTACCTAAAAAAATAATAGGATAAGATCGGTTGTACTAACATTCCTAAGATAATCTATAAATTTAAGGGAGCTCTTACCCCGGCGGTTAGAAACAGGCTCGAATAGGGCTAAGTTACCCTTACGACCTTCGTAGATGTAGAGGAACGAGCTAATATATCGTACTAATAGATATAGGAATTTAATAAAAAGCGCTTAGCGAAGACTTCCGTTAACAAGACTAACGGAAGGCGCCTAAACAAAAACAACAAGCCCCTAAGTAGGCTAAGAAGGGCTAAAACCCCCCCGAAGGCGGCTAATAAGGAGAAGTCGGCTACCGCCTGCTAGATATATAATAAAGAGGGCTACCGGCGCTAGGAATGCCCTAATAAGGACTAGTCGGGAAAAGGGAGAGCCTGTAGTAGATCTCCTCTAACCGCTGCGGGTTAAGTCTAGTACTTAGAGGCCTAAAGAAAGGCTGCCGAGCTAGGAGGAATTCCCCGAACTACAGGGGAAGGGCTAATACGCCTTAAAGTAGAAATGCAGGGTCCTAATAGGACTAAGACACTCCGAGCACTGCTTAATTGTAGAGCGCAAAGCAACTTTATAGATAATATAGTAGCTAAAGAGCTAGGCCTAAGCCCCGAGTTAGGGCAAACAGCCTAATACGTAGTACTAAACGGCTAGAGGATAGCTGTTTAGGGAGAATGCCGCGTCCTGTTTAAAGTAACGGATACTTAAGGATATATAAGAGGATATATAGAAACCTTCGTAGTCGGAAGAATCTACGGGTTCTAACTAGTCCTCGGTATGCCCTAGCTAGAACGATAGAACCCGAGGGTAAACTTTATCCGCAAAAGCGTTACCTAGAAGGGAACGAAAGGTAGATAATAGAGGCCGGTTAGGCTCGTCTTACCTGAAGAGTTCTAGAAGGACGCCTCCGGCATCCCTTCGGGGCGCGTTTAGGCCCTTGCCGCTTAACGTATAGACGATGCGCTAAAAGAACCGGAACTTCTAAGCGAATTCTCGGATTTCGCGGACGTTTTCGCAGAAGGAAACAAGTCCCTTCTCCCCGAGACGGGGCTAAATAAGCTTAGTATCGACCTCGAAGAAGGTAAGGAGGCCCTATACGGCCTATTATACAACCTCTCTATAACAGAACTAGAGACTCTGCGCAACTACCTCGCCGACAGCCTAGAGAAGGGGTAGATCCGCCCCTCGACCTCCCTAGCGGGGGTAGGCATCCTCTTTATAAAGAAAAAGGACGGTAGCCTACGTCTATGCGTCGACTATAGGGCCCTTAATGCCGTTACTATTAAGAATAGACACGCCCTGCCCCTCGTCTAAGAATCTCTAGACTAGTTAGCGCCGGCAAAGTTCTTTATAAAGCTAGATATACGAGACGCGTACTATCGCATCCGAATTAAGGAGAGCGACTAGTAGAAAACTGCCTTTCGGACGAGGTATAGCCACTTTAAGTACACTATAGTCCTATTTAGGCTAACTAACGCCCTAGCAGTGTTCTAAGGATATATAAACTACGCCCTCCGGGGCCTGCTAGACTACTATGTTATAGTATACCTCGACGATATCTTAATATACTTACAAGACGCCGAAAGCTATAAGAAACACGTTAGGATAGTCCTCGAGAGACTTAGAAGACACCGACTCTTTACCAAACTGTCGAAGTGCGAGTTCTTTAAGCGGCAAGTCGGCTACCTTAGGTTCGTAGTAACCCTAAAAGGAGTCGAAATAGAGGCAGAAAGGATCTAAGCTATCGCTAACTAGCCCCTTCCGGCCTTAGTTAGGGACATTTGTATCTTTATCGGATTTGCGAACTACTACCGCTAGTTTATTAAGGAATTCTCCCGTATAGCTAGCCTACTAAACCGCTTAATAGAGAGAGGCCTAAATAGTGCTAAAGGCGGATACCGACAGAGAAAGGAGGAATTAGTTCCCCTCGAACTCCTACCTAACGTAGTGTAAGCATTCTAGTAGTTAAAGACCAGGTTTATTAAAGCGCCTATCTTACGGCATTTCGACCTAAAACTGCCTATCCGCGTCGTAATAGATGCCTCTAGGTTCGCTGTCGGGGCAGTACTATCCTAACTACATAAAACGGAGGGCAAAATGCACTAGCACCTAGTAGCCTTCTTCTCTAGCAAGATAAACGCGGCCGAAAGGAACTATAACACACACAATTAAGAGCTTCTCGCTATAGTCGAGGCCTTTAAGCACTAGAGACACTATATTAAGGGCGCTTCGTACCAAATTAAGGTCTTAACAGACTATTATAACCTAAAATAGTTTATAACAACTAAGCAACTAAGCCGAAGATAGGCAAGATAGGCAGAGCAGCTATTAAACGTCGACTTCCGCATAACGTACAACCCGGGGTCGCTTAATACCGCTGCGGACAGAGTAAGTAGACGCCTAGACTTAGAAGATAGGGACTACTCGGGACGGTAGATTAACGAAAGCGACAGTGCTCCTACATTAGACACCCTTTAGCACTAACTAGGTCTGTCTAAGGGAATAACGGCCGAATCTAGCCCTGTTCGGTCTATAATAGCAGTTATAACCTACTATCTGCAGCTCGCTAGGACCTACTATAGCAAAACGTATATAATAGCGAGCACTCTAATAGAAGAATTATTAGACTCCCCGCTAATTAATACAATACGCGAAAGCCTAAAATATAACCCTATAGCATCGACAGTCGAACTAGCTATAAATAACCCGGATCCGCTAGAATAGACCTAAAGGTAGGCTATATAAGGCGAATTCCTCTTCTACGAACGGAAACTGTACGTGCCGGCGGGCCTAGTACGCCTAGCAGCTCTCCGCTAGTACTATAACAACCCCCTAGCTAGCTACTTTAGCTTTAAACGGACCCTAGAGCTATTGCAATAGTCGTTCTACTAGCCAGACATAAGAAAATACGTTAAGGACTACGTAAACAGCTGCTAGACATGCGATAGGGCGAAGCTACGGCGATATAGCCTATATAGAGAACTCTATGCGGAAGCTCTACTAAACAGGCCCTAGGAGGACCTAATATTAGATTTTATTACCGATCTGCCCCTAAGTACGTTTATAAGGCACATATACGACTTAATCCTCGTCGTTATAGACAGGTAGTCCAAAATAGCCTACTACATTCCCGTATAGAAGGACATTAACGCTAAAACCCTCGCGGAGGTCTTCCTAAGAGAAATCTTCCGCCTTTACGGAACTCCTAAGTTAATTACGTCCGACAGAGGACTAATCCTTATATCCAAGTTCTAGAGCACGCTTTACTACTACCTTAGGGTCCGAAGGGGCCTAAGCACTACATATTACCCCTAAACGGACGGTTAGACGGAACGTTAGAACCAAACGCTAGAGTAATACCTACGAGTATACTGCAACTACGAACAGGACGACTAGGCACAGATGCTGTCGGTAGCCGAATTCTCTTACAACGATAGCGTCTATACGACAACAGGGGTAACACTATTTTAAGCATATAACATTCGCGATCTAATTGCCGCTAGATAGCCCGACCTGCCCTAATTAGAGGGCAAAGCTCCTAGTACGGCGGAAATAGCGCACAGAGTAATCAGCCTGCAGAAAACGCTATATAAAAGACTAGCTGCGTTATAGGAGAGATACGCATAATACTACAATGCTCGCAAAACTGCGAAAACATATAAGGTTAGTGTGAGGGACTGGCGCCCTTTCTATGACACGTGGCGCAACCCCGTGCTTTGTCTTGGCAGCCCACATCCTTTTCTGCGCTTACCGCGAGGTTCTAGGCTGCTTCCTTATCGAACTTGCTATATCCAACATAGACTCTGAACTCTCGTATATACATTGTTTACCTATAACATTAAGTTCGATCTACTCGATACAACTCCTACTATAAACGACATAACGGATAACGGCGTAAATCCTTCGGGATCCGGTAACGTTAATCCGGAGGAGCCGAGTGTACCCGATCTACAAACGTTCCTCTAGCAACTACATACACGTTAAAATGTAATATAGGTAGAGCTAGAACATTAGCGGAACGCTATCGATCGGGCGGAAGCCAAGTAGAATACACCGCAGCCGGCAGCTAAGACTAGAGGAGCCCTAGTAGATCTAGCGGCCCCTTCTATAAACGACCTAATTCGAGCACTAACTTAGGCGATCTCCGGTCGACCGGCCGCGGGCGACGACTTAAAACCCTCGGGCCCTAAGGATTAGAAGCCGGCAGCCTAGGACGGGAAGTCGAGTACCTTCCGAGACTATCTGCTACGGCTAAGAAGCTCCTTTCGAGTACATGCCGGCCTTAAACTAACGCTCCCCGACCCGTACTACTAGGACGCTATCTACGACACCCTCCCTTATAAGGAGAGATCTTATATGCGTTATTTCTAGGAGTCGGGAGGAGCGAACGAAGTATAGGACCCCGATGCTTTCTTTACGCGACTCGAAGAGGTCTTCGGCGACAGCAGAGAGGCCTTAAACGCACTAGAAGAGCTTACAAACCTCCGGTATAAACTTAGTTAGCTATAGCACGACTACTAGCTAAGATTTAACGATCTCCTACTTAGTGCCGGCGGAGCAAGCTAGAAAGACGAGGTCCAGATTAGATACCTAAAACATACCTTTTCGAACCCTGCAAAGACATATACTGCCTCTATCGCAAACATTAAGGACTATAACGATTATGCGGAGGAGGTCGAGCGGGTAATAACCAATCTAGAGGCTACTAACTAGTTTAAGGCTGCTAACAAAAAGTAGAAAGAGAAGAACAAGGACACTATTTCTTCTATACCGGTAACCGCGCGCCCTTAGGGTAGGAGCACCTTAAGAGCACGGGTAGACGCTAATAGAGATACTGTTATAACCCCGGCCTAGACGAGCGGGAATCGCTTAAGAAGCTAAGGAAGTCGGAACAGTAACGCTAGAAGGAAGCAGAGGGCAAAGTAGGTCGACGACGTAGAAAGAGAGCGACGCCGATAGGAGAGACTCTACTTCCGCTATAGAGCGGACGGACACCGCAGACGCGAATGTCCCTACGCCGCAGCAACGCCACCCGCCAGAATAAACGCGGTCCGCGCGGGACCGGTTCTAGAGGACGATAAAGAGGAGTCGGATTCCGCAGAGACGGGAAAAGACTAACTCCTTCCCGAAGTGCTAGGGTAGGAGATAGTGCAGCCGTAGCAATAACAGCAGGCTAGGAGGCGTTTAAAAGCAAGATAAACGGTACCCTAATCTATAGCGACGTAGTCCTAGAAGAAACCTTCGGGACCTTTGCCCTAATCGACGAAGGATGTTAATGCTACGCTGCTATTAACAGAGACCTAGCTAAAGGCCTCGGGCTTAGCTTAGTTAGCGATAAGAAGAGAGGCGTTAAGGGCGCTACTACGTCTATGCGTAACTCGCAGATTAAGGGAGTCGTCGCGTTCCGGATAGGAGTAAGCGGATACACCTAGTTAGTATATGCTTACGTCGTGCCTAACTTGGCCTTCCCTCTAATCCTCGGGAACCCCTAGAAGGCGCATAATAAGATCCGGACTGCACTAGAGGAACACTAGTTCTACTATAGTATCGCTAATAAATAGGTAGAAGAAGGGAGGAACTATAAGGAGATTAAGGACTCTAGCAGCTTTGTAGCGGCTGCTACAGCTTTAGTCGAGGACGTTAAGAAGACCCTTTAGGATGCTAAGAGGTTTACAACCCTCGCTGCCGTAACGGTTTAGGATATCCAGAAGTCCTTAGAAGTAAAGGAGCCCCTAACAGACAAGCAGCTTAAGAGCAGGCTCCCCCCGGAGCTTTACGACATACTACCGCTGTTTAGGACGCGGGAGGCCGACAAGCTCGCTCCTTACAGAGGGGATCTGGACTATAAGATCGCCCTCTAGCTAAATCCTAATAGTTTACTGCCCCGATTGCCTTAGGGCCCCTTATACGGCATGTCTAAGGACGAACTACTAGTCCTAAGAAAAGTTATCGATGCCCTGCTAAAAAAGGGATATATCCGGCTAAGTTCCTCGAAGGCTGCAGCACTAGTGCTTTTCGCTCGCAAACCGGGAGGGGGACTACGTTTCTACTATAACTATCGAGCGCTAAACGCCCTAACGAAGTATAACAGGTACCTACTCCTGTTAGTTCCGGAGACCCTAAGGAACCTTACAGGCTTACGATAGCTTACGAAGGTCGACGTTGTAGCCGCCTTCTATTACATTCGTATAGCGGCCGGCGAAGAGTATAAGACAGCCTTCCGCACTAGATTTAGTCTGTTTAAGTAGTTAGTATACCCGTTCGGTCTGTCCGGGGCACTAGCTACTTTCTAGCGGTTTATTAACAATTTGTTGCGGGAATATCTGGACAACTTTGCATTAGCATATAGTAATAATATAATTATCTACTCCGATAGTATGCTCGAAGATCACTACTAGAAGGTTCGCACAGTCCTCCGGGCCCTTTAGGATAGGGGCCTATACCTAGACCTAGGGAAGTACGCTTTCGCACAGAAGACCGTTAAGTACCTAGGGTTTATCGTTTATACTAACGGAAAAGGCGTAGGACCCGACCCTAAGAAGATTTAAGCAGTAGAAGACTAAAAGGTACTACGAACGCAGAAGGAGGTTCGAAGGTTCCTAGGTTTTGCTAACTACTACAGGATGTTTATCCCTAACTACTCTAAGATCGCCGCTCCCTTAACCGCGCTTACTAGGAAGGGAACGCCGTTCTCCTAGGGAGAACTTAAGGAGAAGGCATTCTAGAGGTTAAAGGGGAAGTATTACAGGGCTCTAGTACTTGCATACTAGGACCCGGGGCTTCCTACGTTCCTAGAGACGGATTATAGCGGGTTCGCAATTAGAGGCGCGCTCCTATAGGAAGCGAACAGGGTCCTAAAGCTAGTAGGCTTCTTTTTACAGAAGCTTAATAAGGCCGAGATTAACTACAACATTTACGATAAGGAGATGTTAGCAGTAGTGTCCTGCCTGAAATTCTAGGCACCCGAGCTAAAGACGTATAGTCCCTTTACTATTTAGACGGACTATAAGAACCTAGAGTACTTTATAACGAAGAGGCAGCTAAGCGAGAGGCAGATTCGATAGTTTAAGACCGTTGCCTTATTCTAGTTCAAACTCGTATACCGACCGGGGACCGAAGCAATTATGCCGGACGTACTTTCTCGCAGGGAGCAGGACACTCTAGGCGAGGACGACAAGATGTTACGGTTTAGGAGGTTCCTAGAACCTAATCTAGCCCCGGATTAGCCGGCGGCTAGAGGGGAAAGGGAGGTAGTAGCTAACAACCTGTCGGCTACGTCTATCTAACTCTGCTACCTACAAGCTATATGTTAGAAGCACCTCGAGAGGGAGTGTAGGCTTGCACCGAAAACAAATGGTTGTAGAATGTAACGAGTCGATTTGATAAGGAAGGGAATAGACAAGAGCGTCCCCCGAGGCTATGTACCCGCCCTTCGTGTTGCCAAATGCGTCCCTCCGCCTAGACTAGGCACCGGTCGTAGTCCGACGTCCGCTCGGGGGCCATCGTGCGCCCGTAAGGTTCGTCCCTCTACAGGATGTCCTAGTCTAGGCTAGATAAGATAGCACCGGTAATCTGTAGTACCAGGATAGTCCAGGTTAGGACAGGTAGGGGGCGTTATCGTAAGGGTGTCCTCACATTGCCCCCCTCCCCTCTCTACAACTAACCTTAGTTGCGGTGGAAAATTCACAAGCTGTCAGCTGCCAGATGTCCCAATCTAGAAGGATTTGCGGGTCCGTAGCGTCGCCATATTAATTTAATTCTTCTTCCAAACTTTCTCTCTTCTTTACCAACTACCAAAAAGTAAGTAATCTAGGGTAGTGCCAGTATGGTCCAGTTTGGGTCTAGCAAGGCTAACATTAGCGCAGACACACTATGTCTTCCGCCGCCGCGGCCCTCGTGCGCAACGATTACGCCAAAAAGGTCCGCAACGGGGCTTTTAACCACAATCCGTACTTTAATTGCATTAAAGACGTTAAGCTGAACAAAGACTTGACCAAACTGTGTTAGTTAGGGCCAGAGAAACCTATTAAGGGCATCACTGCCAAATGCGCCGGCTGTCTAGACGACAGAAATGCCGATTACTTCCAGGTAGGATATTTCTGGACTATTCTAGAGTCTTCTAGATCCAGGCTGACCCTAAATAGCTCCCTCCGGCCCGTAAGGGCGAGTGGGACACTATTAATGCCCAGATTCAAGCAGAGTACGCTAATCCGGTAGTAAACGCGGACAACAGGAAGAAGTTGAGGAGTAAGGTGCTCCTATTTGCTAGTTCGATTGAGTTGTATGTGCCGTTCTAGCTCATTTTGGACTAGTATGCTGACGGTTGGCGCCTTAGGGAGCTGGGAAACAGCGTTCGCGGCCCGGAGGGTCTCACTTTGCACCAGGGTACCCGCGAGTAGGACACGACGGGTTAAAAGGTCAAGAAGCGGGACAGGTTGGCCGCTGCTTATATAGAGAAGGCCGTAAGTGTACCGTTCTAGCGCATTTTAGGCTATGCTAACGCCAGGATGTAGGAGCAGGCTGCTGCCGGGACCCCGAGGGCCAAGAGAAGCCGCCTAATTAATCCAAAGGGCGCTATTACGGTCCAGTCGTTAACAGACAAGCTTAACAAGTACAAGACTGCCTTGTATCGCAACAGCAAGGCCCTGGAGAGGTTTAATTCGTACGCTAGGGGTACGGGAAAGACCAACAGGGAGGCGTTAAAGGCTTTGGTAAGCACTACGGCCGCTTAGGAGCGTAGAGAGGACGCTTCGGACGAGGATAGCGATAATTGAGCCGGTTTGGTCCAGTTAGCTCTAGCAGTATATAGGGTATAACAGATAACGCTATCACGCAGAGTGATGGGGCCCTTTAAGTTATAATAGCGCAGAATAGCTTGACGTGGACCAGAATGGTCCAGAATAGAAAGCCTTAACACCCAAATGAAATCCCTAGAATTATTAAAAATGTTAAAGTCCAATGTTATAAAGCAAAAAAAGGATTGAAAAATTAACCAAGGGGGTCAGCGTTTTTTCTGGAATTTACTGCGCGCAGTCGGTCCTTTCTAGCCCATTCTACGCCGGTAGGCCCGCATTGCTGCCGGGCTAATGTTAACTGCTACTTCCCAGGAGTTCTCGGACTAGTCGTAGTCTTTCTACTTAATAAGGTACTCCCGATTGTTCAGTTCGTCTACACGTTCGGCCAGAATGGCCTCGACTTCGTATTTATTGTCCTCTCCTGCGTCGTATCGCATCATCCTGTCCTGTTTGCGACTAAACTGGTCCGGGATAGATAGTTCTAGCAGAGAAACATAGAAGGTTAGGTAGATCTTCAGTAAGTCTAGTAGATCGAGCGTATATGCGACGCGGTTAATAACTGCTTTTACCTTATAAGGCCCAATGTATTTGTGATCGAGCTTCGCCGAAGGTCTTAATAACCTAATGTTGCGTATGTTAAGGTAGACTTCGTCTCCGACGTTGAAGGAGATGTCCTTCCTATGCTCGTTCGCCCACTTAGCTATTTGCTTCTTTGTTTTAGCCAGTCTGACCTGCAGTTTCTTCTAGTTGGAGATAACGCGGTCCGCAAGTTGTGCGGCGAACAGGGCTTCTCGTCCATTCTGGCGTAGTCTGGGCTAGTGGCACCGCCGAGGGTCCCGTGTCGTATACGCCTAGAATAGCGTAACCCCTGTTGCGGAGTGTACGCTGTTATTGTACGAGAATTCCGCAGTAGAGAGTAGGGAGGCCTAGTTGTCCTGTTTATAGTTGCAGTATATGCGAAGATACTGCTCTAGCGTCTGGTTTTAGCGCTCTGTTTGCCCGTCTGTTTAAGGGTAGAACGCTGTGCTCAGTTTCCGGCGTATGCTAAGGCAGAAACAGAACGTGCTCTAGAATTTTGAGGTTAGGATAGGCCCTCGATCCGACGTAATCGTAGCTAGTGCGCTATAGAGTCGTACGACTTCCCTTATAAACACCTCTACGAGCTCTGCTACGGTAATCGTCTTCTTGCATAGCGCATAATAGACCATTTTGGTGCATCTGTCCACGATTACTAGGATTAAGTCGTAAGCCTGGCCCAGAAGCATGCTAGGTAGCAGGTCCGTTATAAAGTCTAGCGTCACATCCTCCTATAGTATAAGCGATAGTAGCTCTACGTGCAGCAATCCGTGAGGTTTGTGCCGCCGTAGCTTTGCCCTGCTGCACGCTTAACACGTTCGTATGTAGTCCTTAACGTATTTCCTCATTTTAGGCTAGTAGAAACTCCTTTGTAGAAGTTCGAGCGTTCGAGAGAAGCCGAAGTGCCCTGCCATAGGGTCGTCGTAGCATTCCTAAAGCAGTTAGAGTCTTATGCTTCCTTTAGGTACATAGGCCTTGCCGTCCATGTACGCGACTCTATCCTCGTTAGTCTATCGATCTGCCTAGAAAGCAGGTTCCGCTTAGTCCTTCTCCTCGTTAATCCTGTTAAAGGTCGGATCTTTTAAGAGGGCGCGTTTCAGGCGCGTTTTCAGGTCTAGGGCGTCCTTTACTACCCCCACGTGCCTTACTAGTCCATCATAGTCCAGATGCGGTTAGAATGCCGTCTAGAGGAGCCGCAAGCTTGTAGACGACTCTTCGTCTGTAGCCTACCGTCTAGAGTAGTCCTTATCCGTAAGGTCGGGCCTTCTGCTTAGTGCATCCGCCGCCCTATTAGCCTTGCCGGGTCTGTAAATAGTCCTAAAGTCGATCTGCGACAACTACTCGGCCTATCTAACCTGCCGCCTAGACAAGGTCTTAGTCGTCATAAGAGTTTGTAGGTTTGCATAATCCGTTAGTAGTTCGACCTAGTGTCGAGCCCCCTCCAGGTATTGTCTAAAGTGCTTAAAGGAGTCCACGACTGCTAACAGCTTAGCGTCTTCCGTAACGTAGTTCCGTTCTGCCGCGATTATCTTCCGTAAGAAGTATAATACAGGGAACTACTACGTCTTGCCGTAGTCTTCGTATAGTTAGCTTAGGATGCCCGAGATCGCCTCGCCTAAGGCGTCGGTTTCTACCCTACAGGGCAGTTCTAGGTTAAAATAGCGTAGGATAGGAGCTTCCGAGAACCTTTTCCGCAACTCGTCGAAGGAAAGCACAGCTTGCTCGTCGAGCTCTAAGTATGCTCGTTCCTTCTTACGTTAGTTTACTGCCTTTTTCCCCTCCGTGTAGCGGTTAAGTGCCGCAGCGAGGCGTAAGAAGCCCTTAATAAAGCGCCTATAGTAGTTCGCGAAGCCGATAAAGACCCTAATGTTATGTATTAACCGGGGAAGTAGCCACTCCTGGACCGATCTGACCCGTTCTGGGTCGATCTCTAGCCTATCACGTGTAATAACGTACCCGAGGTAGTCGACGCGGTCCTTGTAGAAATCGCACTTAGACAGGTTGGCGTACAACTTGTGTTTCCGGAGGCGCTCTAGCACCTCCCGGACGTAGCCCTCGTGCTCCTCTACCGTTTTGGAGTATATAAGGATGTCGTCGAGGTAAACGACGCAGAACACGTCGATCAGCCCTACTAACACGCTGTTAATGAAGTTTTAGAACACCGCGGGGGCATTACAGAGCCTAAAGGGCATCACGGTGTATTCGAAATGGCCGTATCTAGTCCGGAAGGCTGTCTTCCACTCGTCGCCTTCCCGGATACGGACACGGTGGTACGCGTAGCGGAGGTCTATCTTCGTAAAGTACCTAGCGCCAGCTAGCTGGTCTATTAACTCGGAAATTAAGGGAAGACCCCCCCTGTTCTTCACCGTAACCGCATTTAGGCCGCGGTAGTCGACACAGAGGCGGAGTGTGTTGTCCTTTTTCCTCGCGAAGAGGATTAGCGCGCCCGCCGAGGACGTCGAGCGGCGAATGAAGCTACTCTTCAGATGTTTAGGGAGCTGCTTGCGCATCGCATCTATCTCTGCCTCCGACAGAGCGTACATAGGGCTAAATAGGACCCTTGCTCCCTCAACTAGGTCGATCCTGAGATCGTACGGTCCATATAGTGCTAACTCGCCAGCTAACTCCTCCGAAAAGACGTCGGAGAAGTTAGAATACGCCGTTAGGACGCTATTCTAGTCTAGTTCGAGTCTATCCTCGACCTCTTAGATCGACATAACGTAAAGAGCTGCCTCGACTTCACCGAGACACTCCCGGTAGAACCTATCCGGGGACACTACCGCCATTACTTAACGCTTTCGAGGTTTCTGCCTCTAGAAGACCTCCTTTAGAGCGAAGTTAACACCCGGGTTGTACTTCTCGAGCTAGGGCATGCCGAGCACGACTTCGAAACCGTGGATACGTCCCACCTTGAACGTGTCCACGCACCCCTGCGCCTTGCTAGAGGTATCCACAGCCTTGTAGGAGTTTCTCGTTTCTCCAAAGACCTATAGGCTCTAGCTATTTAGAGTCAGGTACTTTGTCTAGGTGGATAGCTCGGAAACCGTCTACCCTATTTCCTTTGCTAGCATAGAGTCGCAGAAGTTGTCCTGGGCGCCGCTATTAATTAGGCCCCGGACAAGCTACAACGAGCATCGACATCCGCACTTCCATTGCACACCCAATAGTGACCCGATCATCACCAAACACGCACCATTCGAAAGCCCTTATCAAGGCCGTTCTAACGAACCCGCATTCACCTCGCTGCCCTCAAAACCCACGCCGCTACTGGAGTTTAAAGATTCACCTTGTTGCCCCCTTTGGGGTGCAAATTTTGACCCTGAACTCCGGGATTTGGCCCCTACCTCCGAAACCTTATTCCGACCTTACCTCCCCTACACTCGAAATATTCCCTGTTTAGGGCATTGCACAAGGAAGGTTTACAACCTGTACTACAACACAACACTATAACACTTTAACACACTACAACACAACTAATACGCCGCCGATTCGGACGCCGTATAGCCCGTTTGAAAGCCCTCGACGAGAGCTTTTATTCTAGCTATCAAACGCCTGATTTGGTCGAATTCTGAAAGAGCTAAAGGCCAAACAAGAGCAGTGTCCCTAGGATATACAAACATACATATACACTTAGTTCTCTCTACACTAGAGTTACCTGTTGTCCTACGCCGCCGAGAGAGGAAGCTAAAGGAGCAGTGTGGTTTAGTAAGGACGAATTTGCACCTCTAGGGATTAGAGTAGTAGTACTAGCTGTATAGCTAGATACTCTGTATAGAGTATAGGCCTACCTTTCCCTAGAGACAAAGGTTGTCCCGAACCTGCTATAGCTACCCGCAGAACGCCTCTAAAGCCTGCTACAAAGACGCACGTTGCTGCAGGCCAGAGTACTTCCTAGAAGCAGAGGTATATTTATATATCTCTTCTCTCCTCTTTGAAGTATACCTTCTCCTACTTTGTATAGTAGGAAGAAGAGTGCCCTAGTGTCGCAAGTAGGCTAGGACCCGAACGCGATTGGAAATAGAGACGAACAAGTAGCCCTCTCGGCGTAAGACTGCTAAGCCTCTTTTTAAACAACAAACAATAACAACAAGACAATGTCTACCGAGACGGAAATGGAAATGACAGACGCAAGCTCAGCCCTTTAGACTCTAAAAGCTACGGCTAGAGGGGACGAGGAAGTTACGTTTGAGTCTCTTAAAACCCTGCCGTTGCCGGAGGAACTACTGAAAAGAACCGGCATTCCTTTTATACCTAGGAAAAGGCAAAACCCCTTCGAATTTAGTATCTCCCCGACTCGCAGCCCTTCTCTCGGAAAGAAACAAA
Source organism: Zymoseptoria tritici IPO323 (assembly GCF_000219625.1). Lineage (NCBI taxonomy): Eukaryota > Fungi > Ascomycota > Dothideomycetes > Mycosphaerellales > Mycosphaerellaceae > Zymoseptoria > Zymoseptoria tritici. The sequence continues at coordinate 1,063,856 of NC_018210.1, read as the reverse complement.
CACTCTCTTACACGCCCGCGAACGAGAAGATCCTACAAGCCCGACAGCTACTAGTCGAAGCGGCGGGGGATCTAGTCGGGTTTCTAGGAGAACAAACCCGGGTTCTCGACCTTCTCGAAGTCTTTCGGCACTTTACCGAGCGTACAGACTTTAGGACAACGTCCCAAATCCTCGCAAAGCAAGTCTCGAACCTAGAAATGACAACAAAGAAACTAGCAGCACAGGCGAAGAAGCCTACTTTCGCAGACGTTGTTAAGGGAGACAGCGGATCCGCTACCTCTACCTCTACCTCCTCGACAACAAAGACAACACAACAACAACAACAACAACAACAACAACAGTGGACGACCGTCTCCCGGAGGGCTAGCAAGCCGAAAGAACAAGCAGAACCGATGCCTCTTATCCTTGTACCAAAGGATAAAGAGAAGGAACTCGACTAGATCGCAACCCGAGACAAAATTAACGACGCTCTTAAAGGCGAAGACCAAGAGCTAGCTGTCCTTGCGATAAAGAAATCATTTCGGGGTAACATTGTCCTAAACTTTGCAACAGAGAAAGCCCGCTAACGAACGATCGATAGCCTTACTAAGGTTACCGATATCGTAGGCGAGGCACGGGTAATAGAGGACTCTCTCTGGCACAAGGTCGTAGTCTACGGCGTCTCGACCGCGAACTTTAACACGCCGACGGGCCTACAGGACATTTAACGAGAAATTGAGACCTTTAATAGAGGTCTTAAACTCGCAGGCACCCCGATTTGGCTAACAAACGAAGAGAGAAGAAGGACTCTTACTGGGGCGACAGTTCTAGTAGGTTTTGCTACCGAGGAGGAGGCAAAAAGGGCTATTCAAAACCGTCTATACGTAGGCGCGGACAGCCTAAGAGTCGAGAAGGCGAAGGATCGTATACAACAGAAAGGGAGGCCCCTAGAACGCTCTACATGTTAGAACACTCTCTACGGATTTTCTACGTCAATCTTAACCGATCTATCGAGGCTATAGAGTCTACCTTAGACGTCGCGGTTAAGCAGAAAGCCGACCTTCTACTAGTCCAGGAACCGTGGACTATAGAAGACCCGATAACAGGCTACAAAGAGACAAGATCTATCGCACACCGGGAGTACAACCAGCTATTCCTAACGACTACGGATTCGACGATCCGGCCAAGAACAATGCTATATATTAGCACAAGACTCAACGTTAATATCTCTCCTATTTTATTAGACGACAGCGACATACTTTCCTTTGTTATTTCAGACAAGAAGGGCAACAAGATCCAGATAGTTAATCTCTATAACGAGAAGGACCTTCGGGATACCGAGAACCTGCAAAACCGACGAACAACAGAGAGAAGCCTCTACTCTCTACGCAACACGTTCCTTCCAAACACTCTACTAGTAGGAGACTTTAACCTTAGACACCCGTCCTGGGATCCGAGGGGAAAGGATACTACTAGCGCCCGCGAATTTATAGAGTGGATAGAAGACCAGGGCTTTACTCTACGTAATACGATAGGTGTCGGGACCTTCTATAGGCCGCACCTAGACGCAGAGTCGGTCCTAGACCTTACGTTCACAAGAGGATCCTTATCTACGAAAGAAATCGACTGGAGAACGATTCCGACAGGCTCAGACCATAAGGCTATATCTATAGACCTTATTGGCGCGCAAGATCGAGCCCAATAGAAGAAAGTAGTTCTAGATATAGCTTCCGCGGATTGGGAACTGTTTACAGATCTCCTAATAAGCAAGGCGACGTCTATTGACTATACGAACTCCCTCGACGACATCGCAGACTCCTTTACCTTGTGTATTACCGAATCGATGCAGGGAGCAATCCCAGAGAAAGTAGTACACGCCTGCGCAAAACCTTGGTGGAATAGAGAGCTACGCACGCTACGCCGCACAATGTCTAGAACATATAGACAGACCTTTACCTGCGGACGTACGCCGACGCTAGACGAGAAAGAGGCGTATACGAAAGCGAGAAACAAGTACTTCCAAGCTATTAAAACAGCTAAGAAGAACCACTGGAACGCCTTCCTCGAAAAAGAAGACTCGAAATCTATCTTTAAAGCTATGTCCTATACTAGGAATAGCAGCCGAAGACAGATACCTACGATAAACAACGAAGATTCTTTCGAGGGGAAATGTAAGGCCTTCTCCGAAGCCTTATTTCCGCGCCCTCCTGCCGAGGAACCTCTACCTAGCCGTTGGGAAGCGTATACAGCCGGGGATTGGGGCTGGACTACGCTAACCGAAGAGGAACTCGCTGCCGCCTGTAGCACGAAGATAGTAAAAGGAAAAACGCCGGGCCCAGACGGCATTACGCAAGCTATTATTAGTAAAGCGTACGGCGCTATTCCTATTACCTTTCTACGTATATACAGAAGGCTACTCGACGAAGGACACCACCCCCGATGCTGGAAAGTTGCGACAGGCGCAGTTCTAGCAAAGCCGGGAAAACCAGACTATTCGGTCCCTAAGGCCTACCGAGTTATCTCTCTCCTAAACTGCCTCGGCAAGATTAGCGAGAGAATACTCGCAAAACGCCTAGGGATTATCGCAGAGACGAAGCCCCTTCTACACGACTCGCAGTTAGGAGGGCGAAAGAAGAAATCGGCTATCGATACGGTACTTCTCTTAACGAACGAAATCGAGGAGAATCGAAGAAAGAAAAAGAAGACTTCGGTTATCTTCCTCGACGTAAGAGGAGCATACGACTACGTTGCAAAGAACCGACTGTTAAGAATAATGATCTAGTTAAGGCTTCCGCACAGCCTTATACGTTGGGTTTAGTCGTTTATGAGCAATAGACGCTTACGAATAGCATTCGACGGACAGATACAGGAATTCCAGGACGTAGAGATCGGCGTTCCGCAAGGCAGCCCGATGTCTCCTATCCTCTTTCTTATCTATACGCGCGACATATTCTTCTCGCTACAAGGAGTTACTCCTAGTTCCTACGTCGACGACATTAGACTATCTACCTCGTCTACGTCCCTTAAGAAGAACTCTAAGGTACTAGAACGTGAGGCAAGAAGGCTAATAGACCTAGGAAAGAAGAACTCGATTGCTTTCGACCTAGCAAAGACAGACCTAGTACACTTCTCGAAAGGGAAAGGGTCCGATTGCCCGGTAATTCTTCCAAACGGCGACATTGTTCGCCCGGCAAAGAAAGCGATAAGGTGGCTTGGGATTTGGCTAGACGCCGGTCTTACCTTTAAGGAGCACATTGCAATAAGATCGGCACAAGCACAAGCAGCATTCTATCGATTAGAAAGACTAGCAAACACCGAACGCGGTCTATCTTCTATATCGTTAAGAAAGATCTACCTAGCCTGCGTTACTACAATAGCAGACTACGGGGCCCCGGTTTGGTGGCGGTCGAAAAAGAGCATAAAACCTCTAGTATCTCTACAAAGTAAAGCTTGTAGAAAGATCCTAGGCGTTTTCCGTACCGCCCTAAACGTCCCGTCCGAGGTAGAGTCAAATCTCTTCCCCCCGGATCTACGCCTAGAGAGACAGTCAATTTTATACTCTCTACGCGCAGCAAAGCTACCCGAAAACCACCCCGTAAGACTCGCTATCCAAAGCGCGCCTTTAGATACGCGAGAAGTCCGACACGAGGACTCGAGAGAGATACTTCCGCAAAAACGACAGAGAACACAGATACAACTACTCTGTTATCGACTCCGACAATACAAGCATTTCGTAGAACACGAGAGGGCTAACTACGCAAAAGACGATCTCTTTAGCGTCTGGAAAACCCGATACGAAATAGCAAGACAACGGGAGATTAACAAGGTACCTAGGAATACAAATAGCTACCTTAGTCGATTTCTATGGAGCTCGCCAGGAAAACATAGAATAGGAGGTAGACGCGCTTTAACTAGTGCCTTCTATACTATCCTATTAGGACACGGATACCTAAAGTCCTATCTCTATCGCTTTGGACACGTAACGACGCCAGACTGCCCTTGCGGACGACGAGAAACAGCAGAACACCTCGTATGTAGCTGCCCTATCTACGATGTATTTAGGCCACTACCGCTACGACAAGCACAATCTCTACTAGAAATAGTAGAAGATAAGGAACTCCGGAAACACCTTACTACCTTTCTCTCGGATACAAAGATTGCTTCTAGGTCCTGGCACCTAGCAAGAGGCGAAGACGAGACCGTCTAGCCTACACTCCTTTTACCTTTCCTTATTTGTCTTTCTTTAAAGTCCTTCGATACTAGCTGGCTACTATCCTAGGCACGGGTCTTTCCCTAAGGTCAAGAGATACGAGAGAACAACGATTGTACATAGATAGACTGCTGTCGCGAGACAGCCGTCCTACATAGTCATAGACTCCTACAGGACGTAAATGGAACAAACAAACAAACAAACAAACAATTAGGCCCCGGACCTTTCTGGACTCCCCTAGGCCGTTTAGCGTTAACTCGACGCTAATCAGGCGCCCTTACTAGGCGCGGCGCTTTCCTAGCTTAGCCGAGCGCCGCTAATCCTTATTGTAGAGGACTTGGCCTACCTAAGCAACAGCGTCTACTTAGGGGGCGTCTCTTTCCCCGAATCCTTCCACAGGTGCTAGTTAGTGCAGTCGCGGCGGATATGCCCGACCTGTTAGCATCCGTAGCATATAGCCTTAGAGGGGGCCTTCGGGTTCTGTTCGCTATCGCTAGTCCTTGCCTTCTTGCCGTCCGGAGCAGCAGAGCCGTCGCTAGGGCGCTTCTTCGCCTGCTTAGCGGACCTTTTAGCAGCCTGCCTCTTACGAGCCTCCTATTTAGAGCCCTCGTTAGCACGGTAGGCCTTTTTGGCCCTCTCCTCGGCGTCTACCAGGTTTAGTAGGGCGGTAGGGTAGTTCGAGAGGCGGTTGCGAAGGGTCCATAGAAGGGCGCTATAGAACCTAAGGATCTTCTTACTATCGTCCCTTTTATCGAGCTCCTTCTAGAGTGTCTTTAGCTCCTCGAGGAGTTCTTCCGGCGTGCGGTTACCTAGGGTAACCTTTTTTAGCTTCTCGTAGGCCTTCTCGCGCTGTTCGGTCTCTGTGCCTATCGAGTTAAGCATAACCTCCTTTATTATAGACTAGGTTAGCTTAGACTAGTCGTTAAGGCCGTCGACGTGGCGTTCCTAGTAGTCTTGCTAGAGCTTTCCTATATAGTCGGCAGCAAAGTCGACCTTGCGGTCTTTGCGTTCGGCGAATCCTTCGTATCGTCTAAAGGCTCTTTCGAGGGCTCGGACCTAGTCGTCGTAGCTCGCACGCGACTTGCCCTTGAAGACTAGTAGCTCCTTTAACTTAGGGAGGTTATCCCTCGTTTTAGTATGCTAGTCAGGTTCGGAGAAAAGGTAGCGGAGGGTAGCCGTCCTTAGATTCCCTTCTGGCGTAGGATAGTCCAGTTCGGCACGGAGTTCCTTAATCTTCTGCTAAAGGGTCAAGAACTCGAAGGTAGCGCGGGCGACTTCGTTGTCGTACTCCCGGGTAGCCCTTTCTTCCGCGGTCTCTCCCGAGCCAGGCTGGTTAAGAAGGTCAACGTCCTACAGTTAACTAGCAGGCGTAGCCGATAGCTCCGTAGAGGAAGCGCTCGCCTACTGTCGGGCGGAGGCGTTAGGAAGGGAATCGTCCTAACGACGGGTAACCTTTAGAGCTATGTCGGTAGTTTTCGGTATAGTTATACGGTTGTTTTTAATCGAATCGAATGTTAGAAGCACCTCGAGAGGGAGTGTAGGCTTACACCGAAAACAAATAGTTGTAGAATGTAACGAGTCGATTCGATAAGGAAGGGAATAGACAAGAGCGTCCCCCGAGGCTATGTACCCGCCCTTCGTATTGCCAAATGCGTCCCTCCGCCTAGACCAGGCACCGGTCGCAGTCCGACGTCCGCTCGGGGGCCATCGTGCGCCCGTAAGGTTCGTCCCTCTACAGGATGTCCCAGTCTAGGCCAGATAAGATAGCACCGGTAATCTATAGTGCCAGGATAGTCCAGGTTGGGACAGGTAGGGGGCGTCATCGTGAGGGTGTCCTCACACTATACTAATATAGCTAGTAGCTTTAGAGCCGAATTCCGACAGTAAGGACGCGGCTACAGCGGGACCCTTTTAGGATAGCGAGTTAAATAAACTATAGAGTCCGACTTTAAAAAAGGACACCTAGTATCAGACGGTAATCCGCGCCGTTAAGGACGGATCCCGGGCTATTCCACCGGATCTAAAGGTCAAAATCCAGATTAGGGATTGCAGCATCGACGAGAAGGGCCGCTTAAGGCATCGTGGCAGGTTGTAGGTTCCTAGAGCAGCGGTTGCGTTAGAGGCCGAATACAAGTCGGCGGACACTAAGATTCTATAAAACGATAAACTCCGCACTAAGATTATTTAGTCTGTGCATAACTCCCCAGTCTACGGCTACCCCGGGCGGGACTCTACGGCCTTTATTCTAGGGAGAAACTTCTACTAGCCCCTACAGTTACGTTATATTAGGAGATTTTTAAGAAACTACAATTACTACGGAAGGAACAAGGTATAGAGAGAGCACAAACACGGACTCCTGCGCCCTCTGCTAGTTCCCGATCGCTTCTTCTAGGAGATCGCTATAGATTTTATAACCGACCTTCCTAAGTCTAAGGGGAACCGTTACCTATAGGTTATTAAAGACTGTTTAAGCAAGTCCGTCGTTTTAGAGGCGATGTCTAGCATAAAAGCGGAGGAGTGCGCCGAGAGATTCCTAGACTACTAGGTAAGATATTATAGGCTGCCGAGCGCGATTACGAGCGACAGGGGGACGAACTAGACGAGCACATTCTAGAAAACACTCTACCAGTTAGTCGGAGTATAGTAGCGACTAAGCTTAGCTTACTACCCTTAAACCGACGGAGGCCTAGAGAGACTAAACTAGGACGTCCAAGCCTATCTAAGGAACTATATTAATTACGAGCAGTCCGACTAGAAACGCTGGCTCTCTACGGCCTAATTAGCGCTGAACGCCTGTTACTATTCGGGGTTAGGAATAAGCCCCTTCTTCGCAGTTTACGGATACGAAGCCCTGTCTCCCGTGCCCTTAGAGCCGGATAACGAGGAGCCCTCTACGCTAGCCGCAGCCTAGAGAGCCTCGAAGTTCGTAGAGAAAATAAAGGGAATTATAGACCTGTGCTAGGCAAGTATGGCGGACGCTACCTAAAAGTAGGAGGAGGCCGCTAACAGGAAGCGCACCGCGGCGCTAATGTACCGGAAGGGCGACAAGATGTGGCTAGATTTAAGGAATTACCGCACTAATCGCCCTAAGGAAAGCCTAGATTATAAGAATGCGAAGTACATAGTTAACAAGGTCTTGTCGCCGGTTTCTATCCGTTTAGCTAGGATCCCTAGCAACATTTATCCGGTCTTCTATTTAGATCTGCTAAGACTAGTAAGCGACGACCCTCTCCTAGGCCAGGTCTCCGACGATTACCAGCCGGATCTAGTATTAATTAAGTCGCACGAGGAATGGGATATAGAAGAACTACTATATGCAAGGACAGCACTAAAGAACAGAGGAGGGGGAAGGGAGGTCCTAGTTAAATAAACCGGCTACTACGATCTAACGTAGGAGCCCTTAGACAACCTAGCGGACACCGTCGCTATAGATAACTTCGAGCAAAAATTTAGAAATGCTAAAGTTAATAATAGGCTAAAAGAGAAGTACATTAAGAAGAGGACAAAGAGAGCGGTTACCGATAAGAAGTAACTAGACGCACGAGGAGAACAAGAGGTTGCGTAAGAATTTTTATTTCATAAATTGCTTTTTAGAGTAGCAATCGCACTACTATATTCCACACCGGGACCCGACCGAGAACGAGCGGAGGCAGCTATCTACGAGGAGCGACGCCTACCTAACACGAGAGTAGCAGGAATGCTACTAGGACTAAGGAGCGGTTAGCGGGTTATAGCGAACAGAGACCGGCGAAGTACTTATGTTTGTCCTTACTACGCGACAACCTCCTCTACAGAACGAGTAATCTCCGAGGCTACCGGACTATTTCGAGCAGTTAGCGGAGCTTTTTAATCGGAGACAATAAAAGAACTTACGCAGAGAGCAAACCTACTACCTACAGTAGCTTTAGGGCCTTCTAAGCCTTAAGAGCAGTACCTAAACTATTATAAGCCTTATTACTACAGTCTAATTAGCCGACGGTTTTCAAGCGGAGGCCGGCAATACTTACGCTGCCTACTAAGTTCCTACGCGGGTCTAGAGGGCGTAGGCGATATAGGCGAATTAAGGACTAGGCGGTTAGCGGCGACTTTCGAGCGGAGCCCGGTTATAACTTACAGTTTGGCGCAATTCTTACGCTTAGAGTAACAGCTCCTACACGCGCGCGAACGGCCTACCTAGGTTTGTTAGCAGGGTCCGGCGGAAAACAGGTAGGATACATTACATACTACTAGTAGGACGCAGTCGATTCCGCTCTTAGCGCATAGCTCGCAATAGATAACGGCACGCGGCTAGTTCTAAGCGGGAGCCGCGGGAGGAGGAGCAGTAGCGGGCGCCGGCAGGTTATTAGCGGGCGCCGGCGGGTTGTTAGCGGCTGGCGGGAAGGTAAGGGCGGGACCCGGGTTGTTGTTCGGAGGATTGTTGTTATTGCCGAAAATAGATATCATCTGCGACTCCGTTAGAAAAGCACCGGGGTCCTAGATAAAAGCGAAGGACTCGAACCCTTAACCTTTAGGTTAAAAACTTACCTTAACGATTTAGTAATAATAGCAGTGGAAAAGAGGGGGGGGCAGGGTATTTATATGTAGCCCTAGGCTCTAAGGGCGTGTTTTCCGTATATTGTCACTTTCTCGACAATACTAGAAAAGTAAAGAGGTAGAGTAAAGTGCAGCGGGCTTATTATGTCGGGATCCGACAGTTTTCGCCCGGACATGCGACAATACTAAGAAAAGGGCGGACAATAGGAGTAAATTTTAGCTAATTAGACGATTGTAGTAGGTCTAAGGGAGGAGGGTAAATAGTCCGCTGCTTTTATGTCGGTTGCCGACGACTTTTCCGCGCACCGAGAGGAGGGGGGTATTATAAGGGACTAGCGCCCTTTCTATAACACGTAGCGCAACCCCGTACTTTGTCTTAGCAGCCCACATCCTTTTCTGCGCTTACCGCGAGGTTCTAGGCTGCTTCCTTATCGAACTTGCTGTATCTAACACAGACTCTGAACTCTCGTGTATACATTGTTCACCCGTGACAGTTAGCGACTATATATACCTCTCTACTCGATATTTAAAGTCTATCCGGCCGTCGGAAAAGCTCGATTACAAGTATGTCGGCCTATATAGGATTAAGCGAGTCGTAAACGACGTCGCGTACACGCTAGAACTGCCGGAAACGATAAACATCCATCCTATATTCTACATCTCCCTACTAGAGGAGGAAAAACCTGCCAAAATTACCAAACGGGCCTAGAATAGCCTAAAGGAGATCCGATTAGAGGAACCCGACGTTTACGTAGTAGACAAGATCCTAAAGCGTAAGAAACAACACGGCAGATAGATATACAGGATCGCGTAGAAGGGCTAGCCCGCGTCTAAAAACACTTAGGAACCTGCGACTTACATTAGCCCTACTACGATAAGAGCATTTAATAGAAGCACGGGAGGTACTAAGGGCGGTAGACTAGCACGATAGATATACAAACGCGTTATTAGTTACTATTAAGGCCTAAAAGACACTAGTTAACACTATACTAACTCCTTAGTCCGGTTCCTAGTTACCTAAAAATTTTCTCTACCTTAGAAGAATTTTAATCTAATAAAATCCTAGGGGGGGAAATTAGGGGCTAAACGGGCCCCTAAGGACAACATTATCACACAACGAGAGACAATCGAGCATAGTAAAGTTGTTTTAATTCTATCTAATCTATAAGTCGCCAAGTCGCAGCAAAAAGAAACAACCCGGGCGTTACCGCGCCTATTAGTCCTAAAACGAGCCTAAAAGAGGCTAAAAGAGACAAAAGAAACACGAAAAAGTGCTTATATGCTTATTCCTTAGGCTTAAGGTCCTTAGAGAGGTCGTACTCGGTCGGACAGAGCACTCCCTCTACAACGGAGGCCTTCGAGCCCTTCTTAGCGCCTGCATAGGTGTAGACGGTGTCTAGAGCGGCCGAAAGGGCCCGAACGCGACGCCTTAGGCAGTCCTTAGTAGATCCTTAGGCTAGAATAAGTCGCTTGCGGGGGGTGTTAGGCACGTCTTCACCCTGTTAGGGTTAGTAGGGCACTTTTGGGCAAGAAGGGACCTAAATACTTATAAGCTCCCTCTTTCGCTTTATAGCCTCCTTAGCGAGCAACTTCTCGCGCTTTCTAAGCATAAGCGGTCCCGTCTAGTCGAATTCGGCCTTGCCTTAGTGCAGATAAAGGCCGTTAACACCGGTAAAGGAGTTAAAGCGCCTAAAAGGGGGTTAATAGAGCCAAACAGACCCGAACTATAAAGTCCTTTGGCATTGCATTGCCTTAGGCACGGGGTCTCCCCTAAGGTCAAAGAATACCGAAAAATCTGATTGTAACTAGATCTACTGCTTTGCCTTTATAGCAAAGCCGTCCTACATAGTCTTGGACTCCGAAAGGACGTAAATGGAACAAACAAACAAACAAACAAACAACAACAGACCCGAACTAACTACACATACCCCTTAATGCGCACGTAGACCGCCTTGTAGGCTGAACAAGCCGCCGCAGCTATCGCTCCGGTACTATCGGCGGCAATAGCGGCCCTGCGGAGCTTATTAGCCCTCGTAATGTCGCCTTTAACCAGTTCCGGCATCTTTTAACCACATTAGCCCCCGAAAGCCCCCTTTTAACCCCGTATGTATATACCTAGAAACAATCGCGGTTAGAGCAATTGTAACACTTTAGGTAATATTCGTCCTTATTATTAGTTGCCTACTTGTCCGGCGATTCGCGCGTAAAGAGGCAGAACTAGGCCAAATCGGCCTTGTTTAAGGGCTTGTTAAGGCAGTTAACGCACGGATTGCCCTTAAAGATGCCGTTAGCGGCGAATTGCTTATGTTAGGTCGCGATAGAGGCGGGTTGCGTTATAATAGGCTCGTTCGGTCGCGGATAGGGTCGTTTAGTAAGAATAGCGGTTTTTCGATGAAATTCGAGGTCGTCTAGTAGAAAATAGGGCTAAAGGGGAACTAAACGCCACGTTAGCACTATACAGGCTACAAATGCCCCTTAGGGGGGCACTTTTAGACCTGTTTGGCTATCGGATAGGATTAAGTTACACTTACTAAGTCTGCACAAGGTTGTTAAAGAAGAGAAGAACTCGAGGGATCCGAGCCTAGGTTTTAAAGCCGCAGTAGACCCTAATTAAGGCCTTAGGCTATTAAACTTAGCAAACACCAAAAGGAATTTACTCGAGGTAAAACCGTTTAGAGCGCGACGCTCTGCGCAAGGAGGGGGGCTATGTTACATCTGCCTCCGCCGAATACCGACAATCGGCATCTAATCCCCTGCCTTAGCGGCATATGCACCCCTACTAGGGCCTTTTAAGCTCGTTTAAGCTAGATTGCGCCTGTATTATAAGGATACGTAGAATCTCCTCCTTCCGAGAGAGTATCGAATCGAGTCTGTTCTGAAGTGATTCATACTGCTACTCTATTCTTAACTGCACCTTTTACAAGTATAAGTTCGATAGACTAGAGCTATAGGAGAAAGAGGAGGTATTAAAGGAGCGTAAGGAGCGTAAGGAGCGTAAGGAACGAAGGCGTTTAAGGGGATTCTACTACGCGGTCGGTTAGTAAGATAATAATAGTGTTAATGTCGGTATTAGTATTAAGGAAGAAGTAAGCAGTAGAAACGCTACCGCGTAGATACTCGTTAATAAGAGCGCCTTCTTAGTCGGCGGTAGTTACCGCGCATCTTATTTTAATACTATTATACCGCTAGTCGTCGAAGGGCTCCGATTCCCTTCTTAGAAAGCTACTAAAGTATAGCTCTATAACTATACTAAGGAGACTAGCTAGGAGGCTATTTATTCGAAGGGGCCGGATAAGAAGGGCGGTGTTATTATTAGTTAGAGGTAGATCTGTGCGAAGGGTGTTAGTAACGCTAATATAGTAAAGAGAAGAAACGGACTTAATACTACTAGCATTAAGGCTATACGCGACTCGTCCTTAAAGAAGACTAGCTATACTATGTCGGTAATAGTGTCGAAGGTTAATAGGAAGTCGGCTAGCTCTAAGTAGAAGATATTACTTAGTCGTCTTCTAGTCTATAACTACGCTAGTAGTAAGGTTATCGGACTACTACTACATTGCCGTAAAGGTCGTAGAGCTAAGATACTCGAGTTTCTCGCTAATATACGTAAGGCTAGTATATCCGCGAAGGAGTACTGCTACTAATATAAGAAGTAGTTCGGCGGTAACTCTATAACTCTATAGCTAACTCGCGACGTTTATAACGTATAGTATACCCTCCGATTAAAGTAGCTAGATAGCCTTACGCCGGTTAAGAGGGTATTAAAAACGCTCGAAGATAAGGGCTACTAGTATAGTAAGCCTCTAAAGGATCGTACTAATAACCTCCGAGGATTAGTATAGTACTATCTACAACTGCTATAAGTCTTTAAGGATAATAGCGACGTATAGCTCGTAGACTATATATATAAGACGCAACGATATAGTATCCCCCTTATAGTAGTAGTTATCCGTATACGTACCGGCATCTATCTACCTATGCTCTACGTCCTTATACCGGACGAGACTAAGGAGGGCTTCCTATAGGCATAGTAGTAGATTAAGCGTTGTTTAGATAAGCATAGCATTAACGAGCCGTCGTATATAATATACGACCGTAACCGGCAGATGTAGAAGTTATTTAAAGCGGTGTTTCCTAAAGTGCGATACCGGCTCTATATATAGTATATAAACGTCGCTATTAAGAGTAACGCTAATGCGAAGTTTAGTATTAATGTAGTACCTAGAGTCCTTAGTAAGAAGGCAACGACTATACGTAAGAAGGTTACTAAACAATAGCTTAAAGGATATAGAGCCTGCCTTAATGCTACAACACTAGCCGAGTTCGAATTATAGTACAACGTCTATAAGGCTAGCGCCGAGCTACCCCTTATAGACTCCTTTACGGATAAGGAGACTCTATTAACACCGGATAAGAAGGTAACATAGCTCTACCTCTATAACTCGTATCTGCTAACGTAGTAGTAGTCGTAAGAGAAGGAGTTCTACGTAAAGGCGTAGACTAAGAGTATATGTAGTTATAGCATTACGACGACCTTACCGTATAAGGGTATATACGGCGGTCTAAAGGTATAGCTTAAGTCGGCACGTAAGGATATCTTTAGCTTCTTTAACGCTATAGAGCCCTATTACGAGCACCTTATCGATCGATATAAGGCGTCGCTTATAAAGGCTAAGGGCCTTATATCTACTTAGTTTAGAGGCAAGCCCTTCTAGTATAGAGTAGTAAACGTAGTGTATAAGGAAGCACTAAAGATAACCGCTTAGTAGATTATAAAGTAGAAGTAGTATAAGAAGATAGACGAGCTACCGCTATACATTTATACCTTTAGGGCTAAGACCGGCATACCTTATTTATACGAGCTAGGGCTATATCTTAAAGGGTAGGCTAATAACTAGCCGCTTATACTAGACTGTACTATATTCGAGAAGGCGTAGATCCTTCCGAGTAGCCGGCTACTACCTAAGATTACGGCGACGACGATATACGACCCCCTTATACGTACTAATAAGCGCAAGCTCGAGTAGTAATAATAAGGCTTATAGCGCCTTAAGCGTAAGATAACTAGACCGGAACGGCTTACGTAATAGACTAAGGACGAGGCTATAGTACTATATAACCGCCGCCGTAATAAGGAGCCTAGTAATCTATTATAGCGACTGCTACTACTAAGCTAACGACTCGGCTACAACTATAGTAGTAAGGGCGGCTACAATCCTTAGAAGAGGTAGTGTAGCTACGTAAAGGCTAGCGTAAAGTGCATAGAGCACTACTATAGCAATAGACCGTATAGCAATAAGCTAGCGGTAGTATTAAACGAGGATCTTATAGCTAAACGAGTAGCGGCGGCGGTAAGGTCTTAACTAGCCGCAACACTTATAGCACCGCCGTAGCTATATTACTATAGCTATAGCTATTAATACTACCCTTAGAGCTAGTAGATGCCGCCGCCGTCTAGCTAACAGCTCTACTACTACTAGCTCTAATAACATAGCTACTAGCTCTAACAACATAGGACTTAGTAGCATAATCCTTACTAATATTAGTAGTAGAACGCGCCTTAACAGCCTAGTTAATAGGAGCTACCGGACCTCTAGCTATAGCGTTTACTATAGCCGTAAGCTTTTTAACGTATAAACTACCTCTACTACGACCTCTTTAGTTAGCAAAACTAAAGGAGTTTCTCGCGCTCTTATTAGCTTACTAAGAATTACCGAATACACCGGCAATTAACTAATCTTACTATAAGAGTAGTCGTTTGCGTAAGTAAGAGATCTACGCCGGCGTTCTAAGGACTTTTTAATATAGATTTCCCTTCTACTACCTCTACTATTATTAACATACTACTTATATACATATTAATTACACGAGCTTGCTCGCATAATGTTCCCTTGCAACCTCTACAATGTTTTATTACGCTTAGTAGTGTAGTTGTGTCGTTGTAACTATTAAGGGCAAAGCAAGGATCTTGGTGGAATTCTGACGTTACCACCTTGGCTGAGGCTATGAATAAAAATGAGTGAGGCTATGAATAACAACGGGGGATGAGAGCGTGGCGATGCGACTTGATTGCCTCATGGTTGCATTTGCGGAGAAGGCACGCGACCCGATCTCTGACCATGCGAGAAGATTGCCGTAATTGTTTCCGAGAGGTGATTGTGGAGGACCCGGCTAGAATTGATTTCTGAGAGTGGGCCACTTACCGATTGATGGAACTGCTTGTTGCAAGAGCTCTCAGAACAATGAGCTGCGGAGGAACAATTATTTGGCACTGTCAATAAGTGCTGGCGGTGCGCTGAGAGCGGTAGTCCTATTCCAGAGGTTCGCAGGGCAGGGGTAGGCTCCCGTTCGCCAGCCCAGGCGGAAAGATCGTGTCGTGAGATTCCCTCGATTCAATGCGAGTATGGGTCAAGCAGCACCAGCGGCACGATTGTTGTGGCTCCCAGATGGAGCGGTTCACCGATGTTGTGACATCGGTGAGATCAACACCAGATGGGAAGTCGAGACGAGACCTAGTTCTATGGTTGATGGCGGGGGAACGTCGCTTCACTGACTCAGCAGCATTCTTGCCTCAGGCATCACAGAAATCGCACAAAGCCAACACAACGAGACGAGAACCTTACATCATTCAGACAACATCTACCTCACTCTCTCAATACCCATCTTTCCCCTTCACAACTCCATACGCGCCTCCTCCCTTCCCAAACATCTCCGCTAATCCCTCCGCGATGTCCTCCGGCCTCTCCCACCCGGCGAAATGCCCTCCCTTCTCATAAATCTTCTGGAACACAATCGGACCCATCGTGTGCCTCCAACTCTGCGGACTATTCGCCAGTTCAACCGGGAAGTCTGCAATGCCCAAAGGAACATCAATATACCCCTGGATCATCGGCACCGTCATCTCCACTGGATCATGCAGCGCTTCATAGTACGTGTACGAAGCGGCGTCCGGTCCTGCCCGAGCGAAGACGTACATCGATGTCCAGAGACAGACTTCGTCTTCTGTCCAGGGATACTCGTCCGACCAATCGACGAGCTTGTCCCAAATCCAGGCGAGCATTCCAACGGGCGAGTCCCGCAAAGCGAAGTTTATCGTCGCTGGGCGGGTGGATTGAATAGCGATGTATCCTCTTCCATCTCCCATCCCGAACGGAAACCAGCGGTCCGAACTCGCCATCTGTTTCTTCTCTCTTTCCGAGTACGCCGGCTCTTGTTTGCTCCCGTTGGCAAACTCCTCCGGTTTTGCAGCCCACGCCCAATTGATGTGGTGTGCTTTGACGTGTTGCGGGTAGAGCTTCGCCATGGCGCGGGTCATGACAAATCCCCAGTCGCCGCCTTGGGTGACATATTCGTCGTAGCCGAGGGCGAGCATGAGTTTGTTGAAGGCTTCGGCGTAGCGGGCGATGTTGAAGCCGCGTTTGAGAGCGGGACCGGAGAAGCCATAATTGCTGTGCAGGGTTCGTGAGCGTGAGTATACGGGATCCGTGGTAGGGAGCACTTACGGAAGACTAGGTGCAACGACGTGGAATGCGGGCTTACCATTCCCGCCTTTGAGCAAGGGAAGTATCTTGGTGACTTCGAGAAAACTTCCTGGCCAGCCGTGGATGAACAGCAGAGGAATCGCTCCGGGAACATCGCTTTTCTGGTGCACGAAGTGGAGGTCCACAGGTCCATGCTTGTCGACGTTCACTGTCGTCTCGAAGTTGGGCAGCTCGTTGATCTTCTTCTCGTGGGCACGCCAGTCAAATTTGGTCCGCCAGTACTCCGTGAGGCGCTTTACATCCTTCCTATTGCTTCTAATCAGCACCGCGAACTTCTGCGGAAGCGCGCATGAGAACAACGTACAGCGGCGAGCCATAGTCCCAGCCCGGATTATCCTCTAGCTCAGACGGGAAGTCTGCATCTTCCAGTTTCCGCTGCAGTCTATCGAGCTTCTCCTGCGGAACATTGATGGTGTACTCTCTGATTTCCGACATCTTTGCTCTTTTCCTGTCGGACGGTACAGGAATGACCCCGCGATTCCAGGAAGTGCAGTAAAGGAAGGAGTAACGAAAAGGCGATGGGATTCTTCCCATCATATACGCCATGCGAACACGCAAAGCATTTCCCGAGCTCCTGGTAGCTCTCCTCTCCATGAACCAGCTTGAATCGCACCGACGTCCGGCCCAATTCGACTTCTTGATTGGTCAGACACGATCTCACTACTTCCTTATTGGGATAGCCTCTTCGCCCTGACATCCCCGCACTTTAGATCGACACTGCTAGAGCGAACGCACTTTGCGGGGCTGTGTTCTTCGAACGCGAACGGATATACAGAGGGTCTTTGCCGGAGCGGACCATCACAGATTACCGAACTCGCCGAGAGCAATCCTAAGCGCGTGACTTGAGCAGCGTGTCGACTGGAAGCATTACTTCGAGGACAGCATAGGAGAAAAGGCCATTACAGCCCCAGAAATCGGACGCCGAGCCCGAACACCGAGAACATACCCGTCCATCCACCCGTGTCATCAAAACCCAACGCAAAAGGCCGAATGCGCAAAACATTCCGAACTAACCACAAGCCAAGAGAACCCCGCCCGCCGTCCCCCAAACCACAATCCTCCTCAACCTATAAGTCCTCCACAAGACATTCGAAACATTCCATTTTCAGGGCCCCCGGAAAAGAGCCGTGAGCATTCTATCACCATGTGATGTGGGGAGCGAGGCTGTGCAGAGGCTCATTATGTCGATCGAAACGGGCCAGGACTAGATCGTTAATCTGCGATGCCAGTGTGCATACCCGCAGAAAGCTAGAATCTCCAGGCAGCCGGGCGTTTCGAACAGGACTGGAAATCGGATTGGTCTCATCACGTAGAGATGTTGTAAGTTGTCAAATAGTATTCCGGTATGAAGACGATGCAACGAAAGATACTTCGCTCTAAAGAAGGAGACCAAGGTTACGCTGTCCCAATTCAACGACATTCCCCGCCACTCTTCCTCGCTCGTTTCAAGACCTCCTTCTCCATCTTCCTCTCCGCTTTCCACATCCTCTTCTCCTCCTTCATCGCCACTTTCTGAGCCTTCTTCAGCGCTTTCCATTCTTTCCAGCTCGCCTTACGGTCCATCGGCTGCAGGTCCGTCTCGTGTCCGCCCGGTGACTGCTGAACGGGATGTACATCCTTGCTCGTGAAACTGGGCAGAGCGTCCGGTGAGACTGCGCCTTCGTCCCCAGATGAGGAGTAGGAGGAGGAAGAGGAGGAGAAGGAGTTCCGGTTGAGAATCTGTGGAGTCGCAGTGTATGGCGGCGGTAATTCATCTCCTTTCTCTGAGGTAGTTCGGTCCTCGACAGCGTTGGGGTGGGTGACGGACTTTTGCTGAGCCATGGAGGAGAGGTAGGGTTCTTGTTGGAGGAAAAGCGTAGCTTGCTGTTGCTGGCGGCGACGTTGGGAGCAGCACATTGTTGTGGTTGAGGTTGTTTAGATGGATGGTGGGAAAGGATGCTGTTTCAATGGTTGTGCTTTAAGGTGAATGTTGCAGTCAAGTCTTGGATGTGTTTGACTCTGACATTAGATTTGTTGGATAATGTTTAGGCAACAGTCAAGGGAAGCAGTCTTACTTATACTTTTCTCATTGAGCCATCAGAAGGATTACCGCTCATGTCTCGCCTCACGCTTGAACGAAAAGGAGGGCGGATCGCGAAGTCGTTGATCCTATCGGACGAGACTCACGCAACGCACGAGAAAGAGTTGATCTCCAGGTCTCGCGATGATGATCGTATGTGGTTAGATTAGTTTGGAGAGGTGAGTGTTTTGCTTTTGTCGTTGATCGCAGGCGGCAGGATTTCAAGAGACTATGGCGTCACTCGTGGTGGAAGGATTCGAGGGGTTCATCTTACGGCCGACAGAACAACAAGACGGATGAACACGAAATCTGTTGAACTTCCTTTGTCCTACTTTGCACCTCATTAGTTGTACACGGCCGTTAGCTATGCGTTTCAAGGTATCTGGAAACATACTCGTGGAAGTCGTAGTCATGCTCGAGATTGATCTTCATAGTCGCCCATGAAGTCGACGCACGGCGATGCCGCAACCAATCGACGAGGAGAACCCGGTGGCTTGATAGCTGTCTGCTCACTGCATGGTCGCATCGTAACTCCGACTGCTACCGCATCAGAGTCATCTTTGACTGCCCGCGGTGTCTGGCTGTAGTACCGCGAGCCACTCTCAGGACATTGATTAGCACTGCTCGAAAGCATGTTCTCCTCCCTCGTAAACTCTGTCAAGACAGAGTACAACTCCTTTAACATGTGGCCTTTCAAGAGGTCATCTGAAGACCCAAGTTTGAAGACCGCTCCGCCCAGTAGACTCAGCGAAGCACTGGCGCAAAAGGACAGAGCAAGACCTTGGTCACCAACCCTCGCCAGCACTCGCGGCCACAGCCTTCGCATCTCCACCCGCACAATCATAACCACGGGTGAAGTCATTCTCCAAGGCTGGCCATCGCGAGGTGGTCTTATCGAGCTGCAAGGCGCTCTGGCACCTGACTTTGAGTATCTCAAGCTGAACTCCATCGACCCACCCCTTCGCCGCGACCCAGACCAGGAAGCTGAAGACGAATTCTGCCGCGGCCTGCTCCGCCTGGGAGCAACGTGGTGGGCAAGCGACCGTCGCCGCAACTTCGTTCACCGGCTTGAGAGCCAATTCGAAGATGCCATAGAAGCGTGCCAAGCCGACGAAAGTCTTGACCCCTCTCGACTAGAACGCGGATGGGTTCGCGTAGCATGGCCATCTGAACCAGCCGGTTCGCTATGCGTATTGGAATGCGGGAGGGTCAACCGTGGCCGAAGGGGTAACGAGATTCATCGACCTCGGCAGGCGGGACTGTTGTTGTTGGCGAGGACGATGGACGAGAGGTGTGAGATGTTGAAGATGTTTGGGTGAAGGATGTTTGGATCGATTGCGAAGTATGAAGGAGAGACCTTTTGGAAGGCGTGGGAGGGGGGTATGATGGGCAGGGCCATGGGTTGATGAAGGAGTCTTTCAAAGATCCGAAGATTTATGGTGGTCATGCCGACGATGCTCTTGGAGTGTTCAGCACCAGTGAAGGATGATGCGAAAGACACTGTGAAGTAGCAAGGAGATTGAGGACGACCAGCATGAGCCTCCGAACGCAGCTTACTTGGTAGTGTCCACTGGATCTTGACCACGAACCTGGAGAACGGACTCTTGCATCGTGCAGCTCAGGCTTGTCGGTAGCTTGCAGGAGCCAAGTGCGTGTTCGACGTTTAGATCGGATGCGTGCTGGCAGCCATCTTTGTGCATGCAAGATCTGGACCATATGCTGTGATCTTACCCTCTCATGTAACAACGACGTCTGCGGTAGGGCGAATACCGCGCCAACTGTCTTGCAGAATTCTTGTCATCTGTACTGCCAAA
Organism: Zymoseptoria tritici IPO323; assembly: GCF_000219625.1. NCBI lineage: Eukaryota > Fungi > Ascomycota > Dothideomycetes > Mycosphaerellales > Mycosphaerellaceae > Zymoseptoria > Zymoseptoria tritici. The sequence goes on along the minus strand of NC_018210.1, from coordinate 1,043,720 downwards.
ATTCAACCCGATAGTGGATTGCGAAAAAGTCGCTTGCACTTAGGAGAGCATGTGCACCGCTGGGTAGCACACTTTTGAGTAGGAGGGACTGCAGCATCTGGCAGCATTCGGGCTGGCTGAAACTATGTGGTTGACAAGGGTGCTGTCCAGTTCGAGCGCCCAGTGAAAATGGACGTTGCAAGTTCTTCCTGTCGTCTTTGACACTTCGCATCCAGTCAGATTTGTGTGCGGACCAGAGCAGTGTCTGGTGTGGAGCATCCATTCCACTCGAATGTCAATCGAATGTGTCCTGCCATCTGAGCAAAGCTACGCCATGAGGTTTGCTGGATCTGCTTCCTCGCGCAGGACGGCTGCCATCAAGAGTTAATCTCGGCGTCGGCAGGCGAGTTTGTCGAGGTCAGCCAAGTCGACATTGAGTCGCCGTCGACGACGAAACACAAGGTAGAGGCGGTGATGAAGTCGACTTCCTCTGGCTTCTGGGACCTCGGCATCGGCAGGAGCGGAGTCCGAGTCCTTCACCACGGTCGACAACACCTCACTCTTTCATTCGACAACACTATCGTCTCTCCTTTACTCGAGGATAAGACATTCCATTGGCATTACTGACAGGACGCAGTATCGTGAGCACCACTCGTGTATCGCTACTAAGCCTCAGAAGGAGAAAGCCACAGTTCCACCGATAGATCCAGCAGGCCAACACATCTGCATCAAGAAGGCAAACCGACCTTTAGGCCAGGACTCAAGATCATCCTGTCCTCCAAAGACTTCAAGTACAATTACAATTCGCCACCATGGCGTCCTCCAAAGCACCAACCCTCGCCGAAGCCCAGAAGCTTAACCAAGAATACGAACTCCCCAATCCGGAAGCATACTCCTCTTACCAACTCGGAATCTACAGCGCCTTCCGCTCACCGCCATTCTCTACAAAGCCTTCCGAATGGGAACGTCTCGCCCGCGAAAAAGTTCCAGCGGCGAACTTTGGATATGTCTTTGGCTCTGCTTCCAGCCATAGGACCTATGCTTCCAACATCGCGGCGTTTGATCGGTATCGCTTGAAGCCGAGTATGTTGGTCAATGCGACGAGGAGGGATTTGAGGGTGGAGCTATTTGGTGGGAGGGAGGTGTTGAGAAACCCGATCTTGGTGGCGCCGGTGGGAGTGCAGAAGATTATGCATGCGGATGCGGAGGAGGCTACGGCAAGGGCTTGTAAGGAGGTTGGGGTGCCAATGAGTAGGTCTTCCTGTGTTGCCGGGGTGGAGATGATGTGCTGATGTGATGGGACAGTCCTTTCGACTGCGGCGACGAGGACGATTGAAGAAGTCGCCACCGCGAATGGTGATGGACAAAGGTGAGCTATTCGATCTCGATCAGATCAGGCAGACCTCACTGACACGTTCCAGATGGTACCAACTCTACTGGCCCCGCCCTCAACACGAAGCAATCACCGCCTCCCTCCTCCACCGCGCCAAGAGCAACGGCTACACCACTCTCGTCGTGACCCTGGATACCTTCACCCTCGCCTGGCGTCCCACGGATCTCGACTCAGCTTATCTCCCGTTCCTCTTCGGCGACGGCTGCCAAATCGGTCACTCGGACCCCATCTTCAATGCGCAGTACGAGGCTCAACTCGCTGCCGACCCGCGCACCGCGAAGGAGAAGCTCGCCGAAGCATGGGGAATCATCAAGCGGAATGGGACTGTATTCGGCGCCGCAAAGATCCTGGGCAACGCAAAGCTCATCGCCAAATCCCGCGCATGGCTAGACGTCATGAACTCAGGCACTTACCGTGAATGGTCCCACCTCGAAGTCCTCAAACAACTCTGGGACGGCCCAATCGTGCTCAAGGGTATCCAAACCGTCGGAGACGCCCGTCGAGCGGCGGAGTACGGCATGTCCGGCATCATCGTCTCCAATCATGGCGGCCGACAGCTCGACGGTGCCATCGCCTCACTCGATGCTTTGGCTGAAATCGCGGCGGACGAGATGGTCAAGGCTTCGAACATGGACATCTTGTTCGACTCGGGTATTCGCACGGGGAGTGATGTGTTGAAGGCGTTGGCGTTGGGCGCGAAGGCGGTGTTGGTGGCGAGGCCGTATATGTATGGACTGGCAATTGGAGGTCAGCAGGGGGTGGAGCATGTACTGAGGTGTTTGCTTGCGGATACAGATAACTCGTTGGCGAATTTGGGAAAGAGGAGTATCAAGGACGTTGGGAGAGGGGACTTGCAGATTAGGGGGGAGGCGAAGTTGTAGCCATGCCCATACAGCCGGAGGAGAAGAGTTATTTTACTCGTATCGAAGACATTGATTGAATTCATGGCTACCAATCAATATTTCAGCCCCCAGCGTCGGTGTGTTTCAAAGCAAGGATCACAGCACCGCGGGCCAGATGCCCCGCATTGATCGGAGATATGGGAAAGCTCCAGCTTTATCGGCGATACCAATGATCACGACACTCTTACCTCCATCTTCCTCCATCCACCGTACAAATACCTCGCGCACGCCTCCAAGACGACCATACCGACGACCTCTTCCACCCATGGTCACGACCAACACCATGTCCTCCCTCCTTGAGATCTCGCACGAGCTTCTCCACATAATCTTCGCGGAAACCTCGCCAGCCGACCTCGCTGCTCTGTCGGCGTCGTGTCGAACGTTGCATAGCTATGTGCGGAGCAATCGACTGCTGCATAAGGACTTGTATGTGAGGTTCTACGATGAGCCGAGACAACGACTTACACCGACATTTTCGACTGCTGCGACTTCATCAACACCCACAAATTCCGCCGCGGAGGCAAGTTCGTCGTGTGAGTCGACACCGAGAGAGAAAGAGCCGGACTGGGAGGAGGAGTTGCACAAATTGGTGCGGATGGATAAGATTCTGAACTCGACAGACATCGCGGCAAAGAGGGAGAACTTGGGGTTCGTGGCGGAGCAGATTGAGCATTTGGTGCAGACGGCTTCGACAACGGATCCGGAGTCAAGTCAGAACCTCGCTTTGCTTCGAAGGGTGTTCCAGAATGATGCCAATATCGACACGTTCCTCTGCTCTTCCTCGCTCTTCGCGAGGGCGGGAAATGATCAACAGCAACCGGCTGAGACGGAAGAGATGAGGCAGGCGAGTGCAAAGTTGCATTGCTACTATGGTGTGCCGATCGATGTTCCACCACCGCCTCCACCGCGATCATTGTTGGCAATCAGGCGCACCACCGTCTCACCTCCTGTCATCGCAGACAACGATGCCCAAGCCACCGCCGGCGCAACTACCTTCAACGGTGCCTCCCTTCCGACCTTCCAGATCCTATCATTACCTCCACCCTCCCAGTCCACCCGCTCCGCCGTCCTCAAACCCCGCCTCACCCACCCCTTCGCCCGCTCAAAAGTCTACGACCTCCGCGAATACACCCTTCAAACTCTCTGGGGCCCTTTCCGCGCCGACGGCTCCGGACGCGTAGACTGGGAGAAAGTCGAAGCCATCATGATCGTGTTGGGGTATAATCTCAACAAGTTCGCGGGCCGGTCGGAGGGGAGATTCCAAGTAGCGTGGAACCAACCCTTCGATGGAGCAACGGCTGGATCTTTCAGGTCGCCGCCGAAGGTGAAGCCGAGGGATGACGAGGATGCGTGGGAGACGGATGAAAGTGAGGAGGAGCCGGAGTTGAAGCGAGTGAGGGAGTTGGCGTTGGGATTGGATGCTCAAGATCCGTTCGGAGTGAGTGGAAGTTGGATGAGGGTGGTGTGTTTCTTGGACTACAATGATTTGTATTCGTTCAATTTCACCGAGAGGATCCCTGAAGGGCAGGCGAGGGACGGGATTGAGACGGAAGAAGGTACGATTACGCTGCATGAAGTGGTAAGCCTGATCCTTTCTTTGAGTCCGTCACTGACACGACATCTCATGTACAGCCATCCGACTAATCCGCATCAAGCTCCAAGTAACACGTATCGACCCGCCTGGGAGTGGCGACGAGGGTGGCGAAGACGAAGACGACCTCGATGGCACATACGGCGAAGACGGACCTGGCCCAGGACGCATCGAAGGTCGATCAGGCGACGGTCTCGACTGGTCCAATTTTACCGGCACCCGTCTACCAGTCGTGCACTTCCGCGGCACCTCACGCAGCCTCCACGCTTCTTGGGATCCCAATGCCAATTCTCGCATTCGCGGCACGGTGCGTCAGACACCCGAGGGGGAGATCCGATGGACGACTTTCTCGATCTTCCATGGAGAGGAGAGGTGGAGGAGTGAGGGGATTCAGGTCGGTGGGAGGGGGAGTAAGAGAGGCGTTCTGGGGAATTGGTTTGATAAGGATTATGATATGCATGGTCCTGCGGGCCCGACTGCGTTTTGGAAGGAGAGCGATGAGGTTGGAGAGGAGAAGGGGGCTGCGGGAGCTGCTGGGGGGCCGTTGAGTTGGTTTTGAGGTGGGAGACGATTCGAAGTTGGTGCTGGGTTGGGGAAAGACTTCGCAGACCAGCATGTATGGTGAATGAAGTCACGAGAAAAGGCGAAACGAAAAATGGTTACGACAGGGTGACGACAGAGGAACGATACGACACGATGGGGACGATGCTCACAAGGTCTCGATATCGCGCATGAAATCGACAGTTCATGGACATGGCTGGTTGCAAGGCTCTCCTGGGTGTATGCTGCCTGTTGAGACCTCCTAGCTTTGGCGGCTCAGATAAAAGCCGCATTTCCGCCAAAAAGCAGTCCTGTTCGGAAAGAAATATAGTCTCGTGCTCCATGCTCAATGCTTGAATGATTGAGCCCCCACTCATAATGATACGTCTCTCCTCCAATACCTACGTACCCAAGTACCGCTGTCAAAAAGTGGGGCCGAGCTTCTTGACCTCGACCCTCGACCTCACACGACAATCACACCACAACACAACACCAACGAAAGAGCCTACAACACCGCCTACGAAGATACAACCGCCGTTGCTGCTGCAATCACTGCCTGCTATTGTCGACCTTGCTCTACGCTTCCTGTCTGACACATTACTGTCGCAGCACTGCTGAGAGAGATTCCGCCCGCGCACATCTAGCTCGCCATTTACCGCCGAGAAGCCACAGTACGAGCTACCATCGATCGCGATTGCCAACCGCATTTCACCCACCACCCTCCTGAGATCGACTGAAAGACCCATACAATCGCTGCGGTGGGAAGAGTCGACGTTGGCAGTGTGGCGAGAGACTGAAGACGAGAGATCGGGCACCGCGGTGTGAGACAATTTCGGACTCGACGCGGTAAGACGTGCTCCGTCTGTCGCCGTCTTTGCGATTCTAGAAGAGTGCTGGGATCCCATCTTTGGCGACGAGTTTGCTGCACGAGAGTTTTCTTCACTTTCCGCCAGACGCTTCCACACGCGAGCAGTTTGGGTGCGTACCTTGCGATCACCAGAGAAGAGCTTGTCGGACATCTGAGCGACCCTTCAATCGGTCATTACTTGCGACCTTCCTCTCTTGCCTGTCTGAACAAGCTACCCCTCATTCCACCAGCCGACATCTGTCCAAACACCGACGACCACCACCACCCTCACCACAACACCACCACCGCCATGTCAATACGACACTACACCGCTGCCGAACTCTACGCCCTTCGCGCCTCCCCTCTCGTGACCAAACCCGAAAACCTCCCCTCCATCGAGCAATGGATAGAGTACGTGTACCTGGAAGTAGACGGCGTGAGGGAGAAGCTAAGGATCCCCCACAGTGAGTCTGCTCAGCAGCAGCAACCGGCATCGCGCGTCACCGCCGTGGCCAACAGCGATGCGAAGGAGAACAAGCGGAGAAATCTCGCGCCGGAGCCGAGTCCGATGGGATCGTTCTCCACGGGACGGCCGACGTTGGGGAGGATGGGAAGTAGTATGAGAGGGACGAATGGTGAGTTTTGTTGTGGTGTGCGATGGGTGAGATGCATGTGCTGATTTTGTTGAGTAGAGGACGTTTCACTTGGACCGCCGAAGACGATATTTCCGTCGAGCAGGAATGCTGCGAAGCTTGCTGATGGCGCGGGTGAGGCAGGGACTGCTGAGGAGTCGGACAATGCGCGCAGTCGATTCTTTACCGATCGACAAATGAACAGACGGAGTGATCACATCAATGAGAAGGATGGGAAAGACAATCGCGACAGCTGGACACGAGCTGCTGAGCGGAGAGCGTTGGGTGATCAAGAGGATGGCAAGACTGGGGAGAGGAACGATCGATATGGCAGACGCGACAATCAAGATGGCGAGCGGAGGAATGGATATGGCGAAAAGCATGACCCGCGCTGGACGAACAACCGCGACGATCGGAGAGGTCAGAACGGAGATCGACCTACTGGTGGCTGGAGGGAGCGCGAACAAGCGAGGCGGAATGGCGATCGTGGCCATGACGAGAAGGAACCGGAGTGGATGGAGGATCCTGTTGTGAAGAAGGATCAAGAGCTGGGATTCGACATGGCGCGGACGCAAGAGGAGTTCCAAAAGTGGAAGGACAGCATGAATAAGAAGAACAAGGGCGAGCCGGAGAAAGAGGAAGTTGTGGAAGCGCCGCCAGCTCCACCACCGCCTGCTGAGCCGAAGCCGAGCTTGAAGCTGGATGGATTCGAAGGTGGCTTCTTCGGCAGTTTGAGGACGGACTCTGCTAAGGACGCATCAACTCCTCCACTTCCTGCCGCACCGAAGACGAGCAATGCAAAGTCGGGCAAGACGAGTCGATTTGCGTCTATGTTCAAGCCGGCGCCAGAGGAGACGCCGCCTCCGCCGGTACCAGAAAGCAATGTCCAGAAAGCGGCGAACGATGTCGCACAGACTTCTGCTGAGGATCATGAAGGATTCAATCGGGTGTTGGCGATGCTCGGAGGTGGACTGAAGCTTGGTCAGCCGTCGCCTGCTGCTGAGATTCCAACTCCGGCATCGCCTCAGCTCCCGCGCGGTAATGGCGCGAACGGTGCAGCAGGGAAGCCTAAGAGTCGATTCCAGAGCATGTTTGAGCAAAAGGGTCCGGACGGGATGCAGTCACCTCAGCAGGGCGGTGCAGAGATGTTTGAAGGAGGCCGAGACGAGTCTGTCGGTCGACAGGAACAGCCCTCGCGATCTCAGCCTCCCGAACAGACCATGTCACCGGAGCCGAGCAACATGTTCAACGCGCTTCGGGAGCAACAGCCTCGTCCGTCGTCAGGACGAGTGAACGACCTGGCGATGTTCGATCCTCCATCGCGCGGCGCGGCCTCGCCGGACATCAACATCCAAAACCTCCTCGCTCAGCAGCGGCAACGCCCTCAAGTGACGAGCAACGAGAGCCAGCAACTTCTGAACCTCCTGCGAAAGTCGGATCCCAATCAGCAGTCTCGCCCTCAATCTCAGCAGATGCACCACCAACCGACCAACTCTAGCAGCGGTATGAATCCTCCGGACCTGCAACGCTGGCTTGATCAACAACACGCCGCCCACAATCCTCAAGATCCGCCTCACGCTCCGCAACCGCGCATGCCTCAACAACCACCTGGTCTCTTCGAGAAGCGCATCATGCACAACTACGCACCGGATCACAACGAGCAAGGTGCGCCACACGGAATGCCGCCTGGCCTCCTCCCCGATCAGCGTAGAACATTGCAGCGCGCGCCACCAGGTCTGTACGATGACCAAGCATTCTTCTTACATCAGCAGCGACAGCAAGAACAGCAACATGCTGCACTGCGACGGGATGGACCCCCAGGACAACAAAATCTCCTACCTGGCAGCAACGCAAGACGTGGTCTTCCACAGCAGGGCTTCCCCGGCCCACCGCCTCCACCAGGCGCATATTCACAACAACCCGACTTCCACCAATACATGACTTCCCCACCCGCCAACTCCGCCGCCGGAGGAGGACCGACATCGTCAGGCCCGCCTCCACCTGGTTTCAACGCGATGATGCCCCGCCATCCACCAGGCTTCCCGAACATCTTCCAGGGAGCGCGGGACCCGCAAGGCCAGCAGCAAGGACAAGGTCAGATGATGAGTCCACCACCTCCACCTCCCAACGGCGGCATGGGTGGTCCACCGCCAGGATTCTTCGGAGGACCGCCTCCTCCCCCGGGCATGGGTGGTCCACCACCAGGATTCATGGGTCTTCCGCAGCAAGTTGGCAGAGGACAAGGGAGAGGATTCGAGTACGGTGTTGAGGGTGGAGGCAGACGATGAGGGATAGGAGGCAGTATGGGGCATACGGAGGTCGTTTCGAGGGGAGCACGGAGGAGATTGGTTGCATGGGCAGCTGGCTGGAGGGGAGTTGGGCCGCGGCCTACCATTCCGAGGGCGAGTAAGGAGTTCTTCGTGACGGGATATTTGGGTCGATGAAGGGAATGGGCGGTTCTGGGTTGTGTGGAGCGTTTAGCGAAGCGGAAGTGTAGAAATGCGATGGAATCGAAGACGACTTTTGTATTGAGGTCCTGATTTGCAAGGTTGATACTAAGCATGTGCTCTGCCCAACTGGAGTGATATCTGCCATTCCGTGCACGCTTCAGTGAGAAATCCTGACAAGAGCGTTAACTGGCTCGCTTACGTCCGCCGCTAACGGATGTTCCTGTTTTGCTCCCGACGTCAAATTTGAAATGTTCTGAATCCGTGGAGATCGTGTTTAATTGCTGGTGATTGTGTAGGGTATTTAGCGGAGCTGCCTCCGAACCCGAAAAATCCGAGCTTAGCCCATGCTGCCAACGTCGATCCTTCAAGAAAAAGTTCCAGCGACTTCAACAAATCATCTCCATCAAATCACACAACACATCTGCATCATGTCCAAACGAGAGCGTCAACCCTTAGAAGAAGGCACCGACCGCCCTCCCAAACGTGCTCGACCAGACTTCCAACCTCCCGCCATCGAAGAAATTCACTTCGCCCGCCAACTCCAAGACACCCTCGTCTTCCGGCAGGATGGCCTCCATCAACTCCGCAACGGCCTCGCCTCTTTCAAAAACTTCCTCGAATCAATCCTCTACCACCGCGAACCGGAACTCCGCGCGCGCCAACTCTCCATCCTGAGAGAATACCTGCAAACCCAAACCCCCGCCGACGCAAATGACTACGACCACCCTTTGCTAGGCCAACTCTGGCAGGCGTGGAGTTTTGCAAATCAGAATAACAATGATCATCTAGCGGCGAGTATTGCGGCGATCTTCGCCCTGCTGCTCAAGACTCTGAGTGGCATTCTGGATCTCAGGGATCAAGGTTTGCTGCTTTGTCGCACTGTTTTGCAGGGCCAGCATTTGAGACTACTGAAGAGGGCGCTGGAGGCACCGAAGCATAAGGATTTTGTGATTTCTCCGGCTTTGAGGTTATTGAGTGAGGTTGTGGGGTTTGATGGGGGTGTTTTGGCGAGGGAGGTTTATGGGAAGAGGGAGATGGTTTTTGATGGGCAGGTTGTGAGGAGGAATTTGGGACTTGTGAAAGTGGAGTGAGTTTTGTTCTGTGTGATGATGAGGTGTGGGTGATGATTTTGCTAATGTGAAATTTAGCATGAGTGAGGAGGATGCTAAGCGCCGACCGTCGATACGTACGCTTACGATGAGGTTGGTTTTGTCGTTACTGAAGTATCTGCACGAAGGCGGGAAGATGGACATCCTGAAGAACCGCCCTTTGTGTGGAGCGTTGTTTCAGCATTTGAGAGATGATCCGGCGGAGTTGGTCACCGAGCTCTTGACGACTGTGGAGACGAATGTGCTGAAAGACGGGGAGTTGCCACGGTCGTCAAAGGCGGCAATCTTGAGCAGCCAAAATCTGGAGAGGGTCACGGAGATTGCGGCGAGGAGTGGAGAGGAGCACGCGGCGAGAGAGAAAGCTTTTGCGTGGTTGAAAGCTGTGTGCACGAAGCCGGAGTATGGCGTGTTGAGGGACAGTGGGTGGTATCCGCCTGGCACGACGAGTTCGGATGCCGCGGCGAGTGCGTCGATTGATCTTGGACTGGACAGCATTGAGTTCTACGACTCCGGCGAACCGCTGAATATCCGCAACACGACACTGCTATCCTGGACGGCCACTCTCCGCGCGAACTCGGACGAGCGAGAGAGGGACTTACTCCTGCTATGCTTCAAATCCTCGCCGGAACTGGTGGCGGCGTACTTTGCTGAACGAACGATGCAAATGGATCCCAAGCTGACCAATACCTGGATCGGCTACGCTTCTTTGCTCTTCGAAATCGTCGCTCTCCCTGTCCCCGCGCACCTCGGAAACGAAGACAGTCGCGCCGAACTCCCCGCCCAGACGTCCATTATGATCGAAAATATCGTCCCTCGCCCGTTAAATCAGAAAGTGCTGGTCAAATGCCTTCACCAAAGCAATGACCTGATCACTTTCTTCGCTATTCGATTCCTCGTGCTAGCGTTCCAGAAATTGGCATCCGTCATTGCGGAGATGCAACCACAAGCAAGCTCCAACACTCTCTGGAGAGAAGCCGAATCTCGACTCCGCCAACGCTTCGCATCTCGATGCCCGCCTATGAAAGAGATCATCGCCACATACCGGAAGATACCAGATGACTACGAGCATGCTATGCAGCGGGAAGCGGCGACGAGGCTGTTATGGCTGTACTACGAGCTGCTGCCGCTGCAAGCGCTGGAGGAGCAGTTTGATGTTTCGACTACGTTGACTTCGGCGTTGGTGGCGAGTGAGACGCCTGCCGCCAGGGTACCGGCTGAGTTGCAAGCGTTGAGGAACCTGGAATTGGAGCATCTGCTTGCTGTTGCGAGGTATAGTACGGGCATGAAGTGGTTCCATAAGCAAGGCGGGCTGTCGTACACGCCGATTGTGACTCTGTTGAGGATTCATCGGAAAGAACCGAGGGATAGGACGATGAGGGGGTTGTTGGAGCATGTGCTTGTGGAAAACAATGTGCTCTCGGTCAACGCGACTTCTGAGCACGAGACGACCACCCTGGATGTGCTGATGGCGAGTCTACTCCCGCTCGAGGATGCGAGTCCAGTATGGGAGTTCTTGGACGATCTGATCGGAAGGGCGACGAGGAAGCCTGTGAAGTATCTGGACGATCTGGATGGGATTTCTAAGGAGAGGGATGAGACGAGTTTGCTTGTTGCTGTGATGTTAGAGCAGGCGAGCTTCGTGGCGAAGGATTCGGGTGCAGAGGGCACGGCGAAGGCGGAGTGGATCGAAGAATTCCTTGCTCTGTTGGGGAAGCATACCGCCGAAGACGCCCGTGTCCTGAAGCACATCACCAAGAGGATCAGAGCACTCTCAGGATGGAAAGCGAAGAAAGCGAAGCACGAATCCGCTACTTACCTGGAAGCCGTCACTCTGCCTCCCACTTCCGCTTCCGCCGACGAAACCTCCCTCGCCGAACCACCAAAGCCCACCGAATCGACACTGCCATACCCCTCTACACCACGGGAGCCTGACAGCCATCCCGAGCTAACCCGCTGGTCCCTCAAAGATCTCGACCTCGCCCTCACCGAAGGCGACATCTCCTCTCTACTCCTCTGCCTCTCCTCCCAGCATCCCTCCATCCGCGCGCAAGCCGTCACGCAACTCCGCAAACTCCACTACTCCCTCCCCGCGTACCCAAACCTCCCTTCAGTCCAGCAATTGACCCTGCTCATCGGAGAAGTGCTCGAGACCTTCGCGCAGCAGTACACGAATCCTGGCGTGCCGATGCCGTATTTGGCGACTTGTTTCGCGGGAAGGGCGGTGGATGTGCTGGGAAATCCGGCGAGTGTGATTTATCCGAAATTGAACAGATACCTTATTCGGGGACCGGAGTGGAGAGTTGGGAAGATGCCGGGGTATTGGTTGAGTAATACGCTGACTTCTCTGCCTGAGGAAGACGATGGGTATTGGAAGGAGGTGCAGTGGGTGTTGGACTGGCTTGTTGATGGACTACGCAGTGTGGAGGATCTGGAGATTTTGAGGCGTGGCGGGACGTTTGAGAAGGTTTTTGCTTTGAGTGGGTGTAGTCCGGGGGTGAGGAAGAGTGTGAGCGAGAGGGTGGGCGAGTTGGTGTACAGAGCTGGGTGTGTGGAGGGGGGAGCGGAGGTTTTGATTAAGAGGACCGGGGTGTTGAGTTGGTTACAGGGTGGTGGTGAGGGGGAGAGGGCGTTGAGGGAGTGGTTGGTGGAGAGGTGTGAGGGTGGGGGAGTTGGGGAGTGGAGCGGTGGGATTGTTGGTGGTACGAAAGAGGAGGCCGACGAGTAGAGAGCCCCATTGCTGTGCATGTGACGTTCGTAGCGATATATGTGTGGAGCATGCAACAACAAGTAGACACGATGCTGCCCAAAGCATGATCCTTATTTCCCGAAGTTCTCGAAATTGTCCAGCGCATCCGATCAGCGAAGTCTTGCCTCCACCGCCTCCCTGGTATCGGAGCAGGTGATGGTCAGCCAGTTCTCCTGAAAATCTCGTCCCTCTGCTCTTCTGTTTCGCTCCAACCGCGGCCTTTACCAGGCGTTGTGGGGGTCAAATGACCCATGCCAATAATGTCCGGCGGGCTATCGAAGCTGTTGCGCAAAGCCGATAGTGCGCGGCTTTCGTTGGAGGAGGACGTCATAGAAGCCGCCGTGAAAAACATGCTGCGAGTTTCCGTTTCCAGATCTCTCTGATGATGCAGACGTCTTCGAAGTCTTTTTGCCCGGTCAAAGTCGGAGTCAGGACCGACATCACTCGAGGTGCCCATCTCTCGTCGAACTTGCTTCGGACGACGGCGGTACTCTTCATCTCCGTCTATCGTTGAAGTGGGGACTTGGAGTACATTGAACTCCGGATCGTGATGATCATCTTGGGGTCCTGTGTCTGGCACACTATTGGAAGCCTGTGGGTCTAGCCCATGGCTAGAACTAAAGCTCTGAGCTGGGAGAGGCTCGTCCGGCCTATCGTCTTTCAGACGATCTCGTTCGATGGTTTGATCCGCTACTCCTATGCTGCTCCTTGACTCGTCTAAATTCTCCAATACGAGAAGCGCGCGAAGCCCTCCCGATTCGCCCTCCTGATTGTTGAGGTAGCCGTCCAAGTCAAGGTTGCTCGAGGGGTTCACGTCAAAGCCCTCAAAAGCTGGAGGTAAATACGGAACTTCGAAGTTCCTTGGTGATGCGCCGGTTCTATCGCCTGCAGGGCGTGAAAAGACATCTGACTGTTGCGATGCAAGTTCATCTGCGCCTTGAGACTTTCGAGTCTCTTCACGCTGAGCCTGCCCTGGCCCAAGCGAAGACATGACATTCTTGCGGACCGCGGTGACAGACGAGCCACGAGACTCGGCGGGGACAGCACCAGTGGTGATCTGTGAGTTTTCAATTCCGTAGTGTTTCGTCAACTGCTTCACGAGGTCGTCAAAATCGCTTGGCTTGATTGTCCATGTCGAAACCTTGTCAGGTTCGTCCGCTCGACGCGGAATCTTGGTGAACACATCGTTTAATAAAAGCGTGTTTCGCACGTTGGACTGCCAGCCAGCGCTGGCGAAGCGGTAGAAGGCATAATTAGACATTATCCATGAGCAGATGTTGTCCAGTGTCATCTCGTGCTTCGCAGTGCTGAGTATCGCCATGCCTGTAAGTTGAGAGTATGCCAATCCAGGTTTGGTGTTTTTAGCACTTTTCCCTGAGTGGTCGATGATCTCCGCAGGCTCGGAATAATGCTCGTCAAAATCATCCGGCCGATGTGTCCTTTCAAGTCTACCTTGCATCGCTACCAGAAAGGGTTCTCGCTCGTCTCCGATATTTGTTGGGCCAAGAGTATGGCGTGACGAATCCAGGTTCCGTTTATTGGCGTGTTTGCTCTGATCTCCCTCGACCCCGCCCACATCACGAAGTGTCTGGAAGCTGGCGTCTGGAGGAATTGCGAAGAGTGCAAGCTGCTCCATGTGCTGCGCAAGATGCTGATAGAAGTCCTTCGCAGACACAAGTAATTCGGCCGCGGTGAGAGTGCCATCTGAGAGGAGTCGCTCCGCTCTGAGCCGCTGATCCCAGTCATCACAGAAACAGCATTGAGCCGGTGCTATCTCTTGCTGTATGCGTGATGCTGCATCAATCAAACCGAGTCCCAGTACGTCATCCTCTGATGCTATATGGTGTCGTGCGAGACAATGCTCACGTATCGTCGCTCGAGACTCGCCAGATACGTCCGGACACCAAGGACATCGCCAACTTCGTCGATGTGCGCTTTCTTCGTGCTCGATCCAGGATCTTCTCGTATCAAAGAGGCCTTCTTTGCAAGTTGCATTTGTGCAGACGTAGGCCCGTAGGTCACCGAAGACGTGTTTCCTATATCAGTTAAAATGTGTAGTCTACGATAAACGATAGCTACTTACTTCCATGCTCGTTGGGTCTTGACTGACACTATACCGAAGCAGTAGGGACATGGAAAAGGTTCGCCGGGCTCACACAAGGTATGGAAGTCGATTACGTCGAGATTTGACCCATTCTCCTCGGCGTCTGATGGAGATGCAGATGAGGATGCTTCGGAGGTGTCTTGAGCTCCAGAGTCAATCGTAGTAACGGATGGAAGGTCTGAGGATCGCAAGCTGGTGCTTGAGGTAGACGCATGGGTCAGGCTAGAATGCATGTTGGTCTGGTCTGTAGATACAGACATGGGAGAGCCATCATGCTGCAGAGCATCTCGATGTTTGAGGTTGAGGCCAGCTTCCACCGGGTCCAGAGCAATGTGCTCATGGTGATCTCGAGCATAGGCCAAGAAGCCTCTTCGTTGCGTGATGAGCTCCCCAAAGCGACTTAAAAGCTCAGGTCTTTGATTTAGCTTTGGATGCTTTTGTGCAACATGGGCAATATCAAAGCCGGTGGGCATTGAAAGTTGAAGAGCCGTAGCCGTGGCATACCCTGCTCGGCTACGTTCAATACGGCTCCTTATCAGGGCTGATACTTTCATGAGGCTATCGAGGACATCCTCCAGGCCGAGGAATAGCTCATTCAGCTCGCTCTGTGTGCTATCGGCATCTTGATCGTCAGCAGCGGAGAGTTGCTCGGTCTCTTCGGCTCGCCTTCCAGCCATGATTTCCAAGATCTCTTCATTCGTCTCGATGAGTTCTGCAAGTGATATCAATATTCGCGCACGGACATGCGATGCCTCGCGCAGCTTTGCATCGGTGGAGTTCACATCGACGTGGCCGCCGATGTTGCTGGCCCAAATTCGGAACCTTGCCTCGCTGTCAACCACACGAGGCCGCCAACGCATAGTCGGTTCATTCTGTGTTGTTTTGAGATTATAAAAGCTGCGCAAAGCTTTTTCTGTAGCTTGGTGAATGTCAGTCTCTCGGTGTGAACC
Source organism: Zymoseptoria tritici IPO323 (assembly GCF_000219625.1). NCBI lineage: Eukaryota > Fungi > Ascomycota > Dothideomycetes > Mycosphaerellales > Mycosphaerellaceae > Zymoseptoria > Zymoseptoria tritici. The sequence continues at coordinate 1,028,477 of NC_018210.1, read as the reverse complement.
ATCCTCCTCGTTCCCAGTTCCAGTGCGTAGCTCCATGAGGCCAACGGGCGAATGTGGATTTTTTTTGCAAACACGAGCGTATTTATGTGTCGCCTCGCAGGGGAACATCGCAGGAAACAGAGGTGGACATCCTGTATCGTATCGCTGAGGAGATCAGGAGATCAGCGACGTGCGTATGAACCCCGCTGTGGCGGCATAGCAGCTGCCATGAAGCGAACGACACGCTGCTGAACCGTTCTCCGCTCACAACAAGCTCATTCAGGATATACTGACACAATGAGTGGCTTCGAGATCGCGGGCTTGGTCCTCGGCGGTTTGCCATTGATCATTGCAGCCATGGAGTTCTTTGAAGATACGCACAAGGCTCCGAAGATATGGTGGAAGATCAGGCGCGCCCACAGACGAGATCTCGGACGCCTTCGAGATTGCGAACTCAGCTTTCAGCAGAACATGAAAGAGCTCCTCTTACCTTTGCAAATGGATGGCACCATCAGCAAAGAAGAATACGCAACACTATTAGCACACCCTGACTGTCCAGGCTGGGACCGAATTGATCTCCAAGAAGCGCTTGCGGACAGGCTCTCGGATTGCTGTCCCAGGTATCTGGAGATTCTGCGAGGCATCAATGGACTTTTGAGAAAGCTTGCTGCCGCAACCATGGTCGATGATGAGCTTTTTCAAAGGCAGCTTGAAAAGAAAGAAGTGGTCAGTCCTTCTTGATCAATCTGCCGCTCTTCGCCGCTGACATTCGTAGCAAATCCACGCCGGAGCCAGTCATCAAAGCCTCGGTGGCATGATTGACCTTGCAAATCAGCAACTCATGTTTCAACTCAGACGATTGCAGTACAGCGCAACAACGTTCCGTCGCGATGCTCTCATCGACGAAATGGAGCAGCTCAACTCTACCTTGCTAAGATTCCTACGGTCAAATGACCGGATCGTGGATCGTAATGGTCCAGCTCACTCTGGGATCACTCGCGGAGTCACACGCAAATTCCGGACGCTTCTTGCGCTCGCATATCATGCAGAGCGAATGTACCGTGCACTGAGGAACGCTTGGCAGTGTAATTGCGTGGCGCTTCACTGTGCTCGTGTATGGTTAAAGCATCGAAGCGCGTCAGAGGCAGTGCAGCTGGAGATGCTCATTGAATTCGCTTCCGCCCGCGAGATGATCCCGGCAGGTGTCTGGACAAGGCGACAGCTTGCAATCAAGTTGATGACAGAGGAGCAGGCGAAAGAGCGCACGGTGTGGTCTCAGGGACTCTCGGAGATCCAGGGTAGCAGCTCGGGGCGAGAAGCATCTGCTAGCGTCCAAGGTCCACCCGCGAAGAGGATCCGCCTGGACACTGATTCCACGCTATGCCACTTCAAGGCCACGACCCTGCTTGCTGGAGCCCAGGTACTTGCACAAAGTGGTGGTTCGAAGCCAAAGCAGATTCAGGAAACTGGCCTCTGTGCAGTTGCGATGTCTTGCTCGGCGAATGTCAGCGGGAGCCTCGGGTTACTGAATAGCGAGTTCGACGGCCATCAAACACAAGACATAGTACCAGGGCATCAGTACGAAGTGGTATACCTCGCCAGCGAGACTCAAGCCAAAGCCCTTGACCAGGACTCTGAGTCGCTTGGAGATCTTCTGGAGAAGACGAAATCAGATAGCCTCTTCAGAGTTGAGCGATTGACCGTGGCTTTCATGGTCACATCATCCTTTTTGCAGCTCTTCTCTACACCATGGTTCCAGGGCAACTCCACGGCAGATGACATCTTCCTGAGTGCGGAGTCTACCTCAAGCGTACTCGGACCTCAGCGACGGCAGCCTTTTGTTCTGGCGCGATTCGGTGATCAGCCTAGCGAACAAGCGGTTCCCAACGACGTCGCTTTCATGGAACTAGGAATCGTCCTGCTCGAGCTGTGCTTCCATCGGCGCTTGCACGATCATCCAAGGTTCAAAGAGCACATGGCGAACGCGGCTATTTCGGTTCAGGGCTTGATACGAAGCGCCGTGGCCAGTGAGTGGGCCAAAGACGTCCAGTACGAGGCTGGCATTGATTACGCCATGGCTGTGGACTGGTGTCTTCACAAGGCCAGCTTGAGGAATCCGGACTGGAGGATCGATTTCGCGAGGCATGTGGTTCAGCCTCTGGAAAGGTGTCATGTGGCAGGACTTCGGGCGACGCAGATTGCTCTGTGATGAGAAGTCATGGAATTAAGCTGGAGCATGTTCGGTAGGCAACGGGGGCACGTCGAGAAGACGGGAGCAAGAAAGGTTGGAAAAGAAGGGCTAAGACAACCGGCTAGTTTTGCTACCCGTCCCAGTAATTTTACACCCGCTCTGTCCGACATCCTCCCCTCTTCCGCGGTTAAGTCGCAGCCGAGAGAGCTTCAACCTAGGCTCACCTCAACTGGCCTGGACAAGAGCTACTCTGCTATTGTAGCTCAGCATCTCCATTAATGACACTGCGGTAATCATTCCTCTCTTTCTATCATTGCACATCCTACGCGACGAGCTTTGTCGAACGACTTCGATCAATCGTAGGACCTGACTACTGCCGCCTCAAGCATCATCTTGACCTCGAAGCACTCCATACTCCTCCCTGACCATGGCTTCTCCTACGTTCACAACGGCTCCTCCGCCAACTCCAACCTACCTCCTCTCTTACCCAGCTCCTTCCGTTCTCCTCATAACCATCAACCGTCCCAAAGCCATGAACTCTCTCCCATTCGCATCCCACTGGGAGGCCGATGCTCTCCTCACTTGGTTCGACCACGAACCGTCTCTTCTCGTAGCCGTGATCACTGGTACTGGCAAAGCGTTCTGCGCGGGACAGGACCTGATTGAGCAAAAGGACATTACCAATGCGAGGGAGAAGGCAAAGAGAGACGGCGGGAAAGAGCTAGACCGACGACTATTGACACATCCACCGAGTGGCTTCATGGGTGTGAGCAGGAGAGTCGGCAAGAAGCCGGTCGTTGCTGCGGTCAACGGATGGGCAATGGGAGGTGGATTTGAGATTTGCTTGGGATGGTGAGTACAAACCCCTCTCACATGATTTGACGGAACGTCCTACTGACGGCCTGGCCAACAGCGACATCATCATCGCCTCTCCAAACGCGACTTTCGGCCTTCCCGAAGCCATGCGCGGTCTCTACGCCGGAGCCGGTGGTCTCTCCCGCCTCGTCCGACTGTGCGGCATCACAATCGCCAGCGAAATCGCCATGTCCGGACGCTTTCTCTCCGCGCAAGAAGCCGTGCAATACCACATCGCCAACCGTGTCAGCAAGTCTCACGAGTCGGTCGTGGAGGAGGCGGTTGCTCTGGCGGCCAAAATTGCTAGCCTGTCACCCGATGCAATCATTGTGACGAGGCATGGCTTGAGGCAGAGCTGGGAGGAGGGCAGTGTGGAGAGGGCGAGTCAAAATACCGATAACCGATATGGCATTGCCTTGAGGGAGGGGGACAATTTGGGAATTGGTCTGAGGGCTTTTGCGGAGAAGAAGCAGCCAAAGTGGGTGCCGAGCAAGATGTAGAAGGATACACGCGGACAGTTGGATAATCATCTCTCTGGGTTTTGCACACATATCGTTTGAGGTGGCGTACTGGGGGAAAGAGGACGTTCTCAAGCGATGGACGGACGATTATCCGGCGATTTGGCTGATATCCGGTCTAGGTCGCCCGGCCGGTAAAGAGGAGAAGCTGTCGAACCTTAAATGCCCTCGGTAGCAACGTCAGGCCATGCTGCGGACAACCTGGTCTACTGTCATCTATAAGGAGCGGCATACCGCCGACCTTGCTTCAGTTTCTCCTCACTGACTCGGCATTCACGAATCGGTCCGAATTGAAACGCCCGAAGAATCGCTCTTCGGCATTTGTTCTATCGATCGTATTGACTTGATCTTGAGCTGACCTACCATACATATTGATACAACATAGCCTTTACGACCAGCTCAAGATGGTGTCCGAAACTTGGGATCCAAACGCAACCTCTTTCCCTCTCCTCAAAGACCTTCCAGATATTCCAGATGCTCCAAATTCCGCCTCCTGGTTCTGGGGTCCCGACGATAACCTTGGACGTATCAACCTCCTCACTCCCAGTCGTGTTAAAGCCGCCGCTGCAGAGATCAAGACTGGACAGATTGTCCGCACAGACTTGCCTTTGAACGTTCCTGCTCAGCCAGCTTTCGGACGGCAAGCTTTCAAGCATCAGATCAAAGCGTTGAGTCCGGGCTATGCGTACGACGATACGTATGAACTAAACACGCAAAGTGGAACGCAGTTTGATGGCTTTCGACATGTAGCTGATCCGGAGACTGCTTACTTCTACAACTGGACGACGGCGAAGGATATCGCGGGAGAGGAGGGAGAGAAAAATGAGAAGTGTGGCATGAATCACTGGGCGGCTCATGGATTCGCTGGGAGGGGAGGTACATTGTCACCTTAATTCACTCATACAATTCTGTCAATACTGACCATTCTCATCAGTACTCCTCGACTACCGCTCATACGCCACCTCCCAAGGTAAGACGTACGACTCTGCTACCTCTCACGCCATCACGTACGCGGATCTACTCGCAACCGGCAAACACCAAGGTCTGGACATTCGACCGGCCTCTCAAGGCGGCGATATACAAATCGGCGACATCCTCTTCGTCCGATCTGGCTTCGTGCAAGATTACCATTCCCGCTCGTCCTCCGAGAACGAAGCTCTCGGTCTTCGGGCCTACGCTCCGTCCGGCGATGCTGACAAGATCCAATGCTGGGCTGGACTGTCCTCGGAGGAGGAAGTGCGGACCTGGCTGCATGACTGCTACTTCACCGCTGGACTGGGTGACTCGCCAACATGGGAAGTGTTTCCTCCGCCTGCGAAGGGAGCTCTGCATGGGTTCATGTTGGCATGTTGGGGTATGCCGATTGGTGAGATGTTGGACTTGGAGAAGATGGCGGAGGTCTGTAAGAGGGAGGAGAGGTGGACTTTCTTCTTTACGGCGGGTACGCCAAATTGCCCGGGTGGAGTGGGAGGCCATGTGAACGGTACGGTAGTGTTTTGAGACTGTGGCAGGGATGAGACTGGCAATGAATCAACAACAAGCAATGATGGTTCGAGCGAAGCATCTGCCTCAGAGGTCTGCTTCGAACGAGGCTTCGGTGTCTCCTATCCGAGCTCCATCAGCCCTTGTGGTCTGTCACATCTGCTATGATGTCGCTATGCGATCTATATCGTGGCCTGATCTGCTTTGTGCAATGTGACACATGCCGAGACTGCCAAGCCGAATCCTGCGGCGGCTTACATATCAGCTTCGTGCCTCCATCTCTCCTCTTCCAGTCAACAACATCGGCAAATCGGTCTCATGCTCACGACATGGCATCCAAGACACCCGAAGGAGAGCGTCGTGGCCCGAACGGTATCTGTCTTTGTCTATTGATGCACGACCTGACGCTAACATCTCGCAGGAGGATCATCCGGCAATGCCGCCATCGCCAATATCAATCCCCAGACGCCCGCAGCCGCCAGCGGACTGCTGGAGGGCGCACTTGACGACGAAGGAGGCGACGACGATGGCGATGGTGACGACGGCGCTGTTACCACCATGAAGTGTGACAATTCCAGTGAGCGGACTCATGCATCACGAATCTTTCAAAGACTGATCGTAGCAGGCAAGAAGAAAAGAAAGAAGAGCAACAAGAAAAAGAACAAGACCTCGGGTGGGAAGAAGCAGACTACTCCGCCAACTGTTCCCGTGTCTGAGCTCTTCTCCGGCCAGCCTTACCCTGGGGGGGAGATCTGTGACTATGCCGTCAAGGACGACAATCTCCAACGCACCACGGCCGAAGAATCTCGCCACCTCGCCGTACTCGCAGACATCGACGACGAGTGTCTGAACGACTACCGTAAAGCCGCCGAGGTACATCGCCAGGTCCGTCGCCATGTCCAGACTGTGGCCAAGCCCGGCGTGTCCATGGACTACCTCGCTCGAGAGATTGAGGATGGTGTGCGTTCTCTGGTCAGCCATCCAGGTATCGAGCCCGGCGATGCTCTCAAAGGAGGCCTTGCGTTTCCGACTGGACTCTGCCTCAACAACATCGCTGCTCACTCGACTCCCAATCCTGGTGCTAAAGACGTCATCCTCCAGCAAGACGATGTGCTCAGCGTGGACTTTGGAGTTCATGTCAACGGCAGAATTGTTGACAGCGCTTTTACTGTCGCTGCCAATCCTGTCTACGATAACTTGCTCGATGCGGTCAAAGCGGCCACAAACACTGGGTTAATGGAAGCCGGTATCGATGCTCGAATGGATCACATCAGCGGAGAGATCCAAGAAGTCATGGAATCTTACGAGCTCGAACTCAACGGCAAGACGATTCCCGTCAAAGCCGTGCGGAGCTTGACGGGTCACAATATCCTCCGATACAAGATCCACGGCGACAAGCAAGTCCCCTTCGTCAAGACTCGCACCTCTCAGCGTATGGAAGAAGGCGATGTTTTTGCGATCGAGACTTTTGGCACGACTGGCAGAGGTCACATGCGAGACGACGTCGTAGTCTACGGCTATGGTCGCAATGATACTGCAATTACTGCTGGCCTGTTCGGGAAGTCTTCCAAGGCGCTTCTCAAGACGATCGATGAGCAGTTCGGGACGCTCGTCTTCTCCAAGCGGTACCTCCAGCATATCGGTGTCAAGAACTATCATCTCGCGATGAAGTCTCTCATTGAGAATGATATCGTGGAGGTCTACGGGCCGTTGGTGGACATCCCTGGATCTCATGTGGCGCAGTTCGAGCATGTGAGTGTTCTTCCGCTTCACGTGCTGTTGTGTCTGCTGACGTTGCATGCAGACTATTCTCCTGCGACCCAACTGCAAGGAGGTTATCTCTCGTGGAGACGACTACTGAATGTGAATGGAGAGTCAAAGTTGTTCCAGGCATAGACTCGCAAGGCTGATATGACTTTGTTTCTCTTATCACACTCCTTGGGGTCCGAAGTTATCTGACTTCAACAGTCGGGATGTTTGAGGCGATGTGTCTCAACACATGTTACTATGCACAATTGTGCATCTCTCATACCTCGCCTCCTTTTGCTTCAACTGAGCGTGTTTCCTTGATCTGGGCTCAGATTCCACGTCAATAATCATGACTCGACCGAGACTTCGTACAGTCCCACGCTTGTCTAAGACTTCGTTGGTGAGACTTCACCAGTCCTGCACATAAGGGAGTCGAGACAAAATTTGAGTCTTCCACTTGTCACCGGGCAAGACCTTTCGACCTTCCTCAGTCTTGCTATACATGTTGATCTTGTATTCCCACGACTAGCTTTAAACCACTTCACATTCCGTCATCATTGATCAACTGCCCATATTCTTACAACAACTTCAACAAGCACACTCGCAGCCCCAGCATGGCAGACTACACATGGGATCGACCGGTCCTCGCTCTTTGGAGGGGTCACTGGTACCGCGCAACGCAACTGAATGCAACCACCATCAAATTCGATTGTCCTCCCGGGAACGACTTGAGGCTCAACAGCTATAGCAACGCTGAGATCCGAAAATATCCTCAAGACATCGGTGGCAACCCGCTCAAGACTGCAGCAAGCGATGAGCCAGTACAAAAGGGCGATAATGTTCTTGCACGAGTTCGTACCGCAAATCACTATCATACAAGTGACATGGGATATGAGATGGGCAGTGTTCTGGAGACTTCGTACAGGGGCAAGGCCGCAGATGTATTGGTTGAGTACCAAAGTGGCATCAAGGACGTCAGTCAGGCATATCGCCGAGGTCTCGGAACATTTCTGACAATCCCTCCCAGGTGGTGACTTACGACAAGATCTGTCACATGTATCTCGGGGGCCCCACCCGTCTCAACAGTCTGGCTCAGGGCGTATACCCGAGATACCACAAGCCATTCGTCTCCGCCGCAACGCATTCTGAGATTCTAGTTTCGACGCCGTCGAACAGCATCACAGCAGGTCCCGCCAGCAGGTCTAACTCCGACATATTGAGTAGGCAGGGTAGCGCGCCAGCCTTCACAGGAGCCGGCACGCGAAATGGCAGCATAGAGAGCGACTGGAGAATCATCCAGCGTTATAGCATCGAAGACCTCATCACCGTCACTCGCAATTACGTCGACGACCCAAGATTCATCACAAACAATCCCAAGTCTCGCAAGGAGTACATCATGCAAGTCAGCCTCGCGTTTGCGAAAATGCATGAAGACGACAAGACGTCGCAAGCTGGCGTCGAGTTCAAGCGACTATGGGCCCAACTTGTTAGACATCATCACCACAGCCTGTCGTCGAGCTCTAGGCTTTGGATCAACGGGAAGCTGCATAAAGACTGGTTTGCAATGTGAGTAATGAGTTGCTAGACTGACTTTTGTGGCTTGAGTTGGGGAACTGGAGATCCAGAGACTTGGCTCATTCTGCAACACACGGCGAAGACCTGAAGCATGTGGGCGAAGGCACGAATGATGATGATCAAATTGGTATCGATGCTATTTTTCACACTTGACAGATTTCTCGCGGTCCACACGCATCTATTTTCGAAGCCCTCTGCCCATAGCTTACCATGTCGAGGCCGCTTCTGCTTATGGACCTCCTGTCACTGCGACACATTCATCGACGACTGCCGGATCTGCATGTCGCTCATTCTATTAGTCTTTCGCTCGCTACCGTTCGATCAAGGCCTCCGGTATGCCGGCATTCGGAACTCCAAGCCCCTCGAACTCCGTTTGATCTTCTCAAAGGCACTTCGCACCGAACCAGTCGGCGAAGACTCTCCACACGCATCGGACACCTTATCCTGGACATCCAGAACGGTCGTCTCGAGTTCGTCCTCGTCCTCGAAAACATGCAAACCTTTGCCCTGTTCTCTCTTCTCCCTCCACGCTCTGCTACCCCTCTCGATCAGTTCCCTCCACTCTTCATCAACCCAAAATCCCTCGCAGACCCGACCAAACTCGTAGAACACACTGACTTCCACTTCGTCCTCGTCTGCCCAGCCAAGCCTCATGAACCCGACTTTCTTCTCCACCCAGGCTTTACTTTCCCGCCTTTCCTTTGCGATGGCCTTGATCTCGGCTCGGAACGCCGACTCTCGCTCATCATTCCGCTGTACCAGATGCTCAGCCAAACAAGTCGGACACACGAACGGCGAGTCGAGAGATCGTGGTTGGGAGTAATCCGGGTGCTTTGCAACGTGACAGTTCGATGCACACGGCTCCGGCGACGGGGTATGGACCTTGTGATCGCAGGTCAGGAGATGTGAAAGGCAAAGAGCCGTGCATGGCGACCCGTGATGCGGACTCGAATATTCATGCGGTCTTTGAGAGGATGTCTGCGCACTGGTAGGGCGCGGAAAGGCAACAGCGGCGGAGCCACTTGCTCGAAACGTGCGTTGACGAGTTGGTGTGTCCTCTGATGCTCGAACGGACCTCGTCCGGCGAGGTGCTGTGGGCGTGGTGATCTCGGAGGGGATGTCCTGTTCCTTCGCTGGATTTGGAAGAGGCCGGAAGAAGCGTGGGAAACGCGGAGTTTCTGCTGTGGAGGACGGCATGTTGCAGAGATCAATCGATTATTGCTTGTGGAGATCTTGGTGACAATCAATGCTGTTGATCGCTTGCAATGGTAGTATTCAAATGCAGCGCTAAATCGAGGAACCGGAAAGACTGCAATGTAGAGACCTGCTCTGGAAATAGGATGAACGGGAAGTCAAAAAGTCAGCGCAAAGGTCTGAGAAGTGCAAGCGAAGTGTCGTGCTGTTAATATGGGTAGTGAATGGTGTGTTCTTTGTCATGGATGAATGATTGAATACAGGTGTCAATGACAGACTTCTCTTTGTCAGAGACATATGCATTGTACGAGGGCCTTTTAGCTTGTGACCAAAACAAAGAGTCCTCGAGGCATACTTGTCTTTGACCTCGACTCCGGTTATGCGATTATTCTCAGGCAGAAGACTCCTTGCGCTCCACACGCCAAGCCCAAGGAAACAATGCCCTGGGCAGACATCGAAGATGCGATACCCTCGGAGGTTCCTTGCGATAACGTTGGCCGAGTTTGACCACATGTTCGCTTTGACTCCATCGTTTAATGCCAAAGTTGGCTCGCTGCAGTTATTCTTGGCTCCGGATCTGTAAGCATGATGTCAGCTGCTCAAATCTGACTGCTGAAATGCCTTGACAACAAATGCCAGAGTACGTCGCCTTCCACTCAAGAGCTCTCTGCGAGCCATGCTGACCATGCCATAAAAGGGCGAGGAAGGCGGCGAGTATTTCCCGCCGGACGGTACCAAGTGCTGCGAGATCCCAGGTCAGTCACGAGATTGTTGGACCGGTTGCTTTTAGATGGTCGATGTTTTGCCGTCAATCACCGTGAGAGGTGCGTCGTACTGTGGAATAGCATTACGATGAGTCGATAGATGGCCTGATGGAGAATTCATCTGGAATTTTAGTGTGAGGTGTCAAGAGTAGTGAGGTGTGAAGGATAGTGATCGAAATTCACAACGTTTCCTTCCTGCGTGCTCGCCAACAGAAACAGCCCGGCTTACTCAGCCGACGCACGCCCTGGTCGTCGGCAACTATGCGGCTCCCCATCGTCTTCCTCCGACACACATTTGATCAAACCAAACCATCTCGATCTCTTTGTTGCCCAACATGCCCAGTTATGAACAGCGAGGAAAAGATACATCTAGCCCTACAGATCATCGGGGATGCAATAGCAGTCGACCCAGATGATCTGCAGGACCAGGAAACATGGAGATATCTCGGACTGGGAGACCTCCTCGCTCAAGCCACCGCGGCCGACCTCAATCAAGCTGGACTTCATGTGCCTGACGATATATTTACCAAGTACGACACCGTTGGAGCCTTGAAGGCATTCTTCCATCCAAAGCAAGACACTGCGAGCGTATCAACCACTGCAAAGCAGCTCCAAGACACATGGCGAGACATCCCCAAGCCCAAAGTACCATTGTCGGTCGTCCTGCAAGGCAAGCCATCTGTCGCTTCGACGATCGTCTTTCTCTTTCCCGATGGTAGCGGTGCCGGGACATCTTATGCCAGCCTCCCACCTATATCCCCCTCGATTTGTCTCATTGGCCTCAACTCCCCTTTCCTCCGCCAAGCCGAGCACTTCACCTGCTCCATCGAGCACGTAGCTCGTCTCTGGTTGGAGGAAGTCAAGAGATTCCAATCGGCCGGCCGTTCGTATGTTCTTGGAGGCTGGTCGGCGGGCGGGTACTACGCTTATGAAGTGGCCAGGCTGTTGGTGGTGGAGGGAGGGAAGGTCGAGAGATTTATCTTGATTGACTCGCCCTGTCGACTGGTGTATGAAGCGTTACCGGAGCAGGTAGTTGCTGAGTTGACGAAGAAGGGACTCATGGGTGCATCTGGGGCGAAGAAAGCGCCTGAGTGGTTGGTGCAGCATTTCACCTCCACGGTGTTGGCGGTTGATAGGTATATGCCGGTGCCGATGGAGGAGCGAGATGCTCCTACAAAGGTCAACTTCGTATGGGTGAAGGAAGGACTTGTGGAAGACGTGGAGAGGTCGGGCCTGGAGGTGGACTTGAGCGTAAAGGTGACAAAGTTCTTGCTCGAGCCTAGAGGAGACTTGAAGACGGAAGGGTGGGACAGGTTGTTGCCGGGTGCGGAGTGTTCCTTTGATTACATGACTGGGAACCACTTCCAGATCACACAGCCGCCGCATGTGAGTATTGCTGGATCTTGCCATGTAACTCTTGCTGACATCTCTGCAGTCCGACAGCTTAGGTCGAATCCTCCGGAAACTCCTCACATCGTGACTGAACACTTCTCCATCAAGATCTTTTCGCTTATCCATATCTTCATCCATTTGCCCTTCCGCCCGGATTGTCCGGCTAAACCACCACCCCAGATGTTAGAACATGGTCGGATCGATGAAAAGGCCCGACCGGCATATAGAACCTACTCGGAAGTGCTTCTGCTTGACTTTGTTACCCATCTTCTCCAGTGTCCACTGTGCTTTGTTGCGAGTCCGGAAAGCGCTGAGATCAATCTTCCTTTGCTCGACTGCGAGAGAGTGACGCTGAGAGTCGGATAGCCCGGTAAGATCCATGCTCGAGCGGAGGGCCAGAGCGCGCGTTGTGTTACGAGATGCTTTCGGCGCTGTGGCACTGGAGTCATCTGGACTGTCTTCCACGTTGCGTTGCGTGGAAGCGACCAAGGCGGTAGATTGCTGTCGTGACAGTCTTGCTTTCTTTGATCGACTTGCGTTCGGCTGGTCGCCGTGTCGACTTGTCACAATCTCGCCTGACGGTAACCGTAATTCTGTGTTCGAAAGGCGGACCGTTCCACCTGCATCATGCTTCATCTGGTCCTCCTCGAATTCTTCATCGTCTTCTCCGTCCGATTTGTCCCAGAAGTCGAGGTACTCGGAGTTTTCGGAGAGATCCAGTTTCCGGTGACCTTTATCAGACATATGCGCCCGAACGGCTTGTGCTGAGTGTTTGACGTGTCCGCAATGAAGGCACTCGTGGTACTTGTTCACGACAAGCGAGAGGTAAGAAATGAAGGTCTCCAAGTCCGTCTGGATGGTCGACAGATTTGGTATTGTGAAGCCATGAGCTGCAGTCATGTGCACTAGGTTTTCCGACACTTCCGAGTGAAATGATGTGCAAAAGAGACAATTCGCTGGATCGAGAACGACATTCTCGTCCTCCTCGTCGTCCTCGGCAAGGTCTTCAGCCGTCGTTGCGGCCTCAAGCTCGGGGACAATGCTTGTAGAAACGACGCCATCCTGAGATACAGGTTTTGACGGTTTCGCTTCGTGGACCTGATCATATTGTTCCGGTGTGATCGGAGGCAAAGTAGCCATTCGTCGTTTGACATTGTAAACACTAGTCCAAAGCGTCAGCGACACAGCATAGCACTCCGAAAACCTTGGAGCAAGCGCACTGCCATTGCTCGCGCATGTGTTCTCTTCGAATTGACTCAGACTCGAAGTTTGTTGCGCACGCGCTGCAGAGAAAGCTCATGTTGAGGATTGTTGGTGTTGAAGTTGCCGTGGTGTCGAGAGTGTTGGAGTTCGTGTTGAGCATCAGCTGCGAAGAGGGAAAAGCTGTTGGGATAATCGTAGCTTTTCATGATAAGTGCTTGACATTCAACTCTATATAAGTCGAGCATGCTGCATGTACTTCAGTCAATGTACTTCCGTTCAGCCAAAGCGTAGTGACTCATTATGAGTCGAAATTCATCACAACTCCGCTGACTCAGCCTCGTCGCTCAAAGGAATGCTGGAGGTCTGCTCTTTGCCAGCGAACACACATAGGCTGAAACTCCGGTGGGAGTACAGAAGATATTCCTTCGTTCTGGCCTGCCTCATGGAAGCCGCTGCGAGTCACAAGCTGCGCCTCTACCTGGCGCACTGCAGCAGCAGAACAACAGCACAGCCTCTGCTCCGTCCCAGCTCTTCTTCACATTATCGTCTCATCACTGCTTCTTCTGGAAAGTGACCTTGAACTTGGAATCTCCCATTGACATTCCATTGAGGGCCTCTCTGGCCGCCGCAGACTGGGTCTCCTCCTCGTACTCCGCAAACGCCAGACCAGCACGGCCAGGGACCATGCGGATCTCCTTGAAGCCGGGGTATCGCTGAAATAGAGCGGTGAGCTCGGTCTTGCCATAGCCTTCAGGGAAGTCGCGGAGTAGAAGGATCCTGTTAGGAGGGAGATAGTCGTCGGCCACGGCTGTGGCGGCTTTGTTGGCCTTGGCGGGTCGCTCGGCGATGGAGTCGCGCTCGGCGGCACGTTTGACGGGTTTGGCCTCTTCGAGAGCTTGCTTGCGCGCTGGCGAGATGGTCAGCGGAAGGCCCCGTGTTGTATGTGTGGTTCATGGTATACTCACCCTTCTCAGCCAGCCTGACTTTCTTGTGCTCCGCTAAAGCTTCCTCTCCATCATCTTTCTGCACTGTCGCATCGCTGCGCGCACGAGCGTATTGCACCTGGATCTTGCGGCCGAATAGCTCGATGTCTTGCAGAATGTCATGCGCCTCTGTTGCTTCTTCCACGCGGCTGTACACGACGAAGGCCTGACCACGTTGCTTGAGGCTCTTTCCAGCGCGGATGTCGAGCACGGTCCCGAGGTCCTCCACAATCTCTCTGATGCCCTCTTTGAGAAGGGGAATGCTCACTTGGCGCTCCGGAAGGTTGCGCAGCTACATGGGAGGTCAATGGGCGGACGGGATGCGGAGAGGGCAAAGGTGTGATATACGTAGAGACTACGGAAGAGTTAGCGAATACGTCCCTTCCTCAAAGCTGGTTCGTACGAAGTGCAATGTACGAACGTTGCGTTTGGAGGATTTGGTTCTGCCATCTTGCAGAGATGTCTGGTCGTGCAATCGCAGTTGTCGCGATGTGCATGCACTGGAGAAAGAGCTCGACGAAGCGCAACTGAAGATTGAGCTCGAAAGTCTTGGCAAAAGCTGATGAACTCAGATTCCGTCCCGTCTCCAGCGACTCTGCCTCTGCCTCATCAAGATGACCTGACCAAATTGTCCTCACGGTGTCAGCTTCCACGGAATGGCGTCGTCAAGCGAGCTGGCGGTGCATCGCAGTGACAGCGCATGTAGTCGAGTCCCTAGTCGAGTCCCATAAGCGAGCGTCTACAAGACATTCCATGCCAGGAGAAGGACGGTGAGCTTCGGATTGATGAACGATCTGACCACCCTGAGGGCCTGAGACACCAGACAACCTCGCAAGCCTCCAGTCGATGGCCCCGAGGATCGAAGTGGATTCAACATAACCAAACTTCTTGCCGCCAGTGCCTTATTTGCGGCGATTCAACCGGGAGAACATGAACTGCCTCGCGGCCATGCCATGCCGCGAAACCGCCGTTGACAACCTCAGACAAAAGCATCTGACCCTACCATGTTCTCAATCCCTGCAGTTCTCTCCTACCACATTGTCTTTCAGGCAAGTGAGACTCGGTTCCAGGCACAAGGTCTGCGCGATCTACTTGAAACAACGATTTTCCTAGTGCTGTGCCATGGTACGAGGTAAAGCACATGCATGAACACCTTGAAGACACGCCTTCTGGGTGGGCGACTTGCTTCAATGCATTAAAAGGGAGGATCTCGCGACGCAAGACGTTATGCTATCCGTCTTTCACCTTTCACGCTCTTCCAAAATCACTTGAAGCCTCACAACCATGCACGCCCAACGCTCTTTCACCGCTGCTTCAGCTGGCGCCATATTTCTGGCATCTGGAGCTTCTGCGTCGGTCCTCCCGGGCATCACCGAGAACAAGAGCCACAGCGTTCGCCGCGATCTCAAGACTGGACTCGGAACTCGCTACGGGAAAAACTGCAAGGAAGAGGATTGCTGGCAGTCAGGTGCTTGTGCCTTCACAAACTACAAGTTGCCATCAACTATTGATGGTTCCACTTGTGTCTCCGAGGCCATTTGGGACAGCTCGGCTCACTGTGGCGGGTGCATCCAGGTCACATACAAGGGCAAGACGATCACTATCATGGTGAGTCGATTCGTCGCAGCGACGTGCTCACTCGCTGACCATACCAGGTTACGAACAAGACTGATGGCGACGCCAATCATCTCGACATGCCACCTGCTACCTGGTCGAAGCTGACCAACGGCATGACCGGCGGCGGTGTTGATGGCATTGAATGGGACTGGGTGACGTGTCCCATCACGGCACCCCTCACAATCCATATGCATGGTGGGAGTTCGCAGTGAGTACTTTGAACACGACCAGGCGTGCCGCTGCACGAGACATTCGCTCCGCTTGCTCCAAGTCATGAACCTGCATCGGAGCCGCATGGAGCTGATCTTTCACCGTTCTCATTAGGTACTGGTTCGCTGCCACGGTCGAAAACGCCACTCTCCGCACCACAAAGATGGAGGTCAGCACCGACAACGGTAAGACCTGGAAGGGCACCGAGAGGGACATCAACAACTTCTTCGTGGTGGATGGCGTGCTGCCGACCACCTCGGCTTGGGTCAAGGTCACGAGCGAGTCGGGCTCACAGGTGGTGGTCGAGAACGTCAAATTGGAGTCTGGTAAGCAACCGCATGAGAAGGGGATGGAGCATGTCTCGCAAGCCTTGCTCCTGCCATGGACATCTGAGATGCATGCTGACTTTCACGCTTCGCTGTCGTAGGAAAATCCACCGTGGCGTCTGAAAACTATGCTTGATGGCTCGCAGATACATCACGATCTCGATGCTGTAGCGGGATTAAAAGCTGGGACCGCAGGCGGCAGACAAGGCTTCACAAAAATGAATCTTGCATTCAATCATTCTCTACAGTTCTGCGTCTCTCCCAACTGGCCCGACAGAATCTACTTCGCCACAATGATGTCTTGGTGTTTCGCGCCAGCGACATACCATTCCACACTGATCAGTTTCACAGAACAGCGAGCACGAACCCTCCAGCCATAACAAGCGCGCCAGCCATCGGTCCAGATGTCATCATGACCGCCCCACCCGTGCTCGTTCCAGTGCTGGATTGCGAAGCGGCAGATTCAGACGAAGTCATACTCTCAGACGTCTCCTCAGCTGCGGCGGAGGAAGTCATGCTACCAGAAGACGTCTCTTCAGCACTGGTGGACGACATGGTCTCGGTCTCCATGGTAGACGCCGTCTCTGTGCCCCCAACAATCGTGTTTCCATTGCTAATGAGCACGGTGCTACCCTCTTGAATGTTGTTGCCGACCGTGGACAACTGGCTGAAAGGGACGGAAGACGCTCCGGCTTCGCAAGCGGTCGCTCCAAAGTTGAAGTTCCCCGTGTCGCCGCCGACGCAGCAGACCAGGTTCGAGATGTCATTGGTGTTGACGTCCCCGCCGTCGGACGTGATTACACTGCCAGGACAGCAACGATTGCCAGTTATGGAGCCGCGACAGCTCTGCAGGGCTAGTCAGCGATCGGAGTGGACCTGGGAGAGTGGAGGCTGGAAACTCACGCCTTGAGCGGCTGCGAGGCCGAGTAGCGGAAGGAAGAGAGCGAGTGAGGCGTGCATCTTGGAATGATTGATCGTGGGACTGAGGCTTGCGGTTGAGGATCTCTGCGAATGCGGGAAAGTGTGGTTGTTCGAAGTTGAGAATCAAACAGGGCATGGCATGGGAGGACCTCATACTTATACATCTGAAGCTTACAGCGCACGTCCTCGTCCCTTAATATGGTCCTGTCCACCGTCTTGCTGTTCTTGGACAGAACATTGGACGATCAGGGCGGGAATCGAAGGCATGAAGTCACTATTGGACGGAAGGCTTGAGACAAGATTAATATCGCGGGCCCGAAAGACGAGCAGCGATGCGAGTGGTGTATACCGGGCCGATCGGTAACTTGAAAGAGTAATCCGAGATCAGCCAAGCCATGCGACTCTCTCCACGATGTCAATGCGCGGGACGCCTGATATCGATTATCGACCTCAGCTGCTCAGCCTTGCCGCACGACACGACCCGACTGCTGATCAAGAACGTTGGTGGCCATCGCCGGGATCAGCTGGGTCGGGAACTTCGGGATCCGGAGTGTCGTACGCATTCCGGTGGTCTGGCATTGGTCCAGCTCGAGGCCGACAATGGTGTTCAAGGACGTGAAGTCGACATTGTACTTTTGGCAGACAGACTGCTGATGCCTGAGGCTACCAGACTTAGAACTAGTGGACGCTTTGTCAAAACCCCCATCGGTCTTCGCCGCCACTCTTTTCTTGCTTCGTCTTACCCTTACTACCTCACCTGCCTCTTTCGTACCAGCCCGATAGACAACGTTCCCTCCACGCGGAGAATGCACGGAACCTAGCATGACCGTCCATCGCCAAGCTCTTGTTCGCAGCACCGTGGTCGAGATGCGAGATCGCCGTTGGTTCACATCTCTCCGCCAAGAGACCCGCCGGAGAGCTTGTTTTCGACCGATGTAGAGACACGCCGCGGGAGAGCCTAGGATAAGTACTCGGAACACTTTCTTGCGTTTCTTGCTCAATTCATCCGCTTTGATCACTCACCGTCGCGATGGGTTTCTCTTGGGCAACGGGCGCTGCATGTGCTATTCTTGCCGCTACAGCTGTTTCTGCTGAAGACGTCTTGTACAGCGAGAGACGGCTGAACAAGAGATATATCGATGGGAACGGCAATTGGAATCAATGTGCGCGAGATTCACAATGAGATCCCGATCCGTGACTCGACTGACATTCACAGCCTTCTTCCACATCAACGACGTCCACGCCCATCTAGACGAGTTCCGCTCTTCTGGAACCGACTGCACCGATCCTACCCGAGGATGCTTCGGAGGCTACTCTCGAGTAGCGACCGTCGTAGACGAGAAGCGACCTGTGCTCAACAGCAGTCTGTTCCTCAACGCCGGAGATGAATTCCAAGGCACCTTGTTCTACAGCTATTATGGCGGCGAGAAAATCGCCGAAACCTTGAACCAGCTCGGATTCGATGGCATGACCTTGGGGAACCACGAGTTTGACGGTGGCGACGACATGCTTGGAGCATTCCTGGAAAACCTCACTTTCCCGATCATCTCGGCGAATATCAAGTCCGATGATCCGATTTTGAACGCCACAATTGTGCCATATCACATATACCCGGAATTCGACCTTGCGGTTATTGGCGTGACAACGGAGGATGTGCCCAACATCGCCAATCCTGGCAATGGAACGATCTTCACTGACGTTGTGGAAGCCGTGCAGGGCGCGATCAACGAGCTCCGTGATATTCACAATATCACCAGGATCGCCGCGCTGACTCACATTGGGTACGATCAAGATCAGATCTTGGCTGCGGAGACTACTGGTCTGCATCTTATCATGGGTGGTCACAGCCACACTTTGCTAGGTGATATGGAGGATGCTGAAGGCAAGTATCCTACCATCATTCGCAACCAGGATGATGAGGAAGTCTTTGTAGTCACAGCGTACCGCTGGGGCGAGTATCTCGGCTACATCGATGTCACTTACGACAATGAGGGCAAGATCCTGGAGTATCACGGAGCACCAATCCACCTCACCAACGAGACCGAGCAAAACTCGACCCTCCAGGCCCAGATCGACGAGTGGCGTGTACCATTCGAGGCGTTTGCGGCAGAAGAGATCGGTCAGTCGAATGTGATCCTGGATCAGGAGACCTGCCAAGAGCAAGAATGCCTTCTCGGCGACTTTATGGCCGACGCTATGCTCGCCTACCGCCGCAACACTAGCGACGAGGCAGACTTTGCCATCATCAACGCCGGTGGAATCCGAGCAACCATTGACGAAGGCGCGATCACTCGTGGGGAGGTCCTCACCTCTTTCCCATTCGGCAACGCTGTTGTGGAGATTACCATCTCCGGCGACGACCTCTGGTCCGTTCTTGAAGGCATCGTGACAGGTGTGAACCAAGTAAACGGCGATGAGGTCACCTCCTTCTTTCAAGTCAGCCAAGGCATCAAGGTGGAGTACAACCCGGAAAACAACAACGGCAGCAGACTCGTCTCCGTCACCATTGGTGACGAGCCATTGAATAGAGAGGAAGACTACAACGTCGTGACTTTGGATTTCATTGCTGGCGGAGGCGACAACTTCTTCGACATGCAATTTCCGGATGCGGTGTCGCTTGCTACGCAGGATGAAGTATTGACGGCATACATTCAACAGCAGTCACCCGTGAATATTGAGTTGGATGGCAGAATCGCAGTCGTTAACGGACAGGCGAATACAACGACGGGTGCGTCGAATGGCACGACTGGTGGAGCGGGTGGTAACACCACAGGATCTGCGCCAGAAGAGCAGCAGGGTGCGGCGACGAGGATCGGTGGAACTGTTTTAGACAGTGCTCTTTTCGCAGCAATTGTAGGCAGCGCTGTAATGGCGCTTCTGTAGACAAAGTACACATGGTAGACATTAGACGAACACCCGGCATTTCACTGGATTCGGAGGCATCACCCGACACAGCATTTCAAAAGCGCGGCACAAAGTTCGATACTCCACAGGGACCCGCTCGCATACATCGCAGGATCCACTTGTGCTGATCAACCCTTCGAACGTCCGGCACAAGATATCCGAAACTGAAGAAATACACTTCACTTCGCTTCTAGGTTTGCTCCGGCACTGATCACAACATCATGACAAATTATCAAGAAGGAACGACAGATATCAAAGCATTTACGACAAGCCAACACATGTTTGCAAGTCCCTCAACAATGCCAACAGCCCTCCACGAACAACGGAACACTGCGAACTTCACCTCAGCTCTCAAACACGCCCTGGGGCATCCCTCAACACTCCCCGGTTTTCTTCGTACAACCTACAGAGATGTCGTGGGATACTACGCCGGCCAGGATGTCGGTGAACTGGATCGAGGTGAAATGGCCGAGATGATTGTGTCGTTGAGGTGGATGGTCATGGGCATGTTTATGACTTGGTTGGCCATGGCATTGGGATTGGTCGGGTGTTTGTTGAGGGAGTGGGATCGGAAGGCGGAGAAGGGGGCGGGAGGTTGCTGAGAAGACGATGGCGGATGAAGACAGGGGCCGGTGAAAGGCGAGAATAATGCAAACCGCCTGCATGGAGCAGGCTGAGTCTGATGCTTTTTGACAGCTGAAAAATATGCTATGACTTCCCCATTCGCTGACAAGATTGCCTACCGATTGTGAGGTTTTCGCCGACTCCTCGCTATCCTGTGTCCAGGACCAGAAACCCGCTTTCGATCTTACCCGTTCCATGCGAATTAATCCTTCTCATTCGACACCCGCAATTCACCCAATCCACCTCGGCAGCTGCGTGTCCCCATCAAACATGTACTGCGGCATTATGATCTGCTTGGGCCGCGTCTCAGACCTTTTCATAAGATCCCCTTTCGCCAACATCGGATGATGTACGACAGCCATACCACCGGATGTCGAAACACTTGATCCTGCCTTTGTCAAACGCGACACAATGACCTTTTGCTCCTCTGACAGTAGTTCAACCTTATTTGGCATGGGCTTGTCTTTCTCTGCAAGGTAGCCACTTGATTGAGCTTCCGCTGCCCGACGGAAGTGACCTCCCTTCGCGGTGATGTAAGGCTCCATGATTTTACACGCCTGAGCAAGGCGACTCCGAGGCACTAACTCTGGATTCTTCCTCAATCGTCCGAAGCCGCCCAGCAAGTCATAACCGACCAGCAGTGCGCTGCCAACTCGAGTTTCTTCCATCGGTATGACCGGATCAATCACGTCTTCCGCGATTGTGTTACACAATTTGCCACATTCGGTCCACAGTCGGAGGTAATCGAAGTTTAGCATCGGCTCCTCGGATTGGAACTGCTCTGTGAAGGTTGACAAGAGCTCCTCGGCGTTGAACGTTCGCTTTTCTGCCGACGCTCCGCCGGGCTTTCCAGAGTCTGAGCTACTCTGGGCCTGCTTCTCAGATGCCAGCTCATGAAGGAATATCTGCAGCCTTTTGTTGTTAGGCAGTGGACTGCTTTTTGCACGTTCAATGTCTGCCACGAGCATCAAGAATTTGACTTTGGGCATGATCGGATCCAAATTAGGCATGCGTAGTTTCTCGGGTCGTCCCAGACATCGTTCCACGGTACGCCTTCCAGGGAGACCGAGCGCAGACTTGTATGCCTCGAAGAGCGCCTCCGGCCTGTCGGCGGACGAAGTAGTCAGCGGCGTCGAATCGGACTGTGTGGCGATCACGAAGTCCATGTCAGGCCATGCAGGAAGCAGCCCCAAGCATTTACCGGCTTGGTAGACAAAAGCGAGTGTTTGAATGTGCAACTCGCATTGAGGGAAGTTGAGGGCCCTGCAGAACGTGCCAAGTTTGGCGACCAGAGCACAGCACCCAACTTCAATCGGTATGAGATGGGCATGGTTACTCATGAGTGCGTGGTTCCTCATGCTCACTATCGTGGCCTTTTGCTCTTGGTAGTGTGGAGAGAAAACATCGCCACTTCGCGCGATCGTGGTATCCAGCTTCAAACTCTTGCGTACGTTCGTAGCCACAACCTTGCCTGAGTCAAAGAACTTCATTGCTTTTGCTTCCAAATCCGGGAATCCTCCGGGATACTGCTGTTGATGCACCGCCATGACAACCTTCTGAGCCTCGATCCCGCGAAGTGCCTGGTCGAATACGGCGGACCCGTCGAACAGGCGTGGCCCAAGAATGTCTGCCACATCGATGTACATTTGGCAGGCTACAACAAGCCATGTCGGAAGTAGGCCAGATTTGCAGTACTGATGTAAGCCCCAGAAGAACTCCTTCCGGAGACCAGACGTGTTCTCAGCCGTGTAGCCTGTGAAGACATTGCCGACCAGTACTTTGACGAAAGGGTGCTGCGCAAGTGTCCGCCTGAGAACATGTTTCTGCTTGCAGTGTCCAGTACGCTGCACGCCCTTGCGAAGATTGTCCACGTTTTTCCAGTACCAGTTGAATTGTGCGCAGAACAATCCGATTGCCTCAGTGCCAGTGTACGCCAGTAATCCTGAAATGTCCAAGTCCTGAAATTCTTCCAATGGTCCGTGCTTGCGATAGTTGACCAGATACGCCAGCGGGTCGTGGTCATCCGTGTGTGCTTCAACTTGAAGAAGTTTGCATACGCGATGCCATGTGTTCAAATCAGGGTTCATCGCGGTGAATTCTTCCTCCGCGCAATTAAGAAGACACAGAGCCGCGTGCGTCGCCATGGAAGCAAGCATGAAGGTAATCTCGCCGGTCATGTATCGCCTCCAAGTATTGTTCACGTTGACGCGGACATCTCTGAGTTCCCCAAGAAAGCATAAGCAGGCCAAAACGTCTTCGTGGTCTTGCTTCTTGAGGACAAAGACAGCCTTCGATAGGCTCGTGGTCTTCGAAGGAGATGAGGTCTCTGAGGTACTGTCTCCATGTGTTCGCTTGTCATGAATCTGGATATCTGGGGCCGGAGACATCTCGTGCCCATGGCCTGTATCATTGTCGTTGGGTATCGAGGAGAATGGTGGTTGCAGATGTTCTTGAAAAGTCTGCGCAGCATTTGTCAGGTGGCGTTGAACCTCGATCAAAATGCCGATGAAGTGCTGGTGTCCCGAGTCTTTCTTAGCGGCCTCCCCGCTCTGATCCGTTGTTCTCTTCTTGTAGATATCCGCCACAGCTTGACGTCCTTCAATGGTCTTCGTCAAGGCGGTGAGAATGTTCGGAGGAACCGTGGTCGGCGGCACGCTTTGGACAATACCGAGCGTCAGACCAATCAGCTCTGATGGGAGCACCTCAACGGTCCCTCCTTGAGCTGCAGATATTCGCGCACTCTTGGTCTTCAATGCCGATACCAGTTGCGAGATGTCAGCGCATTTGATGGCTGTTGCGGTGAGCCAGGAGGTGATCTTCTCGGTCCCACGCTTGTAGCGCAGGTAGCGCTCAGTGAGCGGAAGCTCTTCTGGCATATTTCCAATGCGCCGTGATGTATGAAAATCTTGGTGGTCGAGGTCGCATCTGAAGATTTGTATGAGTTCGGGTCGTCCGAGTGAATGCGTAGTAAGTCATTGTGAGAAAAGCTCGGCCTTGCATGTGAAAATCCGGCGCAGAGTCTCGCACGTGAATACCATCCGTTTGCAGAGCGAGACTTCGAGTGACGGGGAGGGGCAAAGCGGATACGTGCATAATCAAACAGTGTTCCCGTGAATTGTGCGTCACGGGCATGCGGGTTCAGGGAGTAGTGGATTGATGTTTGTCGCCCGTCGATTCCAGTAGAAGTGAAGCCTGTGTGACGGATCAGCTGAGTCGGTACATCGAAGAAAGTTGACGTATCAGCATCGTGGGCTTGGAATCATGCAAACGCCCATAATCTGGTGCGCGGCGTCAGTCGACTCGAGTTGCGGACACATACTGGAGTGGAAGACAGCTGATGTGTGAACATCATGGTAAATGCTCCATACGTAAGCAATCCGTTCGCTGATCCTCCTCATTCTGCGTGACGTCCGGGGCATCCTCGGCCAGTAATCCAAAAAGCAAAAACTCCTTCCCAATTTCAATGGGCCATGTGTGCGCGAGTGGGTATCTTGAAAGACCGCAATCTCCTCCTCCTCCTTGATGGTGTAAAGAAGCCCAAAGCCGAGTTCAAACAACTGGCAATGCTCAAACTGCTTAGAACAAGCAAGAAGTCGTAAATACTTCAGCGCTCGCCATCTCCGAATCCCTAGACATAGTGTTGTCAGCACGATACTAAAGAAGATGTGCGGAGCATCAAACTTACGTAGATCGGGTTTCCTACGCGGTTGAGTACGAACACCACATCTGTGACGCAGACCGTCTTCCGTCCTGAGAGCTCGACGACCGCGGCGATATCCTTGAGAAGCTGCAAATAAGAGTTTAGTGAAATGTCGAGCAGCAGCGTAACTTGGCCCAACTCACAACTTCCAGACGCTTTCTCAAGACGAGACGAGTCTCCTCGTAGATCCCGCCTGCAATACGCTTGATTCCACCACGGCGGGCCATTCGACGGATGTCGCCTTTTGTGACGCCTTGAATATTGTCGCGTAAGATCTTGCTATTATGAGTTAGCGATAGGTGTCGAAAGGCCATCCTTCATTCGACGTACCGGTGCCGCTTGTGTGGAGTGACGCCGAGTCCCTTGGATCCAACTCCGCCGTGGAACGAGGTCTTTCCTTTGCCGCCAGTCGAGGAAGCGGTCGGACGCGGCGCAGAGCTCGACGAAGCGTGCGGCACATCTGAACGGATGATGGCGTTACTGTTGCGATATCTCGCCATCTCTCGTTGTCCTGCTATGACTGCTTGGAGAATATGTTGAGTTGGGGCAGTAATGTTGTGATGTTGTGGTCAAGTCGATAGCGGCGGCGTAGTGGCGCGGTAGAAGCTAGGCGAGCTTCCTTGCAGCTCTCTGTTCACTCCCGTCGCGAATCGATACTGAAACAAGTGATACCCGCCAATGATCTGGAAGTGATTGAAGAAGTGAAGTGAGGTTGTACAACAGGACATCAATATTTGATGGCACGCGGCGGCTATCCATGGAACGGGCCGCCGATGTGCGGAGTTAAAGGCTAGCGCCGTCGATAATGTTCGAGAATTTTGAAGCTGCAGGTCGACGTCTTGAACTGCTTCGTACATTTCTGTCGCAGAAGTCGAAGATGGGTCGCGCAGTGTCACCAGCCCTGTCGGAGAACGAGTTCGATATCTCGAAGAATCTCCTTGGCGATGGCGGGCTTGACAGCGATTCGGATGCCGAGAATGAAGTGAAGAAGATTGTTGGAGCGGTGGATGCTGCAGGCAGTGACGATGAGGACGATGCGTTCATTACAGCGGCGCAGGCTGCTGCGAACAAGAAGGGAGACGGAAAAAGCGGGAAGAAGGCCGGCGCATTTCAGACGATGGGTCTCAACACTCACTTGCTCAAAGCGATTACACGAAAAGGCTTCTCCGTCCCGACTCCGATTCAGCGAAAGACGATTCCTCTCATTCTGGATGGACAAGATGTGGTTGGCATGGCGAGAACAGGTTCGGGAAAGACGGCGGCATTCGTGATACCCATGATTGAAAAGCTCAAGTCGCATAGTGCCAAAGTCGGGGCAAGGGCGATTGTGCTGTCACCGTCACGAGAACTGGCATTGCAGACATTGAAGGTCGTGAAGGAGATGAGTCGAGGGACAGATCTTCGGACAACGTTGCTGGTGGGAGGAGACAGCCTGGAAGAGCAGTTCAGCAGCATGGCCAGCAATCCAGACATCATCATCGCTACACCTGGACGATTCGAGCATCTCAAGGTTGAGATGAGCTTGGAATTGTCCAGCGTGAAGTATGTGGTGTTTGATGAAGCTGACAGACTATTTGAGATGGGTTTCGCCGCTCAGTTGCTCGAGATCATGCATTCCCTTCCTTCGAACAGACAGACTCTGCTATTCTCCGCCACTTTGCCCAAGTCGCTCGTCGAATTTGCCCGAGCCGGTCTCCAGGATCCGAAACTTGTGCGTCTGGATGCGGAAAGCAAGATTGCGCCAGGTCTCCAGAGCGCATTCTTCACTGTCAAGCGTGCGGAAAAGGAGGGCGCGCTTCTGAACATTCTCCAAGACATCATCAAGATGCCGACAGGAGAGACAGTGGCGAGCAAGAAGGCAAAGGAACCCAAGCAAAGAGACAACAAGAAGCGAAAGCGCGGTGCAGACGGTGTACCTGCAGGTGAGATGCCTTCCGAGCACTCCACGGTCATCTTCGCTGCGACCAAGCATCATGTCGACTACCTCGCCAATTTTCTCAAAGCTTACGGATACGCCACTTCGTACGTTTACGGATCTCTAGATCAGACAGCACGAAAGATGCAAGTTCTGGACTTCCGTACTGGCATGACGAACATCTTGGTTGTGACAGACGTGGCTGCTCGTGGTCTCGATATTCCCATTCTCGCCAACGTCATCAACTACGACTTTCCCTCACAGCCAAAGATATTCGTCCATCGTGTTGGAAGAACTGCTCGTGCCGGAAAGGAAGGATGGAGTTACAGCTTGGTGACCGGGCAGGACATGCCATACCTGCTTGATCTACAACTATTCCTCAGCCGCAAGCTGATTGTGGGCAAGGTCGAGAAGGAGCCGGGCATGTTCTCTAACAATATCGTGGTGGGAGCCATGCCAAGAGACAAGATGGAGCGGTACTGTGAGGAGGCGCTTAAGTTGTTGGAAGAGGACGATGATCTTACTGCGATGCGTGAAGTGGCTGGCAAGGGAGAGAAGCAGTACTTGCGAACACGAAACTCTGCATCGGCGGAGAGTGTGAAGCGTACAAAGTCAATCCTGCACACCGAAGACTCCGCTGCGACGAATGTGCTTTTCGACGATGGCCAGGACGCTTCACTAGAACAGCAAAGACTGGACATGCTCGCACGAGTCAGCGGCTTCCGACCTAACGAGACCGTCTTTGAGTTCGGGCAAAGAGGCAAGCTTAATGAAGCAGCAGAGATGATGAAGAACCGCCGCGCGAAAGTGCAGCCGAAACGTCAACAAGCGGACCCAGACGAACTCGACGAAGCCGCAAATGCATCCCGCAATCCCGACGTAGAAGACGCCTTCTCCGATTCCGAGGAGGAGCTTATCCTCACCCAACCCAATGCAGACGACATGGCCGAAGCCTCGGACTCCGAGATCGAGAAGACCTTCACAACACCCTCCGAAGAAGCACTCATGGGCGGCAAGAAACGCAAAAAAGCCAATTGGCAGGACAACGAGCACTTCATGTCCTACACACCCTCCACACTCAACCTCGCTGAAGATCGCGGATACGGTGTGCACTCCGGTGGTACCAATGCTACGACTGGCAACCCACACTTTCTCGAAGCTGCCCGCGGTGCAACGATGGATTTGACGAATGATGAGAGCAAGTCCTTCCAGGACGCAACAAAGGCGAAGGGCTTGAGATGGGACAAGAAGAGTAAGAAGTACGTTGCACGCGCAAACGACGAAGACGGATCCAAGGGAGCGAAGATGATTCGCGGAGAATCAGGGCAGAAAATCGCTGCGTCCTTCAAGTCTGGCCGCTTCGATGCCTGGCGGAAAGCCAATCGCGTGGAGCGGATGCCTCGGGTCGGTGAGATGGAGAAGGCAGGATCGCATTTCAGCCAGGGTGTTGGAGGTGGTGGTGTTATCGGTGGTGGAAAGAGGTACAAGCATAAGCAGGAGCGGGCGCCTAAGGAGGCGGACAAGTACCGCGATGATTATGAAGTGCGGAAGAAGAAGGTGGATGCGGCGAGGGAGAAGAGAGTGGGTAGATTTGCGGAGGGCAAGGGGAAGAGTGAGTTGAGGGGCGCGGAGGATGTGAGGAAGATTAGGAAGTTGGCGGAAAGGAAGAAGGAGAAGAATGCGAGGCCGCAGAGGAGGAGGTGATGATCATGGCCTAGTTTGTACGTTATATCTCCACCGATAGAGCAGCTCCACCATACTGCGGACATCAGGAGGTACCTTAGCGAACCACAACAGTGCGACGGGCTGCCCTCTGAATGCTTATGTCAGCGTTGACGGGTAGAACTACCTCCGTTCACTCGCGACCTCTTTGTCTCCCTTCATACATCAACTATTCGTTTTGCAAGCTTTGCAACATTCTTCAAAGCAGACATCTGGTTACAAACTTCTCGATAATCTCCAAGGTGTGCCCGTCGAAGCTTGACGCGAGAAAGGACGGCACGCTCTGAGTATGGAACGCAGCAAATGATGCACGCAACAGTCCTCATTCCATTCCAGACCCGCTCTCATTACGCCTCACGGTCCCAAGATGAGTGAAGAATCTCATTGCTACATCCCAGCACACCAACAGCAATGTCAACATATGCAGCCACCAATACATGCATCCACGAGCTCATGGCGCGGCCGAGATGATATGTACTGCCTCACAACGAGCAAGGCCCGACAGTTTGCACTAGTCGATGCCTCATCTTCGTCCAAGCTAGCCAATATAGGTTGCCGCATGCTTAGCGTCCACACTATTTGGACGTACCAAATTCTCGACACCTCGCGGGCGGAGATCAAAGCCAACTACCCGGGCCTTCAAGCGCGTACGTGGCGGACTGGTGGGCTGTGGCTTCAGAGATCGAACCTACGGCGAAATGCAGTTCGAACATCGGGTCTGCCATTTTTCGGCAGCCAAGTTGAACTCATGCTGTCGATGGAAACGTTCTGTTCAGCCGACAACCACAATTTCTGGCTGGCTGACTGACTTTGAACTCACAGCGAAGGAGCGCACCACATCATAGACTGGTTGTATCATTCGTCCCAGGATATGCCCGAGCACTGGTTGCTTGAAAGTAGGTTACACCGCCCAGATGGTATTGCTCGCCTCACAAACGAGCATTGCCCTGCGCACTTGAATCGCACGCCCGTCGCTGCTATTGCAAGCTGGACACGTCGTTGCTCGCTGCACCCGTTGCTTCCTTGCCTATCCCTGTTGACTGCAGCGCCGCTCTACAATTGATCACCGTCAACTCTGGCAGATGCCAGCAGACATCCGAAATTGGTCGTTGGGAGGGCCGCCGTATGAGGTATCTTCGCTACCGATGGACTGAAGATGTGAATTTCCACTAATTTCATCTACAGTCTGACAACACCAGCACACGGCGACACGACGGGTACTGGGCCAGGTATCCTGATACAACTCCTATAAAGAGGCAAGGACATCGCAAGTCAATCGTGCCATCTCTTCCCCTTCGTTTGCGTCTTCTTCCTGTGTTCACCTCCACTCTGCGAAATGCTTTTCCACACGCTGCTCGCGGCTGGTCTCCCTCTCACTACGGCCTTAACCCATGCCGCTCTGGACTCACAACCAGCCGCTGCTGAGCTGTCACTCGACAAGAGACAGTCTATATGCGGCGTCTCTGGCTACGATGATGACAATCACAAGCCATTCGAAGTCATCCTGAAGAAGGCGTGGAATGCGGAACAATGTTCGGCCTATTGCAAGAGCAGGGCGAGGTGTCAGAGCTTTGCCATTGGTAACGATGAGTGCAAGCTGTATTGTGAACCCGTGTCTGGAACTTACAAGTCGGGCCGGTCTCAGTACAAGTTCTACGGGAGAGATTGCCCATACAGTCCTTCCAAGCAGTCAGTCAACACGGCACAGACGGCCTCGCAGAGACCAGCAAGTACCGGAATTACGACGATGAGGACGTCAACGAGGACTTCAAGTATCAGTACTTCAACTATCAGTACTTCGACTACGAGGACGTCAACCCCAGGCTTGTCTCCCACAAGAGTGTCAACCACTGCTACAACAGTCACTACGAGGTGAGTGTGCGTCGTTCTGCCAAGGATGATGTACATGGCTAATATAGAGCAGGCCGACAACGACAGCATCGACCACTCCCCCCACGACTCTTAGTACGACAGCCTCTGAGAGTCCTAGTACGACAGCCTCTGCGAGTCCTAGTACGGCAGCCTCCACGACAGCCTCCCCGAGAGCCTTCACGACGACAGCCTCCACGACGACAGCCTCCCCGACAGCCTCCACGACAGCCTCTGCGAGTCCTAGTACGACGGCCTCAACGACAGCGTCCGCGACAGCCTCAACGATGACAGCCTCACCGACAGCCTCAACGACGACAGCCTCCACGACAGCCTCCACGTCAACCTCCACGACAGCCTCAACGACGACAGCCTCCCCGACAGCCTCAACGACAGCCTCAACGACGACAGCCTCAACGACGACAGCCTCCCCGACAGCCTCAACGACGACAGCCTCTACGACAGCCTCCACGTCAACCCCCAATACAATTAACCCAACCTGCGCAACCTTCTTCCTCCAAGCCATTGAGGATGGATCCTTCCTGTCAGCATCAGTAGACGGGAACAACATCGTATCCACGGCCGATAGTTCCGCCGCCACGAGGTACCGAATCGACGGCAACCAGCTTATCGACGCCAGCACCAGCAGCATCTGGTCGAAGAACTCCGGCACCACCATCGACGCGGTGAAGACACAAGACAGCCTTCCCGCCACCGAAATCGCAATAACCTGCGAATTTCTCCCCGAGACTGCCAACACGCTGAGCTGTGAAGACCCCACGAACACGGCGGTCAACAAGCTCGGCTTCTGCGCAAGTCTGGACAACAGTCTGGCCCTAGCGGACGGCGGTGCCGACTGCACATTCTACAACTACCGAGCCGTGTGCGAGACAAGCCCTTTCACCCCGCCCTTCCTCATCAGCGCAACCGACCCCGCCACGGGAAGTTTTCTAGGCTACATCACCGCCGCCTACTTCTCCTTTGGCATCCGGGACCTCACCACCACAGCCTCGGAAGCCCTGCAAGTGACCTACGACCCGTCCAGCGGTGAGACGGGACACCCATCCCAATTGACCATCACGTCTCTCAACTCGGCCGACTATCAAGATCTCACACTCCTCTCCATTCTAGCCTTTGTCCAGACTTCCGAGGACAATCCCCCGCAGGACATGCGGTCTGGATCGAACAAGTACGTCAGTGGATGCAGTAACAACACCACCACCTGCCCCTAACTGACCCTTTTTCGAATACGATTTCATTGTGCTGACATGTCCGTCCGTCCAACAATAGCTATGGTTTCCTCGGAAATTCCCAGTCCACGCCCCGTGGCCAGACGTCGCAAGACGTCGACAGCTCGATTCAACGAGCGACCGGTGTCGTCTTGCCCTCGCAGACTGCCATTGTGAGTAATTAGCCCCGCCCCTGCCCCTCTTCCCTCGCTATCTTCTAGTCACGGAAAGAGGGTTTTCCTTCTTCTTCTTCTCGTTCTAACGCCGAATTTCCGCCACGCAAAAGTGGACCGTAAACGGCATCACCCACGAGCTGAGCGCGCTCTGGATCAACACTCCCGATGGTAAGTTCGTCCCCCACCCCCCACCCTCCATCTTTCCGTTGCGCGGTTGATTGAACAAACATACCTGCCTTGCCCGTTAAACTGACCCTTCTCCCCTTCCTCCAGTCCCACCGGCGACGGCGACTCTCGTCCCGATTTTGAACAGCAATGGAGGCAACGGGGTGTACTTTACGGGCGATGCGGAGGCTCTCAGCGCGAGATTTCCGGGCGAGACGTGGCAAGCGTTGAGGTTGAGGCTTGTGTCGGTGGGGGAGAGGGTTGTTGGGTAGGAGAAATCGTTTCGATGGCTGGCTATTGCATGTGTGAGGGGGAGTCGGTTGGAGAAAAGGACTGTTTCCGTTCGGATTTGCTTGCTGGTTTTTTTTTTCGCGGAACGTATCTAGTGTAAGAGACTGATGACTCTGTTGTACATCCTGATCCAAACTCCCAAAAATCGCAACATATTCACTCCATACATCACCGTTCCTCCTTCTCTCTTCAACTCATCCGTCATCATCTCACACAGGCAATCCCCTCACTCTCAAACATACTCCACCTCCCCATACTTCTCATTCTCCCCTCCACTCCCCCTCGTGATCCTCCCCGCCGCACTCCTCAACACGCCCTTATTCGCATCCACCACTCCACTCACCCACTTCTCCTCGCTGCCCTCCACTTTAAACGTCGCACTCGCCAACCCTTCCCGATGCGAGTTTGCGTAAATCGTCTCCCACGCGCCCTTGGGCACTTCAAATGTCTCGTGGTAGATACTGAGATGGCTGTGTTGCTTGACCGTGCGATTCCACCAGTCCCACGCTTTGCGGTGGAGTTCGCTGTGGGCGAATGCTTGCAGGCCTTCGAGCGTGCGGAAGTAGCCGACGGACAGGTTGCCATTGGAAGAGGAGCGGGACGCGGCGTCGAGCCAGGATGTCATGCCTAGGAAACCGAATTCCTCCGCGCGCTCGTCGAGTTCGGTTGCCATGGATTGGAAGTAGCCGCCGAGATCTTTGTAGCCCGGAGCGAGGAGGCCCATGGGGTGGTTTGTGCGGGCGCCGATGTGGAAGACGACGATGGATGAGTTGGCGGGTTGGGCGGAGAAGGTTCCGTCCGGTTGAGGGATTTGGGCGGAGAATTTACCCGGGATTATGTTGGACATGTTGGGGTTGGTGAGGATGTTGATGGTTTGGAGGTAGGTGGTGAGGAGGCGGAAGAGGATGAGGGTGAAGGCTGGGAGGAGGGAGAGGCGGCCGAGGAGGAGGAAGGCGGTGCCTTGGGCGAGGGCGCCCATGGCGAGCCATGTTGTGATGTCGAAGTTGTCGCGGAGGACCTGGTGGGTGGGGAGTGGTTAGTTGATGGAGGGGAGGGTGTGGGTGATGGTGGACTGCACGTACTGTGGTGTTTTTGCCGGGACCGAACCATGAAGCACTAGGACGAGATGTCGACGGCGCCAACAGGGGTTTGAGGGGTTCTCCTGCTTTTGACATGGTGTATATGTGGAAATGTCTCGGTATGGAGTAGACTAGATCTGCGAGGTGGATCTTTCGTCTCGTGGATGTGCTTCGTAGCGATTTTGAGATGCTTGTCTGGAGAGTCGTCGAGATGCTGTTGATATCGAGATATGTTTTGGGGAGATCCTTCGACCTTATACTATCTGACAGAACTCAAATCCACCTCAACGATGCGGAGTTGTCGAGGTCCAGATGTCATCGGTGGTCGATGGGTCGAGGTTGATCACTCATCTTACGTCCGCTTCAGCCAAAAGCCGGAGTTCTTACGCCCGTAAATCCTTCGATCAGCCACCAGAGCTGCCGAATGCAGCTCGCACTGCGAACCTCAGCTGTGCAAGCCGTCTTCTGCAAACGGCCGACGGAGGAACTCGACACGTCGCGACGAACCAGGTCAAGTTGGTTTTGACGATGACTTGGAGAGGAGATGAGACAAAGACACGTTTGCACGGCCACAAATCTCCAGCCACTTCCAAGTAATTCTACATCCAGCTTGTGGCGCTCGACATTCCAAACCTCACCGTCCTCACATGCCACTTCTTTCACGTCTTCGGACACCAAGGTCCACGAATGATCCGGCGTATGGAGAGGAGACGTTGAGTGAGCAGCGGCAAGGCAACCAGAAGAAGCACATCGCCTTCGAAACACCCCCGAGTCCTCTTCCGCGAAACCACACCATGCCACCCCACCGCTCCCCCTCCCCCACCTTCTCCATCTCCACCACAGCCTCCGACCGCGCCCTCGCAAACGACCTCTTCAACCCCTTTGGAATCTTCCGCAAACCAACCTTTGTCCACCAGTACGCCTCTCCCTCTCCCATCCCACCCATCTCCCACCCAACCACCTAACCCCCCTCCCCCCCCCCCTCCAGGCGAAACTCCCCCCCAACCCTCCACCCCTTCTACACCACCCCCCTCCTCTCCCCCCTCCTCTTCGACAACACCGACTCCTCCGCCCGCGACCACCTCGCCGCCGAACGCACTTTTCTCTCCTGGCTGCGCTTGGCAATCTACAT
The DNA here is from genome assembly GCF_000219625.1 of Zymoseptoria tritici IPO323. NCBI lineage: Eukaryota > Fungi > Ascomycota > Dothideomycetes > Mycosphaerellales > Mycosphaerellaceae > Zymoseptoria > Zymoseptoria tritici. The sequence continues at coordinate 994,712 of NC_018210.1, read as the reverse complement.
GTCCGTCGTGGCGACCGCGATTCTCATTTCTTTCCATCTCAAACATCAACCTTCCCCGACGGAGAGGAAGATTGCGCTGCCGTTGGGAGTGGTGTTTTGGGTGCTCGCGTTGGGGTGTCTTGGAGCCGGGGTGGGGAATTATGTGAAGACTGTGGAGGGGTATGCGAGACGGGAGGCGGTGGTGCAGAGTGGTTGGGGGACGCAGGTGGTGAGTCTGATGCTTTGCTGTGCTGTTGACGTGGTTGTGGATGGGAGGGAGAAGGGCTGTTACTGATGTGTGAGTTAGGTGTTTACGGTTGTCGCGGCGGCGATTGTGGCGGCTTGTGTTTTGTTCTTGTCCATGGAGGTGGAGAGGTCTTCTTGAGGAGGTCTGACGCTTTGCGATAATGATGCTATGGCAATGCAAATCTCTGGAATCCATTCAGTGTGTCGGATACGCCGTCTCTGGGGCAGTGCCCGGTCTCTGCTCTTGTGTGACATCGCATTTTGACTCATGGCGGCATTCTTGACCACCTGAGATACTGCTGCAGTCTTTCCTCGTTCATGCTCTCCACTCGATTCATCTCTTGATCAGATACCGTGCTCTTTGCTGTGTGATCTCTTCCTCAAATCTCCAAAATCGCCCACGTCGCATCATCCACCGTGGTATACACCCTCCCCAACCCCAACAACTCATCCCCCGCCTTCATCACCTCACTCAACTCCATATTCACCCTCCCCGCAATATCCTGCGCATGCAACCCCTCATTCGTCTGCGGCGTACTCTTCAAACACGAATACACCTTTCTCGCCGACGCACTCACCCCCGAGATATCCCCTCCCCCACCACCACCTCCATTCTGCTGCGCCAGTTGTTGTCCATACCCGTTCGCACCCGGTTGTTGTCCCTCGTTGCCTCCTCCGGGCGGCCCCTTGGTAAGCTGCAAATGCACCACCGTCGCCTCCAGCAAATGATACGAAATCTCATTGAAGTCCTGAATCGGCCGCACATTAATCGCCCCGACGTGCCGCTTATTATTAAACGCCTTCAGTCGTCCCCACACCCGCGCATACCCCTGCTCCACCGGTTTCTGCTTCCCTCCTCCTCCTCCTCCTCCTTCCGCGGGCTCAAACGCTTCCGCGTCAATCCACACTTTGACTTCAATACTCCCCGTGCCGTCGTCCATTTTATACGTCACGTTGGTCGTTTGCGTGGAGATGTTCCGGATTTGTCCGATGAAGGTGACTTGGGTCATTTCGGTATCGTCGACCATGAAGTGGTCGGCGTCGGGGTGTGGGTGGTGCGCGTCGAGGAGTTGTTTGATGGTGACGGGCCGGAGGGTGTCTTTGCCGTAGCCGGTGCGTTTGGTTGCGCTGTTGTCGTTGGCGGACTGCGAGCCCGGCATGAAGCCGCCGCCGGAGGCTCCGCCTTGGGCGCCGTAGGAGGTGGTGGAGTAGCCGTAGTCTGTGAGGGTGTTGTTAGTAGGAGTGGGAGTGGGAGTGAGGTGGTGAGGGTGATAGTACCCATGGTGGCGGTGACGGCGGTGATGTTGTCGGCGGAGAGTTGTGTAGATGGTTCACTGAGAGAGTGCTTTGGAAGTGTTGCTGTTTGCCTAAAACTTGCCCCACCAAAAGAGAAGACGCGTCGATGTAAAAGCGTGTCGCGAGCGTGCCGAAATGATACGGTCGCCCATTGAGATGAGATGGACAGAAATTGTTCTCGACCTCCACAGCTTCCAGAATCTCCTCACATCTCTTGCTACAATCACAATCACACCATCTTCGAGGGCAGATCACAACAGACGTGCATCGACAAGATCATGCGCTGCATGATACTCCAACGACGTAGCACTCGCAAGCTGCCATGTGTGCATACGGCGACACGACCATCATCCGCTTATACGCTGGCATGAGTCGTCAAGCGTCCCTTGGATTGCGTGATGCATTTCGCCTCCTTCGTTTCAAAGTACCGCAACGTATCAAGGTTCCGGGTTGTTTCCAGGATACACAAGAGCCTCCATCTGCTTTGAAATGCATACGCCTTCGATTCCAACATGATGTGATTGTTCACCAGCTGATCATAGGTCTTGACATTCCCTCCAGCACAGTGAAAGACTATGCCAGCCCTGCCCACGGTAACTCCATCTTCAGGTCCTATTGCTGGAGACGTTGCTATCTCGGAACTTGATCATGGCGTCACAGACGGGTGATGGCAACAACACATCCGAGAGTACATCGCTACTGTCAGGGACCATCGCCGAAAGCTACCACGCCATCGACAGAACTGAGCGCCATGACTCCGCCATCGAAATCAAGCCTCCTCCCTCCGACGTCGAGGCCGATGTACTGCCCGAGACGAGCGCACTTGGTCGCAACCTCACTTGGAGTAGTGCATACATTTTGACCATCTCCCGCGTTCTTGGATCAGGAATCTTCGCCGTACCCGGAACGATCCTCGCAGCAGTCGGTTCCCCAGGTCTGGCATTGACATTATGGATCGTCGGCGCTCTCCTAGCATACTTCGGATTGATGGTCGCTCTGGAGTTCGGATCCATGTTGCCACGCTCTGGAGGAGACAAAGTCTATCTCGAGTTCACATACCGCAAGCCAAAGTACCTCGTCAGTATACTGGTGGCCACACAGGCGATCTTGCTCGGGTTCACCGCAAGCAACTGCATCATCTTTGCCCAGTACATGCTTTTCGCCTTCGGCATTGATGAATCAGAAGGTGCTCGCAAAGCCATTGCTGTCGGATTGTTGACCTGGGTTACCTTCGTTCATGCCTGCTTCATGGAGACCGGCATTCGCATCCAAAATGCTCTTGGCTGGATAAAGATTGCTATGATGATATTCATGATCCTCAGCGGCATCTTCGTTGTTCTCTTCCGCCACAACGATACTGCAACAGCGCTCCAATCTCCAACAGCTAAACATCTACAATGGTCCTGGACTGCCCTCTGGACTGGCAGCATCTGGTCCCTCGGCGCCATCGCAACCTCAATCCTCAAAGTCTTCTACTCGTTCGCCGGCCTCAACAACGTCAATAATGTCCTCAACGAAGTCAAGAACCCTATTCGAACGCTCAAGTCCGTCACGCTCACCGCCCTGGTGACCGCATGCGGGATGTACCTCCTGGTCAACATCGCTTACTTCAGCGTTGTACCCCTTGATGAGGTTCGGAACAGTGGTGGACTCATCGCCGCCCTCTACTTCGAACGAGTCGTTGGGACATCAGTCGGACGCCGCTTCCTCCCTCTCATGGTAGCTCTAGGCTGTGTTGGCAACGTCATGGTCGTGACCTTTGCTCTTGCTCGATTGAACCAGGAAATCGCCCGGACGGGTCTCATCCCTTTCTCGCGCGTCCTATCCTCCAACGCGCCGTTCGGCTCGCCCCTCGGCGGACTGCTCGTACACTACATCCCATCGGTCCTGGTGCTGGCAATCCCGACTGGCGATGTCTACTCCTTCATCCTAGAAGTGGAAGGATATCCAGCTCAGATCTCCGCTCTTGCTGTTAGCTTTGGTCTCATCTGGCTTCGATTTAGACGGCCGGACTTACAACGACCATACAAAGCCTGGATTCCGGGAGTCGTCATTCGGATGGGCGTCAGCGTGGCTCTTCTCGTTGCGCCATTCTTCCCAAGTCCGGCTCAGAAGTCGGGTGTGTTCGGAGCGGCGGCTTATGCTTTGGTTGGTATTGCAGTGTAAGTCAGGCGGCACTCTGTCCATTCAGGACTGCTGTATTAACGACACCCACAGGCTCACCCTCGGCGTGATTTACTGGTTGATGTTTGCCATTGTGCTGCCGAAATGGCGAGGCTATGCCTTAGCGGATGAGACAGAGGCATTAGACGATGGCACGACTATCACTAAAGTGGTCCACGCGCCGATATGAATTCTTGGAGGGAACAGTTATTCTATGGATATCGCTTGCTGATGCACTAGTGCCAGCGCATTTCTATGACAAGCATGTTCATCTTCATCGCTCGCGCGATCGCTATACGATGTTCCGGGTGTTCCGAATGAAGAATAGAACGACATGGAGTCGTATCCGATTTTCGCACCAATCAAAGCACGTCCGTGTCTCTCCCTGTCGCGGAAGATGAACAGCGATCTTCCTTGGCAGTAAAATTACTCCGGATCTTGGCTTCCCCGGACCTTCCGTAATAGGCAGGCGATCGACCGGGATCTCGACGTGGAGAGCTGCATGCTGGCTATTCTTCCGGCGGCTCCACTCTTGTATCAGATTGACGAACGAATCTCAGATGCATATAAGCACTGACACACCCGCAGGATACACCCTCCACTCCCCCAAATCAACCGCTTCCAACCGCCATCATGCTGCCTCTAACCCTCCTCTCCACCGCCACCCTCCTGGCAGCAACAGCCTTCGCCCTCCCCCAATCCTCTCCTCAACCAGACCTCTTCACCCGACAGTCATCCACCGCCAAAGTCGGCTATCTCCTCACCACCTTCCCCGTCGAAGATGAAGCCATCTACATGTACCTCTCCAAAGGCAACGACGCCCACACCTGGCAACAACTCACAACCGACGGCTCCAACGGCGCCATCCTCCGCTCCACCATCGGCGACAAAGGCGTGCGAGATTCCAAAATCGTCCGCGCGAAAGACGGAAGCAAATACTGGCTCATCGGCACGGATCTCCAAGTCAACAACAAAGCCGACTTCAACGTCGCCTCCCGCTTCGGCTCCCTCAAAATCATCATCTGGGAGTCCACCGATCTGGTCAACTGGTCTTCTCCCCGCCTCTCCCCGAACCTCACAGACTCTTCCGCGGGAAACGTCTGGGCGCCCGAAGCCGTGTGGGATGAAAGCTCCCAGACGTACTTTGTCGTCTTCGCTTCGCGCTTCTTCCCCGCCACGCCGGCCGATCGGTCGGGACCGCAACCGCCGAATAAATTAATGTATGTCACCACGACGGACTTCAAGACGTTCTCGGCTGCGAAGGAGTACCTCGCGCCGGGGTATCCTGTCATCGATGCGACGTTTTTAAAGGCCGATAATGAAGGCGCTAGGGTGTGGTATCGATGGGTCAAGGATGAGAGGGATTTGTTGATTTATCAAGAACGGTCGGCGAATGGACTTCTGGGACCTTGGAGTCGGGTTGGTGGTGCTTCGGATTCGGAACGGATCACGTTTGCGAAGCAGTATAGCAATAATGAGGGGCCGTTGGTTTTTAAGGACAATGTAAGCATCCCTCCCCGAGACCTCGCCAGGTATTAGTCGACTAATGTGAATGCAGGTCGACTCCGGTCTCTTCCACCTGTGGATCGACGAGAACTCATTGCAGACGTACATCCCGGCCACGGCGAGGACGTTGGGCAGCATGTCGGCGTGGAAGGCGGAGGCGCTGAAGGGGTTCCCGAATCATATCAAGCATGGCAGTGTGGAGAGTGTGACGCAGGCGCAGTATGATGCGTTGTTGAAGAAGTATCCGGCGAAAGCCGCCAGTGTACATTCCTAGGAATGCTTGATGGCGATGGGGTAACGCTGAAATGGCACGCCGAAGCGATGCCCACGAAGTCTCGAAGAATGTCGATACCGATACGAATGAATTCGAACGAACGGAGTCGTTATTAAGATGTAGCTTGCTGCTGCCGCCTGAGCTGGTTGTCTTTGCAGTTGCAAAAATCCCTCCAATCGAGTGCCGATCATGTCCGATTCTGGCAGGTGCTCGGTATGTGGGTCACGCCGGGGTGATCCATGACGAACTTCTCGGGGCCATCTGCCACTTTCACTCGCATCTACACAACATCGTTTATCAAGTAAGTCAAAAGTTCAGGAACCCGGAACGCATTCGTCATTACCAGAAGGTCGTCCACCCCACAACAATCCTCCAGGCCGCCTTTCAAGGGCACTCTCCACATCAAGGACTTCAAAATGGCCGACCCAAACGGCGTAGAATACTACACCATTCCCTCCTTCCAATTCACCGCCGGCGCCCAAAAGGACATCAAAGTCGCCTACCGCTCCTTCAACCCCACTTCCACGCGCGGAACAGTCCTCATCCCAACCTGCTACGGCGGCCGCATCAACACCACCCAAAATTTCACTTCGGGAGCACTCAAAGACTACCATGTCGTCGTCGCCGCCATGCTCGGAAATGGCGAATCATCCAGTCCCTCCAACGACCCGGACTTCCCTTCCGACTACTCCCTCCGCTACCAGGACTGCATCAACGCTCACTACGCTTTACTAACCGACCATCTTGGAGTCAAAGAACTGGAAGCTGTGATTGGGTTTTCAATGGGCGGACAGCAAGCTTACTACTGGTCTGTCATGCACGGTTCGGGGGATTCACCATTCGTCAAGCGCTCGGTGGTAATTTGCGGCAGTGCAAAGACGAGTGGTCATAACTACGCTTTCCTCGAAGGACCGACTTCCGCACTAATTGCGAGTAAAGACTACGATGGCGGGAAGTATCGCCAAAACGGCGTGAAACCTACAGAAGGACTGCGAGCTTTCGGGCGAGCCTATGCAGCGTGGTTGACGAGTCCGGAATGGTTCCGCCAAGAACTCTGGCGGGAAGTCGGAGCGAGTTCACTGCAAGACTGGCTGCATCCTCCCGACGGTAAGTCGAATTTCGAGGCTTGGGATGCGGAGGACTTGCTTGTGTTGGCGAGGATGTGGCAGGCGGGGGATGTCGGGAGTGTGAGTGGGGGTGGAGATTATAGAGAGGCGTTGAGGGGTGTGAGCGCGAAGGTGTTGGTGATGCCGGGGAGTACGGATCAGTATTTCCCGGTTGAGGATGGAGAGGCGGAGGTGAAGTATTTGAGGAATGGGGTGTTTGATCCGTTGGTTAGTTGTTGGGGACATATTGCTGGTGGAGGAGCGGATAAGGAGGGGTTGAGGTGGATGGACCGGAGGATTGGGGAGTTTATGAGGGAGGCGTGAGGGCTTGAGGGTTGAGGGGAGCTGGAGGAGTTCTAGGTGGCGAGCTGAAGATGGCGTAGGCGTTTACGTCTTCGAGAAAGAATGAGGCTTTGTTGAAGGAGGATTCGATAAGAGGTGGAGTCCGAGTAGGCGTCAACTTGAAGCCGGTGGTATGGCCGGATCGGTTTGTTTGGTCCTACCGTCATGTCAAAACCACAGTGCGTAGTGCAATATGGGGTGCGGGCGACTATTCTCGTCTGGACTTACTGGCGACCATACGTTCACCGATCGTGGTATAGGCATAAGTACATCCGAGCAACGGGACATCGATAAACCTTCGCAGACTGTCTGTCTCAAGCCAACACATGCACATTGCTGTTGAGCCATACAACAAGTGAACTATTCTTCGAGGCCAGTCTATTCTTGTTCACAAGTTAGCCCTCTTCAATGGCAAAAGTTCGGTCAATCTACAGCCATTGAGAGGCGTGACAATCCTGCCGCCTTCGAAGGATCCCCTGCCCCACTCCCCTGACACGCACTCCACGTTGCAACGACAACGTCTTGAATCCATTGTAGGCAGTCACTCTTCGCCAGCACAACAGACATATATCTTGTACTCTCGTACTACAGTATCACCAATCATTCCATCAACAACGACAGCGACTTCCAGCGTCACCAAGTCAACTTCATACATGCCCTCCCAAGACTGCTCCAACTGCACCCTTTGCCGCCTAAACCAACTCTACATCCTCAACCACAACTCCAAAAATTACAACAAACCCACCAAATCCAACCTTCCTCAATCACCCACCCAAGCCATGTCTCCCTCCACTTCCCAATCCCACCCCTCCCTCCGCCTCCTCACAGCCCTCTCCCTCCCCTTCTCCTTCGCCTTCATCCTCCCCTTCGCAATCCTCGACAACGCCCTCATCCTCATCGGCCTCATCCCACTCTCCATCTCCGCCCTCCTCTCCATCATCCACCACCGCCGCGACACCCGCTCCCCCTCCATCCGCTTCGACAAGAAATCACACTGGAGTTGCCTCGGCGTGACCTCCACGCTGGTGGAGATGTTGCTGCCGGTTGTGTATCTGGTGTGTCTGGTGCCGATATGGATGAAGCTGGGAAGAAGCTGGAGGAGCACGATGGTGTTGGTCGGGACGTATGGGACTGTGGGTATGGTGGCGAATATGTGAGTCTTCCCATTGCCGTTCTTCGAACGAGACGGGTGTTTAGGTTGAGCTGACGATTCAATGAAAGGTTGATTCACACATACATTACCCTCCGCGCCATCCCTTGGGCTCGCTTTGGTTTGGGAACGACTTGTCCGGAGTGCCGCGCGAAATCGCAGACGCAGCAGAGAGCGGCGCCGATGGCAGAGAGGAGTGGTGGGATGTATCAGAAGCCGGGAGCGGCTACGAAGACGAGGGCCGTCGATGCGAGGGATGGGGACGAGGAGGACAGCCCTGGTGTTGAGTATGATGATGCGAGGAGCGATGTTGATGATGAGACCGCGAGGTTGGTGTGAGGGAGTGGCACTTCGGAGCGAAAGTGGTGTGTCGCCATGCGGCGGGCGGATGCAGTCGGAATGGTTGCCACACGTCTGGAAAGCTGGAAACGGATGTTTCCTGCAGAGTGCACGCAAACAGAGCTATGGTTGTCTGTCATTTTGTCTTATCCAGACATTGATACGTACCGTACTTTTCCAATCTTGTTTCCTTCCTATGCGCTTCAGCATGGACGTTGCTCCTGGTACTCAGTTGCCAGCTTGATACCTCAGTCGTGCCAAGCACGATGACATGGTATCTCGACATGGATGTACGCAAGCCCGCGCTCTCATGATCTCACCCTCGCTCGGGGGGCTACTATGGCCGTACCGATGGTTGTGATGCGGGGCACAATAGCGTCATAAGTGTAGACAGATCTCGCGTCACCTGTTCCAAGACTCGGTCTGTTCGTTCGAACACTCGAAACCAAGAACCAGTGACCCGCCCAACAAGCAGATATATGTCGGGCCAGACGAAGGACTGAAGATCAGAGAGGAACGCAAGCCGCGCATAGTCTCAAGACGACTCGGTCATGACCACAGTCGACATCAGCATCATCGTCAAGAGAGGGAGCCCACTCGACTACCCGCAATATCGCCACACCGCACTCTGGCTCTGCTTCGCCGACATATCACCTTCTCTCGTCGTGCATGTCGTCGGGCCGTCAGGCGACTATCAATTTGAGAGCAGGGAAAGTGATCAACCCTGGGAGGAAGAAGGTCACGCCAAACTTGTCGACGTGGGAACGCTGGCCGGGCCTGCGACTGCAGCTCACATCGTGAATCAGCTCCGCAGCGTTCCGATCCGCAATAGCGATCCGGAGTTCAACTGTCAGACATGGGTTGAACGTGCTCTGAAGAAGTTCAACGATGAGGCCCAGTTATCCACGGAGTCGTATGAGAAGGGTATCGACGGCATGGTTGATGCAATCGCGGAAGCGGAAGACGTGGAGGAGTAAGTGGTGGTCTCTGCGATCAGGCTGGTGCTTTCGATGTGAGGAGTCGCTCGATAGTGCGTACCAAGTGTAAAATCGGCATATTGCTTACAATCTCTGTGGGGTCTTGTGTCAGTCGAAGGATTTGACTTACCTTCAATGCTCCGGGACCCGACGTGCATGTATCCAGTGCAGTAGTAGCGCTTTCACGCGACCTTCCTGCTGATAATTTGCGAAATCGTACCGCAGTCAATACAACGCAGCTGTCAATGGGCAAAGCTTCGGCCAGGCTGCTTCGTCTATGCTATAGGTTGCCGGGCGATGGACAGAGGACGAAGGTATTAATGTCGGTGTGATTGGCGAGACGTTCACTGCAGTAGGATTGTCGCCACTGATCGAGGGCTGGGCTTCCAAAAGCGCCGGTGAACTGCTGATCGCTCGCTGCTTCTCGCACGGCAGTGACAACGCGGCCGGATTGTCCAGCAACGGGCAGTGTGGATTCTGGCACGCTGACGATACTCGCGGCGAAGCACATGACGAGCGTCCTGCCTGGAGGCTCATCTTCTGACCGCAGGACTTGCCGCTTCCTGGTTCGCGGAGTCGTGGAACGCCTGAGGAGATTCGTTGTCAATTTTGTCATGCTCGGGTATCTTCTCAGTCGCGCCGCGCGACATAGCACCACGCTCGATTTTGCTGCACTGAGATTGAATGCGAAAGACAGAAGCGACTTGTGCTCCTGCAAATGCGAGATGGTAGCGCGATTGTGCAGATTAGCGAAGATGGAACGTAGAAAAGGGAGAGGCAGGATCAAGGCCAGAATTGGTAGTCCATTTCCTGCCTCAGGCGTTGACGCATGCTTAGTCAGTAGACGGTCCCTCTCCACCTCAGTCTCCAACCTTCCAGATTTCTTCTTCTTCCTTCAACAGATCGACCGTCCAATCGCATATTCTGCCGTGCATTCATTCACCACAAAGCGTGCTCACCCCATATAAGCCGTTTCGAAGGCTTGTGTCGAAGGGCCGATGTGTCCACTTTCTGCAACTCCACATCATGAACGATTCGGACACCTGCCATTTTTCTACGACGTCCGGCTGGCTCCGATATGGACGAGACCAAGATTTGGGGATCACGGCCGTCGAGCTCCAGCGTTACCAGACCCCCGTGAACTCAGCAGTCTTTCAGGTATAGGACGAACGTCCTGCGGCAGGCCCTTCTGACCGCTTCTTCCTTCATGCCCACGACCGATCCTTCAATGACTCGTGGACGCATTGCATCAGACTTTGTTGGTTTCGAAAGGGAAGCCGTATACCCGTGATGAGCTCTTTCCTATTGATTCGTTGGCAGATTCATGCTCTGCTGTCGTATTGCTCACCGCTTGACAAGAACGGAGGAACTCGGTCTGTCCGCGATTAGTAGGTGATCTTGAAAGCTGCTAAGGCAAAGTAAGCAGCCATCTCGCCTGATATCCCGCGTGAGTGAAACCACATCATATCATCCTCAGCCGCGTGGGTCCAGGAATAGGTCAAACGTACACAAGCTTCTGGCACATGGCAGCGAAATGCTTATAAAGTCTTCATCTTCGCTCACCTCAAGGAACAACCCGTCAATCCCAAACACTAATACCTCGACCAACCCACAACGCCAACGCTCATCAACATGTTCTCCTCGTTTCCGACATTCATCGTCATCGCAGCAAGCATCGTCCATGCTTCCAGCCCACCACCCTCCTGTCCCACGACTCTCGTTGTTCAGAATGGACCCCAACTTAACGGGTGCACCTCCACGAAATACGGCCACACATCCACATCATCAGTCGACTGCGGAGGATGCAGCTCTCTGGTGACGAGCACTACTTATAATCGTTTCTTCGGGCATGGACCGGTATGTCGTCTGGAGACTCCTCTCGGAGAGCGGTATTCAGGTGTTGATGGTTTTGACTAACTTGGCGATTGATGCAGGCGTGCGTGAAGTACCCGATTCCTACGACTACGAAAGCGAGTGCGACTACGACCGTGACGAGCTGCGAGGTGACGCCGACGAAGTACTAGACATAACAAGGAATTGTGGTCTGCTCGTGAAGACGAAGGTGGCGACGGGTGAGGCTGTGGTCTGAATGAGAGGATGCAGGCGTGGTAGTGGCTGAGGAGGAAAGGCGGATTGACCGTTATCGTGCTGTCAACGAAACGATCAGTAAATTCGCTGTATCTTATTATTGATAGTCCGTGTGCCGGATAGTCTCGAACGAGAACATGTGGCTCAAAGATCTCACGAGGCTGTCTCCTGAAATCGTCGAGCCTGGCAGGCTTGAGTTTGTTGTTGCTCTCTCTTGCAGCTCTCGCAGCTCTTGCCATCGAGATACAGCGGCACGAGAGATCGTCAGCACGCATAGCATGCAATCTTCCTCGAGCGGGATCTTCGTTCTTACAGCGAGTCTAATGCTGGTAACAAGTGAGGTGAGCCTGAAGAAGAGAGTAGTAGCCCATCGACATCCATCGACGAGGGGGTGCCGAAGATCAGCCAATCGATCTCAATGCCGACGTCTCCGCTTGTCTTTGTCTTCAATGACGATGCACATCGAATGTCAACAACGACGAAGAGGATTCATGCTGGGAGCGAGACTGGCGTAGGGTAGCTCATTCACGCAGATACCGTGTGGTAGACACAATTGTTACAGGTTCACGGCAATTGGTGCGAATGTCGTACTCCAAGTGATGATGTCGTTCTAGTCGTTTCCGCCCAGCTTGAAGCAACCTCGGCGATAACGGCGAGCTGTCTCTGACACTCACTCATCGACGCGTTCACGTGCCACTTCCGCCACTGTCAACTACATGTCGTGCTTGCGATCTCGTCTTCTCTCCTCCTTCTGTATTCGTACATACTCTTGATCGCCCGTAGCACCCATCACATCCTCCCCGGCGGAGAGCTACATTCATCGCCACCATGTCGACCTCCCGCACCCTCCCTCTGATCCCACTCCCCGCATCGACCGTCCTCTTTCCTCGCGCCACCATCCGGATCCCTCTTCAGAACCGAGCCGACATTGCAGCGATCCTAGCCAATGTATACAGCAAAGCTTCGCATCCACGACCGGAACCCAACAGCGTCACCATCGGCTGCGTGCCACTCAACAGCCAATACCTCAGCTCAGATGGGAAGCAGTTGATCGAGGACGCGAGCGGCAACAAGAAGTCGGTCGCACAGGCCGACGCAGGCCAGGCGAACAAGTCAGATTTGTTTCAATATGGTACCATGGCAAGAGTCAGTGGGGTGCAAGGACAACGGCCGGGAGAGTTGATGTTGGTTGTCGAAGGTGTCAGTCGGTTCAGGATTGAGAAGATCACACACGAGAAGCCATACTTTCAAGCACAGGTTACGCTTCACAACGAGGAGCGTATTGCCGAGAACGATGAGAAGATCAGCGGCCTGTTCGCCAACTTGAAGCAGCTCAGTCGGGAGTTGATTGCTCTCATTCGCCTTTCTGCGTTGCTGCCTCGTGGACCACAAACGACACTATCACCGATCCTCGCCCGGAGACTGGAGCTATACATCGTGAGGAAAGATCTGCAAGAGGCGGGTGTGTTGGCGGACTTCATGACCAATATCATCGACTGCACATATGAGGACAAGCTGCGGATATTATCCTCCTTCTCTGTTCAGGAGCGTCTCGAGCGTGTTACAGAGACCTTGCAACGATCAATCTCTGCTATTCAAGGCAACACACGGATCTTGTCCATCAGCACAACGAACAACTCGAAGCAAGATGGTGTCATCGATATGGATACATTGAACAAGCTGCGGCAGGACCCACGGATCAGACGATTGGCAGCAGGGCAGAATGGTGGCAAAGGGAATGCCATGCCGCCTGGTATGGGTGGTCCAGGTGGCCAGCAGGAAGACGAAGCGAACGAGATCGAAGAGCTGAAGAAGAAACTCGACGAAGCCGGACTCTCGCCGGAAGCCCGCAAAGTGGCTGACCGCGAATTGAAGCGTCTCGCGAAGATGAATCCCGCACAAGCCGAACATCAAGTGGTTAGGAACTACTTGGAGAATCTGTCGGAGATTCCCTGGACCAAGGTCACGGAGGACAATCTGAGCACGGCGACATTAGGCAAGGCGAGGCAGCAGTTGGACGACGATCATTATGGACTTGAGAAGATCAAGAAAAGGTTGTTGGAATATCTGGCAGTATTGAAGTTGAAGCAGGCGGTGAATGTGGACTTGGACCGGCAGATTCGAGCAATTACTGAAGTTGCCGCCGGTGCTGATGATGCGCAAAAGGTTGGCATCATGCGAGAGGAAGACAAGAAGCCTGCTAGTGCTCCTGGCAACGACGCCGACAAGACTGGTGACGATACAGAGAAGGCTGGCAATGACGCAGAGAAGGCTGGAATCATGCGAATTGAGGACAAGAAGCCATCAACAGGTTCAGCGATCAAGGATGACAAGCCGCGTGACGCTGACAAGGCTGGAATCATGCGCATCGGAGACACGGAGAAGGCGGATGCACCACGAGAGCAGTCCTCTGAAGAGATCAGCCTGCTCAAGCACAAGAAAATGGTCGATCGCTCACCAATTCTGCTCCTGGTTGGACCGCCTGGTGTCGGCAAGACATCCCTCGCCAAATCGGTCGCCACCGCCCTTGGTCGCCAGTTCCACCGCATCTCCCTTGGTGGTGTCCGCGACGAAGCTGAAGTGCGTGGTCATCGACGCACCTATGTCGCGGCCATGCCCGGTCTGATCGTGAATGGTCTCAAGAAGGTCGGCGTTGCGAACCCTGTCTTCCTCCTCGATGAGATTGACAAGGTCGGCGCTGCATCCAATCACGGTGATCCGTCCGCTGCCATGCTCGAAGTCCTCGATCCGGAGCAGAACTCCACATTCGTTGATCATTATGTCAACATCCCGATTGATCTCTCCAAGGTCCTCTTCATCGCCACCGCCAACAGCCTCGACACCATTCCTCCACCTCTTCTCGACAGAATGGAAACTATTCACCTCTCTGGCTACACCACGCTCGAGAAACGTGCAATTGCCACGCGCCATCTCCTACCGAAACAAATCATCACCAATGGTCTGCAACAGGAGAACGTCTCTCTTCCCGACCCAGTGCTCGACCACGTCATCACAGCGTACACTCGCGAAGCCGGCGTGCGTAATCTTGAGCGCGAACTAGGCTCGGTATGCCGGTCCAAAGCCGTGCAGTTCGCCGAAGCTCGTGACTCCAATGCCTTGGAGACGTATTCTCCTATGGTCTCTCTAGAAGACATTGAAGAAATCCTCGGCATTGAACGCTACGAGGAGGAGCTTGCCGCTGCTTCCTCCCAGCCAGGTGTGGTGACCGGTCTGGTCGCTTACTCTTCCGGCAACCAGGGTTCAATCCTCTTCATCGAAGTCGCCGACATGCCCGGCTCCGGCCGCGTGCAACTCACTGGCAAACTCGGCGACGTGCTGAAGGAGTCCGTCGAAGTCGCTCTAAGCTGGGTCAAATCCCACGCATACGAGCTCGCGCTCACCCACGACCCCAACGAGGACATTATGAAAGCTCGCTCCATCCACGTCCACTGCCCATCCGGCGCAATTCCCAAAGATGGACCCTCCGCTGGTCTCGCACACACCGTCGCGCTGATCTCCCTCTTCAGCGGCAAGCCTGTGCCTCCGAACCTCGCCATGACCGGCGAAGTCGCGCTGCGCGGGAAAGTGATGCCCGTTGGTGGGATCAAGGAGAAGCTCATCGGTGCTATGCGCGCTGGCGTCAAGAAGGTCCTCTTGCCCAAGCAGAACCGCAAGGACGCCAAGGACTTGCCGCAGGAGGTCAAGGATGGGTTGGAGATTGTGTTCGTCGGACATATCTGGGAGGCACTACCGCATGTGTGGCCCGGCGCGGAATGGCCTGGTCAGAGGGGCTGGGGTGGGGTGGAGAGTCGGTTGTAGAGATTTGAGGGAAGAGCAGTTTAAAGTTGGTGAGATTATTTGGCCATTTTGTGTAGTGCGTTTAGCGGAATGATGAACATATTACTCCAGATTGACCATCCCCATACTCACTCGTACAAAGCACCACGCTTCAGCATCAGGGCGCCGCTTCGGCCGCAATTGATTTCCTCGAGTGGAACATCACTGGCACAACATTATTCAATCCTCGGGCCGTATTCGGAGTGTCTCATGAGACCCGCCGACTAGATTCACCGTATCAAACGCCAGAGTGTAGCCAATGCTGACTGCACTCGCATCAAGATGTGTACAAAAGTCCTTCGGTCCTGCTTGCAACGCCTCCGAGTGGAATCTGCTTCCTCCCATCTTGGTCCCTTTCTCTTGGCCGCAACCAATACACCATATCCTCTCAACCCATTTGAATCAACCCATTTCTCTCAGCAACCACGCACCTTCCCGCCCTCCTCCTCGCCACCTTCACTTCCCTGGTCTTCTCCTCCGCCATCCCGCCTGCGACGCTTGCGAACCGCGACGTCTGCTTCGCGATCAACTGTTGTGCAGGCGGCGTTGCGACGATCCATTGCTTGTATAATGGGCAACAATGTCCTCGTGGGACGGCATGTGTTACCTGGCTAGTCATGAGGACGAGAGAGGATGTGCTGACGAGGGCTCGGGTAGTGCGATTGTTCGAATGGACCTTGTTGTGCGGGAGGGCAGAGTGCGAGTTGTTGAAGGGATTGCGGTGTGGGTGTGAGGCGGTGCGGAAGATGGGGTTTGGGAGGATATGGAGGTGGTTGGGGTGCTGTGGAGGGCTGCGCAGAGTCAGAGGCATTCGGTAGATGCGGTGGAGGGAAGTCGGTGAAAGAATGGCATTGACTTGATTTGATTGAAAATTATCAGCGTGGCTCAAACAGCTCTGACGCGGATAGAAACAAAGTCTCCGACAGACCAAGTCCCTCCATTCCCATCATAGCTCGCGACCGATTCCCATCGCCCGACGCCCCATCCGAGCTGGCGTCACCTCCGTCTCGCTCTCCTTCAACAATCAAAGGAAGATCAACACTCCCCTCCAGGTACACAGCAAGATCCCGCCGAACAATCGCACTATCATGCCTTCGTCAGCGTCCTCGATCATGAATTGCGGAGGTGTGTCTGCGGCATTACGTACCGTGCCCTTTGGGCATTCCTGGTAGTCGCCTAGACAGTGACGTCCCTTGATGCCTTCTCCGCAGCAGTTGGTCCAGATGCAGCCGAGACGTTTCTCCAGGCCTGGAGGTGTGAGGACGGAAGCCAGGGCTAGGTTGGCGCTGAGCGCGAGGAGGATAATGGAGATGGGTTGCATGGTGGGTGTCTTGATTGAGTGGCTTGGGATGGGCGAGACTGACGATTGACGGTTGAAAAGACCGGTCGAAGAGGAAGCGTGGGAAGTTCTGGGCGGAAGATGTCGATGGCTTTGCAATGGGCAGAGCAAGTGTCCGATGCGCACTTTATATGTCGGGTTTGGTGAATCCCCCACTCGCCGTACAATGAGTTAGCTCAAGGCCCAGGTCTTCTGAGCAGCAGGCCTGTCCATGTGGTATGCTCGGACCAGGACGCGATTGACCCGCCGAGCCGAATACGACTCCAGCTGGTGAGGGCCACTTAGGTAGTGTATACCTCGAGGCGTTTATCGTCGTTTAATCGATTGAACGCTGGTGGCTAGTAGATTAATCGATCCTCGTGAATCCGGTATACTATGCAATGTCGTTTATTCGAGCGTTTATTGTTTAATTGTCAGAGGCTGGTGCCTGAGGCTGCATCGGCTGTGCCAATGCCTGGGCCAACGCCCAACGGCCAACGCCTAACGGACGAACGCCGGTTCAGAAATCCACTAGGCCGAATCGGGAACAAGCTTCCTTTCGGCCGACTAGAAGGCCACGTATGCGCCAAGCGACGCTACGCGCACACACAGCTTATACTCGACGTTCCGTTGTTCTAGATAGATCTTCTTTTCGGTAGCTTTAGAATTTCATACATTCGGATCTGGACCTTTGTGCGCAACTTCGGTTCAGACCCTTACATTAATAGCTCGTTCTCGCTGTTCTTATGCTAATAGCGGTTAGCAACACTATGTCCTAATAGTTTATTCTTCTAGCTACTCGAGCGCAGCTAATGTAGTGTATTTATAGCCTATGTAGACCTCGAAGGGGTATAGTCTTAAAAGCTTCCTTAGGCTCGCGTAGTATTCGCGTTTATCCTTATTTACGCGTGCTCTCGTCTACTAGCTCGTTGTTTCTATCTCTTTTACTACTATACTAACCTGTCACGGGTGAACAATGTATACACGAGAGTTCAGAGTCTGTGTTGGATATAGCAAGTTCGATAAGGAAGCAGCCTAGAACCTCGCGGTAAGCGCAGAAAAGGATGTGGGCTGCTAAGACAAAGTACGGGGTTGCGCTACGTGTTATAGAAAGGGCGCTAGTCCCTTATAATACCCCCCTCCTCTCGGTGCGTAGAAAAGTCGTCGGCAACCGATATAAAAGTAGCGGACTATTTACCCTCCTCCTTTAGACCTACTACAATCGTCTAATTAGCTAAAATTTACTCCTATTGTCCGCTCTTTTCTTAGTATTGTCGCATGTCTAGGCGAAAACTGTCGGATCCCGATATAATAAGCCCGCTGTACTTTACTCTATCTCTTTACTTTTCTAGTATTGTCGAGAAAGTGACAATACGCGGAAAACACGCCCTTAGAGCCTAGGGCTGTATATAAATACCCTGCCCCCCCCTCTTTTCTACTGCTATTATTACTAAATCGTTAAGGTAAGTTTTTAACCTAAAGGTTAAGGGTTCGAGTCCTTCGCTTTTATCTAGGACCCCGGTGCTTTTCTAACGGAGTCGTAGATAATATCTATTTTCGGCAATAATAACAATCCTCCGAATAACAACCCGGGTCCCGCCCTTACCTTCCCGCTAGCCGCTAACAACCCGCCGGCGCCCGCTAACAACCTGCCGGCGCCCGCTACCGCTCCTCCTCTAGCGGCTCCCGCTTAGAACTAGCCGCGTGCCGTTATCTATTGCGAGCTATACGCTAAGAGCGGAATCGACTACGTCCTACCGGTAGTATGCAATGTATCCCGCCTGTTTTCCGCCGGACCCCGCTAACAAACCTAGATAGGCTGTTCGCGCGCGTGTAGGAGCTGTTACTCCAAGCGTAAGAATTGCGCTAAACTGTAAGTTATAACCGGGCTCCGCTCGAAAGTCGCCGCTAACCGCCTAGTCCTTAATTCGCCTATGTCGCCTACGCCCTTTAGACCCGCGTAGGAACTTAGTAGGCAGCGTAAGTATCGCCGGCCTCCGCTCGAAACCCGTCGGCTAATTAGACTATAGTAATAAGGCTTATAATAGTTTAGGTACTGCTCTTAAGGCTTAGAAAGCCTTAAAGCTACTGTAGGTAGTAGGTTTGCTCTCTACGTAGGTTCTCTTATTATCTCCGATTAAAAAGCCCCGCTAACTATTCGAAATAGTCCGGTAGCCTTAGAGATTACTCGTTCTATAGAGGAGGTTGTCGCGTAGTAAGGACAAACGTAAGTACTTCGCCGGTCTCCGTTCGCTACAACCCGCTAACCGCTCCTTAGTCCTAGTAGTATTCCTGCTACTCTCGTATTAGGTAGGCGTCGCTCCTCGTAGATAGCTGCTTCCGCTCGTTCTCGGTCGGTTCCCGGTGTAGAATATAGTAGTACGATTGCTACTCTAAAAAGTAATTTATAAAATGAAAATTCTTGCGTAACCTCTTGTTCTCCTCGTACGTCCGGTTACTTCTTATTAGTAACTGCTCTCTTTTTCCTCTTCTTAATATACTTCTCTTTTGGCCTATTATAAACTTTAGCATTTCTAAATTTTTGCTCGAAGTTATCTATAGCGATAGTGTCCGCTAGGTTGTCTAAGGGCTCCTACGTTAGATCGTAGTAGCCGGTCTATTTAACTAGGACCTCCCTTCCCCCTCCTCTGTTCTTTAGTACTGTCCTCGCATATAGTAGTTCTTCTACATCCCATTCCTCGTGCGACTTAATTAATACTAGATCCGGCTAGTAATTGTCGGAGACCTAGCCTAGGAGAGGGTCGTCGCTCGCTAGTCTTAGCAGATCTAAATAGAAGACCGGATAAATGTTGCTAGGGATCCTAGCTAAACGGATAGAAACCGGCGATAAGACCTTATTAACTGTGTACTTCGCATTCTTGTGATCTAGGCTTTCCTTAGGGCGATTAGTGCGGTAATTCCTTAAATCCAGCTATACCTTGTCGCCCTTTTAGTACATTAGCGCCGCGGTGCGCTTCCTGTTAGCGGCCTCCTCCTACTTTTAGGTAGCGTCCGCTATACTTGCCTAGCATAGGTCTATAATTCCCTTTATTTTCTCTACGAACTTCGATGCTCTCTAGGCTGCGGCTAGCGTAGAGGGCTCCTCGTTGTCCGGCTCTAAGGGCACAGGAGACGGGGCTTCGTATCCGTAAACTACGAAGAAGGGGCTTATTCCTAACCCCGAATAGTAACAGGCGTTTAGCGCTAATTAGGCCGTAGAGAGCTAGCGTTTCTAGTCGGACTGCTCGTAATTAATGTAGTTCCTTAGATAGGCTTAGACGTCCTAGTTTAGTCTCTCTAGGCCTCCGTCGGTTTAGGGGTAGTAAGCTAAGCTTAGTCGCTGCTGTACTCCGACTAACCGGCAGAGTGTTTTCTAGAATATGCTCGTCTAGTTCGTCCCCCTATCGCTCGTAATCGCGCTTAGTAGCCTATAATATCTTACCTAGCAGTCTAGGAATCTCTTAGCGCACTCCTCCGCTTTTATACTAGGCATCGCCTCTAAAACGACGGACTTGCTTAAACGGTCTTTAATAACCTATAGGTAACGGTTCCCCTTAGACTTAGGGAGGTCGGTTATAAAATCTATAGAGATCTCCTAGAAGAAGCGATCGGGAACCGGCAGAGGGCGTAGGAGTCTGTGTTTGTGCTCTCTCTATACCTTGTTCCTTCCGTAGTAATCGCAGTTTCTTAAAAATCTCCTAATATAACGTAACTATAGGGGCTAGTAGAAGTTTCTCCCTAGAATAAAGGCCGTAGAGTCCCGCCTGGGGTAGCCGTAGACTAGGGAGTTATGTACGGACTAAATAATCTTAGTGCGGAGTTTATCGTTTTGTAGAATCTTAGTGTCCGCCGACTTGTATTCGGCCTCCGACGTAACCGCCGCTCTAGGAACCTACAACCTGCCGCGATGCCTTAAGTAGCTCTTCTCGTCGATGCTGCAATCCCTAATCTGGATTTTAACCTTTAGATCCGGTAGAATAGCCCGGGATCCGTCCTTAACGGCGCGGATTACCGTCTAATACTAGGTGTCCTTTTTTAAAGTCGGAC
This sequence comes from Zymoseptoria tritici IPO323, assembly GCF_000219625.1. Lineage (NCBI taxonomy): Eukaryota > Fungi > Ascomycota > Dothideomycetes > Mycosphaerellales > Mycosphaerellaceae > Zymoseptoria > Zymoseptoria tritici. The sequence continues at coordinate 974,044 of NC_018210.1, read as the reverse complement.
CCTATAGTTTATTTAACTCGCTGTCCTAAAAGGGTCCTACTACAGCCGCGTCCTTACTGTCGGAATTCGGCTCTAAAGCTACTAGCTATATTAGTATAGCTTGTAGGTAGCAGAGTTAGATAGACGTAGCCGATAGGTTGTTAGCTACTACCTCCCTTTCCCCTCCGGCCGCCGGCTAATCCGGGGCTAGATTAGGTTCTAGGAACCTCCTAAACCGTAATATCTTGTCGTCCTTGCCTAGAGTGTCCTACTCCCTGCGAGAAAGTGCGTCCGGCACAATTGCTTCGGTCCCTAGTCGGTATACAAGTTTAAACTAGAATAAGGCAACGGTCTTAAACTATCGAATCTGCCTCTTACTTAGCTGCCTCTTTGTTATAAAGTACTCTAGGTTCTTGTAGTCCGTCTAAATAGTAAAGGGACTATACGTCTTTAGCTCGGGTGCCTAGAATTTCAGGTAGGACACTACTACTAACATCTCCTTATCGTAAATGTCGTAGTTAATCTTGGCCTTATTAAGCTTCTATAAAAAGAAGCCTACTAGCTTTAGGACCCTGTTCGCTTCCTGTAGGAGCACGCCTTTAATCGCGAACCTGCTGCAATCCGTCTCTAGGAACGTAGGAAGCCCCGGGTCCTAGTATATAAGTACTAGAGCCCTATAATACTTCCCCTTTAACCTCTAGAATGCCTTCTCCTTAAGTTCTCCTTAGGAGAACGGCGTTCCCTTCCCGGTAAGCGTAGTTAAGGGAGCGGCGATCTTAGAGTAGTTAGGGATAAACATCCTATAGTAGTTAGCAAAACCTAGGAACCTTCGAACCTCCTTCTACGTTCGTAGTGCCTTCTAGTCTTCTACTACTTAAATCTTCTTAGGGTCGGGTCCTACGCCTTTTCCGTCGGCATAAACGATAAACCCTAGGTACTTAACGGTCTTCTATGCGAAAGCGCACTTCCCTAGGTCTAGGTATAGGCCCCTATCCTAAAGCGCCGGCCGGCGACGAGGAACACCTGTACGTGGTGCCGGCTACGAACCTACGACGACATCGTCGTCGTAGAGCCAAGTTTCCTCCGGAGGATTGGAGAGGCCGTCGATCCCTCTTCCCTTATAAAAACAACACGACCTAGAGGTACACCTCCCCTCGAAACACAAGCTACAACAGAACAACGGCACGATTCGAATAAACAGCCCTCTACGTTACGAACGAGAAGAAGCAGTCCACTCTATCCTATACGCGCACCTCCTCGAAATCCGAATCGAAATCGCATGTCCCTTCTCTAGAGACTTCGTCGCCCTCGAAGGAAGCATACATGCACTTTAAAGAGCTAGAACTCGGTGGAATCTACAACTCTGCGATTAACCTGCGTAGCTATATGCGCTAGAAGGCGGCATATAGTTCTACAAAGGCATATTAAGGACAAGAGAAGGCAGCGAGTTGGACAGCTGCATCTCTTTCGAATTCGTAGCGTGTGTGCGAAGCGGAAGGATCCGCTGAAAATTCTGCAAAAGCTTGGCGCGAAAATTCTGCAGCCTTAGGCTGCAACACTCGTTTGATTTCCTTTGTCTCGCATTCGTTTAAAGTCCTTTGGCAGATTCTGCTTGCAGGTCCTGCCTTAGGTACGGGGTCTCCCCTAAGGTCAAAGAATACCGAAAAATCTGATTGTAACTAGATCTACTACTTTGCCTTTATAGCAAAGCCGTCCTACATAGTCTTGGACTCCGAAAGGACGTAAATGGAACAAACAAACAATATCCTAAAGCGCCCGGAGGACTGTGCGAACCTTCTAGTAGTAATCCTCGAGCGTGCTATCGGAGTAGATGATTACATTATTACTGTATGCTAATGCAAAGTCGTCTAGATATTCCCGCAACAAATTGTTAATAAACCGCTAGAAAGTAGCTAGTGCCCCGGACAGACTAAACGGGTATACTAACTACTCGAACAGACCAAATCTAGTGCGGAAGGCTGTCTTATACTCTTCGCCGGCTGCTATACGAATATAATAGAAGGCGGCTACAACGTCGACCTTCGTAAGCTATCGTAAGCCCGTAAGGTTCTTTAGGGTCTCCGGAACTAATAGGAGTAGGTACCTGTTATACTTCGTTAGGGCGTTTAGCGCTCGATAGTTATAGTAGAAACGTAGTCCCCCTCCTAGTTTACGAGCGAAAAGTACCGGTGCTATAGCTTCTAAGGAACTTAGCCGGATATACCCCTTTTTTAGTAGGGTATCGATAACTTTTCTTAGGACTAGGAGTTCGTCCTTAGACATACCGTATAAGGGGCCCTAAGGCAATTAGGGTAGTAAACTATTAGGATTCGGCCGGAGAGTAATCTTATAGTCTAGATCCCCTCTATAAGGAGCGAGCTTGTCGGCCTCCCGCGTCCTAAATAGCGGCAGTATGTCGTAAAGCTCCGGGGGGAGCCTACTCTTAAGCTACTTGTCTGTTAGGGGCTCCTTTACTTCTAAGGACTTCTGGATATCCTGAACCGTCGCGGCAGCGAGGGTTGTAAACCTCTTAGCATCCTAAAGGGTCTTCTTAACGTCCTCGACTAAAGCTGTAGTAGCCGCTACAAAGCTGCTAGAGTCCTTAATCTCCTTATAGTTCCTCCCTTCTTCTACCTATTTGTTAGCGATACTATAGTAGAACCGGTGTTCCTCTAGTGTAGTCCGGATCTTATTATGCGCCTTCTAGGGGTTCCCGAGGATTAGAGGGAAGGCCAAGTTAGGCACGACGTAAGTATATATGTGAGGATCCCCTCACGTGAGCGCAGTCTGGCCTTATCTCCCCTAAGCTGGGCCAACCTGGTTTCGAAGAACACAACAACGAGCTATCCTAGTTACGAAGAGCGCAACAGCGTACGGATTAAGGCAGTCCGATCTAGCTTGCCTCTTAATGCCTAACGATAAGGATCGAAGGGCTACGAAGGGATAGACGATCCCGCTTATAACGAGAGAAGTAAAGGATAGGGGAATAGAACCTAGCAGTAGCTATGTATATAGCGAAGGAGGCTCTCCTCCTCTATTCCCTCCTTTAACGAATCGAGTCGTTACATCCTAAAACCTATTGTTCGATACTTCCCTACTTTAGTCTTTCCCTGCCTTATTACGAGGCAATCCTAACACGCAATTCGTTTAAACTTACGTACTACGGTATCGAACCCCCGATCGACATAGCACCTAAGGCTACTCGCAGACGCGAGGAATCTCCTTCCGACACCTCCGCTTGCTAGTAGGGTACTACACTAGCCGCTAAGTCCGACGCGGACGCCGCCGCCCGCTAGCTAAGCGCTACCTCTATCGCGGAAACCGTGGACGATGCCGGAACGACCTAGGAAGGCACCGACTCGACTACTTAGGCTAACCTAGTTTAAGGGGACGCACTAACCTGTAAGAAACGGAACTAGGAAGCCCGGGCGGAATACGAATTCTTCGAACTCTAGCAAAAGATTAAGGAACTCCGGAGCGAACTAGCCTTATATAGCCTAATTACCCTAAGGAGGGAGAAACTTGCTAAACTCTTCGTAGAAACGGACTATTTCGACAAGAACAAGGACAGCCTCCCTAAGTCTAAGGAACTACCTGTATTCGAAGGGAAGACCTGTACTAATTACGAAGACTAGCTCCGCGCGGTAGAACGCAACTTCCGCAGACACTATAGATTCTCTAACTAGGAGGACCGAAAGGTCGACTACGCTGCCGACTATATAGGCAAGCTCTAGCAAGACTACTAGGAGCGCTACGTAGATTAGCTCGACGGCTAGACTACGCTAACCTAGACTATAATAAAGGGAGTTATACTTAACTCTATAGGGATAGAGGCGGAACGCCGCGAGAAGGCCTACGAACAATTGCGGAAGGCCTCCCTTAGAGACTATACCCCCGACTAGCTCCTCGAAGAGCTAAAGATCCTTTAGAAGGAGTTAGAAGAAGAGAACGAAGGGCGCAAGATCCTTAACTTTAAGGCCTCCTTACTATAGAACTACCGCTCCCGCCTCTCTAACTACCCGGCTCCGGCTACTACGCTTATTAAGGCCTAAGAGAGGGTTAACAAAACCTACAGGATTATCGAGGGTTAGAAGTAGGAGTTAAGGGACAACCCGGGCCGTAGAAGAGGCAAGGGCAACCGAAAGAGACGTAGAAGCAACAGTATCGACGACCAGGACTCTAAGAAGTCTAAGTCGGAGGACGGATCGGACTAGAGGGGCCTATCTAAGGCTACTTACTACGGTTGCCGCCAGGTCGGGCACATTAAGCGCAATTGCCCTAACCCTTCCCTCTAGAAGGACTCGGAAAAAGAGGCGCCCCCTAAGTAGACGCTACTATCTTAGTAGGCTAGGTTCTCTATACTAAGGAGCAGCGCAGAATAGCGGAGCTAGGTCGGCGCCGCTATAAGCGTAGGCGCCTTATCGAAGTTACGCTAACCTTAAATAGTCTAGGGAGGACTAGAACGGTCGCGGGACTAATCGATAGCGGCGCGTAGGATAACTTCTATAACTCCTTATTAGCAAAGGACATAGACTAGGTTATCTAGGAGCCGCCCGCTAGGGTCGCGTACAAGACGCTAAACGGGCAAAGCCTTTAGGTCCTTAGCAAAATGCGGAGCTTATATAAGGCCCGGGACGACTTAGGACGAATGTACGGATGCGTCGACACCTTTAGAGTAGGGCGCATCTATAGCTATAAGGTCGTCTTAGGGATGCCTTAGCTCGAGAAATACAATCCAAACGTAGATTTTACCCTAAAAAGGGTTAACTAGAGAACGAAGCCCCGAAAACGACAGGCGATAGCCGTCGTTAGGCCAGAGAGGTTCTACAGGGAGTGCCTTAGCGAAGTAAACGCGGCACTTTATGTTATAACGATCTAGGACGCGTCGGAAGAAGCCAGTCCGGGTTAGGGGGGCGTTCCGAGCACCTACTCTAACTTCGCGGATGTCTTCTTGGAGGAACTCGTAGGCGAGTTGGCTCCCTACGGTCCACATAATCTAAAGATCGAGCTAGTAGAAGGAGGAAAGGTCCCCTTCAGTCCGATATACGCCCTGTCCGAGGCAGAGATAGAGGCTATACGGACCTAGCTACCTAAACACCTAAAGAACGGGTTTATTAGGCGGTCGACGTCGTCGGCTAGCGCTCTAGTCCTCTTCGCACGGAAGAAGGATAGTACCCTCCGCCTATATGTCGACTACCGCGGTCTAAACGCGGTAACAGTTAAGAACAGGGGGGGTCTACCTCTTATTAGCGAGTCCCTCGACTAGCTAGCCGGTGCTAGGTACTTTACTAAGGTCGACCTACGCTATACGTACTATCGGGTACATATTAGGGAAGGCGACGAGTAGAAGACGGCATTCCGGACTAGGTACGGCCATTTTGAATACATAGTAATGCCATTCGGGCTTTATAATGCCCCGGCAGTGTTCTAGAACTTTATTAATAGCGTCCTAGTAGGACTAGTTAATGTCTTCTACGTTGTATACCTTAACGACATCCTGATTTACTCTAGAACGCTTAAAGAACACGAGGATCACGTCCGGCAGGTCTTAGAACGGCTGCGACGGCACAAGCTGTACGCTAACCTGGCTAAATGCGAGTTCTACAAAAGCTAGGTCGAATACCTAGGCTACGTAGTTACCTAGGATAGGCTGCGGATCGACCTAGAACGCATCAAATCGGTCTAGGAGTGGCCAGTCCCTACGTCTATCTACGACATAAGGGTCTTTATTAGTTTTGCTAACTACTACCGACGCTTTATTAAGGGCTTCTCGCGGCTAGCGGCTGCCCTAAACCGCTACACTAAAGGTAAGAAGGCGGCGAACTAGCGCCGGAGAGAGCGTACTTATCTCGAATTAGACGACAAGGCGATCTAGTCCTTCTATAAGCTATGCTGCAAGTTCGCAGAAGAGCCCGTTCTGCGCTACTATAACCTAGAGCTCCCCTGTTAGGTAGAGACCGACGTATCGGGGGAAGCAATATTAGGCATCCTATCCTAGCCTTATAACGAGGGGGGCAAACTGCAGTAGTTCCCGGTTGCCTACTTCTTAAGGAAGATAATTACGGCAGAAAGGAACTACAGAACAGAAGATAGCGAGCTCCTTGCTATAGTAGACTCCTTTAAACACTTTAGGCACTACCTCGAGGGCGCCCGCTACTAAGTAGAGTTACTAACCGACTATGCGAACCTTCAGACCCTTATAACGACGGAGACCCTCTCGAAGAGGCAAGTCAGATAGGCTAAATAGCTGTCGCAGATCGATTTCAGGACTACGTATAGGCCGGGTAAGGCGAATAGCGCCGCCGACGCACTTAGTAGGAGACCAGACCTTACTAAGGAGTCGCATTTAGGCCGATAGGCCACCGAGGAGGAAGCAGACGTTAGCGTCCGCCTCTTCCGAAAGGTATTTGCACCGCCGATAGGGCAGGATAGCCTAGTCCGGTACGTTAGGGCAGTAGTAAGGACCCCGAACCTTCTAGAGCGGCTTAAGAAAGCCCTTAGTAAGGACCCTACCTATAAGAGGATAGTCTAGGAGAAGGCTGTCGCCGAGCCTACCTTCTAGGCGGAGAGGTAGTCCCTAGAAGAGGGCGTTACGTACATAAATAGCAAGGCATACATGCTAGAAGGCGCTATAAGGCTCTAGCTACTCTAGGAATGCTACGACGACCCCTTCTCCGGACATTTCGGCTTTGCAAGGACCCTAGAGTTGCTTTAGCGTAGTTTCTACTAGCCTAGGATGCGGAAGTATGTTAAGGAGTTCGTAAGGACCTGCTAGGCGTGCGAAAGAGCGAAGCTACGAAGGCACAAACCGCACGGCCTGCTGTACCCCGAACCCCCCTCGCTAACTCCCTAGGCCGATATTACGCTAGATTTTATTACTAACCTCCCGCCGAGCAAGTTCCTAAGCTAGTCTTACGACTATATACTAGTAGTAGTAGACCGCTATACTAAGATAGTCTATTACGTGCTATGCCGGAAAACGATTACGTTAGCTAACCTCGCTAAACTTATAATAAGAGAGGTTGTCCGCCTCTATAGCCAGCCGGCCACGATTACGTCCGACCGCGGGCTAATCCTTACCTCTAAATTCTAGAGCACCTTCTACTACTACCTCGGGGTACGCCGGAAGCTAAGTACGGCGTTCTATCCGTAGACGGATAGTTAGACGGAAAGGTAGAACTAGACACTAGAGCAGTATTTACGGACGTACTACAACTATAAGCAGGACAACTAGGCCTCTCTGCTATCGACAGCGGAATTCGCCTATAATAACAGTATACATACGGCAACTAGGCTAACGCCGTTCCAAGCATACATAACGAGGGACCTACGAAGGTCCTACTAGCCTAGAATGCGCTAGAAAGATAGCGAGGCGCTAAAGGCTATCTAACTCGCGGAGCAGATAATTACTAACTAGAAGAAGATGCGCGAAAGACTAGCTAAGACGAAGAAACAGATAGCTAAGTAGGCGAACAAGCATAGGAAGGACGTCTCCTTTAACGTAGGTAACGAAGTCTACCTAAACACGAAGAACATTAAGTCTATATAGCCGTTACCTAAGCTCGACTACAAGTATATTAGACTATATAAGGTTAAGGCAATAGTCAACTACGTAACATACACACTCGACCTCCCTAGCTTACTAAGCATCTACCCTACCTTCTACGTCTCGCTCCTTAAGAAGTCCATCCCGGACTACTCTAGCCGTAAATAGGACAAAATAAAGCGGTACGACGTAGGGGACGGGGACGAATAGGAGGTAGAAGATATCTTAGATAAAAAAGAGGACGACCTACACAACTTTAGTTACCTAATTAAGTAGAAGGGCTTCGGGGAGCACGAGAACTCTTAGGAGCCTAGATACAATATAAGCCCGGCGGCAATAAGAGCATTCTGCCGCAAGATAGGCTAGAAGGAGCTAAAAAGGCGTAGGAAGATATAAGAAAAATCCCGAGGATTTCTAAGGGACTTAGACAAAATTACTTAAATTTAAAAATTCGAAGGGCGGAATCGGCTTTATTCTAGTCTAATCTAGTCTAAGTTAACTAACTCTACGCTATTTAACAACTATCTAGGCCCCGCTATAGTCTTAATATGCTATGTCGACGTTATCTGTTATATCCCTAGTCCCGGAAGACCTACGCCCGCTATTCTAGTCTAGAATAGCTTAATTAAAGTCGGAGTCGCCCTAGTTTGGGTCCTCTACCTTACTACGGTCCTTAGCGGTCGTCGGAAAGACTATCTTGCGCAACTGTCCCTTCTTTAGAGCCTAGTCGCTTATAACAATGCGGTTAAACGCCTCTAAGGCAGTACTAACCGCGATTAGGCGATCCTCGGCCTCCTTAGCACGCTTACGGTCCGACTTGCGGCCGCGCACGTCTATTAAGCAGCGCTTCTTGCTAGGGGTGCTACTAGACTACTACAAAGAATGTTAGTAAGGGCTAGATTAAGCTAGGGATAGTATATACAGCCTTCGCTAAGATCGCACTAGCCGAGCGGTCCCTCTTAGGCACCTTCTGTCTAGTATCCTCCTAGGTAGCAGTGCTAGGGTACTAGGAGAGACCGTCCTCGCTACGGAAACTGCTATCTAACTTCCTGTTTAACTATCCTAATTAGCTGCTAGTCCAGAACACGCCAGAAAGGGATACTTACGCCTCTACAGAGCCCGTGAAATACAGAACACGATCTAGCAAGTCTTCCTTCTTAGCCTTAGACTAGGTAGTGCGGCCGTAGACGGTGTCGATATCCTGCTTAATAGCTTTCTAGGCGGGCTCCTAGTTAACCGGCATCTAAGTAGGACAGTTAGCGATAGAACACGCTAGAATTAACTAAACCGACCTACCTAAAGACAGTCCGCATTCTTGCTAGTTAGGCATCCGGAACACTTAGCTAGGATGTTGCCGGGTAGGGGCTTCTCTGCCGTAATCTGGCAGATCTTAGATAGGTCCTAGCCCTCCTTAACGCTAGAGAGGCATAACGAGCACGGATTCTCGTTCTACCTACTAGCTCGGACTTTCTTGTAGTACTTGTCGCGAAGATAGTAGAGTGCGCCGGACATTATGCTAGTCTAATCGCAATGTTAGCTAATCTAGCGCTAATCTAGACCGTTCTGGAGCTAGCTGCTAGTACTTACTTTTAGTAGGTGTTTATAAAAAGAGAAGAATTCGAGGGCGAGAAAGAGTAGTATATGCGCGAGGGACCTACTTTTATTTCCTAATCGGGACACCGAGCAGCTAGCCTAGCAACGTTAGTAGTTAGTAAATTGAACCTGCAGCTGAACGCTGCTAAAGATTCGCGCACGCAACTAAGGTTAGTTGCACTGGGGGGAGGAGGGCAATATAAGGATCCCCTTACGTAAGCGCAGTCTAGCCTTATCTCCCCTAAGCTAGGCCAACCTAGTTTCGAAGAACATAATAACGAGCTATCCTAGTTACGAAGAGCGCAACAGCGTACGGATTAAGGCAGTCCGATCTAGCTTACCTCTTAATGCCTAACGATAAGGATCGAAGGGCTACGAAGGGACAGACGATCCCGCTTATGACGAGAGAAGTGAAGGATAGGGGAATGGAACCTAGCAGTAGCTGTATATATAGCGAAGGAGGCTCTCCTCCTCTATTCCCTCCTTTAACGAATCGAGTCGTTACATCCTGAAACCTATTGTTCGATACTTCCCTACTTCAGTCTTTCCCTGCCTTATCACGAGGCAATCCTAACAATATACTAACTAGGTGTATCCGCTTACTCCTATCCGGAACGCGACGACTCCCTCAATCTGCGAGTTACGTATGGACGTAGTAGCGCCCTTAACGCCTCTCTTCTTATCGCTAACTAAGCTGAGCCCGAGGCCTTTAGCCAGGTCTCCGTTAATAGTAGCGTAGCATTAACATCCTTCGTCGATTAGGGCGAAGGTCCTAAAGGTTTCTTCTAGGACTACGTCGCTATAGATTAGGGTACCGTTTATCTTGCTTTTGAACGCCTCCTAGCCTGCTATTATTGCTACAGCTGTACCGTCTCCTACCCTAGCACTTCGGGAAGGAGTTAGTCTTTTCCCGTCTCTGCGGAATCCGACTCCTCTTTATCGTCCTCTAGAACCGGTCCCGCGCGGACCGCGTTTATTCTGGCGGGTGGCGTTGCTACGGCGTAGGGACATTCGCGTCTGCGGTGTCCGTCCGCTCTATAGCGGAAGTAGAGTCTCTCCTGTCGGCGTCGCTCTCTTTCTGCGTCGTCGACCTACTTTGCCCTCTACTTCCTCCTAGCGTTACTATTCCGACTTCCTTAGCTTCTTAAGCGATTCCTACTCGTCTAGGCCGGGGTTATAACAGTATCTCTATCGGCGTCTACCCGCGCTCTTAAGGTGCTCCTACCCTAAGGGCGCGCGGTTACTAGTATAGAAGAAATAGTATCCTTGTTCTTCTCTTTCTACTTTTTGTTAGTAGCCTTAAACTAGTTAGTAGCCTCTAGATTAGTTATTACCCGCTCGACCTCCTCCGCATAATCGTTATAGTCCTTAATGTTTGCGATAGAGGCAGTATGTGTCTTTGCGGGGTTCGAAAAGGTGTGTTTTAGGTATCTAATCTAGACCTCGTCTTTCTAGCTCGCTCCGCCGGCACTAAGTAGGAGATCGTCAAATCTTAGCTAGTAGTCGTACTATAGCTAACTAAGTTTATGCCGGAGGTTTGTAAGCTCTTCTAGTACGTTTAAGGCCTCTCTGCTGTCGCCGAAGACCTCTTCGAGTCGCGTAAAGAAAGCCTCGGGGTCCTATGCTTCGTTCGCTCTTCCCGACTCCTAGAAATAACGCATACGAGATCTCTCCTTATAAGGGAGGGTGTCGTAGATAGCGTCCTAGTAGTACGGGTCGGGGAGCGTTAGTTTAAGGCCGGCACGCACTCGAAAGGAGCTTCTTAGCTATAGTAGATAGTCTCGGAAAGTACTCGACTTCCCGTCCTAGGCTGCCGGCTTCTAACCCTTAGGGCCCGAGGGTTTTAAGTCGTCGCCCGCGGCCGGTCGACTGGAGATCGCCTAGGTTAGTGCTCGAATTAGGTCGTTTATAGAAGGGGCCGCTGGATCTACTAGGGCTCCTCTAGTCTCGGCTGCCGGCTGCGGTGCATTCCGCTCGGCTTCCGCCTGATTAATAGCGTTCCGCTAATGTTCTAGCTCTACCTACATTGCATTTTAACGTGCATGCAGTTGCTAGAGGAACGTTTGTAGATCGGGTGCACTCGGCTCCTCTAGATTAACGTTACCGGATCCCGAAGGATTTACGCCGTTATCCGTTATGTCGTTTATAGCAGGAGTTGTATCAAGTGGATCGAACTTAATATTACGGGTAAACAATATATATACGAGAGTTTAGAGTCTGTGTTAGATACAGCAAGTTCGATAAGGAAGCAGCCTAGAACCTCGCGGTAAGCGTAGAAAAGGATGTGGGCTGCCAAGACAAAGCACGGGGTTGCGCCACGTGTCATAGAAAGGGCGCCAGTCCCTCACATAACCGATCTAACACCGTCGAAACGGAAGGCTAAGGAGCCGGCTACACTAGTGTCGAGAAAGAAGAAGGCTAAGGGGGAGTCTAGTAAGAGCAAGAAGAAGGCGCGGAGTAAGGAAGTAGGTAATAGCGATAAAGATTAGCTACTACTACTCGGTCGCTAGAAGGAGCCTAAGATATTATATATATTAGAGGCGTTGTTAAGGTTAAAGAACGCTAGAGTTATAGGCTATAATAATAGCTTCCCTGCCTCCTTATATCGCACTCTAGCTTAGAAGCTCCGTAAGAGGTATAAGCATATGTAGAACGTAAATACGTATAAGAACAAGTAGAATAAGCTAAAGAAGGCGTATATACTATATACTAATTATCTAAAGTATATTAGTAGTTAGAATAGCTATCTAGTAGAGCTAGCCGACTAAGAGGTCGCGGATATCTATTATGTAGCTTACCCTAAATGCGAGCCCTTTAAGTACGGCTGTCTACCTTTCTCGGAGCAAATCTATGCTATTATTAGCACCGACGTAGCTACCGGCGAGTATTTAATAACTAGTACTTCGCTCGCTAAGTAGACGGATAAGGAGGGTAGTATAGACGCGGACGACGACGTAGAGTTGCCCTAGAGCGAGTCTAAAAACGAGTAGACTAAGGATCGCGTAGATTCGACGGCGGTTAATTCGACGGCGGTTAATTCGACGGCGGTAGATTCGACGGAGGTTATCGGCGATAGTAATTCGGATCTCGAAGAGATTACTAGCAGTACGTAGATACTAAGGGTAGCGTAGTTAGCGAAGGAGAATAAGGCTCGTACTAAGGCGGCTAAGAGAGTTAACAACTCTAGCTTAAAGGACAGTAAGCTACACTTTAAAGCCCTTAGTAAGATAATTACACCCTTTAATTAAACCGTAGCTAATCTTGCGAAGTAGCAAGAGCGTTTCTAAGAGCTACAGATGTAGCGTAAGAAGGAGCGGCTTAAGAAACTAAGGGAGCGTTCGGAACTAGAGATTGTTAGCGAGCGGATATACGATAAGGCCGTACTAGTTAGTATTAGTAATAATAATAAGGACCTCTTGTTGCTCGCTCTAGTAGGCTAGCCGTCCGCTGCGACTATCGCTATAGGCTTCTTAAAGGAGGCGCGATTCGAGACCTTCTTCCGGACGATATTAAGGCGGATTCGTAGACCGACGCCGCCTATTAATGTTTACTATAACACTACGACCTATTAGACAAATTAGTATACGCCGTAGGCGTAGGCGTAAGTACACGGCCAGATAATATTGCCGGTAGCTTAAGGCGGGCTCTATAGTCGTTATTAAAGAAGGAAGGTTTATTATAGAAGGAAATTCGAGTTAAAGTTTAGTAATTACTTAGCGTTTTTAGAACTTTTCGAGGTAGAGGACGTGTCGGGCAGTATATATACCGGTAAGATTTTACGTTAAGGAAAAGTGGGGCTATACTATAGATTTGTATAGAGGTGTTATGAAATTTTATTAATTTTTAGCCTAATTAGGAAGGAGCTACTTAATTTTAGCGCTAGTTTTCGAGCTTTAGTCTTATACCGTATATGTCTACCCCGTACCGTCCTCTCCGCGAAAAGGTTGTCTTACCGACGTAAATTAAAGCAGCCTACCTTTACGGCCTTAGCGTTAAAAAGTGCTAAATTAACTAGCAAAACGTATTATTCTTTATAACAACGCCGTTAAACTACTTCGCCGTACTTTACGAGTCGAATATGTCGAAAATGCCCTCTTAAGGTCCCCTTATATCCTTCCCTTCTTACTCTAGATAACGTAGATAATCTATCTATAACGACTTAGCTATCGTATTACGGAAACGTACCCTCGCGCGGTTACTAACGTCGCCTATGTCCCCTAGGGGATCCTCCTCGTCCTCCGTCTCGCCCTTAGTATCGATATCGGTATCGACACTAGTACTCGTTTCGCGCTTTAAGAGATACGTCTTACCGGACAATAGCTAGTCGCCGCTTAAGAGGATAAAGTTATAGATTACAAAGTAGTAGATAATAAAGCGAGTCTACGCGAGGATAGAGTAGCCTTAGTACGCGCCTTCGACGAGGATTAGAAACCTCTTCTTAATAACACCGAAGACACGCTTAATTATATTACGTAGTTAAGCATGTCGTAGATTAAATAGCTCTTCCTTCGTCTTCGGCCTTCGTTCGGCGGCGCGCTACTTACAGATATAATACCTCGTACTTTCGAAGGGTACTAAGAGGCGTTAGTTAGAGACCTTGTAGCTACTATCGGCGAGGTAGTATCGTCTACGAGGCACCTTAAAGCCGCTCTTATATGCCCTCTCTAATACGGTGCTATTAGGTGTAGAGCCCTCGTATCTAGCTAATACGAAATAGAAGACTATATTAAAGCCGTACGCCGCGAAGACGTTCTACGATATAGTACCCTTCCGACTGTTCTATACGCCTCGTACTTCCTTAGGTAATGTTATTAGTAAGAGCGTGCTATCGAGTCTACTAAGGCTACTCTTAAACTACGAGAACTTACTATGCTCTAAGTAGCTTATGTCGTCCTTCTCTTTCCTTATAAGACGTTCGTACGGCGGCTCTTACTAATAAGGTATAATAATAAAGTCCTCGCTTATCTAGTATACTACCTTACTAATACCCTTAATTATACGAGCGAACGTAATATAAGAGTGCTAGTAGGTCCTTCGTAGCTCTCGAACCGACTAATTATAGCTAAGGAAGTCGAGGAAGATAACGGCCTATTTAGTAACGGATAAACCCCTACTAGTCTTACTACTAACACTACGAGCGGCTAGCTCTTTAATAAACTTCTTTAACACCGGCTGCCGTAGTCGAGTAATCTAATAGTAGTTACGAGGTAGTCTATATAGACACTTAAATGTCTCTCGAATGCCGGCTCCTAGATTAGTTAGAGTCTCGATAAGTCCGGACGGTATATATACTCGCATACGACGCTTTACCCTCGGTGCTATAGCACTAATAGTGCTCGTAAGAACGCTAGTAAGCGCCGCAATAACGAGGACTAAGTCCATAGCAAGGGCAATAACTATATACGTAGAGGGCGACGCGACGAGGTTGTAAGAGTAGGGCGTTATAGCTAAGACGGTAATTTCCGAGGATCCACTAATAACAATTAAACAGGTGTATACCTCAGCGAACGATTAAACGACCATATTACGAAACAACCGACCGGACGATTAATCGATAAACGATTAACCGATAAACGACGATAAACGCCTCGAGGTATACACAACCTTAATGAAGTCCTCAGTCGAGCTCACGCAAGGACGCCTGGCTTGAGTCGAAGCATTGAAAGTTCTTCCGCGATCTAGACACTGTCCGTCAATACAGCATGCGTAGAAACTACACGGCTCGCAGCAAGCTGGCGCAACGGAATGAACACCCACCAAGGACACTCGGGACTTTTGGGTCAATCCTCCCTTGTGAATACCATGCTAGTGTCCTTGGAAGCCAGGATCGTATTCCATCTGACGCGTCGACCTCATGTACACTCTTCAAATGAGTGAGTTCCAGCCAGATATACAAGCGAGGTCGAGCGTGGTCACGCAAAAAACTCGCCCTGGACAGGGATCGCGGCTTGACTATGCCAACAGGGCATGATTCCCAGGATGCCCACCGGTTCGACGATCGGTCTGAGATAAGAACCCAGTATACGGAGTATCTATCCCAGCGGCGGCGTCTCGACATTTTGGAATAGGAGAATTTCGAGGTCGTGAACTGGAACAATCGCGGGGAAGTGATCGTATTGGCAGGGTGTTGCTTGCGAAAGAACCGCATAGTGGCAACTCCGTTGGTCGGCTTTTACGTTATGGCGGCCAGTATCAGATAGTCGGTGATGCTCCGTGAGAATGGCATGCTTGTCTCGTCAATACGAACAAATGTATCTTGCACTGGAGGGCAGGCTATCGTCCCAATCATGACAGGCCACGATGTTGGGTTTGGATGCAGAGCGGACGCGATGTTCGGAAGTGCCCTGCCATGGTTCGTGCAGTCAAAATCTTGAGTGTCATGTCTTGTGGGCCATTCCAATGCACGACTGCGGGTGCCTCGGCATTGAAGTGCTTTCGTTCAATGTCATGTCTGGGGACGTTGTGAGAGCGCCCATGTCGTCGATGCTGCAATGCCTCGCCGACGGATGTGTCTGGTCAAAGAAGGAACCGAGAAGAGAAGGAAGAAAGAGGTCTGCGTTTCGGTGGCCTAAGGCATACATTTGCTGAGTCATTCGTTTCGTAACCTACCTGAAGGTATTCACCCCAGCCTTTCTTGCTCCTCTTCATGCACACGTACACTGGACTACTCGCAGACGTTCAACAATATCGAAGCTCTCTATTCTTCCGACGAAGATCTCGCCACGGAGCCAGAATCCGGGCATGCCGGTCAATCGATTGGGTTCACGACAACAGGGACGACTTGCTTGACCTCGTATAGCTGACAATCGATGCGATCATGCCGCAGGGGTTGGCAATGATCCGGCATCCAATGCGCAGCATGGATAGCGACCAAGACGATGCTCCGAGATTCGACATCTGCGAAGACCTGCGACCTCGCTGCCATCTGGTGACGTTCCTCTCTTGCTCTGATCAGACTCTCAAGTCCGCGGCTCTGGTTTCATCATCAGACGGTGGACGGAAGATCGATGCAGGAAAGCACAGGGCTGTTGGACTTCGTTCTCGGATCGTAAGGATGTGCCGTTCACGTGCCACGTTGCGCTCATGATGGGCCACAATCCGTCCATCTTGCAAGGTAGTTCCCGGTTCATCCCAATTGCAGAGCTAGCACGAGGCCCAGACACCAGTAAAAACAACAATCTCGAGTCTGCTATGGTCATCTCTCTATGTCTCTATCCGCTCTTCATGAAGCTGCATTGCAAGACGGGGCGAATCGAATCTGTTCTGATCATCGTGCTGTGTTCACAAGCACTTGCTCAGGCCGTGTGCGTTCACCGCGATGACTTCTGTCAGCCTGAAACTTACTGCATGGTCTGGCATGCTGTGGGCTCGTATTCAGCCACATCTGAAGAACAACCACATCACGTATGCCAGACTATCCTCGACACGCCTTCCGGCCAAGCCGGCCCTCAGACTCATTTGAGTCTGCATATTTCGGCCAGACCTTCTTCCTTCTTTGCTCCCAACACACTCGATTCATCCAAGTCGTCCAAGCACAACCAGGGAACACAACAAACAATCTCGACTTCCGCCCCCACGCCATCGACAAGAAGGAACGCTCATCACCAACCATGAAGCTCAGCGTCATCTTCGCTGTTGCATTGAGCGGCATGGCCATGGCCATCGCCTTGCCAGACGAAGGGCAGGTAGACCCAGGTGGCTGCATCGCCACCAATTGCTGCGACCACTTCGGTAACAAGCACTTGGAATGCCTGGGCCCGACTCAACCCTGTAAGTCAATCACCTGAACCTACGTCGTACATGTGACGAAAGGCTTGCTGAGCTCTTTTCCTCTCTGGTACAGGCAAGACTGGCTGCGACTGCTCCAGTGGACCCTGCAAAATCTGAAGGGAAGGCGACTACCACGGGGTGGTTGGGGCAGCATTCAAATCTCGGAATGGTGCAACAGCTTGCTTTATGTTGCAATATTGCGTCAAGGGCAAGACCGTGGCGGAGGACAGTCTGACTTTGTGTTTGTTGTGAAGCTCGCGACCGTGTGGAGCATGAAACTGTTGTACTTGAAGTTTGCAGAAGTGGTGAATTGACAGGATGCGTTCTCAACAGCAATTCACGGTCCATTCTCGCGCTGATATTTCCACCTTTGTTCCATGGCTTCCCGTCTCGAGTCGGAACAAGTGATGAGATACGATCCCAAAGATGACTTGATCTGGTGCATACCGCTCCTCGAGCCGGGACCAAGCAGGAAATCGCGAATGTAAGAATGTTGTAGCTGTGCTGCACGGTCCAGCCAACAGGCCATCGAGGAGCTCATGGCCACTAGATTCGTTCTTCAGTCGCATAAGAGAGGCGAACCTGTCAGTGTCAGCATATGCACTCCACAGCTACTGCCATTGCGGCGTCGGAAACTGGCGATCTACTCGCTGCGACCTTGGAGCGTAGCGACCTGGAATCCACACCGGGTGTTGTTCAACAGAGTCTGGGCTTCCTTCTCCGGCCTCTCTCTCTGTCTCAACCTTGTGTGTCACCGTGCATCAGCTCTTCTTCTCTCCAATGTCCTTCATCGAGAAGATCAGATCGCGACAGGAAGGACGCCGCTCGTGTGCGACTCCATTTCGGCTGCCTCGTAGGAAGTAAAGGCTCTGCGTTAACAACACGTGCTGGCTGAAGGTGTCGGTCTCTACGAGGAGCGCAAATTCTTGCATTCGAGTGTTCAGCTAGTGTACGGCCACTGGCCGAAGGACCCGCAGCAAATATGAAATTGTATCTCAGCGTCCAATCCCGCATGATCTTGTTGTTCGCCCAGCGCTGGACATCCTTCGATTCCGCCGGTGTTTGCCCGCACGAGGATCGTATCAATATCCGATGCAATGGCAGCCCTCCAAGTAGTCGCTGATGTGTGGTCAGTGATGGCCCATAGCGTGCACGGAAGACTCTTTCGAAAAAGATGGAGTGCGCATACCACCTCCAGAAAGGATATCCCGCATTCAGGCACTTCGGCTTGCACTCGGCATCACTCGCGCACTGTTCGAAGATGAGAATATGCGTCAGCGAGTGCGTGAAGAATGCGTAGGGTAGGAGGGTGCTCATACGTATTGTTGGGCATTCGCTTGGCTGATAAAGCCTGCCAGAATGACGGCGACCGCAGTAGTGAGCTTCATGGCGATCGCGGTTTAGCGATGATAGCTTTTTGGGCAATGTTGGTTGTTGCGGTGGCGAGAAAGGTGGCTCGCTGTGATGTTTGTGTGTTCTCGCTCGACGCACAAAGCTTTACAACCGGTGGAAATACTCCCAGGGTGCAAGGATCACTGTTCCAGGTGACGTGTCAAATAGCTCGGTCAGCAGTTTGATCCTGGCACACAACGGAATGGATGACATCCGGCACACTCTCTATGACTAGGGTGGCTGGCTCCGTCGAATTGTCAGGGATAGAACTATTCTTGGGCGTTGGCGCCGACGTGTTGTTATCAATGAACGTGTAATCGTTCCGAAAACGAGTTGAATGAAGCGCTTCAGGAATTGAGGTCGTTGGTTGCAGACGAGACAAGTCGTGTTAACCCGGTCGGTCAGCATTGCTTCTCGGCCGAAAGTACTTTGGAAAATTCGGACATCGACCATCTCGAAAGAGAACGTGTTGGATAGCTTGTTCCTTCAAAGATGCATGGAACGCATCAACATAGTTTCCTGGACCGAGGACTGTTCACAGCAAATATTTTCGAGGGCAGACCGAGGGCAGTTGCCCGGCAATTCGAACAGGTATGAGAACCATGACAGGTACAAGAAAGCAAGGTTCGTCGGCTTGCACCTCAGGTGCCTCGTTTGGTACATTCATCGCAAGCCTTTTTCGATATGTTGATCTTACTCGTATGCTTATTGGTCGGCTTCAATGCGGCAATCTTGAGCCACTCCCACCGCGGCGTGGCCATTGCAAATTCCAAGTCGTATGCTGTAAGGTAATTAGACGGAGGTAGGTTCCGGCCACGTCCTCGCAGTTGAAGGAGGACCAGGGCGAACGTTCGGCAGAGCTGTATGAACCTCGTCGCGCTTTCTGGCTTCCATTTGTTGTGGATTATCAGACTGACTATTAGTGAAGTGCACGTGACTAGTGCTAAGGCATTCCTACACACAGATAGCTAAAGTGAGAATCTCACACTTAAGATTCTCTCTACATAATAATATATACCTACTAATTAGAGGTCTTCTTCTACTTAGCTTAAGTCTAATTATAATAGGTTATAAGCCTAGCGTAACTACTGCACACTTAAGGAAGAATTGTCTGTTCTAAGCGCAGCTACTAGAACCTTACTATACACTATTTAGACAGTTAACTAGCGAGCCGAGAAAGAGCTAGTTATAATAATAGCCGTAATGTAGGCTAATAAGTTTAAGACTACGAAGGAGAATAAAGTCCTAAGAAAGGGAAGTAACTTCTTAGACTAGTTAAGGATGCTTAAAGCAGCCCTTATAGATAAGGAGGTGTTAGGCTATATCTTTTATAACATTCCCTAGTACCCTGCCTAACTAAAGCTAGGAATTAAAGTTAGATATCCCTCTCTACTAACTAAGGAAAGTACTACTTTATTCTCCTAGGCTCTAACTCCTTCCTAAAAAGAAGGAGGGGATACTCTAGTAACAGAACCTATTCTAACTAGTAAACTAAGACTAACTCCTCTTTAAGTCTAGTATAAGTATAACCTAATTGCATACAGGATTATTAGCAAAAGGATTAACTAATCTCTAAGGCCTAACTTTAAAGATATAGAGAAGATAGCTAAGGAACTATATAATACTATTATAGCTACCTATAGGCCTGTTATAACTATAAATATTTATAATAGCCTAAGGATTCTTAGAATTAGTAATATTAAGATCTAAGGAACAAATACTTAGAAGTACTATAAGAACTTTTAGAAGTAGTATTACAAGTATATCTCTATAATAGAATAATACTCTAGGTCTAAGAACATTCTAGTCTTAAAGCTTACCTTTAGTAATAAGCAGATTAGGCTATTCTTTATCTAGGGCCTCTACTATCTAGAATACCTAAGAAGCTAGAGACAATCTTATTATATTAAGAACATAACTCTTAAAGAGCTAATTACCTTATTAATTAAGGAACCTCCTCTACAGATATAAAGGACAGTAGGAGGATTTAGGGGTGCTACAATAGATAATAATTAGTGTACTAAGTATACCTATTATATCTATATAAATGCAGATTGCTTTAAGAAGCACCCTAATAAGGCCCTAAAGTCCTAGGTATATAGAGGAAAAGGAGGATCTAATAAGGACAAGAAGAAGTCCTAAGACAAGAGTAAGAGACATAATAAGAAGGGAGGAAAGGGTGCTATAGCAATTAAGCCTATCTCCTCTTCTAATGTAGGCTTAGGCTCTAATTTAGATAGCTTATTTATAGGAGTAGCAATTACTGCTGCTAGAATATAAAGGAGTAATACTATTGTCTAGGATTCTAGTATATTATACTACTTCTTTAATAACAAGTCCTAGTTCTTAGACCTTAAACCCCTAGAAACCCTAATTAGGTTCTCTTAAGCTATTAGACAAAGCATAGTTACATACTTAGGAAGTATAAGGATTATAATAAAGTACAAGGGGAATAAGTTAAATATTACCTTATAAGATGTGTTATACTCTCCTAACTCTAATTATAACCTTATCTTAGTAGAGACTCTCTAGCTAAAGTATAAGGTCTACCTAGACAGGCTATCTTTATATATTCTAAGGAATAACAAGAAGATAGGTAAGGTTTAGTCTACTTATAATGTTCTAATCCTCTAGAATGCAACTATCTCTCTCCCTAAGGGGAGTACTAAAGTTGCTTCTACAACTAATAGGAACATATCCTATCTAGCCTTTACTATGCTTAAGGCTAATATAACAAGATAGTATTAGAGACTAGGCTATATAGGGAACAAGATTCTTAGTACAACAAAGGCTTAAGTCTAAGGACTTAAGCAGATTAATATATCTACACTTAAGTACTATAAGCTATATAAGCTTGCAAGGTTATAGAGAGTAGTATTAAGAACTCTAAGACTAATACCTTAATCTTTATTAGATAAGGTCTATATTAACATTATAAGACTAATCTTTCTACTAGATATCTTTAGATACAAGTATATCCTTATAATTACTAATGCAAAGTTAAGAAGGAGATAGGCTATCTTCTGCAAGCTTAAATTACAAGCTGCACAAATTATTAAGAAATAGACTACTAAGACATTTAACTAGTATAAAAAGATAGTTAAGATCTAGTTCTTAGATAGAAGAGGAGAGTTTAATAATAATAATCTAATTACATTTGTAGAGAATAAGGAACTAAGATAGGATTTCTTAGCTCCCTATACTCCTAAGTAGAATAGAATTGTAGAATTATCTAATAAGGTTATTCTTAATAAGGTAAGAGCAATAATAATTAACTCTAGCCTACCTCTCCCTCTCTAAAGTTTTGTAGTTATATATACAATCTTCCTTACTAACAGGCTAGTATGCTTGTTAACTAACAAGATTCCTCTTTAGGAATTTAATTAAGATCTTAATACTAGAACTCTATATATTAATCTAACAAAGGTTAGGAGATTTAGATATAGAGCATATCTATATAATTAGGGGAAACCTAATTTATAGAAGTTCTATCCTAGAGCAGAGAAATACTAGAATCTAGGATTCTAGGAGAATACTTTAACTAACTATATAGTTTAGAAGTTTAAACTATCTGCCCTTACTAGGTTTTAGTATAAGATTATAACCTTTCCTTATATAACATATAATAAGGATAAGGTATATAGTATAATACCTGCTGCCCTAGACTTCTAGGGGGAGAGTTTCCTACAACTAATATAACCTATTACTATAGAACATAAAGTCTATACTATCTATACTAAGGATTAAGATTAGGGCTAGGATGCCTAAGGGCAAGATGCCTAACCTCTTACTACTTCTTATCTTTAAGAAGTAGAGAACATATTTAATACTATATAGAGAGAGAGAAACTAAGCCTCCCTTTTAATATCTTAGGGGGAGCAAATATTAAATTAGGATATATAGTCCTAGGATAACTAATATAAGCAGTCTAAGCCTAATTAGCTAGAGGCTACTAAGTATAAAGAAGCCTCCTAGCTAGCTTAGGGGGAGTATATTTCTAAGGAAATAGGAAGTCCTAAGGGATTCTAAGGAAGTCCTAAGGGATTCTAGGAGCAGGCTAATACCTTATTAATATAGCTATAATATTAAGTATTAGCAGAGAATTGCCCTAAAAGGGAAGACCTCTAAGATTATGCTATAACTCCCTTCCTAAATATTTATATTATAGGAAAGAGGAAAGTAGGGAGAAGCCCTAAGAGACCTAAGAAATTAGGCAATAAAGCAAGTCCTAAAAGCTTAGGCATATTTAGACTCTTAAGAAGTAGAAGATTAGTTATAAGAAAAGACTATAGTAAGATCTAGAAGATAGGACTTAAAGTAACAAATCCTAATCTGTCTAATCCTAAGACAATTAAAGAAGCTCTCTCTAGATCTAATTATAAGGAATAGGAGAAAGCTATTATTAAGGAAGCTAAGTTACTTAAGTCTATAGGATGCCTTAAATAGAAACTTATTAGCACCCTCCCTAAGGGGAGAGTCCCTCTTATAGGGAAATAGGTCTTTAAGATTAAGGTACTCTTAGATAGAACTATAGAGAAGTATAAGGCTAGATAGACGGCTAGGGGATTTATATAAAGAAAGGGACTTAACTATATTAATACCTTTGCTCCTACTCTAAGAGCTATAATAGGGAGAATACTTCTGTCCCTCTTAGTTAACTTTAGCTAGAAGAGGAGATAAGTTAATATTAAGACTACATTCCTAAATCTAAACCTAGATAAGCAGATCTTTATTAAGCTACTAGAGGGAGCTTATCTCTTTAAGAAAGATGCCTACAAGTATATTATATATATTAAGAAAGGACTGTATAGGCTTAAGTAGGCAGCTACTCTTTAGCACTACGATATTATAGACACTCTCTAAAAGCTTAGTCTAATAAGAACTATTAGCGATACTTGCCTCTTTTAAGGGAAAGGCATCCTTATTCTCCTTTATATAGATAACTTCTAGATCTTTAGATAGTTAGACTATAAGATTAACAAGCTAATTAAGGGATTAAAGCAGAAGTATATAATTAAGGTTGTTAATACTAATGTCTTTCTTAGACTTTACCTAAAGGAAGGGAAAGATAGCTCTATATCTGTCTCTTAGGAACACTATTCTAGAGACAAACTTTAAGGACATAGTCTTAGTAATGCAAAGAGTGTTAAGTACCCCCTTAATACCCTCCTTAAACCCCTTTAGGATAAGGGAACAAAGGAGGACTATAATCTCTTTAATAAGATTATTAGGGAACTGCAACATCTGTTAAACTATACTAGACTAAATATTAGTTTTGCTATTAACTACTATATAAGGTTCCTTTAGAACCTAGGACCTTTGTATGTTTAGGTAGCTAAACACATCTAGAGATATATTGTAAGCATAATTAACAAGTGCCTTATATATAGGAAAACTAAGGAGCAAATTTAGATTAAAGTATTCTTAGACTCTAACTTTGCTAATAATCCTAGTATATCTAGGTCTACCTTAGGAATGCTCTTTAAAATTGCAGGAGGCCTAGTTATCTAAAGATCTTAACTATAGAAAGAAGTAGTGCTATCTAGTACTAAGGCAGAGTACTTCTCTCTTACTAAGGTAACAAGAGAAGTAAATTAGGTAAGGAATCTTATTAATAAGCTCTAGCCCTTTACCTAGGCTAAAAGCATTTCTACTATCCTTATTAAAGTAGATAATTAATTAGCTATTAGCCTTATAGAAAACTATGCTAACTCTAAAAGATTAAGACATATCTCTCTTAGGAACTATTACTACAGAGAATAACATAATAAGGGGAGTATTAAGGTAGAGTTTATAAGGACAGACATATAGCTTGCAGACTGTCTAATAAAACTAAAATCCCTAAATACTATCTTCTAATGTATAGATTTATAAATCTAGCAAAAAGATACTTATATGTCTATGTTAGGCAGCTAACATAGACACATAAGAGAGGCTAATATAGGAATTAAACCTGTAACCTTCTAATTTGTAGTTAGAAATTATACTACTAGACTAACTAGCCCTTAATAAGAAGAGGGAAATTGCTCTTAAATTTATGCCTTAATACCTATATTCCTACCTAAGAAGGATTCCCTCCCTAGAATTATACTATTTTATTTATTATAAAACTAAGAAGCATAATACTTAGAACACTTATTTTATTCTTATCTATATAAAGGAAAGGAGGTAACTACATACCTCTATAAAAGCATCTAAGAAACTATAAGAAAAATACCTAGCTAAAGGAAAACTTTTCTATAAAAACCTAAAAGTATTAGAGCATATCCTAGAACCTGCAGCCTACCCCCCTAAAACTACTACTAAAAGACTAAGCTAATTCCCCTAGAATCTTAATTTAAAGCCTAAGAGAATATTAGTTTCTATTAGGGAAGAAGGGATTTTAAGGAGAATATACATAGGATGCTATACTACTAACTACTACTTTATCTCTGCCTTATTAGAGCTTAATATTTAGCTAAGAGGAGTCTAGTTATAGCATAATACAAATCCTTAAGGATTAGGAGTTATTAGACTAGGGTAGTTTTCTACTAGGAAGGCCTACTCCCTTAGGTTATATAGCTCCTTTATTACTATATTAATAAGGTCTATAGTAAGGAGATCTTTATTAAGCTTAGCTATAAACCTATTAAAGCAAGCTATAAAAGAGAAGGGACCCTAAGCCCTAATATTTACTTTATTATAGTGTCTATTTATCTCTCCTCTAATAAGTTAATATATAGTCTAATGTGCTATAGAACTATTTTTATAGATCTATAAGAGATCTCTACTATTAATAGCTCTTACTTTATCGATAACTTGCTAAAAGGTTTTCCTAGGGACAGAGAAAGCTACTCTTCTTCTAGAAGCTATAGCTAGTAATATAAATTATATTGTTAATAGCTATAAGGGATAGATAATAGATTAGCTAATAAATTAGCTAAATAGATAAGAGGTATAGATTGTAAAGTAGAGGAATAAAAAAGCTAGAAGAAGATGCTTTTTAACAAGCTAAAGCCGAGTATTAGCTACGTAGTAGGTAAATACCTACTATATTTAGGTAATAGACAGCTCGTAATAATGCAGCTGCTAATAGGGGAGTGTTATAGATTATTAGACTAACTATTAGTAAAGTGCACGTAACTAGTGCTAAGGCATTCCTATATACAGATAGCTAAAGTAAGAATCTTATACTTAAGATTCTCTCTGCATAATAATATATACCTGCTAATTAGAGGTCTTCTTCCACTTAGCTTAAGTCCAATCACAATACCATTAGCATCTGTCCAGTCAGCAAAGCACTGCTCCATCACCGCCATCAAGGTCGCAAGATGGGACGCTCGGTCCATCAAGGTCTTCTCATTCAAGCCATCGGCAGGACACCTTCATATCAACATCACGTCCGCCTCTTTCTCGCACTGACTGAGCAGGTTGCTATACTTTGAACCTCGTCTCCATGTGCGCGCCCCGAGAACGTCTTCAGACATCGATGCGTGGAAGAGAGATATCCGGCACACAAGATCTCAGCAAGCAGGACGCGATGGGCCTCGCCTGGACAACGGTCAATGTCCGCGCGAGATCTCGCATCAGAGACACGGCATTGCCCGTTTCACCTCTGAGAGAGATCCGGTGCTGAGGTTGCTACCCTCCTCATTTCCATCTCCAAGAGGCGCTACGGATTGAAGGCCGAAAGGACTCGAGCCAGGTGGCTACCTCACAGGTTCGTGAGGACGGCCCAATGGGAACATTGGCATGCCGAAGTCTCATCGACAAGCAATCGTTCTCGCCGGTGATCCGATCAAGGATGAGACGGCTCAAGAAAGACATCCGCTGGTCACGCAGGAAGGGTAAAGAGTCAGAGACGAGTTCTTTCTTCCGCCAGTCCGCGGTGAACTCACCCCACACAGCTGCCTCCATCTCATTGGTCGTCCGGACAAAGGGTTCAAGGATCAGCTCCACTGTCTTCGGACTATATAAGCCACATCAGGGAGCCAGCTTCTGAAACGTCGACCTCTCCCCTCGAATCCTTCCACCAGAGACCTGCTACGCCGCGAGACGCACCTGGGGCTTGGACCTGGATCGGCCTTCCGGCGCGACTCGAAATGGCCGCATGATAGCTCGTTGTCCGGAGAACAGGGATGGAGCTCTTCCATCTCTGATTCATGGCCTGAGTTCTCTCCCCACCAGCGCTCGGAGCAGTGTGCGGACGTCGATGTCAGCAGCGGACTTTCACTGAGGACGTGGCTGTACGGACTTCTGTCAACTGCAACTCGCTGGAAATGACGGGAGTTAATGAAACATCTCTGTCCTGTGGACATTGTTCACAAGCTCTCCGGACCTTTGAACCTGCGAAGCCAGGTCCAGACCTTGCCTGGAACCTGCTTCTCAAAGCCACTCCAGCCACGATAGCAGGCCCGTCGAAGCCTACCTTACGCAGCTTTCCCCGCAATGCGCTGCACGGTTTCTCCTTCTTTGGTCCTCTAACTTTCTTACCCCACAAGACGGCGTCTCCGTGCCGCCGAATACTGCATGCCAGCCCTACACAGCTACACCTCGAGTATGCTGGCCTGCTGGACTCACATCGACACATTCGTTTTGACCATGCTTCCCAGCTCCATGACCGGGCAATTGTCGGACCGAGTCTCATGAGGGTACTCCAATGGGCTGACAGGCAGTCAGATCTTTCATGAAGAACACTCAACACTTGCGTGGCTGCTCTCCTCCAGCTCTAGGAAAACGCGCGGATAGTACTTTGGTACGCAGCCAATGCCGTCCTGGTTATGGAGGGGCAGATGATGAGAGAGCTCTCAATCTTTCCTACCCTTGTCCGGTACTGGCAGATCTCGCAGCGGCATAGCTTCGACTTGGCGTCATCCACCTGCAGGGAACATGCACATCAAGCTCATCAGCGGCCTGGCGTATCGCCATTGCTTGCTACTGGATCAACATCAGCATCCTCCACGGAAACGTAGATTGCCCGGTCCAGAGGCTCTCTCCCCGCCACTGCTTGACGTCTCGTGCATGACCATCTTCCATTTCCGGTCCAGATCGTGGAGCCTTGAGTGGCTTGTTGCAGCTCCTGCGGATGGACCATCTGGCCGAATGGAGAATTGCTCAATGGTGAGTGCCCCTCATTTGAACAATGGCCTGGCCAATGTGGGGTCGAGCGGAAGTTTTGAATCTTGCGGTGCCAGGTCAGCATGATAAGTATCCCATCTCCCTCTTGTTTCTCTTCGTCCAACATCATCTTCGACCATTCCTCCTCCTCCAATACCAATTGACCTCCACCCCGACATCTCCCAAACTTTACCAATTCCAATCACCGCAAAAATGGGCGACATCCCTACCGAGCAGTGGGCCCAAGTTGTCGAGAAGACCGGCGGACCAGTCGTCTACAAGAAAATTCCCGTCCAGAAGCCTGGCCCAGATGAGGTGCTTGTCAACATCAAGTACTCCGGCGTCTGCCACACAGACTTGCACGCCGTCAATGGTGACTGGCCACTGCCCACAAAACTCCCACTCGTCGGTGGTCATGAGGGTGCCGGTGTTGTTGTAGCCAAAGGCGACTTGGTGCAAGATATTGAAATGTGAGCCGACTTCAACCCTTCCTCTTGATGGTATTCACCTGGGAATTTACTGACATGGCAATTCACAGCGGTGACTATGCCGGCGTGAAATGGATCAACGGCTCCTGCCTCGCCTGCGACTTCTGCCAACAATCCGACGAACCCCTCTGCAGCAAGGCTCTCCTCTCCGGCTACACCGTCGACGGCTCCTTCCAGCAATACTGCATCGCCAAGGGCGCCCACGTCGCTCGCATCCCAAAGGAGTGCAAGTTGGACGAAATTTCGCCCATCCTTTGCGCTGGCATCACCGTCTACAAGGGCTTGAAGGAGTCAGGTGCGAAGCCAGGCCAAACCGTCGCTATCGTTGGTGCGGGCGGTGGTCTGGGATCGCTGGCGCAGCAGTACGCTCGCGCCATGGGTCTCCGGACGATTGCGATCGACACTGGTGATGACAAGAAGAAGATGTGCTTGGAGCAACTCGGCTCGTACGCCTTTGTCGACTTTGCGCAGTCGCAGAATGTGGTCAAGGATGTCCAGGCCGCTACTGAGGATGGTCTTGGTCCACATGCTGTCATCCTTGTGGCTGTCAACGAGAAGCCGTTCCAGCAGGCTGCTGAGGTGAGTTCTTGATATCCTGTCCTGTCTTCCCTGAGATGCTTTGCTGATCAGTAATGTCGTACAGTACGTCCGCCCTCGCGGCACAGTCGTCTGCATCGGTCTACCCGCTGGTGCATTCCTCAAGGCTCCCGTCTTCGAGTCGGTCATCAAGATGGTTAGTCCTCTCGCGCATGATCCTCCCTCACCTTGGTCACTTGACTAACACTCCTCGCTCTAGGTCACCATCAAGGGCTCCTACGTCGGCAACCGCAAAGACTCCTCGGAAGCCATCGAGTTCTACCGCCGCGGCCTCATCAAGGCGCCGTTCAAGACGGTCGGTCTGTCGGAGCTGCAGAGTGTGTATGATTTGATGCAGAAGGGCGCTATCGCTGGGCGATACGTTGTGGACACCTCGAAGTAAAGAGTTGTTGGATGGAGTGTAGATAGTCAACGCAATGACATGGGTTCACTTCGCGTGATGGAATTTTCCACGTTCCGTTTCATCCCTTTACATGTTCGGTCGTTGTGTGTGGGGACTTGTTTCATGGGGCGCTCGTGGTGGTTCATCGATCGTCCCAGAGTCACTCGTGGCGGCTCATCGATCGTCCCAAAATCCCTCGTGACGGCCTATCGATTGTGTCAAGATACGTTTGCTTCAGAAGACCACTGGACTGTTCTGTTGATGATGACCGCGAGGCTTCCTCATGATCAGACCGCTCGTTTCACGGATGGATGGATGATGAATTTGGTGGACTCGTTCCATCAGCTGGTGGTGCGAACAAAGAGCTTTCAACGGCGTTCGTGCCGATAGGTGTCGCTGTATCATTGAGGTGAAGTCACTCAACAAGATGCCCTTGTGTCCATTCCTCGCCCACCTTGATGGGCAAGATTGGCCTCACCTCTTCTGCCTGAGGCAACCAGCGCCAAACTGAGACTAGCGCCACGCGGCAATCTCCCCGCCCCAAAGGGACGACGTTTCATCCCTCTCCATCCCTCTTTCAACGACATCGAATGGGTGCCTCATCGCTTTCCCGTGAAACGAGACACCCAACGCTGTGTAGCGCTGTGAAGCAGCGGAGCCGCACCGAGAGACGGGAAAGGACGGATACCCGCGCATATGAGCGACGATCATACGCGGCACTGCATACATGTGCATACATGTCCTGTCAC
Organism: Zymoseptoria tritici IPO323; assembly: GCF_000219625.1. Taxonomy (NCBI): domain Eukaryota; kingdom Fungi; phylum Ascomycota; class Dothideomycetes; order Mycosphaerellales; family Mycosphaerellaceae; genus Zymoseptoria; species Zymoseptoria tritici. The sequence goes on along the minus strand of NC_018210.1, from coordinate 944,452 downwards.
GGATGGGTGCCACCGACCGCGGATGTGACTTAGAGTCGATGGCGCGGGACGGCGCTTGATGAGGCGGAAACAGGAGAACACGGTGTCATGGAGGATTTTGGCTTGTGACAGCCTCATTCGCTCCGCTGTCATGCTGCCACTGACAAACAAAACGGAGCTTGTCTGGAACGCCTCGCCAAGGTGACTGTGGAAGACAGGAGGTGGTCATTCGCGCACGGAAACGCTTGGTGGGTTCACAGACTCGTCGTATGGCACTATGGCCCGTCTCCCGTCGATGGTACGGATACCTTGATCTCAAGGGACATGTAAGTTATCTGTACGGACATTTAGTGGTGTAGGTACGTTGACAGGTACGATGATAGATGCGTTGACAGGTACGGAGACTGGCAAATTACCCGACAGGACATTTACCGGTACTTGGTAACTTATCTGCACGAACATTTACGCGTACAGGTACGTTGGCAGGTAGGTCAGTTGTACGGGCATTTAGCGTTGCATGTGCTCGATGCTCGTGCTACCACGATTCCGTCATTCATTTCCGTATCTGGCCATATTCATCGCGTTGATCTGCACCGTGCTTGGTTGCGCCTTCCCAACAAACAATCACGAGTCTTGGCAGACGTCTCGATAAGAGCGGCAGCGAAACTTCACTCCATCGACAATCACTCCCTCACTCACCCTCACCGTCCTACTCCCGCGATCGCTCTCTCTCCGCGACGACCTACCACGCCGCCATGGCGCCCTCCGTTACCATGATTCTCCTCGCTCTTTTGGAGATGATCTCCGTCGCTCTCGCCGCCCCTCACATCAACAGCCTTCAGAAGCGCTCATTCCACGCCCATGCCCGCGGCCGCCAAGTCTCAGGATATGAGGAGATTCAGCGCGCGCACCGCAAATACTGGGAGAGCATCGTTTCCGGTGGAGAAGGCTACCATCATGCCGACGCAGTCCCCTCCTACAGCATTCGCGCATCGCAAGTCCCAGTCTCGAGCGCTCCTATCCAGCTCACACACACCGTTTTTGTCACCGCGACCGCTCCGTCTGCAACTGGACCACCTGAGTTTGTGTCGTCATCTGCGAGCCTCAAGACCTCGACATCTTCCACTTCACGAGCTCCTACAACCACCGCCAGCAATGAGGACGGTGAAGCCACTGCAGTGCCCGAAGAGAACGAATCCGAGTACCTCACAGAGACGACCGTCGGCGGACAAAAAGTCAACCTCAACTTCGATACCGGCTCCGCTGATCTGTGAGTCAAATATTACCGCTTTCGTCAGCAAAGCCGCGTGCTAACAATCTCTCAGCTGGGTCTTCTCCTCGCTTCTGAGCCAGTCCGCACTCGGCGACCACTCGTTCTACAACCCCAACAATAGCGACACCTTCGAATCATACGACGGCGCAACGTGGCAGATCCGCTACGGTGACGGCAGCAGCGCAAGTGGCGTAGTCGGCTACGATGTCGTCGACGTTGGCGGCACTACCGTTCAAAAGCAATGCGTCGAGCTCGCCACCCAACTCTCTCGCGCATTCATCGCCGATGACGCCAGCGACGGACTTCTTGGTCTCGGGTTCTCAACCATCAGCACCGTCAAGCCAGTACAGCAGAAAACATTCTTCGAGAACGTCATGCCGCAGCTCTCCTCACCTGTCTTCACCGCCGACCTCGAAGAGACGTCCGGCGCTGGTACCTACGAATTCGGCCGGATCGATCCAGCGAAATACCATGGCGAGATTCACTACACGCCAATCGACAACTCCGACGGCTGGTGGCAATTCGATTCACCAAGCTATTCCGTCGATGGCCAGGAATCGCCCTGCACATACTGCAACCCCGCCATTGCCGACACAGGTACCTCGCTCGTCTACATGGACACTGACATCGTGCGAGCCTACTATGCCTCTGTCTCATCTGCCTTCCCAGACACCTCGCAAGGCGGCTGGGTCTTTGACTGCACGGAGACTCTACCATCCTTCGGCTTGGCGGTGGGAGACTACATGGCGGTTATCAACGGTACAGACATGGCCTATGCCCCTCTCGACGACGGCAGTGGTATGTGCTATGGTGGTTTACAGGAAGGACCCGGAGACGTTCAGATTGTCGGTGACGTGTTTTTGAAGCAGTTTTTCGCGGTTTTTGACGGTGGAGAGAACAGATTCGGCGTCGCTCTCAAGAACTGAGTGAGGGAAGTACCATGGGATTGCATGCCGTAGGTATAGCTGAGATTCGTGTTTCGGACAGCGTTGATGCTCGACAATTGAGTCTTTAGCCATGGTATTGTATTCGGAGCTGTACGTACAGCAGAGCTTCCAGAGATCGAGATGAATTGATGTTCCAACCCATGCCAACCGCCTCAAAAGCACTTCCCTCTCTCCCGCCACTCAGCAAATCGGACAATAACAACGAGGAATGTCAATACTCGGCTCGCAGCTCGTCACAGTCGTGAGCTCCTTCGTCACCGTTGGAATCGGAGTGTAGAGTGGACATTGCTACAACAAGGTTCAAGTTAGCGAGGGTTCGAAATTATGTGAAAGAATCGAACGTACAAATCCTCCACCGTAGTGGAACCTGGTTTCCTGAAGCGTGCTGGTTACCAGAGTCTTGCAGCCTCCGCAATCGACGCCTTCGGTAGTAGTGGAGCCGAAGACAGTCGAGGTGCAGGCGTTCATGGAGTTCGGCTTGGTGAGCGTCGTGGGGCAGACGTGGACTTGGGTGGAGGTCATGTTTTGTCCTTGGACTTGGACAAAGCGGGCGGCAATAGCCAGAAAGGCGGTGATGGAGGTGGAGATCATGTTGGATGTTGGAGTCATCGGTTGATTGGGAGATCTGGTGTGAGTGGCAAATTTTTGACTGCAGGCCAGTGAGGAGCAGAGGTGAAGGCTATATAGATGTCCATTGCCATAATTGTGAACGATTTGACTTTTCTGCTTCGAGTACCAGTTGTCCAGGCTATCGATCCGTGGTAGAATCATGAGAACGCTCACTCTTGCTTCACGATAGATACCTTACTTGGTTGTGAAGTTTTGACCTTGAACCAAGGCTTTGCCATCCTCGTTGGGCCGGATGAGCGTGATGGTCACATTCTCAGACGATATTTCATGGTGCGTCACAAGATGCTTGCCGCACGATTATGGCTCCGTTCCGCTTGAAAGTCTTCATGAGTTACTCAATCGTAGTGTTGACGAATGATCCTTATTCGGCCCACGTCCAGACGCTCAACAAGTGGGTTGAAGCATGAAAAGAGTCGGTGTCTAGTGGTACGCTGGACCGGAAGAATTTGTGTCGCAGGGGAAGTTCAGTAGCTCACATGGTACGACCATGGTCTTAGTGCCACTGGTCAGATGCATCACGGCATTGTATGAACATGGCAGAGAAAGATCGATGAGTAGGTATTGCAAGAGTTTTCGTTTTGGCCTGAGGCAAGAACATCTGCTGAGTCATTCGGGAAAGTGGAGCTGCAGGTGGTCTCATCCTTTCGTCCTCGTCTTCCTTTCAACATACATTGGTCTCCACTGAACGAACACCGAATCTCACCACCAATACATCCAAGGAAACTCATACAACTCCCGCAAATCGACCAGTAGTACCGTCGAGCAAGACTGCTGGACGAGATCTAAACGCCAGACCGGAGCATCAACGTCCAGAGAGATCACAGCCGTCGATGTGCAAAAATAACTTGCGTCGGGTTTTGATGTGGCCGCGCGTCGTTGCAAGATATCGCCCATTCACCAGTATGAACCCTCCGCTGTCCTATACCTCGCTCTATGAGCCGCAGTAATACTACATTGCACAACGGTCAGTTCCCGCATAGTGGGCCATCGGTGTGGGCGAGTGAGCATGCTTACGTAGCCAGATGGGCCTAAAGCAGCCGGCGAAAGGGTCAATAAAGTCTCAATTATGTTTTCAGTGTCGGACAGCTCGTCAGAACATCCGCCTCTGATAAACTCACACTCGGGTAAACAGAGATAGGCCGGCTTGCCGCCCTCGACACCCTGTTGGCAGCACTTGATCAGGTAACAGGGCGAATCTCTTTTCAGAGCTTGGGGTGCTGCCGAGCCGACTGCAAGACTGATGCAAAGCGCAAGGACTGTGGTCAGGAAAGTCCGCATCGTGGCGAAGTGCTTCAAGATTGTTAGACTAATGACGACCGTTTGGCAAGCCAGAAGATCGGGAGAGAGTGGAAGGCTGCTGCAGTTTCGCACGTTGTGTCGGCCGTTTGTTCTTCGCAAGATGTCGAATGGTGAGTCCACGAGAGAGGGGGCATCATGGGGATCTTAACGTCAACTAATCCTTAACCCATGAAAGCGTCGGAACGCCATCGTTCCGAACGACGAATCTGATCCAAGGTTGGAGCACTGTTTGGCAAGGGATTCAACCAATCGAGGAGTGTGAATATCGTTCCCTGCTGAATCGGGCGGCTACAATCTGCTGACACGATTCACGCCCCGCAGGTTTACGTCTGTCCTGTCAAAAGTTCAGCTCTTATCCATGGAGCCGTCCATGGGGCTTCTGTCACTCAACTTCTGCCTAGCGATTAGTCAACTCAATCTTTGATGAACATGTTTGCTGTTGCGGAGAGACTTTCCTGATGCGACAGGCGACCCGAAGGCCTACAGTACTAGGCACTAAGTCTGCGCCAAGGCGCGCGAACTTCGTGATCGCGTTTTTCAACACCATTCTTCCACACGCTCTTAATGGCTACACCACGCACCCCTCTGGCCCTAATTGCACACAATCGTGTGATTAATACTGAACTAACACCTGACTAAAAGGGAAGGCTGTAGGGACGACATGCGGCTAGCCAGACTAACGCCGAGATCGCGACGCTCGAACAGCTTCTATACACGACTATAAGGGACTGTTTAACGCGTATCGCACAACGACAATCCCTCGATAACAAACTACGCACCGGCCGCCCTCGAACCTATACCGCACGCGACGCGAGACTCGTCGTTCGAATCGCGAGAAAAGACCCGAAATTCACGTATGCGCAGCTACGCGACGGCTGTAGCTCGAATCTTAGCGCGTAGATTCTTCGAGCGATTCTAAGTAACTACGGCTTAATAAACTAGCGTTGTAAGAAGCGTCCGGAGCTTATAGATAAACATGCTCGAATCCGGCTCGCTTAGGCGTACGCACACCGCAACACAGACTAGTTACGGTAGCTGTTTTCAGACGAGTGTTTAGTCGAGAAAGGGACCGGCAAAGAGACGGCTTAGGCATTCGGATACCTACACGAGAAGTAGACTAAACAACGCATTACAACGTATCCAAAGGGCAAGCAAGGCTCCGTAATAGTTTAGGGCATAATTAGTATAGAAATCGAGGACACATACCTTGTAATAATAGAGCGTAATGCTGACAGTCTACGCGGAGGGTATTTAGTACGTTCTTACTACAAGACTCTCGAAGAAGGACTCCTTCTATATTACGAGGGTTAGTGCTTTTAACAGGACAACGCACCGGTGCATACTGCGCATCTTATAACGTAGTAGATAAGCGACAACACGGTCTGGCTGCACATTGGCTAGCTACCTTACAGCCCGGATATAAACCCGATTAAACACGTGTAGTAGCACTTAAAAAAGAAGGTCTACGAGCTCGCACCGCACATCGATAACATTACAAACAAGGACAGACAAAAGGAGGTTTTGGCTAACGTTCTGCCACGCGCGTAGAAGCTTATTTCACGCGATATCATCGAGGAAGTGATTAGTTTAATGCTAAGGAGGGTTAAGGCATTAATCGCTACACAGGGCTAGCACACTAGGTATTAAGGATAAGCAATGTATACAAGAACTGTAGAGCACAATGCCAGCTTTTAAATAAGCTATAAACTAGCTTAATCCGACAACAATACCTTGTGTTATCCGGTGTTAAAGACATGAGCTAATTCATAAGATTCTCGGAATTCGACGCCAAGGCGCAGACTTCCTGCATGTCACTGTAACTAGAACTAGTGCTTATATGCGTGAAACCGCAGCTACCCTGGCGAATTTGGTGTGGGCAGAAGACCGCGAGACGCTCAAGCTCGATCAATGGCTCAGACCAAGATGAACGGCTAAGACGGGGGTTTCAACCAAAGGCAACAAGGAATTGAACGCAAAATACATTCATGTGCGACCTGACTATGCATCCGGTTTACTTCGTCGGTCCAGTAGCTGACTCGAGACAGGAAAACAGCGGCTTGGCCTTTAGTCGTCGACCGGCGCTAAGCTTGCATGGTCTCTGACTCCTCGATATCCGCTGCCAACTTATCTTCCTTGACAGGAGAACTGGAAAGAGGACCGGTCAGCTCCGGTCCACGGCTGTATACTGCCCTGGCACTTGAAGCCGGCAATGCGTATGCTTACCGTTCCAGACGGGCACCTTCCGCTGGCGTAGCACTGCGCCGCAGCACCACCTTCGGCACCGAATGGGCAACAGAACAGCCAGATGCAGACAGTTCAACTCTGCCCCTCTGCCGATGCGGTTTGCCAAAGACGATGAAGGCATGAGAGACTTGATTGCTGGAGCAACATATCGAAGGCAAATGCTTGGACTCTGCCTCCTTGGCAGCTTCCAAACACCGATGTGAGGGATGTGGTAGGTGGCCATGAAGCCATGGATGGCTCTCGTAGCCACAGACGAACGACGGCCTCTCCGCTTTCATACACAGAGCGACTTAGCGGCCCATGTTATCCACGTTATCCACCAGAAGAAGAGACAGTCTTGTCAAAGGAATGCTTGATGAGGAGAGTGTGTCTTGCGTACAGACATTAAAGTGAGATTCGGAAGAGTACTTGAATCTGGAACGGGAAAAGGTACATATTGAGCGCCTGCCGAGTGCCAACCACCTCAATCATTCCACCCACCTCGGAACATTCGCTTGGCATGGGTTTGCGGCGCAGCTCCGCTGCAATAAGCATATTGACAGGTGCAATCCAGCTGCGGCAATAGATTGTCAGCGCCCGCCCGGCTTCGCCTAGTCTGGCGGATAGCGACACCAAAGTGGCAGTACTGACCATTCCCGCATCGCAATCGTAACATTGTACGGAACGGTATTCGCTTCCTGCGTTACAACAGACGTGCAACTTGCCGCCCCCGTCGCATTGGGGGTACTCAACAGCACCCGATGATGCCACGACGGAGGCGCTGAAGAGAGCAAGCGCAAGGTTGAGGAGATGCATGATGCCAGAACGAAGTCGCTGGATCCTCTGTTCGCAAGGAAGGTGGATTCCGGGCTGGCGACGGATGGTCGATGTCTCTTCTTGGAACGATTTTTCTTCTTGGGATCGATGTTGGGGCCGTCATGGATGGGCAGATTGCAAGAGTGTTGGTCGCTGTAGGCCGTTGAGAATGATTGTCAACAAGAACGGTACCGCTGAAGGGTGCCGTCTCGTGCTATATTGGGTGAGACAGATGAGAAACGAGAGGAGATTCGTCGTCGAATTCGTCTCGAATTTATGTTTGCAACCTCAACATTGCGAAGTCTCTGCCGAGAACTGACCGCATGTTGTCGGACCGGCACTGCATGTTCGGCAAAGCACATGCTGTTTTGGACTCGATGTTATCCACCAATGGCCCTGGGTTTGTCGAAACAATGTTGTCATCGAATCTTTGTTAGCGTCGTGCTTGCTCGCCCTATGAAACTGTCCCCGCACTAAGAGTTGTCGTTACTATCCTGGTCCATGCACATCATGTGGCACTCCACGCTGTTGGAACCCAGTTCCTGCGTGGGAAATGATAAATACAGGGAACGCAATGGATAAATACCGGTCTCCCCTGCACTAGAGGTATGGCGATTTTAGCCTTTGTGCGGGTTAAAAGGGACGTGCGCACATCGGTCGCGTGCATGGTGTATCCGGTGGATTCCATGTTCATGGCATGCTCGTTTCTGAGGTGTTGTTAACACGCTGGTGAGCTGGTGAGCTGGTGAGTCGTTTGATGGCTATATAGCTAGAATTGACGCCCTTGCCCTGCCCTCATATAGGCTCTTGAATGAAGCTGTGGTTGCTCGAATGGCATGGTGGTCGGAGGTGTTGTCATGTAGCCATGTTGTTGGTGAGCCGGTGCAGTGGAAGGTGGAGCCATGTGGCCATGTTGTTGCTGTTGGCACCATTGCTCTCGTTGCATAGCTTGCATAAGGAGCTGGTCACGAGAAGGTGCTTGCCTCAATTCACGCAGTCCAACTGCTTGTCGAATGGCAGTCTCATTCAGTTGCACACTATGGCCAATGCTATAGTGTGATCCTTAAGGCGTGTGAACGAGCGGCTGGCGTTGTTGTTGTTGAGGCTGGCTCTGCGAAGGAGTTGCGAGTCCACTACGCCCTCGTCTACTACCCCCTCGTCCACCACCCCTTGTCGCCGCCGGTGCGGTCGAAGCTGGATGATTGAGGTCGGTGAATTCGAACGATGAGGGCTCTCGTAAGTTGGCACGTCCACGACCTCTGCCGGCACCACGCGGTCGTGAGTTTGAGGGTCTGTTGTTTGGTATTACGGCTGGCTCGTAAATCGTTCGGTCGACAGTGACCATTCGAGCCAGTGGAGCTGCGCCCTTCTCAATGTGGTGGTGCCGGTCAAAGTGCTCTAGAAGGAACTCCACACGGCCGTCGTTCATCATCATGTCGTCGATCTTGTGTTAGCATGGCATGCCCTCAGAGGTTGTGAAGCAATAAGTGCAGACGGTCGGACTGGTAATCTTGCCCTCAGCAATTGCACGCCGCTCTTCAACGGCGTTGGCCATCTGCTTAGCCACCTTGTATAGCGCTCTGCAGTGAATGACCTTGACAACATGGCGATAGCAAGGATGCTTAAGACTGCGTGGGATGTAGGCCTTCTCACGAGCATGCTGCTGTCTTATCGCTGCACCACGAAGGGCCCACCATGGCTGGAGTTTAAGGAAGAGCGTGAGGACGTTGTGTCGTCGACCAGCGAGCCACTTCTTCATAGCTAAGTAAGCACCCTCAGCCCTCGAGCTCGCCCTTTGACCATAGTAGGGGTATTTAGAGATCCAGTGGTATACCAGCTTCTCCTTGTGAGGCCAGTATTCGCGGTTGATGTAGTTGTACAGCTTACTAACCTCCGTGGACTGCTCTTGGCTCCAGAACTCGTTGTTGTTGGCGTTGAATTCAGCGAGAGTTTTGCTGTCAATAGTCCTTCTGAAGAGCTTCATAAACGCAGTCGTCTGTGGTGAATCCTCGAAGTGAGTCTGCTTGCCAGTCTCCTTATCAATTACCGGCACTTGTGGCCACTTCTTCCTTGCCTGTGCTTGAACGTTCTTGAACACATGCCAACGGCAGATGAGGGCTAGTGTCGTTAGAAACACCGCATCCAAGGCGTTCATGAGGCCCCTGTCTCTGTCAGTTACAAACACCCCTGGCAATAGCAATGGATCAGCAATGGCAGGAGCAGTCGTGCCGCTCGGCTTGTGGTGGTTAAGAAGGAGCCTCTTGAACTCGGTGAGGAGCCATGTAAAGGAAGGCTCGTCCTCCTTGCCCATCAAACAGTAACCAACAGGCACCGTCTCACCGGCTCCAGTTATGCAGACAATGTTCATTAAAGGGCGGTTGTAGCGGTTGGTTTTGTACGTGTTGTTAAGCACGACAGTCTCTGGATATTGCCGGTATAGCTCAATCATCTGAGGGTTGAGAATGAGCAGTTTATCGAGCTGGCCGGTAACTGGATTAACGTCCGGTTTGAAGAGATATCGCTGCTCTTTAAGCAGTCGAATGACAGCCTCCGCCGGTGTGAGGTCACCTTGTGCGGCTTGCCGAGCTATTGAGCGTGAGTTGTGGATATCTCTGACCGTCTGGATACACTCCTTGTCGTTGCCAGCTCTGTTGCGAAGGCGTGTGAGAGTCGTGGCCACCATGGCGTTGGCGTAAAGATCCTCGACGATGGACTTCTTAATGGCCTCAGTCCGCTGTCTCCGGCGGTGCACTGGCAAGGCAGAAGGGTGCTCGGCCGCGTGATTGTGAGTAACACACTTGCCATGTCGTATCTCCCAACGACCCTCCGGATCGCTCGCATCTACCAGTCCTATAGTGAGAGCGAATCCACATCCACACTTGGCAGAGGATGCCGTAGGACGGCTGCCTTTGGTAACTCGACCCTCACGAGTCCTTCCACCTCGCGAGCACGTGAGGGCCTTGCTAATAAGGTATTTGCTGTCCGCCTTTTTGCTCTTCTTTGAGCTGCCAACAGCGAGACTGTATCCATAGCGTTGAGCCCAGTCCTGGGTGTATTTGACGGCCTGAGCGTAGCTACGGAAGGTTCGATCGGTCGGTGGTGGTGCCAGGTCCATGGATATCGCTTCGTCCGAGTCTTCCTCATTAACAACACCCTCTGCAATGGCACCTGCGGCGGACGACATGAGGTCGGAAATGGATAACTCAGCGCCGGCGACGGTGACGTTGTCACTTCCACCGCCCTCTGAATCCTTCATTCCTACACCAACATCGCCATTACCAATAACATCCTCAAAACCGTCCGTTTCATTAGCTAACTCTGCATCCTCATCAGATCTATCACCACCGAGCGACCGCGCATCATCCTCGATATCCTCATCATCACCGCCGTCGTCGAATACGTCCGCCGCTTGCCACCGCTCCCATATCGGCTGCTCCGCTGAGCTCGAATCGTCCGCTCTACCACCCCCCTCCTCACCGTTCTGCGACCACTGCAGGAATAACTCCTCCTACCGCTCCTGCGGCGGCGACGGCGATCGAAGAGTTGAGAGCACTGGAGCCATTAAAAAGAGCTATAAAGAGGTAGTGTTAATAGCGTGAATGAGGGCAATAGCATTAAGGAATACAGTGGAAGGTGAACAATCAGCTGAGGGTAACGCGACACGCGTTGACTCCCGCGCACGGCCTCGTTTAGTATGAGAAAACTAACTAATCTCGGGCAGGACGCTATTGCTGGTTACCACCCCTTGAGAGGGGTGGAGACCGGTATTTATCCATTGCGTTCCCTGTATTTATCATTTCCCTTCCTGCGTTCGAGTGGGGACATGTCAATGCACCAGAATATACGAGCGCTCGTCCCCATCGATAAGAGGATGGATTTGTCATAGCCATAGCTCTGGCCCTGGCGGTCGAATATTGCCGACAGGCCTATGCTGGGTTGCATGGGATTTGCATCCACCAGCAATTCAACCGGTTCTCGTAACAACGCACAGCGGCAAGGTACCTGTACCTGTTTGGCTTTCGCACAGCTCTTTTTCGGGTTGCGACGATGATAGTAAATGGTGCCTGGAGGTCGTGAGTCACATTTGAAGATACTGTCGCGCAACAAGACCTACAAAGACGCTGATTGAACAGTCTGGAGGTCTAGATTGTGCTTAGCGTGGGCTATTGGCCCGATCTGAGGTCCCATGTAACGACAGCGGTGAATCGGGCAGGATGGTCGCATATGCATCCCGCAGTACGACCGTTGAATCTGGCCGTATGCACTGAAAACGGCCACCATCAACCCAGAGCACTTACGGGGAAGCATGGTCGAGGCTTGGTCATTCGCTGGTCGGGTTCCCACGTTTGCACATGCCACCTTCGGCTTCCTTGCTATCAGTACCATATTGATCGTGTCCGGTGATGAGGCATGTCCGCTGCGTCACGAGATGAAGTCAGTCATGCGACCTGGTCACTCTGATGGCCCAAAACAGGGCGATGGAACAAGTGTGCATAGGCGCATCTAGAACATACCTGAATCTTCCCGCTCTTTGGCCAAGTCGTACAAGAAGAAGTCGATGAGTACCGCATTGATCTCGACTTCTTCGTTGACTTCCGGATGTAGTCGTAAGATCTCTCGCCGAATCAGTTCGACGGCCCAAATGGAACAGCCACTGTTAGCACGCCACGATAATCAGCTTATTTCGTTGCAGCGTAGAGACATGGTGCTGATCGTACCGTAATTGCACCTCCCAGCTATGACCGCTTTCAATGGGCTTCCCGTCTCGAATGCGATAGTTCAGCGGTGGGCTATAGCTGAGCACTCCGAGATTGCAAAGGATCTGAGGCACGCGGTAGTCTGAATTGTGATATTTGATCAGCACGTTGAAGAGCAAGAGTGTTCGATCAGACACACCGGCAAACATAGTCAAGCCCGTGCTCACATCCCCGATATCCTCGAATCGACCGGCTCCTTTGCTCTCCAACGCAGCCCATAAATCGGCGACAAAGATCTGTGCTCGTTTGAGTAGGCGTACTCGCCGACCGTCGAATCGGGCAGTATCGGAGAAGGCGGAGGGGAAGTGATGGGCAAGGAGGTTGACCAGTCTCCCGGAGGAATGGGAAGCAAGCTCAATTATGCGCAGGACGGAGGAGTCGGGTGTGACTGTTTGTGATTGAGTGTGAGATACGTCGGACGGAGGTGGGTTCAGTTCGGAGGTATCCTTCGCAGGTTCGATTGTACTGACGCCTCGCTCGGACTGCGGCTGCAAGTGGTCGCTACCGACATCGGATGGTAATGCGTCAGATGCTGCACTCGACGCTGCTTCGATTGTCGGCTCGCTGTCCTTTGAAGCATCCATTCTCTCTTCGATGGCAGATTGATTCGCAGCATCGATATCCTGTAGAGGCTGCTCCGTTGTTTGCATAGCTGCTTCATTCTCGTCTGGCAAGTCGTTGTCGCTGTCAACCTCGTCCTCCGCTTCCGAGAATCTCTGTCAAATCCAGGTCAGATACTCAGACGTCAATCTCGCCACATATTAATTATCGACCACTCACTTCTCTCAACACTTCGCTCGTATCTCTCAGCAACCTGATCCTCTCGTCTAGCAAAGAGATCTGCTCCGCGGTGGCGCTTCGGAAAACCTGTCCGAGGACGTCGTTGGTGCATCTTCGACTTCGCCAGAACTTGGGAGTCGTGATGGGAATGCCTTCGTCGAGCGCTCTTCGTAAGCACGCCACAAGACTGTTGTACCCTGTCCAACGTTTGCCGCGATACTCGACCTGGTATCGTTCTTCGGCTCCGAGATCGGACCAGAATCTACATACTCTCCAGTCAGCTCACCTCAGTCATAACTTTTGCCAGAACTCCTAGGAAATATCAGAATCGGACCATCTTACGAAAAGTTCAGTATATCCATCGTGAAGACGAAGTTCACAATGTCCAGCTCGCTAAATCCTTCCTCCGCTCGCGGATGCAGCTCATGCTGACGCCAGGCCGCAGGAGAGTAATTACGCTCCCGCATGTTGGAATATATAGCTGCTGCTGCCGCTTTTGTGCCGTGCATATCGATGAGGACGTCAATGGAGTTGCTGTAGATGAAATCTGCATCTCGGAGGACGCCTGAGGACCGGAAGCATTGATTAGCGGACTGTAAGACCCATGGTAGACATGAGAGCATTTAGTCATAAGTTCCACATTGGGCAATTCTTTCTTTTGGGGTAGGAGATGGTGTATGGCCGTACCTGTCTCCCGGGGTATCTCGTTTGAGGGCTTGGAGATGCCCAGTCGTTGTCGGAGAAGCTCCAGCAGTTCAGGATCAACCTCGTCGTCGGACATGATGTTGATTGGCTCCACCAGCGCAGCAAAAGAGATCTCGCGAACTAGGTGATGGAGTCAAGAAGCAGCATTGGCTGTTCCGTCTCTCAGGGAGGACTGCCGGAGTAAAGACCGGCGCTAATGCATGAGGCGAAGTTTAAATCAACACCTCTCTTCTCCCTTCTGATCGACACAGATGAAGGAGTGCGCCCGGTTTCTTCACCTGTCACTCATTCATTCATTCACTTCACGAACTTGACCTGCCTCTTCACGTGCCTGACACATGCAAACGCTATTGCTTCACTCTCCGAAGCCCCACTAAGCTGCGACCATCAGCGCGTCACCCGCGACGCCGACACGAAACCACTTCCACTCTCCACTACAACCGCGAGCCTCACAACGCCAACAACAACATCGAATCGAATCGACGATCGTCACTAAACATGCAGCGTCGCGAGCGAGGAGTCGCGCAGTCACTCGGCGGACCGCTTACGATTCGAGTAAAAGATAGCCGCGTGCTGCTAGTAGGAGCTGGAGGCATTGGATGCGAGCTGTTGAAGAATCTGGTATGCTGCGGTTTCGGCAGCGGATACACACCCACGAACACACAGAGCGGAGCGCAGCAAAATGGTACGGAGGCAGCAGCACCGAAGCGCAAGGCCGAAATCGTCGTCGTCGACTTGGACACCATCGATTTGAGCAATCTCAATCGCCAATTCCTCTTCCGGAAACAACATATCAAGAAACCGAAGGCGACTGTGGCCAAGGAGACAGCGAGTCAATTCAACCCGTCAGTCAACATCGATGCGCATCATGCTTCCATCTTCGACAAGCAGTATGATGTGGAGTTTTACGAGGGATTTGACATTGTCTTCAACGCCCTGGACAACTTGGCTGCGCGGAGACATGTAAACCGCATGTGTTTGGCGGCGGACGTTCCCCTCATCGAGAGCGGTACCACGGGTTTCAACGGACAAGTGCAGGCAATTCGGAAGGGTGTCACGGAATGCTATGATTGCAACGAGAAGCCGGTTCAAAAGTCGTTCCCAATCTGCACGATCCGATCGACGCCTTCACAACCCATCCACTGCATCGTCTGGGCCAAGTCGTACCTTCTCCCGGAGCTGTTTGGCACGAGCGAGGAGGAATCGTCAGATGTGGCAGTGACTGATGGCGACAATGTGGAAGAAGTGGCCAAGCTGAAGGAGGAGGCGGAAGCGCTGAAGAACATCCGGAGTATGATGGGCAAGAGCGAGTTTGCACAAGAAGTCTTCAACAAAGTCTTCCACGACGACATCAAGCGATTACGGTCAATGAGCGAGATGTGGCAGAGCAGGAAGCCACCAGAGGCACTAAGATTTGAGTCGATCATGATCGACAGGGATCCCGTCGCGCAAGGAGCGGCTCTCTCTTCTCAAGACCAGAAGATCTGGAGTCTACAAGACAACCTCAAAGTATTCTGCTACAGTGTGGAAGTCCTCAGCAAACGCATTCAGTCAGGTGGAGAGACGACGATTGAGTTCGACAAGGACGATAAAGATACCCTGGACTTTGTCACTTCCGCCGCCAACCTCCGCTCCCAGGTCTTCGACATTCCTACGCAGTCAGAATGGGATATCAAGCAGATGGCCGGCAACATCATCCCTGCCATCGCCACATCAAATGCCCTCACCGCCAGCTTATGCGTATTGCAAGCTTTCAAAATCCTCCGCATGCAAGTACCTAAGCCAGCCAATCACCAATCCTCGTCTGGCGCAGCGGAACCTCTTCTTGGCGGTACGAAGATGACTTTCCTGACCGCCCGATCCACCGAACGCCTCGTCAGCAGTCAAGGCCTCGTCGCACCTCGTCCTGACTGTCCTGTCTGCTCGCCTGTGTACGCCAAAGTTCACATCTCCGACCCGTCATCAGTCACTCTCCAAAACCTCGTCGACGCGCTCAAGTCTGGCCTGGAGTACGACGAATTTTCCATCACCGCGGACGTTGGCATGATTTACGACCCGGATTTGGAAGACAATCTGGGCAAGCCGCTCAAGGACCTTGGCATCGATGGCGAGGGTATCGGGTTCATCACAGTGACGGACGATGCGGATGAGCCGAAAGTGGATCTTGTGCTGAGCGTGAAGAAGGTCGAGGGAGTGGACGGTGTGCAGTTGTTACCCGAAAACATCACACTGCCCAATAAGCCAGCGAAGCCAGAGCCCGCCAAGGAGGACGATGACGATGATGAGGTGCTACACGTTGTCGGCGATCCAACGCCGAGTGTGGCTGCTGGGAAGCGGAAGCGTGGCGCGGACGATGACGAGGTCATGGAGGATGCAGGACCGAAGAAAGTGAAGCAGGAGAAGCCGCTGGTCGTGGAGGAAGACGGTGCAATTTTGCTAGACTGAAAAGGATAACTTGAATGCTTGATGATACCATACGGCCGAACGACGGGGCGACCCTGGGAAGGCAGAGGCTTTCGCTCTCCGGCTGCGGATGAACCCCCATTCCACGCGCGGAACGGATACAAACGATTGCAATGGCAGTGGACTTCCGTTCTTACAGCAGGATGAAAGTCTGCACATCTTACCCCCGGGAGGTTGAAGATGGCGAAGCCAGGGTGCCTAGCAGAGCATGAGGCTTGATCAGGGAGGACCATACAGGACTCAAATAAAGATACGTGTACATCATACCAAAGCGTCCTGTGATGCCTTGAATGCGATTCTTTTCCAATCATTCCTACGCACATCGGTCGTCTGTTCATGGCCGCCGTGCGTCAATTACACCGCTTAATCCGAATTTCAACGCCAAACCCCACCGGAGCTCTTTAACGCTGTCAATTTGAACCTCATTCCAACTTCACCTCCTTGCAACCGTCACTTCGCTTGGGTCAACCCACAGCATCGCACGAAAGAGACTACAACATGGCGACATCAGAAGGCGCATCCGAATACGTCACCCTGGTCTCGTCCGACGAGTACTCATTCGTTGTGCGCCGCTCCGCAGCATGCATCAGTGGCGCGATCAAACGCATGCTAGATCCTTCAAGTCAGTATCTCGCCCTCTCCATCGGCCTGGCAACATACGCCTACGACACACGTGACGGGCAAGCTTGAAACACGGAGCTACCTCATGACCGTCGTGCACTCAGGCTGACCTGCTGGAAATTACAGATGGTTTTCTGGAGTCAAAAACGAACACATGCCGCTTCGATAATATCAAGTCAGTCACCTATTCCTCATCCTATAGTTACTCTCAGTTCCCGAAATGATCAATGGACTGACGGAATGCAGCGGTCTTGTCCTCGAGAAGGTCTGCGAATACCTCTACTACAACGAGAAGAATCGAGATGCGAAGAACGTGCCGGATATGGATTTGCCAACGGAGCTGTGCTTGGAGATCCTCATGGCGGCGGATTACTTGAATGGTGAGGAATGTGTTGCTTTGCTGTACAGAGGGGATGCTAATGAGTCGGGTGTGGCAGTTTGAGATGCTCAGCGTGCGGTTTCGCGCACCAGCCGAGTCGGAATCCTGAAGAACGATCCGCCTCGGCGTCAGTTCAATATCCAGCTTGAGTAGATTCAGCCGGCGCAGCGGGAAAGGGAACTGTCCACAAAGGAAGTGTCGCTGATACCTCGCCTGGAGCTGGTCAAAGGAGCGAATGGCAATTTCAATGCATGATTCTATGGTGTACCGCAGTACAAGGCGACTCCCAGGTGGCCCGCAGCTCACTCGTGTCGAACACTCCGCCTCGTCCTTCAGCGTCCACGTTGTCCACGAACTGGGTATTCTACATGCCTGGTCCTCCTCAGACCCGACTAGCTTGCTCTCCTCCCACTTCGACCAGCTCGTCTATGTGTTCCTGCAAAAGTCTACGACATCCACGCATCGATGCCACAGGCCGTCCATTTGCATGCATTGCTGGAGGTGCCTGCATCAGAATGTGTGACGCAGCTGCCACTCCTTGACCGTCTCTTTAGACGTTGCCACGCGCAGCATCTAGAAGCCGATTCAACTCCAACTCAGCCCGCGCTTCGGCATCCTCGGCGACTAAGTCCTGGTCCAACACAGCAACCAAGCCGTTCCCACCATGGACGAGATCCAAATGATCGTAGCACTCCCCGGACGTGGGAAAAATCTCCAGACAGTTCCAGCAGATGTGCGACTTGCAGTGAAGGCAGAAGATGTGATTGCATCCGCCGTCCTTTTCGATTGGAGAGCCGCAAGCCGGGCAATCCTTCACATCTTCATTCTCTTTCCATGCCTTCAAGGCCATTTGATCTTCTGTCTGCAGTCCAGCTTCGATAGGACAGGGAGACGTCGGATGCTGTCCATGGCAGAGAGTGCAAGTTTGAAGTAGGCATTGAACGCAAGTCTCTTGAGTAGAGATGGCGGTGGTCGGCTCGTAGAGATTCTGGCATTCGGGCGTTGGGCAGGGACGGAACAGTGGGCGATTCTTGGCGATGTAGGTGGCGAAGGAGACTTGGAGCACACTCTCGAAGTCGATAGACGAGAGATTATTTTCGATGAAGTGAAGGTCGAGGACCGTATCGCAAGTGGCGGTGGCATTGCATGTGATCGGCCCAGCAGCAGACAAGCACATATTGTTGAAACAGAACGTGCAGTAGCGATGACCGCAAGGCAAGGTGATGGGACCTTCAGCCTCACACTCGCAAATAATGCAGTCTGTCGGCGACGCCACGACAGAGCTCGTGTGCTGCGAGATCATAGTCCGAATCTCTCGATACTGCCATCTAGAGCCGATGACTGTCACGATGTGTGGCTTGATCTTCGGATCGAAGAAGACGACTTCATTACCGATCGCGGACTTGAGTATCTCAAAGCCTTCCCGGCGCACCCACAAGAACTCCTCGCGGTTGAGGTGGTAGCAAAACGTCTCTCTCGTCGTTGTCGTTACCAGTTCAACCAAGTCCATTTCCACGTCCGCAAACAATAAGCCTGGTCCAAAGTACCGCATCTCGCGCCTGAACTTGTTTGTCTTGATCAACACCCCGTGTGTATCTTCCATCTCTTTCTCGATCATCTTCGCCACTTTTGTCTCCACCAGGAGCGTGTTCCAGAACGGGCGTGCGTCCCCGTGGACCCTATCTTTGATCACTTTTCCAGCAACGACTTCTTCGATCTTTCTCATTGTACCGGCAACTTCATCCTCCTTCATCCCCGTGACCTTGATCCGCGTGAAGCGTCCATCCGCCATTTTTTCCGAAATGGCCGTCATTGATAGAGCCTTGGTACTCTTCGGCAAGATCTCCTGTACGTCCCCCTCCATGGCGTCGTACACATCAGTCAAGACTTGGATCTGTGCTGAATGTACAATGTCCATTTGCATCGTCTGTCCGCCAAGAAACTCTCGCTCTGTCGCCCTCAATTGCTGCACTGCTCTCCGTGCTTCATCTTCACCTTTGAAGATAAAGTCCATGTAAGTGCGATCATTGTGGTTCCATGAGTCCCGCGGACGTCCTCCGTCCCCTCCGAATGGTGTCATCAATCTCATGACCGCGTCTGGGGCGGCTTCTTCGTCGAACTTGTTCGCTGCACCAGGTTTGATTTTGATCCGTGTTGGCTGATATTCCGTGCTGAATAGACTCCTGATTTCCGCCGAGCTCAAGTCTCGTCTGCCGCTGGAGAGCCCAATTTGCCATGACACCAAGAACTTTCCTTCGCAGCCCGGTGGCTTGAAGACGTGAAGCCTCGGACCACCGACGCTACTGTCTCGTGGCTCCAGGCTGTCATCGTTCCAGCTGAAGAACGCTCGCGTAGCAGTCTCCTCGTTCTCAAAGTGTAGCCATACTTGTGAGAATGGTCGCAACCATGAAACCCTGACCTTGCGCCGAGAGACATGGCGCATTGGCGATGAGCCCAGAGGAAGTCGCGGCGGAACTGAAGCTGCCGTGACGTAGCGAAAAGGTCCATCTTCCTCAAAGTCTTTGCGGTCAGAGAAAGTCTTCACCAAGTCACTCGCCTTGTCCCTGCCTCGGAGTGTGAGGTAAACGGCATCGTGCAGAGGTGTGACGACTCTTCGAGTAGCAACGATCCTGGGGCTATCGATTCCGAATCTGGCGAAGATAGCTGCGACATCGGGTGGAGGGATGGTTGTTGAGTGATAGTCGGCGCTGAGACAGAAACAAGAGAGGGACGTTAGGAGATCGCAGCTTTCTACGGACGCTCCGGAACCGAAGATAACGACGGCTCCGCTTAGGAGGCGGATGATCGACGTCGAAGCTGCCATATGTTAGGATATTCTGGAGATGTTAGGATAGAGGAAAGCGTCCTCGTTCCCGTTTGACCTGGAATTGTAAACAAGCTAAGTCCTCAAGCCCCTCCCTACCGGCGCAAAACACCGATGTGAGTCCGGAGATGATTCGAGACTAATCCAGCCGGAGGTTTGCTGGTTATCAAGATTTAAGCATCGTATCAGACCATTCTTGCTTGTCGTTGCGAAGAACCAAGCAAGCAACCCGGCGTTCCGACATCGGGCTTGGGAGCAGAATCCACGAAGAGTCTCGAGCCTGTCGGCAATATAGAATGCCTGCCAACGTCTTTACACCACGGCTCGAACTCGCGCCCTTTGCAAAACCAAAATAGGAAGCAAAAACGTTCTCTCACCAGCGTCGAAACAACTACTCTCAAAACAATAGCGCAAAACAGTGTCATCAACCTCACCTGATACCTGATCTCAGGCGTTACGAGACATGGACAAAAAGAAACTCGACCATACTCTCCAGGCGAGTCGGTACTCGAGTCCAACGTAACTCTGCCGATATTGTTTGATGTGGGTGATGCCTTTGTTGTCCCCCATTTGTTCCTGCCTTGCATTCGCCCCACCTGATTTGTGGTGTGTCTGCATCGTGTTTGTCGTCCTTCATTTGTCCCTGCCTTTCGCATTCGCCCCACCTGATTCGTGGTGTGTCTGCATCGTGTTTGTTGTCGTGTTTTCGAAAGTATACCATTGCGGCAACTGGATTTCGGTTTTTCGATTGCTGATTGGTGATTCGAAGGCTCAAACTCGGTTGGTTTGCTGATTGGAGGCTCTCGGAAAGTGTTTGCCTTTGTATACGTCACACGTGAAAGGCCGGTGTTGAGCCGAGTTGTAGGTAAGTTCGCGCCAAGGATGTTCGGAAGTGAAGTGAATGACTAGGGTTAACCGGCTGTGGATGCAGAGGCAAAGGGACGAAGCAGGCAGAAGGATAATGACCATTACTTACAGTCCCGCTGTCTCCATCGCCACCACACTGTATCCTGATCAATGATCATAGTCCTGTGGCAAGCATTGAAAGTTTTTTGGCCAGCTCAAATTCTCAGCGCCAAATTCGCACCCACGCCACGGCCAGCACTGGTCAACTCCTTACGATCGCACTGCCACGTATAACGAACCATTGACTTACCTGGGAGGGGACCAGGACGGTCCGACAGGAGAAGTGGATCAGGCCAAGATGGGGTCTCAATCTGAATTCTCACTCTCAGTTCCATCTGCTTAGTCTGCTTCCCAGATACTCTCCAGCTATTCATGCCAGGGAATCTCTGCGCCCAAAAGTCTGCTCTTCCGCTGCCTATTCCATCTCATTTGCGCAGCCAGGGTATCAAGTAAATGCAAGTCCCTCCCACATAACGCCGAAAAGTAATCCCACAACAACCTCACACCTCACGCATCTGGATCCGACTCTTCGCTCTCCATCTCCTCCCTCGCTTTCTCCCCAATACCGGTCGCATCCCTCCACGCAACAAGCTCGTTCCTCACATGAGAGCCCACGATCGCAAGTGCCAGTCCATTCCAAACATCATAATCCCCATCCGCAAAGTCAAAGTACGCCATCGGTGTGCAGTTCTCGCCTTCGATGCCCTTCTCCCTCTTCGGATCGAACGCCATCAGCGCGACCATCGTGCGACTGCACACCAAAGCGAAGATCGTTGGCAGCGGATGCGTGGTAGCAGTGCTCTCTGACCCAGGCGAGATCTCGACAGAACGGTGCACCCGCAGAGCTTCTTGCCAGCGGAGTGCGAGGCGTCGACATTTGGCTGTTGCTTGGGCGCGTATGACGGCCGGCGTGACTGTGACTGGTGCGTATATCGTAGCGAGCAGAGGAATTGCAGTGCGCGGCCAAGGCCGAAAATCAGAATCTTTGTATGCCCACTTCATGTATCCCTTCACTGCCCGCCGGATGACGTCTTCGGGAGCGCGCAGTGGATCACGCAAAGCAACTCTGTCCCGAACATGGCCGCCGAGATCGAAGAGCGTGTGGAGTGCTTTGCCGGCGCCGAAGGGATTCCCACGCAAGGAGCTGAGGAAAGCGGAGTTGTTGTCCGGGCAGAACAAGATCGGTGGCAGGTAGCGGTACTCGAGAAAGAGGAGGTGTGGAAGGAGGGGTTCGCGGCCACGGAGAGCGATCTTCTGGAGTAGGGAGATGTATGATGAGTCCCAACCTTGAGCGAGCAGGGTTGTGGTGGAGATCTCGCCGAGGGCTTGATTGGTGGGTGCGTTAGCAAGGCGGCGACGGGGTGGAGAGTCATGTAAGGAATCATCTTCAATTTGGATTGTGGTGTTGAATGACATGTCGCCTTCCTGATCAGAGTCCTCGAGAAATGAGGCGGCTCGCTGGCTGCGGGATGATGGAGTGCGAGTGTGGGTTCGTCGGCGGTATTGCTGATCGTTCTCTTCCTCTACTTCCTCCTGCTCGCTGTAGCCTTCTGGCGGGAAGAGGCTCTCCTCGTCGTATCCATCGTCCTCATCTTCCTCTCCTGCATGTGCTCCCTCCACATCCTCCTCTGCATCATCTATGCTCAGGTTCACATCATCAGCCTCTTCGTCACTGTCATCCAATCGCTCTCTCTTTGCCGCTCTCCCGCCCAGACTCGATTCTCTCCGTCTCTTGCCTAGGCTCTTCTCGAGCACACTGTCCCTCCTATGCAACACCGGCCTCGTGTTCCAATTTCCGACTCTTTCACTTGGACTCATTGACTTTGCCGCGGCAGCAAGGTCATGCAAAGAAGCTCGACGAATGCTGGGATGGGCGGGCTTTCTGAAGACTCGATCGGTGGCCGTTGTGGGCATGCCTGCATTATCGGCGGCATCTTTTTGTGGTGAAACGAGCGACCATAGACTGTCAGAGATGCGCCGGAAGAACGACATGATGGTTGATGTATGGCGATGTCGTCGCCCGGGTGGTGATCGATGGAGGAGGTGGTGGTGGTGTCAATTGCGCTCGTGCGGAATGTCGAGTCGCATTGGACGATTTCGGCTGCGTAGAGGTGACCTCGGCGGCACGTGAGACCACGCGCCGCATTCGGATCGTTCAGCTCGACGAATGCACGCACATAAAGGAAGAGTGAATGAGTCGGTGAAGCTCCGCCGGATGCGGGAGCTGTTTCAACACCACAATGTGATCGGCCCCATTGTCCACATTCCGCGCCGTTCTGGGCAAGGTTAAGCATAGATTTAAGGTTGCAGGGCTGGGGTCTTTCTCTGAACGACTATTAGATTCTGATTGGTTCGTGAATTGAAGATTGGAAGAGGTGCGCGGCATTGCCGATGACAATGCTTGGGTCCAGTGAGGCATGAGTTGTTTGACATACATTCGGGACTTTGCCAGACGACCTGGTTTCTCGGCGCTTTTTTCCAAATGGAAGAGAGCAATACTGATCTGTTAGGGTTAGCTTGTGGTTGCAGGTTGTTAACCCTAAGCTCCCTGACCCTTGCTTCGATTCTTCTACTACCGCTACCCTCGCCTCCTGAATGATCTTGACTTGATAGGTAGCATCAAGCTTATCGGCCTGGTCAAGCACTGTGAGGCGGAAAGAGGGTCGGAAGAAACCAGATGTGCGTCGCCATTGCTTTGATCCTTCGCCCGCATGTGAATTGTTCTTGACTTGTTAGTCCAGATCTCATTGGTATGGTCGAGCCGTCCAAAGTAGAGAGAGTGTTAGAGAACGCAAAATTTGTAGAAGGAATGGAGGATGAGTATGTTTACATCTGACTCTGGAGAAGGAATACCGCCGATCTTTCTTGAGGTACTCTTTCTCTCCGCTCCAACCTGATTACTATACTACTGCATCGTTGAACCGAGTGTCAAAGCTGAGCATATTCACAGAAACAGTGGTGTTCGTTGTGTGATTCAATGACCCCTGGAGCTCGGCGACACGATTCACGACATATACTCCGTGTGGACTACGACGACTTCATTGAGTCAGCTCGAAAATCACCACCATGAACGTGCAATTTCCACACATTCGTCCGTCTTACATGGACGGTTCCTCCAATGGCGATTCGCTCGAGCCTTCCTTTTGCTTGCCTTTCCGTCCTTCAGCTATGGAGTCTGAACCAACCCTTCAAACGAGGCAGTGTTGCCGGAATCGCGGTGTTTGCTGGAAGACGACTAATTATCCGAGAGGGTCGTTGCCGTTCAATTCGTTTATACTCCACCCAACAA
Organism: Zymoseptoria tritici IPO323; assembly: GCF_000219625.1. Taxonomy (NCBI): domain Eukaryota; kingdom Fungi; phylum Ascomycota; class Dothideomycetes; order Mycosphaerellales; family Mycosphaerellaceae; genus Zymoseptoria; species Zymoseptoria tritici. The sequence goes on along the minus strand of NC_018210.1, from coordinate 920,561 downwards.
CCCTCACCTTTTGGTTTCTGGCTCCATCGACCTGCTCCGGCCATACTGGCCAAACGACACCATGACCGCGCAATCTCCACATTTCCGCCTGCCTTAAACGGACGCATCGCTCAACGAGGACGTCAGCATGAGAGATGCGTCAGCAAGCTCTCTGCTTGACACCCCCTTCCAACCGCTGATTGTGACTCCTTCCAACCGCTGATTGTGACTCGCGCATTTCGCTCGCTACATCTCGAAATGCTGACGCACCGCGAGATGAGGAAGAGCAGGAACAGCAATCTATGCGCTTCCTTGGGCGTAGAATCGCGAGCATCGGCTCTATCGTTGCACCACCAGACCGAACGTCGTGATACGGGAGACCCACCGCGGCGCCACTCATCACGTCCTGATTACCAGTTCTGGCCTCCAACTCGACTTCCACCGTCGACTGTAGCAGAACACCTACCACTACCACGTTTCTTCGCCGCGTCCCCACCCAGTCCATGGCGATATATCAGATCGGATCCGCTCAACTGTACGCACCTGCAATGCGAATCAAGGCGAGAAGCGGGATATCGAGGAGAAACGTGTGCTGAAGAAGTGGACGAAAGGAACAGAATGTCTAAAGAAGCTTGAGAAGTCTAATATCAGCCGAGCGAAAAAGATACATACGCGGAACATACCTCTTGCTTAATGCGACCATCGTCAAGGGAATGGGTGCGGCTCCGGCACCATTATGAGACTGTCTAGGACGGAGATCATCGTGCGTGTATTTCTGGTACTTGTCAATTCGTTCTCACAAACGTCATCGTCACTGTATCCCTGTGGGTTCTGCGCCAGCAGATTCGTCGAAGGTCTGGCGATGAATGAGGAGCAGTGATCAAACACTACCGATCCGGATGGATCCGTCCTGCAGATGGCGATCGTGTCCCGGTGGTATTGACGATCTTTGCTTGCGACTGATGTGGTTCGTCTCGACAGCGACCATGTCGACGACGTTGTGGCGTCTGGAGGAGCGGCGTGACGATGCGCAAGACTGCCCCGAAGAAAGCGGGTATGTATCCGGCAATGTTCGCGATCCTGCTGCCAATGCTGCTTGGCCACCGTGCCGCTGTTCGAGGCCCGGATAATGATCGGCGATCGTCGGCAGTCATTATTGCCGAGCCGCGTGGTGAAACATGATGCACCTGCTCTGTGGTGATCTCCGGCGTTATCACGTGCTCTTTCTCGTATGCTCGAGTCCGTTTCTTGGGGTCGCTGTGCGAGCCCCGTATAATGGTCGACAATGGACGGAAGAGTGTTGGTGGAGGTGTTTTTGCTGATCCGCGCCGTCGGGGAGATGATGTCTCTCTGCTCTGTGGAGATCTCGGGTGTTGTCACATGCTCTTTCTCGTATGCTCGAGTCCGCTTCTTGAGGATCGAGCGCGGTGGCTGCGCGGTCAGTTTTCGACACAAGTCCCAGCTCATCTACGCTTCACGGTACACCTTCGCCATTAGACTGCATTTTCCATGCTCCTCCCGTTCGCTCCCTCTCACTCATCAACACTACGCTAATGCGAGCAACTCCAGCGGTACCAAATCCAGCAGCACCAACGGGTAAGTTTTGCTCATTCGTAGCACAGTACTTCCAGCTCCAGCTCCACCATTCTGCAGAGTCTCTGCGATCGCTCTCCAAAATCCATTGACACGATGCTAATCAGCACGTTGCCAGCAGTACCAAGACCAGCACCCCCAGCGAAAGCCTTCTCTAGGCGCACCATATCACTCTCGGCTTCAGCTGCACACTTCTGCCATTTTCGGGAATCGTTCTTCGAAAGTCAGCAACACCGTGCTAATCAAATAGTCGCCAGCAGTACGAAAAAGATGTCTCCGATGGGGACATGCTCGTCTCCGATGCCGCATAGGCCGCCGGCTCTCATCCTAGATGGAGGAAACCAAGCTAATGTTCGTAACTGCAGCTCCACTACGAAAAATCCTCGATGGAGATCGACTAAAGCCAGCCCTCTCGTCTCGTTCTCTCCAGAAGTACTTGTGCGGCCGCCCATGATTTCGTACGCATAGTCGCCCTTCCTTTGGCGGAGGGCATGGTCAGCGTTCCCTTCATAGGCCCCAAATGAGAGGACAAAGACCACAGCAGGTGAAGTTTCGTCACGCACGTAGTACCCATTCTCCGCTCTCTCGATCGCTCTCTTAGGGTTTCAACATTACCACGTGGACAACAGTGACCGCAGCGCTACCAATGGGATATTCTCAGCAGAGATGAGCTGGCTCTCCAGAGTCTTGTCTCCTTCTCTTCACGAAATCTTGTACACCCAGTTATGACATCGTATGCGCAGTAGCCGTTCTCATCACGGCGAGCAGGGCCGGAGTTACCTTTGTTGTGACCAGAATCGAGAACAAAGCTCACAGCAGGTAAGGCTTTATCACACACAATGCTCCCAAGGGTTTCGCTTCTCCGACCACTCTCCGTTTTTCTGAACAGTACCACACCAGCCATCGTGACTCCAGCAGCACAAACTCCATGGCCAGGAGTGAAGTCGAGTCGCTGGAATCAGGCGCCAAGCCGCCAAGCCGGGTGGCGCCGCGGCCAGCTGGCAGCTCTCCCAACCCCTCCAAAGCTTGTCCGGCCATCCTTGAACAACAACCACCACCAAACAACAACATGAATGTGCAATTTCCACACATTCGTCCGGCCTATATGGACGGCTCACCCAATGGAGACGTAAGCATGGAAGACGCGCCCGTCTCCTCCCCACCCAGCGTACACTACTCACCAAACTCGCCCACCGCGCTCCCACCGCGCTCAATCCTCAAGAAGCGTACTCGAGCGTATGAGCACGTGACAATCCCGGAGATCGCCACGGAGCACAGAGAAATCATCTCTCCGATCGCGCGGCTCAGCAAAAACACTACCAACAACATCCTCCCGCCCATTTCTGAGCATTACCCCGGCCTCGTGCTCGGCCAGCCAGGACAGCAGCAAGTTCCGCGCAGTTTCGGCGGCCAAGTCGTCAACATTGTCCTGCACGTGCCCGCCTTTTTCGGTGCAGTTTGGCGCTTCATCAACCCGTTCTATACCAGGCGCGAAAACCTCGAAATAGTCGCAGTTGAGACACACCCCAACGGCCGCAAACGTCGCTGCGTGGCCGTAGAAGATCTCCACGTTCCTGGCGCCTTTCCTATCTCGCCATCCCCGAATTATGCTGCCCAGATCCTGCCAACAGAGCGTCCGGCAGCCGTTCAGCCCGTGTTCAAGGCCCAGAGAGCGGAAATCCATGCACCTCGCCGTCGTCACCACACTGCAAAGCCTGCCACAGGCAGAAGCTATCAGGACGCCATGAGAGATATGAACAAGATGCTAGCCGAGCGAGAGGCGGGCAAGCAAGCCTTGAAAGAAGTGAATGAGCGCGATGCCGCCGCTGGCATCAAGAATATCTGGGCGCCTCGCAAGCAGGGGAGAAGTCGCGATGATCTCGTCGATGCCCTGGCAAGCAGGGCGTCTCAAGCGATCTTGTCGAAGAACGTGGCGGAAGACGACAAGAGGAGGCCTTCTCGTGCGATCTTGAACCGTCGCTACCGCCACCATGTCCAACCGACCGATGCCGAGATGAAGCAGCTGAACGATATGTTCGAAGCACAGACCGTCGCCGAAGAAGCTGCCGAGCGTAAGAAGGCCGAGGAGGAAGCAGAACTCGAGCGCCAGAAGATCGCCGCGCAGAAGGAAGCCGAGCGCAAGAAGCTCGAAGAAGAAGAAGAAGCCGAGCGCAAGAAGCTCGCCGAGCAGGAGGAAACTGAGCGCGCCCTCCTCCGCTCTCGAATCATCCGCCCAGTGGATCCCAAATGGCAGGAGCAGATCTACGAGAAGATGTCGACCGGCGCCGCCCACACCGTCCTTGCCACCACCGCCGATGGCGTCGAGATGACCCGCACGGACTTTGGCAAGATTCTCCCACAAGCCATTGAGCACCCTGGTGCCGCTTCCAACACCCCTCCGGACTGGCTCAACGACGAAGCTGTCAACGGCTGGTACGCCGCCATCTGCGCCCGTCGCAACGAACAAGATGGCTACGTGAAGGGCCCGAACAACACTCCCGCCCTCGTCGCCTACAACACCGCTTGGATCACCACTTGGAACAAAGCTGGCGGCGCTCAAGGCATCAAGACCTGGTCCCGACGCAAGGGCATCTCAGGTGCGAAATTGCTCAAGGCCGAAAAGGTCTTCTTTCCCATCAACTCCGGCGCTCACTGGACTCTCCTCATCATCTCCCCGAAGGACCGCAAGATTCAATTCCTGGACTCCCTGCATGGCAAGTCGACTCCGTGGTTTGCGAAGGCGCGCCAGTGGTTGCAGATGGAATTGGGCAAAGACTACAAGCCGGACGAATGGACTGAGGATATGGACAGCCAGAGCGTTGGCCAAATGAACCTCAGCGACTGCGGCGTCTTCACTTGCATCAACGGACTCGTCAGCGCGAAGGGACGGAAGTTTGAGGAGATCTCGGCCACGAACGGAATGAAGGAAGCGAGAGAGATGATGGTTGCTGTTTTGATGTTTGGAGGGTTCAAAGGAGATTGGGAATTGTGATTTGTTTTTGTTTTTGTTTTGAGTGGCTTTGTACTCCCCTTTTTGGGTTGCAGTCGGCTATCTTTTGCGTTGGAACTTTGTGGCCTCGACTCCCCTCTTTTGGGTTGCAGTCGGCCGTGTTGGCCTTTGCTTTCTGCGGTTTTGCATTTGGCTCCCCTCTTTTGGGTTGTAGTCGGCACTTCTGTGGGTTTGGTTTTGGAGTTATGGGCATGGAAAGGGAAAGGCGTTCTGGGCATGGAAATGGCAAGGCGTTCTGGGCATGGAATGGGAAAGGCGTTCTGGGCATGGGATGAGAAAGGCATTCGGGCAGGAAAGCGATTCTGGCCATGGGAAGGGAAAGACATTCTCGGCATGGAAGGGATTCTGGCCATGGAAAGGCAATGGCGTTTTGGGAATTGAGAGCGCGGTTTCAACGATACCCTCACTTCGGGCGCTGAAGTGTTTCTGCATTGCATGGAACGAGTTACGATAGCATGGTTGCGAAATGATACGATTGAGATCGGTGATGGTTGCTCGTGTGATGTGGTTTCCTGTCTGTTTGTTATGGGCTTCCTCGAGGTCTATGATGCTGCACTGTGCCAGTAGTGTCGGCACTGTTGGTGTGAAGATTCGTTGCGGACGGAATCGAGAACAGTCGTCTGGCTGAGGTCTTCCGGTCATTGCTTCGGGCGCCGAAGTTGTTCTGAGAGTCGTGATGGCAAAGTCTACGATGATGCCCTGTGAATGACTGTAGAGCGGTTTCGATGCGGAGGACAGTCGACAGTTGACGGTTCATGCGTACTCAAAGCAAACTCTCTCCTGGCTCCACTCGCTCTTGTGTACTCATGGCGGCGGAGCTGTTGGTATCTACGACGTTCGCGGAACACTGACGATCTCGAGTACAGTGTATGAGCGGCGGCGTTCCGGTCGTTGTTCCTCCCGCTGGTCAGGTCTTGGTTTGCTTGAGATGTAACACTAGAGCGCAGCTCCACCGCGAAATTCGCGAAAGCTATCGAAGATTGACTTCTGTCAGCTCACAAGAGGTATTTAGCCCTCCTGGAGACTGCTGGCTCTCTTCAATACCAGATCGCGTCCCTTTACGTACTGATTGCTTCTTCGTGGAGACGATGGTAAAGCCGTCTGCAGGTTGCAGCTCCGTGAGAAAGGTGCAGCGGATTCCTATCGTAACACTTCCACCACAATGTGCCTGTATTGCCTTGATGGACTGAGGACTGTGACTGAGGACTGTGACTGAGGAGATTCTGACCTAGGAGCAAAATGATAGGTTTGATGTAGTATTCATCACAGCTTTCCACGGTTCAAAAATTTGACCGGCAAATCAACCCACTTGCTTCGCAGATATTCCGCTACATTTTTCGCCAGAAAGTCGTATGAGGACGAACAACTCACGCCTCGATCCAGGTGGTCGTGCAGCAGGAAATGCACCGCCAACAAGTTCGGGAGCTCGAATCGGTCCTGTGTTGCTCGATGTTAGCACGTCTCTTAGCGCAAAGAATTTGTTGCTGGCAACACTCACGATCTTCTTTCCCTGCTTGTACTCATCCGCCAGCAATGTCTTGATCGTCTGAATAGATAGGATGCCTCTCAACCACTCCCACTCATCTCTGTGCCTGACCCAGAATCCGACATTCGCATTACTTCCCTTATCGCCACTCCGTGCATGCACAATCCATCCTAGAGGTCCTCTCACCGTCTCGCCCCATTGCTTTCCGTCCCAACCTATAACTCCCTCTTCACTCGGTTGCTGCGCCGGGTACGTCCTCGTCTTCGCGTCCTCCGGAGCTGGGATGTCGATCACCTCCCCGTCCCAAAGGTGGACCTTGTGCTCGACGACAGACTGGGGGAGAAGCGTAACATAGTACTCGTAGATCGCCTTGGGGAAGCCTTGCCGTGTGTCAAGGTGGAAAGTCGCTCCCGGATATCCTTGCATGATCGGATCAATAGTATTACGGAGAAACTTGCTGGGCATGATATCCTCCTCCTCTTTCGCCTGCACAAAAATTCTCAAATCGACCGTCGCAGCATTCTGGTTGGAAGTATTTTCTGCCGCGGAACCGTTGAGCGTGAATTCTAGCTTGGTGAACTTGGAAGAGTAAGGAGCGAGGAGGTGTCGGATTTGAGACTCCAGCATACGGGCTTTGGCGGGTATGTCGAGGCCGCAGAGGAACCAGTGAGCCTCAGCTTGGTAACCTCCTTTCGCGGTGATGCCGATCTTGGTAGTGGGCGGAGGCGGAGCTGACCGCACGCCATGTAGCACAACGCGATTCGGAGCGACTTGTTCGAAGTAGAGGTCGGTCAGGATAGCGGTCACATCGGAGTTGAAATACCACGGCCCTTGAATTTCGTACAGAAGCTGAGAAGCACAGGTTTGGGTGGTGACTTCGCCGCCAATACCCCATTGAGGTTGGTTCTTGGTGATGAGGACTTGCCCGGAGCGGGAGATTTCGGCGATGGGATACCCAATATCGTGCCAGGATTTCGATTCCAGCTCTTTGAATCCAGTGAAGTTACCACCGCACACGTAGTTGCTGCACTCGATAAGATGACCTGCAACGAATGTGTTCGCTAGTTCATCAAGCTGATCTCTGTCCCATCCGTGCCACCACACCGCTGCTCCGATGACAGGACTTGCGTCAGATACTCGTCCGCAAACGACAATGTCAGCTCCTCTCGCAAATGCGGCTACAATACCAAGCCCTCCAAGATACGCTTGTGCATACACTGGCTCAAACTTCCAGTCATCCAACACTTCGCCTGTGGACACATTCTCGAATTTTGCGCCTCGCTGCCGGGCTTTCTGTACTGCCGGGAGGACTTCATCGCCAGAGACCCAGGCGACCTTCAAGCTAAGACCTTGCTGCTTAACAACATCCGTCACTGTCTTTGCAAGAAGCTGAGTGTCAGATGCGCCGGCGTTGACGGCGACTCTGATCTTGTACTTTGCGATGTCGGGCAGAGCTGGAATGAGGGACTCGAGGAAGGAGGGCTCGTAAGCAGGACCAGCGTCTGGAGATCATCTCAGATTGTCGTCTTGCTGGGAAAAGGCAGGATGAAGTATACTGACTCTCAGTCTTCATCACACCTCTGGAGGTCATATTGGCTTCGCTCATCCAATCTCCAATGATCACATCGACAGGATCGTTAGGGTGATTCTTCGCGAACATGGCCATTGCATGTCTGCGGTCGGACGCAGAGCCGGAGGCGCCTGGAAAAGATCGAATCAGTCATCTTTCTTCTGAGGATCGTCGGGTGTTCCACAGACCTGCAATGCGAATCGGCCTTGTAGGATCGGCAGCCATGATGGAGTATTGTCCTGGACTTCCGAGACAAGGAGCTTCCCTGTCTTCCATCAGCTTTTTTGCGAGGGCAACGACAAGTACTCCGATCGATTGCTAGCACAGAGCTGCGTATGGAAGACAAGTGTATGGTGAGAGTGTCGTTGACATTCACTTTAAGATGTACCATCTCACTCGGCCCGAGATGCGGAGAGCCGAAGCTTTGCCGGCCAGCCTTGCTCCTTCCCGAGGTGGAGATCTCCCACACTTCGATGGTCAGATGAGTGACACTGCATGAGAGTTTCAGATTTGGGTTCAATCTGCATGAGGTTGGACTCGGCACGTGAAGGCAGTGTACTCAGATAATCCGAGCATTGGATCGCTACAAGCCATGCAGCTCCTTAGACGCTGATTCTGCCTTCTCGACTGCCTCACAGTTCTCAATAAGAGTACCGGAACTCCTTGTTCTCAAAGTCCGTCTGATCTTGCATCGCCCCAGATCCCTCAGTACCCTGCATAACCTTACCATACAGCTCATCCCTCCTCCGGTTGCGTCTGATCAGCAAAGCTCTCAAGCAGAACGCCACGAGCACTTGTCCGGAAGCACAGGCCATCGTCACGATGCATCCCGTCGGATAAGTCGGCGCTTCTTCATTCAGAAATGCGTGTGGCCCGATTATGTTACCCGCGCAGTAGGCTAAGAAGACGAAGGCTGTGGATGTGACACGCTTGGTATAGCCTGCTACGTTATTTGCCGGCAATTGCAGCGCGATGACGAGCGAAGCGACGTAGGAACCAGCGATGTAGATTGCCATCAAGAGGCCTTTGTTACCGGCGTGAGGCACCTTCCAGAGGAGAGCGGTGGCGATGATGGTTGGTAAGACGTACAGCGCCATGATATATGTTCTGATGTTTGTGAACCTCGAAGCGAGCCAAGGGCCGGAAAAGACCCACAATACCTGCCATGCGCCGGTCGGAATGCCGTAGGCGGTGGTGAGGAGGGCATTGTTGTTGGAGATGCCTTTGACGATGAGCTTGGAGAAGTTGGCTAGGCCACCGTTGATGGTCTCGTTGAGCAGGACAAAGAGGAAGAGGAGCCAGATTTGTGGATCGGTGAGAGCTTCCCAGATCTGAGCGGATTTGATGGTGGGATTGAAGACACCCGTCTGATTTTGGCGGGTGCGGGCGATAAGAGTCGCCTTCTCCATGGGCGTGAAGCGTTTGGCTGTCATGAGAGAGTTCGGGAGAAGGAAGAGGAGAAGCACGCCCCAGCATACGGTCGCTCCTCCGGCGAGGAGGAAGATGCTGCGCCAGACGGCGAAAGCTCCAGTCTGCTGGCCCACCGCGAAGAAAAGGATGCCACCCATCGAGGCGCCCACGCCGTTGAAGCAGTAAAATGTGCCGGCGCGAGAAGATTGCTCTGAACGTTGGTACCATTGACCAACAATGAGCATGAATACCGGAGTGATAAAGCTCTCGAAGCAACCCAGCAGGAAGCGACAGATCATTAGACCTGTGAAATTGGTGCATGCAGACGTAATCATCAAGATGGAGCCCCAGATGATGATGCTGCAGGAGACGACTGTGCCAGTCGGGAGGCGTTGAGCGAGATATGAGGCTGGCCACTCTGCGAGAAGATAGCCGAAATAGAAAATGGAGACAAGCCAGCCGTATTGGCCCGAGTTGATATTGGTAGATTCGAAAAGATCGAAGACGGCGGCGTAAGATAAAGACTGTTTGTCGATGTACTGCAGTAGATAGGTGATGCAAAGCAGAGGCATCAAAGACCAGTCCACGCGCTTCACGAGTTTCTTCACGCCGGCTTCATCGGCGAGCAGGGCGGAAAGGTCATCGTCGGAAATGTTGTTGTCGCGCAGGAAGATCTCAGCTTGGTCGAGGTCGCGGTCAGCGATCTCGCCTTGTTTGATGTCGGGAGGGGAAATAGTCCGCTGGATGGAGTTCTTCTTCTCCTCAGAGATGATGTCCTGGACGGTGGAGGCCATGGCAGGCGGAATGTAACGCGGTGCTAATGGTCGCGCGCAGTAGCGAAAGGAAGTACTTGTATGATTGTCCATATCGGTGATGCCCCTCCTTCGCATCCGCTGAACCCACTCTTATCGACGTCGTCTCGAGACATCGGAACGGCTATCAGCACTGTTATTCCTCTCCGCATCGGACATCCTTGTCGCTCGCTGTGCGATAGGCGAATGTGCTTCGGGCAAGACATCTCAGGCCGGGCACTCACTGGAGGATAAAGGAAACATTGTTGCAAGATCTTCGACACAGCACACTTACCAAGCTCAACGGCATGTCAATATGCATGTTGTTGATGATATCGATGCTGCTCCACGTCGATGTCGGGTCAAGTCGGTTTCTGCCATGTGGCCTCTTTTCACGGCCACTAGAGCCCAGCAAGCACCGCGATTCGGAACCACCTCACAGGCGACGTTCGGACTGCATTCGATGGTCTTCGTTGACCGAGACTGACGAGACTTTTTGTCGATGTTTCGGAGAAGAAAGAGATGGAAGAAGAGGTGAATATTTGTTCTCACATGCAAAAGCATGAGTCAGCAAGCGCCGAAAGCGAGAACGATCGCTCCCGTCGACCCTGGCCTGGTCTCGCTTTCCTCGCTTCCAGAGCATTGGCGCCAATTTTTACTTGTTTGCGGTGCGACGTCCGGCCGTGGAGGATCAATAGGTGAGAATGTCTGCATGTGAAGAGGTGAGGTCTTTTCGAATTATTGTTGAGGGCCGGCAAAAGCAGGCTCACAGAACGGTTGGTTGTGCGAAGATCTTCCCAGTTGTCCTTCTCTTTGAACGTCTCTTCTTACATCAACCTCACTCTCCTCTACCCCATTTCTCGACTACGACATAATCGACAACATGGAGAAGTCCTCCTTTCCCGCCCCACCGCGGCCAACACGACGACCGACACGACCGTCAACCAAGTCGGCGCTCCTCTTCATTCCACTTATCGCATTCCTGTCTCTATACAACCTCAACGCCAATACTCGACAATCGTTCCAGAACTTTTTCACTCTCGACGGTTGGGCAATTGAGACTGGTCCACGAGTCGAAAGCTCTGCGGGAACCTTTGTCGGAACCGTGCTTGATGACTTGAACCATCCCGTGCCAATCGAAGCTTTCCTCGGAATTCCATACGCACAGCCACCAGTCGGCCAGTTGAGGTTCGCGAAGCCTGTACCGGTCGAGAGCAGAAATGGCACTTTCCAGGCGACGGAGTATTCTCCGAGGTGAGTGTGATGTCGAATTTGTCGAGAACTTTCGAGGACTGACTCTGCTTATAGATGCCCTGGCAAGCAACTGCTTCGCATTCCTGGCACTCCTTGGCTGGAAGCCGATGAGGACTGTTTGTCGTTGAACATCTTCCGCTGGAGAGGTAGCTTCCCTACTGCCAAGCTCCCTGTTCTGGTTTATATTCATGGTGGCGCATACAATCGTGGCTTCGCGGCCATGCACGACACTGCATCAATGCTTTCCTGGTCAGAAGAACCATTCATTGCAATCAGCTTCAATTACAGAATTGGAGCCCTCGGCTTCCTCAACAGCGGTCTGACCGAAAAGGAAGGCCTCCTGAACTTGGGTCTTCATGACCAACGTCTGGTTCTCGAATGGGTGCAGCAAAACATCGAATCGTTCGGCGGCAATCCCCAGGACGTGACCATCGCTGGCCTCTCCGCGGGAGCGCACTCCATTGGCCACCACATCCTGAACATCAACGAGCCACGCACTTTGTTCAACAAAGCCATCGTTGAGTCTGGCAGCGCTATCTCGCGAGCGGTGCACCCACCTAACTCAGCCCTGCACGAAGAGCAATTCACCCAATTGCTTCATGAAGTCGGATGTGCCAACAAACCCGCCGCCGAGATCCTTTCATGCCTTCGCGCCGCACCCCCATCCGCCGTTATAGAGGCACAAACCACCATCTTCAACTCTTACAATCCTTCTCTCCGCTGGGCCTGGCAACCCGTGCTCGACAACGACATCATCTCCCGTCGTCCGCTCGAAGCCCTGCGGTCCGGAGATTACCACAAAGTTCGCCTCCTCACCGGTTTCAATTCCAACGAAGGATCGATGTACGTTCCCAAATCGGCCTCGACCTCGTCAGAATTCACAAACTTCTTCGCATCTCTGCTGCCGCACCTGTCTAAATCGGATCTGGAGAAACTGAACACCCTCTACCCGGATCCGGCCACGAACCCAGATTCTCCGTACACTGACACCCGTGATCTCGCCTCCCTTGGCATTGGGCCCCAGTTCAAGCGCATCGAAGCAGCGTACGGCCACTACGCCTACGTTACGCCCGTACGCCAGACCGCTAAAATACTCTCTTCGTCGAACGATGCGCCGGTCTACCTCTACCACTGGGCTCTGAATCGCACGGTCCTGGCAGGCGCCAATCACGGCGATCAGATCTTCTACGAGACCATGACACCCGCTTCTCGCGCTGTATCACCAGCTCACGACAGTCTTGCGAGGGCGTTCAATGCGTACTTGACAAGTTTCATTGTCACCGGCGACCCGAATGCGTTGAGCGGGAAGAAAGCCATCGAGAGGCCGACCTGGCCAATCGTTGGCAAGCAGGAGGAGAGCTTGGTTTTTGGAAGGGGCAACGATGAGGCTGCTGGAGGAGTAGAAAAGGGCCATGGGATTGAGAGTGGGGTGGACGCGTGGGGAGCTGAGCAGCGGAAGTTCTGGGAGGGTGTGAGTGAGAGGTGGGAGGACTGAGGACGACGATTTACGGCCTGAAATGATACACCAGGCGTTCAATTTGTTTTCGCGGAGAATTAGAGGAAGGTCTTGGACGCGAGACCAGTACAGATAGAGATATAGACTCCCTCGCGTACCATGGCGCGTACCAAGGAACGACAGAAAAGTTCCCATCAAATCCGTGCAGCATTCTCATCAAAATCTCAATCAATTCAATAATCGGCCGCCCCTCAAAATCACGTCTTCACTTCCCAACCAAACGACATTGCACCTCCTTCCTTGTTTCCATCAAGCACCCCTTCACTTCATCTCCATCATCTCCGTCTTTCTTTCGTGTTGCTCCCTGCCGTCCCTTCTGGACGGAGATGTTAGCCAGTCTCGCAGCCTACACAAGCGACGCTGCAGGATTGGAAAAATGCCTTCGTTTCTTACAGGCGATCTGTACCATTGCTCTTGGACTGCTGCACCCATTCCATTCGCATGTTGAAGGGTTGAGGAGGGCAAAGGGACATTTTGCTCTTGGTACGTCAAGATCTTCCCGAGATCGTAACGAGGGGTTCGAATGATCCGAAAGTAGCTGATCATCAGTGCTTGCAGGTCGCCGGTACTTTCGCCTTTTGAAATGGTATCCATGCAGCGTAGCCGCGCGCAAGTGCATCGAAGGCAATAACCATCAGTCCCTTTCGGGGAAAGGGAAACCATCAGCCAGGGAGACGTCGTCGATGAGCATACCAACTCTCCTCGACACCACAAAGTGGACGCTCTTAGCTCTGTACTTTTTCTTGGAGATGTGGACTTTCGTTCGTGTTATCCCACTATTCTTCTTCTGGAACGAAGCTGACATTGCTCGATTGTGAAGACAAATGCAATGGGCGTCACGACCTTCACTTGGGGTACCAGAGTCCAACTGGAAGCGAACAAATGCTGGTTCTACGCTATTTGCGCTTCGATTGCGCTGTCTCTTTACAGTCTGCTCTTTCCAGCTGCCATATCAAACATCGCGCCTAGCAAGGCTACGGATAGTGCAGCGTCCGCTTTGACGCCAGAGTCGACGACAACGACTACTATTGTCCGCGGGAAACCTCCCATCGGCGAGGGTAGTCGCACATCTCCACCCTCCAGCCAGTCGAATCGTGCGAGCCATTGGAGCCTCATGACAGGCCTGCTCACCGATGCATGCGATCTCCTCATCCCGGGCTCAGCCATCGGCTGGACTCCTGCTTCAGGCCTGGTTGTCGGAACAAGCATGGCGATTTCAACTCTGCTCAGCGGGCGAGTAATTTGGGTCAAAGTCCAGCAAGAAAGGTCAAGCTGAGATGTAGCTCCGCGACAGAGCCAAGCAGAATCGTCAAGCTCAAGCCGCCACAGATTTCGTCTCAGGGATTGGCCCATGCTTCTCCATAACTTCACTTGCGACTTGCAGTACGTGCGCATGCACGGACGATGGAGCGCAGACGAGGCCATAGTCTGGCAGAAGCAGGCACGTCAGTACAATGACAAGACCCCGAAGGTATGGCTATACGTACTCGCAGCCATCTTCCTCCCTTGCGAGAAGTCAATCGCCTTGCCATCCAAGTCTGTGACTTTCCCGCCAGCTTCCTCGAAGATGAGGATACCGCCCGCGTGGTCCCACCTGTTCGCCAACATGTCAGCATGAACGATGTGGAAAGCGGCCTCGATGGGAAAGCCAAAGGGTACTACGAACATGTTACTCCTCCAGCTCGTATACTTGAATATCCTCACCACCACGCTCGCTCTCCCTAACCCCAGAACCGCATACTTCATCAACGAACTAAACAAGTCCACGCCTGGCCATGGTGTGTCCAGTTTTGCTGCGACTTGGCGGTGGAGATCGAGAATCGTAGACGTATACCCTTCGCAATCCGACCACACCAAGTCCTTCACCTGCTTCTCATCGCCATGTCTCGGCACTTTCGTTGGCTCTTCCAACACTCCATCTCTCCGCAACGGCCGTACCCACGTCCCCTCCCATCGCACAGCGTGAATCACACATCCCAAGCCAGAAGGGTCAATGGCGTCCTCGCTCGGAGCCGGAGTAGAAGGGTCGAGAGTAGACATTTCCAAGTTCGGACATCCGATAATACCGATCTTCTCAACCCCGTGTTCGAGGTAAGCGCAATTGATAGCATACTGCTGTCCAGTAAGAAACGTCTTCGTGCCATCAATCGGATCGAAAACCCATAGACTCTCCTGATCCGAGCGAGTAGTCGTGCCTCCTAGATCTAGTAGTTCCAGGACCTCTTCCTCGGACGAAGGCACGCTCAGACCGGATGAGATGAATGCTGGAGCATATTTTTGGATCAGAGCAAAGACTGCTGCGAGGAGAGCAGGGTTCTCTCGTAAATCGGCAGCGGATTCTTCGGCTAGAAAGGCGGCGTTGGGGAAGGCAGAGCGGAGGCAAGAGGTGAGTATAGCTTGGACGGCGAAGTCGCCGATTGTGACGGGGGAGAAGTCGGATTTGGAGAGTGTGCCGGTCGAGAGGGAGGTTTTCTGGAGGTTAGAAGTTAGAGTCGCCGAGTGTTGGACGGCGAGGAGGGCGGTCTGGAGGTGGCTGGAGTAGGACATATCTCCGGGACAGGTCTTGAAAGAGTTGTTGGATGGAAAAGGAAGACCTGAGATGGAAGCATATGGAGAGGTATGCACTGCTGCCTGAGGCACTAGCTGATGGCAAAGCAGACGGCACGAATACTCGACTGGGAAGGAGCCGGGCTCAAGTGAATTTAACCAATTTTTGGCATGTGATAGTCGATTCTGTGCTCTCTTCTGTCTGTTTTGATCTTGTCAAGCTCCTTAAAGGTAGACAATGTCGTCGTAGTGACTCTGTGGTGATGGGATCACGTTTTCGACAAGCTCGCCAGCTCTAATACAGTCCAGCCGCTTCCCAAGCTATTGCTGTCTCCGTTCCCTTCTTTGATCCCAGGAGAATCTCGTAACGATATGCTCAATCACTTCGCAGAAGTCGATGTTCTCCAATCCTCCCCACCGGAGGCACTGCTCAATTTAGACTCCTCCCCCACGCGCTCGGATCCCGGCAGTGCGTCACCTCGCGTGGCAGTGAACAGCTTACTTGGGCCTCTAGACTGCTGTGCCGATTTATCGCACTGATAGCTACATAATCCGTTCCTTCTGTACATTACTGCATCTCATACCAATTTAGACATTAATCTGGGCATTGTCATTCCTTTCCGCGGCCGCGCTTCCGGCTGTATCATACCGCATATGCCTGCATAACATTGCCCGTCTTATCCTCTGATCCTTCCCCACTCCCAGCCCCACGCGCACCAAGTGGAGGTACCGACGACATACTCCGACCAGGCACGAGACGACCTCCAGATACACGACCTTCCTCACTCTCCGCTCTGAGCGGCTCCACCGACCGCAATGGCGAAGAAGGCCAAGCAACGCATATCCTATGTTCTCCCCCTCGCCGGCTCTTCCACCACACAGGGCCACCGTCTAGGCGTCAATGGCCTCGCCGTCGATCCCAAATCCTCCCTACTCTACTCCGGCGGTCGGGACGGTGTCATCTGCGCTTGGGATCTACACCTCGACCTGCAAACAAACGCAACCTCCGAATACGACGCGAAACCCGCCGCCGATGCCACCGCCACGACTTTCCGCCAGCAAGTGCAGGCGCATACACACTGGATCAATGATATTGCTCTAGCTCAGAACAACCAGGCACTTGTATCTGCGTCGTCGGATATCACGGTGAAGGTGTGGAGGCCTGCTGGGGAGGACAAACTACCGCCGCAGACGATTGGACTACATAGCGATTATGTCAAGACTCTGGCTGTGCCTTCTACGACATGCGATTGGGTCGCGAGTGGAGGCTTGGATCGCAAGATCTGTGTGTGGGATCTGAATGGTGCTGGGCAAAAGCTGAGCATAGATGTGGGCGAGGATGAGGCTGGCTCCATGCAGTCGAAAGAGAAGGGCAGTGTATATGCATTGGCGGCGACGACATCATTATTGGCGAGTGGAGGACCGGAGAAGACGGTCAGAGTTTGGGACAGTCGGACGGGACAGAGGACGACGAAACTGGTGGGACATACGGACAATGTGAGGGATATTCTGATTAGTGAGGACGGCACCACGATCATGACCGCGAGTAGTGATCGGACGGTCAAGGTGTGGAGTACGATCGCTGGACGGTGTATGTTCACGTTGACGATGCACGACGCGAGCGTGTGGTCCTTGTTCTCCTCGGATCCAGACCTGTCGGTGGTGTACTCAAGTGACAAGAACGGACTTGTGGCCAAGACGGACACCAGGAACACCATTGAGCTAGACGAAGGGTTGTCTGTAGCAGTGTGTCAAGAGCATGAGGGAGTGCACAAAGTGGTGGCAGCTGGAGACAGGATCTGGACGGCCACAAGTCGACCAAGCATCAACCGATGGCGGGATATCTGCACCGACAATGCGGAGATCGACGTTCCGGAGAACTACAACACGCATCGACGGAGCTCAGCGAAGAGATATTCGATGGTTCAGACCGAGAAATCAAACACATCACCACTAGCGCAGACTACCTCCCTCACTGGCAACCACATCGGCAAACGAAGAATCCCTCTCAAACACATGCTACGACTGAGCAATACTGCGTTCTTCCCGGCGCCGATGATCGCTGACAGCGAGTCACTCTCGGCAAAACGAGCGACATTAGACGCTCCAATCTTCGATGCCATGGTTTTACAACCTGTGCGAGCACAGCCGGAATACTCGGTCGAGGGTCAGAACGGATTGATCAAGCACGCATTGTTGAACGACAGGAAGCGTGTGCTGACGATGGACACCGCCGGAGAAGTCGTAATGTGGGACCTACTAAAGTGCGTTCCGATACGATCATACGGCAAGCGTCATATCGAGGATGTCAAAGATGAAGTGACAACAACGGCGACAGTGGCGAATTGGTGTACTGTGGATACGCGGACTGGTAGTGTCGCCGTGATTCTGGAAGAGAACACCTGTTTTGATGCGGAAATGTATGCGGATGAACTGGATCTGGACGAGGATGCGGAATTTAAGGAGGATCAACGAGTGAACCTTGGAAAGTGGGTGCTGAGATATCTGTTTGATGGTTTGATTCAAGAAGAGATTCGACGGGATGAAGTCTTGCGGAACCAACTTATCAACGCTCCTACGAAGCAGGCGCTTCAACGTGAAGGCGCCCCATCGAGCATCCAGATACCGTCAGGAGGAACCAACGGATGGCACGCTGGCTCGTCCGCCGCACAATCCACGACAACACTGAAACCTGGTATCAATGGTTCTGCGGTTCCTGTAACGCCCGGCTGGAATATTGGTCTCGCAACGCCAGGATCTGTCAACTCTCCCACGCATACAAAGATTATTCCAACCACTTTGGCCTCGACGACCGAAGAGTCAGCACCAAATGATACGCTCCGCACTTCGACATCTTCTCGAGACCGCACATCCGCCGATCGTGCTCCCGACTACTTCTCTACATCCCGCATCGCCTCGGCGGAGCTCACCACACCCGCCGCCACGTCTCAACCGGCCACCACTCCTGGGACAGAAGATCCATCGACGCCAACAGCCGACACGTATAATACTCCAACAACACCTGGCGGCAAAGAAGCCGGTCTCTTCGGCAAGAAGTTCCGAATGGGCAACATGGGCATGTCGTCCTTCGCCTCAGGCATGAAGAAAATCACCCGCATTCAGACTAATGACTCCGCCGCCAAACCGACAGAAGAGCTCAAGTCTCCGACCGACACGGACAGCCACTCTCAGACTTCCCAAACTACCGATCCTACTCCTAATAACCTGCGTCCTGTTGACGAGTCTCTGAATGGCACTTTGCAAAAGATCCGATATGCGTACCTCGATTCCCTAGAGCAACAAGCCTCGGCGGCCACGGCCTTTGCCAATGGCTTGCCTGTGCCGCCGCCGGGACCCGTCAACTTGCAGAGCTTGATAACGCCCGCGCCTGTCAGCGAGTTACCGCGCCTCTTTCCACCGAAGGAGACGACGATCTTGATTCAAGAGGATCGACCGGAGGCTGGTGGAGTCGCCGACCTATTCGAAGGTACCGTTGGTCAGCTTCACGCCATGGTCGATGATGTCGAGAAGGTAGCCCCAGGCTGGCTTGGAGAAGTCCTCCTCCGCGGATTGGTAGGTGGGAAGGAAGTGGTAAAGATATCCTTTGTGCTCGAGTCCATGGAAGTCGAGACGAAGGGTCGCAGTGAGGCGGAAGGACTGGTCGATGGGACTGGAGCCGCCGTAGGGTGGATGAAACTACCTGGCGTGGTGGCTCCGGGCGAAGGAGGTAATCGACTTAATGCTAATCGAATGTTGCGGGCGAGGAAGATCGCAGGATACGTGGCTGAGCGGATTGACGGGTCGGGTAATATCAGTACAACTGGAAGAGTCGGTAGCGTGAGTACAATGGAAGGTGACGCGAAGCGGGATGGCGAGGAAGTGGATGGCGAGACGGAGGAGAAGTTGCGACCGGAGGAATATCTGGAACTTTGGTGCCAGGGACAGGTGAGTCTTGGCCATCGTCTTGACATGTTCTGAGCAACCCTTAACTGACGTGTCTGTGTAGCTCGTCCCACCTACCATGACTCTCGCCACAATTCGATCGCACATCTGGCGCGGAGGTGGAGATATCGTGCTGGGTTATAAGAGTAATGGCAGGAAGAGGTTGAGGCATGTGCCTGTGGTGAAGGGTAATGGGAGCGCGAGTAGTCAGATCGGCGGGAGTGAGAGTGGAGCGTAGTGCTCTCGTTACTAATGTAGAGAATACGATCCTCCATGGCTTCGAATGCTTCATGCTCTCGGGCTGCTTCTGCGCATTCCTCCTGTCGTTGTCCGCTGTTTCTACCTGCTGATCTCAAGTTCGTAAAATCATTCCTGCTCAAGCACGTTCTCCAGTCTCGATCAGACGCTGCGCGTTGTCATCTGCACTGCTCCTGGTCCGGAACACAGCAAGCAATGATTGAGATTTTTCAGGATGTAGAGCGCGGACATACAGGAGCAGAATCCGCTTCGTCCCGGTAGAACGGGAGGTCTGTCTGCGAAGAGATTCGATCCGATGCCTGATGCTCAATTCCCTACCCTGTGAACTCAATTGCATTTGATGCGGCTGCTATGCTGGCCATCGATCACTGAGCCTCTCGGACATGCTCGTAGTCCCGATGCGTTGCATGATTCTGCGTCGAATCGCAGTCTATCGCGAAAGTCTCATAGCGGTCATGTCGCAGTGACCATGCTCCTGATCAGAACCGTTGAACGCCCTGTATTCTTGGCTGTTGGCGGATAGCTTTGTTAAAGGTTCAATCAAGTGTGCCGATGTGATGATCCGGTGTGAACAACTGCGTCATGCCCTCGATGAAGCACTGCTACATATCGTCTGTTTTCCCGACTATGTCGCGGCATGACCGTGCCTGGCAAAGTATCGAGCACATAGCAGAAATGTTCGAAGCGTGAAGTGAGCACGAATTGAGAGGAATATGGACTTACCGCGCGACGTCTGGGACTAACGAGGCCGAAATATAAGCCCGACTCCCACTTCAGGAGCAGGACAAAAAGCAAGCCCGGCTATTCTCGAAGGCGGTGGGCGGAAAGCGAGAGCGGCCCCCATTTCAGGCGTAGGGCGAAGAGGGAGACATGAATCCATGTGAGATGAGAGGAAATAAGGAAGAGGTGCTTCGTTCAACGGTCCTACCGTGTGAACCCTCAAAGAATTGTCAGTTCCGCCCGGAGGATCCTGCTCGTCATCGTACGTGTTGTAGCGGCTACCGGCAGAAGTTGCGAGGATCGAGGTAAAGGGATGCCAGATTGTGCTAGTCACCGGAGCTAGATCTCCACAGTCAGGGGTCGTCATCCGATGTAGCTGATGGAAATATGCTTACCTTGGTGGGCCTTCAGATCTTCACTTGGCGGACATTCTCCCTCCTTTGATCCAGGGTTATGCCACATGCGAACCACACCATCCATTCCACCAGCCCAGAGCTCATAGCTTTCTCCTCTAGTATGCACGATATCAAGTCCTAGCCGCTGGTTGGTGTTTCCCGCGCGTCCGACAAGAGTTGAAAGCTGCCTCCTCGTACCGCGAATGTCGAACACATGTATCTCATCCGACCGTCGTTCGGCAACGAGGAGATACTTGCCGCACGGGCTCCACTTCAAAAAACTGACCCCAGTCCCTCGATATGGATCCATGTTGAATGTAGCTGTACGTTCTCCCATTCCCGAGTGGTCATAAAGAGCGATCTCCCTCTCGGTCGTGCCTAGAGCGAGGACACCATCCACGCTTGTCGCCAGAGCACTCACGTAAGCTTTACGAGTGAGCGGCATGCCGTTATATGTGCCTTTCCTGGGTTTGAGCTGCAGCAAGGACACAGGGCCGGCATTGTAACGGGTGACGTCGAACACGGCAAGGCTGTTGTGAGTGCCGACCAGGAAGTGGGAGCCGCTGTTGATGAAGTGAAGCGTGCGCGGCGAGTAGTGTGCTTCGGTTCTATCATTCACAAGCGGATACTTTGCTTGGGAGTATGTCCAGTCGCAGACATTGCGAAGAGATATGGGCTGGTCGTTGTCGCCGCATAGGGCATAGGTGGTCGAAATGTCTGAGAGGTCGAAGCCGGGGAATATGGCGAAATCCTGGATTTCGGTCGCGGACTTGTGGGTTGCATAGGCCGTCAATTGATGAGGTTGTTGCTCTTCTTCCAGCAAGTCTGTCGGAAGTACAAAGGTCTTCAGATGATGGTCATCGTGCTGGGCGATAATGGCCGTCCCATCTGGCGTGAATTGAGCCTTTGTGATGAGTTCGCCGCGTCCAGGCTTCCTGTCGCCGGCTATCCGTTCAACAGAAGGCCCACGACCGATTGCCGTGGACGCTATACATGTCAGTGGACTGCTATTGACGTCCTCGGTAGCGGACGACATGCAGCATTGATGTTGTTGATGTGTTCGCGAAAGAGGAATAGCAGAAGTGGAGTGAAGTCCAGATTGGCGACCGGTCGAGAGTTACCCGATGTCCGGACGTCCGGTTAATTCGGCATGAAGCTGTATACTCGACTTCGAGCTTTCTAGAAATTCTTACCATCTCATCACCACCACCACACCTCTACAACAACCCATTGAACACTCCCGAAACCCATCTCATCGTTCTCAGAAGATTCAGCTCCGCCTAACATCATCATGGTTAGTTTGCATCACTCCAATTGCTCGCCGCAAGTCTAATGCGATCCCTTACAGTCTACCGCCATCAAATCCATCAAGTCCCTCGCACCTCTTCTGGACCGCGTGCTCGTCCAGCGCGCGAAGATGCAGGCCAAGACTGCCGGCGGAATCTACCTCCCCGAGACTGCCGTCAAGGAGCTCAACGAGGCAAAGGTGTTGGCTGTCGGACCAGGCATGATGGATAAGGATGGAAAGAGGATACCAATGGGTGTGAGCGCGGGTGACCGTGTGCTGATCCCTCAGGTATGGCTAGGACGATGAGACAGATTCCAGGGAACGACAACGGCTGACATTGGATTTAGTTCGGCGGAAGCCCGATCAAGGTCGGTGAGGAGGAGTTCTCGATCTTCCGGGACCACGAGTGAGTGATGGCTATATTCGCATCTGAACCGAGTATCTGGAAGCTGACAGAATGATTGCAGTATCCTCGCAAAGATCAACGAGTAAACTCCGCCCATAGCGAACGATACCTCCGACTCCAATTACCCACTGTAACATTATCGACCGCGACCCCCGAAACACACACCTCTTCTCGACAATAGCGATCGCATGCCCTATCTGGACCATCGGAATGGAGAAAGAGCATACTGTATAACTGCTGTGTTCAATACCTGTATTTAGAAGAGGAAGAACAAGGAAGACGAAAAGCCGTGTGAATGTAAAGACGAATCTCAACTCCACATCGAGGAAGTGACATTTAATACGCAATCTTTCGGCCACAATCTCTACACATGAGGAAGCGCGCTCGCGACAGTCGCAGGAAGACAAAATGGAGGCAGCTGAGCCGCTCACTTCAAGTGTAGCATCTTTTGGCTCGATGGTTGGGTTGAGGCACCGGGTAAACCCCTCCTGACCCTGTGACAAAGCTGACAGAAAGAGTCTCAGACGACCATCTACTGATCAGGATCTTCAAGACCAACTCTTGTGCTCATTCAGCTACTGACTTTCCTCTTCACGTCCCTCCCCTTGCCATCCACGACTCTTAACAACCCCTCCATCGTCCAGCTCGCCAGAATACTAACCACCAAAATCCCAATCATCACCCAGTTGCTCCCCAAATACACCGGCATCCTCGCCTTATCCTCCGGCCAACCCGCAAACAACGCATAATTCGTCACCACAGACCCCAAATTTCCCAGCCCGGATACCAGCGCACCTGCAGCCGCAACGCCAATTTCGCCATGACGCGGCTGGAAGATCTCTGCGGTCCAGGTCATGGTTATGGGGACGGTAGGACCGAGACCGAAGCCCACGAGGAGGAGGCCGAAGTACTGCGCCCAGCGTGCGGACGTGGCGTAGGTCGCGATTACGAGGCCCATGATCTGCAGGAGGGTTGGGACGGTGAACCACAGGGCGCGATGTTGGTGGAAGCGGTCAGAGATTGGCGTTATACACAGGATGCCTATGAGGTCGCAGATCCAAATTGGAGCGTATCTGGGAGGTACTGTCAGCAGAGTGGTAGTAAGGAGGGTGGTCAGGGACACGCACAGCAGACTCAACTCCACGCCACTGAATCCGGGGTTGATCGCTCTCAGGATCACCGTTCCATAGCTCTGCACTCCATTTCCGACGCCCACCACTCCGAAGTACATGATCAACAACGGCCAGCACCTCCAGTCGACCACCACCGCCCACAAGTCTCGAAGCGTCCACTTCGTCCTCGCATACGCCATGCTCAGCTCCTCATAGTGGGCTCTCGCATCCTCGCCCTCCAGCGCCGGCTTACGTCTTGGGATCCATCTTCTCCACCCGTCCCTCCTCACTTCCTTCTCCTCTCCGGGAACAGCAGGTCGATCCGGCAACCACCACAGCAGCCCAACACCAACCACAAAAGTCACCAGACCCCATAAGAGGAACATCCACCTGAAACCCTCCAGGCCTCCCAACCCGTCCATCTTCTGAAACCCAGCGCTCACCAATCCCACCACCGCCGCACTCACCTGACTAGCAGTAAAATACCACCCCACCCTCTTCGCCATACGATGCGTCGGGTAAAACAACGTCAAATACAAACTCATACCCGGCCACATCCCCGCCTCTACCGCGCCAAGCAGAAATCGAAGAACATAATACCCTGCCACATTCTTCATACCCACCATCGCGATGCCAATCACCCCAACACTGATCACGATCCTCGCCAACCACAAGCTAGGCGAGAGTCGAGACATGGCCAAGTTAGATGGTAGTTCGAAGATGACATAGGCGACGTAGAAGAGCGCTAGGCCGGTGGAGAGTTCGTGGGGAGTGAGGTTGAGGACGGAGGAGATGTCGTGGGAGGAGGAGAGGTTCATGGTCTGAGCGAGGCCAGGGTTTGAGCGGACGGCGGAGCAGAGGAAGTAGAGGAGCCAGAAGGGAGGGATGATGCGGCGGTCGAGGGAGTGGTAGATCCTGTTGAGATTTGTTGGTGTGAGGTCTGGCTCGGTGGCATGTCCAAGGATGTTGGTCGGTAGAGGTCCTTTTGGGGAGTCTTGGGGCTCGTGGCAGACCGACGAGGAGGGTTTGCGGGAATCTGGTGGGTCGATCATGATCACGGTCTGACGAGAGCCTTCCGGCTGAGAGATATCGGTCGACTGCACTCAGACAAGCGTTGGTGCGTTCATACAGTATTTGTGTAAGTTGGACGGTCGTTGGAGTAGTCGCTCAGCAAAAAGAATCACTTCGGACTTAAGCTTCGCGGACCTCGGGCCGTGGCCGCTGCTCCTGCCGCTTTCGGCCCTTCTATCAGTTCCGTCCGAAGGTCTTGACCTTCCAGCCTTTTGCTTGACAACGACGAATATGGGAATTGGACCTTCCAAGCCAACGGCGCTCATTCAAGATGTGTACTGCCAAGTACCAGATTTCCCACAGTCCGTCCATCATTCCGCCGGCTGATCCTCCCAAAAACACAAACGCCGCACCTCAATACTCTGCCTCGTAGGCCCAAAGTCCTCCTCCGATGTAAAAGCACAATGCGGCGTCCGCCTCTCCATGCCCTCCTTCTTCGCGTCGAACTGCTTGATCAGTAACGCCTCATTCGGCGTCATGCCCGCCGCAAAATACCACTCGTGAGCACCTTCCGCACTCGCCTTGACCCCCCACGCCTCGGACTTGGCTCCCGCGGCGAAGCTATACCCCGTCTTCGCCTTGTGAAGCGACTCCGGCAAGTCCGCGTACACGACTTGAAGAAGCGACTCCGGCAAGTCCGCGTACACGGCTGAGAGCTCGGACTTGGAGGTTGTCTCGTGTGACGTTGTTGAGAGGGCGCCAGAGGTTGATGATTGAGATTCAACTCCACCTCAAATGGTTTAGTAGCCGAGAACAATGGTTTCAGGCCTGTTTCCGGACACTCCAGTACCCGGCCATGGGTGGCTTGCATTAAGTTCTGCCCTGCAGCAGATGATGCTGGATCATCGTTCCATGATCTGTCTCCGTCGTCGATAAGGAGACTTATGCTACGCTTTGAAAGTCGTTCGGGTGCATAGACTGACGGCAATGTCCAATTTAGGAAGTCCCTCTCTTGGCATGGCGCATTGGATTTGAGCTTAGCTAACCTCGGATCTCCCCAAGGGAGCTCGCACGATCAATCGAGTGGAAGAGAAGCTAGCTTTTGACATAGCTGCAAACTAAACTCACCGCCGCCTTCCAGGGTCCCGGATCCGGAGTCCAACCTCATCGAGGTTCCAGCAGCACGTCTTCGCAGATTCTACATTCACTGCCATCATCAGTCAACGAACCTAAGAAATACACGGGACCGATTGGTGAGGATTGAATCTGGGTGGAAGGAGATGTGTTCGAGTGGAGTATGATACGCGGTAAACGGTCAAGTGTAAGTGTGCGGCGCAATCTGGTATTTCGCCAGCGTATCGCCACAGTGCCCGAAGACGAGCTTGCCGTTCGTTCGCTGTGAGGTACCTGGTCAGTAAACTTTGTTCTGGTAAACTCGATTGTCGGAAACGAACCTTCTGCAGCGAAGTGATCATCTGGTGCGAACGTATCCAGTCGTCGTGATCGCGGGCAAGCCAGCCTTGGGGGACACCTGAGATTGATTCGTAAGTATGCTGCTGCTTGTAAGGAGATCAGTAGATGGCTTACCACTCTCGTAGTTCTCAGCAACATGGTACTGATCCGTCGTGAAGATCCAAGTCCCGCTCTCCTTCAAGTTGACCTGCATAATACACAAACCCGGCGTATGCCTAGCAAATCGAAGTGTATAAGTTAGCTGTGGTCCAGACAATGAGGACCTGACGCAGGGTAAGACCTGCTGGCGTCCTCGTGGAACAGTCTCGGGAATCTGCAGGCCTTGTACACTCTGGTACTTACCCCGGAGAATGCCTCAAATTGATTCCCGGCGCCAACTCCAAAAAGTCTCCATAAAAACTCTTCCAATTCAGATCAAACCCCAAATCCTTAGGCAGATACACGCCAATATCGCTCTTCGTCGCGACCGAGTGAAACGCATGTTTGAGTTCCTTTTCGTGCACGTAGATGGGCACATCGGTGCCTTTGAAGTGCTCCAGACCGCCGGCGTGGTCGAGATGCAAGTGGCCCATGATGACGGCTTTGACGTCTTTGATGGAGTGCCCGGTCTTGGCGATTTGAGTGGGGAGTTCGTGGTCGGTTTGGTAGTCGACGCGGGCAAAGATGTCGTTTAGAGGGGCGCCCCAGACTTGGAGGAAGTTGTTAGGGTAAGGTGGAGGATATGAGGGGATGGGAGGGGCGGCTTACCTTCAGGATAGTTTTCTCCGCCTCCGGTCTCGAAGAGGATGAGGCCTTCGGTTGGGTGCTCGATTAGCACGCAGATGATTACGACTTTGCGGCGTTGGGATTCGGGTTTGGGGTTTGATGCTGTGCTTGTGCCGCCGCCGCGGGTGAACCAGCCTTGGTCGGCTTCGAGGTTACCGCAGTGGAGGAGCTGGGAACGATCAGATTGGGTTTTGCTTTTCTGGATGTGGAGTGTAGTCGTACCCATAGCTTTGTGCCCTGTGATATGTATTAGCCTCGGATCTGGTCTTATGTTCGATATGTATGCCATCTGACCTCGGGCGCTTGGTTGATCAAGTCGAGACCAAAGGGGGGAGCTGTGTTAGTAGTCGACATGTTTTCGATTTGAGTATATGTCCTAACGAGTGAAAGAAACAGAAGTGAAGTCCAAGAGAAGTCATACCGCCGACGTAATAATGAGCTGGCCACCTCTCGGAGTCTAGGAGCTCGGCCCAACGGGGAGTTCTCTATGAAGGTCGCTGACCGATCACTAGTCGGGCTGTGTTGAACGGCTAAGGTGGTTAAAGGTCGGGGAACCGACGGCTTCGATGACACCAAAATTGGCAATGGTTCCCCGCTGGAGTGGTAGCTTTCATTTGACAGCTGCTGACGTGTGTCTGCCGTCCGCATCTGCATCGAAGCTGTGCTCCGGGTTTCCTGCGCGGTGGGGTTGCTGTGCTTTTGTCGCCGTGGTATATGTTCGAGGAGGGGAAGGGTCTTTTTCCACGTCTTCTAGGCTCTTAGCCGACGACATCTTCTCTTGGCCACAGCGCTTCTCAAATACTCGGACGACCTTCGGACTTCTGACGAAGGGAGGGACGTTGGAGTGTGAACAGGCTCAAGTGCCGGGATTGCATGTCCGACCGTTGTGGAACAGTCAGCCGGCATACTGATGGTCAAGTCCAGCCGAGATGGCGTGCCCAACGTGCTAGGGTCTCTTCAGGAACTCGGAAAATGGAAGTTGAATGTTCGATGTAGAAGGGAAGTTGCTTGACGAGGGCATAACTTTGGGATTCCATGTCCATCAAGGTACTGCAGCTGCCGTGCTACAGCTGTCATGAGACAACGCCAAGACGAATGGATTGTGTAAGGACGTTTGTGTAGATGAAGCAGAACTCATGTCTCTTGGATATAACGACTCATATCTCCACGACCCTGCCTTCATCTTTCTGCTCAATCGGTCTGCCCTTCCGATCAACCCTCACATCCCTCGGATCAAACCCACCCCTACCCCAGCCTGCCCAATCCGCTGTCGGCTCCGCACTCACGTAATCTTCTGCCTTGAACTCGCCACCCATTTCCACCAGCTTGAAGAACTTCTCATAGTCGATCAGAGTATGCCACTTCCCTTCACCAGCAGCATTTTCCCGGTAGAACCTCTCCTTATCCGCCAACAACACACAACAACTATGCTGATGTTCTGCAGCCAGTCCATACTCCATGCCATCATTCTGCACACCTCTCGTCTTCAACTCCGCTGCCAACGCGAGCACAAATTCTTGTACCTCTTCCCAGAACGGGACGTTGGCCATGCTTAGGCCCGCACCTGCGGAAGTGGACGTCCCGCAATAGGTCACGCCTTTGACTTCGATGAATCCCGGTCGTGCACGTTGCACAAGATCCGCGTATCCTGCGACTTCGTCGGCGATGTTGAAGCCCTTGACGAGCGTAAGGCGAAAGACGGTACGGTGGGAGTAGCGCTTCTGGCGGAGGATGTCCATGCAATCGCAGAACCGTTCCCAGAAGTCTCGATGTAAAGGACGGTCGATTTTCCGCAACGAGTCGCGGTTGGAAGCGTCGATGGAGACGTAGAGTTGGGTGACGGGTCCTAAAGCCGCAAGATGGGCGGGATGCTGCGCATTGCAGACGAGAAAGGAGGAAATGTGTTGTGCGTGGAGCATAGCCAAGAGTTGGTTGATGTGTGGGTAGAAGATTGGTTCGCCGACGAGACTCAGAGCGCAATGGCGGACACGCATGGCTTCGGCGAACCGTTCAGATCGCACGCCGGGTACGCCGCGGAGGGACTTGATCTTCTTGTAGTGGGCTGCGAGTATGCCTTCGAAGATTTGCTCGGGTGGGTCAACTTGCCAGCGCCATGTTGTGCCGACAGGGTTGGAGCCGTGGCGCCAGCAGAAGACGCATTTGTTGGAGCAGGAGAGGGAGGGCGTGGCTTCCATGCAGCGGTGGGAGGCGATGCCGTAGAAAGAGTATTTGTAGCAGGAGCCGCGGCCGCGGAGGGCGGATTTGGTCCAGCGGCAGATCTTGACCCCCGAGTGGGTGCCGATTATGGAGTAGCCTTGTTTGGTGAGGGAGTTGAAGGTCGGAGAGTTCACTGGGACCATTTCTTTCGGAGGGCCGGTAGTGGTAGATGTTGATTTCTTGGAGGTGGTGAAATCGACAGGAATAGGTGCTCGGATGTCTTCGAGGTCGGCCGTGATCGTGATCAATGTCTCTCCATCGTCGTAGTCTTCGTCGGCCTCGTCTTCACTCTCGATCGGATCACCACTTCCAGGGACACCCTCCCCCAATCCTTTTCCTTGACTGAGATCATCGACAATCGTTTGCACTCCTCTCCGCCATTCTTCCAACCTCAACTCGACATCGTCCTTGACATCTCCCATGCCCAATGGATATGCTCTCTTCTTCCCTGTCAGCTTTGCCATCCATTTGTCCACCTCAATCGCCTGCACACAGTATCCTTCTTGTTCTGTAGGCCACTCTTGCATATCGCCGAAACCAAAGACACTGTATCCAGCCAGTGTCTGCAAAGGAGCGGTATCAATCCGGAAGTCATGATGTGTTTCTTGGAGATGGGAGAGGAAGTTGTGTAGTTCGGTGTCGATGTTGTAAGATGGAATGAGGATCGTGTAGAAAGCGGCAGTGCCTGGACTGTCATACTTGGGTGGTGAAATGAAGAAGTCGTCGTAGTCGATGTCGGTCAAGTCGTGTACCTGTGGTGGTAGGACGCGGTCTTTGGCGTCGGGAAGGATAAAAGACTCGGCAAGCTTTTCGGCGTATGCTTTCGTCGAGCCTCCAAGGGTAAAGTAGAAGATGTAGGGCTGTATCTTGTCGATGGGAGGTCGTTCATCCTTTGCTTGCTCTTGCTTCTTGACCTTCTTCACACCTTTCACTCGACGAGGTCCATTCGTCTTGACAGGCTGTGCTGTGGGTACTGTCTTCTCTTGAACGACTTCAGGAAATCGTATGGGCTTCTCGGTGACAGGAGACCCGAGCGGCGGTGTCAAGATGGCCTTGGTCTTCGTGCTTCTCCAATGCAATGTCAGTCGCACAATGGCAACAAGGAAGCCTGCTGAGATCAGAATCTCTGTCCGGTGAGCGTGCCAAAGTAAGAGTAACTCCTGAGGAAGCTGAAGGAGATGTGAGTCTCCCATCGTGTGCATGAGACCTTCCCACGAGACCAAGATGTGGTGTAGAAACATTCATTCACTCACATTTGGCGGGGGACTTGGTCAAAATTGAGGCTCGATTCCCCCCACGTTGTCGTCCAAGCTGCCCAAGCTGAGCATCATCAATCATCAGCTGCAGCTTCCAACCTCTTCGTCTCCTCTTCCTCGTCTCTTCTCCGACAATAACATCACCATGTGAGAACATCACTCTCTACACCTACCATCGCCACCAACGCCGCCATGTCTCTCGCCATGGAAGACCTCCAACCACACTGCGAGCATCTCGCCCACCCTCACTGGTTCCCCGTCACCCTCGCCAGCGTACTGGTGATCGGTATACTCATCTCCTACCTTCCGCAACACTACAAGATCTTCGCTCGACGCTCCTCCGAAGGCCTATCGCCATGGTGGGTGCTTCTCGGTGGCATCAGTTCCATCGCTGCTATTGCGAACATTCTTGTCCTACCCGCCAGTCGACGAGATATGAGCTGCTGCAAAGAGCTGGAAGGTGGAGCTTGTGCGGCTGCACTTCTGGGCGTGGCACAAATCGGAGTACAGTTTACGTCCTTCATGATCATTGTCTTGTTGTTCCTGGTCTTCTTCCCACGGAGTGAGGCCGAAGTGCAGGACCTCACCGCTTCGACTGCATCATTGACCCACAGCAACCCAGCGAAGCGATCGGATCAATTGATCGTCGGAGCTAGCATCTTCGTCTCGCTCTTCGCCGTGCTGATGGTCTCTCTGGTGCTGGTCTTCCGAATTCCCAGCAAAACACAAATCTGGGCGGACGCCTTGGGTACCGTCAGCGGTGTGCTGGCCGGTGTGCAGTACCTTCCACAAATCTACTACACATGGGTGCTGAAAGATCTGAAGAGTCTGTCGATGGGAACACTGGTCATACAAGCACCGGGTGCTTTCCTTTTCGCCTTTTCGCTATGGCAAAGAGTTGGTTGGGAGGGCTGGAGCACATGGTTGGTTTACATCGTGACGGGTGCCCTGCAAGTGGTATTGCTCGTGATGGCTGTCAGATACTGGTCAAGGAGCAAGGAGGGAGATGCCAGTAACTACGCCAGTGAGGATGAGCAGGACATCCCGAGTGAGAGAACGACACTTCTACCGAAAGCCTCCCGCAGGCGCAATTCCTAGCAGGACATCAAGGCGGATCGCAGATATACATTCTTACAACCAACATCTGTCCCACCTATTGATGGTGCCAACATTACTCATACAGCGCCGCGCCTTCTCATCGGTGCGACCGTTATTCAGACGCCGCAACCTCACATCTCTGCGATGCTGCTCCGCCGCAAGGCCCGTGCTCACCGCCCACATGATCGTTACAAGCCCTAGGAGGCAATGGCTTCGACCAAGAACCACGCAAGGACAGGCATCGCCGCTGAAGATCTGGCGGCCTTGAGGGCGAAGGAGAAGAAGCGATACGTGATACCAGCGGATTCAAGAATATTGGTACTAGGAAAGGAGGTGGTAAAATTCTTCACGCAGACTCCGGGACATCCGCTTCGCCCTTTGACTTGGCCGTTGAATGAACCAGCGGCGCGGAAGGGTGTGCGACGACGAGGCAATGAGGGATCACGGCATCCAAAGCCCGACACGACATCTCATTCGATGTGGAATCTGCGCAATAGCGTGAGGTTCCCCTGGCGCAGATCAGCACAGCCTACGGGCAGCGATGCCCTGGCGCAACTGGAAGCTGGCCGACTGCTCCAAATCAAGGCCGATCGGCTGCTCCAACTGCGGATTGAGCAAGAGCAGGTCTTTGACGCCCTTGTAACTGCGCCGGACACGCTTTTCCACGGACTATCTATATCAACTTCGGCTGCTGTAATTCCGGATCGTGATGGAGCTGCTACTTCGCCTCGCCCCCCACAGTTGGCTCTCGCTCCTGCTATCCACAACGTTTACGACGAATCTTGCCTCCACTGCCGCCGCACGATCCTACCATCTCTACCTCTCCCATCGTGGACGCTGTGTCCTCAGGAGCGCCTGCGACTTCTCCAAGCTGGGCGACCCGCAGTTGAATTCCAGAAACGTCTTCCGTATTCTTTTCAGATGTCTCTCCCGGCGCTATCAGGCGGGCGGATCTCGATGACTCAACGTCCCAGTTTTGGCTTAGTGCAAAGTACAGAGACAAAGTTTCCACCAAGAGGAGCGCGGTCTGGCGAGGAGCAAGGAGACTGGATGCGCGTGCTGAGAGGCACCAGACTTTGGGAGAGGGAGAGAGTGCTGAGGAGAAATTGGGCAAGGGGTGTCAGAATCACGAATGACAACGTGGATCAAGTAGGCCGCGAGGACTTGATGTTGGAGGAGAAGAAGGAAACTTTTACAAGGATGGTTGGCAGAAGGTTAAGTCGGGCGGCTAGTGTGGTCTGGACAGCCGGACTTTCTCTTGGAAGAAGCACCGTAGGGAGGCCGAGTGTCGTTGGCAACATCCGGAGAATGTCGACGGCTGTTGGCCGAAACCGGCCCGCCACGACTACGACGATTGCTGAAGCCGCAACTCCGGGGATTCCATCTGCCGTCTCGGCCACCCACCGGACGGGGCCGAAGCCGTTCAAGGCGTCTCGCAAAGCATCGCGCTCTGTGCCAAAAGCGCCACACCGCAAAGCTCAACGCCCTCCCCAAAGCCGTGTATCTCACCCAGAGCGCCAACCTCCATCTTACCGCCGAGCCTCTGTACAAACTACCTTCCGACGAAAACCCTTCCCGAAACGACCGTCAATCCAACTCATTCTCTCCCAACCAGCACATCCCACTCGCGCAGCTCATCCGACCGAACTTGCCATGTTCGTCCCGGACGAGCCCACAACGCGGGTCCAACTGCAGACTGAACGCTGGTACACTATTATTTCCACCACTGAAAAGAAAAGGATGCTACGCACTGCGGATGTGGAGTTTGGTCTGGATGAGTGGACGTTTTGGACTGTTACCGCTGATGGAAGGTGGGAGGCGATTCGTAGGGATCTTCACTCGGAGCCGAGAGGTGCAAAGGAGAAACGACAAGATCTGATGCGAAGGGGCACGTTACCTGTTGAATGGAAGCAGAGCGATACAGAATCCTCTGCTTCGACGCCGCTTTCACATCCGAGCAAGTACATTCGCGAGGAAGCGCAAATCCAGCCGGAGGAGACCGACCGGCCTTCAACACCCATTATGGCGCGTCCACTTCTCCAGCGATCGATATCCGCTCCAATCAACGACTCCAAATGGCGCCCAACTGCTGGACCACCTCCGACTCCTCGGCTGCAACACCGCCAGCTGACACCATATGGTCATGCCGTAATTCCACTTCCGAGTTCAACTTCGCAGCCTAGCTCGTCTCGTGCCGGACGCGCATCTCGTCCAGCCCGTCCGTCGCTTGTGAACCCAAGGTGGTCGTTCAGTCTTTCTTTGTCGAAGACTGCTGGTGGTGTGAGGATTCCGGATGCAATCGATGAGGATGGAACTTCCGAAACCGCCGCCCGCAACGGTAGCGACGCCGAGATTGTTTTCGAGCAGCCAGGTCAGGATGACATCGGCGCCGAGGGAGCTTGGGGCCCAGACCCCATTTTCGATGGTGGTGACAGTACATCGTACTTTGACTGGCGACCTGTGAAGTTTGGGAGGAGTGGAGATCCTGCGAAACGAAGAGGCGGTAGGATGGCAAGTGTCGATGTCGGGCCGTTTGGAGAGCTGCGCTTGAACGCCCCGACGGAGGGTGCGGACCAGTTCGAGGAGGACCCCTCGAAGAGGATCGAAGCGCCATTGACTAGGGAAGACTTATGGGTTCGTTCTTTTCGTACTGTGATCGGTCGACTGTCCAAGAGCAGAGCGCAGCATATCGTCTCCAGCAGACGTCGCGCCGCAGCGAGGAAGCGCGAAACCCTCGGAATCGCTTCAAGATGGGATGATATACGCAAGACACACCGGGAGCTGCGAGGCGATCTGTTCAGATTGGAAAGCACAAGACAGTCGTCATTGTCTAGCGTCGACCGCATCGACCCAGGTATCAAGACGACGCCGCCGCTGCTGTCCATGGAACCGACGCAGGAGGAGTGGCCACGGCCCAAACTTAAGGGAACAGCCGCTCCTTCCTCCGCTCCTGCCCCAATGGAGCCGCCCACGGCGAAAGAGAATATGCCTCCTATCTCCACAATTTTACAGAATCGTCAGGATAGCTCGCCAGGCCCGCGTGGCGAACGACTTTCTTCGCCTGTCGTTCAAAGGAGAAGCCAAGGTTCCTCAAGATCAGAAAGTGCGACCACGCTGGGTACAAAGAGGCCGTCTTCCCGGAGGTCGCTGAGTTCTGGACCACGACTTGGGTCCACGTCGTTTGTTCGCAGCTCGATTCTGCGGTCTATATCATATGTGGCTTCGCAGGGGCGCTCTCCGTCCGACTTTGACGGTGTGGAGGACTCTGCTTCCGTGCAAGAGCACGCTGCGGGCATGTCTGCGTTTCCTCCAGCTGCTGGCAATGATGTCGATAACGAAGAAGATGATGGTCCGCGGCGCGACACGGTCGCGAATGATCAAGCTCGCGCCAGCGGTGATGCAGAGAAGAAGGAACAAGATAAGAGGCTGCGCAATTCGACTTCTGTTGATCGGGATCAGAGTGCAGGCGGTGAGAGAGGATAGAAGCGCGGCCAGGATGAAGGGTTTGGGAGGATTGTGAGGTGGTGTATGGAGACGGAAGAGTAGGCTGAACCGTCGCTATGCTGTCTATCTTTATGCAACAATGCACGATCGTCCGAATGCAGGTGTCCCGGCATGGTGCAATTGCAGATCATGGAGTGCGCCTGAGTGCTTACCCGGGCATCCTTGTCCGTGTCGTTGGCCGAGTGGATAACAAAGTTCGCAAGGGTAGACGATCGCAGTGTGACTTCGGATCCTGGCGTTTTACCAAAGCTGCCGAGTGGCGGTGAACATATGAAGGATGTCCATGTCGATGACGCTTCCTTCAACAGACTCACCAAATCTCTCACGCGCACAATAGCTACTACCTACACAAGCCCCTCCAAGACCTCTTGCGACTGACCAGCTTGAGAGCTTTTCTACACCTCCACCTTCACATCCAACAGCACGAACTCCCGAACCCTCTCCACAACCATGTCCACCGCAACCAACCCTCCAATCCTCATCATCGGCGCCGGCCTCACTGGCCTCATCCTCTCCCACGCCCTCCGCCACATCTCCATCCCCCACCTCATCTACGACGCCGAGTCGCCCACCACGCACCGCACTCGGCTCCGCGAGTGGAACATGGCCGTCCACTGGAGCATACCTTTGCTGCAGGAACTCTTGCCCAAGGAGCTGTTTGACCGATTCGTGGCGGAATCGGCGGTGGATCCGAGTCTGGATCCTACGAAGGCTCCGTTTAATGGGGCGAGGATTTTTGATGGGTATGAGGGTGGGTGTTTGAAGGAGTTGGAGGAGGAGGGGGGAGTGGTTAGGGTTAGTAGGAGGAAGATGAGGGGATGGTTGTTGGAGGGGGTTGATGTGAAGGTGGGTGGTCCTTGCTTTTTATTTGGTACTTGTTCGTGTACTGACTGGCCGCGCAGTTCGACCACAAACTGGAGTCGATCACTTACAACGACGACGACACCGTCACAGCCCACTTCACCAACAATACATCCTCCACCGGGCGCCTCCTCGTTGGCGCCGATGGGCCCCGCTCCATCATCCGCTCCCTCCTCTTCGACAACTCCCCCTCAGCCCTCACCGCGCCCATGTCCAACAGCATCTCCATCTCCAGCGTCTTCTCCTACCCCACCCCCGAACTCAACAAGCAAATCCGCGACTCCACCCATCCAACCTTCAGCATGATGGTGCACCCGGAGATCTTCCTCTTCATCTCTATGCAAGACGTTCCCGATCCCAATGATCCTGCGACTTGGGTCTTCTACTTCTTCGCCTGCTGGCGCGGAGAACCGCCCTCCAGCACCCCCACGTCCGAGGAATTGAGGGACTTGATCGTAGCGAAGAGTAAGGACCTGCACGAACCCTACCGCTCCGTGATCGCCCATCTACCGCCAGACGCCGTCTTCACGCCCCTTACGCTCGCGACTTGGACGGCTGAACCCTGGCCCACGCACGGTGGACGGATCACCTTGGCGGGTGACGCGGCGCATCCGATGTTGCCGTTCCGCGGGCAAGGACTGAATAATGCGATTCAGGACGTGGCGAATTTGGTGGCGGGGTTGGAGATGGTGGAGCAAGGGGAGTTGGGGTTGGGGGATATGGTGGAGGGGTATAGTGGGGAGGTGGCGAGACGGGGCGCGGAGGCGACGAGCATGAGTGTGAAGAGTGCGGAGATGACGATGGAGTATTGGAGTTTTAAGGAGAGTCCGATGATGAAGATGGGGATGAGGAAGCTTTGAATGCGGGAGGGCGATATTGGAGATCTAGGAAGGCTTCAGCGAGATGTACTGACAAGCATTGCACCGCTTCGAATCTTGGGTCCGTCTTCTAACTCGACTGCCTCATTCAAACTCAACCCTTACTAACGGCGTACTATAAGCATCCGTCTGCTCCGCCTTATCCGTCTTCGTATATGTAACCCACACCACATTCTCCCCCTCCCTCGCCATCCCCGGATGCGCCTGCACACTATATGCCGGCAGTCCTCCATTCCCACCCGGCCCTTCCCAAAACTTATCATGATTTTTCCACGGCCCCGTAGGATCTGGAGCCGTACAAATGAACATCGCAGCACCGGGGAAAATGGAGCCTCCAATCCAGACAAAGCAATCCCACGGTGGGTGGAAGAAGTATGTCCCTTGCCCACCAGCGTTGGAGTTCTCGATATTCAATCCTGGGGTATCTCGGCTGGGGAGGGCGGATGTCCACGCTCCGTTGACAAAGTACTCGTACGCACTCCGGTCTTCAATGGCGGAAGCGGGAACGCGGGCGAGAGCGGTTGTGTCGTCAAAGTGAGCGTAGAGGAATGCGTAGCCTTCCCAGAGAAGGTTTCCGTAGACGCCATAGGGGATCTCGCCTTCTTTCCAGAAGTTTGGGTCGACGATTTTGGGTTCGGGAAGGGCGTTGCGGTCGGAGGACGAGGATTGAGTGGTGCGATATAGAGTTGTAGGAGGACTCTTGGCGAGATCTTCGAGGCCTTTGATGTGTTCGATTTTGATCCAGGTGTAGGCTACGATTGGGGTGTTGGGGTGAGAGACGACGAGAGGAGGCGAGTCGGGCCAGAAAGGGTGGCGGCTGCCGTCTTCGCGGTTGCCGGCTACGCGGCCGGTGCCGTGAGTGTGGATCGGGAAGTAGGCGGACTCGCAGTTGTTGATGTGGTTGTCGCCGTATTGGTGGTGGACTGTGGTCTTTAGTGGGTCTCTGTTCCCGACTCCTTCGAGCTTCGGTCCGCCGCCGGGTTCGAGATCAGACCAGCTTCCTGTACTGGTTATTATGGGCAGTTCTTGTGGGCTTCCATCGGGAGCGCAGAGTTGGGTGTCACGATAGGTCCACAGGATGCGGTCACCAAATCGACAAGAGCCGCCGGAGTCGCGGTTGAGGCCGGAATCACCAGCAAGACCGACAACTTGGGGTGTTCCTTTCAATTTGGGGATGACGGGCTCTCCTGTGCGGGTCTGAGGAGGCGGTGGTCGGGCTACGTCGTGGCCAGGTGGAGGTCCAGCAACGTACATATTGTTAGACAAGGGAGTCTGAGAGTTCCCTGCTTGCTGCTGTAGATTGGAAAGGAAGTTCTGCCATACGATCAGCATGGCGAACGTGGATCATGCAATTGTACGATGCTGTAATCGTCAGGAGGCGGATGATTGTCATGCCTTACCCTAGCTCTCCCTTTGAGACTCCCATCAGCCTGCTGGGCATCACCGCCGGAGCCACTGGAAGTCGAGAATCAGCTCATTCTATCGGTCACAGACGGACACCGAATGTTTCAGTATACCTTCCGCCGAAGCCACGCAGCCTCTTCTTCAAATGATCCATTATAGCTTGATCGGTCTAGCGTCGTTCCGTTTGTGCTGAAGTCTGGCAACTGAAGCTCACTGGCAAATGGCGATTGAGGCCAAAGCGATGGCCTGAGGGACGTGTCAAGACTGATGTAGCCAAGAGACGATGGATGTTGTTCTGCGTTGACTCGGAGGAGGCAGTCTTCTGCTGACGTTGACTCGGGAGATCTGGTAAAGCGCTCGAAGAAGATGTCGAGACAAGGTAGTCGGAACGCGAACAAACAGGATTTGACGAGTCCGGACGAGGTGATGTCGTACCGAAGTCCGAAGGGTCTTGTTAGTCTAGCGTCGACGTCAACGGCTCTAGCGGGCTGATATAGAGTTGTGGAAGCAAGCAGACAGCCGAAGACTCTTGGCCGTGTGCCTCACACGACTGCTATGGCGAGGTGAACGACTCCTGCACTGATGAGAGCGATATTGTTAAAATGGAGCAATTCGATTCCGCCATCAATCTCAACTCATCCATTACATTCCCAAACTTCACCATCTCGAAGAGATACATGCCGACTATTCGATGTCTGCGCACGAATGCAGCAAGTGGCCAATCGCAAGACGAACATCATTGAATAGTGCATGCCAGCACGGCGCATCCACCCATTATTCCATCAATCATAAACGCAAGCCAATTGGCCAGCAACATCCGGCCCGCCATGAACATCTTTCACCGTACAGCTTTTCCTTGGGTCCGTCCACTTGGCGATGTGCCACTCGTCCGGAAAGTTGGGATAGTTTGTGTCGCAGTGTAGCTCGTCAACACTGGTTATACCGGTAGCCTGAGAGCCAGCATTAGTATACAGATTGGGAAAGGCGGTGTGGGAGAGTTGTACGCAGATGGCGCCGGCGTTTTTGAAGTCACACTGGTCATAGAACTGGTGGGACTCTGACCGAGCGCAGACATGGTAATGAACATGGAGGTAGCCCATGACGACGGGAGTAAGCAGACCAAGGCCAAAAATTGCGCCGGTGATTGAAAGCTTCATCTTGATGTTGTTGTTGGGGTAGGTTCTAGCCTAGTTGATGGAATGTACTCTCACCCGCGATGGGATAGTGTCGTCGGTGTTGATCCAAGACAGGAAGCGGTGGTGGCGAAGCGGAGGAATAGGTCTTTGTGATAGCCACTTGATAGGAACGACGAGAGGGGATTCAGACCGAAGGCAGGGTCTTTAATAGTTTTAAACATCTGTCCGCTCCGTTGAGCATCACCACCAAGAGGTCCGGGTTGATCGGACTGCTGAAGCCAGGATAGCCCAGTTCAACGGCCCAAAAGCCGCTGCTACAGTCACGTCGCAGCGCCGATGGTGACTGCGAACCCCAGGGAAACCCCAGGAAAACACCAGGTTTGGAATGCTCGTTCTGACGGCCTTTCAGCGCTTGCAAGGCCTAGACCCGTGCTTCACACGGGTGCCCCTTGACCGACAGAATTAACGGATCGTGCTCAGCAACTCAAAGCAAATAATGTTTCTGCTGCTCGGCTGATCGACTTCACAAAGTCTACACTCTTTGATAGCGACGACTCGCAGCTATCTGTCAAGATTCAATTCGGGGCAATCGGTCCAGTGACGGTCGAGATGTTAATTCTGAATGTTTGATAGGTGACCGATCCCTTAATGTTGTCGGTCAAGGGGGTGCCTTGAATGTGACATGGTCTAGATCACCGTCGCATTGGTGAGGTGACACCCTCGAGTACCGAGCCCACCTCAAACGCCGACTATTCAGCCAAAGTCCGGCAACTCAAATTGTCTATGTACAGGCGAGCCGAAGTTGTGAGCCTTTGCGAGGTGACGCGCAAAGCGAACAACGAGGGATGTGAGTACCAAGGAGCCCGAGCTCGCGAGGACAGCGACGGACGTACGATACCCGAGCGCGTGAGGCATAGTCTCGTTCAAAAGGTTGGCATAATTGTGTCTAGCACCGCAGGCTCCAATGCGAGGTGCGCTGTCGCTAATTCCGGTCTAGCATTCGGTGTATGGGTAGGCTCGGTAATCGACGGTGGGCTCGAGGAAGTAACCAAGATTGTAAGTTTTGCCATGCACGGCTCACCAGCCGGACGTTGGCTGTTGTCTCCGGTATAGACCGATCCGTTGAGCTCTTACTATCCCTTCTACGGTGAGGTTGTCCCTCTTGTAAAGGGCAGTCATCATAGAAACCCAACCGCAATCCCGCGGACAGCTGGCCATCTCAGCGTACCAGGGAACAGACCGCTGTCCCTCGAGATTAGTTCTATAGCCCTAGCAGTGCATCTCGTTCGAGACCCAACAACAAGAGTGCCAGCGATTGGGGGCATTCTTGAGTGATTTCTTGTGGTTGCCGGCCCCGCCAGTCGAAAGTTCTTTGATATTCGTCCCACGCCCAAACCGCAACGCCTTCACACTCTCCTCGCATCCGACCACCTACTCCAACTCGATTGTCGCCGGCGGCTTACTCGTAGTCTCATAGACGACTCTCGCCACGCCCTGCACCTCATTGGCAATCCGATCCGACACCTTAGCGAACCACTCCATTGGCGCGCCCGTAAATACATTCGCCGTCATGAAATCCGTCGTCTGCACTGCTCTTAGGTGGATAATCTCGCCATGTAATCTCTGATCACCAACCACAGCCACACTCTTGACGCCCAATACCGCCGCATATGCTTGCGAAATCTCGCGGTAGAATCCCGCCTCCTTGATCTCCGAGATCCAAATCTTGTCGGCTTCCTGTGCGATGCGAATTCGGTCGGGTGTGACTTCTCCAATGATGCGGATGGCGATTCCAGGACCGGGGAAGGGGTGTCGCCAGACGAGATCTTCGGGTATGCCCAGCTCGGTGCCGAGTTTGCGGACTTCGTCCTTGAACAATTCTCGCAGAGGCTCGATGAGTTTGAGATCCATTTTCTCGGGGAGGCCACCAACGTTGTGGTGGGTCTTGATGGTTGCGCTGGGGCCTTTGAAAGAGATGGACTCGATCACATCGGGGTAGAGTGTGCCTTGAAGGAACCATTCGATCTTTCCGGCGCGGGCAGTGTTCTCTTGGGCTTCGGCGATTTCTTTTGCTTTCTCCTCGAAAATGTCGATAAAAGTGTTGCCGATGATTTTGCGCTTGGTTTCCGGATCCGAAACGCCGTTGAGGCGGCCGAGGAAGAGCTTACTCGCGTCGACAACCGTAAGGTTGACATTCAATCCCTTTGTGAGTGTCTCCTCTACCTCCTTTGCCTCGTTCAATCGCATGACGCCGTTGTCCACGAATACGGCGTGGAAGCGATCGCCAATGGCTTCTTGCAGAAGCTTCGCTGCGACGGTAGAATCGACCCCTCCACTGACTGCGCCAATAACTTGTCCCTTCTCTCCAACCAATGCTCTGATTCTCTTCACCTCCTGTTCGACAAACTTGCCCATGGTCCAATTTGTCTCCGCTCCGCAGATCTTGACCGCGAAGTTCTCAATAACCTGCTTGCCCTTGGGTGTATGGGTAACTTCCGGGTGGAATTGAATTCCGTAGAGGTTCTTAGTTTCATGAGCGATACCAGCATACGGTGCGTTTGTGCTCGTAGCGATCGTTGAGAATCCTTCCGGCATGCTAGAGAGCTTGTCGCCATGTGATGCCCAGACCTCGAAGCCGTCCTCCAAGCCTTCAAACAGGCGATCGATGTGTGCAGCCTTGCCGCTGTGACGCTGGACTTGCAGAGTCACACGACCGTATTCTCTCTTCTCACCCGCCGCAACGCCCTTGCCATTGTGCCACGCGATCTCTTGCAGTCCATAACAGATTCCCAGAATCGGTACATCGAGGTTGAAAACTTCCGGATCGACGTGGGGTGCGTCTGGCGCGTATACCGAATATGGCCCTCCTGATAGAATCACACCCTTTGGCTTCCACTCCAAGTCGGCCAGCTTCTGCGTACATGGCAGCATTTCCGAGTAGACATTGAGTTCGCGGAGTCGTCTTGTGATAAGGTGGGTGTATTGAGAGCCAAAGTCGAGGACGAGAATGGTGTCAAACATCTTGTGCGGCTCTGGCGGTGCGCCATTGCTGTTCCCGTTGGTGGCCATGCCGATTTGAGAGATGATGGACGTACAATGCAAGAAGTCGCAACCTCCCCCACCAGTTGGTTGGCATGAGTCCAAAAACTTTTGAGATCTGCAGCGCATGAGTCAGCAAAGGCCCCCACCTCCGAAAACCTGACCGCGTTCTGTTCGCGTTGCTCTTCTCGCCGACATCGAACATCCATCTGAATCCACCCAACGTGTCAGCGATATCACCACGACCATCACTCATTGCCTCCATGGCGCATTGCGAAGCTGCGAAGCACATATCCCGTGTGATCGGGAGAGAGCACAAGCATCGCCCGTGGCTCCCTCCAGCAAGGCAACATTATTGTCCTCAGTCCTCAAGGCTCGAGTGTCATCAATCTGCATCTCGTCGCGGCATATGTCTCTCAGCTCTGAGCGCATTATTGCGGCGAGGATCTCAATAACAGGCGGTGTGCCATGACGCCGATGAGCTGCGGACTATCCTTGCAGATCTGCCCTCGAAGGTCGACTTGTGTCATGTCTAGCTTTGCACGGTGTCGAAATTGCAAGGACCTCGGGCTTGCCACCGACATCTTTTCTTGGATCTTCGCCTTGGAATGCTATGGTATGTGAGGTTCTCAGTGATTATGAGTGTACGAAGAGCCCATTGATTGTGATCACCGACTTCGAGCGATCCGAGGATCCCATCTCATTGATCGACGAGGCCTGGTCGTCAACATCCGAGTTCCGACAAACTTGACGATCTCAAATCAACGACAACATCCCTGCTCGGCTGCCAGGTCTATATGCAATGCTAATGCGGTGATCTCTTGTTCGTTCCGGGATGATCCAAGAGGAGTTGCAGCAAACACAACCTGCAGAAACCTAGAACCTAGTGCTCGACCATTTCAAGCTGCGGCGGATCTATACATGGTCCGCATATAAGGCAAGTGAGTCTTTCATTTCAAGTCATCATCTGGTCTCTCCGTCCGCTGTCTGCGTCTGCTTTCACCCAGGCTGATGGTAATGAACTGTATCCGCCCATCTCCTTCACACTCATTATACAAGAATACAGCCATGTCGCTCCTCACGTCTTGCTTATTTACAGCGCTCTTGACCGGATGTACCGCCGCTCAGGGCTCGTCTGCCATCACCGACCCATTGCAATACGTAGATCAACTCATCGGGACGGCGAATGGAGGTAAACGGCTCATGCTTCGATCTCTGAACGGACACAAGACTGACCCTCCCTGCCAGGCAATGTCTTCGGAGGAGCGAGTCGGCCATACGGGATGGCGAAAGCAGTAGCGGACACCGACTCCGAATCATCGCAAGGCGGTTTCGAATACAAAGCTGATGCCAACATCACTGGCTTTTCGAGTATGCACGACTCGGGAACCGGGTAGGTGACCAGACCATCGATATAAATGCCCATCTAACCCGACTCCA
This sequence comes from Zymoseptoria tritici IPO323, assembly GCF_000219625.1. Taxonomy (NCBI): domain Eukaryota; kingdom Fungi; phylum Ascomycota; class Dothideomycetes; order Mycosphaerellales; family Mycosphaerellaceae; genus Zymoseptoria; species Zymoseptoria tritici. The sequence continues at coordinate 877,202 of NC_018210.1, read as the reverse complement.
GTGGTTCTCTCTCACTCGGTCTCTTTCCTCTCTTCCCCTTTGCCTCCTGCCCAAACGATGAGATCAACAACTGCGCCTTCCCCAAAAAGTCTCGAAAGACGGCCTACGTGAACAGCTCCGTCACGGCCTCGCCCGGCTACTTTAGCATACAACTTCAAAACGGCGTGCAAACCGAAATGGCCGCCTCTGACCACGCGACTCTCTTCCGATTCAACTTCCAGAACAACACTGGCGGCAGCCCACTCGTTCTCCTCGACCTGACCGATCTTTCGGACTCCCGCTTGGACAATGGCACGGTCTCCGTGGACGCAAACACAGGCCGCATGACTGGCGGTGCTCGCTTCAAACCGTCCTTCGGTCAAGGCGACTACGAAACATTCTTCTGCGCGGACTTCGAAGGCTCTGGGATGCGTGACAACGGCATCTTTGTTGACAGTCGAGCTAGCGCGGATGTCAAAGATTTGAAGATCTCGAGGGGAATCAACGGCTTTCCTCTGCCCGGTGGTGCCTTTGTTCGCTTCACCTCTGGATCTTCCATCACCGCGCGAGTTGGTCTGAGTTTCATCAGCAGCGAGCAGGCGTGTCAATTGGCGGAATCCGAGCTACCAGACTTTGACCTGGAGTCTACGCGCAAGACAGCCGAGGACATCTGGAGGGAGAAATTGAGTGGCATCACGGTCGAGACCGCTGGAGTTGACAAGTCGCTGCTGACGAACTTTTACTCGGGAATCTACCGCACGATGATCAATCCGCAGAACTATACAGGTGTGGTTCCTGTGGTCGATGCAAACACCATCTATTTCGACAGCTTCTATTGGTGAGTCTGTTGCAGCCATCTGGGGAAGGGAAAGGTGACTAACATGAAATGACACAGTATTTGGGACCTATTCCGATCCCAATTTCCCTTCCTTATCGTCATCGATACACCCGCCGTGGAGCAGATGTTGCAAGGACTGCTCAACATATATGAAATTCAAGGCTGGCTGCCTGATTGCCACATGACGCTGAATAAAGGCTACACGCAAGGAGGGTCCAATGCCGACGTTGTGATGGCGGACGCTTACCAGAAGATCAATTCGTCGAAGATCGACTGGCATAAGGTGTACGAGGCTGTTGTGAAGGACGCTGAAGAAGAGCCATTTGGTGTGTCATTTCAACCTTACAGTGTCCGGACAAATTGACTAACACCTCCCAGATTGGTGCTGTGAAGGTCGTGGAGGCCTAGACTCGTGGAAGTCGCTCAACTATATCCCAGTCCAGGACTTTGATTACAAAGGCTTCGGGACGCACACTCGATCTGTCTCCCGCCACCTCGAGTACTCCTACAATGACTTCTGCATTTCGAAGATCGCCGAAGGCTTGGGCAATATCGGAGACAAGGAGAAGTACGAAGCAACCTCTCAATACTGGTTCAACCTCTTCAAAGCCGACCAGACCTCCAACCTGCCCATCAACTCCTCCACGTCTACCGGCTTCGTCGGCTTCTTCCAGCCCAAATTCCTCAATCAGACTTGGGGCTTCCAAGATCCGCTCGCCTGTTCGAATATCGACGAGAACCCGGATAAGATCTGTTCTCTTCAGAACAACGCTGTGGAAACGTTTGAAAGCTCAATCTGGGAGTATGGCTTTTATGTTCCGCACGACCAGGCACGCTTAATCACCGCGCTTGGTGGACCGAGCACTTTCGTTCGCCGGCTGGACTATATGCATGATCAGAACATCACGTATATTGGCAATGAGCCGGCTTTCCTCACTGTGTTCCAGTACCACTACGCAGGTCAGTACCCATCATTGCCTTTACGCTACCCTCACCCGCTTACTGACACTCCCAAGGCCGTCCCGCCCTCTCCGCCAAGCGCGCCCACTTCTACATCCCCAAATTCTTCGCCCCCACAATCGATGGCCTCCCCGGCAACGACGACTCCGGCACCATGGGCGCCTTCCTCGCCTTCGCCATGATGGGTCTCTTCCCCAACCCGGGCCAAAACGTCTACCTCATCACTCCGCCCTTCTTCGAGAGCGTGAACATCACTAGTCCCGTCACCGGTAAGGTGGCGACGATTAGGAACGTCAACTTCGATGCGACGTACCAGAGTATCTTCATTCAGTCGGCGACGTTGGATGGAGAGCCGTATACGAAGAACTGGATTGGGCATGATTTCTTCACCGAGGGGAGGGAGTTGGTATTGACTTTGGGGAATAATGAGAGTGATTGGGGAACGAAGGTGGAGGATCTGCCGCCTAGTTTGAGTGAGTATTCGTTCTAGTCGAAGGGTATTCGCGATGGAGATAGATTCTGCGTCGAAGAGGCGTTCGTTTGCGTAAAGCTACAAGCCGATGTTCATAGATCACAGAACTAATGAAGGTCACTCTTATCTGACTTCCTTCTCTTGCATTCCTCTTAGACCCCAAAAGAGTTCATTCACCTCGAATGCCTGCAATCGTTCCGGCTTAGTCAGCTCTGCTATTGCCGAACCGCGGTTCGTCGACAAGATATATCTCATCACATTCATCGACAGGAACATCCATCCCTACTCACAGCACGCTCTCCCCGGCAAAATGACCACCAAACTCCGCATCCTCTGCCTCCACGGCTTCACCTCCAACGGCGCCGTCCACGCCCACCAAATGCGACACATTACCACCCAACTCCCCGAATACGAATTCCTCTTCCCCGACGGTCCCCACAAAGTCGACATCGCCACACAAATGGACTTGTCCAAACCCGCCAATCAAGCCTGGTCCGACGTCGTGATGGGAATCGGTCCCACAGCCGGTCATCGCGCGTGGTGGTACGCTCGGGACGGGGCGTTTGGGAATTCGACGACTGGAGGCTTTTGGGGGTTGGAGGAGAGTTTGAGGTCGATTGGGGACTTTTTGAGGGAGAAGGGCCCGGTGCATGCGATTGCGGGCTTTAGTCAGGGGGCGTGTTTTGCGGGGATGTTGGTTGCGTTGTTGCAGGAACGTGGAGCGGGGGGTTCGTTGAAGCAGCATTTAGGGGATGTGGCAGGGACGGAGGCGAGGGCGGGGGTGATTTTCTCGGGGTTCAGGGCGAGGTTTCCGCAGTATGATGAGTTGTATGAGGGTGGGATTGAGGTGCCGACGCTGCATGTTATTGGGGAGAAGGATGATGCTGTGAGAGGGGAGAGGAGTGAGGAATTGATTAAAGTTTGCGAGGGGGCGGAGGAGTTGAGGCATCCGGGTGGGCATGATATTCCCAAGTCGAAGGAGGATCAGATGAGAGTTATGAAATTCTTGAGGAGGTGGTTGGACGGGGCTGAAAGTGAGAGAGTTCCGGCGAGCTTATAGTGTGGTTTGATTGTGTTGACGATTAGACGGATTCAGGACCTGATAGAGCCGTATAGCGATATATAGAGTGCGGTCAATGAAGGCCTTGACTGCACACAGGAGATGCGGCGAGAGCTGTGAGCAGCTCACATCAAGCACCCATTCGCGCGACTCGAGTGCAACTCACTCACAGCAACCCGCGTCCTCTTCTTCCTTTCAAAGCCCTGCTTTTTGCCCTCTTCATCCACGATCCTCTCTACTACCGCAGTCTCGATCTTGAACACCTCCACGAACCACTCATACCAGACTTTCCGATCATCCGTCTGGCGCCACATGCTCACTTCGATCTCCGCATTGTCCGGAACATACATCGGCGTCTTCAGAGGAAAGAAGATCGGGAACCAACTGATCATATCCCGACTCTTCTCGTCAATCGTCACGGGATTGATGCTCAGCTCGATCGGCTTGCTGCCATCTTCTGGTGCATAGAGAACTGATTCGAAGTAACCTCCAAGACCGTGACAGACGCCGCGCTCGGTGGCGTGGAACGTGACTTTGCAAGACCGCGCATTGTGTTCGTTCTTGCCGTCACCGCCTGTCCAGCCACCAGCATCGGTCGTGCCGCCCGCTCTAAGCGCGGACTGCGCGAGTATTGAGGGCGGTGCTGGGTGTGTGAAGGTCCATGCTTCTTTCACCTCGGCGATGCGGTCTTCCCCCGGTAAGACGCAGAGGTCATCGTATTGATGCAGCATGACCACGGCTGGCAACTCCCATTTCTCGCTTCCACCACCTCTCGATAAGAGATCTGCGTGGAGTCTTGGTGTCGCGATGGGTGCCATCCACGCACTATAGTTCTGCGGGATGTTGATGCCATGTTCGGGGTGAAGGACATGCTGCACGCCATCCAGGCATTCTGGGGAAAGCTCGTTATCGCCGAAAGATCCCAACAGCTCCGAGACGAGGATGTCAACTTTCTTCACCTCGTTGTTGATGGTAGGACCTGGCCAACTTCGCATGTCCGTCTTGACGACAATGACTTGCTTGTTCCATAGAGGATCCGTCGCGTTTCTGCGTTGGATCAGAACGTGTGCGTTGGGATTCTTCTCCACTGCACAGCATGTCACTTTGATCCCAGTCGATTTGCTAGCGCGAAGCACACGTGTGACCAGAGGCCCTCTACCGGCTCCCACGACTGCGACAATGATTTCTCGGCTTCCGCCAAGTTTGGCCTGTAAGTCCTTCAATGCAGCAGCGGCAGCTTTCTCGTACCACTCGTATTTGACTGGATCCTTCTCAAAGACCTCGTACGTGATAGATTCGAGGTTGTCGGTAAGCGGCTGGAGTGGAGACTGAATGTAGTCCTGATAACCCTGTCCGAATTTTTGGATCGGCGGACGGGATGGCTGGGTCTGCTGTAGATGACGCATGTACCGCAGATGTGCGATTGGGTCCTTTGGCTTCTCACCAGCCTTGGTCGCTGCCTCAGCGGGTGTAGGCTCCGGGCTCTTGGCTGCGGAGTGTTCTGGCATCTCAATGGCATCCACATCTGCCAACAAAAGCCATGGCGAGAATTTGAGACTCAGGAATCTCGTAAGTAGTAGTTGATGTCCTTTCGACAGTACCGGAAATCCTTTGGCGTTGCGAAGGAAGCTTGTTCTCGGGAGCATGAGAGTTCTCACGGGTTCAGAATGCCATCTGGATTGCAGTCCGAGTGACGGAAGTTGACGCGGAAGTTCTAGAGCTATCCAGGCATTAGCGAGTCTTCAGGACATGCATTCGAGGACGGGCGGTGGCATACCTATTGGAATTGCTCGCGCGTGGCTCCGAAAAGAATTGTAGTGAAGGAAGAACGGAAATAAACCAACTTACATATGACCAGTTTGGAGCTGTAGTTACACATCGTACGAATCGTGTTCCACGACTCCCAGCTTGAGTACAGCTCGGGCTCAGTATCCTCGTCCTCGTCCATACCGGGTATGAAATCTGGCCTCGCCAGCTCTGACAAGTGCGCGCTCTCTGCGCCCTCCAGCTCCAACTCACCAGTCATCGGCATGAGGATGTGGATCTGAACATATGGACCAAGGGCTAGTCCTTCCAGTACTGCGCGCGAGTACAGCGTTACATTGGAGCCAGTGATTGGGCCATGAACCATTACATTGCTGACGCCGCAGAAAGAGGCATATGCAACCTCGAGATTGAACACTTGCCGACTGATGTGCGCTATCAGAGGGTCTGAAGATCCCAAGTCGATCCAGGGGCTGACCACAGCAATGAGAGCACTGTTGCTCTCTTCTGGTTGAAAGTCCGTGTCCTCGGGCATCAAAGGTGATATTGTCGGCCATGGAACGGCATTGGCGGAGCCCGCCACCTTCAATTGTTCGACGTGATCCTGCAGCTTCGATAACACCCTCGATTGAAAGTGCTCTGTCGTTATTGGTGCTGTGAGCAGGTCGTAGCCAAGGGACTGTGCCTGGCCGAGCACTTGACTTGTGATTGGTGTCGTCCGTTGAGATTCATGTTGGCCGATGAATAGTATTGTCGGCGGGTCTTCCGACTGAATACCAACGTTGTCGTCCATTCCGTTGCGAGTTGTGCAAATCGAGCAAAATTCTCGAATCATTGCAGAGCCAGCGGAAAGCTGGCCAAAGTTTCAGGCACTCGTCACGACTTCTGACACCTATTCTAGAACTACCTTAGTTCAATCGCCCGCGATCAGAGCTCAAAAAAAGTCTCCAGGCGCATCATCTCCAGTTCGGCACAATCGCCGCACATCATGGCGGAAAACGACCAACCACGCAAGTCGCGCTTCAAGCGGGTAAAGACTGACGACGATCGCTCGAACCCATACCTCGCGCACATGTACAGCGACGAAGAGAACGGCGTCAGCGCAAACGGAGCAAATGGTCGCAGCAATGGAAACGGGCGATCAACTGGCGGTGGCGACCTGAGCGCTTTCAAGAGACATTCGACAACGAAGAAGATGGCAGAGGGCGCGGAGGATGGCCCATCAAATCCTTTCACCCAACAGCCTCTTACCGACCGCTACTTCAGTATCCTCAAAACCCGTCGAGACCTACCAGTCCACGCGCAACGCCAGGAGTTCCTCGAGATGTTCCAGAAGAGCCAGATCTTAGTGTTCGTCGGCGAGACTGGTTCCGGAAAGACAACCCAGATTCCACAATTCGTGCTATTCGACGATTTGCCACAGATGCAAGGCAAGATGGTGGCGTGTACGCAGCCTCGTCGTGTCGCCGCGATGTCCGTCGCTCAACGTGTGGCTCAAGAGATGGACGTGAAGTTGGGCGAGGAGGTCGGATATAGCATCCGTTTCGAGGATATGACAAGTCAGAGCACAATCTTGAAGTACATGACCGATGGTATGCTGCTTCGAGAAGCCATGAACGATCATGATCTCAAGAGGTACAGCGTGATTATTCTGGATGAGGCCCACGAGCGTACTCTTGCCACGGATATCTTGATGGGTCTGCTGAAGGAGGTTATCAAGCGGAGACCGGACTTGAAGATCATCATCATGTCTGCCACGCTCGATGCGCAAAAGTTTCAGAAGTACTTCATGGACGCCCCTCTGCTCGCTGTGCCTGGTCGGACACATCCTGTCGAGATTTTCTATACGCCGGAGCCGGAGCGAGACTATGTTGAGGCTGCGCTGCGAACGGTCCTGCAGATTCACGCTACAGAAGCCGATGGTGATGTGTTGCTGTTTTTGACTGGAGAGGAGGAGATTGAGGAGGCATGTCGCAAGATTCAAATGGAGGCCGATGAGATGATCCGGGAAGCAGATGCCGGACCCCTGAAAGTATACCCGCTATACGGATCTCTGCCGCCTGCACAACAACAGAGAATCTTTGACCCAGCACCACCACCTTATAAGTCCGGCGGGCGACCTGGTCGCAAGGTCATTGTGTCGACCAACATCGCCGAGACATCTCTCACCATCGACGGCATTGTGTACGTGGTGGATCCTGGTTTCAGCAAGCAAAAGGTGTACAACCCTCGAATCCGTGTCGAGTCTCTGCTGGTGTCCCCGATCAGTAAAGCCTCTGCACAGCAACGAGCAGGTCGTGCAGGTCGTACGCGTCCTGGAAAGTGCTTCCGTCTTTACACTGAAGCCGCTTTCAAGAAGGAGCTCATCGATCAATCCTACCCAGAGATTCTCCGCTCAAACCTGGCTAGCACGGTCTTGGAATTGAAGAAGCTGGGCATTGACGATCTGGTGCACTTCGATCTCATGGATCCACCTGCTCCCGAGACACTCATGCGCGCATTGGAAGAGCTCAATTACCTTGCCTGCCTGGATGATGAAGGCGACTTGACCGCTCTCGGAAAGCTGGCATCAGACTTCCCTCTCGACCCTGCATTAGCAGTCATGCTTATCTCAAGTCCGGAGTTCTACTGCTCGAACGAGATTCTCTCGCTCACGGCTCTCCTCTCCGTCCCACAGCTGTTCAATCGCCCAGCAGCAGCCCGTAAGCGTGCTGATGAGATGAAGGCATTGTTCGCTCATGAGGATGGAGACCACCTGACAATGCTCAACGTCTACCACGCATTCAAAGGCCCAGAAGCACAAGCCAACCCCAAGCAATGGACACACGACCACTTCCTGTCATTCCGTGCGCTGCAGCAAGCGGACAACGTTCGCATGCAGCTGAAGCGAATCATGGAGCGTGAAGAGGTCGAGCTCATCTCCACGCCATTCACCGACAAGAACTACTACAACAACATCCGGCGTGCTCTGGTCAGTGGGTTCTTCATGCAGGTGGCGAAGAAGGATTCAAGCGGCAAGAGCTACACGACTGTGAAGGACAATCAAGCTGTCCTCTTACATCCATCGACGGTACTTGGTCAGGACTCGGAATGGGTGGTCTACAACGAGTTCGTGCTTACGAGCAAGAACTACATCCGTACTGTCACGGCTGTGAAGCCAGAGTGGCTGCTGGATATTGCACCCAATTACTACGATGTCGATGCTTTCCCAAAGGGTGATGTACAGACGGCGTTGCGGAGAGTGATCAACAAGGCTCAGCGTAAGGCTGGCAGGTAGAATTCCTTCAGAAGAGGTTTTGGTCAATACGCACGATTCGGTCATGATCATCGCGAACAGATGCAGCATAGAGATGAAACCGCAACACTCGCCAGACTCTCAGCCACCAAATGTCAATCGCATTTCAAAGCTTCTCAAACGTCGACTTCGTCTTTTTGATCCCACTCATCATCGCCTTCTTCACATCATCACTCTGCACCATCGGCGAATTCCATGCCGCCGTATACAGAAGCCCATCACTGACCGGCCGATCTCTGCTGAAATCCATCAACGCCTTCGAGCTCTGTACCGCGACTGGACTCTTTGTTGCGATGAAGTTCGCCAGTTTTAATCCTTCAGCCAACAATTCCTCTTTCGTGTTCACCACCTCCGACACAAGCCCGACTCTCAATGCTTCCTCTCCACCAAACTCCCTCGCAGTGTACACGACCGACTTCGCCCACGAATACGAAACGCCAACTTTAGGCAGCCGAGTCAGCGTGCCTACATCAGCAGCAAGCCCTACGTCGACTTCTTTGATGCAGAACCGCACATCCTTGGTAGACAAGCGGATATCGCACGCCACCGCCAGATCTATCGCAGCTCCATATGTCACGCCGTGCGCCAGGAAAATCACAGGTTTCTCGCATCGTTCGGGCGCACTAATGCAGTTCTGATAGCCTAGCATGTGCCGGCGGACTCGCCAAGTCCGGCGAGCGATGTCGTCTTCTTCTTGGGGTTTGGAGACTGGACCGGAGCTGGAGGAGGTTGTTACGTCCAAGCCTGCCGAGAAGTGAGGTCCGACGCCTGACAGGAGGATGCAACGAATGTTAGGGTCGAGAGAGAGCTTGTCGAAGACTTCGCCTAGGCTTTTGAAGACGCTGTTGGGTTTGTTAGGCCCTGGAAGTTGATGGGCGCGGCTCTTGTGAACGGGAAACGTACGCAGGACTGAAGGCATTGTACTTCTTTGGTCGATTCAGCTCGACGTGAGCAACGTACTGCGCTGGGAAGGTCGTTCTGAGATCGGGAAATTGATATTCATTTTCATCGGCCATGGCTTTGGGGGAACAACTTCTATGATCGGTTCTCTGAGCTCGTGTATCGAGAAGAGCGCAAGAAGATTTGATTACTGGGTGCTGGAAGACGTCGACACATCAGCACGTCGGTCGGCAGAAGACGTTGTTCTCCGCACGCGGTCAATGTTCGGCCCGCCTTTCCAGCGGCTTCCATTATCGGCGTACTCGGCCCGATCGATTGTAAGCAGGGTGTTTTCCAAGCTAGGACATGGCTAGTCTGTTACACCAGATTTCAGCTGACTCGCACCAGGCTTCATCGTGATGGCGTTCAAAGCCATCGTCCACCACATTCTGCCCTACCATCACCTACAAGTCAACATTGTCTTACAGTTACGGACTGGATTGGCAGACTCCGCGACTAACAAAAACTCCTCGGTTTGTACAGCATGGGGAAGACATCGAGTCGGGAGGCGGCTGAGCGGGCACGCAGCCGCTGTGCCGTGCTGTTCCAACCCGTCTGGGGCTATAACCTAAATGAATGACAGGAGGAAGAAGCCAATCACGGTGCATGGCGTACAGCGCTACACTTTTTTGTAAGCTACGCGATTCACGATCGCACACGTGTGGGTTGTCCATCCGCATCTGATGATCTATCGTCCAGCAAAAAGCAGAATGAGATCTTTGTTCGGCCAGGGCCCTCATGAAGTCCATGGCGTGGGCTGTGGCGTCCGCTCTTATACGCACTTCCGGACCCCACCGACCTCCTTCTCGACACCACATCACTCGCGCGAAGTCAGCACGATCTCATCATGCGATCTTCCCTCTTTACCCTGGCCTTTGGAGCCATCCTTACGTTCTCGCAGGTGCGAGCACAAATTGCTATCAACTTGACCTCCATTGCAGAGCTCCCCGAATGCATTACCACATGCGGGACGCAGGTTCTCCCGAGCCTCAACTGTGCGATTGGAGCTCCATGTTACTGCGACCAAGGTGGACCCGTTTATAGCGCCCTTACAGCTTGTGTGATCAGCAAGTGTAAGACGACGAAGGAAGCTCTCAAAGGACAACAATTCCAAGCAAACAGCTGCGGCTGGATCCCCCACAAGAACGCAGCGCCTAGGTTGATGGCTATTCTGATCGCGTTTCTTACTGCAGCGACGCTGTTTTTGATCGCTCGTCTGGCTTCGCGGTGGCCGCGTTGGGGAGGTGCCGGCTATGGCTGGGACGACAGTGAGTGTACATGCCACAGCCGAGCGGCGCGATGCTTTGACTTACTCTATTGTAGTTGTCGCCGTGCTTTCCTTTATACCGATTGCGGCCACGTTCGCCTGTGGGTTCGGTATGAAAGTCGATGTGCTGAAGGCCTGCGGCGGTTCGTGATCGTTTCTCGGGCTATGCTCGCAGGTCTCAGTCTGCCCTTACGCATTTTGCGTCCAAGCCATTGCTAAGCTTACCGCTTTCTGTTTAGGTATGATTCACAACGGTCTGGGCCAAGACGTGTGGACATTGCCTATTCCCAAAGTCCTGACGTGGGAGTTGGTATGCATCACCCCAACCCTGCATGCCCTGTGGCTTCTGTACTGACATGATCTTCCAGTGGTTCTTTTCCGTACAACCGATATACGTCCTCTCAGCGTACTCCGTAAAGACCACCTTAATCCTCCTCTACCTCCGCGTTTGGCGGGAAGATGCCAGCAACCGCAAATTCCGTTTGGTTTGCAAGGGCATCGGTTGTTTCGTGGTTCTTGCTGCCATAGCTGCCATAATGGCCACGACATTTGGATGCGTCCCCATTGCAGCAGGTGAGTTGTTGGAACGTCGCGGAGGTGCCCAGCTAATTGATATGACACCCAGCATGGCGATACACCAACCAAGCAAACGGGGCATGCATAAATCGTGTCGGATTGGCCTATTATTCCGGCTCAATGAACGTTATCCTGGATATCATCATCATCATACTACCGATTCCGAAAGTGCTCGCTCTCAAAATTACGACGAAACAAAAGATAGGGTATGTCATCGTCTGCGTTTTGTTTCGAACGCGCCCACGGACTAATCTACGAAAACAGCCTTATATCTTGCTTTCTCGTCGGGTTCGCCGTGACAGCCTGCGCCATCGTCCGCCTCACTACAGTGCACAAGGTCTCCAACATCACAAATGCTACATGGGACTTCCTCACTTTCGCTCAGTGGTCTGGTGTAAGTCTTCTCGATGCGATATCGATCCTACTGCTTGCTTCCCACACACCCTCTTGCTGACGCACCCATCCAGATTGAGCTGAGTATGAGCATGTAAGCCTTCGGTCGTCCCTCGCAAGTCGTTCCCGTGATCTATACTGATACATTGACCAGGATCTGCTGCTGCATGCCCGCGATGGCCGGCTTTTTAAAGCGCTGCTTCCGGTACATGACCGGGAAGAGTTCACACGAGTCGGTACAAGCCGACAAGGTCCTTGTTCAAGAGAATACCCTACATCCAGAAAAGACTTATGACAGTCTTCACAGCGAGATGTCCGGTGATGTGGCGTCTGTTCCAACATACGCCCGTAAAATCGCGCAAGCGGGAGTAGGACGAGAATGAGGGTCGACATGTCTACCAATGAACATTCACCGCCTAAGTGCACTGCTCGCGCTGACGTGCAACGACATCTCACGAACCCACCATCCAACACCTCTCGGTGATGACCCTTCATGCATCCAACACAGCAAATTCGAGAATAACGATTGAACGAGTCGTCCGCATCTCCATCGCATTATCCTTGGGTACTCGCGCAGGTCTTGCGTTCTCATGGTCGTGCCATCGGCATATTCCCGTTGCTTCCGTCATCTGAGTAAGGGGATGGACGCAGCTCGAAGCGATCCACAATTGACGAAATCTCTCCACCAGACACATGTCGCCGGCAGTTATCGTTGGCCAACATCGGCACTTTACCGATCTTATCGAACTGTAGGTGTGGACCTCAGATTTGCATGCTCTCTCGACGGACTCCGGGCGGCGTGACTGGCTGTCCCTCGGACCGACCTGGTTAGGGCCTTTCCACCACCTCGCCGTCTAGCTGTTGTCTGACCACCGCGTTCACGTTGTCCGCTACAATCAGCGTAATGATCGAGTGGGGAGCAATGCGTAACACATAGGTCCCGAATCCTCGATAAAATCTCAGCAGGCCTTCTTGTTTCGCGACCTTGACGGCACAGTCGAGCACTCCGCTATAAGTTGAACCACCACGTTGTCTGCACGGGACGAGAGTCAGTATCTCGTTGTACAACCCTCGCAAACCGGGCAGAACTCACAATCTCGTCTTGAGAAAGTCGAACGGGAGGCTGAAGAAAGCCGCAAAGAAGCCAGCCACGCAAGAAGATGCAATCGTGACATTCCTCCCCGAAAGGCTCGTCCGTTGCGTCAGTTGATTCTTCGACTCGGAGAAGAAAGCCAGCTGCCCGAAATTGGTTGCCATTGCTCTGATAATCGTAGGATACGAGCCTGACCACAACGCAGTGATACCCTCTGTCTTGCCGATACGGACCAAAGCATCGACAACAGAACGATAGTTCGCTCGTTCAGCTTTTGGTTTGATTCCATCTGCTTGCATTCGAATGAGAGCCACTTCCGAAGGGTTGGCGATCGCCGCCGCCAATCCTCCAGCGCCCAGACCTGCCAGTGCTCGTTCTCCGAAACCGATCGTGGTATCCTTGGCTTTTGCTCGCTCCACAAGCACAGCCTGGAATCGATCAAAGAAACCAAGTCTGAGGGTGGCATATGATGCCTGTCGAAGCCATGCTGCCGATATTCCAGAGTAGAGGTCGAGAAATCGACCTTCGGCAACGATCTGTCGTCCGACGGCCAAAGGTGAAGCCGCTTTTGCTGATGAACCTTCGCCCAGAAGCTGTAGTCGGACCTTGACCATATCAATCGGATGAACGCATGTTGTTGCAACGATCCCGGAGCCGCCTCCAATCACGAATGGTAAGAGTTGTCTCCCGACCGTCGCCAAAGCAGACTTCGCCGCGGGCGTTGGCGAGGAACCGTCCTCGAGATTTGAAGGTGATGTTGCCATGTCCATTAGGAGTTCTAGCTACAAGACCTCATCCCTAAGATTGCATGCATACCATATACTGTCGTCGGCAAAATGATTAGGCTTCGAAAGTCCCTCGGTTGAATTCAAACACGTCCGCGAGACTGACCCTGACGTTTTATTCCCAGCCTGTGTCCGGGTGTGGGGATACTTTCAGGACAAAGCGGGGTCTCAAGATCGAGACTCCTCCTATGTTTGACCGCCCTGAGCGTAGCATTAGTGGAGGGCAAAAGGCTTATTGAGATCAAAGATTCGTCAAAGGCCCGAATGGTTGGTCTTGAACACCATTACGAAGACAGTCTCTCTGACCGCATCAAGATTGCCGACAAGAATATCGAAACGCCTTCACAAGAGCTCAGCCATACTCTCGAATAGTTCGTCTTCTCAAGTGGCCAGGGAGTCCATCGTCGCCGATGTCACTTCTCATGATGGCCACGCCAGTGAAGACACTAGTACGCCTTTTCTTGGATGGCAATCCAAAGCACGTCTGACAATCGGCAGATCCGCTCTTTCCGACCTCAAACAGCATATAACGTCTTGAGACCATGTACAACACGGGTTCGATTTATGCAGGCTCAACAAACAAGAGAAGTTCATGCCCCGGCTACAGAGTACCTCCAATCATACAATGTTGACTGGACAGAGTCTCAACAATCCGTCAGAGAAGCGATTGCGAAGATCTGTACCAAATATCCAGTACGTTCTCCGTTTCGAAGACACCATTATCGTATGATCGACCTGCTAACGACAGCCTTCCATTAATCAGGATGAGTACTGGCTAGAAAAGGACAACAAGCACGAGTTCTCCTTGGACCTACACCAAGACCTAGCGAAAGCCGGATGGCTGGGAATCTGCATGCCCGAAGAGTACGGAGGCTCAGCTCTCGGCATCTCAGAAGCATCCGTAATGATGCAAACACTTTCGGAGTCCGGAGGCGGCATGGCAGCTGCGTCCTCAGTGCACATGAACATCTTCGGTCTCGAGCCTGTGGTCAAATTCGCATCGGAAGAACAGAAGCAACGGTGGCTGGTCCCACTCATCGCTGGCAAGGAGAGGGCTTGCTTTGGTGTTACAGAGCCCAATACTGGCTTAGACACGTTGAAGTTGCAATCGCTCGCTGTCAAGAATTCGGATGGCAAGTCGTACAGTGTTAGCGGCAGCAAGATCTGGACGTCGACTGCTCAAACGGCACAGAAGATCTTGCTCCTCGTTCGAACCACGCCACTGGATGAGGTCAAGAAACCGACCCAGGGTTTGTCATTGTTCTATACCGATCTCGACAAGAAGCAAGTTCAAGTCACCGAGATCCAGAAGATGGGTAGGGCCGCTGTAGACAGCAACGTCTGCTTCTTCGACGGCTGGCAGGTTCCAGCGGAAGACTTGATCGGATCGGAAGGTGAAGGCTTCAAGCAGATCATGCAGGGCATGAATGCGGAGCGAATCCTGATCGGAGCTGAAGCGCTTGGGTTGGGCTTTTGCTCGTTGAGGAAGGCGGCCTTATATGCCAAAGATCGCCACGTTTTCGGACGGCCAATTGGCAAGAACCAAGGCATCCAGCATCCTCTTGCGGACTCGTGGATGAAGGTCGAAGCTGCAAGATTAATGGTTTATCAGGCGGCGCGGATGTACGATGCTGGACACAGCACGGGGGAGTATGCTAATGCATGCAAGTATTTGGCCGCTGATGCGGCTTTCGAAGCGGCTGAGAGGGCAGTGTTGACGCATGGTGGCATGGGATACGCAAAGGAGTATCATGTCGAGCGCTATTTTCGGGAGGCGATGTTGCCAAGGCTTGCGCCTGTAAGTGGTGAGATGATCAAGAACTATATTGCTGAGAGGGTGCTTGGCTTGCCTAGGTCATATTGATAGCAAGAAGAAGATAATTTTTGTCTTCTGCGATACAGAGCTATATCTGCTGCCGCCCAGCTTCTATGCGTTCATGCTACGCAGAAGAGTCAGTCATGTTCCTGGGCTATCGAAAGACGGAGTACACTCACTTGATCAGAATCGTCTTCGGCTCTGTGTAGGCCCGAAGAGCATACTCTCCGAACTCTCTTCCGATGCCACTCTGCTTGCGGCCGCCGAACGGCACTTGCATGTTCATCTGCGACAGTCAGCGGCCGCTGCACGAATGGGTCGAAGGAAACCTTACGAAGCTAACACAGTTGACGCCAACGACTCCCGTATCAAGACCTTTGGCGAATCGTAGTGCCCTAGTATTTTCCTGGGTGAAGACGCCGGACATCAATCCATATTCGGTGTCGTTGGCCAATCTCAGGACTTCCTCCTCGGTCTCGAACGTTTTTACAATTGATACCGGGCCAAAGATCTGCTTGAGCATCAGCATACATCCCCCCATGATCCTCGCAAACGCAACATACTTCTGTCTTGTAGATCTCGGCATCTGCCTTCGGGTTGAGAAATACTGTTGGCTCCATGTAGCATCCAGTCTCGCCGTGTTGGACACCTCCGGCGACAAGTTCCGCTTCTCCCTTCCCGCGTTCAATCATGCCCCTCACCTTTTCGAATTGTCCAGCATCTACCAGTGGTCCCAGTTTGACCGTAGGGTGCTGCGAACCCCCAATATCCGCGGCGGCTGCCTTCATCTTCTCGGCATATTTCGCAATAAAGTCCTTTACAATCGAAGATTGGACGTAGACTCTTGTCGCGGCCACACACACTTGACCTGACTGCACGAGGATCGCATTGACGGTCCATGTCAGAGCATTGTCGAGACTAGCATCATCAAAGACTACCGCAGGGCTCTTCCCACCCAGCTCCAGGGTCCCACGCTTTAGATTGCTGTTGGATGCTGCTGCTTGAATCTTCTTGCCAGTCGGAATGCTGCCAGTAAATGATATCTTCCTGATACTCATGTGATTGGCAAGAAGGGCTCCTGTTTCGCCTGCCCTGGTCAGGATTTGAACCACTCCTTCGGGATTCCAGCTCGCTCAAAGAGTGGTCCGGCGGCGAGGGTGGGCGAGGGTGCCCAGAGGTGTCTTCTCGGACGGCTTCACGATCTGAACTTCATGAGTACGGGAGTTTTGTTCGAAAACTCTATCTCCGTTATAACTTACGATTACATTGCCTGTTACCAGGACAGGTAGGACTTTGAGAAACATCGTTGGAACCGGTGCATTGAAAGGATTGATGGCCGCACAAACACCAAGCGGCTCTTGCGTAACGATTTTGGCGAAACCTGTTCGTGTGAGAAAGGCACATATCGAAGCGCTGATGCGATTCCATACCATCGTCATCAGGGAAGCAGTCGCCGGCCTGCTTGCTTGTCTGTCTAGCCGCTGTAAGACAAGATGCAGTTCTTGACATACGTCTTCTCTCTCGTTGGAATGATCGATGACTTGTCAGCGAGTCCAAAGTTAGAATAGACACAAATTCCTCCTCGACCAAAGCAGCCAGTCGATGCAAACATTCTGTTCTTTGGATGGCGGTGAACTGGCTCCATTCGCCATGGAAGGCCTTCTCTGCGACCTCAACGGGCAGGTCAACGTCTTCAGGTCCTGCGATCGGTACAGCGCTGACAAACTGTTTGTTGTCCTTTGGATTCTGCAGACTGAAGCTTTTGCCGGACTTGGCTTCGACATATCCGCCGTTGATGTACAGCTTAGTGGCTTTCCGGGTCGTACTTTTGTGCCATGACCGTGGTTTTCGTGGAGTTGGTAAGGACTGCAGTGATGATTCGTTCCCTGCTTGAACACGTGAAGCTGTATGCATTGACGGCATTGTCTCCGTGCAACATCTCGCAGCTTCCCTATTTCCGAGTACCCGTTCCAGTTCATCGACACCAGTACCTCAGCTTCCCCGCTCCGGGGCTCAGCTCAGATGTGCCTGGATCGGTAACTCCATACCGCAGACAGGCAATGCCATGTCTAACTGGACAGGAGGATCCTCACCTCTCTGGCCGCCGAACGATCCGGCTCCCATTGTTGATGTTCACACGCCGCATGATGATACAGCATCTCAACTGACGAATCCCTTTGGGAAGAGCGGCAAGCGGCAAACGGCTCGCATCGAATCCACATCATACACTCCGGGCCACGTGCATTTCGATATCATGGCCGATGACTCTGATGACAACGTTGCTGGATCTCATCGACGAGCAGCAGGTGAAGGTCCTCGCCATCCATGCAAAAATCGACGAAGGCCCCTGCCCTGAAACATACTTCAATCAGTACAAGATATACGCACTCAGATGAATAGCCGAGCCTAACAAGGATTGCCGATTCACCTCAGCGGGGTCACAAACCTTTACGTCCACCAATCGCAAGATCCGAGGCAGTACGTGCGTCTTAAGTGGTATGTGAAGCATCTACATGATGGAGTTGATATCTGGGAAGCCAAGTCGGGATCGTACTGTCTACAGCCATGCGGTCTCTGGTCGAGTCAGCTCGTTCGTTGGCAAGAATTGCACGAAGACATGATCTGTTTTCGGCACACACGCAACGGTTGTGTCAACGAGCCGAACGACGGAGCCATTCGACGCCTGTGAAGACAGAAGGAGCTCTGGCGGGTGTGAAGATTCTCGACTTGTCTAGAGTGCTTGCTGTAAGTATGCTCGGCACTACTACTTGAGACTCACTGGAAGCTAACATGTTCAGGCACCATATTGTACACAAATTCTTGCCGACTACGGGGCAGATGTCATCAAGATCGAGGATCCCGAACGCGGCGTATGATACCCCTTCGAGCCTGATCACCTAAGCAACGACTGAGCCTGATAACAGGATGACACCCGATACTGGACCGTCACCGGAGAAGGAAAAGGCATGTGGAAGGATGGTATCGGCCCAATGTCGAACTACTTCTCAGCCGTGAACCGCAACAAAAAGTCCGTTGCCCTGAACTTGAAGCACAAGCGAGGAAGGGAGATCTTCTTGGAGATGGCGAAAGAAGCCGACGTCGTGTGAGTGGTTATGCCCTTTCATCACGAGATGAAGCTGAATGTCACCAGCGTCGAAAATCTACGACCAGGCAATATGGACAGACTGAAGATCGGCTATGAGGACCTCCGGAAAGTTAATAAGAGGATCATCCTGGCTAGCACATCTGGGTACGGAGCTGGTGGTCCGATGGAGAAGCGAGCAGGCTACGACATGATCGCAGGAGCAGAAGCCGGTCTTCTTCACCTTACCGGCGAACGTGGTGGCGGACCTGTTCGACCTGGGCTTGGGTTGACGGATATGTCTACTGGATTGTGAGCGACCGTGTACATTGTGCCTGACCTGGACTGGGATACTGACGGACGGGTGTACAGGTACATGCACGGCGCCATCATGGCAGCCCTCTATGCCCGCGAACGCACCGGCGAAGGACAAAAAATCGACGGTTCCTTATTCGAGACTCAAGTCGCTTTGCTAACCAACGTTGGCCTCTCATGGCTCAACATGGGTGTCGAAGCCGAGCGATGGGGAGCTCAGCATCCCAGCGTTGTCCCCTACGATGCCTTCAAGACTAAGGATTTGTACTTTGTCTGCGTAAGTTGTGATTTTCAGTCTTCCGTAATCAGACACGACTGATAGGAAGGTGATGTCGTTCTGCAGGGCGCCACAAACGACAAGCAATTCGCAAATCTCGTCAAGATTCTCGGCCGTCCCGAGCTAGCGCAAGACGAGCGATTCACTTCCAACGGACAGCGGGTGACGAATCGCAATGATCTGTATCCGATCCTCCAGGAATTGTTCGCGGCAAAGTCGACGACAGAATGGGAGCAGGAATTCGAGGGGAGTGGAATGCCGTACGCTGTAAGTTGACGCATGGAGCAAGGCATATTCATGACAAACAGTGAGACTGACTGTGTGCCTACCAGCCGATCAACACAATGCAACGAGTCTTCGAGCACCCGCAGACCCACGCACGCGATATGATCGCGGAGGTTCCTCTTGACTCTGCGGCATCGGGTAAGATCAAGCTGATAGGTGAGTGAGACCTTTGCAAATTGTCGAAGGAAAGTTGTGCTTACAAAACGATCAGGTCCAGCGATCAAATTCAGCCATACCAAAGCGACAATTCGTACACAGCCCCCGCTTCACGGCGAGCATACGAATGAAGTGCTGGGAAGCTTTGGCGTAACGCAAGAAGAGCTAGAGAGCTTGCAGGAAGAAGGGGTGCTGATGAACAGGAAGAAAGTGGTATAGTCAATGACTGCAATCCGTGTGAGCAATGTAAGCTTTCGCATCCAACGCCCTCTCTCATGATTGCGTGTTCTACAGCCTTGCCCGATCTTTGACATAAGACATCTGCTTGCTGATCGTCTCCAACGCCTCACGCTCGATGCGCTTGACCAAGTCCTCACAGGTTGGGATGTCGTGGATGAGGCCGATACAGAGACCTGCTGTCCAGACCTGTGATGATCGTCAGTCCCGAATTTGTGCCCAGTTCAATGTTCAATGACTCCACCTACACCATAGTCTGGATCGCCATTCAAGAACACCTGACGTCCTCTCGAGCCCGCAACGAGCGGCTGCACCTCCTCAAACTTGCCCGTTGTCGACGACCTCTCGATCTTGAGCGCCTCGTCGGTAATTTTATTCTTGAACATACGGCTCGTGTTCTTCCAGCGACGCAGGACGAGCTCCGTGTCGTTCTCCGAGGCTTTGACGATGGATTCCTTGATGTTGTTGTGGATGGGAGCTTCAACCGTGCCTGCAAAATGGTCAGACCAGCATCGTGACCCGGATGATTCGTCGACACAGACTTACACATGAATCTCGTGCCCATGTTGATGCCGCAAGCTCCCAATGCCAATGCACCCGCCAGGCCCTGCCCGTCCGCGAAACCACCACTGGCGATGAATGGGATGTTGCCCAATTCTTGTCTGGCTCTGGATAACAAGATGAAGTTTGGAATGTCTGTCTCACCAACGTGGCCAGCGCACTCGAATCCGTCAATAGACAGGAAGTCTACGCCGAGCTTAACAGCCGATAGGGCGTGTCGGTGCACTTGTGCAGTATCGTGCAGCCGGCGGCTTTGAAGCGTGCAACGGGTTCTTTGATGTTGTTGCCGGCAGTTTCGACGATCTTGATGCCTTCGTCGATGATGACTTCGGTGTACGCGAGGTAATCTGTGGCGGAATTCAGTCGACCCGATCCTTGATGAAGAAGGTACTTCAAGCCCACCTGGCGGGTTGATGGAAGGCAGCATAGTCAAGTTCACACCAAACGGCTTCGATGTCATCTTCTTGCACTTTCGAATCTGGTTTCGTAAGTCCTCCGGAGTGGGTTGTGTAAGAGATGTGATCTGTGATACTGTCAGAGTCGCCGCTCTCGTGCTCGTCAAACTGTTCAATGCATACGATTCCCAATCCGCCAGCGTTGGACACTGCGCTTGCGAGCTCTGCATAGCCCACCCACATCATGCCGCCTTGCACGACCGGGACTGAAGATTCAAGTCAGTCGCTGTCCATCATTCTGCTGCATGCACGACGTGCCTTCAATCCCAAGAGCCCGGGTGAGAGCTGTATCGAAGCTCATCTTGGCTGAATCTGATGTATTGGATTTATGTTGAGCTTGATCTGGAACGAACAGGTTGGAAAACGAAGCTAGAATATTACCTGGTAGAGTCTCAAAGGTGCAGTCGACACGTCGTCCGAACTCCCTAATGAGCTACGGATTACTGATTGCATCCCTGGACGATGGCAAAGTCCCGAGGCCGTCAATTGCGGCAATTTGACTATATCCGAGTCGTTGGACTCGACTCGCTTCACATTGACAGGCTGAATTGAATAAGGTCCCCAAACCTTGAGATTCGCCATGGAAATCCATGAATCTTTGCGGTCAAGCTCTATTCAACAGACACGTCGACCAAGGTCGAGGTCAATTATTGCATTCGCACAGGATCGAAGACCGCGCGATGGAGCCATGGTTGCAACGTAGCCGCAGCTGTCGTTTTTGATGGCGATGCATTTGATGGTCAAACTCGCCTGGGAACGAGGCGGGAATAGTTTGAAACGCAAGAAGACGGAAGCCGGAAAGACGAATTTGACAAGATAGAACTAGTAAGCCTTAGTCAGCCTTGAAGATCAAATGTGTCCGGTGCAACTGGTCCCTCGGTCCCTTACGTCGTCGGCGCGACACTGGATTTAATTCAAGATGATTGCATTGAGAGGCGGAGTTGACGATGTACCTCTCAGGAGAGTGCCGACTACAAGAGAAGCTCAGCTTTCTTGCCTTCCATTTCCACGCGGGCTACTTCCGATCTTCGCGGTGACCGGCAGTCCAATTCCACCTTCGAACACAGCTCTCAACACCGCGAGGCGACCAGGCCTCAGTCTGAAAACGGCCTGTTCGACACATGTCACACGTGCCGACGTCTGCGCGAAGCAGCAAGGCCTTTCCTCCGAAGGGGATTTGGAGGAGGTCAAAGAAAGAGACGGCACCACGGCGACAATGACACCTTGGACAGATGTGAGGCCGAAGCATTGAGGACACAGAGGCATAGATGCAACGGACGTGGAAGCGTTGTGGTTGGCTGGCCAGGTCGTGATAGCCTCCTGTCACTTCGCTCGATACTCTCTCAGCACCACCCATACTTCTCGTTCGCCAGCCATTGAACATCCTCCCAAGACCCGCTCCCATACCATCGCAGACTCGCAATACTCTCCTTCTCGCGATGAACCACCTCAGCGCTCGACTCGATGCGTTGTGCTGCAGCCAGTGCCGCAGATGAAGGATTCCAAAGGAGCACTTCTCCCATGTCCCACTTATATGCTTCGGTCTGTGCTACTTGGAAAATGGCATCGATGTCGCGCACAACCTGGGAGTCTTGCAGCTTTGCAACGCCTTCCGGTGATGCTGCGGTGAAGTCAGAGAAGGACTCGTCTTCAATGACAAGACGTAGAATGTGCAGGGTACTAGGAGATTCTTCTTCAGGACCAGCCCAGACTCGTGTCCAGTATGCCCACACTCTGGAGCCGGGGGTGTCTCCGACCATGGCTCCGTGAATTGATGGTGTCTTCTTGTACAAGGTGTTGGCGACGGTTTTCTGCCTGGAGAGATGCCATAGTAAAGTGCCATGGCCTGGTACCAGTGCGACTTTCGTCTTGCCAGATGTTGACTCGCCAACTGCTTTGCGGAGAAGCTTCTCGTCCATCATGCACAGCTCTGGTAGGTCTTCGCTCTGCAGTAGCTTGACATTCGCAGGGACTTCGACTACTCTCGACGGGAGAGTCACATGCGCAGAAGGGAAAAGTTGCCAGCCTCGAATTCGATAGAAGTCCTTTCCAATATCCGAGTAAAGAATGCTGAACGGTGACTGCTTTCCTTCTTCGACCTGCCAGGTCTTCAATCGCTCGCCCAGATCCGTGATCATCCTGCCAGCATAGCCTTTGCCTCGAAATTCAGGAGGACAGAAGACAGAGCCAATACCGTGGCTAGTCACATCCTCCACCGTGCCGTCCTTGCCCACCAGCGCCTTCTTCTTGAATGTTTCACAGCCGCAGAGCACTTGTCGAGGTCCGTTGGCATTAGGCTGGTACACGAGCATCCATCTCGTCAAACCGTCCTGTTCGAGTTCCTGCTCGGCAAGCGTCTCACGTTGAATGTATTGCTCCAGGTTCAATGGTCCCCTCCATTCGAGACTATTGGAGATAAGTTGTGCATGACTTTCTTCTGGTGTTGCTTCGACCAGGTATAGGTCTGCGGAATCCTTGCATGGAAGGCCCATGCTGCCCATGTTGACGGTGGTGTCAAAGAGTGGTGGAGTTGATGGAGATGTGTTGTCGCGAGGAAGGCAAGGGAAAAATGGAAATCAAATCCCTTCGTACGCTACTTTATCGGCATATATACCCTTTATGGCGCCGCTTGCTGTGGCCAACGTGATGATAGCGACACGAGGACACATCGCTGCATCTTTTTAGTCAATGATTTCTCAATGCCGTTTCAAACCGAAGGGTTTTCTATAGGGCGTGAGAACGACATGTGATTTATTCTCGGTATGCCCAGCTCAGAGTGAGGTGAACAAG
Source organism: Zymoseptoria tritici IPO323 (assembly GCF_000219625.1). Taxonomy (NCBI): domain Eukaryota; kingdom Fungi; phylum Ascomycota; class Dothideomycetes; order Mycosphaerellales; family Mycosphaerellaceae; genus Zymoseptoria; species Zymoseptoria tritici. The sequence goes on along the minus strand of NC_018210.1, from coordinate 853,807 downwards.
TCGCGGGAGCAAGCTGAGAGAACCAACACTTCGGACCACCGGTACGATAGATCCACTCTCCGTGGTTGCACAAGTCCGTTTCGTCTCCCACTTTACGACTGATCACAAATGTGTGGACAGGATGTCCTTCATCAAATAACGAGCAGAGCCAGAGGCGCGTGCTTGTCTCGTTCCTCCGTGGCTTTCAATCTCATTTCACCGCGGTCCGTGTCCTCAGCCGCGTCGTTTGCTTCTGATTCCCCTCGTCTACGAAGGCGTGAACAGCACGAAACCTGGCTTGTCTTTGATCGGTGCGCGGCAGCAGACAGAATTCACCCCTGAACGTCTGTCTGATGGATGTCTGCTGTAAGTGAAGTCGCGTCGTACCTCACCAAGTGCCTTGCGTCGGCCGGTGAAGGCAACCAGAGCTTGGCTGGACCTTCTACCAGCCTGATCTGGAAGCTATTCACATCATCGGAACCAGACCCAAGAACGAGAGCATGAAAAGGCACGTTACGAACGCAGACATCCGCGACTCCAAATTTGCGATCCTCCATCTTTCACGGGGCGCCGTTCGCTTCTGCCTGCGTCCATTTCCCGAGACACCATCCCGCCCCGCCGCCGTGCTTTCCACCAGGCTGGAACCTCGCCGTCTCCGTCTTTCTTCCACTCTCGCACTTCCTCCCACCAACATCATCACCGTCCGCAGAGTTCGGCATTTCGACCTCTTCTTCGCAGGCGCAGCTGATGGACTTCATCTCGTAAGAAGCGGCTGGTGCTGAGAACTTCGACATAGATTCTCAGTCTTGAGTCGTTGCAGGCTTCACTTCACCGACCGTATGTCTGCGCATGTATTTTGAGATCTACAAAGACAATACGCTGACAATTCCTCTCGCTTTCCAGAAGATGCCCACAGCAGTTGCAGATCCCCGGCCGCCGCCAGAAATTATCGACCTCCTGAGCAGCGATGACGAAGAAGGAGACTCCCCTGAACGCCCAGCGCCTCCCAAAAGAGCGCGACGTGACCATCAACCTGATGATGACTACATGGGCCGACTGCGCGATCAGGACCAGCAAGCAGCTCCAGGAGCCGACTTCCACGATTTCCACGGCTTTGACATGCTCGGGCCTCTCGATCCATACGATGATGACCAACAATTGGCGCTGGGCGAGCCAATGCCCGCTGGCCAATTTGTGGATGTCGATGGTGAACAGATCTTCATCCCGGATGACATCCCAGCACCGCCCCGAAAAGCGCAGCAAGAACGCGCACGCCCTGCCAAAACACCTACTCCCGACCCGGATGCCTCAGAATTCACCTTGGACTTCTGTCTATCGCGTGTTTTGATCGTATTGCCTGATGTTGACCATGAGCATGTGGCAAAGCTCCACAAAGAAGCGAACGAAGAAGTGACGGCTATGAACCGTACGACCAGCTTGAAGCTCGCAGATGTAATGGAAAAATTGCTGTCGTCGGACTACCCAAGACAGGTGAAGGAGCCAGCACGGAAGAAGAGGCGCCGAGAAGACGAAGTCGAAGAGCAGTCCAAGGTCTGGGAGGGCCCGGGACGAGAAGTCGCACCGCACCAGATCAGAGGCACAATTGCCTCCATGCTCAAGGCCGAGTTTCCTGAGATCTCGAAGCAGCAGATTGCGTCAGAAGTCGCGCGTCACAAGCACTTCTATCAGACTTATATTGCACTCGCCAACCTCAAAGATACCGGCAATGGCGGCAAAAAGTTCCGAGGTCGCGCATCTGCTCTCGACATGGCCACTGCTGACACGATAGCAACGAATAGCGGCTGGGCACCGATGATTGATGAGCTGAAAGCGGCGCGCGACCGGGTTAAGGAGATCCGTAGGCGGCGAGTGATTGACGAAGCTCACCGAAAGGCAGAGCAGGACAATCTTCAGCGAGCAATCGACAACAACGAGACCAGCGAGTGTCAAGTCTGCTTCGACGAGCTGCCGATGAACCGACAGATCCACTGCGATGGCGCTGTTGCACACTTTACCTGCTTCGACTGCGCCGAGCTTTACGTCAAGACTGAAGTGGGAGATGCGCGCTGCAGAGTGGTGTGTACGGCTGGGTGTGGCGCTCCCTTCCCTCGCTCTCAACTTCATCTGCTCTCCGATAAGGACCTCCTCAATAAGCTTGAGAAGCTCCAGCAGGAGAAAGATATCCGCGACGCTGGCCTCGAGGGACTGGAGGAATGCCCATTCTGCATCGATTTCAAGATCATCTTGGGACCAGTCGAGGAAGACAGCGAGCTCCGATGCGGTAACCCGGAGTGTGAGAAGGTGAGCTGCCGTCGCTGCAAGGCCGCTTCTCACGTCCCTCTCTCCTGCGAAGAACACGCCAAAGACAACAAGATCAGTTTCAGACACAGGGTAGAGGAGAAGATGTCGGAAGCTCTCATCAGGTCATGCAATAAGTGCAACAAGAAGTTCATCAAGCTGGATGGATGTAACAAGATGGTACGTTTGATCTGTGGAGGCGTACGCTTCTATGGCTAACATTTATTTCTAGACCTGCCCATCCTGCGGCAACCTCCAGTGCTATGTGTGCTCGACCTCAATCACCTGCTATTCCCACTTCAACCACATGCCCGGCGTGGCAGTAGACCCTCAAAATCCGTCGACCAAGTGTCCACTCTACGACAACTCCGAAGAGCGACACGAGCGTGAGGTTGAAGCGGCTGAAGCAGCGGCTCGAGCGGAGGTCATGGAAGAGCAGCCTGACATCACCCAGGAGGACCTCGATATCAAGGTTTCGGATGCGGTCAAGAAGTCTGCCCAGGACCGCGTGAGGCGAGCTCTACCCCCACCAGGTTTCGATGGTCCAGGTCCGTTGGATATGCATGCCCTTCTCCCACGAATCAGAGATGACCGAGCTGACATGAACGAGATTGATGATCTGGTGCGCATGGGTTATAATCGTAGGCGAAGGCATCCTGAAGCATTTCATCGTCACATCATACGAGGTAATGGCGAAGGTGCAATTGCGCGTCGTCTGGAAGCTCTGGACGCTGCGCGCATCCGTCAGGCAAGGATGCGGGCAGAGTGGTGGCGAGCGGTAGACGAGGAAATGCCACAAGATATTGCGCGGCCTTTGGGCGTAAGACTCGCAGAAGTAGCGGGACAGCACAATGCGAGAGCACATCTTAGGCGAGATGAACGACTCGCCGCCCATCGCCGTCTAGCGCTACTGGGCGAGCAGCAGCAGCAAGATTTATTGCATCTGGGTGGAGCAGACTTTGCAAGGCAATTCAATGGCGAGCAAGCTCAGGAAGAGAACAGAATAGGTGGACATGAGGCACCCGTGGGAGCAGATGCTGATCGTCTTGCGGACTTTCCACGCTTATTACGCTGGTATGAACCTCCGGCTCCTCTTGCAGCAGTCGACGCACGAGCTGCTCTCGATGAGAACGCGGATGCCGCTGCGGCAGACCGTCCCCCAATTCGGCCTCGAATACACTACGAACGACCACCTGCCGCTCCTTTAGCGGATGGTCGCCAACATCTTCCAAACCCCAACATCGGTGGCGCCGCAGCAGACTTCCCAGTTGAACCGGCATTTTACGATGGAGCTTACGACCTGGATCTACCGATATACCCACCTTTGGGTCAACACTATGGACGCCAGGGTGGCGGCCGTCTTGCCGTCCATCCTGCAGAGCCCATTATCCCTGCAGCTCCTCAAGCGCTTGGCCAGCAAGCTGTCGACAATCGAGGCACCTTCGATGACTTCCCAGCATTGCCTCGCGATTTCGGCGCCCGCAATCATCTTCATCGTCCTGCCGCCGATGCCCAGCCTGCTGCAGAGCAGGACTTCGGGCCTGATCCACTTGAACTTCCGCCTCTTTTTGGCGGTCGTCTCCCTATGGAGTGGTGGCCACCTGGAGCGGCGAGGGTTGGTAATGACCGCGCTGGAGACGGTGTGAATGTGGAGGACGATCTGGACCGACTTCTGGAGAACATGAGACGGGCTGGCTAGTAGCTTTCTGTTCTCTAATGCTCTGTTGAGGTGAAGAAGGGAGGGTTCCTGGAGGATGAAGGGTTGCAAAAGAGTCGTCCCCAAGCAAGGAGAATGTTTTTCATGGGCGTTACAATACATGATTCGGATTTCTCTACATAATGTCAAAAGTTAAGCTGTTTATCGATAGTTCTTGAGCTCCTGATCTTGCTTGATACTACGAATGTCTCTAAAACGTCAGCGATCTTTGCCGTTATATACCTCGTTGTCGGCAATATCGTGCGAAAGGCCAAAAGTCGCTGTCCCGCCAATTTCGTTCCCCTAAAACCGGGTCGGGGTCGGTCGATCCTGCCTGCGCCACATCTCGACCACACGCGACACCTTGTTTGCTAGATACATCCTTCTTTTCACACCACGGGAACAAGCCATGTTTACATTCGCCAATCCATTATGAGTAGCGACATCAGCCGCCGTTCCAGTCGGCAGCCGCTGAAGCATAAGGCCAGCGACATGGACACGACCTCCCTCACATCATTCCCGGATCCCGCAGAAAGTACCTCAAGCCGCAACGGATCCCTGAGCGAAATTGAGGCTGTCACTGTCCCGCCGACCTCCTCTTCGCCACAACCTAGCACCAACAATGAACCTCTCAATGGCTTGCTGGACGCTGGACCGTCCATGTTTGACGTCCAGGACAGATCGCCTACAGATCCGCAGACTCTTTCCACCGCCCCGCTGGAAGTCCTGCAAGCCGTCATAGATCATCGTGGCGCGGTGGAGCTCGTGCGGAATTTGTCGAAATTGCTGGCGGAGAGAGATGCGCATGTCACGGCTTTGACGAGGTTGGCGGAGGAGTATAAAGTGCCGAGAGAGAGGATTAATGATACAGCGAAACGTGTGAAGCAGGCGGAGCGCAGGCGCTTATCCCTTGCCGGTGCTGCGGAGGATTTGGCGCCCACGACGGCCTCCGAGAGCAGCGTGTCCACGGGTCCGGAGGCCTTGCTTGGTCCGACGGGTACTATTCGTGGATTGACGAAGTTGTTTGGTGGTGGTGGAACGAGGAAAAGTGCTCCGCTGCGACCGACTGCTTCGACGGGGACGGCTTCTTCGTCGAGATCGGCTTCTGTTGCTCCTCCTTCTGTTAGGAATGGGACTGGAAGACCAAAGTCGATTGATGTGCTGAGTGTCAATAGCACTGAGAGTGCGAGCTGGACAGCAGCGTTGTTTGGCGCTGCTGGGACGATCAAGGGGTTGAGCAATGGAGTACGGCGAGATTCGAGGGCGAGCCGAGAACCTCGAGAGCCGGTCGAGATGTATACTCGGCATGATCAGGATCAGTTACCTCCGACGTTGATGCAATCTTCGCTGTCACAGCCGTTGAAGGATCCGCAGGAGCCAGAGTGGAACAAATACTTGGTTCGGTTGATGAAGCTACGAGAGCAGGCTGGAGAAGAAGCCAGAAGTGGCGAGCTGGTAGGCGCATCACGATTCGGCAATGAAGGGAACAGTGGACGACAGAAAATGGAGATGCTCAGCCGCCTGGTCGTAGGTGGCATTCCCATGCGCCTCCGACACCCAATCTGGATGGAGCTCTCCAACACGTACTCGATCATGCAGCCCGAAGCATACACCTACTACCTCAACCTCCACGAGAACGAAGACCCGACAGAAATCGAAGCAATAGTAAAGGACGTCCCCAGAACACTCACCAGCAAATACGACTACTACGCCGAGAAAGGCTACGACAGACTGAAGAAAGTCCTCATCGCTTTTGTCAACAAATACCCAGGTCTCGGATATACTCAAGGCCTCAACATGATCGCAGGCTACCTCCTCCTCGCCATCCCCGACGAAAGCGACGCCTTCTGGGTCCTGTGCAAGATGGTGGACGACTACTTCCCAGCAGAATACTTCTCCAAAGACACCGCGATGAGCGCCCCTCTATCCGACAACGTCGTCCTCCGCCAATACGTCCGCGAACTCATGCCCCGGCTCTGGGACAAAATGTCCGAACTCGAAGTCGACCCCGAACACACCGTGCCGCTAAGCTGGTTCCTCACCGCCTTCGCCAGCGTGCTACCCGAAGTCGTCCTGCTCCGCATATGGGACGTCTGGCTCTGTCTTCCCAACCAGAAGACATTTCTATTCAACATCGCACTCACGTTGCTCGCGCACCACGCGAAGAATCTGATCGAGTGCCAGTCGCAGGGCGAGTGGTTTGCGTATATGAGTAACTCGGTCAGGGTGTCGGAGGAGCCGGAGAAGGTGAATGAGTTGATCCGGCAGGCGTTTGCGATGAGGAGAAAGTTGGAGCAGGTCGAGATGAGGCGGGCGTTGGAGATGAAGAGGTTGAAGAGGCATCCCAGTACGGATGCGTTGTATGCTCCGGAGCCGGAGACGGAGGGGGAGGCATAGCATCTGGTGGAGGTTTGCCATGTGAAACCGGCTTGACCGCTTTGCATTGCGTTTAGGCTGGAGCGGTTAATCGACGGTACCGTTCGCTCGGGCATGAATAGGAGCTTGGGCATGGGCAGGGGTATGGTATGGTGCGGAATCTTTGAAAAATGTTTGCACGGCATCAACCTCTTTCATGCGTTGGATCTCGTCTACAGTTTCTAGATCTCGTACGAGGCGTGAGTGCAGCCAGCGCTGCGGTGTCGTCGGCTTGGTGTTCAAGAATATGCAGGAGAAGATACATGCTGTTCGATTCCAATCGACCGGATCGATCTACAAGCATGATGCATGCTCGCGCGCTTTCGTCCAAGTTCGAGGCTGGCGACTTGGCTTCGAGGCAGTTTGACGCAGGGCTTGTCCCGAGTCCCGACTTTCTAGGCCACCTCGTGGTCCATGGCAAGTCCAAACTCTACCTCCCGTGTGATCATATCAAGTCTGCCAACTGCCGACTGCTTTTCTCTTTCATTCTCTCCACTCTTCTTCTTACACTCCGAGGACTCAGTTCAAGAACAATCACATCAACGATGCACATCTTCCATTTCTCCGCCGCTGTGCTCTCCATGGCTTCGCTCGCCTTCGCACAATTCGTCAGCCTGCCAAAATTCATCCCCATCTACTTCACGTGCTGACAGAATCGACAGACATGCGTCGGCCCTGATGGGATCTATCCTACCGCACACTACCCGAACGGATCCTGTCGAGGATCCTCGGTACGTGGAAAACCTCCAGCAGTCTACTACTGCACTGCAGTACGCACCATCTTTCCCGAGACATGACAATTTTGCGAATTCTTTTGAAGCTGATGTTGCTCTTGCCCGGAGAACGCAGCCTGCACGGTTCCGTTTGGATATCCATGCTATCCTGACTACGAGAACGACGAGGCGGATTGTCGTAAGAGAAATTGAAAGGCGATACTGGGAAGGCGGTGCGCTCGCTGAGAAGAAGGGGTATTGGGAACCTTGGGCTTTTTTGGGCTTGGTGAAGAGGCTGGTCTGCTTGACGTTGCTAGGTACCTTTCTTTGTCGACAGCCTCAGCTTGACGATTGTGGTGGTGGAACTCTGTTCGGATGATGCGTCAACATGCTGCACTGGCTAGGCATCCGCGATCTGTGCCTTATATATACACAACCTGTATGACTCGTTCGAGCATGACATCGAATAAAAGCACAGCCTTAGCTTTGTCATTAGTATCAAATCGTTTCCACTCCACGATACCTTATACACCAGACCTGGGCAGCGATAACGAGAGCAGTCTGTTCCTAGCTCCAATGATCGTATCTCGTGCTTCATACTCCTCGATATGCACATCCCGCTGCCAGTCCTTATACTCCTCGATATGCACATCCCGCTGCCAGTCCTTGTCCATCGAGAACCAGATCCCACAAGCAGCCAAGCGCCACCTCACGAGGACTCTCGTTAGTCCAGATCGCGCGCATCAAGTCATAGCCTCATATCCTTGTAACCTCGTGCCTGCATTATCCTTCCCATCCACTTCACGGTCCTTGAATCTTGTGATCTCCCGCCACAGCATTCGCATACGAAGGCGGCGGCATCTCTTCACCCACACCCGCCTGACTCGACTGTCCCGCAGCAGCTGGCGCAACCGGAGCGGCCACAGTCCTCTGTCCCTTCGGTGGCTTCACAAATCCCTGCTGCTGACCCGGAAACTGCGCATTCGGCACGTTGTTCACCGTGCCATAACCCTGCGGTCCGCCCGGCGCAGCTGGACCACGAGATGCAGGTTGCGTCTGGACGTAGTAGTATGTGACGTTACCGCCACGTTCGGGGTCGTGTTGTGCGAGTTCGTCGTAAGTCGGATCGGGCGAGACCGAGATGATGTACCAGGCGTGGAGCAGGCCGGGGAGGTAGGCGAGACAGCACAGGGCGATGTTGATGAGGCTGTCGGCTGAGCAGATTCCGCGCTTGACCCAGACTGCGATGGGCGGGAAGAAGATGGCGAGGATGCCGAGGAAGACGTCGGAGCCGCACATGATTGAGGTGATTGGGTGTGTTCTTGAGGTTGGTGTAGGTTGGAGGAGAGAATGCGGCGACGATGAAAGAGTTATATCGGTGCCTGCTGGTCTTGTTCGGCGCATGACGATGTTCAGAGCTTCGCCACACTTTGCGCCACAGATTGATGTTTAAAGTTCACCTCTATCAAAAGTCAATTCTGCTATGGACCACGACATCAATCGAAACATGCACAATTCCAACAACAAATCATAACACAAAATGCAAGCCGACCGCCGCCGCATTAACGCGCCTCCGGGTGGAACAGCACCTCCAGTTTTCGCAACCCCTCCAGATCTCAATCTCTCCCGACCAACACGAACACGACAACCGGACGAACACCGCAAAATCTTCCTCCGGACCGGCGTAGTCCCTTCAGCAAGCGGCAGTGCCTACTACGAAATCCCTCCCGAAACTCCAAGCACATCAAACGATATCCTCGTTCCCTCATCGTCGAGCTTGAAAATCACATGCACCGTCCACGGCCCCCGCCCTCTGCCCCGAAATGCAGCTTTCAGTCCCAACATGCTGCTAACGACACACGTCAAATTCGCACCTTTCGCCACCCGGCAGAGGCGAGGCTACGTACGGGACGCGAGTGAGCGAGACTTGGGCGTGCACCTGGAGACTGCTTTACGAGGGGTGATTATCGGCGAGAGGTGGCCGAAAAGTGGATGCGAGGTTGTGATCACTGTGCTGGAAGGGGAGGAGGATGGATGGTGGGGCGAGGCGGGAAAGGGAGGGAAAGGTGGAGGTTGGGGCATGATGAATGTGTTAGCGGGATGTATCACCGTGGCGAGTGCGGCGCTGGCGGATGCGGGTATTGATTGTGTGGATTTGGTGTCGGGGGGTGTGGCGGCGTTGACGGGTGATGGGAAGGAGGGATTCGTGTTGGACCCGTCGCCTTCGGAGCATGATATCAGGGCAGCGTGTGTGGTCGGGTATTTGCAGTCGAGGGATGAGATTACGGAGTTATGGTTGAAGGGTGATTCGGGGGCGCAGTCGGAGATGCTGATGGATCAGGCTGTCAAGGCTGCGACTCTGACGAGGACTGTGTTGGCGGAGGCTGTGAAGGAGGCTGCGGAGGTGAAGTTTGCAAAGGCTGCCGATTCTACGAACGTTCAGGATGGTGCTGCGGTGAATGGCAAGCGGAAGGATGTCTCCATGACCGGATGAGCTCGCAAGAAGACCTGCCCAACGTGCACGAGTACTGAGCACTCAATCACGGGCCAACACGTTGCGGCACGGACGACTTTTGTCAGGCAATACGAAATCAGCAGACGACGCCGAATGCAAGCAACTTGCGCACGTTCGTCAGTCCACCCAGGCTTTACGGACACGAAGTATAGCATCGCGTGACCGTGAACAGCAGCGGAACGTCGGGACGAATGGCAGGATAGCTCAGATGCGTCGGGCTAGGGGCATCGTGATGCTTCTAGCTACGCTCTTTCATGCTCTGTCTGGCGAAGCCAGGCAGTGCACAGCGCTTTGAAAGATGCCAGACTGCACAGCATATAGCAGCGAGTATGCTGATCGACTTAGTGCTGGCAAGTCTATATTCTATCTTATATCGAACTCTGAAGATCGGGAGGTTGCTTTCGCTATCGCATTCTGTGTCTGATTCTTCCAACGTCATCACGGTGCGAGCTGGTCGCTAACATGTGACAGCCGATCTTGGTCTTGCATGAAAGCGAAGTGAATGTGGTGGGGCGCAGTGCTTCAGGGTCCATGACGCGATTTGGTGCTCACAAATCCAGTTGCCCCTCGACTCGGCAATCGTCTTGGAGCAACGTGTTGTGCTTCCACCGTAACAATCTTCGCCATTCGAAACTCAGCAGATCAGATCACAGAAGACTCGAGGCTCAAGGTGTGTAATCATCCTCTTCAAAGCACGAGCACTGCCACTCCAGACCCATCGCCCGCCCTCGAAGCATTATCAGGCAGAAAAACAGCTGGAGCGAAGTGATCGCTAAGCGGCCAAAAATCGACCAGCAAGCTAGAAACGTCTCCCCTCGCCTCATCACCAATCTTCCTCTCTTCCCTCCCACCACACAACATCTACATATATGTCCGCGTCTTCAGCTTTCCGCCGAACACTACTCACCACCACGCGCTTCAGCAAAACTCCAACAACCACACGAACCCAACACCAGCTCTTCTCCCGCCTTTTCACCACCACAACCACCAAAATGGGTGTCCACAACATCACCACCCAAGCCGAGTGGGACTCCGCCATGTGCGAGGAGGGCGTCGCCGTCGTCGACTTCTTCGCGACTTGGTGTGGTCCTTGCAAGGTCATTGCGCCGCAGGTCGTCAAGTATGTATCATCCCTCTGCATCATGCCCTTCTTCATCATTCACCCGGACTTGAACATCGTGCTAACGCACTCCTCGCGACAGATTCTCCGACCAATACTCCTCCGCCCGCTTCTACAAAGTCGACGTGGACGAAGTCCCCGAAGTGGCGCAGCTCGTCGGCGTGCGCGCCATGCCCACGTTCATGGTGTACAAGAACGGCGAGAAGGTGCAGGAGGTCGTGGGCGCCAACCCGAAGGCGCTGGAGACGGCGATTAGCACCCACTGCGCCGCATAGATGGATGACGGTTTGCTGGGGTGGATAAGATTTCGCGATGGAGAAGGGGAATACAATGGGAGCTACACCGATCGCGTGGCGAGGAGAATTCATGAGGATATGATATTGCGCGCGCGATAGGGCGGATAGATTGAAATATAGGCATGCAATGCTGAGTCGTCTGTGCTCTTACGCTCACCTGCTCTGTGTCTTTTACCAGTCTGGCGGTGCCGGTCCAGCCAACGGCTACATATATCACAGTAGGCTCCAGTTGGCGCTATTTCACGCTCAGCAAGTCCACCGTGATGGCTTGAGGTTCAAGAATTATCAGATCGCTGGGACCGAAGATTCGTGAATTGAGGAGTTTCAAAAAGGTCTTCTTTGCGCTTTGCGAAAGTACATCTCACCCAAGACGAAGGTCTTTTCGACGAATTACACGTACACGGGCAGCCTGCTTACTTCGCCCTCGACACCTGCTTCCCTCGCCCGTTTGGATGCTATCGAGCTGAGCCTCCACGCCGACCAGCATCTCCATCGGGCCGCAATTTTTCTGACCACTCCGTTCTTCGCCCTGCACTCCGAGCAAAGATATCACCCTCCCCGCAATATTCCGACTAACAAACTGAATTGGTATCGCTGTGATAAGAGAACAAATAACACAAGGAAAGTGACAGCAAGTCGAGTGCTGTATCCGGTCTTCTGAGAGTTGCTCCTTCAGTGAGACTTCATCACCATGGGAAGGCCGCGATGATGCTGGGTATAAGAGCACTGGACAAATGTCAGTATATCTGCGGTTTTCATGCGCTTCAAGCGGTCCGGAAATAACTCACCCTATCGCCAAACTGGCACCCATGCCAATCGCCGCTCTTTGGATGATCCGCTGTTTCCTGGCTGGAACATCCCCCAGATGCGGTTTCTTCACCGGCCTGGACAAGCTCTTCACCTCGTCCTCATCAATCATATCCTCCGCCTTCCGCTTGCCCTTCGCGCTCTTCGTCGACGTCTCGCCATTCATATCCGCAGCCTCCCTGACCATCTGCCGTGCCTTAGCGAGCATCTCCTCCGCATTGTCCGGGATTTCGAGATCAGGGTTGTTTGCAGGCATAGTGATATTTACCTTCGTCGACTCCTCATCGCCATTCACGCCAGGCACAGTGGTTGTCTCAACTTCCACCCTCACAGACTCTCCGTTCTCGCCATTCACCGACTCTCCCGCAGTGGAGGCAGTCTCGTCGACACTAGCGAGCGCACCACGACCTTTGCGCGCTTTTCTTGGTGTGGCGATTTTGCGCGGCGTAGGCTTGGAGGCCTTTGTTGGCGACTCGGAGCGCATGCTGCGTGCGTTGGCTCCACGGACGGAGCGTTTGCCTTTTGTGGTGGTGCCGGGAGAGGCGCGGCCTGGTGTGCGGCCGAGAGCGTCGGCGTCGCGCATGTGGAAAGCGGGAGGCGATTTGATGCCTTTCTTGGTCGGATCGTTGGTGCCGTGGGTGATGGGTGTTGGGTCGAGAAGGGCGGCGATCCAAAGTTTGATGCCGTATTCGTCAGCGAGTTCCAGAGCTGTTGTTGTGAAGGCGTCAATTTTCGTGCGCAAAAACAAAGACATGTGACGAATGTATGCTAAGAGCTCACCTTTGTGTGCATCAATCCAGACGTTCCCCGCAACCTCTTCGCTCGATGCAGCGGGCAGAGATTTGATGTAGTCCTTTTCCAACAACTCCTCTTCTTGCTGCGCATATGGGAATGCAGCCTTGAACATGCCCGTCGCGCTGATGAAACCGTCGCTCGAACGTCGCTGTCACAAATACCGCAGCTTAGCTTATGACTCCTCTTCTCCATCTCATCTTCCACGCGCCGGACGCGTCGTGTATTCACTCACCATCAAAAAGTACGCCTCGGGCCACTTGCGGTTCGCGCCTCGGAGGAAGATGCCACTACCGCTGAGGTCTTTCGGGAGAGGAACTCGCAGGTGCGCGTAGTCAAGCGTGCCGAGATTATCGGGCTTTGTCGCATTCGACGTGTTGACCTGGCCGGGCTTCACTTTGAGCTCGGTCTGGCCGAGACATCTGCGTTCGACGAGGGTCTCATCTGTGAGGGTGATCCTGTCAGTGTTGAGGTCCGTGAGGTCTCGATTTTGGTGGTCGCGCGTGCGCGTCACGTACGCATTGGTGCACGCTCCTCGTCGAGCATGGGGTTTCGAAGCTCAGGGAGCTGTGGTCGGTCGGCCATGATGCAGTAAGGATATGCGGTATTGTAGAGAAGCGATTCGGGTTGATGCGATGAATGCGCGAGTCGAGTGTGGAGGTCGAGGTCGACGATGATGCTATGGCTGATGATGGAGGTGGCCGGGAAATTGACAGCAGGTCGCAAGCTTGCGCGCTAGACAGAGCGGTCGCAAATATGAAATCCCGTCGGCTCGGACAAATCGTGGGTGAAGTCACAAGAGATTGTCCAGATATCACAGATGCGAAAGAGTATTGCAGCAATAGCGACCGAGAAACTCGAGCATGGGGAGGACGTTGGCTCGCACGGCAGATATAGACGCATCCGAGCAGTTCGCGGTGGAATCTGGGGGACGGAAACGTCCAAACCTTCCGGCAAAAGTGGCTGGACCAAGGGACAGTTCGGGACAGTCGAAGAGTTGTTTGACGTAATCTAAAACCATGGACAACGACGACACTTCTTGGGATGTTACCTTGGGATACTGTATACTGAAGCATTTGCCTGCATCACGAGGACCGCCATTCGTGGCACATCGATGCGACTGTTGTTGCCTCTGAATCGTCTCAACGTCTAGATTCGCATTCCTTACAAGGCTGAATGCACGTGGAGATAAGCAAAAGGCGTCAACCCGGAACCCAGCGGTTTCTGAAGACGGAGGGAAGCCTTCTGCACTGTCAACATGCGGCTCTAGCCCTTCGTCAGCAGCAAGACCATCCTTCTCAGCATCGTTCCAAGGAGTTCTTGATCCCCGTCCTATCAGCAAAGTGTGAAGAGAAAGGTGTTGGAGCTAAATACGCTGTCGGGGGCGGTGAGCAGCTCAGGCACGAGCCCGAGGTGGGGCATGAAACGTACCGCCAGATCCCACGCTTTACTTGAGTGCGTGTTTTCGACCTTCTCGAAACAGACATAGACTTTTTGACAGCATCCATTGCATATCGAAATCGAAGAGTTACTGGATACTCTTGCTGCTACACTCGCTGGAATCTCGCAAACATGGCTGCGCCGCACGCTGAGGACCTGGAGCCGGAGGTCACGGAGGGGTTCAAGGTGGGCGAGAAGAAGACCATTGACGAGTATCAACAATTGGGTGAGTGAGCATCATGAGCCGGAAGAGCAGAGGAGACAAGAGGGAAGCTGCGACCGTCTACAGGAAGTCAAGATACAGTTGCCGCCTCTGTCCTCAATGCTCACCGCCACCATCACCCACAACCAGTCACTAACATTCCCCCTCCCAGACCAAAACGACGAATCCCTCCGCAAATGGAAAGAGTCCCTCGGCATTGGCTCCGGCACTCCCATCGCCGACCCATCCGACCAGCGTCGAGTCGTGATCCTCTCCCTCGGCCTGGAAGTCGAAGGTCGCCCGGACATTGTCCTGGACCTGCAGAAGGCCTCCGCATTGGAAGACCTCAAGAACCACCCATTCACGATCAAGGAAGGCGCGACCTTCCGCATGAAAGCACGCTTCCGCGTGCAGCATCAGATTTTGAGTGGAATGAAGTATGTCCAGGTTGTGAGCCGGGCTGGGTTGAAGAATAAGAGTCAGGAAATGATTGTGAGTACTCCAGCAATCCTTTAAGGTCGAAGCGAGCTTCACTGACTGTGACGAACAGGGCTCGTACTCTCCCAACACGACTGATAAGCCCGAGTACGAGAAGAAGTGTACGTGTTGTCCGACCTTCACTGCTTCACTGCTACGAACCTTATCTAATCATTTCCCCAACAGTCGAAGCCGACACCGCTCCCTCCGGCATGATCGCCCGAGGCAAGTACAAGGCCGTGTCCAAGTTCATCGACGACGACAACCAAACGCATCTGCAATTCGACTGGGCGTTTGAGGTGAAGAAGGAGTGGTAGGGCATGGAGACCGCCGGGAAACATGGCACTTAGCATGAAAGAACAGCGAGTCGGTGGCGGGCAGTGGCGGTTTTCTTCCCAAGCATGGAGCGATTGACGAGATTGGATGTCATGGCTGAGGACCACCTTTCAAAAGCGACGTAGCGAGCGACGCACGCGGTCAATAGGACACGCGAGTGCATTTGCATCATCATGCGACGGTATCACGATCATTATGAGAGTGTTGCTGATGCTTCTTACGGATAACCGTGAGAGCTGGCGCTTGGACGCTGTGATTTTGATAATCTTGAGTCTCCCCGAAAATGGCCCACATCTCTCCCACCTGGCCACGCTGTGGTCCGCGGCGAAGAGAGGTTCTCAGCGTCTAGTCGTCAATATCCTGTCCCTTCCTGTACTTGAGGCCGTGGATTTCACTATTGGCATGAAGTCAGCTCATATCCAAAACACCATCACACCTCGAAGAACTCACTCAAACCGCTTCACCAGCGTCCCCTCCCCACCCCTCTCCAAATCCACACTATACGCATAAAAGTCTCCCTCGTTTGTGGCCACCATCACATGCGGCGCTCCACTCGCCATGGCCACCACACATCTAACTGGCTGTCCATTCGCACCCCTCGGCACTCTGACCCAAGCAAAGTCTCGTTGCGGTTCCCACATTTCTGTTACAGAGCTGGGAAGGTAGCCCGCTGCCCGCGACACGAAGGATGTGGAGACGTTCTGCGAAGTCCGCCGGACCATGGACATGAAACCTGCTTGCCGTGGTTGGCGGGAAGTGGAGAGGGCGAGCGGGTCGCCGGTGAGGTCTTCAGGTGAGCCGTGGCGGTCGGAGGTGGGGCTTTCTGATTGATCCCGCGCTGAGGAGAAGGAGGCTTGGCGGTTCGGGGATGAGGGCGGAGAGATCGGACGGCCGGTACTTCCATTCAAAGGATTGCTGCCGGGAGGTGCGAGTTTAAAGATGTGGACGGTCTCTGTCGCGGAAGAAACACAGAGGAGTGTAGAGGTCGCGTTGAAGCTCATGCAGTATATCCTTGCTGGCATGCTTCCTCGTCGAAATTGGAATAGCTTCTTCCCATCTGGTATTGAAAAGACGCGGATCACTGTGCCTTTTTCTGAAGATGTTGCCATCATGGTGCCATCGTTGTTGAGCGCGATGTACGACAAGGGTGCCTGATGCGCCTGGATTACTGTGACTTCCTCCATCTTGTTGAGATCGTATAACAGGACATCTCCGTTTATCGGCTCTTTCACGATCGATTTCGGTACGTGTGAGGATTGTGTATGAGGATTCGGGGCGCTCTTTGAGTAATGCGGGAGGGCAAGGTAGTTGTTCTCGGAGTTGGGCGATATCGCGCAGATGCCTCCTGGATTAAGTGGTGTAGCTTGTTGGTGCAGCATCTTCATGTTGCTGATGTCGTAGATGAATGCGACCTCTTCCAGCATGACGATCAGTCGTTTCCGATTCATCTTGACAGCCACGACCATTCCGTGGAATGTCAGCTCGCATATTGTCGAGTGTTTTTGTGTTCGCTGGGATGGTTGTTAGACGAATGTCTTTTGTACCCTTCCTCAGTCCTTCTTCCTCACCTTCGTGTTGACTATCCGTAGTAATCGCGGTGTGAGGATCATGGCGACGAGCGAGGTGGAGAAGAGCTGCTCGACGAGAGAGATGTCCTCTTCATGGGAGTAATTCGTGAGTTCGAAGGGATCGGTGCTGTACACTCGCAAGCCTCTCGTGGTCGCTACGAAGACTTCTCAGCTCTTGCGTGTGCGCTGAATGGATATCCGTGGCATCGTACCGACTGCCAGCAGGCTGTGGTCCTGGTTAAAGGTGACATAGTTGAGCCCGGCCATCGCAAAGGGCGTGCTATCGCGGAGGCGGGTTCATACGGTGGGCAGCTCGAAAA
The DNA here is from genome assembly GCF_000219625.1 of Zymoseptoria tritici IPO323. Taxonomy (NCBI): domain Eukaryota; kingdom Fungi; phylum Ascomycota; class Dothideomycetes; order Mycosphaerellales; family Mycosphaerellaceae; genus Zymoseptoria; species Zymoseptoria tritici. The sequence goes on along the minus strand of NC_018210.1, from coordinate 836,833 downwards.
GTTGGAGGTACCTTAGTTGTGAGGTACACGGTTCGTGATCAAGGTACGATGTCGCACTGGTCAGTTGTATGTTTCGTGGTCACGTTCCATATGTCATATCGCAGGTCGTGACCTCCAGTCAAGCAACTCAAGCTAAGGTATGTCCGATCCCCGCAATAAGCGGAACGGACCTTACCGCTGTCGACGAGCTAGCTAGGAACATTTTAGGATATATTACGTCGCTTTTAGGGTTAGGGTTTGGGTAGCAGGCACAGCACGAACTCGAGCAACGTAAGACTCAAGGCGCATGGGAAGAAGCAAAGGGCACAGGAGAAACGGAGCGATGAAGTGTAGATGCAGCGGACGTAGGCCATCGTTCAGACTCTTTGACGGGCAGTCTATTCAACCCTGCTGCGGTTGGTCAACCATGTAGCGTCCATGGTTGTCCATCTCCCTCCCGTCAAGTCGACACCTTGGACTGACTTGCAGGATTTCATGCTCGTGGGTGGAGTTACGACTTGTTGAGCCTGCTCAAGTCAACGAGTGATCCATGCTTGTCACTGTCATCATCAACCCAGCCAGCCATCACCGTTAGGAATCATCATTGTGGCCATCATCGCCATCATCGTCAATCATTAACGATATGATCACGGTACAGGTCATGGCCTTGAAGCAAGATCGGTGCCCGACTCTTCAGGCAGTATAGCGACCTCTTCGACTTGCCGTCCTTTCGAGTCAACGTGTAGTCGTGGGGTCGTAAGGTCGTGAGCAGATCGTGACGGGGTCGTGAGGTTGTGAGGTCGTCAACTCCTGCCTCATCATCAACGATAGCATGGAAATCCTCTTTCAAAATGGTTCCGGCGATTGCGTCGCCCTCATGGCCAATTCGATACAGTTGCAAAGAAAGTTTAGACAGATTGCGCGATAGACGATAGAGTTGTCCCACAAATACTCGGAACGGGCCTCCCCGATTGTGTCTAAAAATGGAATTTATGGAAGCGCACTTGCAGCTGGAGGTAGGGCAGAGCAGCCGGAGGACTTTGATCGGAGAGCCGAACGTGTTGGGCAGATGACATGACATGACAGGAGAAGTCATTCTCGCCTGCTGCTCGATACCAAGGCTCGCTTCAGTACCTCATCCTCGCTTTCACTCAACAGCCCTCGCAGTATCTCAACGTCATCACCTCCTCATGCTGGTCCATCGTCTATTCTGGCCGATCCAATCTTATTTCCGTCCTGCTGGCCCAATATAACTACCGCGAGGGATCGCCTGTCATGGGCGCCAACGACAGGAATGACACTTCTCCACAGACCGAGTCAAGTTACGCCGGTAACAAACACGACAATGCCATAAATCCGGAAAAGGCTCTGCGACTACTTGGAATACGAACCGACTCACCTTCAAGCATGGCCGCCGACACGGAAGCAGATGACATGGACGCCGCTCACTTGGACAATCGCTCGGCCGGGAAGATGCTTCAGGCCGAGAAATTTCTGGGGACCGCCGTGCAAGTGAAGCGTAGTAGCAGCGTCCCAATGATGAACGGGAAACAGACTTCCAAGCCTGTGATTGATCCCGCAAAGCAACATCGAGATGAGCTTATCATGGACACGAACAAGAGCAGCATCGTCTCGAAGCGTTCGGTCGAGAAGCTGTACTACGCTGGTCAACCTGAGTACTTCCGCTACTTTGTGAACAAGTTTAAACGTCGTTCGCCGTTGATCAATCGAGGATACTGGCTGCGGATGAAGGCGATTGAGTATGGCGTTTCTCGATTCCTATCAGAGCGAACGGCGAAGAAGAAGATTGTGATCAATCTTGGATGTGGATAGTACGTATCTTGGTCATGTTCCAAAGGAAGAGTGCTAACAGAACGCAGTGACCCTTTACCGTGGCTGTTTCTGGGCAAGCAACCGCAACTTTGCCAAAACACCGTCTTTGTCGATGTCGACTACCCAGAGCTGATGCAGCAGAAGCTTTCTGTCATTGACAAGACTGAGCAACTGAAAGAACTTTTACCAAAATTCACCAGGACAGGCAAAGAGAGCGGCCTGCTGGCCTCCAGCGATCCATACGTTGCTATCGGATGCGATTTGATCAACCTCAGTCCTCTCCAAGAAATCTTGCAAGATCACCTGCAGGCCGGAAGTGGATCTGTAGCGATTCTGTTCACGTCAGAAGTGTCTACAGCATACATGGAACGTGAAGCTTCTCAGGCAGTGTTCCAATGGGCGGCGACATTTGATGATGTTCGATTTTGCCTTCTAGAGCAGCATCTCCCGGACGGACCGGACCATCCCTTCGCAGCAACAATGCTGGCGCACTTCGATAAGCTAAGGACACCCTTACGTGCGGCAGGGACAATGGAGGAGATGAAAGCAAGATTTGTATCTGCCGGCTTCCCCGAATCTGGCACGGACATTCGCTCTCTGTGGGAGCTCTGGTCGGACCCGACATTTCTCAGCGCGGAAGAGAGGCGGGCACTCGATCGTGTCGAACCTTTCGACGAATGGGAAGAGTTTGCTCTCTTCGGCTCTCACTATTTTCTCCTCGTTGCCGAGAAGGAGCCCAACAAGAACTACTCTCAAACGTCCGTACATCGCGCATCGAGAGCATCGTTCTTCGCGGGCTCCTCACGAGCATCTATGGTATCAAGCCCTTCATCAGATCGTCCTGATGTCCCGCAATACCACTTCACCGCAAGTGATGTGGTCGACGCACACGAGATTCTGGAGCCACACGACTATCGACGCTTCACAGCAATCATTCCGCCAGCATTTGCGGAGTCCTCGGATGGCTCTGTCGGACTACACGGCGGTATGGGTACCCAAGAAAGACTCTCCAGCTGTAATACGTACTCCTCCTTCGAGGCAGGGCACGCTCTTGAGCCAATCATTGGACCTCCAATCCGCAATGGTATCATGTGTCATGCGGTCACAAAACTCGGTAGTACTTCGAATTGTGTTCTGACAGGCGGTCGGACATCTCCAGACAAGGCGAGTGCAGAGTCCTGGCTAAGATTGGATGGGAAGTGGCGGAGGGTGCAGGACCTACCTACAGGCCGATTCAGACATTGTGCTGTTCCGCTGGTTCTACCGACGAATCCAAGACCTGCTCATACGGTCCTCATGTTCGGCGGAAAGACGGGCGATGGACAAGTTCTCGATGAGTGGCTTATCTGGACCGGTGAGACAGGCTGGCAGCAAGTCACCATGAAAGGAGAGGAGAAGCCAGCTGCACGTTTCGGCGCCACGATGATCACGGATAGCCGAGAGGGCACTTCAGGCGTACTCATCGGTGGTATGACTAGTGCTGGACGAGTGCTGAATGATTTCTGGCACTGGAATCTGGAGCGTGATATGACTTTGACTTGTCGAAATGTCACCACTCGTGCGACAGCATTTCTAAAAGCTGACGCATGCATACTTGGTCGATTTGGAGCACAACTGGTCCGTTCGCCTCAAGGCATCCTCATGATAGGTGGCATCACAGGAGCAAGGATGCTCACACGGCAGGATGAAATCCTCAACATGAAGACGCTTCGACCACAGCCATTGGAGGGCTCAAGACCATTGTTCGTCGGGCACTCCGTTCAAGACGTAGACGACAGTATTCTCATACTCGGCGGCGGAGCGACATGCTTCTCATTCGGCACATCCTGGAGTCGCAGCTGTCTCCTCAACCGCACACCACCCGACTCATTCCAAATGATCTGGCAACTCCAAACCACCCAAGAAGCCGGCAAGCCCACAGCAGAGCAAAGCAAGCCGTTCAACGAAACACCAAAAAACCCCAACCCATCCACGCAATCCCTCGCGCTCCCAATCCCCACACCCATCCCCGAACAAACCCTCACCTCCACCACCTCTTTCCCAACCATCATCTCCGCCTCCCGCCCCATAATCTTCAAATCCTGCGACCTCGGCCGCTGTACCTCCCTCTGGACAACCCCCTACCTCAAATCCGCCGTCGGCGCCACCCGCCCCGTCTCAATCCACTCCCCCACCACGCCCTCAACCTCAACCCTCTCCTTCGCCTCCAAGAATTTCACCTACACCACCCTCCCCTTCGGCGACTTCCTCGACGCCATCGACGCAGGCCAACACCTCTACCTCCGCTCCCTCTCCTCCACCTCCCCATCCACCCTCCCCACTCACCTCGCCACCGACTTCCCCGCTCTCGCTCCGGACTTCACTCTCCCCCCTCAACTCTCCCTCGCCATGGACTCCGCCCACTCGAGCCCGCTGCGAATCTCCGGCCCAGTCAACATCTGGCTGCACTTCGACATCCACGCGAACCTCCTCTGTCAAATCCGCGGCACGAAACGTCTCCTGCTCTTCCCTCCCTCCGACGTCTCTCACCTCGGCTTCCCTCCCAGCGCATCCTCTTCTCCCATCGACGTCTTCGCTTCCGACCCACCTTCCACCCTCGCGCAAACAACTCCGTATGAAGCGATCCTCCATCCCGGAGATGTCCTATTCGTACCACCCATGTGGCCGCACACGGCACAACCACTGACGGACACGAGTGTGGCGGTGAATGTTTTCTTCCGGAATTTGATGGAGAAGGGGTACGCGGCTGGGAAAGACGTTTACGGGAATCGGGATTTGGCGGCGTACGAAAAGGGGAGGAAAGATCTCGCAAAAATTATCAGAGCGTTCGATGGGCTTCCGGCGGAAGTCGCTGGGTTTTATCTGGAACGGTTGGGAACGGAATTGGTGGAGAAGGGCCAGGGATTGATGAGGAGTAGCGCTATTGGCGGCGGCGGAGGTGCGGCGGTGGGCGGTGCTAGCATTTCTGGCCCGCTGAGCGATGGAGGGAATGGTTCTGCTGGCCAGAACGGCGGAGGAGGAGGAGAGAATCTACATCGCACTTACGCTGAGCTGGGATGATTCCGCCTGATTATACGAAACGAATTCGAGGCCAGAAGAGTAGTAAATTGCACGGAAGATCTAGTTTTTGTCCAAATCTACAGTTTCCGTTTACTGATTCCACGGACGTCTCTATTCTCAGTCAATTTTGCACAACACGAACTGACATCGACATTATACTTAATAATAAGATTAGCATGGGGTTTTTTTTATAGTTTGTTTCGGGACTTGTAAAGTTTAGTAAGGACTTTTAACAAATATGATAGTCCACAACGCCTTTCCCCTCGAAACTAAGCAGGCCGACGACGGGAGTGAAGCCGCTACTTCAGGATTCCACTGTTCGCAAGAGAAAAAATGATTCGGCCAAGCCAAAACGAACGCGAAGGAAAACAGTAATCATTTCATAAAACTCATATCGAATAAAATCTCATCTCGCCCTTCATTTCCGTGCGCCTTTCATGCGCCATTCTTGAACCCATCTCGTTACACAGAAACAGCCCGACACGACGATCCAGAGAGAGGAAGAGAAAAAGACGACGTTGTCATCTCCCAGCTCTGCCAGCTCATCCATTGTCATTCCAGTCTCATCGCTCATAAATCATAAAACCCATGCGTGCCAGCCAGCATTCAACCAACATCCCGTCATAGAAATCCCGAATCGTCGATCCCAGATCAAGGAACAATATCGTCGTAAACATCGTAACAATCCTCAAACCTCCTTTTTCCGTCTCGCTCTTTCAGCATCCAGCCTCACATTCTCCCTCTCCTTCTCCTCCCTCTCCCGCCTGAACCTCACACGGAGAACCAACACCACCAGCGCCAGAAAACTCAACAAATTCGGCGCCGTCCACTTCGTCCACGTCCACGGTCCGTCGTACTCGGCTATGACAGCCTTTCTCAACAACCGGTCCAGCACGTACTGCTGCACCAGTAACACGATGAACAAGCCATCTTCCCAGTGCACCCGACCCCACACCCCTCCCCATCTCCTCGTCAACACACCAGGCTCAGGTTCCTACCCCTGCCTCGAATAAGGCCGATTCATAGCCGCAATCTCCCTCGCAATCTCCATCCACTCCAACTCCCTCCTCACCGGCTTCCCCCTCTTCTGACACTGCCATTCCTCCCACTTCAACAATTCATACGAAAACCTCAGATGCGGCTGGATAATCACATTCAGTCTCCTCGCTCTCACAAAACAGTACGCCCTTGGAAACGACAGGCCGAGTTCGTTCATCACCTCAGCGATGCAGATGGTCGCGGAGCGGGAGACGCCGACGCGGCAGTGGACGAGAGTTGCTGTTCCGGCTTTGCGGCCGTTGGCTGGGACGGGGGTGTTAGTAATGTGCGGACAATGAGTGGGGGGATGGGGAACGTACCGATGAACTCGAGGCAGCGTCCGAATTCCTCTGTTAATGGGTCGACGCCGTTGTCTTGGACTTTGTCCACGAACATTAGTCTGTCCTTTGGCCACGCCCCCTTCTCCTCTTCCGTCCAAGCGACTGGTTCACCTACACTCAACACCTGTCCGATTCTCAGCTCTTTCAGCAAGCCAGGGTTGTTCGCGTGTCCCAGATTGCCAAGGTACATATAATCCATAACTCTTGACGGCAAGGATCCATCCATCTTCTCCAACCACGCAGGGACAGGCGGACAGAGCGCGGAGATGGAGCCGGTGTGCTTCGGGGAAGCAGAGATGAGGCGTGGTTGAATAGCGCGGAGAAGAGCCACGTCCGAACCGTAGGCGAAGAAGTTTCGTTTCTTGTCGAGGTGGAGCTGCAGCCAGGCGGTGTGGACCGGGCAGGCGTTGGCATACATGTAGTATGCGAGAGCGAGGAGGGAAGACTCGGTGTAGCCGTCCGTGCAGTGAATGAGGATGGCTTTTGCCTTGTCGGAGGAGGAGGCAGATGGCGAGCAGTCTCGCATGAGTGTGTCGCCAGAAGCATCCAGGGGAGGAGAAGGAGTGAGTGTGAGTTTGCTGTCGCGGCGTTTCGACTGGAGGGAAGAGGAGGAGTCAGCGCCGGTAGCGAGTTTGTGGATCCATTCGCATGTCGCGACGAGGGAGTCGACTTCTGCCTGCGACCACGTTGGAGGCATGATGGATCCAGAGCCTGGAAATTCGAGTTGGTGGATGACATTTTCGTCCCATGCCGTGGATTCGTTCTTTTGTTGAAACAGCTCTTCCACCAGCGCGAAGGACTTGTTATCCGGCATCTGTGCAATGTCGCTGCATTCAATCAGGAGATCAAAATTCGGCATCTTCTCGTCGAGGTTCAGCTGTAAGCTTGGGTCGGGCGTGGGACCTAGCCAGACATTGGGCGCGATTTCGCTGGGTGCTGACATGGAGCACATTTCCAGTCTCTCCCAGTGAAAGAAGTCCATGACCTTGCCCGTCATGCATCCCTCCGAGTCGAGAGCGATCAAATCGGGAAAGTCGCATTCGATGAAGTTATACTCGTCTGTGAAAGTCAGCATGTCGTTCACATAACAATGCTCAACCTAACTCACCCTCCAGAATGAACGTGTTGAACAGCCGGCTGTTACTGCTCGATCCCTCCATCTTCCTCTGCCACGCAGTCTGCGCCAGCGCAACGCTCTTGGCCAATCTCACGACCTCCTCCCTCGGCGTGTTATCATCACCGTACACCACAATATCGCTCACAGTCGACATCTTACACGCCTGGATTTGGAAATTTCTCACGCTGAATCCCTCCCGAGGGTCAGGCTCAAGAAACTCCGGCTCCTCATTCTTGCTCTTGCCTGGTTGTGTTGGTCGCAGCAACTCTTCCGGTGCAATAGCGCCTTTCAATTTGCTGTATGAGAGGTCACCTCCCGCCTTGACCAAGGTTATCCCACGAATGCATCTCGGCGTCCTTCGCAACGACCTCTTCCTCGCGATGAAAAAGGCGAGTTGTAATTGATTGTCGGCGTGTAATCCGTGCAGCCATGGAAAGACCTGCTGCGGTGAAGGCAGCGGTTGCGATGAGATGTGATCCAACGCATGCGACAACTTCTCGGCGGTTATTGAGTAGACCGGCGGTTCATTGAAGAGTTTATCGGCGGCGTTGGGTGGGTGGATCAGCGAGGTTGTTTCGACGAGCGGACTAGGCGATGGCGGCGACGCGGGTGGAGTGTCTAGTTGACGACCGGCTGGACGCGGACCAGGCGAGCAGTAGGGAATGTGTTTATTCGGTACAGGAGCGGGTGTTCCTCGCTGGGAGGTGTTGATGGAAAGCTGTGGTGGGGTCGCGCTTCGTTCGGGCACCAAGGTGGGTCGCTGGACGATGGTGGCCATTACATCTGTTGAAGAGGTTCTGCCGTCCTGGGGTACTGAAACCGACAATCGTGAGAGTTCGAAGGAGGTACGGTAGCTGAATGAAAGATGGCAGAGGACGAGATCGATCAGACGTGACTCGTGGAGGGTGTGGTGAATGTTTGTGCAAGTCTGGTGGTCAAGAATGTGCCCATCAATCAACAATTGTGCTGCTTCCGTGCCAGACGTGTTTCAAGCGTTGACGCAATGAACGAAGCGCATGGGTTGGGGGGATTGTGGGACAGGGGAGAGACAAGACGCCTTGTCATCAATGGCAGGCAGTCAAGTCAGAGTGTCTGTAGGTGAGAGTTGGTTCACCAAGGTTGGACGTGAGAGAGAGTCGAGATTGAGATTCCCCTCTTCTCTTTAGGTGAGAGTGATGAGGCAGAGGGCGGGGTTGTTTGTACCACGAGAGCGGTGGTATGATGGGTGGTGGTGTTGATGGTGTTGATGGTGGTGGTGAAGAGGAAAGAGAGAGCAACGTCGACATCCCTTCCTCCCTGTCTCTCCTCTAACAGCTACTGACACCTCTGATTCCTCTTCCTCTTCCTCCCCACTCATCAATTCCATCCTTCCCTTTCCCCCACCCCAAAAACGATACCAGATACCTCCCCGTCTTGCCCGTCCCAGGTTCTCATCCGGGGTCCACTACTCAGCACCCCGCGTTTACCACTAGCGCCCGAGCCACCTGCACGAAACTGAGATGCATGCATCCTCTTTCTGTTGTGATTGGACTCAAGCTGAGTAGAAGAAGACCTCTGATTAGCAGGTATATATTGTTATGCAGAGAGAATCTTAAGTGTGAGATTCTTACTTTAGCTATCTGTATGTAGGAATGCCTTAGCACTAGTTACGTGCACTTTACTAATAGTTAGTCTAATAATCTATAACACTCCCCTATTAGCAGCTGCATTATTACGAGCTGTCTATTACCTAAATATAGCAGGTATTTACCTACTACGTAGCTAATGCTCGGCTTTAGCTTAATAAAAAGTATCTTCTTCTAGCTTTTTTATTCCTCTACTTTATAATCTATACCTCTTATCTATTTAGCTAATTTATTAGCTAATTTATTATCTATCCCTTATAGCTATTAATAACATAATTTATATTACTAGCTATAGCTTCTAGAAGAAGAGCAGCTTTCTCTGTCCCTAGGAAAACCTTCTAGCAAGTTATTAATAAAGCAAGAGCTATTAATAGTAGAGATCTCCTATAGATCTACAAAGATAGTTCTGTAGCATATTAGACTATATATTAACTTATTAGAGAAGAGATAAACAGACACTATAACAGAGTAAATGTTAGGGCTTAGGGTCCCTTCTCTTTTGTAGCTTGCTTTAATAGGTTTATAGCTAAGCTTAATAAGGATCTCCTTACTACAGACCTTATTAATATAGTAATAGAGGAGCTATATAACCTAAGGGAGTAGGCCTTCCTAGTAGAAAACTACCCTAGTCTAACAACTCCTAATCCTTAGGGATTTGTGTTATACTATAACTAGACTCCTCTTAGCTAAATGTTAAGCTCTAACAAGGCAGAGATAAAGTAGTAGTTAGTAGCATAGCATCCTATATATATTCTCCTTAAAATCCCTTCTTCCCTAATAGAAACTAATATTCTCCTAGGCTTTAAGTTAAGATTTTAGGGGAATTAGCTTAGTCTTTTAGTAGTAGTTCTAGGGGGGTAGGCTGCAGGTTCTAGGACATGCTCTAATGCTTTTAGGTTTTTATAGAAAAGTTTTCCTTTAGCTAGGTGTTTTTCTTATAGTTTCTTAGATGCTTTTGTAGAGGTATATAGTTGCCTCCTTTCCTTTATACAGATAAGAATAAAATAAGTGTTCTAAGTGTTATGCTTCTTAGTTTTGTAACAAATAAAATAGTATAATTCTAGGGAGGGAATCCTTCTTAGGTAGGAATGCAGGTACTAAGGCATAAATTTAAGAGCAATTTCCCTCTTCTTATTAAGGGCTAGTTAGTCTAGTAGTATAATTTCTAACTACAAATTAGAAGGTTACAAGTTTAATTCCTGTATTAGCCTCTTATTTCGTGCGACTATGTTAGGATGTGTTCCTCTTATGCTCGCACGAGATGCTCTTTTTAGTAGACGCCTATATTAGAGGATAGTGTTTAGGGATTTTGGTTTTGTTAGATAGTCTGCAAGCTGCATGTCTGTCCTTACAAACTTTACCTTAATACTCCCCTTATTATATTGCTCTCTGCAGTAATAGTTCCTAAGAGAGACATGTCTTAATCTTTTAGAGTTAGCATAGTTTTCCATAAGGCTAATAGCTAATTAATTGTCTACTTTAATAAGGATAGTAGAAATGCTTTTAGCCTAGGTAAAGGGCTAGAGCTTATTAATAAGATTCCTTACCTAATTTACTTCTCTTATTGCCTTAGTAAGAGAGAGGTACTCTGCCTTAGTGCTAGATAGCACTACTTCTTTCTACAGTTAAGATCTCTAGACAACTAGGCCTCCTACAATTTTAAAGAGCATTCCTAAGGTAGACCTAGATGTGCTAGGATTACTAGCAAAGTTAGAGTCTAAGAATGCTTTAATCTAAATTTGCTCCTTAGTTTTCCTATATATAAGGCACTTGTTAATTATGCCTGCAACATATCTCTAGATATGTTTAGCTACCTAAACATGCAAAGGTCCTAGGTTCTAAAGGAACCTTGTACAGTAGTTAATAGTAAAACTAATATCTAGTCTAGTATAGTTTAACAGATGTTGCAGTTCCCTAATAATCTTGTTAAAGAGATTATAGTTCTCCTTTGTTCCCTTATCCTAGAGGGGTTTAAGGAGGGTGTTAAGGGGGTACTTAACACTCTTTGCATTACTAAGACTATGTCCTTAAAGTTTGTCTCTAGAATAGTATTTCTAAGAGATAGACATAGAGCTATCTTTCCCTTCCTTTAGGTAAAGTTTAAGAAAGATATTAGTATTAACAACCTTAATTGTATACTTCTGCTCTAATCCCTTAATTAGCTTGTTAATCTTATAGTCTAACTGTTTAAAGATCTGGAAGTTATCTACATAAAGGAGAATAAGGATGCCTTTCCCTTAAAAGAGGCAAGCATTACTAATAGTTCTTAACAGACTAAGCTTTTAGAGAGTGTCTATAGCATCGTAGTATTAGAGAGCAGCTGCCTGCTTAAGCCTATATAGTCCTTTCTTAACATATATAATATACTTGTAGGCATCTTTCTTAAAGAGATAAGCTCCCTCTAGTAGCTTAATAAAGATCTGCTTATCTAGGTTTGGATTTAGGAATGCAGTCTTAATATTAACTTATCTCCTCTTCTAGCTAAAGTTAACTAAGAGGGACAGAAGTATTCTCCCTGTTGCAGCTCTTAGGGTAGGAGCAAAGGTATTAACATAGTTAAGTCCCTTCCTTTGTGTAAATCCCCTAGCTATCTATCTAGCCTTATACTTCTCTACAGTTCTATCTAGGAGCACCTTAATCTTAAAGACCTATTTCCCTATAAGAGGGACTCTCCCCTTAGGGAGGGTGCTAATAAGTTTCTATTTAAGGCATCCTGTAGACTTAAGTAACTTAGCTTCCTTAATAATAGCTTTCTCCTATTCCTTGTAGTTAGATCTAAAGAGAGCTTCCTTAACTGTCTTAGGATTAGACAGATTAGGATTTGTTGCTTTAAGTCCTATCTTCTAGATCTTACTGTAGTCTTTTCTTATAACTAATCTTCTACTTCTTAAGAGTCTAAATGTGCCTAAGCTTTTAGGACTTGCTTTATTACCTAATTTCTTAGGTCTCTTAGGGCTTCTCCCTACTTTCCTCTTTCCTATAATATAAATGTCTAGGAAGGGAGTTATAGTATAATCTTAGAGGTCTTCCCTTTTAGGGCAATCCTCTACTAATGCTTAATATTATAGCTATGTTAATAAGGCATTAGCCTGCTCCTAGAATCCCTTAGGACTTCCTTAGAATCCCTTAGGACTTCCTGTTTCCTTAGAAATATGCTCCCCCTAAGCTAGCTAGGAGGCTTCTTTATACTTAGTAGCCTCTAGCTAATTAGGCTTAGACTACTTATGTTAGTTATCCTAGGACTGTATATCCTAACCTAATATTTGCTCCCCCTAAGATATTAAAAGGGAGGCTTGGTTTCTCTCTTTCTATATAGTATTAAATATGTTCTCTACTTCTTAAAGATAAGAAGTAGTAAGAGGTTAGGCATCTTGCCCTTAGGCATCCTAGCCCTAATCTTAATCCTTAGTATAGATAGCATAGACTTCCTGTTCTATAGCAATAGGTTGTATTAGTTGTAGGAAACTCTCCCCCTAGAAGTCTAGGGCAGCAGGTATTATACTATATACCTTATCCTTATTATGTGTTATATAAGGAGAGGTTACAATCTTATACTAAAACCTAGCAAGGGTAGATAGTTTAAACTTCTAAACTATATAGTTAGTTAAAGTGTTCTCCTAGAATCCTAGATTCTAGTATTTCTCTACTTTAGGATAGAACTTCTATAAATTAGGTCTCCCCTAATTATGCAGATATGCTCTACATCTAAATCTCCTAACCTTTGTTAGATTAATATATAGAGTTCTAGCATTAAGATCTTAATTAAATTCCTAAAGAGGAATCTTGTTAGTTAACAGGCATACTAGCCTGTTAGTAAGGAAGATTGCATATGCAACTACAAAACTCTAGAGAGGGAGAGGTAGGCTAGAGTTAATTATTATTGCTCTTGCCTTATTAAGAATAACCTTGTTAGATAATTCTGCAATTCTATTCTGCTTAGGAGTATAGGGAGCTAAGAAATCCTATCTTAGTCCTTTATTCTTTGCAAATGTAATTAGATTATTGTTATTAAACTCTCCTCCTCTATCTAAGAACTAGATCTTAACTATCTTTTTGTACTAGTTAAATATCTTAGTAGTCCATTTCTTAATAATTTGTGCAGCTTGTAATTTAAGCTTGCAGAAGATAGCCTATCTCCTTCTTAACTTTGCATTAGTAATTATAAGGATGTACTTGCATCTAAAGATGTCTAGTAGAAAGATTAGTCCTATAATGTTAATATAGACCTTATCTAATAAGGATTAAGGTGTTAGTCTTAGAGTTCTTAACACTACTCTCTATAACCTTGCAAGCTTGCATAGCTTATAGTGCTTAAGTGTAGATGTGTTAATCTGCTTAAGTCCTTAGACTTAAGCCTTTGTTATACTAAGAATCTTGTTCCCTATATAGCCTAGTCTCTAGTGCTATCTTGTTGTATTAGCCTTAGGCATAGCAAAGGCTAGATAGGACATGTTCCTATTAGTTGTAGAAGCAACTTTAGTACTCCCCTTAGGGAGAGAGACAGTTGCATTCTAGAGGATTAGAACGTTATAAGTAGACTAAACCTTGCCTATCTTCTTATTATTCCTTAGAATGCATAAAGATAGCCTGTCTAGGTAGACCTTGCACTTTAGCCAGAGAGTCTTTGCTAAGATAAGGTTGTAATTAGAGTTAGGAGAGTATAACATATCTTGCAAGATAATGTTTAACTTATTTCCCTTGTACTTTATTATAATCCTTACACTTCCTAAGTATGTAACTGTACTTTGTCTAATAGCTTAAGAGAACCTAATTAGGGTTTCTAGGGGTTTAAGGTCTAAGAACTAGGACTTGTTATTAAAGAAGTAGTATAATATACTAGAATCCCAGACAATAGTGTTACTCCTTTGTATTCTAGCGGTAGTAATTGCTGCTCCTACAAATAAGCTGTCTAAATTAGAGCCTAAGCCTGCATTAGAAGAGGAGATAGGCTTAATTGCTATAGTACCCTTTCCTCCCTTCTTATTATGTCTCTTGCTCTTGTCTTAGGATTTCTTCTTGTCCTTATTAGATCCTCCTCTCCCTCTATGTACCTAGGACTTTAGGGCCTTATTAGGGTGCTTCTTAAAGCAGTCTACATTTATGTAGATATAATAGGTACACTTAGTACACTAATTATTATCTACTGCAGCACCCCTAAATCCTCCTGCTATCCTCTATGTCTGTAGAGGAGGTTCCTTAATTAATAAGGTAATTAGTTCTTTAAGAGTTGTGTTCTTAATATAATAGGATTGTCTCTAGCTTCTTAGGTATTCTAGATAGTAGAGGCCCTAGATAAAGAACAGCCTAATCTGCTTATTACTAAAGGTAAGCTTTAAGACTAGAATGCTCTTAGACCTAGAGTATTGTTCTGTTGCAGAGATGTACTTATAATACTACTTCTAGAAGTCCTTATAGTACTTCTAAGTATTTGTTCCTTAGATCTTAATATTGCTAATTCTAAGAATCCTTAGGCTGTTATAAATATTTATAGTTACAATAGGCCTGTAGGTAGCTGCAATAGTATTATATAGTTCCTTAGCTGTCTTCTCTATATCCCCAAAGTTAGGCCTTAGAGATTAGTTAATCCTTTTGCTAATAATCCCGTATGCAATTAGGTTATGCTTATGCCAGACTTAGAGAGGAGTTAGTCTTAGTCTACTAGTTAGAATAGGTTCTGTTACTAGAGTGTCCCCTCCTTCTTTTTAGGAAGGAGTTAGAGCCTAGGAGGATAAAGTAGTACTCTCCTTAGTTAGTAGAGAGGGATATCTAACTTTAATTCCTAGCTTTAGTTAGGCAGGGCACTAGGGAATGTTATAAAAGATATAGCCTAACACCTCCTTGTCTATAAGGGCTGCTTTAAGCATCCTTAACTAGTCTAAGAAGTTGCTTCCCTTTCTTAGGACTTTATTCTCCTTCGCAGTCTTAAACTTATTAGCCTGCATTACGGCTATTGTTATAACTAGCTCTTTCTCGGCTCGCTAGTTAACTGTCTAAATAGTATATAATAAGGTTCTAGTAGCTGCGCTTAGAACAGACAATTCTTCCTTAAGTATGCAGTAGTTACGCCGGGCTTATAACCTGTTGTAATTAGACTTAAGCTAAGTAGAAGAAGACCTCTAATTAGCAGGTATATATTGTTATGCAGAGAGAATCTTAAGTGTGAGATTCTTACTTCAGCTATCTGTGTGTAGGAATGCCTTAGCACTAGTCACGTGCACTTCACTAATGGTCAGTCTGATGATCCACAACACTTTCGCTGTCAATCGGACATCTTCGATCGGAAACATTGATGATGAGCTCAGCGGGAGCCTCATTCGCTCGACTACCGCCATCGACGCGATGTTGTCAAGTACTTACGACCATGGTACCACACGTACCACACTGAACGCTTCTACCCGGCGTGTACCTACACTCCAATACCCTCCTTCGTCGTCACACTGTGCCGCATTGTGCCGCATGTCATCCGTCGGGCGACGACTGCCGAGTGTTGCGTGATGAAACACCGCACACGGACACACTTCTCAAACACTCGACATGTCCACGCAGCACGTCGACATTGAACACCATCAGGGTCTTTGGTGCGGGACTCAAGACATGACTATCATGATGGCGGCCAAGCATCGCAGCCTCACGGGCTGTGCGGAGGTCTCGACCGCAGACGACCTATCGCCGATCTTCAAGAGCCTCCAATAGCTGCAGGACATGCATCCGTGGCTTGCATCTGGGCCACTCGCCCACCCAAGTAGCTGATTGAGAGCAGAGCAGATGGAAGAGGCTTCATCTCAAATGTCTGATCTCGATACGCAGCTCGAAATGGAGTCTCGCCCAGCTATATTACCGAGTATGTTATGGCGCAGCACAGTCGAGCTTGCATGTAG
This sequence comes from Zymoseptoria tritici IPO323, assembly GCF_000219625.1. Taxonomy (NCBI): domain Eukaryota; kingdom Fungi; phylum Ascomycota; class Dothideomycetes; order Mycosphaerellales; family Mycosphaerellaceae; genus Zymoseptoria; species Zymoseptoria tritici. Next base: position 820,962 of record NC_018210.1, on the reverse strand, counting down.
ACGGTGCGGCGACGGAGAGCTCGCGCCGTTTCGCTCCTGCTCACGTGTGTGCTTCGGCTTTTGATGCCGCCCTGAGATGACTTCCAGGTTGCTTCGAGTTGAAATCACTCTTTCCTGGTACCTTACCACTTCTCGCACCGCTGGCGGGTTACTGCCGGTCATGGCACACGCCCGCGACTACCAATCTCTTGACGCAACCAAGAAGGAGATCCGTTTGTTGCGTCTGCTGCCGGCACAGAACTGGCAAGACGAAGTGGTCATCAATCTCAAGACGGTCTCGTTTCTCGATGCTGAGCTAATATCTTTCGAAGCACTGTCCTACGTCTGGGGCAGCCCGCACGATCCAGGCACGATTCTTGTCCATGAGACTGGCGCAGTCATTCCCGCCACTCGCAACTTACTGGAAGCATTACGATATCTCCGCTCCGATTCGAACGCACAGAACATCTGGATGTGGATTGATGCAGTCTGCGTGAACCAACAAGATCTCGCCGAGCGTAGCGAACAAGTGCGATACATGGCGTCAATTTACACTAGAGCGACCAAAGTCATAGCCTGGCTAGGTCCGCACGATCATGATAGCAACCTTGCTTTCGATTGCCTCGAGAACATCAGTAACCATGTCACATACGACATCGTCCCTGGCGTCGCACCGAAACTCCACGCAAAGACCAGTGACCTGAGTTGGGTTGATGATCAGCGAAGTTCAATTAATAACGAGGTGCAATCTGCAGCCATCATTCGCTTTTTCCAGCGGAGTTGTGAGTACATGCTTGAAATAATATATGACGCTTCTAACGTAATCAGGGTTCTCGAGGCTATGGATCAGACAAGAGATTCTACTTGGCTTCGATCGTGCCGTCATGAGATGCGGCGACCGAACCATTCCTTGGTTGAATTTGCGCAGTGCCGTCGGCTACATCTATCGGAAGGGTCATGGTTCCTTCGAGTTGAACCAATGGGCCCGAGAAGAGTCATATGGCTACATATACTTTCTACGCAACGATCTCAACGTCGGCCTGCCTCAGCTCCTCCGGAATGGTAGGGCAGCCAAATGCAGCGATCAACGAGATAGAGTATACGCTACACTGTCCTTGAGCAGCGTCAACTACGGGATTGTGCCAGACTATACGAAGAGCGTGGCTCAGGTCTATGCTGAAGCGGCCCTGAGCGATATTCGCAGACACGAATCCCTGACCATTCTGACACATGTCGGAGCTCAAAGTGAAATACTGGCGGCCAGTGGTCTACCAACGTGGGCGCCAGACTGGTCAACATCTGTTCAAGCTGCACAGTTAAGCCCTCTCTGGCTAGGCCTTTCCGATCGATTTCTCCATCTTCAACACGACCGTGGAGTACTTCGCATTCAGGGGAGGATGGCGGGAAAGATCAAGGAGATCTCTCCTTGGCCCAACAAGCACGAGAGCGACATGGAAACCACAAAGTCCGCAATGAAGACCATGATCTTCGACTCTGTCGCAAAGGCAATCCGCGAGGGCGACGATGGCGTCCTGCGTCAACTCTGTCGAGTCCTGTGCTCCAACCGTTTCTCCGATAGCTTACCCGCCTGGGACTTCTACCCCAGCCATGCAGCAGCGGAGAGTGCCGTGCTCGCAACGCTTCATGCCCGAGAAACTCCGCAGGACAAATACCAGTCTTGGAGATTCTGGGCAGCGATCAGAAAAAACTGCAGAGGCCGCGCTCTTGCCCAGGGATCTGACAGTCGTCTGGGTCTTGTCCCGGCACACGCCCGCGTGGGCGACGTGTTCGCAACATTGATCGCCTGCCACCCGGCGATGATGCTACGCCCGGCCCCGAACAATGCATTCACTGTCGTCGGACCGGCATTCTACGACGGCGTCATGGAGGGTGAAGCATTGCTGGGTCCGCTTCCACATACCCACGAGAGCTGCATGGTTGGTGATTACAGCAGCGAACATGTGATGTTCAGACGCATTGAAACGGGACAGGTGGAGCACGACCCTCGGATCCCCGAAAAGTACGTGGCCGAGATGTCCTGCGACAGACGTATCTATGATTTGGAGGCGTTGGGGAGGGATAGAGTCATCAAGCTGGACCTCATCAATCTGATATAGCATCTCTGCTTCCAACTACCCCTTCTCCCTCTGCACATCCTCCTCCCGCTGCTCCGACCCCTTCTCCTCCACCGCAACTCCTCCATCTCCACCTCCACTGACAACCACCACATTCCCCCTCCCCACCTCCCCACCCCTCCTCCTCTCCCCCTCCAACTCCCTACACACCGGACTCCTACTCCTCAATAAACTTCCCCACCTCAAAAACCCCACCGGAATCCCACACATCACCAAACTCAGAAACCCCAGAAGGCTACACGCCCACCCGACACCCAAGTCCCGATACATCCTCCGCGCGGCAAAGGGTAGGACCACCCCACACGTACTCCTTGCCATACTCGTCGCGCCCAACGCGCTCGCCGACAGAACTCCATACGCGTCGACGATGTAATTTATCAGTCCGATGAAGACGAGCGTGAAACCTAGTCCGAAGGGGAGACCGCCGAGGGCAGGGACGATGTAGTGGATTGAAGCGCGCGCGGTCCAGCCGGTCCAGAAGAGGGAGAGGGGTATGAGGGGCGCGCCGAGGAGGGCGAGGGGGAGGCGTTGGGATTCTTGGAGGTGGGACCAGGGTGCGGAGCGGGATTTGGCGCGGGCGATGTAGGTGTCGTAGGAGAAGTTTAGGGGGAGGGCGAGGAGGGTGCCGAGGACCACTTGTGGGAGGAGTGGGGGTTAGTTGAGAGGGGAGAGGGGGGTCGGGTGGTGGGAGGGTGCTTACTGGGGAGGAAGGCGAGGCCGGTTTGGCCTTGGGTGAAATTGTAGATCGCTACATTGCTCGTCAGCTCCCGTATCCGATACGAATGCCGAGCAAGCAAGGGTTGATCGAAACTCACGAGGAAAAATCACCCCATAAGCCTGAAACAACATGAAAATCACGCCGTAAATCAACGACAAATACAAACACACCGCACTGACAATCGGTTCCGTGATTCCCATTCGTATGGGTCGACCGAGGACTTGCGTGACAAGCTGTCGCGGGGTGGTATGTTTCAACTCGAGGGGGGCGTAGATATTCGCGTCCGGGTCCTGGCGGCGTAGGTGCTTCGCTTGTGACATTAGTATTGCAGGACCGAAGGTCTCGGGGAGGAAGCTCAGCGGAAAAGCGGAGGTTGGGGCGAGGATGAGACCGAATCTGGAGGCAGGATTTGTTAGTTGAGGGATTGTTGGGCTGGTGGGTGAGAGTTGGGCTTGGTGAACGTACAGAAAGGGCCATCGCCAACTGTATTCTGCTAGGAGACCGCTCGGTACGGGTCCGAAACAGGGCCCTGCGCTGGCGACGACCATGAACCAGGCGATTGAGCGGCCTCTCCACATGGGGTCGTCGAGGACGTCGGCGAAGAGGCCGCCTGTGAGGGAGATGGGGGTTGCGCCGAAGAGGCCTGCAGTTCGGAGACCGTTAGTCTCGTGGCATTCATACGTTCTGTTACTGCCTTGTCCATATCATCGGTAGACATACCACTCAAGAACCTCATCACCACAAACATCCCCCAACTGTTCGCACCCGCACATCCCGCCATCGCTCCTGTGAAGGCCCAGAACGTCGAGATGATGATCCATCTCCGTCCATAGTTCTCACTCAGAGGAGCCCATAAGACCGGTCCGACGACGTAGCCGATTAGATAGACTGAGTTGGGGAGGACTAGTTGTAAGTCGTCTGTGACGTTGAAGTGGCGAGCCAGTTGAGGGGAAGCGAGAGATGGTAGAGAAGATGCGAGGGTCGAGTTGAGCACGACGAGGGTTCCGAGGGCTATGATCAGGCATTTCCGGGAGAAGGACCAGTTGTAGGGGTTGGATGGATCGTTGGGAGGGAAGGCGTGGATTGTGATATCCGAGGAGTCCTTGAGGGAAGACATTCTGGGCGGTGAGGAGGCGGATGATGGGTTGGGAGACATTCTTGCTGGATTCACATCTTTCTTTATAAGATGTGATATATTGAAGAGGCCTCGAAATGGGCTTGTCTGCAGAAGCTGGGATCCATGATCGATATGTTGTAGAGGAGAGGATGGCGAGGTGAGGTGTAGGAGGTATGCAAGAGGTGATCGTCGTTAAGCTTCTTCCTTTAACCGATATCTCCTCTCGTCCTCGGCTTGACTGCCGAGTAACCGTTCAGCTTGAGTATGTCCGTAGCTCGTCTGATCGACGTTGTCAACGAGGAACCGGTAGTATGTAGACCTGAGAGGGGATGATACAAGAGGCCTTCGACACCGCCGGCCGATGCTCTGCAATGCCGAGCGTATTCCTTGGAGCTGTGCGTCCCTTAGTAGGTACCTTACTGTTCCAGTAGCTTAGGTGCTGTTCTCGAACGTGAGTACGTGCAACGTGCAGAATTGATCGCGTTGATGATCTGTCCATTGTTATGAGAAGGCCACGCCAACTGGCGTCGAGCATGATCCTTGCCAGCTTACTAGAACTACCAGCTCGAGAGCTCGATTGTTCCACGACGTCGACATACTGCAGCCCTGCCTGTGCGTCGATGGCTTCAATCATGTCGAGCTCGCTTGCGCAATTAATACTTCTCCCGCAATCGCAAGGCCGTTTCATGCTCGAACTACCTTATCGTCGAAACGGACAGGAGTCTAAATCTAGTTGATATACCGGTCGATGCTGTCAGTCGTACTCGGGACTATAGCCCATGATCTCGGAGCGGTTGTTCTCGATGCGATTGGCAAACTTCCATTGTTCCTGATGCGAAGCGACCAATCTCCGTGGGGAAATGGCGACACATCCCTGCTCTCGATCGTCAAGCTTTCTCGGCTCCACTCCCTTGTTCCTTGGCGCGTGCGCGGCCGATGTCTCGATTGGGCCAACGGCAGGGAGCTGGTGCGCCACAATCTTTGAGAAGAAGAGGTCGAGATCGGACGGAACTACTGAGACCACATTTCACCATCTCACCACTTCTCTCTCCTTCTTCTTCTGTATTCCGACCTCACTGTCGCTGTATATCACCACAATGCTGGTACTGTAGACCAGTACTGCAGTGCCCCACTCTCGTTTGCACCACAACAACGACCCCTCGATTCCACGGACTAGTATGCTCCGCGACGCTCCTCAGCCCTATAGCTAATCAGCACAACAACGAGAACATCCTCAACGTGGCCTCTTCAACACAATAACGCGATCGTGCGCGACCGCTCCTCCCTGACCTGACGACATGGGCAAAAAGGACCACCAGTATGGCCTCGTCTTCGACGCAGGAAGCTCTGGCACCCGTGTCTACGTCTACTCCTGGCTCAAAGCTGCCGCCGCGCGCCGAAAGGCTGACCACGATGATCTCGAGCGACTTCCGGAAATCAAATCGAAGAACAAATGGGTGAAGAAAGTACATCCCGGGATATCAACATTCGGCGAGAAACCCGAATTGGTGGGGAGTGAGCATTTGAAGGCACTGGTAGAATTCGCGTTGGATATCGTGCCGAAGAAGGAGGTGGAGAATACGCCCGTTTTCCTGCTTGCGACGGCGGGTATGCGATTATTACCCAGTGATCAGAGATCTGCGGTATTGTCACATGTTTGCTCGTACTTTCAGCAGAATACAAAGTTCCTGCTACCGGATTGCGATGCGCATGTGCAGGTGATTCCAGGGGAGACGGAGGGATTATATGGATGGATTGCAGCGAATTATCTACTGGGAGGATTCGACTCTCCGGACGACCACGATCATGGAAAGGGACATCACACGTATGGATTTCTGGACATGGGTGGTGCGTCGGCGCAGATTGCGTTTGCACCTAATGCGACGGAGGCGGAGAAGCATGCGGAGGATTTGAAGTTGCTGAGGTTGAGAAAGGTGGATGGCACGGCGTTGGAGTACCGGGTATTTGTTACGACATGGTTGGGATTTGGAGCGAATGAGGCGAGGAGGAGATATGTCACGCATCTGCTGGAGGCATCACCCGACGCGCGCGAATTACCGGATCCGTGTCTTCCGGTGGGCATCACGATCAAGAAAACCGGAGAGGAGATTGAGCCTGGTTCGGAGGATTTGATATCTGGCAAAGAGCCGCATTTAATAGGGACGGGAGACTTCGCAGAATGTCTGAAGAGGACGTATCCATTGCTGGAGAAAGAGAAGGAGTGCACAGATGAGCCTTGTCTGCTGAATGGTATACATACACCTGCGATCGATTTTGGAGTCAACCACTTCGTTGGTGTATCCGAATACTGGCATACAACCCACGAGATCTTCGCCATGGCACACAAGGATAAAGCATACGACTTCCAGACCTACCAAAAGCAAGTTACAGAGTTCTGCTCGCGAGATTGGAAGAGCATCGAGAAGGACGTCGCGAAGCAGAAGTGGGGCCACAAAGTCGACGAGAAGACGGTGGAAGAAGTGTGCTTCAAAGCGAGTTGGCTCATCAGCATGCTCCATGAAGGTATCGGCGTTCCTCGAGTCGGCATCGAAGCGAGTGCAGGAGGATCCACCAACAAAACCACGAAAGTCATCGAAAAAGCAAAAGACCGCGGCTTCCTTGACCCCTTTCAAGCAGTCGACGAAATCGACGGCAAAGAAGTCAGCTGGACATTGGGCAAAATCATCCTCTACGCCTCTTCACAAATGCCCGCCGCAACAGGCGCCATGGCCGTTGGATTTGGCAGCAACGTCAAAGGCAACACCCTCCCCTCCGACTTCCAATTCCCCAGCGGCACGCGTCTAACATCGAACTCCTCCCTCCCATCCGCCTCCTCAGGCGACGACTGGCACGACCGCCTCCTCGCATCCTCCTACTCCCGCCAGATCCCCGGCATCCTCATCTTCCTCCTCATCCTCGCGCTAGCAGTCTACCTCTACTGCGGCCGCGAACGCCGCCTCTCCCTCTGGCACAAATTCACCGGCGGCCGCAAATCTCACCTCCATACCAGACGTCCCGGCGGCGGCGGCGGCGCCTTCCCCTCCCTCTCCAACAAACTCTTCGGCACCTCCCCCTCCTACGACCGTGTCCTCGAAGAAGCCGACCCGGACGACTTCGAACTCGCCCCCTACACTTCCCACTCCTCTTCTTCCTCTTTTGACGGCGCTGAACATCCCGACCCCACCCTCCTCGAATCCTCCCTTCGCACCGGCCGGACTTCCGGTCTCGCTACACCTGGTGGCGCACGCGGTCTTTCGCCTGACCAATTCCGCTCCAGTCCGAAGATTAAAGGTGGATACTTTGACGCTGCATCTGGTGCGCAGGTTCACTCTACGATTGGGGTGGCGATGACGCCGCCGCTGGGAGGGCCGGGTTCGCATGGATTGGGAATTTCGGCGTTTGAGAGGGGTGGATTGTTGTCGAGGAGTGAGAGTCGGGAATTTTTGAATGCGGGGCCGGGATCGGGATTGGGGAGTAGGTCAAGGAGTCGACGGACGAGTCCTACACGGCGGACGAGTCCGTTGACGCCGTTTAAGGAGAATTTGGAATAAGTGGTGGTTTTGACCGGTTTGCATTGGTCTTGACCGGTTTGCATTGGGCTTGTACAGATATTTTCTTGTTTGGATTTTTGAGCGATGGTGTTGGAGGCGTTTTTGAAGTCGTTCGCTAGGCGGGCCTTTAATGAGGTGCTAGCAATTTCGTTTTTTTCGATGGGACTTTCAATGGTGAGATGGATGGTTGGGAAGATGGAGAACTGTACGGATCAAAGGACTGGACGGAATAATGGAGGGATCGCGAGAGCGATGCAATGCAGTATTTTTGTATGCAAATCTCACACGCAAGGTCTTGATGGAAGTCGAACCTCTTTCGTGAAGCTTAGGTGCGTTTTGACCGAGTGTTGTTCGTCCTGCATGGACTGTGAGCAAGCGCTGCATATGTGTGCCTGAGGCTGCACAGCCAAATAAGACACCAACATCTTCACCCTCACGACTGCGTTGAAACGTACCTACACCAAAGTACTACGTTTTACGGGATGGCGGAGTCCATCCGAGCTGGTCTACAGCAGTCCCGTGATGACTGCTCTTATCGAAGATGAAGAGTGCTCTCTGAGCGGGACTCTGAAACGTGTGGAAGTGGAGGACTTCTTCCTGCGGACCTATCACAATGGCTTTGCTGCGGCGATGTGACATCGTCTGCCATCGCACCTGCGGGTCGTTGCCAGCGTCACCGTAAAAACCTCGCAAGAGCGATGATGTCCACTCTTAAGAAAAAGGCACAATCCATCATGGTACCTTACTTTTCACATTCCAGCCCTCCGTTCTGTGTGCGACTCGAGTCGTTCCCATCTGCACGGACGGAAAACGCAGGTGTGTTTCACAAACAAATCTTGGAAACGCCTTTGACAGCCGTTCCCTGAATCATGACGAGTTTGGTCAAAAGACAAACGAACGATTTCCTCCCTCGACATGGTCGGACCCAGGACTCTGGAACGCGCTCCATCATGAATCGGCTCTACTGGCTCGGCCGCATCGCAGTCGCAACGTGCTGCACTCTGGCATTGGTCCTGCTCGTGGTATGGCATCGAGAGTATATCCCTGCGGTCTGGCATGATGACCCTGACCCTGCCGAGCCTACCATTGCGCGGGAACCCTTCCACAAGCCTTTGCCTCACATCCGCCGCATTGCTTGTAAAGGACCACGAGGCTTGCGCTTGGATGACCGGGACTCTCGTGACCTACAGCGGCCTCTGAAAGCTCTGCCCGGAGCCCTGAATGTCACAATCTTCCCACGGCCGACAATCGGCTCATACGAAGAACTGGGACTGGAAAAGTCGTGGATGTCCTTTGCGCAGCGATATGGACCTTATGGCTATGGCGAGCAGGAGACCTCGTACGACTTTCCGAGAGTTAACTGGAACAAGGTCGATTGGGGCGCACTACAGACCGAGTGTTTGCAAGACAATGAGCGCATGTTTGGCGCATCGAACCAGAGCATTGGCGAGAATAGATTTCGACTTCGAAACGAAACCACTGCGCCCATCTTGCCTCCAACTTCGAGGACGGGCCGACATGCTATTGTAATGCGGACATGGAGTACTTACGTCTACAAAGATGAAGACTACTGGAATCTTCGCTCGATCATCAATGAAGCCAGTCTGGCGACTGGAGGAAAGTAAGTTTTGATACCTAATCACTCATGGTGAGGTCCATGCCCGCTGACGCAGACGACCTTCAGGTACAGCGTCATCTTGCTTGTTGATGTCAAGTGCAAAGGCTGCGAGACTATTCACAGCGACCCAAGCAAATACCAGCGGGTACTCGAGGAGTCAGTCCCGAAGGAATTCCGCAACATCGCAGTTCTTTTCCATCCGAAACTTCAAGAGAGCTGGTACGACAAGATCGGAGAGTATAAGTGAGCATTTCGAATATCTTGTCGACCGTCCAACAGAGCGTATTGACACAATTGCAGACCGTTCTGGCAGATCATGCAGCCTTTACAGCTGCTTGCGCACTTCTACAACGACTTCGATCATTACTGGCAATTCGAAATGGACACTCGCTTCACGGGCCACGTAGGCGATATGCTCGAGGCTTTCGATCGATTCGGGGCAGCGCAGCCGTACAAGCAAGCGCTGGAGAGGGCATCGTTCGCTTACGTTCCGAAAATCCACGGTACCTACGAAAAGTTCACCAAGGCCATCGACGAAGCGAGCAAAGGCAGTAGCTCAGTGTGGGGTCCGGTCAAAGTTAAGGACGTCACGCCCATCGGACCCACGCCGTTAATGCAGGATCCACGGAACGGCTCTTTGGAATGGCGAGTCGGAGAAGAAGCCGACCTCCTCGTACTCGGCCCCATCACCGACGTCCGTACCTCACACTGGCCATTCGGATACTGGCGTACAGGCGACCTCAAAGACTACGACAACCTCCCACGCTACCTGACAACCCCCGCACAAGCACGAGCATCCTGGGAACTACTCGAAGGCATCCACCGCGCACAACACGATCACGGCATAGCAGTAGCCAGCGAGTCCACCCTGCCCTCCTTCGCAGTATGGCTCGGTCTCAAAATCGTCTCACTTCCAATCCCCAAATTCCAATTCCCCGAACGAGACATCTTGGAACTGTCAAGCGTCATGAACGGCGAAGGCTACGGCGACGGGATCGCGAGAGGCATCGATTTGCCGTTCTTCGTTCGGCCGTTGACGTGGAGTTGGTGGAGCTCGCTGTGCGATCCGGTTTTCGAGCGGTGGATGGGACTGCAGCCGGAACATTTCAAGGGAGATGGTGGAGAGCATACGCACCCGGAGTATGTGGAGGTGCCGAATGAGCTGCCTTGGTTTATGGCGGAGGTGAATGGGACGGTTTATATGCCTGGGGTAAGTGGTCTTTTTTTTTGTGTGTGTTTAATTGATGTTGGAGTGGGTCGGTACTGACGGTTTGCGGTGTAGGTGTTAATGCATCCGAGGAAGAGTAATCACTACAGGGCGCCGGAGTGAGGTCTTTTCGAGCTTGTACAGAACAGCATCCTGCAGGCAGGCAGAGCATATGTGCAAGGATGTCTGCTTTGCCGCTTCAACAAGGTCCTATTCCGAATCAGCGGGAAGTTGCCTTCGATAAACGGCCATTGAAACTCAACGTTGGTCGGTCGTTGCTGTGGAGTTTACGCTCGTGGAGCCGACCTCAGATACTGACTTGTCGTCTTTGCTTGCAGCATTGGATTTGGAGTACTGCGTGCTTAGTACTTGTTGCTAGTACTCAACCGAAAACTTAGGCTCGCCGGTATGAAGGAGTGCTGGAAAGACAACTCCTATCGCCAAGACACTACGCCGGGAAGACCTGTTTCGTTGCACTCGTCGACCGTGCTTCCCTCGCTCATATCAGACCGACGGACGTACGTCGAGAAGGGTCATTGTATCTGAATGTGTCAAGGCTGCGATGCTCGACTACAAATAGCGGCATGCATACCATATCAGTCACAGGACATCCTCTCGCATCTGCCGAATTTGTGGTACAACCCTTCCGACCGTGTACACGCCGAACGAAAGCATGCGAAAAGGAATTGGATACAGACCTGGTCTTTTGCATGTGCAATATGGGAGCCTGTCGCTCGTTCGACGTTGGTTCTGGTCCGATCATCGCTTCGAGCTTCCTATCGAAATATGAGGTGGAGCAGAGGGAACAGGTGCGACGGCATCACGGTTGCTCGAGGATGTCGACCTCTTCGTGTTACTTCGTTATTTCTCTTGTCAAGGGTGAGAAAAGCAGTGAAAGCTTGGCAGTGTAGTTCTATGTAACTTGAGGAATCATTCTGAACCTTCGCTTCGCCTGCTCATAGCTTGAGGTCACCACAGGTCAAGGCTCCGTCCATGCTATGACCTCGGTGCCGGAATATCCGCCTCCATCTGCTCCAGCAACGTTTCTCGCAAGCCGCCTCATACGGTATTCCTGACCTTGTCGAGGAATGGCGTGAGGTGAGATTTGAATGACAAGGTTTCTTATCTCCGAACATCGGAGGTCGAGGTGACTTCACACCGACAAATGTTTTGAGTATCAAGACAACTACTTTTCCTCACTCGATACATATTGTTTTACCTATTTCACACTTTCAATTGACATTGCTATCTGCCTAGGCTTCCCGAACAATAGACCTATCTCGTCCGCTTCGTCAAGGCCTCCGACGCCCGCGGCGTACCAGCATCTCGAGCTTTCTCAATCCTCCTCCCACGAGAATGCAACCATCCCTCCGAATCGCGGTTCTCGAGTGCGACACGCCAATCGGCCGCACAAAAGAGAAATACGGTGGTTACGGTAACCTCTTCAAAGAGCTCCTCGAAAACGGCGCGAAAGAAGTGAACGCCCAACACCCACCCGAGCTAGACATCCGCAAATACGACGTTGTCAACCACGAAGTATACCCCGAGCTCGACGATGTAGACGCCATACTTCTCACAGGAAGCAAATACAACTCCTTCGACAACGACCCATGGATTTTGAAATTGGTCGAGTTCACACGCAAAGTGCTGGCGCAGAAACGTGTGCGGTTGATCGGAGTATGTTTCGGACATCAGATTATCGGCAGGGCGATGGATGTCAAAGTCGACCGGAGTGATCGCGGATGGGAAGTGAGTGTGGTGAATGTCAAGATGACTGATAAGGGGAGGGAGTTGTTTGGTATCAAAGAGGGACAAGAGCTGGCGATACATCAGATGCACCGCGACATTGTCTACACTTACCCGCCATCTGTCGAGCCGCTGGGACAAACAGATCGGTGTGATGTGCAGGGCATGTACGAGAAGGGCAGACTTGTCACGGTGCAGGGCCATCCAGAGTTCACGGGTGATATCGTGGAGGAGCTGTTGCAGAGTCGGCACAAGCAGGGCATTTTCGATGACAAGATGTTTGAGGAGGGAATGGAGAGGGTGAGGAGACCGCATGATGGTGTCAAGGTCGGAGCGGCATTTTTGAGGTTTCTGTTGGAGGACTAAGGTCGCAACAGTTAAAACACGATGGAATGATAGAAAGACAACATCCAAAGGACCGCTCCGTTCCCTAGGCAATTTCCGTACACTCTCCATACTCTCGAAAGCCGGTGTGCTCTGGCGAAATACTCGTCGCGAGACCTGGAACTACTACCATCGCAGCATACGAAGGGTCGATCTGGAGCTGAAGCTGGGAGTGGAGGCAATGCACATCCAAACGCAGCTGCTCGGGACAAATGCTTTCCGGTACCACCTCGTGCAGTATCCATGGTCCAGTTGTCATGAGCCTCGTCAATAGCGGTCTAACGCAACCCGCCAGTTGGTGCAAGACCGACACACCGTCCCACTGAGCTACTAGCTCTAGACAAACGGCCGCAGCCGAGTACCATTCGATGACAGCCTCCACGATCGAATAGCACACACGGAGAGCTCTGCTCCAGCTCGAGCATCCGCACTCAAGGATGTTCGTGATCTGGGTGATGGCGTTGATATTCATCGACATGACTTCATGGAGTTCCTTGGCCGGCTGAAAAGAGGGACTCTCCGGAGTAGCCGTGCACGTCGTTCTTGGGACATGCGTTGCAGCTAGAAGACAGACCGCCTGTGCCATACAGTCCAGAGAGTCACCGCGCGGAAGAATTATGCTCTGACATTTGCTGACATCTGATGATGAGTTACTGCAACTCGTCAATATCCAGATGCTCCTCACATTCGCGGCTGTCATCTTCATCCGGCCACTAACCTGCTCAATGATGCATTGTCTTCCATCCAAGTCGTCATCGCGTCTGCTATGTCGCCTGTGGCCATCCTGGGCTCCGCACCGCAAGGGACATGGAGATGCGAATCGCACGGGTCGCTGGGCAATGTGGGACTCATATGCGCACTGTTCATTGCATCTTTGCTCCTCTGGCCTTGTTTGCTATAGCCATACTCGCACACCAGACCCTTCTTTCCGCACGCATCACATTGCGGGCGCTGCTTGCCGCAGCGAACCTTCCAAGACTTGCAACGATCGCAGGTTGTTCGAAGACCCCGCACTGACTGCCCAGGATCCTCCATGGCCAGCGATCGGATTCGTGGTGGGAACGTCAGGTGGAGGACATTCTCTCCCTCGCTTGTAGGAGGTACTCTCGAGCCATGATCTGAAACCCCCTTACGCTTGAAGAACGAAATCTGCTGCAGTGCCACGCTGTGTTAAGCGCCGGGAACCTGGATGGTGTCGTTGATGCTCCTGTGTGCGTTGTCTTCCTCGACTACATCCTGCTGCCGACTCTGTGAACTTTCGCTCAAAGTCCCTTGCATGCCGGCATTTCTTTGCAGTCATAAGCGCTTCGAAGCCTCATGACCCCCACACCTTCCCTGGATCCGTCAATTGGCGCAGGCCAGGTTCTGGGTTGTCCCTCGAGCTTCTCAAGCATTGGCTGGGGAGCATCGGCTGTGAAGCATCTTATTACTGTGCCTCCTGAGCGCATTTCCCACGCCCTGCACAAGGACGACTTGCGTAAAGTTGCATCCTCCGTTCATATGTACAGTCCGCTCTCATCTCCAGACGACGACGCCCCAATCAGCCCCTGAGGTAGAACAGATGTATTCAGCATCTGGCACACATCTCGCGGAGACACCAGGACGAGCTCGACCACCCGTATTCCCCCACGCGCGAGGACAGGGGGGTACCTGTATGCGCAGGGCACCTTGCATCTTTTGTGTGACCGGCTGAGGCTCGGTAAAGCGTCTGCAATCCTTTCGGCGAAGTCTAAAGTCACGACGACCTTGGCGAATCCTCCTTCCTCCCAAATGCGGATCACTACCCAGCATCGGTGCCTGTTTGTGCAGCTTAATCGGGCGGCCGGCAGGATTTGGGCGCTCGGCTCGGCGAGGTTCACGACGCGTGATTTCTTGGTCCAGCCCTGGTCGTGGAAAGTGCTCACTTTCTGGACAACGGGTAGCGCTCGTCGGCGAGGTCCAGACCTTGAGCTCGGTGAAGTCTCCTGCTCGCAAGGTGCAGGACGTCTCTTGCAGAGAGAGAGAGAGAGAGAGAGAGAGAGGTGTCTGATTTCGACTCTATAAGTATTGCCCTGCGAGCGCTCTTCGTCCACCAGACAGCCCTTACCACCTTCACCACAAGTTCAATCCAACCAAGCCCTCCGATTACGCTTCTGCAGCCTACCAGCAACGATGCAGATCACGAACACCTTCCTCTCCCTCATCATGGTGGTCACCTACGCTGCCGCAAACCCCGTTCCAGATGCCGTCAACGATGTCAGCCTCGCGCCCCGCGCTCATATCATCTTCGACGGCGACCATGTCCAGCTGGTGGATGACGCCGCTACGGATGCTCCTGTGAAGCGCCAAAACATCAATCGCGCGGACGTCACTGCGTGGAGTGGCGATGCCTGCGACGGCTCATCGGATCGCTACACAGTCATCAATCAGGGAGATCGCTGCATCCAGGTCACAAACAAACGGTCCATCACCCATGACGGAAGGTAAGAGACCCCCTTCCTTCTTCATACGAAGCTGTGCTGATCAACCTACAGTGGGTGCACTGTGAAGACACACAGCGGTACCGATTGCCGGGGCTCTCAAGCTACCATTGGGCGCAACAACGGATGCAATTCGGTTCTTTACGCTTCGATATCGATCACGTGCTAGGCAGCTCTGTCGGGTCTCGTGCTGGCACAAGAGCCAGAACGATCCGACCCCGGACGGACAAGAAGAAGGTGATGCTTAGCAGGACCATCTTTGCTGTAGCCGAAGTTCGCGCATGTTCTTCATACATTCGAGGGGGCCGACGAACCAATACATGTTTTCGCCAGTGCCGAGAGAGTGTGTGTGGTGATGATCAATAATCAGTCCCGCTGCGAGTGAAGTTCCCTCAGTCCCAAATGTTGGCGTTGCGACAAGTATGTCGCTCAATGAGTACATCTGCTCGCTTTCATCGGAACTCTTCCCTCCATTCCCATCACTGTAGCAGAGCCCTCTTAGGCCATTCCCGAACCCACTCCTCCAACTGCGCTACGACCTCATTTTGCACCTGTCTCAGACGCGGACTCGCGTTTCCATTCGCTGTGGACAAATCACTGCAATGAAATCCACCTGGCACGACCTTGACCGGGATCTGTGGAGTATCTTGTAGCGGCCCACCAGGTCGCTGATCTGAGGACACGCCACCTGCTCTCCACATATCGTATTCACCGTTCACGTAGATAAGGCGGGTGGTGCCGCTCACGTCCCAGCCGCCGGTGTAGGCGTTGACGTCCTCTGCGGTTAGGCCCTTTGCAATGCCGTACGTCTCTCCGTTGGGTCCGGGGGGAAAGTACTTGGCGCAGAAGCTCGTCAGGCGGTGTTCAACTGTGATCAAACGCGAGAGGAGAGACGGTATGCCCGGAGGCGCGCCGACCTGGAAATTCTCGTCCGGCCAGCTACACTGCATCCACGAGTATGAAATATCGTCTGCGAGGCTCAGAGACCTGTCTGTTATTGGTCCGGTCTCGGTTGTGTCGAAGCAGTCGAAGTTGGTAGTATCCGGAGTGCAGCCGGTTTCGCTCTTAGCTTCATTTGCACCAAGCTCATGCCACCACTTGGCATAGCCATCGAGAGCTGCTTCGACGCCGACGGGTCCAGCGGTCGACGAACTGGACTTGTTGACGGCATTCTCGACGTAGTCGCACCAGACGAGGAATTTAGCCCTCGGGGCGCCCTCTTTGGCCTCGCTGGCGATATCCCTTTGGAACCACAGCGAAGGCGCCCTCGCAAGAGCGTACATAAAGTCGACGCTGTCTATCTTGGCCGGGAAGTCGAAACGAGCTTTCAAATCGGCAATGTTCTGTTCGGAGCCGTGAATAAGAATTTCGTCCATGTGGTCAATGACGGCCGTGACGTCGTCCCGGCAGTCTTGCGGCATGTTCTGCTTGACCGGCTCAAAGAACTGCCAGAAGGCGGCGGTCTGGTGCACCACTGAGCTAGAAGCGTAGTATGCCCAGAAGGTGTCCGGAAAGAGCTTTGCCGTCCAGGCGGCCAGAGATCCGGCATATGATCCCCCCATCAATACCCATGGCACATCTGCAGCGTTGCTGGCGCAGCCGGCGTCTCTAGCAAAAGGCAGTTCGACGGTGCGGGCGAAGTACGAAAGGTCTTTGAGCGAGTCCTCCAAGGTCAGGTACTTCATGTTGGCAGTCGTCAGGCTGTCCACCGGAATCGACTGGCCGAAGTATCTGTGCTCCACGAGAATTGCGGCAGCGCCAATCGCTTTTGCTGTAACCCCGACCATGCTTCTGTTGGTCAGGCCATTGATGTAGTATGTCGCATCAGTCTCGCCATAGGTCGTCAAAACGATAGGCGAACCAGGGCCCTTCCAGTAAGTTGTGTCGAACCAATATCGAATGGCAAAGGTGCCTTTGCTGGGATCATTGTGATCAAGAGGTTGCTGAAATTCGGCCTGCTGGATGTTGGGATATCCTTTCACTGGACCAGTGTCCCTCGCCACATTCTTCAAGACGTTTGGAAGGCTGTTGACCCGCGCGGCACCCAGCATCGAGCTCCGTAAGGCGAATGCCTCGGCCGCGAAGGCGGCGAAAACGAGGAAGAAGTGCATTGCGTGTTGGACAGAGAGGCACAGAGAGAGAAAAAGGGAAAGGAAGAAGTGAAGCCTCAAAAGCGCATTGCATCTTTTCAGGAAGGGAGGACCAAAATCTGAGTCTGACACGGGCAGATTGCAAGATTAGTATTAGATAACTTCCACCAATGCGTGCACCTGATGAAGCGTGTTGAGAACCACCAGGCCATACGGTCATCTCATTTCGGTGGTAGGGATGTTGATACCTCCATGTCACCGAGACAAAAGTCGGTTGCAAACAGCAGGATGCTCAGATCTCGAAGTCTTGCATCAAGATCAATACGAGAGACTCCAGAAGTGTTTGAGCAATGTGGCACATCGATGCTTTACAATGATGGGCATTGGAAGCAGCGGCGGTGCTCTGGTCTGCAAGGTTCTGTAGGTTCGTCTGGCAATCCCAGTCGCAGAACACAAGGGTGCAGTTCAGGAGCCGAAAAGGATGAAGTGACAAGCATGTTCTTTGGGGCGCTTCCTGCTCCACGAGTTCGATGAGGCGCGTGCCCCCCGGCGGTGTCAGTCTCTCGTGTTGAAGGATGAAAGTCGAGTGAGAGAAAGATGGGAATGTGGACGTAAATTCACCGCATGACTAAGTAGTTCCACGTCATGCCTCAGGCATCTAGATCACTGTTCGTACAATACCAAGCACATCACACTCTGTCTTCGCACGGTGATCATGTATGTTTCTGTATATGCTTTATGGTTCTTCCTCGTATATGCCGATGGCTTAATAAGGACTTCTGCCTCCATATACTCTGACTGGTCATCAACATCGAGCTGGATTCCGTCTCTGGAGCGAGACCCTCCTCCGTGAGACCATCACCATCGCCTGCGGCCTAAGTTTCGCTACATCAGAAGCGCCAATACTAAAGCAGCTGCGGCAGCTCCGAATCCGCCTCCCACTGCTCTCACAACTCCAGCACCGCCTTTCTTCGTCGCCGACGGCTTCGGTCCATCGGTACTCGTGGAGGTCGCACTCGCCGTCTCCAATCCATCGCCATTCTTGCCCGGGCTGTTAGCTCCCTCCTGAATGGTGATCTCCAAGTTCTCGACCTCGCTTCCATCCGACTTGTACACCTTGACAGTGACAGCCGTGTCCCTGACTTCCACGATCTTGCCCTTGGGTGGGTTCTTGATGCCATTCTTGATGAGAGCGTCCGCACCGGAGGGAGGTTCCGGGATATCGAAATTTGAGCTGAAACCGTCGTTGGAGATCAAGATCTTCGAGCACTTTCGCGGCTTGAGGTTGGTGGCTGTGTCGTTTTGCGTTGTGATCTGGGTGATGTTGAGCTTGTTGTATTGTTCTTGCAGGCGGTCGAAGTCGGCGAGGAGCTTGAGGGAGCCGTCTTCTTCGGTTTGGACGAGACCATAGTCTGGAAGAGAAGGGCGGAAGTGTCAGCGATGGCTCGGATGCAACAGGAGCAGAGGCAGAGGCAGAGCTGCCAGCATAGTCCGAAGGACAATTCGCGGACCGCTGGCAGGCCTTCTGTCCTTTGATTCCCTTACCGGCTTGTGATTGGGTCCACTCATACACAAGTCCACCGGAGAGAGCTGCCTAAGAAGGACATGAGGGTCAGCGATGCTGAAAAGACAAGGTGATATGAGCTAAGACATGAAATGGCTCGAGACAATCTCGGGCGCCGCATGCCTTGTACACTTCCTGAGACTTACCATCTGCGGTCCGTACAACGTCGGAATCTCCTGGAAAAGACGCGGACTCGGGGTATTGCATCCAAACTCGCTGAAGAAGACCGGGATAGTCGAATTGTTGAACCAGTCGGCCAAAACATTGTACTTCGAAATGGTGAAGCTCGAAGCGTCGCCGCACCAAGAGTACGAATTGAGACCAAAGAAGTCGGAGCGGGAATTGTCGCCGTCATTGTCGCACTCCAGGTAAGCCCAGGTATCGTGCAACACTTCTTGCACCTGCGCAGCGGAGTAGCCAACAGGGATCTTGCGCGACGCATGCGCGGCGATGTAATTCTTGAGATCGCGTTGCACGGCACGGATGTACGGAGGAGTTGGACCAGCGGTGGGAATGTCGTTGATGATCTCATTGCCAGCGAAGAATCCGAGAATGTTCGGGTAGTCTTTGAATGCTTCCACGATGCTGAAGATGCGGGTGAGATAGCTGGTGGTGTACGAGGCCTCGGGCTGGGAGCGGTCGAGAGACTCTCCCGCGAGTGGTGCGTTGACGTCGACGACCATGTAGATCCCGATCGCGTTGAAGATGGAGGCGCACTCGTCGTGGTTGAGGGTTGGATCGAGGTTGTACATGCGAATGGTGTTGATGCCGAGTCGCTGCATGAGAGCTGCATCGCGGAGGCAGATGGTCGAGTTGCTGAGAGGGTCGCCAGCGCCGGTACCGTAGCCTCCTTCACCGCCTGGCTGGTAGTCCACTGTTCGACCAGATGTCAGGGATTGGGGGCGTGGCCTGAATGGATGAACGATGTGTACCTCCGATCATCATGAATCGCTCTCCCGATTTCTGGATGAATTGCTGCTGCTGTACGCTGATCGGGTCGAGAGCAGTGGCAGCCGTAGCCAACAGCGAGCACACTGCAGCCAACACATTGAACTGATGTTGGTATCAGCATAAGTCTGACCTGAGTCTGACAGTCACCCTCCAAGAAGTCGCAAACTTACTCGTGTCATGATGTCGAGATCTCAGATCGAACCGTGTGGAGAACAAGCTTTCCAATGTCGTTGCGCAAGTGAATGAAAGTATTGTCAGTAAGGACAGTCGGCCGACGAAGTCGAATTGTGCACACAAGAAGAGAGTCGAGAACGGAACAAGGTGATCAACGAAGAGAGGAGGTCACGAACTTCTCACCGCGCGTCTCCCATGCAAACGCTGCAAGCACATCGGATCAAGCATCCCTGCCCTGTTTGGCAAGAGCACACCAACGCCAAGCCGAGAGATCTCTTATCTGTTTGTTCGCTTCCTTGCACGAACTCCACTGGGATCCGAAACTTTCGTGTTGATTTGGCGAGATACAAGGTCTCGTCAGAGTAAGACCGAGATTTGATGGCCCATCCTTGTACCACGTTGCGTCACTACAGCGATCTTACAGGTACCTATCGACGAACTCTTCCAGGACTCGGTAGCTTTAACAAACACTGTAGAGTACATTGGACTGGTTCATTCCATAATGTATACAATAGAACTTTTCTCCGACCGTCGTCGTTCCGTTCTGCCAGCTTAAGATACACTCCATCGTAAAGCCAACAGGGCAAAGAAATTCGTTATCAGCTCGACGCCATCAAACAACCCGACATACGAAAAGCCCAATCCACCAACACGAGCTCTCAACCTCACTCCCTCAACTGCGCCCTCAGTCCCACATTCTCCCTCTTCAACCTCATCGTCTCCCGCTTCAACATGCCCGCCTCCTCTTGCGCTTCCTTCAACTGCTTCTTCAATTCCTCCACCCCGTCCCCTCCCCTGACGACCTTCAACACCCGTCCCAACTCCTCGTTGAAGCGCGAATAGAGCGCCTCATTCTCGCCGTTCGCTTCTCGGTACAGCTCATCCAGCTTTTTGCATTTGTTCTCGGAGACGCTGAGAGAGGACTGCAAGTCCGTCTGGATGGCAGATATACGCTGGTTGGCTTCGTCAATTTGAGTCGGGAGGAGAGCTTCCATTTTCAGGACGCGCTGGGCGAGGTCCATGGTATTGGGACCCGTGCCGTTGATAGAGGCAAGGTGGCTGCGGCCGGTGAAGGTCTTATTGGCGCGGGAGGTGGTGGGTCGGAGAGGACTGTTAGTCGTGGATGAAGCGGTCAGCTCGTTACCGATTTTGGACAGTTCATCTTGTAAGCTGTCCTGCACGGCGGCGATGGACTTTTGCTCATTCTGAAGGCGTTCGCGAAGTTTTTGCGGAGACTGCATGCGAAGCTTGCGAGGCGCGAGAGAGGAAGCGGAGAGATCGGGATTGGTATTGCGTCGGACATAGGCCGGCTTCTTTTCAGGTTGAGGAGATGGCTGCTTGACGATATTGCCGGCTCCAGGTCGCTCGGAGAGGCCGGCACGGGGTGAAGACTTGGGGATGAAGGTCGGTTTGGGCATCAGGCTTGGAATGTTGGAGGTCGGTCGTGCTGTGATGACAACCTCATCCGGCTTGTCACCGCTCGTCTTGGGCCGTGATAGAGTCTCGGTGCTTGCAAGTGCTTTGTTCGGTCCGGGTGAAAGGTCTCTCCTAAAGGACGATGGCAACCGTGACCGAGGCGAAGATTGCTGTGGTGTGCCATACCGAGCGTAGCTTCCGCGAATGGAAGAAGGCGTAGACGGCACGAGGGGCGGCATAGTAGGCAGATCCTCGATTGCGCTTGGAGCAAGAGTGGGTCGGTGAGGCGTGTTTGGCGCAGATGGCTCACGGCTTGATGCACCGTTCAAGACCTTCAAATCAGACAGCGAACTACGCCGCTTCTTTCGAGGAGGTCCGGTTGGAATGAAGCTTGGGTGTTCGCCGATGGTCATGAGGTTGTTGGTAGAGATCGTGCCAAAGCCCTTGAGCCCTTCTTGAGACTTCGGACGATCACCAGTGTCGATGGACCTTGACCGGCCAAGGGAAGCCTTGCTCAAGCTCCCACCAGGACTGACATCACCGCGCGTACTCTTACTGAGGGTTCGCCACACAGATGCCACTTTTGATTCTTCAGTCTTGCTGTTCTCCCTCGATAATGTGCCGAAGCCGAACTTTCGCCGAAGGGAAGATGTGTTGCTTGTGAGTGAAGCTGAATTTGCAGATCGTGTCCTCTTGTGAGAGCTGACGGAGCCTGTATCGTGTTTGTGACTGATCGGCTCTTCCACAGGCTCACCAAAGTACGTGTCGGTATCATCGACGAAGCGATCAATCAGCGCTATGTACTCATGAGGGTTGCCATCGGTGACAAGAACCTCCGCGAAAGCGGCAGTCAAGATGCCGCGATCGCCATCATTGCCGGTGCCGTCAAGCAGATCCGCCAGCAATTTCATGATGGCTTTGAATGCACGTTGATTCTGAGGGGCAAGCTTGGCCAGCGCAGTCCGGAAGTACTGGTCGAAGTCGGTCGGGAACATGGTCTCGGCCTTGGTCTGAATATCTTGCAATATAGCGCTTGGAATGACCTGTCCAATATGCTCAACCCAGACTCTGTTGAGGAACTTCTCGAACGCAGCAAAGAGCACGTCAAGTGGCGCTTGGGCAGCCAGCACCATCATGTTCGGATCCTCCAGTAAGCTGTTGTACAGCTCACTGACCATGAGTTCATCTGCGACGATTCGCATCTTGAGGTTCTTGCCGACGATGTTGCCCTTGCGCGCATGAAGCGCAAGTATGTATGCTGATAGCGTCTCTTCCAGCTTCTTGACAGGCGATGGAAGTTGCTCCGTTGATACTGAAGAGAATGACATGTTCGAGAATGATGTGTTCTGCTCCTTGGAAGACGGCCTTGACTCCCTGCTGGGCGGCTTCGGTATGATGTAGGTAGAATGTCGTGAACTCGTACTGGAAACAGGCAAGCTCGGGAGCTCCTTCTTGGCAAGCAAGGGTGATTCGATGCCAGGTCCAACGCTGGAAAGAAAGCTCGAGAGGAGTTTCTTGGGCGACTTGGGCCGCTGATAGCGCTCCCGCGGGATAAGAGTTGGCTTCTGCTGGGCGTTTGGTGTTTCGCTTTGGGTGTCGATCGAGAAGAGAACATCGGCGTTCCTGTCGAGCAAACATGCTGTTGTGGCTGTTTGGTCGATTGACAGGCGAAGACCTGTGAGCGCTGCAATTTTCCTCTGTACAGCTGGGACAAGATCAGGGGTTTGAAGATGTTCACGTCCGCCACTTCCATCGACCGAATCGACCGTCATTCGCCAGTCTCCTCCGCGATTAGGCGAGAGAGCGATGACCGTCCGTATCCCGTTTTGACCGGCTCTTGGCGGTGAAGCGTGCCGATCGATGTCCACGATGATTCGCACCTGGGCAGATGCCATCCTCGATGCGACGAAGTCAGGCTTGGAATCCTCGAAGATTGCGGCGAAAAGTCCAAGGCTGTCCGATCCCGGGTTCGTGGCTCGAAACTCCCAACTGCACGACTCACGCTCGGCCTCTGAGAAGCGAGCTTCCACTCTTGCTTTCGAGAACTCCTCGACGAATCGTGCTGCTCGTCCGTCGTATGCATTCTCCAATTGCAGAGTCTGACATGAGTCTAGAATGGGTTCTTGCGCCGGGACCGCACCCATGCTAAGCTGAAAGAAGCTGAGGATTTGCAAAGCCTGACCGTCATGGCTCTCCGAGCATTGCACCGCATCGAGCTGTAGCCGACGCACAAACAATAGATCGCCACCGCTTTCCGAGAGGCTTTCGACTGACTTGGACGGCAGAGAGCCACTTTCGATCTCGGCCAGCAGAGCACGAGCCGTGGCCTTCGATTTGAGGGTCTTTTCGACGACGACGATGCCATCAGTAAAGAGTAGCAGAATGCCGCGAGCGCTATCTGTGGTACCAAGCCTGTGCGGCGGTGCGAGCTCCACAAAGTCAGCTGCGGTGACCAGTCTGCCGGCGATAGAAATATCGACCGGCCACCCTGTTGTACGAGCCTGCAGCCGAGCGATCATTTCAGAGGCCTCCGATCCTTCTGATTCCGCGCAGATTTCGGTGACCAAGTCGCGAGCTTTGAGAAGAGAGGTGAGCGCCGCATGCTTCACAGGCAGCTGCTTTGCAATACTGTCGATGTACAAATTGTATCGTGGCAGTCGCTGGACGGGCTCGATCAGAAGAGAAGTAAGCTTCTGCTCGCCGATGTCTTGCAGCTCTACCGAGAGGGAGTCTCCGTTGCGCAAGAGTTTCCGCAGAGTCTGAGACGAATGTGCGTGCGTACTCATGTAGTCTTTGTAGCATCCCGCGAACTTTGGCAGCCAGTCGCACAGACATTGCGCAATGCTGCCCAGACCAGAAGCATCTGGAGGAGTTGCTGCAGAAAATCGACTGTCCTCTTCATTGCTCGCGCTCTCGATGTCTCGCAGAGCAGCCTCGGCGGTATCCTTAATTCGAGTCTGAAGATCGTCGAGGAAGCCAGCGTTGACGTCCAGTATGGCGCTAATGGTCGCTGGAAACACCTCGGCCAGTTGTTGCTGGTGTCGCTCTTTCAAATCCGCGCCGAGACTCTCGAAGAAGCTCTTAAGCTCTTCCAATCGCGCAACATAGTTCTCCTCAGTCGATAACAATTCCGACAGCTGATCGCGGACCTTCTCTTTCTGATCTTTGAGGAACGAAGCGCTCCGGCCGATTGCCGTGGCCTTTGAAGGTGCTCGCTTCACCTTCGACGTCGGCAGGAAAGAGATATCCCCAAGCGTTGCAATCAGGTCTGCATATCGCCCATACTGCTGCCTGAGCATCTCCTCGTCGCTGATATCCTCCGCGGTATTCGTCACCTCCTTGATCGATCCAGACGGAAGCACGACGTCCACGTCCATCCATGACAGCTTCTGTTCGCAGAATGCATCTGACAGATCTGCGATAACATCGTCCACGTTCTCAGACCGAACCATGCGCGTCGCTAGAATAGCAATGTGATCGTCACCAAACAATGCGCCAAGCGAAGGCGCCTTGGACGTCGCACACCATGTCTTCCGCACTGAGCCAGACAGTTCCGAAAAGTACTTCTTCAATCCAAATGCCAACCCTCGACACACTTCGTCGCCTTGCTCTTCTCGTGGGAGGTTGCTAACAGCCGAGTAGAAGGGCGAGTTGGGCGACACCGATAATCGCGCGTAGGATTCCAGGCCGGCTGGTGTGAAGATGTGAACCTGGATGCGCGAGCTCGTTGCGCCGATGGTCGCGGCAGGGCCGTAGAAGACGAGGACTGGCGAGTTTCCCAACAGTGGATCGGTGGTATGGAAGAGGGAGAGGTCCCCCGACAGCGCGGGCGCCGCGGGGATGATGGTCGCCATTGAAGAGGATCTCGAGTGATGTTGTTGATGCGCCGTATGCCTGTCGCGTTGAATGTGGGGTGTGGATCGTTATCGTATGTCGGTGGAGCCGTTCATGGTCGTGAACAAGAATGATATTTCGTCTCGTCGCGTCGCGTTGAGTCGATTTTGAGAGGGATGTTCGCTGTACAAGAGAGTAAACCGGGCGACAAAGTAAACAATGGCAGGAGTGGGCCGCACAAGGTTGATCTTCCTGCAGTCGATTGGGCGCGACAGCCTCAACTTGCAGCTTTGTGGAAGCTGATCCTGGTTTGTCCTGCGAGGTACCAAATGCACGACATTGGTCCGATACCGCGCTAAGTGCGCCCCCTCGTGCAGTGCATGGGGCATAAGGTATCTCGACTTGTGATAGAACATAAAAACGACATAACTTGCACATACGAATGCAGTCTACCGGCTGGCCTTCATGCTATCGACAAGTCCGACAACATACACCCCGGTCCACGTATCGTGGTTCGGCCAGATCCATGATCGGTCCCGCTTAATCCCAGCAGTGAAGTCGACATCAGCTCCACTTCGATGGCACCATCACTACTCCCCAGCAGAGAATGGCGAAGTCGTGTACCACAATTCTAGAGAAACAACGGAGCCGGCCATCCAAGTCTGCCTCGATGAAGCGGCCTTCTCGTACCATAGCTCGTCCAAGGTCGAATGAGCTTGGCCCCGCCGCGTGTCGAGCTGCAACCTGGAATGGCACGCCTTACGAGCTGATTCATCCAAGGCAGGCAGATGACGCCAGCTTTCAAAGTTCGCAACGAGCCACATTGTCGAACATGCAGTGAGGAGACCTGTCAAGAAGTCGAAATAAATATGGCCTTCAACGCATCAGACAAGTCCTCGCCAGGAGCATACACCGCTTCACAAACCGCCTTACTCCTCCTAGACTTTCACGAACAATTTGTGAATGTTGCCGCAGGAGATCTGGGCAAGCGAGCAGCATCCATCGCAGTCAATATGCGACACTGGGCTCATACGCAAGGCATACAAGTCATCCACGCTCCGCTCGATCTCGAAAGCACACCCGTTGAGACATACAAAGACCGCGACAGACTTATCGGGCTCTTAGAGACATTGCGGCAAGAGGGCGGCAGCGAGCCGGCGGCACTTCTCGACGGCGACGAAGGGGACGTGACTCTCACCAGGCGTCTTGGCCAAGTCTCTGCGATGGGATCTCCGGGACTGCAGGAATATCTAATGGAAAAGGGCATCAAGTCGCTCATCATGACTGGACTGAGCACGAGTGGGTGCGTACTATGGACCGCATTGTCGGCGAGTGATCTGGGATTCATTGTCACTACCATGTCGGACGCCTGTGCGGATCCGAAACCTGGCGCCCACGATCTGCTGGTCACCCAGGTGTTGAACAATCGAGGGTGGGTGATGACTGCGGCGGAGTTTCAGGAAGGATTTGGACGGGCGAAGTGATGCAGACTATCAGACCATGAAGACGTCTCGAGCTCGGATCTTATTCAGCAAGCAGCAAGCTTGATACAGCCGAATAATGCCAAAACAGTGCCGACTTGGCGACATGGCTTTCGCTCGACGCTTGCACTCAAAGGACAAAGGTATAGACAAGCAAAAGCAATTCGATCCTAATTCTTGCCCACCATCTTCTCAATCGAGTCGCTCACACTGCCAGTTCTCTTCGCCCTTCTCAACGCCGCTGCGACTTTAGGTGGGTCGAGCATCCCTTTCGATCGACTAAACACCTCATCCATCTCTTCCAACGTGAGAGAAGTACTTTCTGGAAATGTGAAGTACACCGTGGGAACGATGCAAGCGTTGATGGCCGCATACACAATCCAGTAGCGATAGCCAATATTTTCGAAACCGATCGGCGTGACGAGAATGACAACAAAATTTGCCATCCAGGATGTGGCAGTCGAGATGCCGGCGATGGCAGCACGGAACTCCAGCGGAGCCACCTCGGTAGCGTAGAGATTGGTGAGACTCAGGAATCCTAGGGCGAAGAATGGAGTGTAGAGGAAGAGGAAGAACGTGGCGGCATACAGCGCGCTGGTGTTCTCCGGCAGAGAGGTGGCTCCGGCCAGGACTGCCATACAGATCGTCATGACCGTGGCACTGAGGAGCATGAGCGGCCGCCGACCGAAGCGATCGACAGCAACGACTGTCCCGGTACCGCCCACGATGAGAAGGCTCTGCATCGCGATGGCGAGACCTCTGGCTTTCACGGCGCCGAAGCCTAGACGTTCTTCGTAGATGACGGTCGCATACGCAACCGTGAGACTACAGCCGCACATCTGCTGGAACAGTTGTCCCAAGACTGCACTCAGCGCTCGATTGAAGATGCGTTGCTCGCCCATGCGAAACAGGTTCCGCAAAGAGCCGGCTTTTCGGTCGTTCGCCGCCAAAGACTGCTTCATGATCGCAATGTCGGCCTCAATCGACTCGTCTTCGATGGGCAAGTCACTCAGTACGGCCAAAACTTCTCTTGCCTCTTCGATTCGGCCTTTCTTCACGAGCCATCTTGGAGATTCTGGCAAGGTCCTGACGAAGCCCAGGACTGCGATGAGGAAGATGAGCTGGAACGCAAATGGGAAGCGCCAGCTGACTGTGCTTCCGGTGATGAAGAAGAAAGCGAAGTCGAGCAGGAGTGCGAGTACGATTCCGACGCCGAGAAAAATTCCCTCGGCGTTGACGAATGCACCACGGTGCTCTGCTCCAGCGATTTCGGATTGCCAGACAGGTATCTGCGAAGAGTAAGGTCAGAAACGTCCCAGTTATGTCAAGCGCAACGATCTGGAGCTGGCAGAGCACGCTCGAAGTCATGCCTGCGAGGCTCCCTCATTCGGTAGACTCACGGTTGCCGTATGTCCGCCACTACCGAATCCAAGAACAAGTCTTGCGACGATGAATTGCGCCAGAGTGGTTGACGAGGCCATCAAGATTGCTCCGACAATGGCAATGATAGTTGCATAGAAGATGGTCATTCGTCGACCGAGCATGTCGCCGACTTTCATGCACACCAGCGCACCCAACGCGGAGCCGAGGACGAACAATGCAATCACGGTGCCTTGAAACAGCCGGACTGTCAGCAAGATGAAGTGTAGTGAAGATGCTGGACCGTACCTTGAACAGTACTATTATGCGATTGTTGTGCTCCCGTCGTGTTGATGATGTCCAGAGCAGGGAACTGCTCCACGAACGAAGGGAGCGTCAAGACATTGCCAGCGACTCCTTGGTTGTATCCATAGCAGATGTACGCGGGGCCAACGATCAGACCAAGGGCGGCATTCGTCACACGCGAGCCACGAAGTCCCCAATACTTCTGCATCTTGAACAATTCGTAGTTGATTGTAGTGCGGTCGATAGCGACCAAGGCTGGTAAAGGACATCCATCTGTAATATGTCAGGACCCCATCGATGAACAGCTTTGGATCTGCCAACACATCGCTGTGTCGTTCGACTCAGTATCGCGCATGCCATGTGTTCTTCGTCATCAAGCATCTTTTTACTCGCAGCATCCCTGTTCATCACTAACGCGTCTGCAATGCGGTGAAGCCGGCTAACGATCGGCAATCAGAATGCGAAGCTTGAATGCACAATTACGGCATGTGGAAGCTGGCTTCGCATCAGACTACCACAGTACTACCAGCTCGCGGATCGCCGTCGGCAATAGCGTCAAATGCTTGCTTTTCTTACAGCTCACTGTGCCGAGATGCCGTTATAACGCGGCACCGAGCCACAGTGCAGCGTGTCATGACAACAGTCCAAAGCCCAGTCGCAGTCTCCCTTTTCACCTTCGCACAAGATGTCGTTTGCTGATCTACCCAAGTTTGATGAGTTGAAAGACCCAAAGCGCTTCTGGTCAGCAGAGAAGGGTAGCAGAGATGAAGGTCTTGCGATGCTGAGATATCTGACTCCAGCACATGAGATATCTGATTCCAGCACATGTGGCACAAGTAGTCAAGTCCGAAGTCCGGACAGGGGAGCGAGTATGCGTGAACTGGGAAATGACAAGACTGGAAACGCCTGGTAAGAATGTCGCCGCCACGCTTCAATGTAGATCATCGAGCTTACACACATCGCAGGATTCAATCGATTCCGATGTGAGCATGAGATTGTGCCGATTCCGAATTATGAAGGCATTGCCTGGGACGACATCTGGCGCTTCAATCCTCAGGCTTCGAGCCAGTGGGATGGGTATGGCTCTCTGCTGGAGCACTGCGCGACACGGCAGGCTGATCGTATGATGCAGATTCCGCCACTATTCCACGGACATGGGAGATGGCACGAGAGCTTGGTACGGCGGCACCAAGACCTGGGAATCCCTTACTCTTGACCAGAAGGAGGAGTACCGGACGCAGACCCAGACGCAAAAACACAGACACAGTGGCCTGATCCAGAGCGAGGCAGTAGCTCGGTTCATGTGGGACTACCATATCGTAGCTGTTGCCGGAGATGGTGTCGGTGTCGAAGTGCGGCCAAATCGAGACGATGACTGGTAAGACACAGACTGGAGAAATGCTGCTGAGCTGGTGCGCAAGATCGCTGACTCTTCTTTTTCCGCCTTTCAGGTCGATGCACCACTATTGTCTGGCAGGCTGGAGTGTTCCGATCGGCGAAATGTTTGATCTGGAACGATTGGCAGACTTGTGCAAGAAGCTGAATCGGTGGACATTCTTCGTCACTTTCCAGCCCACTGAACCATCCGCGAGGAGTTCTGTCGCCGCCAAACTGCATGGCGCTTTTCTAGGGCGATGATATGGTGGACAGAGAGCTTGCATACTTGTTGAATGGGAATAAGATGTGCTGTTCCACTTCATGTTCGTCTTCTCTGGAATCGTGATGTATGCGTATTTGCGTCGGCCAAGTCAGCTTGGGGTAGTCTTCGAACCAACGCTTCCCGCCTGGCGCCTTGCATCCGTGTCGGTCGTAAATGGTCTTGAAAGACGTGGATATATGGAAGGAGTAACGAAAGGAAGAGCTAGGCTACATAAAACGCGAAACCTTCGCGACTCAGATATACGCAGCGTGCTGAGAGCTGCGGTAGAATAGTCCTCCCGTGAACAAGACATCCACGCTGTAGCATCATCACCAACAGAATGTCGACACAAGATCCCAATGCTGGTGTGCCTATACAAGTCAGACCTGAAAGCCAGCTCGAGCATTATCGTCTTCTGGAGTTGCCGGCGGACTTGCTTGCACTCCTGACTTCAGATCGACCACCAGTGTAGGGTTAACGACTTTCCAAAAATACGGTACTGCACTATTGCTGACAAAACTGCTAGTCTACACTTGAAGTCCCGGGAAGATGCAGACGGCACAGCGAAAGATGCGAACGCAGTCCTCTGCACTTCAGACAAGACCTACGACATTCGCCAAGTCAGCCACTCCAACACAGTCTATCTCACTCGACCACATGAGCTTCCCGTTGACAACGGCGGACCACCTCGAGCTGGCATTGAAGCAATAGCGAAATGCGAGTCCACAATCGAGTTGCTCCCATCAGCGACGCAATCCGCCGCTCCCTATATCAAAGCAGCTCTTCCGGTCTTCTCCTCCACAGGCAACTACTCATCACAAAAGAACATATCCAAAGCGGAGCTGTTCTCACACATCCCCCTTAGTGAAGTAGAATGCGAGATAGGATGGTCAGAGCTCGCATGCTTCGAGTCGACAAATCCACCAGGCAGCTTTGTGCCCAGCGGCAAAGTCAAAGCACAAATCTGGGACGCAGCTTTCACCGTCGCCGTGGCTGAGCGAACAGACTTGGCTTTACCATTCTCCGCGAGCGACATACCCAACTATGCTACCGAGCTCACGCAAGAGTGGCCAAGCGAACTCGTGGCCGCCGTCTTTGCCGGTGTCTCAAAACCATCATCAGAGGGAACCCTTGTCGTCGACAAGGAGAAATGCATTCGCTTCGTCGGCATCGCCCACCTTTCAGCCAAATCCGAAGGCCGACCAACAGACACAAAAGCATTCCTCAAAGCATGGAAAGACGCCGTGCCCGAAGAGTGGCGACCAGACTGCCAGCTCTCTGTCCTTAAGGGCTCCTACACCACCCAAGACGCCGGCAGCACGATAACCAGCACCACCAGCACCATCGACGCCAAAGGCGCCATCGCCAACACAGCCGACGAAGCAAAATCCTCCCTCGGCGCAAAGCGAAAATGGCACGAAAAATTCCGCGCATCCAAGAAATCATGAACGCAGCCGTACCCGCATACAACAATCAGATCGGCAACCTTGCCATCTCCTCCCTCGTCCAGAATTGGCTCATATTCTCCGCACTTAACGCCCTCACTTCATCATCCATATGCTCCCACAACACCGTCCCGAATCCATCCATGACCCCTTTCATCTCCTCCAGCCTCAGCTCCCTCTCCCCGGTCTTGCACGCCACAAGATACGCATCTAACTCATCCAGTCCTTTGTGGATGACAACATGCTGCGTCAACAGCTCATGCGACTTCTGGAATTGCGGCATTTTCCGCGCGAGAAGGGGGAAGATGTGCTGTTCTTCAATCCCGTGGTGCATTTCGAGCATGCGACAGAAAGAGTCGCCTAGGGAGAGAAATTGGCGGATGGACATTCCGGAGGGCCGGCGGCCGGTGCTGCATGCGGTGAACAGTGTTGTCCAAGTTTGGCGAAAGTGTTCGTGCTGATGGGCGAAGTCAGTCGGGATGGTGGGAGAACGATGGGGTTTGGAAGGGAACTTACGAACATGTCCATGCGTTCCGAGAGGCGGTTGTAGATTTTATGGTCTTGAGGGCTGAGTTTCGGGAGACTTTGATCTTCTATCTCTGTCGTCTGTGTATTCGAGACATCTTTGCTCTTCTCGCTCGACATGCTGACCTCTCTGCTACTGTGGTGAAAGTGCCTGCTAGCGGCAATGCTTGTTATTGGTGCTGGCCTCCAGGAATCTGGACCGTAGCTGTTCGAAAGCCTCGTCGAATAAACACTTGTCGAACGAGATGTCATAAAATTGCAGATGGAACGCTGCATGGAAGAAGTTTAATGGATTTTTTGCTCCTCAACTCAGGCGCAAGAAATACCTGTTTCGCGTTGCAATCGCATTTAGCGGACATTGTTTTTTGCTGACCAAAGCGAAATCTCGGCTCTCCACACTAGCGGATCGGTGGCGTTCGAGAGGATCCACAAAGAACTTCCTTCTCGACATCTTTTTAACCACCAACATCTTTCCAAGAATACGTCTCAAGCGATCCGATAGGAAAATGTTGATAAGGGACTCTTCCTCCCTTCACTCGACGCATATGCTCTCCACCTCTTGTCAGCCGACATACAAACATACAGATTCTTGGTAATACTTTCTCCTTCTCTTCATCAGCCATTTCTTTCCTCCTTTCCGTTCATGCGTTCCAATTACGAGGTACTTAATGATGTGGTGGAGAAGATGCGAAAACCTCAATCATACCAGACATGCTGCTTTTCCCGGAAACCCGCACCTCCTGCAAACGAATACCTCGTATGGCAACCCGGCTCCCGTAATTCCGTCTCGCCATGGGACTCGACATGGGATGCCAACATGAGCCATGACACCACTTTGAGTTCGACCAACCGGCTTCCTGGCGGTGCGCTGTGGTGAGCGTGACAAGATACAAGTAATACTTCAGAAGAAGCTCTTCCTCTGAACCTCCTCCGCACCCAACCCTCATCGCACCCGAAAGCAAACTCGCCGTCCACCGACTCCGACACATCAAGCGTCCAACCACACCCCGCCAAACATCACCACAACTCCAAAATGCAAATCAACCTCATCTTCCTCACCAGCCTCGCCGCTCTCCTGCTCCCCGGACAGGTCCTCGCCGACAGCTGCCAGCTGGAGCAGTGCCCCTTGACGGCCCAGTGCACCTGCACTCGCCCTCACAAAGGTCCCTCGCAAGCAGGACCTTCACTATGGCACGGACGCTGCGGACAAGACAGGGTACGTTGTCGGCGAAAACTACTGCCTCGGCTGAGAACCTGAGTGAACCTGGAAGCGCAATGCTGACGTGCGCTCTTGATCTAGTATTGCTATTACTAGACGAGTCCTCGATCCCAACGGGAGGAGTCGAGTCGCAAAAGAAGGATGGAGGAGGTATTGCTGCTGAGGTCTTGAGTGTCGGTCGTCGTTCGGGACGGGAGACAGAGACGGTGGGAATGGGTGAGGGATGATACTGGAGACCGCCATCCAACATGGCGGCCGCAGCACGTTGGGAGATAATGTGGGAGACTACTGTCTCCATTGTCGCGTGGCGGTGGGATCTGGCGCCCAAGCTGATATGCACCATGACCTGTGGAAGTGCGGCGTTGGATGCGAGAACGTATGGTCCAACATGGCGCAGGAAAAGTGTGAGCTGATGGCGACATTGTCAAATATCCACCGTCCCAAATATTGATCCGCGTGCTCGAAAACGTCGGAACATGTCTCGCATTATGATCATCTGCTCAATCATCGATCACTGGCGCTCAAAAGTAGCGGCGTTGACGTTGTGCATCGTCGACTCGTACACACTGCTTGTACAAGTAAACGGAGCAGGACATGACGGCGCTCGACCGACCAACCACAGCAAGCTCTACATCCAGCGCAAACATCCAAGACCAGAGTGAGGAGATACCTTGGACATCGTGAAAAGTTGTTATACAATCCCCTTCCTCCCTTCCGCCACCCTCTCTCTTTCTACACATACTTCCTCCATCAAAGCTATACAAGCTATCCCGACATACATACAACTTTGTTGATATCCTCCACTATCCTGTTCGCCCTCTTTTTCTTTCCAAGCGTTCCAAACCATATAGCATATGGTGGAAGAGATGCATTGCACGATCCAACATCTCCATTCTCTGCTTTCCTCTCTCCCTCCTCGTTCCAACGACTCTCCATCCTCTCATCTCCTCGCCTTCGACAACAGTAAAAGCAAAGAAGCACACACCGACCAAAGTCGATGAGGGTATAGAACGGAGCAAAAACGCATCAAAGCAAAGCTGGTCATGGCGTCGGCAACCATCTCACTTCTCACCGGTCTCCAAATACCGGCCCCTCCTCAGTCGAGTCTCCCTCGATAGTCTTCGCCCAATGCTGCGGCAAACAAATACACACCAGCGGGAACGCTTTGACCTCTCCTTCGTCCAACGTCTTCCTCTTACCATGCGACGAACTCAACCCACTATCTCGCTGAATCTCGCCGTCAGGTTTCCACTCCGCGGCGCGCTGTCTCACCCTTGTACCCGTCGCCCATCCATCGTCCCATATACCGAGCACCTTGACCATGTCGCCACGCTCGAGGGCGAATTCGTCGGCGGCACGCGGTTCGTATGCCCAGAGCGTGGAGACGAGGTTGCCCGGGCGAATTTCATCTTGAGAGTAGTAGTCTTTGAAGAAGTCGAGTTGTTCGGATTGGCCGTGAGATTCGGGCGAGGTGTATTCACCGCCGGAACTGGGGGAGGTTTCGTTGTTGTTGATGGGATTGTTGCCGCCGGGGAGCATCATTGCTCTGGCGCCGGAGAGGGAGCCACTGCGTTTAGGTCCTTGCGGGCGGCTGTTTGGGGATGGGTCGGATTCGGAGGTTGTGGCGTAGCCAGAGGCGAGGTAGGCTGGCCGGCCATCGGCGCGGGCGTCTTCCAGTGCGGCCATGCGGGCTACGCGGCCACCGCCGAGGACTGGTAGGCCGCCGCCTCCTCTTTCGGACATCTCGCCAGCGCCATCGTGATACTCTGGCGAAGGAGCGCGGCCTTGGTAGGGTTGGTTGAAGACACTTGTTGCAGGACTTGCTTGTTTGCGGCGGCGAACTGCGAGGCAGCCGAGCGTTACGAGTGCTAGAAGGGCTGCAATTCCAAAAATGCTGCCAATGACAATCCCGGCGATCGCACCGCCACTGAGGCGGTTAGATTTGTGATCCTCGGATGCACCGCCAGTCGCTGAGGCGGCAGCTTGAGAGCCGGTGGCGGTGACGGTAGTGGTCAACGGCTGCAATGATGCCGTCGCAATAACTGGCAGAACGACACCTTCGCACCTTTCGGTAGTCTTGGAGAACACGCAGCAGGAGTCGGTCGCATTTGGCGAGCTCATGCTGCAGTACGAACACAGACCTCCGAGATTGTTGGAGTATCCGCAGTCGTTCTGCTCATTCGCAGAGCCCTCGATACAATCACCTGCTATGGCTCTGGCGGGCAAGGCGCAATTTGTGAAGTCGGCGCGGATCTGAGTGAGGGCATTGTTTCCCGCGTTGCCACACACATCGCTGGCGACGATCTCCTGCTCGCTTTCAGCATAGTCGGCACATGAGTTGGCACAAAGAGGCGTTGTCGCATCGCCGGTCAAGCCGCAGGCGTCGATGGAGTTCTGGACGATGGCATTGCAAAGCACACTCGTCGTGTATCTGGCGTAGAAGGCTGTGGTGTTGTCCAAGTTGACGTTGGAGCACCCTATAAGATCTTGGAATCTGCAAGTAATCGTTAGTCTTCGTGTCGCATGATGCCCCTCAACAAAGCCTACCGTAATTCTGTGAAGCCTCCAGCGATGTATGATGTCAGACCCGAATCGAAAGAAGATGTGTCCGTCACGGAAGAAAGAAACGGGAACAAGCCCGTCAAATCTCTGTTGGTTGAAATGGAAGCTGAATTGAACGCCGGGCACGCGGTGGAGTCGCGGAGCGGTATGCAGTCCTGTGCATTGGCCAGTGAAGCGCTGCAGACCAGCAAGGCGCAAAGAGAGGTAGAGGTTGACAGATTTGATCGTCGAGATCTTCGTGGGCGTGGTTGTGATGTGGAGCTGCGTGTATGCATATCCGAAAGTCCTGCTTCATCTATAGGTATCCTCGTAGTGCCACTGGTTGTATTTGTCTCGCGCTCCAGGCGGCTGTCGCAACAGTATTGTGATATGTTCACCTCGTCCATTGTATTCTGGAACCTTGACTCGAAGGATCGACGCTGCGATCTGACGGTTCGTCGTTGTCAACGTCGGCAGCCGTCGAACCAGCGATCGGAGTTGGACTCTGTGGAGGATCGTCAATCGTCGTCGTTGTCGAACGTTGTCGGCTGTCTGGCAGTTGTATCGTCGAGGGATGCTCCACCCTACGGTTTGAGGTCGGACGTGGCTTGAATCGCGGGCATATTGGTAGGCGGTGTAGACGACTGGACGCGAATACTCTCCGAGTATGTGGAATGAGCGAGCGGGAGTTGGCGAGGTAGCGACTGGACGTGTAGATGCGATTGCACCTGCACAACACACACACAGAACAAGACTCGACGAGAAGGAGGTGAGGCAGGAGGTCGCGATCGAGCCATCGGTGCAACGGTTTATTCCCTGTCCTTGTGCTCCCAGAGATTGGACTGCGGTTCCCTGTCGACGGCCCGTGGCCAGCCTCTTCGGCCCGCTGATGTGATGTGTCTGATTCGTCCGGCTTGCGGTGCGGCGTCGTGATGGGAAATTTGAGGACGTCGATCGCGAACTTGCGGAGCGACGACCCACGACTCGACTCGACTCGACACGCACACAAGAACAACCCGACTATGAGGTATTTCGCCGTCGGCATCGTCGATAATAGCTATGTGAAGATGTGCAATCCTGAGATGGAAATAGAGTGTATCTTGTCGCTCTCGGCATCGCCAGACATCCGCCGTATCACCAAATAAGAGCACGACATCCCAAGCCAGCGTGTGTTCGCATATGAAACCCACCCCTTCTCCTGTAGCGCCAACGACCGAGTCCGTGTCAACCTCAAACGACAGGCCTCGAGACTCGAGCCGACAATGGTACGCGGAAAGTGTTTGTGACTTGTCCTGACAAAAATGGAAGTCAAAGCGATTATTCTCCGACT
The DNA here is from genome assembly GCF_000219625.1 of Zymoseptoria tritici IPO323. Classification (NCBI taxonomy): domain Eukaryota; kingdom Fungi; phylum Ascomycota; class Dothideomycetes; order Mycosphaerellales; family Mycosphaerellaceae; genus Zymoseptoria; species Zymoseptoria tritici. The sequence goes on along the minus strand of NC_018210.1, from coordinate 784,174 downwards.
CCGAGATCTTTGATCGACATAGCCATACCAGCTCGGTTGCTTGCCTGAAGAAGCCGGGTCTGTTCATGCATCTTCCTGTCAGCGATCTCACTCACGGATCAGGCGTTCTGCTCTTTACCGGCAAGATACTGGTTCCCGCCCACGCAGATAGGATGATGCCTGTCCTCCAGACGAACCAGGGCATTGTTGTTCTGATCAGGCCGGCGAATTTCGTGCGGGAGCAGCTCCGCGCTTTCATGACCACATCTTTTCTCGCGCCGAAACACTCGGATTTCGACAATGAATTGCGATGCTGCGATGAATCTTCATGAGCAAGACCCCAGCGACACTGAGTTCTGTCGGGGACTTGAAACTACACCCGCTCGAGGCAATCCGCGACCTGATACTCCACAGTGCTCGGCCGTTGACAGCACAGTAGCAAGATGAGGAATCATACTCCATCTCGACATGACCCGCTCACAAGTTTTATGACACACGACCAGGCTCGTCGCGCCACCTTTACCGCTCCGGACAAGTTCGCGCCGGCCTCGCTTCCAGTGCACGAACGAAGAGCAACATCGACTTCAGGTCTAGCACTTTGTCTTTGCGATCACGCTGAAGCCAAACACCCTACGTGCAGCATAGTGGTCTGATCTCGCCACCAACGCTCAAGCATACTGCGCGCCTTCCGGGTCCTCACATCTAGCATTCGCGGTGACTGCAATCAAGATCCCATGGTCTGCACCAAGACCCTGCGTCCGCTGTCGAAAGCATGTCCTTTGCGATCCAGCCATGGCCACGACCAATGCAGCTTGATGTGTACTTGTGTCCGGTTTGTTGAAGCGGAAATGTTCACCGCCAGGTATGAAGACCCTACGCTGAACAGCGTCAACGCCTCCAGATCTCACAGAAGAGTGGTCTGCATTTCCCCACGAATTGATTGGGCGGAACATATTTGTGGCTTTCCTGTGCAGCGAAAGCTACCATGCGCCGCAAAGACCCTCGACTTCTTGCTTGCTTGATGACTTGTCTGTCGTACCATGCGCCATCGCATACATCCATCACTTTTGCTCGGATGGCTCGCGCGACCTGTCAGACGTCGGCAGAGGCCATCAAATGCGCGCTTCACGGGCATCAAACCTCTGTGATTGAGCACAGAGCTACTCGATTCGACTGGCTCAGCCACAAAACTACTGCCTCGGCCGACCGCAAGCTTTCTGATATGACCGAAGCTTTCGCCCTTAAGCGCGCTTGCTGGGACTTTGCATCTGGAGCCGGCTTATGCTTCAACACACCACATCAGGTGAACCAGATTCTCCGTCGAAATCGCGTATGAAGCGTGCAGCAGATCTGGCTCTGGCGAGACTGAAATCAGGCAAGGCAGGCAGATGGTCTGATACGCTTCTCACGGCCGTTCACTGCTGCTGCAACCCGGGTCATCATCGATATGAGAGTACGAAGTTGCGAGCGACGAAGGCAAGCCTTGCCTACAGCCCGGTCCTTCCTGGACTTCGACTGGCCCTCATGTGTTCAATTTTTCACCTTGGGCTGGGAAACAAATCAACACGAAAAGTTCCAGGCCCGCCATAGCGTGCATTTTCCAAGCTTGTGCGGACGCTCCGAGAACTTTATCTCCAACGCCAACCCCGAATAGGTTGTTGGACAAAGGTGGTCCGATCTTCGCAGGATCCGTGCCCGGCACGTGGACCAGTCAACGCTACAGACTTCCAGAGCCGCCTTCTCGCCTTGACATGCGCGCTGTGAGCCCAGACCCCGTGTGGCTGCACGGACGTGGTGTCTGGCGGCCGCCCCGACAACATAATAGTCTTGGAGAATATACGCGAGGCGCTGGAGAGATGGCTTTGCACCGCGAGGTCTGGCTACATAAGCCTCGACCTCCTCTCTGCATGGCTCCTCCCTCGCTTCACACATTCGTTTCTTCCTCTTTCTTCCGAAGATGAAGCTATTCGCTGGACTCCTCTTGGCCTTGCCCTTTGTCGATGCCATCGACTGCGGCATCACAGGCTACCCAGTCTCCTGGGCTTACTTCTCCAAGACTGATGCGAACCTGGCCACTCAGAAAAGTTGCGGTACACTATGCAAGAAAGACGTCAAGTGTAACAGCTTCGCGGTCGTAAGGAAGACATGCAAGCTGTACACTCGCACCTCGTGAGCAATGACCCCGCGGAAAGCAGTCATTTGCGTGGCATGGCTGACAGAATCACAGAAACCGCAATGTGTGGAGAGTGAAGAACGCTCCGTGGAAGTTCTGGGACCGATCGTGCAAGGTCGCGGCGCTCACCACCTCGACCACCACAACATCGCGACCTACTACAACAAGTTCGCGACCATCGACGTCAACTATATCCGCAAGGACAACGACAACGACAACGACAACGACAACGTCTTCAAGGGCACAGGCCACTTCGACTCCAGGAAGAGGCTCCACTACCTTGACTACCAGCAGTGCTGCCGCCACATCGTCGACGACCAGCGTCGCCACGAGTTCGACTTCGGCCAGCGGAGGTGCCGCTGCGACATCATCGACCACCAAGCCTTCGTCGACAACCTCGGTCACAACCACCGCAGCGACTAGCAGCTCGACGACCGCCCGGTCAACGACTACGTCGACCACTTCTGCAGCTCCACTTCCATCTGGTGTATGCAATGTGCGCGGAAACGACGGCGGAAGTCCCGCGCCATTCACATCTACCACTGATACTGCTGCGCTTACTCCAGCTGGGTGTATGGCACAGTGCAAGCTTGGGTCCAAGTGCCGAGCCTTTGCGGTGGACGATGCCACATGCTACCTCTACGACCAAGGACTTGACGGCAATTTCGGATACGATCCGGACAGTAAGAAGATCTTCTTTGATGCAGGATGCTTGATCTCTGCCACGGCCCCGGCCTCGAGCCAAACGACATCGACGACCACTCTCAGCACAACCGACACCACTACTTCCGTAAGCACTTCATCTTCTGAACCTGCCGCGGTTGACAGCACGACTTCAACGACGAGTGCGGGGCCCGTTGTTTACCCAACGGATGATCCGAACTTCCCAAACAATATCGTCGCTTACGAAGACTTCACTCTCGATGTCGTCGACATGGGCGTCTCTCCAGTAACTGGCCTACTCGCCGATACGAGCCTGCAGGCTCCAGCGCCGTGCGTGCTGAACCCGACGGATCCCAATGCTCTCTTCGAGCTCTTGAGCAAGGAGGGTATGCCACTGATTGCGAATCAAGCTGTCAACAGCCTTGGTCCTCTGCCCAGCCCGACCTCGCAGGCTGCTGCAAATGCTCTTGGTCCCGCCGAGGACTTCCAGGTGCCTCATTTCTCATTCCAGCAGCCTGCAGGCGCTCCACAGGGGTTGTACGATATTCTCATCGTGGCTCCCACGCCAAAGTATGTCGCCAAGGCCGCGAATGGCGATATTGTCCTTACAGATGCGTCGACCGGTGCGGCCGGCCAGATCGTCAATGGCCAGAAGCTGTACACGACCATTTTCGGTGTGGACTGCCAAGGTTTCTTGTCCATCACTCAAGATGGTCAGTCGTACACAAGCAACACGGATAAAGGGAAGGTCACCTTGATTGCTGCATCTGATGGCGGGAAAAGCATGGTAAGTCGAACTTTTAGAAGAGGTGGCTCAGGCGTGGCACACGCACACAATGAATCAGCTCCTGCACCGACGCTCAAACACATTTCGAACATCGCTGATCCTCGTCCAGCTTACTCTGCCTGTCACTCCCATACCATCTTCCCGTCGTCGCCGACGGAGCATATGGAACGAGGGCACCGCGCCCCGTTGTCCCGCTACCCCTGACTTTCTGACTGGTCAAGTTAGAGTCCAAGACCCTCCCGTTCGTCCAGCACAATCGAACGGCTGCGGCGGAGCCGCGAGCGCCAAATTCGTTCCCAACTTCTCCTTCGGCGCTTGCTGTTCCGGTCACGATCTATGCTACGACGACTGCGCGAAGGGCAACTTCGAGACATGCAACAATGAGTTCCGCAGCTGCATGCGAGGGCAGGGATGCGACGAGCTCAATCACTGGTACACGTGGGCGTTCTACAGGACTTGTCTTGCCACCGCCGACTTCTACTACTGGACCGTCACCGGAGATGCAGCTCGCGGCGCTTTCAACGATGCCACCAAGGACCGCTGCGAGTGCAAATGCCCGAACAATCTGACCCTGTGCCCCAAGACTTCCGGCGGCGGTGTTACCTGCACCGATACTACCAGCACAGATATGCAGAACTGCGGCGGATGTGCCCGGAAATGTCCAGCGAGGGCTCGCTGCAGTGGTGGCTCCTGTATCTGCCCCATAGACACTTGTGGCAATCGCTGCACGGACTTCCAGTCTTCATCGAACAACTGTGGCTCATGTGGCAACGTTTGTGCCAGCGGCTACTGCTACAAAGGACAGTGCTACGATCCTCCTGCAGACACATGCACCACTGCCAGCGGCTTCAGCAATGGCGACTTCGCAAGAGGAGGCGATGGCTGGACCTTCGGCACGTTGACTGGCGTCGCATTCGACCCTGTTGCAGACGACACAGCCAGCCTGCAGATCGGCTTCAGATCCCAACTTCTCAAGAAGCTCACGAGAACCTTCGAGACCGAAGTGGAGATGTGCCCCGGAGTGGAGTACGACCTGACCTTCCTATGGCGTCGCACCTCCGGCGGCGATAGTTGCCAGATGACACTCTCCTTTGGCGACACCCAAGTCTTCTCGGGAGCCGTTCCGGACGGACAGAGCTGGATCGATCCGAGCTCTCATAGCACCGGACCCTTCCAGGTGGGTCAGAACGGTGTGAGGCAGTCGTCCACCAGCAAGAATATCTACGTCAAGTTCTCGGGCGCCATCACTTGCACTAATGTGGCCGGCGGATTCGGTCTCAGGGATGAGATTCGTCTTGACTCCTTTGCGATTTCGAGTACATGAGCGGTCCGTGCTTTGGACATTAATAATGATCATGTAGCATAGCGCGTTAGGTACCTTTCGAAAGGCTTCCTCTCTTACACGTCCTTGCGCTATGACCATGTCTTCACACAGTACACCTCGAAACTCAGCTCTCGATGATGCCAGTCTTCAGGTATTCTCGCCTGGAGATTTGGATTCCAATGATGGGTCCAATTCTTCGGGAACATCGTTTACTCGACAACAGAGTCAGTGATTTCCTTCAAGCGCCTCGCCGCGCAAAGCATGACCGCAGCAAACCTCCAGACGAAGCTCGCTGTGGAGGCGTATAGGTAGTTCAAGGTCGTATATACAAGGTAGCAGGCAAGGTAGCAGGTGTGCTACATGGTCGAACAGGTAATTCAGCAACGCATGCCAGATAGCAGCAGTTCGAAAGGAATGTTTGAGCAAACCGTATCCGTTTCTTGACTGCCCCCCAGGCACCAGCTACCAGGGCGAGGTGTTCAAGGCCACCCAAGTCACTCAAACGCATGATCATTCAATATAAAGGCCTTCATATTGTTTTCTAAACACAGACTAAAAGCTAGACATGTGCCATTGATGTACTATCCCAAATTTAAAACGAATGTGTAGAGATGACTGCAGCAACAGACAACCCAGTCCGAAACTCCAAAGCAACGTCGTTCAATCTGCATTCCTAGATACCAACGGTCGTCGGGGGACGATCGCCGCCGTTACATCAATGTTGGCCCTCTAACAGTTGCCGGGGTCGGCGCTGACGTTGTCATTAGCCAGAGAGCTTGAAACTGAACATCCTTCCCAGCACTCACCGAACACGCCACCCAGCAACAGAAGAGTCTCCTCCGTGCTCACAAGCGAAGATCTCATCGGTCAAGCGGTTGTAGCAATCGTCGTCCTTGAGATCGAAGCCCTCACGGGTGTTCTGGTTCTCGATCTCGAACAATAAGCCCAAGTTGTTGGACTTGGCGTGCGGGCACATGGATTTGGTCTGCAGAGGGGCCCAACCGCCGGTGAACATGCCGCTGTGAGAGGGGAAGTGTCAGTGTGGTGATGGTGGCGGGGGATGTTTAGCACTCACCCTTGGTTGTAGCAGGCATCGTGGACGAAGGCACGGGCTTCTTCTTTGTTGGGCCAGAAGTCGCCGGACTTGTAGCAAGTCGCAGCGACGGAAGTGACGCCGATGGCGAGGGCGGTGATGATGGTGTAGACCTTCGTTGTTGGGTGGATCGTGTGAGGGATTTGAGAGTTGTATGTGCTGAAGTGTTGGACAGTTCTTGTCTTGGTGGAGTGTGTTGGTGGTTCTTGGAGGCAGCATCGCTTCTTCTATATACCTTTTGAAACTCGGTTTGGCGTCACATCTCGCGTAAATTGTTGGCATCTCAGCTCCTGAAGGTCTACAGCAGGAGTATCTTGACCGGTGAGTTGTGCTCTCTTGCGAGACCGAAAAGTCGTTCAAACCAACGTTAAGTCCGGAGGTTGGAGGCTGTGACTTGACGCTTTGCGATGCAGCTGCATAGTGTTTGGTTCTGTTTTCGACACAGCACTCAGCTGCGGGATCCTCGTCGTCACCGGCGACCCAGGTATACAGTATACGCCCTTGGCGCGGAAAGGTCGAGCACGGCGGCTCTCTGCACCGTCAAAGTATCGATCTTCCATAGACATGATAGTACGCATAAGCTACTGCTTACCACCCGCCATATGTAGCATGCTATTCGTTCCCATGGCTTCGAATTTGGTGAACTTGGGCACATGGCGGGTCTCCAAAAGTCTCAGCGGTGCAGCCGCACACAGAGTCTCCTCGGACAACGCCGACGCTCATGCCCAGCGGCCTTAAGGGAGCAGGAGGTCCTGACGAGCTGAAGCTCGCGAGGACTCAGATGCTTGCACACTCAGTGGCAAACTCGAAGGGCGTTGCCCGGTGTATTGGCTTGATCAGCAGAACGATCCTCGATGAGAGGTGCCAGCGTGTCGAAACTCCAGTCACCCAGACTCCAGGACACCCACAGAGCATCTTTCACTCGCCTTGGGCCGAAGCTGACTTCTCTGTTTGTGGCAATTTCACAGCTCGGTCTCAAATAAGGTTGCACAAGCCGCAGACGGCTGGCCTTTCACCGGCGTCTCATGTGACGATCTTCAGCCCGTACTGTGTCAGCTGAATGCACTGACACAAGACTTCCTGCGATATCGCAATGTATACTCAGAATTCGCCGCTTCGGATTTCAGACACGGCCGTTCAAGTCCAGCTCGGCTCTGTGTGGGCCCCTTAAGTCCGGGCAAAGTGTTTCCAATTATCATGATTGCAGCACAACGACAATGATAGAGTCGGCAGGTGCTACGCTGGAGGCTCTTTGACACTCAGCTGCGGCGTTCTGGCAATACAAGCGATGGCTGGTACGAGCCAGAGTCTTTTCCCATGTACAAAGCAGTCTTGGTAGCACAAAGACCGACGGCGATGAGAGAACTCGCGACGATCGAGGTCCGGCACTCGTAGCGTCGCCGATGGCACGCAAGAAGACCTGCGATCCAATGTGTCTTGTAACGCGGCGAATCAGATCAGGTGAAGAGGTGAGGTTGAAAATGCTCCTGAAGAGGCCGGGCTGCTCCTGCCGCGTCGTGAGTCAGGCTGTTTCCAGGGCGGGGTCGCACCCAAAAATTGACTTGCGACCAAAAGTGACTGTTGACCACCGAGTAAACACAACCTCTTCCTCTGCAATCAAAGACCTATTCAACATGGCGGCAAACGACAACATTGAGCAAAAGATGGAGAAACTCGAGGTCGACGGCACCGCGCCCACCGAAGCGAAGAAAGAGAAGCCAAAGAAGGAACCCAAGCCGCCAAAAGAGAAGAAGGTAAAACCGCAGCAAGCTCCCGCCGCGAAGAAGAAGGCGGACGGACCGGAACTCATTGGCATCACTGAGCCAAAGTCTGGCGATCTCTCCGAATGGTACCAGCAAGTCATCCTCAAAGGCGATCTGCTCGAGTTCACCGACGTCCCCGGCTGCTACATTTACCTGCCCGCATCGTACTCAATATGGGAGATGATCACCGCGTACTTCAACGTACGGATCAAGAAGATGGGAGTCAAGAACACATACTTTCCGCTATTCATCACCGAGGCGAACTTGACACGTGAAGAGGAGCATTTGGAGGGCTTCGCGGCGGAGGTCGCATGGGTGACACATGGAGGAAAGACAAAGCTGGAGAAGCCATTGGCCGTTCGCCCTACGAGTGAGACGGCCATGTACAGCTATTACTCCAAGAAGATCCGATCACACCGAGATTTGCCGCTCAAGCTGAACCAGTGGTGTAATGTGGTGCGGTGGGAGTTCAAGCATGCGGTGCCATTCCTGCGGTCGCGTGAGTTTTTGTGGCAGGAGGGTCATACCGCACACATGACGGAAGAGGAGGCGGGTAAGGAGGTCATGGAGATCTTGGACCACTATGCGTCGATCTACGAGGATCTCATGGCCGTGCCGGTGGTCAAGGGCCAAAAGACGAAGAACGAGCAATTCCCCGGAGCACACTACACGAAGACGATTGAGGGTTTCATCCCGTCAGTTGGACGCGGCATTCAAGCTGCCACATCACACTGTCTCGGAACACATTTCGCCAAGATGTTCGACATCACTGTTGAGGATCCACACCAAATTGTCAAGGACGGCGAGGCTCGCAAGAAGCTTCATGTCTGGCAGAACAGCTGGGGCTTCACCACTCGCTCGATTGGTGTGATGATCCTCATCCACGGTGACGACAAGGGCTTGGTCATGCCTCCGCGAGTGGCAGAAGTCCAAGTCGTGATTGTCCCAGTAGGCGTGACAGCAAAGACAAGCGACGAGGACCGAGAAAAGCTCTACAGCAAGGTCAACGAGCTGAAGAGTACTCTGCTAGATGCGGACGTCCGTGTTGAGACCGATCTACGAGAGGGCTACTCTCCAGGCTACAAGTTCAACGACTGGGAGCTGAAGGGCGTGCCGCTCCGTATCGAGTTTGGACCGAAGGACGCTGAGAAGGGTCAAGTCACCACTTCTCGCCGCGACAAGGAAGGCAAGGACACCATCCCGATTGAGGAGGTCGGCACGAAAGTTCCGGAACTGCTCGAGATAATTCAAAATGACATGTTCAAGAAGGCGGATGAGGAGTACGCTGCACACCGCAAGATCGTGCGCGAGTGGAAGGACTTTGTGCCTACGCTGAACGGCAAGAACGTGCTTCTCGTGTCGCACTGCTTGGGCGGAGAGTGTGAGGATGAGATCAAGAAGGACTCGGCAGGGAACATCGAGGGCCAGGTCGTTGATGCGCGTGCGCCGTCTATGGGTGCGAAGTCGTTGTGTATTCCAGAGGTGCAGCCAGATGGTCTGGAGGAGAAGTGTATCAACCCGAAGTGTGGCAAGAAAGCGGAGAAGTGGGTGATGTTTGGTCGGAGTTACTAGAACTATGGGTGGCGTTGGGGTGATGAGGCGGACGAGCATGAGACAGATGAGGCGACCAGATGTTGTTGAAGGTGAAGCGTTCGGCGAAGTAGCATTGAATGAAGACGATTGTGATCTCCCGGGTTCACTTTGATCTCGCGGTCTTTATCGTTTAGCGGCCCTTTTGCTGCCTTTACGCATAGTTAACCCGGATTTGAGCTTGATTTAGCTGGCTTTCCAAGCATCGGTCAGCACGTCACCAAAGAAGATGCAGCTTCCACTAGCAACAACGTAGGACAGCAACAGAACTATAACAGCCCAGACCTCAGCTTCTACATCCTTGTAGTAAGCATCTCGAGCATCGTCTCCAAAGTCAATGCTACGATCTTCAACACGACTACAGCAATTGAACCGACAGATACCTTTGATCAACAGAACTGCAAAAGCAACAATGTCGTCACAGGTGAGCAAATGCCACGCCACGGAACATAATGCGAGGCGATCGTTGGCTTATCACTGGACAGACCGATGACAATAAGGATGGGAATGGCAAGAATGGCATCTTGAGCTGGGTAGGCTTTGGACCTGAGATGAGTGAAGTGGAAAGCCCTGTGATTGACCGTGCTCGCAGGCGGACAAGTCTGGTGAATTCAAGCGTCAGACGTCGTCGTTCAGGAACTTCATCTCGAAGAAGCCTGGCGCTGAGTTCCCAGCTGAGAAGGATCGTTATCATCTCTGTACGATAATACACACAACTTGGAAACAATAAAAGCTGACAAAGGCCCAGATGTCTCCTACGCTTGCCCATGGGGTATGTCCAAGCGATGAGTGCCTGCCAATACCGCCAGCAACTGAACAAATGCCACAGCCCACCGTGCCCTCATCGTCCGCAAGCTGAAAGGTCTCGAAGAGTTCCTCCCCTTCACCTCCGTACACTGGCACATGGGCGAAAAAGGTATGCCAACCCGCCTCAATCATCTCAGAACTTTGCGTTGATTATGGGTATAGGCTGGCGCTTCGCCACTCCCGACGAGAAGAATCTCCCCGGCGAGAACACTGTTCCCGACCCTCTGCACCCGGAGTTCAAGCACATTCGGGAGCTGTACTTCGAGAGCGACCCGAACTACGACCAGCGATTCACGGTGCCCGCTTTGTATGACAAGAAGCAGAAGAAGATTGTCAGCAATGAGAGCAGCGAGATTATCCGGATGTTGTATACCGAGTTTGACGACTTGTTGCCGGAGAAGTATAAGACTTTGGACCTCTTGCCGGCGGATCTGAAGGATCAGATTGAGGAGACCAATGACTGGACTTATAATGATATCAACAATGGAGTGTACAAGAGTGGATTTGCTACGTGAGTTGCTGATGGTGGGTTTTTGGAGGACGCTCATACTGATGAATTGCAGCTCCCAGGAAGCCTACGAGAAGGCGGTGACGACGCTCTTCAAGTCTCTCGATCGTGCTGAGGAGCACTTGGCCAACAACCCTGGCCCTTACTACCACGGCGAGAGAGTCACCGAAGCAGATGTCCGCCTGTTCACTGTCAGTATCCCTACAATCTCAGTCAAATTCGCCAGACGCTCACCATATCTCACAGACCATCGTCCGCTTCGACGCCGTCTACGTCCAGCACTTCAAGTGCAACCTGCGTGACATTCGCAGTGGATACCCAGCACTTCACAAGTACGTCTTGCATCCTCGCCGTTCCACAAAATTCAGTACAGACCTGACAGCTCGAGCAGATGGGTTCGCCACTGCTACTGGAACAACGAGGCTTTCGGCAAGACGACCGACTTCACTCACATCAAGGGTCACTACACTCAGAGCCACAAGCAGATCAACCCATACGGCATTACGCCGTTGGGTCCGGAGCCCGCAATTCTGCCATTGGAAGAGGAGGTTGCTGCTGCCAAGGCGAAGAAGTAGAGCGCGAGTTACCAATTGAATGTAACGGTTGCCTTTGCGATCAACACAACCCTAACCCTAATGCCTCAGAAAGTACACAAGGCAAGTCATCCGACCACAAATCCATCGTCCATAAATTTACCCGGCTTGGCTCCATCAGAACCGTCAAAACCCGCCTTTTGCAGAGTCTAAACCCACGCTAAATCCCCACCGACGTAAACCTTGTTGATTTTCCTTCTCCACAAGCCACTTCACACTCCGCCTCCGGATTGCCTCATTGGGAGAACCATCATGCCTTTCTCCACAGCCGAATACTCGGATGCGCGCCGGTGGTCGTGCGACATCACCTGCCGCTGGCTCGCTTGAGAGTTGACCCGAAGTTCTACTTGAAGCGAAAATTATAAGATGCAGGTGGGTCGCCCAGAAATCGGCGGTGATGCTTTTCTTTTTCTTCCGAGATTTGGGGTACTGTGAGATCGGCTGCAGCTGTGATTGAGTCGCGCTTCGGGTCTGCGAGAAGACTACATAGCGGAATCCCTCTGCTAGAGCCATCGACCAGAAAACCGACCTCGAATACCACACAACCCCCACCGCCAAAATGGACCAGCTCTCCGGCTTCCGCGTAGCCAAGCATCTGGAGAAATCCCGCCTCCTCCTGGGCATCAACTCTGTCGCCGCTCGTAAGTCCTCCCTCAGGACTCAAGGCCCGCAGCATGTTGTGAGACAGAACTCTCCGCTTGCTCCAGGCCCCTCACCCACTCCATATCGAGCTGTAGCTGACCCTCCGTTTAGTCTCAATCTTCTTCTTCGGCTACGACCAAGGCATGATGGGCGGCGTCAACAACGCAAAACACTACATCGACCTCATGGGTTTCGGCTACGTAGACCCCATCACCAAAGACCCCATCATCACCGACTCCCTGCTCCAAGGCGGCATCGTCTCCGTCTACTACCTCGGCACCCTCGTCGGTTGCTTACTCGGTGGATGGGTGGGTGATAAAGTCGGCCGCGTCAAGACCATTGCTCTTGGAGCCGTGTGGGCGATTTTCGGCGCCTGTCTGCAGTGTTCAGCGATGAACGCAAATTGGATGATTTGCGCGCGATTGGTGAATGGAATCGGGACGGGGATTCTGAATGCAATTGTGCCGGTTTGGGCGACGGAGACGGCGGAGCACACGTCTAGAGGGCAGTTTGTGGCGATTGAATTTACGCTCAACATCTTCGGTACGAAAAGAGTAAAAGGGCTTGCTCGGGAGTCGGAGCACTTCGCTGACCTATTCCCAGGTGTCGTCGTCGCCTACTGGCTCGAATACGGCCTCTCCTTCATCGACAACGGCGAGTCCGCTTTCCGCTGGCGTTTCCCCGTCGCCTTCCAGATCATCCCTCTCCTCATCTTGCTCTCCATCGTCCTCTTCTTCCCCGAATCTCCCCGCTGGCTCGCGAAAGTCGGCCGTGACGAAGAAGCGCGATGGGTCCTCGGTCGTCTGCGCGGTAGCGATCCCGTGGGAGTCGCTAAAGCCGACGCCGAGTTCGCCGATATTAAAGCTATTGTGGCCCGGGAGCGGAAGACGTCCTCCCAGAATACGTACTATGCTATGCTCTTCGGTACTGGATCGGGGAAACTGCATACGGGACGGAGAGTGCAGTTGGTGGTGTGGTTGCAGATTATGCAGGAGTGGATTGGCATCGCGGGCGTGACGGTCTATGCGCCGACGATTTTTCGGATCGCCGGGTTTTCGAGTGAGAAGAGCCAGTGGATTTCGGGTTTGAATAACATTTTCTACATGTTTTCGACGCTGATTTGTGTGTTTACGTTGGATCGCATTGGGAGACGGTGGACGTTGTACTGGGGTGAGTCGAACAATCCCTGAGCTCTCCGAACATTCTGCTGACTTGTGCTTCTAGGCTCTGTCGGGATGGGCATCGCCATGTTCCTCGCCGGCGGCATGTCCCGCGGCGGAATCAACGCCACCGCCTCCGGCAACGACGCCGCAGCCTCCGCCTACGGCATCGCCGCCGCATCTTTCGTCTACATCTTCACCTTCGTCTTCGGCGCCACCTGGCTGACCGTACCCTGGCTCTACCCCGCCGAAATCTTCCCGCTCGAAGTCCGCGCAAAAGGCAACGCATGGGGTGTAGTCGGCTGGTCGATCGGAAACGGCTGGCTGACGCTCCTCTGTCCGGTCATGTTCAACGCCATTCAGGAGAAGACACTGTACATCTTCGGCGCGTGTAATGTCATTACCATCCCGATGGTGTGGGCGCTGTATCCCGAGACGAATCAGAGGACCTTGGAGGAGATTGATCTGTTGTTTGAGTGTGATTCTCCGTGGGTGTGGGAGGCGGAGAAGAATTTCCAGAGGTTGAAGGAGGAGAATCCAGGTTTGGTGCTTGCTGCCAGTCGGGGTAATTCAGTCGTTGATCCGGAGATGGGAAAGAACGTCGCGGGCGAAGTGAAGGAGGATGGCAGGGAGTCGCCTAAAACGGAGTAGATCGTGACGAGTATTTTCCATATGGCGCAACTCCACGAGGTGTCTCTCTCAGCTGAGGTGCTTTCTTCTCGCAGAAAGTCGATCTCAGTAAATCTCCCACAAAGAGACCTTTCCATCTTTGCTTCCGGCCGCCAGCCAATGCGTGCTCCTCGCTTTCTCCTCCCTCTTCTGCGCTACCGTGAGCGCTTTCCTTTCTACCACCTCCGTTCCAATCTGCGCAGTCTGACCATCACCTTCAATCTCACTTCCGTCCACAATCTCCGCAAAACTAACAGCATAACACCCCTCGCCGTGCCACTTCAACACCGCCAGCTCCTTCATCGTTTTGACACTATACACCCTCATCCTCCCATCCCATCCCGCAGTGGCGAATATCTTCTCATCGCTGCGAACCGTCAAGCCCTGCTGACCTGCATGTTTCGTTTGCACGGCTTTGGTTGACAGCGCAGATGTAGGGAGTAACGGATGCCGAGCGATGATGGCGTCTGCGGATGAAGTATAGAATGTGCCCTGCGCAAGGGCGATGTCGAGAGAGAGCACAGGTTGAGCGTGAGACTTTTGGGAGTAGATGAGTTGGAAGTGCGGAGTCGCTGTGTTGGACGAGGACTTTGGCTGAGACCAGACGCAGACATTTCCGCCTTCATAGCCGGCGAGGATGAGGAGTTGAGGTCTTGAGTTTGAGGACGTGGGAACGAAGACGAGCCGGATGGCCATTGCCATTCCCGTGTTGGATTCTTCTGGAGAGGGGATGGTGGCAATGCGGTCTTCGGTGGGAAGAGAGGTGAGGTTGATGTGACCATCTTGAAGGCCAGGGACGGCGATGAGGAGGTTCTGGGAATGAGGAGTTGCGGAGGAGTTCGGGTCAAGGCAGGAGCCGAAGGTGCAAAAGTTGAGGGCGTTGACGTCGAGGCTGTGGAGGAGCCAGGGTTGAGGTCGGTTGTCTGTGGAGGAGTCGTCGATTGGTAGGGTTTTGCTTAGGGTCGTAGCGTCCTCGGGTCGAAGTTGCCAGACGTGGAGTTTGTTGTCGCGGCCGTGTCTGGATGGATGTAAGCACAAGTAGAAGAGTGCTTGCAATGATTGAAGTGACTTTACGTGATGATCTTGTCTTCACCCCAGCTGCCGACGCCTAGAATGGTAGTCTTGTGCGGTTTCCATACAGCATCTGGTCTCTTGGTAGTGGTATTCCAAAGCACCACCCATCCATCGGCATCTCCAGTCAGCAACTGGCTGTTTTTCCGCAGCAAGTGCACGGCATGGATTTGCGCAGAATGGCCACGCAATACATATGCCGGCTGAGCAGGCGGATTCTGTGAGCTCTGCTCAATGCTCAGAGGTCCTGCCATGGCTGAGTAACATTGATTTGTTCCTGTCAACTGTTGTCTGCGGATGTACCTTCAAACATACAGCACATGAGTCTGGACTGGGAAAGCATCTGACGACAACACAATAAAGACATGGCCATTACCTTGTTTTCATGAAGGATGCTCGTCGGTAAAAGTGCCGTCAAAGTTGGACCAGATGTTTCTGCCTGAGGCATGATTTGAACATCCCTGCAAGACCTTCCCTTCCACCCTCACAACCTGCCCTAACATTGCTAAACTTACGTGATTGGGGAAGATCTCGACTCCAACCAGCATTGAGCGTTACTTTCCTGGTTGGACTCGAACATTGACCTGGTCGTGACCTGGATGAAGATCTCTCCCATGTGATCAGCCGCGGCCAAGGACGAGTAGTGCTTGCAGAAACACCCGGTACCGCAATCTGGCCGAAGGAGCTGCTCGACCACACCTCCTCAACACAACAGGGGGAGACATTCCATCCAGCAACACAACTCCATCTACCGCGTTTCCAGCCCTAATTCACGTTGTTGTACACTTTGCTGCACAGTCTCCACCATTTCGGGCCCGTCTGGCGATCTGACCTGCAAACCCTGGCCAGGGCATCGGATCTAAGGGCTTGATTCACTTAAATTAGGGCTTTCCAGGTGCGTGTATCACTCTTGCCCTAACCTGCCCTTCTCTGCCCTCACAGCCCTCATGCGACGCTTCACAATGGGTGCATACAATATCGGCAACGATGGGCTGGATCCTGCTGCCCTGCTGCTGTCGCTTTCGCGAGCGTGCAGACCGCGCTGACCCTCGCGTCATCAGGTCTCGCCCTCCCTCGCTTTCGCGTGGGGCCCACCCGTGATGGCAGACTCCATACACGGCTCAAGCCACGGCCGCATGAACAAGCGACCAAGGTTCAATGGTCCCGCTCCTTCCGACAGCCATGTCCCGTCAGACCACTACCAGCAATGGAACGGCACAGCGTCTACCGGATTCAACTCCGTTAGTGAGGTACCACCGTACAACGTCTCGGCCGAGTACATCTCCCAGTCAGCAGCGAACCCTGCCTTGAACGATCATCAGCAGCACTGGCAACAGCAAGTGTCGGCCGGCGGTCCTCCTGCATACCCGGACCTGGCTTCCTACCATCAGCAACCATATTTCTATCAGCAGCCCGCGTCGAATCCATATCAGACTTCTTGGAATCCCGCCGAGCAGAATCACCAGCCATATATGCAGGCAACCCCGCTTGCGTACTCGAACCAGAACCAAGCGGAGCCTGTAAATATGCCATACTTTCCTCCAACATCTACCGGCCATTTAGAACCTAGCAGCAGCGCGGACGACGAAGTGCCGACGGCAGGCTACACAAGTGCGGAACAGACCTCACAGAATGCACAATCAGATTCCTCCGTCACAATGGTCACGGCAGCAGCACAGCGAGAGGCTGCGAGCGACTCGTCCACATTCTATTTTGACGACGCCAGTATGCATTTGAAGATACAAAGCTTATCCATTCTCGATAATCTGGTTCGTCAGGAACATCTCACTGCTCTCCTTGACCACCTCTGACATATTCCAGGCAACACAAGTCATCCAAACCATCTCCAAAGCCAGCTACACCCAGATCCAAGATCTCATGCGAGGTGAGCGGTACCGAATCGGACCTCGGACACCCATTCTGACCATGATTCACAGGCACCGAAAACGAAGAAAATCAAGCCTACAAAACCCTCAAAAACCTCTTCAACCAAACCCGCAAAGTCTACTCTTCCTCCGAAACACCCTTCATCGACGCTATCGCCATCCAAATGTTCCAGCCCACGCAACAAGAAATCATCCGCAAAGCCAACATCGCCACCTTCATCTCCTCCATTCTGGGCGCCCACGACGTCTCTTTCTTCCACCTCAACGAATTCTTCATGGAGACTTTCGTACCTCTCGGTCATCGACTGCTCAAATGGCAGGGCGCGATATACCTCGAGCTGAAAACGCAGACGTATATCAGTGCGTTGATGAACTCGGATGGGCCTCCGGAGGCGATGTTGGACGAGTTGTTCCCCGCAGATCTGGATGCGCAGATTCTGACACGACATCCGGACGCGCCCAGTTTGAGTCCGAGTGAGCAGGACTTTATTGATCGAAGCAGGGCGAGGCGGAGCTATCTGCTCGCGGAGCCGACGACGGAAGAGGCGCTGAGAGAGCTGCCGAGGAAGTACCAGTGGGCGGACTTTGTGCGCGAGTTTGCTTCCTGCATCTCCAAAAATGTCGATGGCATCATGAACGTGCCCACTCGATCGCAAGCGCTCGGCGGAAGTGGCGGGACGAAGAATGGAACGACGTCCACTTCGGCGAACCAAGAACCAGCCACCTTTGCCAACGCCGGCGGCCTGCAGAACGGCTCAATCCCTGGTGTCGCAGTACCAAAGCCCAGCAAAGACACCTCTCAACCCGCGACTTCAAAGTCCGCTCCCACACCCTCCGCCATCCGCCAACCCTGGATGAAACCCGAAGAAGACGCCTTACTTTCCGGTCTCGAAAGAGTCGGCGGCCCACATTGGTCGCAAATTCTCGCTTTATACGGAAGAGGTGGAAGCGTGAGTGAGGTGCTGAAAGACCGAAATCAAGTGCAGCTGAAGGATAAAGCGAGGAATTTGAAGTTGTGGTATTTGAAGACGGGGAGAGAGGTTCCGATTGCGCTGAGGGGGGTTACGGGGGAGTTGAGGAAGAGAGGGGGTGCGAGGGCGAGGGCTGCAATGGGGTTGGTCGATGAGGAGGGGGATGCAGACGGGGAGGTGGGCGGAGAAGCGGCTGGGTCAAAGAAGGGGAAGAAGAAGGGCAAGGCGTGAAGTCCCTCGAAGGCCGGTCTTGGTATGATATCCTTTGACGAGGTCGAAAATCGATGATTGGTTTGCGCAGTCGCCTGTCTCACGGGCAGTCGAATTTCCCTCCAGCTCACGGTCTCTCAAGACTTCGGTCGTGGTCGGAAAGCCAGCGCACCAAACGGGTTGGAATTCGAGCTGGCGGCCGGAGTTGAGTCCGCTGTGGCTTCGACATCTCCCAGCAACCCACGAGCTTGAGCGATGTTCGTCGTTATGCCTTTACGTTTCATGTCCTGTAAATGCTCGTTGACCGTGCTGAGGATGTCGTTGTAGGGTTGGCTTTTCTCGCCGAAAGTTGAGGAGGCATTTTGCAGGTTGCGGAGGAGCTGGATGCTCAGTCAGGTGTGGAGCTCATCATGGTGTATGAATTGGACAATCATACAATCAGTAGAAGCTCATCGTCAGGAGATGGAGATGCCATTATCGTCGATCAGTATTTGTGTTGTGTTGAGTAAAGAAGAAAGTTGAATCGCTGAAGTCGATGCCGTCAAGTTCAGTTCCAGTCCGTGCGTTTCGTATTCCTCGTATCGGGGCGGGTTACTCACTTACTCACTTTGCAAGCCGCTTCTCTTTCTTCATCGTTTAAAAGAACATCACCTCTGCATTGCATAGACACCCCTTGCTAAAATGGCCGACGCCGACGAAGATACCATGCCCCGTGGCCCAAGCCAAGGCACCGAGGACATCGACCTCTCCGACGAAACGCAAGACTTTCGCTTTTTGACTTCCATTTCGTGCGTCCAAAATATACCCAACCTCGAAAGGGTCGCAATGGATGAATGTAGTTACTGATCAATAGAACAGAAAATCAGAATCCTCCCTCCCCAAACGCGGTGAAAAAGACTTTGAGCCCCACGCCACCGCCCTACAATCCAATACCCTCGCCGCGTCCCGCGATGCCATGCACAATGCTCTCTCGTATCAACGCACCCATGCGCCGAAGGGCATGACAGTCGGGCATTACCATCCTGAGTCGGGAATGGCGTGGACGATGAATCCCAAGGGTCCGTTGTTTGCGAAGATGGGGCATGTTCGCAGCGCCAAGGACGATCCGCTCGGTGGGGGTGTGGAGGAGAGAGGGCAGAGAATGTGGTTGCTACCCGAGGAAGTCCTGTATTTGGTGGAGAGAGGGACGCTGGATGTCCGCTGGCCGCCTGCGGTGGAAGGAGAGGAAGGCTTGCCGATGAGTTTGCAGGGTGCTTATGCGATGTTCATCGGTGATGGTGAAGGCGGACTGACATTAGAGCGGTACTCCGTCTACTCGGGTTTGAAACGCATGGGCTACACCGTCGTTCGCGCGCCGACATGGAACTCCCCCGATCCACCCAACGGAGCAGACTGCTATCCGCCCTTACGACAAGCGACCTGGCAAACCGGCCTGCTCAACTCCGCTTCACTATGGAAAATGCTCTTCGCATGGCGCTCCACTCCCTCCCCACCTCCCTCACCAACCGATCCCATCATCCAACCCGGAGACTCCTTCCGCTCCTACGACGCCATCTATCACCGCCTAGCTCTAATCCCCTTCTACAACCCCTCCCTGCAAACCCAACCCAACCCCTCCAACCCCGAAGCAGTAGAAACAACCCCACCCTTCCGCATAACCTACCACATCTACAAACCCGGCTCAACAACCTACAAGAAATCCTCCCCCGGCACTCCCGACTTCCGCATCGCAGTCGTCAACGCGCGGGAGTCCCACCCGCCTACCCTCCAACAGCTAGATGCGCTAATGGAGACGTGTCCGTGGGATCCACCCAAGGAGGGAGCGAACATGTACGCGAAATTGAGGCATGGGTATAAGAATGTGATTTTGGCGGTGGTGGACCAGGGGGTTGCGAGTTTTGTGAGGGTGGCGGATGCGGCGTTTGGGACGGAGAGGGTTTTTGAGAGGAGGGCGAAGCAGAGTGGAGGGAAGAGGGGTGGGAAGGGTGTGAGGGGAGGGAGAGGTGGGAGGGGGAGGGATGGTGGGCGGTGAGGTGGAGGGAGTGCATGAGACGAGTTGGGTGGGGTGATTTCGGCTTGAAGCAATTGGACTCGCCGAATTTTTTATTTCGTGTTTGAGACTGGGACAGCTCTTGCTGGGAAGCGACAGCCGGTAAACCGTATTGACTTAAAGTCAGCGGCTCGAAGCACACAGCTCGCCGCAGATTATAACACAGTCGAAGCCCCTTCCTTTGGGATCTACTCGCTCCGTGTTCGATACATCATCCGCGTCCCCTGCCTCGTCCTCTCCCACGCCCGCCTCGCCCTCCGTGCCCACGGACCTTGTGACCACCCCTCCCTCTACCTGCAAACCTCCCCGCATCTGGATCCTCTCGCGGACCCTCTGCCATCCGTTTCTCAATGTCCCCCTCCCCAATTTCCAGCGGATTCGGCACCTGCAGCATCTCAAAGAACGCCGCCGTTTGCGAATTGGGATACTCCCTCACAGCCTGATACTTTGGATCCTGAAAGTGACCGCCATCGTAGACTGGTGCGACGACGGAGAAGTTTTCTGGTATCTCCAGTGCCGAGTCGGGAATGTTGGCGTCCACCCAAGTTCGTTGCTCGGTGATGAGGGCGAGGTATTCGGATTGGGATTTGGCGGGTGCGGGGCGGACGTCTGGTTTACCGAAGATTGAAGGCTCGGTAAGGGTGAAGGCGCGGGTTATGGAGAGCCATTCGCGGTCGTAGGTTAGTTTGAAGGGGCGGCTTGGCGGTGATTGTCCTTGTGAGGAGGTTGGCTCGGGGACGGAGATGAGTTGGAGGAAGTCCCGGTTTGGGAGGCATTTGTCCAGGGCGAGGAAGTGGGTTGTGGTGTTGGTAATTTCTGGTGGATGCTGGATGTGTTCTGGTTCGGGAGGTTTCTGGAAGAAGGAGGCTGGGAGGGCGGCGCGGGCTGAGGCGAGAGTGCTGTCGTTCTCTGTTGCGGTGCTGGGGTTTGTAGTTGTCGAAGCTGGGTGTGTGATCGCTGTAGCGGGAGTCTCATCGTCTTCGTCAAGATCTAGGTCTATCTCGTCTGCGTTTGCAATAGCTGGTGATGTTGTGCTCCCATTTGAAGCGATATGAGTGTTGTCGCCATTGGCATTGGCATTCGCGGGCGCTGTGCCATCATCATCATCATCATCATCCATGTCAAGATCAATTTCATCGTCGTTCTTGAGCGGCTCGTTGTTCGACTTCATATCAGCCGCACCCTTCTGTGCTCCTGCTGACTCGCCATTTGGCTTCGCATCAGCGCCGGCTTCACCTCCATGTTGCCAGATTGCAGCGAACTTGCAGTGCAGATGTGCGCTGAACCAGTATCGCGGTCGAAGACGCTCGATAGCATACTTTGCAGCAACACTGCCAAGTCTGCCGCTTCTTGCGTCTTCTTCAAAGAACGACTTCTTCTGGAAGAGTCTCTTGAAATTGCCCTTCCACTCTACACCCTGCGGCCAATCGTGGCTGATGCCGATATCAACCTGAGTTCGAATCTGGAGCAGCTTCCTCATGTCAATCTCGCGAACATGATAGATGCTCTTGATGTCGGACGCGTTGTACGGTAATCGTTCGATGTGATGTTTGCGGTAGTCAAAGCCTTTCCAGATTCCACTCATCCCGGCGATCCTCAGCGGGCCCAATCTGAGCACATTCGCAGCTCCCATGTAGTAGATGTTCGGCGCCGCCCAGCCACCATACAACAGCTCAAACATGTAATTGCTGGCTTCATGATTGCCGCCGACGAAGATGGTGAGGTACGGTGCTGTTCGTTGTCCCGAGTAGTATTCGTGAAAGTCACACATATCGCGGTATTTTGGCGGCATGCTGACGCAGTTCAAGTCGTATGCATTCCGAACAGCTTGAAAGTCACCGCCGATGATAAGAAGGTCAATGCCCGTCCATCCTTTCTGCTTGCATGCTTCGTCGATGGAAGCGTAGATTGCGTGAAGTGTGCCATGACCGCAGCCTTCGACGGCGAGGCGGACGCCGTTGGTTTCTTGGAGTTCGATGCTCATGTTGAAGGGGTGAGGATCATCGGATCATGCTTGGAATGATGTAGTGCAGCAATATTGCAGAAGATTGCTAGTCCCATGAGTTTCCGTGTTTGCGTTATTCTAGAATTGGAAATAGCCAACACAATCGACAGCAGTTGAACGCGATTTCCTCGGATTCAGGTTATTTCGGTTTGGCATCGGGCTGAGAAGAAAGAACTTCCGTTAGCGGCGGATCCGACCGAGCCATTCACAGCCCCCGCTTTGACCTCACGCGCTCTTTTTCGCGCAGGAACTTCAGCTAGCAGCGGCGCTGTCCGTACCAATCAGCCTCTAGTGAGATTTCCTCTCTTTCTCCCCGTACTTCCATCACATCTTGCTTGCCCTCTCACCCTCGCATCGACATGCTGATCACTTCTTCATGAAGGTATGGCAGCCTCAAAAGTCGCTACCATGCGACAGGAGCATCTCCGCAGAGCTGCCCGATCGCTTGCTGTGTCTTCGCCAGCAATTTCGAGTTACCTAGGCACGGTGACGGCTCAATATTCCGCTCCTCAACACCCAGAGGACACGCTCTCATGCTCTGGTTGCGGTGTCATCCTTCTGCCAGGCTACAACTGTGAGAGACCTACTTCGAGCACCAAAGGACATTGCAAGAGGACTCGCCAGGATCGTCTCAATCAGCCGCCCGGCGTGAAGCGCATGCGTTTGGAGTGCTCTCGCTGTCAGACCTCCACGGCGGTCGAGATGGCAAAGTCTGTGCCAGGCAAGCTCTCGAGATCATCCTCCAAGAGCAATACTGTCGCTCCAAGCGTCGCCGCTCGACCGTCCGAACCAGCCTCAGCCGCAATTGTTGCACCTCCGAGTGTTACACCAGAGCCTTCAGGAGTCAAGAAAAGAGGGCGTGGTAAGAAGTCGACTCTGCAGTCTATGCTGGCGGATAGCAAGTCGGCGAAGCCAGTCAAAGGGTTCGGCTTGGCTTTGAACGATTTCATGAAGACATGAGCGGCGTGCACAAGTTCGAGCCAGGTCTTGGGCGCATTGCAAGCCATGTTCGGCGGTGTCGTGGACGGCTGATGCAGCGACCAGGGGAACTCTCAGCACGCAATACTTATGCCATGGTAAACGGACTGTGGGAACGCTCCATCGTCTACTCTCGGCACCGAAAACACTTGTGCCACACTCAACAGAAGACTGCAAAAATTACAGCCCAGTAGCTGTGGCGTCTGACCACCCATAATCAGAATCACCAGAAATATCAAATGCAAGTCACACCTTGGAAACCCATATATTTCGGCCCGCGGACCACACGTGGTTGGTGAATCGGTTCCGCCAAGCATGTGAAAGCCAAGCCTGACGTCGCATTCCTGCTCTCTAAGAAGCGAAGGAGGCCTTGGCTGTCGACATCTCGACGAACAATTGGGAACCTGCGTCCCAAGCATCTTGGCTGGCGATGAGCAAGAGCAAACAAAACCACCGCTGGGTCGGGATCCTCGCCCCAGGAACTGAACTCTTACGTTCCCCACTTGACAAGCTCTTCCATTTTCACACCCTAATGCTGCATTGACAACGCTAACCACACTACAACACTTGCGTTCGCGCTGTGGTCAATCATGCCATTCTTACAACTTTTGAAAAAGGTCGGCAACACCATCGCGCCACCTCCGAAGAAGGGCGATGGCGGTCGCGATCAGTGGCCTTCTCGGGCTGCGTTCTTGCTGGCTGCTATGGGAGGTTGTGCTGGGCAAGGAAACTTGCTCAGGTACCCTTCAGTCGTCTACAACAATTACGGACTGCAATGGTTCATTCCATACCTATTGGCCGTCTTCCTCATTGCTATTCCGGCCCTCATCCTGGAAATCGCTATCGGTCAGGCCTACCAAGGCGGCACGGTCCTAGCATTCAACAACATCCACAAGCGATTGAGAGGAGTTGGACTTGGCCCGGTCTTCGTCAGCTTCATTGTCGTGCAATACTTCACCGTCAATCTGGCATGGATCATGGTTTATTTTCGAAATTCTTTCATCAGTCCGCTGCCTTGGGAGAATCGCATCGAGGAGTTCTACAATCGCGATGTCGTGGCCAATCCGGATCCGATAGTTGGACAATTGAGCGCAGATGGGACAAGCGTTCTCTCTTACACGCAATACCCAGGTGTTGCGCTCATTGGCGAGACAGTCGGCTGGAGTGCTTTTGTCTGGTTCCTCATCTGGTTTTCGATCTTTCGTGGGGTAGGAATGACTGGCCGAGTTGTCTACTTCTCCATGGGACTGCCGATCATTACCACTATCATCTTTGTTGGCCGTTCGGTGTCTCTACCTAACGCTGGAGAAGGCATTCGCTTGCTGTGGGCGACTTGGAGAGGAAGCGAGCTGGCCAACGGGACCGTGTGGCAGACAGGTGAGCGACGAACACGAGAAGATGCGATAATGAGAAGCTAACAAGAACCACAGCGGTCGGGCAAGTCTTCTTCAGTACCGGCGTGGGCTTCGGCTACTTCACGAGCTACGCTTCATACAATCAGCGTCACTCGAACGCTGTCATGGACGCTATCCTTATCTGTGGATCCAACGTGCTGTTCGAGAACTTTGCCGCCTTCTCCGTCTTCGGCGTGGTCGGCTTCCTCGAGCGATGGCCTCAAGACGGCGTACGCCTCGGTGCATTCGTCGTCGGCTTCCTCACTCTTCCCGAAGCGGTCCTCCAAATGCCAGGCGCCAACTTCTGGGCATTCCTGCTCTTCTTCACCCTGATCGTTCTCGGATTCAGCTCCGCTTTCGTCATGTTGGATGTCGTCGCGACGATGATCACGGACTCAGGCCTCACGAAGCTGCGCCGTGAATGGGTCGTCACAATATTGACACTCATCTGCTTCCTCATGTGCCTGCCATACTGCACGGAATTTGGCTACTACCTCCTCGACGGAATCGATCGTTGGATCAATAACGTCGTGCTCATCTTCGTGGTCTGGTCGGAAGTTATGAGCGCTACGACAGTCTACCGTTGGCAAGATGTCGCCACTGAAGTCGGCAAGCCAGCGTTCTACATTTACAACTTTGGCTACATCGCTGGCCAAATCATTGGAGTCGGCGTGGCCCACGCAACGGGTGGACCTGGTGATGGCGTTGGTGCAGGCGTCGGACTCTGGTTCGTCTGCTCCATCATCGCCATGATCGCCGGCAAGACCCCATCGCGATCCAAACTCAGCCAACCATTCTGGTCCCGGAACAGCGTCACCCGTGGTCTCCGAACCGCCTTAGACCGCTTCTACTACGTAGCCTTCTACTCCGGCAATCAACTCAAACGCGATCTCAATGCCATCGTTGGCCTCGGTCGTAACTGGAACATTCCCGTCTTCTGGCCGTTTCTACTCCGATACATCTCCGCCCCTGTCCTCGCGATCGTCTTCAGTTTCTCGTATCCTGAGTTCCATACTTTGCGCTATGATCCGTTGATGATCTTGGGGTTCACGGTGTCGCATATTGGGCTGGCGATCATTCTGTTTGGATTCACGGTCCCGAGGTATTATGCTGTCTTTGTGCCGCCCGAGAGGAGACATGAGGGTACTGAGGGAACGGTTGTGGGAGACATCAAGAGTATTGAAGGGACTTTGCCAGTTGTTGAGATTGAGACGAGGAGTGATGATGAGGGTGTGAAGGAGGAGGCGAAGGAGAGGAGTAGTAGCCAGGAGCAGAGGAGAAGGCTGTGATTAAGGGATGTTCGTTGTGTTCGCGCGCTAGAAATGCGAGGCGAGTCTTGAACCGTAATGCATTATCACTTCTACGGGACACCTTCGGAGTGTCCCGTAGAAGTGACGTGAATATCCACTAGAGCAAACGAACTCTCTAGTGAATGCTATGTGTTCAGTGAATCGTCCCGCAGGCACGGAGATCGCCTTGAATCTACTCACGGAGGCGGAATGAGCTGCACTCAGGAGAACTGACAACACACCCAATCAAGTGTGTCCCTCCCTTCAACCATAACCCACATCAACCGAATCTCGCATACACCAAAGCGCAGATATGGCCGACGTCTCTCTCGCAGGTAGCGGCGGAACCGTCACAATGGCAGCTGCAAGCAACTGCTGCGTCTTCTGTTGCATCTTGTTCCTTGCGCTCGCGATCATGGAGTTCTTGTTCCTGCTCGACGAAGATATCGAGGTCTGAGATAACCAGCGCAAGGTGATTGAGACTTGCATGACAACCACAAAACATGAAGAGGACCTGTGCAGAAAAAGTGCGGGTCATTTTGTCCGGCTTGTATTGCCATAGGACATCGCTATGCGCTTCTTCTTACGCCTGAACGCCTCGCTAAGATATCAACCCAAACCCAAAAAGTTCAAGCCCCATTCCACCGCACATCTCTCACCCCAAAGTCTTCATCTTCTTCTTCTTCCCCGTCTTCTCCCCGTCCTTCTTCTTCTGAAAGTCCCTCCAACTCCCAATCCTCTCATCCCTCGTCTTCTCCCACTCCTGCTCGTGGTCCCTCTTCCTCTTCCTCTCCGCAATCTCCTCGTCCTCCTTCCTCTGCGCTCTTCCCTCTTCCTGCATCTGCGCCTTCATTTGCCTTTGCCTCCTCGCTTCCATGTCCGCCAACACCCACTTGACTTTGTCCTTCCACTTCTTGACAAAGTCCACGTCCGGATCCTTGACCTCCTCATCGTTTGCCGATAGTCCCAAGTCCCGCATCACCAGCATGCGCGCGTCGCCGTACGCTTCGTCGAGTAGAGGGCGCTTCTTCTCGTCGAGGAGGTATTGGTACGCTTTGGCGAGGCGGTCGAACGCATCTTGCGCGTTGGGATTAGAGGTCTTATCGGGATGGATGAGCAGGGACTTTTTGCGGTATGCTTTCTTGATATCTTCGGGTGGGACACCAGGTTGGAGATCGAGCACGTCGTAGGCGTTGGCGCGGAAGGCGAGCCGGATGCGTTCGATTTCGCTGTCTTTGTCGAATTCTTTGGAGTCGCGGGCGAGGTTCTCGAGGAAGGCGGCGTCTTCTTTTTCTTGCTCGGCGGTGAGTTTGTCGAGGTCTTTTTCTGGCTCTTTTTGAGCGGGTTTCTCCGTTTCGCCCATGGCTGGTAGTTGTGTCGCTTATAAGCAGATGTCGTGTGAGTGAAGCAGTGTGGAAGGAAGCGACGATGATGTAGCGCGGGCGCAACGGCCCCCAAGGTTTTGCCGGAGCTGATCCCGCTTGCATGTGAAGACTTCGAGAAACTTTTGGCTCGACCTTCTTCCGATCTTCGACTTCAACAATCATGGCGCCGCCCACAAATGCCCGGGCGAAGGGCAAACCGAATGCGAAGAAGCCGATACGAGGACAAAAACGAAAGCGCGAAGATGTCGACGTTGAGAAACTCGCAGAAGAAGTCGCCCAGCTCGACACCAAAACGAAATACACCAACTTCACCGATCTTCCTCTATCCGATCCAACAAGAGCAGGGCTGAAGTCCTCTGCCTTCTCGACTCTTACCGATATCCAGGCCAAGGCGATCCCGTTGGCTCTGAAAGGCAAGGACATTCTCGGTGCTGCAAAGACAGGGAGTGGAAAGACGCTGGCGTTTCTCATACCCGTCTTGGAGAACCTGTATCGTGCACAATGTGTCGGAGGAGATGCTGGACTGGGAGCGATGATAATCACACCAACTCGAGAATTGGCCATACAAATCTTCGAGGTACTGCGAAAGGTTGGCGGAAAGGGACATTTATTTGCCGCGGGACTGGTAATTGGAGGCAAGAGTCTGAGGGAAGAGCAGGATGCTCTGGCGAGGATGAACATCGTTGTTGGTACACCTGGACGACTGTTGCAACATCTCTCACAGACGGCGATGTTCAACGTGGACAACTTGCGAATGCTGGTACTGGACGAGGCGGATCGCATCCTGGACATGGGGTTCCAAAGAGATGTGGATGCTATCGTGGACTACCTACCGAAGGAAAGGCAGACAATGCTGTTCAGCGCAACGCAGACGAAGAAAGTTGGAGACCTTGCTCGACTATCGTTGAACGAGCCTGAGTACGTCTCGGTACACGAAGCCGCGCAGTCTGCCACGCCGAAGACGTTGCAGCAGAATTATGTGATTACGCCTCTACAGGATAAGCTGGATACATTGTGGTCATTCATACAATCTGCGAAGAAGTCAAAACTACTGATCTTCCTCTCCTCTGGCAAGCAAGTTCGATTTGTCTATGAGTCTTTCCGCCACATGCAACCTGGTATTCCGCTACTGCATCTCCACGGCCGACAGAAGCAGACAGCACGGCTGGACATCACGCAAAAGTTCTCTGCGGCGAAGAACAGCTGTCTCTTTGCGACTGATGTTGTGGCTCGAGGTCTGGACTTTCCCGCTGTGGACTGGGTCGTACAGGTGGACTGTCCCGAGGACGCAGACACCTACATTCATCGTGTCGGTCGTACCGCGCGCTACGAGCGAGATGGGCGAGCTGTACTCTTTCTCGACCCCAGCGAAGAGGAGGGCATGCTTGGCCGCCTGGAGCAGAAGAAAGTCCCGATTGAGCGAATCAATGTCAAGGCAAAGAAGCAGACCAGCATCAAGAACCAATTGCAGAGCATGTGCTTCAAAGACCCTCAACTGAAGTACCTCGGACAGAAGTGCTTCGCCAGTTATGTCCGAAGTCTACACATTCAAAAGGACAAGGAGATCTTTAAGCTCGACAAGTACCCGTTGGAAGAGTTCGCCGCAAGCCTGGGTCTACCCGGTGCACCACGTATCAAGTTCCTGAAGGCCGACCAAGAAGAAGTGAAGCGCAAGAAGAACGCCTCTCGACAGGCGCTTGTATCAGACTCGGAGGATGAGGAAGACGAGGATGCAGGGGACGGCGAGGACGGCGCCAAACCGAAGTCAAAGAAGAAGGAAGTCCGTACCAAGTACGATCGCATGTTCGAGCGCCAGAATCAAGATATCTTGGCCGACCATTACTCCAAGATGATCGCTGCGGACGACCCTGCAGACATCAATCGGCTGGACGGCGAGCAAGATGCAGACGACGATCTCTTTGATGTGAAACGTCGCATTCCTGCAGATGTCGACGACGATTCGGATGTTGATTTGCCACAAACCAAGACTGCCGACGGTGAGATTGCCAAGTCGATCAACATCGATGGTGCTCGAGCACCTCTTGTTCTGGACTCGAAACGACGCGAGAAACTCCTCAAGAGCAAGAAGAAGCTGCTCAAATTCAAAGACAAGGGCAGCAAGCTCGTATTCGACGACGACGGCAACGCGCACCAAATCTACGAGCTGGAGGATGAAGATGACTTCAAGGCTCGCGGTGAGGCGGCAGACCAGAGAAGGAAGTTCCTCGAGGAAGAAGCGGAGAGGGTCAAGGTTGCGGACGTGGAGGACAAGGAGTTGGCTAGAGAGAAGCGGCGGGCGAAGAAGGAGAAGAAGAAGGAGAAAGCGAAGGCGGAGGCTGAAGAGGATAGTGGTGTTAGATTCATTGGTGGAGAGGATGACAATGGGGAGGATGCGATGGCGAATTTCATCAGAGATGCGCAAGGCTCATCGGGAAGTGAGGGCGAGAGGAGCGACGATGAAGAGGAGCAGCCGAAGTCCAAGAAGGCGAAGAAGTGGTTCCAGGAGGATAGCAAGAGGAAGGATCTTGGCGGCGAAGAGAGGGAGATTGAGACGATGGATGATCTGGAGGCGGCGGCTGCAAGGCTGCTTGGGTGACTGTAAAAGCATCCAGCCGCTGAGGATGTCGTTCACTTCTGGTTGCGCAGGTACTATAGCAATATCGACACTCCACAACGCCTCGCTAAAGTAGCATGTGCCCTTTCGTAAGAATATTCCTTCTTCCCTAATCATGACTTCTCTTTCGCAGCCTTGCCCTTGGCTTCTGACTCGCCCAGTTCTCGAATCACAACCTTGATCAACGACTGATCCGGCTCGTTCTGCTCTTTGCCATCTTCAAACCCAGGACTCACTCCAATCGCAAGATACCGCCCGTCTGCACTGAACTCCAGACACGCGACGCTAGCCGGCAATTTCTGATACTGCTTGATCCTCCTCTTCGTATTCGCATCCCACAGCGCAACCACACCATCTCCGCCTCCCGTCGCGAAAGAGCCTTTGTGCACAGGATGAAACGCGACCGCATTCACTGGGAAGACGACGTCCAGCGGCACCGACTCTCCCTTCTCGTTCACCGTCGTCGTCTTCTCCCGGTGACACTTGAAAGCGTACATCTGCTTGTTGTCCTCCTTGTCGAACCATTCCACGCCCACTCGTCCTTCAATACTGCTGCACACGAATCCCTTTCCATCTGGCATGCATGCGACGTCGCGGGTCAGAAACTTCAGACTGCTCTCTCTGAGTTGTACCGGGCTTTCCCTTGCCACTGGCTTCTCTTCCTCCTGCTGCTGTTGTGCGAACGTCTGGGTGCATTGACTTTTCAAGGTGGCCAGGTCGTGAACGTACACCTTGCGATTCACCAGCGTAACCACAGCATAATCATCATTCAAGGCAAGCGCCACCGGTTTTCCAGACAGTGCCATCCTGGAAACTCCCCCATTCTCCAAATTGTGTATATGCATTGTCTCGTCCCAAGCTATTGATATGACCACATTATGTTTCGCGCTGTATCGGACTCTACATGCCCCGGAGTCGTGGACGCTCAGGACTGTGTGGGGAATATTGTCGCCGTCAAGCTGGCATTGCAAGACCTGTTGCGCCAGTCCCACGGCGTAGAAGGTTGTGCCATTCGCGTTCCAGGCGAGGTCGAGAACGGGCGCTGTGGAGCGAATTTTCCTAGAAAAGGCGAAGGCTCCTTTGTCGTCGCGGTTGTATACGTAGATGTCGGTGTCCCATGAGCTCACGAGGAGCGTCTGGCCATCGGGGGAGAAGCGTGCGGCGGAGACGACATCGGAGAGAGGTTGCGTGAGCTCGGTGACGCTCATGTTGAGTTCTCGTGATGGCGTTTCGATTGGAGCAATGCTGGGAAGATTTAGGGCCACTTCTTGGTCAGATTTGTCGAGGCGATCCAATGGCGGCGTGCGGATAGTATGGTGTGGGCGACAATGTTCAAAGAAGTCGGGATCTGTTGAAGTTCGTTGTCGAGTATTTATGTTTTGATGTGGTCCGAGCTTTTTTGGTGGGGAAAGTGTTGTGATTGGACTTAAGCTGAGTGGAAGAGGACCTCTAATTGGCAGGTATATATTGTTATGTAGAGAGAATCTTAAGTGTAAGATTCTTACTTTAGCTATCTGTGTGTGGGAATGCCTTAGCACTAGTTACGTGCACTTTACTAATGGTTAGTCTGATAATCCACAACACTCCCCTATTAGCAGCTGCATTATCACGAGCTGTCTGTTACCTAAGTATAGCAGGTATTCACCTACTACGTGGCTAATGCTCGGCTTTAGCTTAATAAAAAGCATCTTCTTCTAGCTTTTTTATTCCTCTACTTTACAATCTATACCTCTTATCTATTTAGCTAATTTATTAGCTAATCTATCGTCTATCCCTTACAGCTATTAACAACACAATCTATATTACTAGCTATAGCTTCTAGAAGAAGAGCAGCTTTCTCTGTCCCTAGGAAAACCTTCTAGCAAGTTATCGATAAAGCAAGAGCTGTTAGTAGTAGAGATCTCCTATAGATCTACAAAGATAGTTCTGTAGCATATTAGACTATATATTAATTTATTAGAGGAGAGATAAATAGACACTACAACAGAGTAAATGTTAGGGCTTAGGGTCCCTTCTCTTTTGTAGCTTGCTTTAATAGGTTTATAGCTAAGCTTAATAAGGATCTCCTTACTACAGACCTTATTAACATAGTAATAGAGGAGCTGTACAACCTAAGGGAGTAGGCCTTCCTAGTAGAAAACTACCCTAGTCTAACAACTCCTAATCCTTAGGGATTTGTGTTATGCTATAACTAGACTCCTCTTAGCTAAATGTTAAGCTCTAACAAGGTAGAGATAAAGTAGTAGTTAGTAGCATAGCATCCTGTGTATGTTCTCCTTAAAATCCCTTCTTCCCTAATAGAAACTAACATTCTCCTAGGCTTTAAGTTAAGATTCTAGGGGAATTAGCTTAGTCTTTTAGTAGTAGTCTAGGGGGGGCAGGCTGCAGGTTCTAGGACATGCTCTAATGCTTTTGGGTTTTTATAGAAAAGTTTTCCTTTAGCTAGGTGTTTTTCTTATAGTTTCTTAGATGCTTTTGTAGAGGTGTGTAGTTGCCTCCTTTCCTTTATACAAATAAGAATAAAATAAGTGTTCTAAGTGTTGTGCTTCTTAGTTTTGTGACAAATAAAATAGTGTGATTCTAGGGAGGGAATCCTTCTTAGGTAGGAATGCAGGTATTAAGGCATAAATTTAAGAGCAGTTTCCCTCTTCTTATTAAGGGCTAGTTAGTCTAGTAGTATAATTTCTGACTACAAATCAGAAGGTTACAGGTTTAATTCCTGTATTAGCCTCTCTTATGTAACTATGTTAGCTGCCTAATATAGACATATAAGTATCTTTTTGCTGGATTTATAGATCTATGCATTAGAGGATAGTGTTTAGGGATTTTGGTTTTGTTAGACAGTCTGCAAGCTGCATATCTGTCCTTACAAACTCTACCTTAATACTCCCCTTGTTATGTTGCTCTCTGTAGTAATAGTTCCTAAGAGAGACATGTCTTAATCTTTTGGAGTTAGTATAGTTTTCTATAAGGCTAATAGCTAATTAATTGTCTACTTTAATAAGGATAGTAGAAATGCTTTTGGCCTAGGTAAAGGGCTAGAGCTTATTAATAAGATTCCTTACCTAATTTACTTCTCTTGTTACCTTAGTAAGAGAGAGGTACTCTGCCTTAGTGCTAGATAGCACTACTTCTTTCTGCAGTTAAGATCTCTAGATAACTAGGCCTCCTGCAATTTTAAAGAGTATTCCTAAGGTAGACCTAGATGTGCTAGGATTACTAGCAAAGTTAGAGTCTAAGAATGCTTTAATCTGAATTTGCTCCTTAGTTTTCCTGTACACAAGGCACTTGTTAATTATGCCTGCAACATATCTCTAGATGTGTTTAGCTGCCTGAATATGCAAAGGTCCTAGGTTCTAAAGAAACCTTACATAGTAGTTAATAGCAAAACTAATGTCTAGTCTAGTATAGTTTAACAGATGTTGCAGTTCCCTAATGATCTTGTTAAAGAGATTATAGTCCTCCTTTGTTCCCTTATCCTAGAGGGGTTTAAGGAGGGTGTTAAGGGGGTACTTAATACTCTTTGCATTGCTAAGACTATGTCCTTAAAGTTTGTCTCTAGAATAGTGTTCCTAAGAGATAGATATAGAGCTATCTTTCCCTTCCTTTAGGTAAAGTCTAAGAAAGATATTAGTATTAACAACCTTAATTGTGTACTTCTGCTCTAATCCCTTAATTAGCTTGTTAATCTTATAGTCTAACTGTCTAAAGATCTGGAAGTTATCTACATAAAGGAGAACAAGGATGCCTTTCCCTTAAAAGAGGCAAGCATCGCTAACAGTTCTTGTTAGACTAAGCTTTTAGAGAGTGTCTACAGCATCGTAGTGCTAGAGAGCAGCTGCCTGCTTAAGCCTATATAGTCCTTTCTTAACATATATAATGTACTTGTAGGCATCTTTCTTAAAGAGATAAGCTCCCTCTAGTGGCTTAATAAAGATCTGCTTATCTAGGTTTGGATTTAGGAATGTAGTCTTAATATTAACTTGTCTCCTCTTCTAGCTAAAGTTAACTAAGAGGGATAGGAGTATTCTCCCTGTTACAGCTCTTAGGGTAGGAGCAAAGGTATTAATATAGTTAAGTCCCTTCCTTTGTGTAAATCCCCTAGCTGTCTATCTAGCCTTGTACTTCTTTATAGTTCTATCTAGG
The DNA here is from genome assembly GCF_000219625.1 of Zymoseptoria tritici IPO323. Classification (NCBI taxonomy): domain Eukaryota; kingdom Fungi; phylum Ascomycota; class Dothideomycetes; order Mycosphaerellales; family Mycosphaerellaceae; genus Zymoseptoria; species Zymoseptoria tritici. Next base: position 750,424 of record NC_018210.1, on the reverse strand, counting down.
AGCACCTTAATCTTAAAGACCTATTTCCCTATAAGAGGGACTCTCCCCTTAAGGAGGGTGCTAATAAGTTTCTATTTAAGGCATCCTATAGACTTAAGTAACTTAGCTTCCTTAATAATAGCTTTCTCCTATTCCTTATAGTTAGATCTAGAGAGAGCTTCCTTAACTGTCTTAGGATTAGACAGATTGGGATTTGTTACTTTAAGTCCTATCTTCTAGATCTTGCTATAGTCTTTTCTTATAACTAATCTTCTACTTCTTAAGAGTCTAAATGTGCCTAAGCTTTTAGGACTTGTTTTATTACCTAATTTCTTAGGTCTCTTAGGGCTTCTCCCTGCTTTCCTCTTTCCTATAACATAAATGTCTAGGAAGGGAGTTATAGTATAATCTTAGAGGTCTTCCCTTTTAGGGCAATCCTCTGCTAATGCTTAATGTTATAGCTGTGTTAATAAGGTATTAGCCTGCTCCTAGAATCCCTTAGGACTTCCTTAGAATCCCTTAGGACTTCCTGTTTCCTTAGAAATATGCTCCCCCTAAGCTAGCTAGGAGGCTTCTTTATGCTTAGTAGCCTCTAGCTAATTAGGCTTAGACTGCTTATGTTAGTTATCCTAGGACTGTATGTCCTAACCTAATGTTTGCTCCCCCTAAGATATTAAAAGGGAGGCTTAGTTTCTCTCTCTCTGTATAGTATTAAATATGTTCTCTACTTCTTAAAGATGAGAAGTAGTAAGAGGTTAGGCATCTTGCCCTTAGGCATCCTGGCCCTAATCTTAATCCTTAGTGTAGATAGCATAGACTTCCTGTTCTGTAGTAATAGGTTGTATTAGTTGTAGGAAACTCTCCCCCTAGAAGTCTAGGGCAGTAGGTATTATGCTGTATACCTTATCCTTATTGTGTGTTACATAAGGAGAGGTTACAATCTTGTGCTAAAACCTAGCAAGGGTAGATAGTTCAAACTTCTAAACTATATAGTTAGTTAAAGTGTTCTCCTGGAATCCTAGATTCTAGTATTTCTCTGCTCTAGGATAGAACTTCTATAAATTAGGTCTCCCCTAATTATGCAGATATGCTCTACATCTAAATCTCCTAACCTTTGTTAGATTAATATATAGAGTTCTAGCATTAAGATCTTAATTAAATTCCTAAAGAGGAATCTTGTTAGTTAACAGGCATACTAGCCTGTTAGTAAGGAAGATTGTATGTGCAACTGCAAAACTCTAGAGAGGGAGAGGTAGGCTAGAGTTAATTATTATTGCTCTTGCCTTGTTAAGGATAACCTTGTTAGATGATTCTGCAATTCTATTCTGCTTAGGAGTATAGGGAGCTAAGAAATCCTATCTTAGTCCCTTATTCTCTGCAAATATAATTAGATTATTGTTATTAAACTCTCCTCCTCTATCTAAGAACTAGATCTTAACTATCTTTTTGTACTAGTTAAATGTCTTAGTAGTCTATTTCTTAATAATTTGTGCAGCTTGTGATTTAAGCTTGCAGAAGATAGCCTATCTCCTTCTTAACTTTGCATTAGTAATTATAAGGATGTACTTGTATCTAAAGATGTCTAGTAGAAAGATTAGTCCTATAATGTTAATGTGGACCTTATCTAATAAGGATTAAGGTGTTAGTCTTAGAGTTCTTAACACTACTCTCTGTAACCTTGCAAGCTTGCATAGCTTACAGTGCTTAAGTGTAGATGTGTTAATCTGCTTAAGTCCTTAGACTTAAGCCTTTGTTGTACTAAGAATCTTGTTCCCTACATAGCCTAGTCTCTAGTGCTATCTTGTTATGTTAGCCTTAGGCATAGCAAAGGCTAGATAGGACATATTCCTGTTAGTTGTAGAAGCAACTTTGGTACTCCCCTTAGGGAGAGAGACAGTTGCATTCTAGAGGATTAGAACATTATAAGTAGACTAAACCTTGCCTATCTTCTTGTTATTCCTTAGAATGCATAAAGATAGCCTGTCTAGGTAGACCTTGCACTTTAGCTAGAGAGTCTCTGCTAAGATAAGGTTGTAATTAGAGTTGGGAGAGTATAATACATCTTGTAAGGTAATGTTTGACTTATTCCCCTTGTACTTTATTATAATCCTTATACTTCCTAAGTATGTAACTATGCTTTGTCTAATAGCTTAAGAGAACCTAATTAGGGTTTCTAGGGGTTTAAGGTTTAAGAACTAGGACTTGTTGTTAAAGAAGTAGTATAATGTACTAGAATCCTAGATAATAGTGTTACTCCTTTGTATTCTAGCGGCAGCAATTGCTGCTCCTGCAAATAAGCTGTCTAAATTAGAGCCTAAGCCTGCATTAGAAGAGGAGATAGGCTTGATTGCTGCAGCACCCTTTCCTCCCTTCTTGTTATATCTCTTGCTCTTGTCTTAGGACTTCTTCTTGTCCTTGTTAGATCCTCCTTTTCCTTTGTGTACCTAGGACTTTAGGGCCTTGTTAGGGTGCTTCTTAAAGCAATCTGCATTTGTGTAGATATAATAGGTACACTTAGTATACTAATTATTATCTACTGTAGCACCCCTAAATCCTCCTGCTGTCCTCTATATCTGTAGAGGAGGTTCCTTAATTAATAAGGTAATTAGCTCTTTAAGAGTTGTGTTCTTAATGTGATAGGATTGTCTCTAGCTTCTTAGGTATTCTAGATAGTAGAGGCCCTAGATGAAGAACAGCCTAATCTGCTTATTACTAAAGGTAAGCTTTAAGACTAGAATGCTCTTAGACCTGGAGTATTGTTCTGTTGTAGAGATGTACTTGTAATACTACTTCTAGAAGTCCTTATAGTACTTCTAAGTATTTGTTCCTTAGATCTTAATGTTGCTAATTCTAAGAATCCTTAGGCTGTTATAAATGTTTATAGTTACAACAGGCCTGTAGGTAGCTGCAATAGTATTATATAGTTCCTTAGCTGTCTTCTCTGTATCCCTAAAGTTAGGCCTTAGAGATTAGTTAATCCTTTTGCTAACAATCCCGTATGTAATTAGGTTATGCTTGTGCTAGACTTAGAGAGGAGTTGGTCTTAGTCTACTAGTTAGAATAGGTTCTGTTACTAGAGTGTCCCCTCCTTCTTTTTAGGAAGGAGTTAGAGCCTAGGAGGATAAAGTAGTACTCTCCTTAGTTAGTAGAGAGGGATATCTGACTTTAATTCCTAGCTTTGGTTAGGCAGGGCACTAGGGAATGTTATAAAAGACATAGCCTAACACCTCCTTGTCTATAAGGGCTGCTTTAAGTATCCTTAACTAGTCTAAGAAGTTACTCCCCTTTCTTAGGACTTTATTCTCCTTCGCAGTCTTGAACTTATTAGCCTGCATTGCGGCTGTTGTTGTAACTAGCTCTTTCTCGGCTCGCTAGTTAACTGTCTAAACAGTGTACAGTAAGGTTCTAGTAGCTGCGCTTAGAACAGATAATTCTTCCTTAAGTGTGCAGTAGTTACGCCGGGCTTATAACCTGTTGTGATTGGACTTAAGCTAAGTAGAAGAGGACCTCTAATTAGCAGGTATATATTGTTATGCAGAGAGAATCTTAAGTGTGAGATTCTTACTTTAGCTATCTGTGTGTGGGAATGCCTTGGCACTAGTCACGTGCACTTTACTAATGGTCAGTCTGATGATCCACAACAGAAAGGAATATCTTTCACATGTCAGCACGTGAACAGCAACGCAGGTACAACAACATTCACGACAGCGAACAAACATCGAAGACCTCTTCGAGTCGACTCATACTCAGAATGCGCACAATACTGGTACCCATCGGTCCTCCAGGAGCCGGAAAGTCCACGCTCTGTAATGGCCTACAACAATTCATGCGAGCAGTAGCGCGCCCATGCTCAGTAGCCAACATGGACCCTGCAAATGACAACATTCCATACGAGCCCGCATTTGACGTACGAGAACTGGTCGACGTGGAGGAGGTGATGGAGAGAGAAGAACTTGGGCCCAACGGAGGCGTGCTTTGGGCAATGGAGGAGATCGAAGCGAACTTTGAGTGGCTAGAAGGCCATCTTGCAGATTGTGGTATGGCATTTCGACTGCATAGCTGTCTGGGCTTTGCTAATGTTCAACGCAGAAGAAACGATCATTCTAGATCCGCCTGGCCAGGCCGAGCTCACAACACATCACACTGCCGTTCCTCGAATATTGGAGCGCCTTGAGAAAGCTGGCTATCGAGTAATGCTCTCCGGCTTTGCCTTCGACTCTTCCCAACGCCGCTGACTGACCAACACAGTAGATAGTCGTCATTCAACTCCTAGACTCCGTTGTCCTGACACGTCCGAGTCTCTACCTCAGCAGCTTGATTCTCTGCTTACGGGGAATGCTGCACCTCCCATACCCCATCGTCAACGTGTTGACCAAGATCGACAACCTCAAATCAGTGGGCGGTGCGGATCTCCCTTTCAACCTCGACTACTACACCGAAGTTCAAGATCTTCATTATCTGCTGCCGAGTCTCGCTGCGGAGCAGGCAGGGACCATGGGCGGAACTGAGAAATGGGATCGTCTGAATGAGGCTCTCATCGGGCTGGTCGAAGACCATGGCTTGGTTGGGTTCGAGACTCTCGCCGTGGAAGACCGTCAAAGCATGTCTGCACTACTCCGCGCCATCGATCGTGCGAGTGGATATGTCTTTGCGGGAGCGCGAGGTACGGACGAGTCCGGGCGGACGCTGAACGACGAGGCCTCGATTTGGGCGCAGGCAATGAGTGAGAACTACGGCAAGATGGAAGTGAGAGATGTGCAGGAAAGGTGGATTGACCGCAGAGAGGAGTATGACGAGCTGGAGAGAAAGGGATGGGAGGAAGAGGCAAAGCTGGCAGGTGCATTGCCGGAGGAGCCGGCGGCAAGTGTGAGGCGGAAGGAAGCTGAAGGTGATGCCGAAATGGATGATGCGGATGATGATCTGCTGGCCGAGCAGCGGAGGTGGATGGAGGAACAGGCCAAGAGCGGGCAAGGCGGTGCTGGGGCGAAGGTGGTGAGAAAGTCATAGCGATGGTACCGGACGAGCACGAGAAAGGTCATCAGCTGAGTCTTATGAACTGGCAACTTCAACGACTCTACGAACAGCACAAGTTTCCGCCCGCGATGAAGTCTGAGACCGTATGCTTCAAGGCAGGCGCCAAACTTTGTCCAAGATGCTTCGCTGACGAGCCATTCTTTAACCCGAGTGAGATCGAAGTCATGCCACTCCCCACCTGCGAAGGGTCGTGCGGTGTCGAGTAAAGGAGCCCGCTCCATCCGAAACAAGCGGATTCCTGGCCAGAGCAGTATGCCATCGGACAAGAAGCCGTTGTTATGGCGACCTACGCGCATGAGAGCTTTGTGACGCTGTGTCAGACTCGCTCTCCAGACAAGCGCTGGTCCAATAATGGCGAAGATTCCGATGAAGCCCAGACCTGCCGCGACCCAGGTCCCAGCGACGCCAGCAGCATCGAGTGTGTTCGAAGGCATCGAAGGATCGGTGACAGGAGCAGCAACTTTGAAGTCAGGTATAGATGACCAGGTAGACTGCGGCTGATGGCTGCTCAATGTGGCCGTCGTCGCATCCCCGCACAAGCTGCGCTGCAGTGTAACCATGTTGAGCCGTGATGGCTTTGACGGCCTGCTTGACCTTTGCGCTGCAAGGCTCGCGCATGGAAGTTTTGATCATCAACGGAGAACGCGCATGACATCCAGGTAGCCACCAAAGCATTGATGCAAGCTTGTGATTTCAGATGCCGCGCCCGCGAGCGAGGTGGCCAGCAGGCCGAACGTGCTGAGTGAGAACGGGTGACAGAGATTTCTTCTCCAACGCACAGCACCGAAATGCCACACAACTGATGAAAAAAGTAGCTTCGCGTCAGCCAGAGGCAGTGCAATACTGGCGACACGGTCGTCAGTGACATGAGCAAGCTCAGCGGCCACCGGCGTAGGTCCAAAAATAAGTATAATCATAGAATGTCACCGTAGTGACGTTTCAGAGATTAAACTGAAAAGAACTGCGAAAGGTTAGCAAGGAAGGAGCGTTGTGCGCTGGATGAGGAAGGTGCATACCAGATACTACACTTGATCTGAATGATGTTAGCGAGGCTCGATTGGAAAAAGTGTGGAAGTGTGACATACCTAAGCCAAAAGGCAAAGAGAGCTAAAAGGGAAAGAAGAAGAAAAGGATTCTGTTCGAAATGAGAAAATACTTATACCACTGGCGGCTCCAGCAGGACTCAATATGCAGCAGGATCAGTGAAACGCGTATAGCTTAGTCATGCGGAGGTCGAGGTTTGGTTCAATGTGGAAGTTTGTAGCGAGCATGTGATCTTGACGCTAGTAGATTTAGCGTGCTCAGATGAATGTGCCGAAGTTCAGCCTGAGGCTTCAACTGTTCTTCAAGATGCTCTTGTCCATCTTGTCCATCATCTTGCATCAACCAGGTACCACACACGAGCATACGAGCCTTGTGCCATACAGTGCAATGTCGTCATCGATGAGACGTTCGGGCAACATCGCACGACATCCCTCTAGCAATTCCGGAGGCGGATCACCTGTTGCCGCGATCTTGCCGACAGCCTTCTGACGAACATCGTGCCATTGAATACGAGAAATTCCCGCTCGCATATGCGCTCGGTCTTACTACTACCAGTTGGACAGTTCGGCTGGTCAACTGACAGAAAGGAGACTTGTCTGGTGCCAGAGCAATACATGGATGGGCTCCCACTTCGACTTCCGCCCTACGCCGCCGACCAGCAGAGGATGACCGACTGTGCTCTTTCTCGTGGTCTTGCTATTGCTGATGGAAATCACTCCGCACGTCAACTCTTTGCTCGACCTTGATCATAGGCAAAGCAACCGCGGAGTCCTCTCTCTCAACTCTTGCTGCTGCTGGCCTCCGCTACACCCTCGTCGAATCCATGCACAAACCCTTTAAAAAAAGAGGAAGTTACTCATTGTTCTTCCCCCGAGGTGCCGAGTATATACCGGACGGTCGCGACCAGACTCTCCGAGACGGCGCACACAGAGGTCCTCATGTACGCAAGAAGCAATCAAGCAAGCGGCATCGAAGTTGGGCCATCTACAACCGAGTTCTGAACCGATGATGCTCTCATCCGCTCGATGGTCCCGACCTTACTTCTTGTACACACGATGTCCAGCGTATAAGCTGTGAGCATATCCTTCCTCTCGTTGCTTACTCCATCTCCTCCATCCATTCTTATCTCCTCTTCATCACGAAAACGTCATTCCTACCGAGACATCATGCACTTCTCAAACCTCATCCTAGTCCTCCTTTCCGTCGGCTCAACCGCCCTGGCTGGTCCCAGTCCCACGACGGCGTTCGTCCTCTCTCCCTCCTCCTCGTTCTTCATCCTCATCAGTCCAACGTCGCTTGACTTAGCCTTCACTGAAGGTTGACCCGACGACACTTTTCAGCAACGCGATCTCACAAGCAACAGATGCGAACTTGGTCACGGCGACGTTACGCTGCCCTGCAAAGCTATATGTTTCACACCCAGCAACAACGTACATATGACGCTCCTCGTTTACACTTTTCCCGCAGTTCTCGCCAATGACGATTGCAACGTCGATTGGAAGGTTTCCGGGTGGTTGATCCTCGGAGAGAAAATATACACATATAGAAGCCAGCTGCGAGCGATTCCTTCGTTGCTTTCCATCTCTTCACTTCCCTAACTCCAAGAATTGCACACTCACACTTCCACACTTCCACGCTTCCCATCGCATCTCCCACTCAACCTCAAATCACCGACCATGCGCTTCACTGCCTTTGTCTCAGCGGTCCTTGCCTTTGCCGCAGTCGGTCAGGCATGCGACTACTTCGGCCAACCTTGCGGCACCGCTGGAAATTGCGTGTAGTTGGTCAAGCCCAACAAACCTCTCGTCCGAGTCTTCGCTGACGCTCTCGAACAGCAAAGACCCCCCGGCTGGCGCTGCTGGTGGCTACAACTGCATCTAGATGCTTACACGGCGTCGAAACAGTTGTGGGCTGCTGCAAGCAACTTGACCAACGACTTCACCACCGATTTCACCGCCGACCTCGGGCATCGACGTCCTGCACCGACATCATGACCAACATCTCGGCCACTTCCAACCACCATCGAGCTTAGGACATTACCACTATCGGCACCACTTTCTTTCATCGTCGACACCCGACGACGAAACTTTCGTTCACCATCGATCCTCGTCGACAGCACTCAATCACCGACGTCAACTCAACCCTTGGCTGCGGAGTATCTGCCAGACATCAGCTGTCCGGAGACGTCTCGGTTCGGATCCGAATCGCATGTCGTCCTTTCCTGGCATTGATGAGGCCTTTCCTGGATCACTGGCTTGGGTACGGGAATGTATTGTGTCCGAGCAATGCTACAATACAACTTGAGCTGGGTAGCACAGGGAAATAGTCAGCCACAAATCAACTGTATTTCTGCCCTTGTCTTCGTGTATGCATTCTTGCGATCCTCTGCTTGGTTAGCTAGTAGAGTCAATCTCTATAATGTCCATGTTCCACCGCATGTTCCACCGCACGTATGACTTGTCGACGAAAGGCTTCGCCGGTTGGCACGACACCTGGACACACGGACGACTGTGTTGAATATCATGCACATTAGCGCACAGCGTGCAATCAAGCTAGCAAGACATGTCATATAGCCGTGTAGGGAGATTAGCAGACATGCTAAAAAGTCGCACAGGTAAGTTAGCAAGATATGCTACGCTGGCGTGCATGTAAGTTAGCAGACATGCTTATATGGTCGTACATGTACTATAATAGGTATGCTAAATTAGGGTACAGGTAAGTCAGCATAACATGCTCGATGGTCGTACCGGTACCGTACCACGCATGCTAAATAGGCGTACATGTAAGTTGATAGGCCTGCTATATTGCCATACAGGTAAGTATTTGTACGACTACTTAGCATGATTCTTGTGTACTATTCATGTCTTACCATGCTGTGGCCGGTGGCCCTCGTCTTGTGGCAGGAGCAACCAAGATTCGACCGCCGCTGACGCTTGCTCTGCATTGGTTTGGTCACAAGAATTGTGCAGTCGTCAGCAGAGGCAGCAATGGCGATCTGGAGGTCGTTTCCGTACTGCGAGAAGGCTTTGAGGCGGTCTCTACTATGTCGCGATCTCAGCGTAAAAAGGATGCCAGCACGGCGTCTGTACGACATTGATTCGGTAGAGCACATATGATATCCAGCAACGATGCATCATTTGAACATTTTCTACCTCCTTGGAGCATTCGCTTACGCTGCTGAAGCGCCTGCAGCCAATAATACCACCAGTCCCGTTCATCAGAATACAGCAATCGACCATGCGGCCCATGCTTGCCCCAACCGTTCGTACGATCGCCAATGCGGCCGAGACTGGGACTACACCAGCTACCCCACGAACCAGCAAGACCGTGCAGATGCTGTGGTGGAGATGTTCCGACATGCCTGGGACGGCTATCGCCAGTTTGCGTACCCACACGACGACCTTCTACCAAGGAGCAACAGCTACAGCGACAGCCGTAATGGATGGGGTCTCACGATGATCAACTCCCTGGACACCGCCATCATAATGGGGCAGCAAGACATCGTGGACATTATTCTGCACTTCATTCCCACTGTGGACTTCACCAAGAACAATTCACCAGATTCCGCGGATACGAGTCTCTTCGAGACCACGATCCGGTATCTTGGAGGCCTCTTGTCGTCTTACGATCTGCTCAAAGGACCTTTCGCGCACATGGTCACGGACGAGAAGAAGGTGGATGTTCTTCTGAGCCAGGCAGTTCGGCTGGCGGACACGCTGAAGTTCGCTTTCAGTACGACCACAGGGCTTCCGGTCAACGGACTTTACATCGATATGCAAACTTCCACCTTTGACTCGCTGCTGGAAAATGGCGACTCTGCTTCCGGACTGGCAGAGCTTGGTACGCTTGTGTTGGAGTGGCAGCACTTATCTGATCTGACCGGAGACCCACTGTATGGCGACCTCGCGCAAAAGGCAGAGGCGTACTGGTTCAGAAATGTGACCGAAATATTTCCCGGCCTCACTGGTATGTTACCTTGACATCAGCCGAGAAGGCTCTGCTGACCGCGTTGCAGGAAGCAAATTCAGTGTCGAAAACGGCTCCACCATCGACGATGCAGGAGGCTGGACCAGCGGAAGTGACAGCGCGTACGAGTATCTGATCAAGATGTACGTCTACGATCCAGAACGATACGGCAACTATAGCGAGCAGTGGCGCAAGGCTGCAGATTCCACCATCGAGCACTTGCTCAGCAGTCCAAGCAGTCGGCCAGACCTCGTCATGGCGGGAAGGTATCGGGGCAAGATCGTGCGTCCGGAAACCGACTATCTGGCCTGCTTCATCGGCGGGAACTTCCTCCTCGGCAGCACCGCTCTGAATGAACCAAAGTACCGCGAGTACGGACTGAAATTCAGCGAGTTTTGCGCAAATGGGTATCGCCACACATCCTCTGGCATTGGTCCAAGTCGGTCCAGCTGGAACAACACGGAGCTTGACAGCGACCCATCCCTCGCTGACCAGACCGAGCACTACAAGCATGCCGGCTTCTTCATTCCCACAGGCCATCTTGACGGCGGCCAAACCCCCGAGGCAGTAGAATCATGGTACTACGCCTATCAAACCACCCGCGACCAGTACTGGCGCGACGTAGCATGGGCGTACGCCATCGCCCAAAACAAGACCGAGCGTCTTCCTGTGGGATTCGGCAGTCTGCAGAATGTCCTGGCGGAAGATGGAGGTGGCACGGATGATTTCATGCCGAGCTTCATGTTGGCTGAGACGCTGAAGTATCAGTTTTTGATCCAGTCGCCGAAGGAGGGAGTGTGGAATGTGCAGCAGGGTGAGAACAAGACGAATTTCTTCGTGTACAACACTGAGGCGCATCCGTTCAGGGTGGCAGCGAAGCATCCAGTATGAGACGTTCTTTGAGAGTGGGGGGGGGGGGGGGGGATCCGTGATAGCGCTGTCGTTTTATTTTCACACAATTCCTCTCACGCCCATTCCACGAGCACTCTGTTGTGATTTATCGTGCGGCATCGATATTGCCGGCAACGAGATGGGCGGCACATCCAGGTCTGCCGCCAGCGCTGCATGTGTAAACGGACTCGGAGCAGCTGCAGGCTTGGGCTTGTCCGCCTCGCTGTAGAACAACCTCAATGCTTCTTCGTCGTGACAGAATGTCTTGAAGCCTTTGACGATACTCTCCACTGTCTCGGCGTTCTCCGGAGTCTGCTTAGTGTTTGCGGAAGAGCCGGTCAGTCGACTTGATGCCAGCCGATTTGGCAGGAGAAGGAAGTCGCCTGTGTCGTCGCTGAGGACTTGCGCGAGCACAAGGCCAGACTTGTGCACAAATTGGGTATGTGCATAGTTCGGCGTGCCCCATGAGTGGCGAACGTGAAGCTTGGAGCTGAAAGCAGAAGCGGCTTCGAAGTCGAGCACGAAGTCTCGTTTGCGGAGGAGTGCTTTGTGATACCAGTGGCGATCTTCGACGATACGAGGTGTGAACGTTGTCGGTTCGATGAGAGGGGTGGCAAGAACTTTGTCCGGTGGTGTTAGGGCGAGACTGATGGGCTGTGGCTGGTCGAAGGGATGATGCTCTCTGAATTTCGAGGCTTCTTCCAGTGGGACCTGGACGAGTCGCAGGCCGTAGCTTTCGACCGCGCCGGACCAGCGAGAGATGGCGTCCCGGACGAGCTTCGTGGAAGTACCAAGCCACTCTAGCTGGATGTGATAGCAGTTCTCGGGATTGTGAATGCGGTCTGTTGAAGTTAGTGATGCCCTGTATGTCAAATCGATATGCTCTCACCATAGTGTAAATCAATGATTTGCAAGTGATCTGACTTCTTTTGCGGATCAACGTTATACTGCATCACTTGACTGAGCATGATCTCCTTCGCATCCACCGGTCCAGTCACTGGCGTGCCCCTTGAAGAAGCCGTCGACCCAGAATCGCCACTAATGCCGCTCACCGGGCGAACATTTGGCGAAGAGAAACCCTCACCGACAGGGGTGGGAGCTGATCTCCATGGCGCTTTGCTGAACAGGCTGTGAGTATCCGGGTACTCCGTCGTTCGATGTGCTCCGCTGATCTGGTAGAAGTAATGGCCGTCCCGGAACTTGTGCTTTTGCCTCACATGGGCAAACACGCCTCGACTCATAAGCTCGTTCCCAACCGTAACAGCGTCGTCTCTCAACTTCAAATCCTTGAAAGCACCAAGTAGCCATGTAGTCATCTCATCTCCACGAAAACATTTGATGTGAGTGAGTGTGAGCCACCTTCGATCTCGCATCTCGACTCCGTACGGCGGAAGCTCTTGCATCTGCTTGATGAGCTTCGACAGGTCGAAGTTGCTGCTGTGATGCTTCTCGGAGTCGGCGAACAAGGGAGTGTTGACTTCGCCGTCGTCGAGCTGGCTGTATAGTATCGGACCGTGAGCGTTGACGACGATGCTGGGGTCTTTTGTGTGGTACTCGATCGCCAAGGGGTTTGGGTCGCGCTCAGCAGGGTGCGCTTCTGTCCTGACCTTGGTCAAGGAAACGTGATGCTGCTGATCTTCTGCGGTCACATACTTCTGACGCTGCCATGTTTGAGTCAGACGTTGGATACCTTCAATTCGTCTCTCGTCATCTGACAGACCGCCCAGACGAGTGGCTGCCAGCTGATCGTGTCGAACCTGGTCACTGGGAACGAGTACCAGCCGCACTTTGAAGCTGGCTTTGATATTGGGCATTGGCGCCAATCCGAGGATATGTTCATCCAAGGCACTCCAGTCAGATAGCGGTGGGTCTGAATGATACGTCACCTCTGACTTCAATGCCACACCAGTCAGCATTCGCATTTTGGGCTTGTAGTGTGTGGTGTAATGTTGAGCATCGCCATGTTCACTGCCGATGCCGGCATTCGGCTCGTATTGTACGATCTGCACCTCGAAATCCGAGAAGCGCTGCAGCTCGTGATACCGTCTGCCCAGCGCCATCAGAATCGGTCGATCTGTACTTTGAAATGTTTGGTCACCTCCACTGTTGCGAATAGCAACGATTTGGAAGCCGCGAATCAGCCGGACATCGATGAGCCGCTCAACGAGGTTCCTCGCTGTCTCGTGCCTGAGCCCTGATGAGTTTGAGATCACATGTCGCCGCACGACCGCACGATAGTGTGCCTTCAACTCCGACGCAGAAGGCTTGTATTCTGCTGTCAGTGGCAGTGCCGCAGGAGAGCACATCGACGCCCATTTGAAAGAACCAGGAGTGACGGCTCGTGGGAAGACATGCTGCCATTTGCGATATTGGCTGGCGAGTCGCATATTGTCATTTCTCGGATTGCACGGGTTCAATAGCATCACCCATGGGGATTCCATATCCAAGCTCTCGTTGATTGAGCCTCTCTTACGACGATCGCGCATTTCATCTCCCGCCTTTGGAGTTGCCGAGAGCGATACGTCTCCCTCGAGCACACCTCCTACCATAGTGCCTGCAATCTGCTGCTCGACGATACTTGCAAGATCGCTATTCTCATGGCTGTAGGCCGGCTGGATGTCGATAGGTCGCGAGCTTAGATTGTCGCCTGGATCACTAATCTGATGAGACGCGAGACTGGCGTACGATGGCTTCCGTGCCAGCGATGCACGGATAGCCTTTGCAATGCCGCTACCATTAGATGCGTCGTTGATCGGGAGACTGGGCCCGATCGTAAAATCTCTCTCATGCAAAGCATGCTCAGACGAGACCGTTGTACTTGCAACGGCCCTGCTGGGAGCTAGACCTTTGGGCCCAACACTGATCTTGCGTCCAGATTGGAGTAGTGGGTGAAGGGGCAATTTCTGCCTTTTTGCTCGATTTAGTGGCTCGTTAGGTCCCGCGGCAGAAGGTCGTGCGTTTGGTATATCGACAGGAACAACATCACGGGGCAGATGTGTCTTGTACCGGTCTTCATTCTTCACCGGGCCTCTCATTGTGTCCGCAGAGCCCACTGAGTCTTCGGGCACCGAGAACATGACTGGTCGAAGACTCTCCTTCGGCAGAGAATTAACTTCGTTGCGAAAGACTTGATTGTCTTGTGCATCGAGACCGCTGATGTCTAGAGCGCTACTGCTACTGTCTTTCAGAAAGGGCAAGGCAATGTCGTTCACTGGCTCTTCGGTTTCTGGTATAGTCCAGGTGGAGATATCGGTATCATGTGGGCCTTTCCAGAAGGAGATATCGACCCAGTGTGGCAGTCCGTACTCTGTGGTACCATTGTGGTCGTACTTGAATAGAGGTACGGGCGTCAGTGGTCTAGGTGACAATGCGACAATATCAACGCCGATGCTATTGCCGATAAGAAGGTCGGTGGTTTGTTTCAACAACGTGTGGTCCGCGTCGAACAGCCCAGTGCCCGCAGTGACTGCGATGATGGATGTCCCCGTACTCATGAGATGAGTATCCGTTTGATCGTCCGAGAAGTCCAATGCAGTCAAGTGGATAGCTTCCAGCATGTTACTCTCAGCTGCTAGAGATACCGCCCGCGAAAGCGTGCGATCGTTAAATGCCTGCTTGAGCTTGCGGATGATCAATGGCCAGTTCGAGCTCACGATTTCGGACACCAAGACGTGAAAGAAGTCCTCGCCGTGGCCCGACTCGTAAGAATCGTGCTTTCCATTTCCGTTGGCCACCTTTGATCGGCCGAACAAGATGACCGACACCTGATGCCTGACCTTCAACGTCTTCCATCGATTGAATAAGTCGGGTAAGAAGCCATTGAGAAGTCGCTCATACATCAACTCGCCATTGCTCCAGCTTGACAGCATTTCTTGCGAGATTTCGACTAAAATCGTGTATCTCGCGCTTGCGCTCCGGAAGATGGCTTTCGTTTGTGGATGAGAGCAGAATCCAGACTCCACTTCATTCCCAGAAATGTAGATGTGTTTGACTTCCGCAGTCGCATTTCCGAGATAATTCAGCACTTGTCCTCGATACAGCACCGTATCCTGCACACGGCCCAGTAGCTGCCACATGTCCGCTCGAGAAAGGTATTGATCTCGAAACATCAATTCCGCATGGGTTGCCGTTGCGCCATCGAGGTCGTCAATGAGTTGGACTCGACCACTAACACGATTCTCAAAGCCAAATCGCTGCGCCAGGGAGATGTGCATTGATATCTCGTTCGAGTTGGTGGCCGTACCGGCAGGACATATACACAACGTCTTCGCTCCAGATGCCGAAAGCCAGGCAACCTCGCCAACGTGCATGACCCGCTGTCCGGCTAAGATATCGACTGGAGAGACACGATCATCGTGCAAAACGACTGTGCACGACTTCTCGGTCCCATCGCTGGCCATAATGTGGGAGTGGTCCGGGACGTACACAACAGGAACTCGATTGACTACGCGTAGGAGCTCTTTGAATGTCGTCCCACGGACCCGATCTTCTCGAAGCAGTCCAGCATGATCGCAGATCCAGATTCCCGATCAACGCTTCAACGACTGGTGTCCTCGTTGACTCCGGATATCGTTGATGGAAGAGTCGAAAGTCGCAGCCCGGACCGTCGAACGTATATCTTGCAGCAGTTCTGATACCGGGATGAGATATACCCATATGCAACCACTTTCACATGCTGTTCCCATTCCTTGAACACACGTTCCAACCTTGTTCGCTCCATCAAAGTCCAAAGTCTCTCCGTACAGTGTTCGCCACCATGTTCCCCATCATCCTCGCCGTCGCAGCGAGTCTCTGCACAACCGCTCAAGCCCACGGCTCCCACGCTCACGAACAAGCACCGATAGTCGCAGAAGATGCAGACTGGACAACAAGGCATATGGCCGGTACGACAGCCCTGCAAACCCTGAAGCACATACCTCCAACTCTCTGACAACAGCCCAGAGGAACACCACATTGCCAACTTCGACGCGGGCTCCTTCTTCACCCTCCACGACTTCGACTCCTCCAACGAATGGACTCACGACGACATCTACAAGTTCTACGGCCTGGACCACGAGAGCACATCTCAAATATCCTCCGCGGACAAAGAGGAAGCAGTGAACAAAGTCATCAAGCTCTACGATCGAGACGCTAGCGGTACGGTTTCCTTCGCCGAATACACCGTCGGCACAGCACAGGGTATCACACTCCCGGACTTTGGCTGGGGACCGGGCCATCACGGCGATGATGAGTACGAGTATGAGATCCACCATTGGGAGAAGTATCACGATGAGAATACGAAGGAGGAGGATCTGATTCATCCGGAGGATATTGAGCATTTCAGGCATCATGAGGAGATGGACGAGCAGGAGGAACGACAGAGGGTAATGGACCAGCAGGCAATAGTTGAGGCCAACATACCGGAGAAGTTTCGGCGGAAGGGATAGTGAGGATCTGAAAGAGACGGGAGAGGGAGCAGCCTTGTACGGCGTACTGAAGGATGTTACAGCACAGGACTTACGATTCAAGAGGGAGTGGGTGTACATCGCCTTCTCAATTCTCGCCTGGATGGCGTTCTGGGACATGGCAGAGCAGAATCAGCATGATTTCTACGCACAGATGCTGGGTTGGACGGCTGTCATACTGGCTGTGACAGCAGCGTACCACCTATGAAAGGGAGAGGAAAGACGATAACAACGACAATACAACATCGACAGCGAAGCGGGAAGGGGTATCATGTCATATCCTTCGCTCCAACGACAATATCTATCACGCAATGCATAACGCCCGGCGCATAGCTCTTCAGCCGATTGACAAACTCGACTTCCACTCTCACCTCTCCTCCCCTTTGCTCTTCCAACAACGCCTTCAACTCCCTCATCGTCCCCTCAGCTTTCGCCTCAATTTCCTCCACCAAGAAATTCTCATGAACATGCACCCACCCATCATACCCTGCATCCAGCACCTTCGCCGCAAGCAACAGACTCGCCCTCGAACTCGGCAGCATCCCACAATTCACATGCCGTATCGGCGGCAGTCTTCCCTTCATCCTCGCAATCCGCTCCGGCGCAAGCTCATTACTCTCATTAAAAACCAACAACCTCGCATCCCCATTCGCCATCCTCCCTTCCTCTCCATCAAACACTTCCACCTCCCACTTATTCCCCCTCGCCCCCCGTCTCAATCCCTCCACACTCCACGCATTCAAATCCCACCCCAACACCACCCCAACCCCCGCTTTCACATACGAGAACGCAAAATACCCAATCCCGCAATACAGATCCACCGCCGCACTCCCCCTGCCATCCAATCTCCCTTCCTCCACCACCCTCCCCACCGACGGCAACGTCAACAACCTTGCTTTCTCACTAACATTCCCCCGACTAAACATCGTCCACCTCGGCGCCCAAGTCTGCGAAATCCCATTCTGCCTACACGTCGTCCAAAACGCGGCATCGAAGTCTTCCTCTGTAGGAGGGGAGTCGCAAGTTGAGGGGCCAAAGTCTCCGTATATCGGCGTGAAATTCGTGGGGGCACGGAGGATATTTTCGTCTTGGGAGTTGGTTTGGAGAGGAGGGATGGGTTTGTTGAGGGCTATGTTGGTGATTTTGAGATGTTTTGATAGCAGGGCGTAGAGGTCTTGGATGCTGGATGGGGAGAGGTGGGTGGAGATGGTGTCCCATTCGGGGCCGGAGAGGGCGTTGGGGGGAAGGAGGAGGAGGTGGCCGTAGATTGTGTAGGAACGGCCGAGTTTGCGGAGGAGGGCGGACCAGGTGGATTGTGGGACGTGATTTTCGTTGAGCCAGAGGCGGACGGCTCGTTCCATTGCCATGATTGTTGGGGTTGGTGTTGTTGATTTGGTTGTTGAAGGGAGATGGAAGGCGAGGCAGGTGTGCATGGCGCTAGTGCGGTTTGAGTTCTGGCAGGGCTACTTCGACTTCACTTGACTTTGAGTTTCTTCTTCTCTTGCCCATCATCATCATCATCATTGTCATCCTGTTATCTGACGGGATGCCCAAATCCCGTGTGTTTACACTCTCCACAACGGAGTCGGGTGAAGATCGCGGCAAGAAGGCCAGGCAGTATCTATCACTCCAGTTCCTTGTCCAGACCACCTCCTCTTTTCGTTGTCATCAAGCCCGTATCAACAATCGCCAACCCACTGTCTTGTCCAATTTGCTCTCTTTCCGTACCGCGAGACGTCTTCTCTGTGAACTTGCGGCAAAATGGCCTGTCAAGATTCACCTCTTCATTCCATTGTCCATTGTCCTCCCCTGTTCTTCCCAAAAACTCATCTTCGGCTGCGAGTGAATGTTGCGGCAAAAATGGCCTTTCGACATCCACCCTTTTCTTGTCAATCCACCTCTTTTCATTGATTTGTCAATCTTTTATTACGCCTTCCTCCTCATGATAGAAACTGGCCCAGCCCTCCTCGGTCCACCCAATACAGCCTCATACTCCTCCACCGTCGTTCCTGTCGCAAGCACCGTCTCGTTCTTCACTCCATTCCAAACTCTCATAGCGATGCGCAATACGTCCTTCTTCAGCCCCAGTCTGCCAAAGTCCCGAGCGAACGAGGTCAGACATCTCCGATTCTCACGCAATGAGCGGGGAATCTCTCGCGGCGCAGGACCTTTCCACGGCTTATTGGGAGACGGTATGCTGAGGTTGGACAGGTATGCAAGGCGATTCGGCGAGGCGGGAAGCTTTTGCTTCTTCTGCTCTCGCTGCGCTGGAGTCTGAGGTTGGCCATACTCGTCGAATTCGAAGTCAGGTTCGTTGAGCTCGCGTTTGCGCTTCAAGGACTTTTCCGCTTCCAGGTACGTGGGCAGGGATTTCTGCTTCTTCTGCGCTGGTGTAGTGGACTCGGTAACTTCTTCCTCGCCGTTGCGCTTGCGCTTTTTATTCTCCTTCATCTTCTCCTTCGCTTCCTTCTCCTCCCTCGCTCTGTCCTGCTTGGCTACATTCTTAACATGCCTCTCCGCCGCGGCCTCTCGATCCAATATCTTCGCTTCAACGGCGAGAGTGTTGAGAAAGGCTCCCACAGTCGCTGTGGAACCCGCAGTGAAGGTATTCGCATGGTAGAAGATGCCGATGGCTTCGAAGCGGATCGCTCTGCAGGCCATCAGCAGCGCAGGCTCGACTCGAGAGGGTTCCTGGTCGTTGAGATGGATAGGTTGGTCTGAGACGCATACCTCGCGGTATATGCGGTTTCTGATCTCTGGCGGCGCCTGCTGGAGGTAGCAGGGTTGCTGCTCGGAGAGTTGAGACATTGTGAAGGCGATTCCTCTGCGGCGGCGGCTCGGAATATCGCTCGAGTGGAGAAGCAAACTCTGTCTGTACGTTTCCGAAATGAAGTGCAGAGTCGATGTGGTAGCTGTGGGAGTGCTGCGGTGCAGGTGGAGTGGAAGATGCGTCGGTGGAAAGTGAAGTGGTGAAGTCGCGTTTGGTAGACGCAGAAGAAGAGGAAAAGAAGCTTCACAAGAAAGAAATTCACCAATGATTGTTTATGCAACAATATGGACGCTAAGGTAGCCAGGCATGCTCAAACCTTACTCCGTTTGTCCTCCCCCCGCAGGCACCAGTTTCCCCTGTGCTTCACGTCATTCACACGTCCAGTAACTTCTCCTCCTCGGAATTCACCACCGTCCCGAATTCCAACTTCATCAACAATCGATCCACCCCGCCACCCTTCCACCCTTCGTACCCATCCGCGCTCGGCACACCAAGGTCCAAATACCTTCCACTTCCAATCCTCTCCTGATCCAGCCCCCGAAGTCTTCCTACAACATCCCTCATGCCCGAGTCCACCCTCTTCCTTGCGCGGTCGAGCTCTAAAGCTGCCGTTTTCTCTTCTTCCAACGTGTAGGCAGACTCGTGCCCCGTCGCTTCGATCTGCGCATCGAGGTTTTGTTGCAGGGAAAGGAGGTGCGTGAAGAAAGCGACTAGAGCGTCGATGTGGGAGAGTAGAGTGCGGAGTGCGGAGGTATAGGCTATGTCCGTGAGCAGGAGGGAGTACGTCAAGCCTGCGAGGAAGGAGCGGTGGGCTGTGGCTAGTGTTTCTGGGTCGCGTTGGGCGTTCATATTCAGATGCGCAGCGTTTGTTGAGTTGTCGTTGGCAGTAGAGGGTGAAGCTGCTGTATCGGTGGGCTTCTCAACCCACTGCTGGAAGTGATCGCATGATCCGCGGATGATCTCGCCTTCGAAGTAGGCGGCGGTCTCGGAGAGGAGGAAGATGGCGGCGCTACAGGTTGCCCAGACTTTGCGCATCTTGATGGCCCGTTGTTTGTTGCGGATTCGTGCTTCGGGATCTTGTGCTGAGGATATGGGATGATCTCTTCGCGCTGGTGTGCGGCGCCAGAGATCGCTGAGGCGGTGGTGGCCTCGTCGGATAGCGAGGATATAGGAACTGATGCTGGAGTACGTGCCGACATCTCGCGCTGAGAGGAAGAGGTCGAGTGGTGGTATAACTTTCAGACTCAACTCGCTGGGCGTTGGGAAGAGCAGATCGTTGAATGTTATTGGTGACAGAGATGGGACTGCTGGAGAAGAGCTGTCCGCTGTTGACGGACGTGATGTGATTTGCTTCGCAGATGAGAGTGTCACATGTCTCTGCGCGTAGTCCAAAAGGTCGTCGTCCATATCATCGCCTTCAATCGCTAACGATTTCCACACGCGAGTGAGAGCCTGGCTGAGCTCGGCGTCTTTGATGGTGAGACTTTGCATTGCTCGAGTCGGATCCTGCTGGAGAAGCCGACCCATGCTCTGCTGCCTGGCCTGAAGGCGATCCTCTGCTTCAGTAATGAGCGCCATGGCAAAGTCTCCGTGGTCCAGGAGGAAGAATTGCCGCAAACACTTCAGCACTTGAAGGGTTACGTTCATCGGTAAAAGGTGCTGAAGCACGCTTCTAGACAGTGACAGGCGGACTTCAGAGACTGTCCGAGAAAATTGTGATGCCGTGATAGGAAGACTGATCTGCGACAGTATTTTCAAATGCGCGGATGCCACATTGGAGAGGTGATCAGTCTTCACAGAGGCTGCAGAATTGGTCTTGCGGTGATGTTCGACTTGATGCAATGACTTTCCGATGAACATGAGAGAACTTGCAGTTCTGGGTGCCACAAAGCTGGGAAGCAAGTCGTTGTTCTTGGTGAAGGTCTTGCCTTCGCTAGACTCTTCAACTCGGACGAAGAAGTCTTGTGCTCCGTGTATTGGCAATTTGCCGTACACGATCCAGCCAGATAATTGCCGCAGCCAGGCGGTCTCAGCCACACGTGTGAGCTCTGTTGCGGCTTCCTCGATCTCTGGATATCCGGTCTGGCACTCCGCTCGTAGTTTGTCTATGATAGCAGCGCTCGTGCACGACGAAGTTGTCATATCCTTTCCTTTTCGTCCGGAGTCCAGAGACGGCGACATGAAGCTCGCGACATCCCAATACCAGTTCATCCTCCGATGCCAATCGTCAAACTCCCCAACCACACTCGCCAGAGGTACGATATGGTAAGCTCCCACCATGCTTGCATCTCGCTTGAGAATCTTGCTCTCGACATCGACAATCTTTTGTTGGAAGCGGGAGAGATGTGACTGTTTGACAGAGGTGGCCACTGCTCGACATACTATCGAGGAGTGCTTCGCTGCGATGGCTTCGAGATGGCGCTTGAGCTTGCGATGGAGCTCTGATAGTCGACCAATTGATGCCAGGAGAGCCTTTTCCGAGGGCGACAGTAGAGGGAAGTCCTCGCTTCCATGGCTGGCATCGTTGCTTGAGAACAGGGGAGACGGATGTCCCGACAAAGCTAGGAGGACCTCGTGCAGCATGGTGTCGAGCTCTTGTCCTCGAGGCTGTACAGATGGATGCCGTGACGTCTTGGGTCGCTGACGGCTTCTGTGGTATAGCAGGGATCCCCGATATACATGGATCTTGACAGGCGTTCTCTCGACGCGCTTGACAGCTGTCGGACGCGTATCCTGGAATAAACAGACAGCTTCAAGTCGTGGGGATCTTCCCGGAGCGAAATTCGACAAAGTGACACCGGCCGCGCAAGACGACGTTCTAGACTGTTGCCGACTGGAGTATCTTCATGAAGATGTCGGGTCATGTTCAAAGAAGTCCAGCGTTCCATAACCTTTGTGCACCGCCTCGCACATCTTCTATGCAGGGTCCAGGTGCGGCGTGCATAAAGATATTTTGGCCATTGGAGCCCAGAGGCAACCCCTCACATGCGAAAGGAAGCTCCACCGCCACCACCAGAGACCAGAGAGCTGCTGCTCTTGTCACCTTCATCCTTCCATCCTCCTGACCAGACCTCATCCATCAGACCAAGTCACTATCCGGTGCCCAGAACTCGTGCTCAAAATAACTCCAACGACTGCCGCTTAAATTGTGACCTGCTCCAACAACATCTCCATCGACGTCCTCCCAACTACCTCCACTACACCGAGCTATCCACCCTCTCGACTTCACCAACGTCACACCGCTCAATCACCAAAGACCAACAACAACACCTACAAACCACCAACAATGTCCTCCACAATGCAAAACATCCGCGCCAAAATCCGCCGCAAGCTCTCCATCCGCGAGGATCCCAACCGTATGTGTCCTCCCTCTGCTCACCCTCCAGCCTCCTCCCTCCACCCTCCACCCTCCACCCACCTCCCACATTCCCACTAACACCTCCTCCTCACATAGCAAACCTCGACGACAACTACGAAGCCGACGATATCGACGAAGAAACGACCGGCCACCTGCACCGCGAAATCGAAAAAGCCGAAGCCGAAGGCCACCCTTACGGCCGTCCCGGCAGCTTCCTCAACAAGCTGATCATGCACGGCAACTCCAAGACGGAGAGGGAGATTCAGGAGGCGTTGGCGAAGGATCAGGCGGCTGAGGCGGCGGCTAAGACGGCGATTGAGAGGGATGCTAGTGCGAAGCGTTAGGTGTGGGGAGAGAGAGCATGGTATAGAAGAGAGGATGGATAGGATGGACGGGACTGAGGACACTCTTTGGAAGGTTATGGGTGGAGGGAAAGGAAAAGGATGGGTATACAAGGAGATTAAGAAGGTAGATGGCTAGGCTTCGCAGATATGAGATTTATGACCATGAGACTTTTGCAGAAGGATGTCCCTCTCATGCTCACACTGTCATATTGCCTTCCACACCTCGAAGATATGCTGCATACCATTCCTCACACCAACAGTCTATCCCAAGTTAAACTCCGAAGCACCACCCATGCCCTTCGCCATAGCCACCATCTTCCTCCTCGCCTCCGCCGCATCCACCTCTCCACCATCATCGTCATCTCCTCCCTTCGACCTCTTGTCCCCAGAAGAAGACTTCCCAGCACTCGCCTTCCTCGCCGCTTTCGTCTTCTTGCCCTCCTCCTTCCCCGGCCTCAACCCCGGCACACGAATACTCCCCGGCCGATCCCTCAACGCAAACGCCTTAGCAAGATGTCCCAAATGCAATTCCTGCATATTAAAAATCGCCCTCTCACTCGCAACATGCGTCGCATAAGCCCTAATATGACTCTGATACGCTCGCCGTGCTTGTTCGAGATGTTTCGGGTGTTCCAACGCCCAGCGCTCAATATCGAGTTGGAAGTCTGTGGCTTTGGTTTCCCAGTCGCGGGAGTTGACCACGCCGGAGGAGGCGGCGAAGCCTTTTTTGAGGAGTTCGGAGGCGTCGTGGCGGGTGAGGTTTCGGGGGCGGGATTCTTTGAGGATGTCGATGTAGCCTTCCTCGGCTCCGGGTTGTAGGAATATCATTGCTCGACCCTCGCGTCCTGCGCGGGCTGTGCGACCGATGCGGTGGAGGTGGTCGTCTTTGCTGAAGGGAGGGTCGTATTCGATTACTAGGTCGACGTTGGGGAGATCGAGACCGCGGGCTGCGACGTCGGTGCAGATGAGGATGGCGGGAGAGGTGGTGTCGGAGAAGGCTTTGAGGGTTGAGGTACGGGTGGATTGTTGGAGGGAGCCGTGGAGACGGTAAACTGTCAGAGGATTTGAGGGAGACGAGAGGATGGTGGAGGGCCCGGAGGTGCGGGTTTCGGAGATGGTGTTGCCTTGATGGATGTGGTTTGTGCGGTTGGTTTTGCCAGGCTTGGGAGCGGTGCCGATGTCGGCGAGGGGATCTGCGTCGGTGTCGGTGGTGGAGGAGGAGTCGGGTTTGGCGTTTTTGGCGGGCCGGGTGAGGAGTTCGAAGTGGAAGTCTACGCTGTCGGCGCAGCTGATGAAGACGATGCATTTCATAACGCTGCCTTTGCGTTTGAAGGTCTGTTTGAGGCTGGCGACGAGCGTGACGAGGCGTTGTTTAGCCGGAACCACGGCGTAGCTTTGCTTCAGCTGGGCGGGTGCCGAGAAGTTGTTCTCTTCGACGGTGTCGTCCTGATCGTTCCGGTCGGCAGAATCAACAGAGATCGACACTGGGTCCTTCAATGAGATCGCTCTCAACTGCTCGACAGTCGACTTGATCGTAGCCGAACACAGCACCGTCGTCCTCCTCTCCGGCAGCCCGGGTACGGCCTTCTCCTGCACTTTCCTCGACCTCAAATTCAACGTACTGATAATCTTCTGAATGTCCTGCTCGAAGCCCAACTCCATCAGCCGATCACCTTCATCCAGCACCAACCACCTCACATTGCTCAAATCCAGAACTTCCGTGTTGTTCATATGATCAGCCAATCGTCCAGGTGTAGCCACTAGTATATTCAACCCTTTCCTCAGCCTCGCCTTCTCACGCTGTTTCTGCTCCCCTCCGATCACCGTACCCGCCACGATCCAATGACAGCACGACAGTACACCCTCCAACACCGTGCTGATCTGCTTACTCAACTCTCTCGTCGGCGCCAGAATCAGTGCGAAAAGTCCCGAGTGTCGACTGAAGTTCTCTCCCGAGTCCTTCATTTGTTTCGAAATGGTCATGATCCTCTCTACGATGGGTAGGAGGTATGCTAGAGTCTTTCCGGAACCGGTTTGTGCTTGGATGAAGGCATCGGTGTCATGGTCTACGAGCTGCTTTATGGCTTTGCGTTGAATGGCTGTTGGAGCTTTGATTTCGAGTTTCTTGAGGAGATGGGCTACGAGAGAACCTGACAGGCCGAGGGATGTGAACTTTGCGAGCTCATCGTTGAGAGGTGCGTTCGAGGCTTCGACCGGCTCATCGTCTTCTGCTGGTGGTGCTGGCTCTTTTGGTATGCTGGAGGTAGGATTGAATGTGAACAATGATGATACGAAGTCTCCTGGTAACGTCTTTGTCGGTGCAGTGTTGTCGGTCTTTGGTCGTTTGCTTGGCCTTTCCTGTGGTTCATCATCGTTCTCTGGATTTCTCGCCTTAGCAGCTTTGTTCCTCCCATATTCTGCGGATTTCCTTGCGGTCAATCTATCTTTCCAGCTTCCGCCTCGAAACGTCGGCTTCGGTGTAGTAAAGTCTCCGGATGGAAGCTCAAAATTGAGCATCATCCCATCGTCGGCCATGTTGGAGGATTTGATTTTTGTCGTCCTGGATGATGTTCTCGCAGTGGCGCATGTCTGAAGTTTTCGAGGCGAGAAGTCGGTGAGTAAGCTTTTGGTCCGCCGTAGTTCTAGCTGAAGCCATTGACAATATCGTCCGCCGTACCACAACTCTACTTCCAATGCTCAGAGCTCCAGCGTAACATCACTCACATGCACAAGGCTCCCATTGCAGGTTGAGTCGACTCTCTTGACTCACGATGGAGGACTACTGGAGTTTCTACGCTGCGTAAATATCGGATTCCACGTCCGTACCATACTTCCGCCAAGGAGAACGACTGAATTGAGCATGTTCGGCAGCACACTCCGGCGACAATGGCGGTTCCTCCAAGCTACAAGCAAAAGAACAGCATGGCGAAACTTCCATGTCTTCCGCGATGTCGCTCCTCTGAGGAAACATCGGCGTGAGCTCCTTTTAGACGGCCAGTCCGTCGGTCTCGTGCCAACGATGGGAGCCCTCCACAAGGGACACCTCTCCCTCGTCCGACAAGCAGCCTCTGAGAACACCAAGGTCTTCGTCTCAATCTATGTCAATCCCACTCAGTTCGGCGTGAATGAAGATCTCGGCAGCTACCCCAAAACGTGGGACGCCGACCTCGAACAACTCCAAACCCTCGACCACCAGCTCGCAAGCGAAGGTCTTGGCCGCGTGGAAGCCATCTTCGCACCCACGAGCAAGACCATGTATCCGACGCTACCACCCGACTCCACGCTCCCAGGCGTCGGCTCATTCGTAACGATCACGCCCCTCGCCAACCTCCTCGAGGGCAGGAGCCGTCCAGTCTTCTTCCGCGGCGTAGCAACGGTATGTATGAAACTCTTCAACATCGTCGAAGCGGATCGCGTATACTTCGGGCAGAAAGACGTGCAGCAGACGGTGGTGATCAAGAGGATGGTCAAGGATTTACACATCAACACTGAGGTGCGGATCATACCGACGGAGAGGGAGGAGGATGGTTTGGCGATGAGTAGTCGGAATGTGTACTTGGGAAAGAGGAGGAGAACGGTGGGGATCGTGTTGTCGCAGGCGTTAAGGGCTGCGGAGGCGGCGTATCTGACGGGCAAGAGGAAGAGGGATCAGATTCTGGCCATGGCGTGGGATGTTACGAATCGGGTGGATATGGAGCAGGATGGGCTCGGCGAGGAGGAGAGGGTGCGGTTTGAGGTGGACTACATTTCGCTTGCAGACCCGGATACGCTGGAGGAGATCGAGGTGGTGGATGGGGCAAAGGGTGCGGTTTTGAGTGGTGCGATTAAGATGTTGCCTTTGGAGAAGACTGCACCTGGTGAAGAGCTGGGACTTGGGGATGATAAAGTCGCCGTCAGGTTGATTGACAATATTCCACTGTCGCCTCAGGCTACTTGAAGACAGACTCTGGAGGCTGCCCCTCGCGGGCTCAGACACAATCCCGGCCGACAGGATGGTATTTCTTGCCAGAATGTCAGGTCTATATGGCAGAGCATCCACTTGACAGCTCTGCGAGATCACGCGAGATTTCTGAGCTCGGGTTTGATGGATCCGAACAGAATTCCGACCGGCAGGACAGACTTCGATGCCATACTTCGTCGCTTGGCTGGCGGAGCAACCATCTGACACCTCTGCGTGACCAGGAATCTGGGACGCCGCGCTTCTTAGGTTCGAACGCAGTTTTGACCAACAGTGCGGAGCTCTTTGCCATGCTCCCTCGTCTAATAGGTGAAGCGTCACATTGACAAATCTCCAAAGTCAAGGGCGCACTTCGTGAACTTGAACGTAATCTCGAGTGACAGGGCGGAGCGCCTTGCCATGCCGCAGAGACTTGCTAGCGGAGAACAGACATTAGATGCCTGCCTCCCTCGCTCACGAAGCCGCATCTCACACATCTTACTCGAACCTTTCTTGGAACATTGAAAATGGGGAGACTTTGAAGCTACGCTCGCTCGCTCGGATACAACGTCAACCGACAGCACGAATGTCGTTGCCATGCTCTCTTGTAGGGCGGTCCAGGATCTACTCGAGACCTTCGTCTGCTCCGTTCGTGAGGCAACTCAACACATCCTGGTTGCCACGGACTGCACTGAAGAGAAAGCGCGAATCTGGAGGTGATACGACCACAGTCAGGCTGATTGATACGCTATCGCGTCGTGGATATTGATGAACCATGAGCTCTTTTCGCGACCGCGCTTCGCTCGCTGAAACATACTTTGAACCCACGGGATGGACCTCTTTGCCACGCCGCGTTTCTCCGCAGATGCTCCGGATGAGCAAGAGTCGGGTCAGGTTGCGGACGAAGGCGACGCCAGAGATACCACCGATTCCGCAGAATGCTGGATTGCTAGTAGCGCCGTTCATGATGGTAATTGCTGGGAGTTTGCCCGCCGCGTTCGCAGAGAGATTGGTATTGCCATCGGCAGGGCGAGGAGGGTTGTTGCCACCGCCTAGACGAGGAGGGTTGTTGGCAGAGGATCTCATCGCGGACCACGCCTTGTACCAGCCGGGCTGCTTCCCACACTTCTGCTTTGCCAAAACCATCTCGACCAGTTTAGCGTCCTGTGCTGGCTTGTACTTCACCATCGCCGTCTCCGTGTTGACATATCCCGGCGCATAGGCCTCCCAAGTCGTAGCGACGTAGTGATACACGCGGGCTATCTCTCTGGACCTTAGGACACGGAAGTTCTCCACTAATGTGAAGGAAGAACCACGCTTGGCCTTGCCGGTGATCTCGTCCTGTCGGATCGTGTGGAATTGAGTGACAACGGCGCGCAGGTCCGGTGCACCTGTTTTTTTGCTAAGCACGGTGCACGCAAACTCATTCAAAAGGTGCCTGCTGTTCTCGTTGGTCAGCCCTCCCACTTCCTTGGTTAGACTGCAGGTCATTTTCACGTTTCGGTCAGTGGTGGCATTGTCGTCAACGACAGCTTTGGGAGAGCCGTTCGAAGTCGGAGAGGACGAGGTTTCCGCGAGATCGATTGAAACTATATCACATGTCTTCCGGAATCCCGAAGGCATTCGGACCTCGAGACCGCGCTTCGCGACCATCCGCGTCGCCATCCGCCTTAGCTCTCCTTTCCATCCTTTGCCTCTTCCTCGTCTTCTTCACCTCCCTCTCGCGAGCCTTGATCTCGTCGAGACTCGTAGAGTCGGGAAGGGTCTCAACGTTGCCTCGCGAGCCACCAATCAGCCCCTCGCGCTAATTCTTGTAGTGCAACGAGTTCTCGATCGAAGTCAGCTGCACCTTCATCGCCCTCTGCGCGGCTCGCAACACTTCCACCAGCGGAGGTTTATGCACGTCAACCACAGCACCGAAAGCAGACTTTCATTCTCCTCCGCCTCTACTCGGCGTCGTAGATGTTGGGCGCGACGAATGGCAGCTCGCCGTTCACCGGTCGGGAACGCAGACGAACTGCTCTCTTGCGAGTCTCGAGCACACCCTGGTATACGAGCATGTTTTCGAAGCTTGGACGAACGCCGCTGTATGAGTTCCCGATCCCACGGAAGTCGGTCGAGCTGGAGCGGAGTCTGACTCTCCTCTCGAACTGTGCGCGGATGTCTTGCTCCACGAAGTCGCGCATGATGGTGTTCTTTTGCACGTCGGGGCCAACGTGGATACCTTGGAAAATGAGTCTCGTGCCAACCAATCTGAACTTTCAAAGAGGCGCCAGGCTGCCACGGTGCTGAAGAAGAACTGCTTCGAGGCGTACATTTCTCGAGAGACGGCGGCCTGGATCTGGCGGTTACCGATCTGGCGGGGGATTCCCAGGCCCTTTGGCAGTGTCATCTTGTCGGTACCCGACACCGCACCAAGACCCAAAAACGCAAAAGCAGTCTTGCCGTCATGGCCGATCTTGGACACCTTGTCGACCTTGACGTTCGTGAGAAAGATCGTTTTCAGCACCGAACAAGGACGAGTAGGGTTGTCCTGCCGATCACCAAAGACCAGGCACATCTTCTTGAATACTTCCGCAATGTTCGGCTCGCCCGTCTTGTTGAAGAGATTTTCAAAGAACAAGGATGCGAGGGGCCCACGGGTTGAGACCAGTGGACTGTTGTAGACTCTAGGCATCGTGCCATTGGCGGTGTTGAAAGCATTTACAATCTCTGAGGGAATCGGCGCCGCGATTCCCATGGTGTCCTCGAGACCAAATGGACCACTCTTCGTTGAAGACTTTTGAAGCCACCCGAACCTCGAGGCCGCGCTTCATGGGAACAAATTTGACCTATTCTGACAGTATGGAATGCCTGGCCATGCTGCCTCTCAATTTCACGGAGATGCTTTCGAGATCCCAGCCTCCTCTTCTCTTCCGCCGAGACTCTCGCTTCTTTAGTGATGCTCTCGCCTGAGCTCACGTCTTCGACAGCGGCAGCATCGTCGTCAACGACAGTGCTTGGAGAGGGAGCTACATTTGGAGAGGGAGCTACATTTGGAGAGGGAGCTACATTTGGAGAGAACAAAGTCGCTGTAAGGGTGATTGACATTGTAATACTAACGCCGCGAGAGCTCGAAGGAGTCGCTCTCCGTAAACTTTTACATCTCCTTTACCGACAGAATCGATGGCCGCTCGACCAAATACGCTGCAGTCGGGGAAGTCTTCCGCTGGAATATATACTACTCTCCGCTCCGTTCCGCCTTTTGAAACCCACACCTTGCACACCATCGCCATGCTCAATACAGCCAATACACTCAGTCCGCCTCGGCGACACTCTCTTATGCGGCAACAGCCCCGTCCACAGCCCACTTCTCGCCCCGAATAAACGCCCACTTGCCCTCACACGAACCACCCACCACCTCCGGCGACTTCTTCCAGAACGCCGCCTCGATAGCGTCCTCGACGATCTCTTCGAAGCCGGCATCCTTGATCCTGGCGTGAGTAAACACAACCGCAGCCTCGGCCCATCGCTGCGACTGGAGGATGCGGTCCGGGCGGAGAGTCCTGACGATTGCTCTATTGGCAGGCCCGATCAGGCGGAGCCAATCAAGCAGGGTCTTCTCGTGGCAATAGAGAAAGGTCATTTGAGGGTACCACACCTGAGCAGCTTCCAGACGAACGGAGCTGCAAACCTTGAGAATGGCAGGGATGGTGTAGCCATTGCTGAGGTGCGATGGCCGCTGGATGCCTGCTGGTTCGAGATCGGCATGAGTACTTCCTGCGAGTACGTACTTGTAGATGATTTTGCGGACGTCCGGGTGGAGTGCCAGGAAGTCGCACGGATTGTTGACGTTGGAGCCCTTCGATTTGCCGGTGGATCGTTTCTGCTTCGGCGGAGACTTCTGCATTGGGCTCTTCTGCAGCGTACCTTTCTTGAGCTTCCCTTTGCCCTTAGGGCTGGAGTTCTTGGACACTCTAGACGGTCCGATCCTGTATGCAGTGCTGCGCTTGCCCCTTTCTTCGTGATCAAGCTTGGTCTTCATTGGAGAAGCTGGTGCTTGTACGAGAGCAGCAATAGCAAGTGCTTGAGCCATCTTAGCTTGTTGGGCTTTCTTCGCTGCAGACATGGTAGGAAACCGAGCAATGGATAATTCTCTGAGCAGTTGATCGTATTGAGTGGTTCGAAGGAACAACGCAGGAGAAGGAACGGAGCGGAAAGGGTGGAGTTCGATGAAGTTCGGCGATCGGGGTCCAGCGATTGGTCGATGGTGAAGTCAAGGACGAGAAGGAACTTCGGCAGGAGTCGAGAGACGCAGGTCACCAACGTAAGTCGTCGTTGATGAAGCTCAACACTGGAGATCGATTAAGCCTGGTGACGGAGGTCGACGGTGAGAGCCGTTGATGAAGCTTGACAAAGGAGGCCGACGAAGAAGGTGGAAGTGGAACTCGAATGTCGAAAGTTCGATGGAGAAAGCTGATGGTTGATGTCGACAATGAAGGTAGAAGAAGAGGAAGATGCGGTTGATGAGGTTGTGGGAGAGGCAGAGAAGTGGTCGCTGCCTGGCCGCGACAGAGCGGGCCCGCTAACTCCCGCTTAGCGCACGTGTGCCCACTTCACAGCATGTGCGGCTGTATTCACTCTCATCCAGTGACACGAATCGAGGCTCCGAGTGAATGAGCCCCACAATGCCACATGCCAGCACATGCCAGCGCGTGACCACGAGTCTGCACCGAATGGGATACGACCGCCAGCTGGACTTCCCTCCGGAGCTGGAAATCGATTCTGTCGCCGACGCCGACGGAATTGAAGTGCCGAAGGACGGTGCAGCAACCAGCGACTCCACCTAAGGGAGTGCAGTCTCATTATACTGGACATTGTATGCTTGTTTCTGATTATACGGCGGCTCGGAGTGAATCGCGAGCGCATGATAGCGCATGTCTTCCCGTCGAGTCCGGCGCATGCAATCGAGTCTGGCACCTGATGTCGAGTCTGGAGCATGTCGTGTCAGCAGGCACCTGTCTAAAAGGCCGCTTAACCCTCTGATGCCAGGAACGATTTCAAGGACTGGGCACTTGGAGGAGCAGTGGACATCATGCTGCCCTGGGCTTGGTATTGTTCGTTCCTTCGATAGGCAATCTGCAGACGTGCGAGACGCCCATGATGGCAGTGGAGGTGCTACTTCAGCTGAGCAGGCGGCCATGAAGAAAATCCGCCAAACGCTTGATGGCTTGCTTCAGATAAAGGCTACTTGTGCATCAGTCCGCACACGACAAACGCAGAAGATGTGGGGAGAAGTCTGACAATCAAATGCTCTTGGATGACAAGATTGCTTCGCGAGTCGCTTGTGACGCACTTGCGTCAACCTACAAGCACGCTCGCGATATGTCATTACATATCGTTGGCAGTCGGCAGTCGAGGTCAAGGTCAGGTTGCGGGTCTGGAAGTGTGCTGGAGGGTGCCGTTTCGCGGACTCCTAGGCCGAATTGATGACTTCCTTGACAAGCGCCGCTCCAATGGCCGGCATGCTGCTCCGAACAAGGTACCGGTCACAAGGTCTGGACGATGATGGAGGCGGCCAGGCTCGAGCGGCCATATATTGCACAGACTTGACCATCAAGGTGATGTTTGACAACGCGCTTGTGGAGCATTGATATGAGCTTAAGTCGACTTCATTCATTCGCATCGACAGCGTAAAGACTACGAACTGAGACTGATCATTGATTTCGATCGATATCAAGACAGCGGCAAGCGTCCAGTGCAACGTGATCAGGCCCACTGGGATTCACGACCCTATTCAAGGACGATTGCGGCGAGGTATCGTGGGAGCTCGTTGCGACTCAGTCGGAGCACGGCCACAAGACTTGTGCACCAGCGTTTTGTCCAAGAACCGGGCGTTCCGTGGCTGCTTATGCACACTTGACCCACTGGTCCAAGAAGTAGCTCAGGTACAGCTCAAAAGTCGGTGCAGACGTACCGCGGGATAGAGCAAACTGTCCCACAG
The DNA here is from genome assembly GCF_000219625.1 of Zymoseptoria tritici IPO323. NCBI lineage: Eukaryota > Fungi > Ascomycota > Dothideomycetes > Mycosphaerellales > Mycosphaerellaceae > Zymoseptoria > Zymoseptoria tritici. The sequence continues at coordinate 717,674 of NC_018210.1, read as the reverse complement.
GATTCTGAACGAGGGGAAATGGTTACTCCATTGGGTTCGCAAATCATTTTCGCATCCCAGGACAATCCTTCCACTTCTTGAACATTCGCAATTGACCCCGCTTAAGATGCATCCGCATTGACTCCGCTTGACAACATCCTGGTCGACACAGCTTTGCGCCTAGATAAAGCTCGAAGTGCCCGCAGGTACTTTGGAGCTCACCCATCCATCCACAGTCTCTCCAACACACCTGCAAATATCCGCCAACATGCCCAATATCCACCCAATCCTCGACAATGGCTTCCAAAAGGGCAGCGACAACTTCAACGGCGGCACACTAAAGTGCCACTGCCCCTCTTCGCCAGTGACGGTCTCAATCAAAGGCAACGTCCTCCACAACCACTTCTGCGGCTGCTCGCTCTGCTGGAAACCCACTGGCTCTCTGTTTTCTCTCGTTGGAGTCGTGTCAAAGGACAACGTCTCCGTTACCGCCAACGAGTACAAGCTCAAAATCGTCAACCCGGAGGCAGCGATTCAACGCAACGCTTGCAAGGAATGCGGCGTGCACCTTTTCGGCCGAATCGTTCAAGATCATCCATTCAAGGGTCTGGACTTTATCCACGTTGAGCTCTCGCAGGAGAAGGGATGGCAGGTATGCAGTCAAATATGGAAGGCTTCGAGCACGTCTCAAAATCCTTCCTCCTCCATGAGTCTGTGAAACACCTGCTGACCGCTATACTTCTGTTCTGTAGGAGCCGCAATTCGCCGCTTTCGTCAGCAGTGTCATCGAACAAGGAGCGGAGCCGTCCAAGATGGACGAGATCAGGTCGGCGTTCAAGAAGGCTGGTTTGGAGAGCTATGATTGTCTCAGCCCGGCTTTGATGGATGCCATTGCTACGTTCGTTGCGGCGAAGAAGTCGTCCAAGTGAGTGTATGTCCGATCGATTGGTTGACTAGTTTTGAGTATTGTAAAGCTGACCACTTGCAATGCGAAGGCTCTGATTGTCTCATAAACATCATCACGATCTGTTGAAATGTGCAATGTCTCGATACCATCAGTATTGCACCCGTTTCCGATGTCTCATCACTGTCCTTGCAAGTTTCGAAACCCGACCTCGCTCATTCCCTTCCTTTGCGCATCTCCGCGAACGTCTTCAACATGCGAAGACACTGCAGCTTAGTGAACTCGATCATACACACATCGCTCGAGTAGTCCATGTAATTGTGGATTGGATCCAAACCCTCCTGCATCGGGCAAGAATCCGTCCGGTTCGCGATGGGGCACCCGGTAGTCGGAGTGAGCTGCGCCGGAGTATCTGCAACAAAGTCGCCCTCACCAGTACAGTTGTTGCCATCGAAAGTATGAAACAGACCAAGTCAGTGTCCAGTCTCGTGCACAGCAGTCTTCCCAAGATCAAAATCCGTTGTCTCAGCTCCCGGAAGCGTCCCAGCAAGATTTGAGCAGCCATCTCGCCTGCGCGCGAGGTCGGTGATGTTCTGTTGAGGGTATGTGCAGGATCCGAGGTTGCCGCCGGGGATGTCACTGAGGAAGTAGAGGTTGAGATCCTCGTAGCTGCCCTTGCGAAGTGCGGTCTTGTATTCGAGTACAAGGTTGTCAGGAAGGCGGAAACGGTGAAGTGAGCTCGTCGCCGACGAAAGCCGAGTAGAGAAGTCGTCGATATTTATGAACGGCTCTTTCAACTCGACACCATGATTTGCGTCCTGCAGAAGTACGTTCCGGGTAGGTGACCTTTCATAGTATGAGATCCGCAGTGTTTCAGTCTGCCTGCAGTCTTAGTCCGAATCAGGAAGGAGCTGGATTTCTGCCACCGACCGTCGATTTACAAAACATTTTGGCGACAGATGGATCTTGGCGGCCGCTTCATATACACAACTCCTCATGTGATCGGAGGGTTGGCGTCGCTGGGCGCTTTCCGGATGGTCAGACAGTTTCGTGGTTCGGTGCAATGAAGACGTTGTTACGGTACCTGATCTCAGTCGTCCTCTTTGACCACAATGATGCCACTGACGAGCTTACTCGATCAAGACTTCTCCACTTCCACTTCAGCATTCCCATAGCGATCCTCCCATTCTCTCTCCACCGTTCCGTAGACCAAATCATCCCCCCCTCGCCGTCGTACCGCATCTCTCCCCGCAGTCTTCCCTCCAACTTGAAGCCTAACTTTTCGTACAGCTTGGTCCCACCGACATTGTAATCGCAGACCATCAGGCCCACTTTCCTCAATTTACCCCACCGAAACGCCCAGTTCAAAAGCCATTGTATTGACTCAGTCCCATATTCTTTCCCTGGAATCCCGCAGGATGCTAATGCCCAAGTCCCGGCGTCCAGATTGCCGATTCTCGGGGATAGTACTTGACCCTTCGAGCATTATGGTGCCAACCCGGTGGGGTTCCCGGGACTGGCCTTGGTCCAGATCATAGCCACGAGCATGCATCCAGCATGGAACGCTTTCCTTACCTCCACGTAGGCCTTCGATTGGGGGGTTTAAGAACGCGGGCGAAAGTCGCAGCTGCGATTCCGGGTCGGTTTGGAGCTGCAACAAGAAGTCATCGTCAGAGTCGTTCACTGTACGATAGGTCAAGCGTGAGGATGTGAAGATGGAGTCAGCCATTGCGAAGGGAGAGGATCAGTTTGATGTCCGCGAGAGGAAGAGAGTCGCGAGCCTCATGCTGACCTCGAATGGCCGCCTTTGACCAAGTCGTCTTTGGCGGAAGTATGTGGCATGGTCAGCTATGCCGTTGCGTTTCGAGAGTATTTGTTTGCGCCTGAGGCATCCATCGCTGAGTCATGCACGAGGTTGACCTCCCGTCATCGTCCATTCTGCTCACCAAGGTCTGCATCTTCTTCACCCAGCTAAGCCGACGCAGTGGACGGTCCTCGAGCCGCTTTGTACCAAATCCGTCACCTGCTGGCGACACGAGGGTCATATCTGACCAGCGTGAGCGTCTGTCCATGCCCAGATGCCGAGCTCCAATGCAATGTGCGAGCAAGGACAACAAGCGGTAAGGCGAAATGGCGCCAGTCTAGAATCGTTTCGGGGCTTCGAACTACACGTGGCGGCTCCCTGTTCGGCTTGCTTCTGGCGCCATGCATACGGACATTGGCACATATTCGCCGAGTTTGCCACGTCCGGCGCCAGGAGAGCTTGGACACGATCAGCGGACTTCGAGAGACCTGCGCAAGAAGTTCATTCCGGCACCGCTGTTCGCAGTCTGACTTCCACATGCTCTCACAGACGAGAGCGGAGCCGGGTCAGTTGTTCAGCTCTCATCTCTGGTGCGGAAGTTCAGACAGAGTGCCGGTAAAAGCACGGCACTGGAAGCTCCATGAGTCAGGGGTGTCGCCGAATCGGATCAGGGATCAACCAAGTACAAGCTATTCCAAGAGTCCTCACATTTCTCATCATAATAACCATGTCGTTTCTTTGCCAACATCGAAGCGCCAAGAAAGAATTGTGAGTTCATTCTTCACGACACAGCTGTGATGAAGTACCTACTCTTCTCGGCACTGCAGTGCCTGCTTCTGCCGGCCGCTCTCGCTCAATGCTCGGATCAGGGCGAGACTTTTCAGCGTGATGTGGTGATTCTCGGTGGTGGTTCCAGTGGATTGTATTCAGCTGTTCGCCTACAACAGATGGGGAAAAGCGTGGCGGTCGTGGAGAAACAGGGTCGACCCGGTGGCAACACCAACACATACAAAGACGAAGCTACCGGAAAGACTTTCGACTACGGCGTTAAGGTTCTTGTCAACACGTCTTTGGTCTACAACTTCTTCACCAGTCTGGAAATTCCTCTGGCTCCACTCGGTGCCGTGTCACCTGCGACAAAGACCGTTGCGGCGGACTTTGCACATGGAGAGCTCGGTCCTCAGTGGCCAGTCGTGAATGCGAACGACTCTCTCGCTGCTCTCGAAAGGTACAAGGTCCAGCTGGCGAAATACTCCCCGGAGTTCTTTCGTGGCTACCATCTTCCTGACCCAGTACCGGAAGACTTGTTGATACCGTGGGGCGAATTCCTGGCGAAGTACGACCTTGGACCACTGGCGTATGATGGTTTTGGCCAGTTTCAAGGGATGGGCAATATCCTCGCCCAGCCAACTCTATATATGATGAAGCTTTTCAATCCAATGCAGGTGGAGGCGCGGGAAAAGAAGACTAAAGTCTCAGAGGCGAACGGCAACACGCAGGCACTTTGTGAGAATTACACCCTGATACTTACACGCAAAGCAGATCTAACACAATTTGTAGGGGATTCCGCCCAGCGATACCTAGGCGAGGAGTCTTTGATTCTCAACTCGAAGGTGACCAGTATCAAACGTCACAACGACGGCGTCGAGGTCGTGGTCTCAACGCCCACAGGCACCAAGACTATTCACGCCTCCATACTCATAATCACTGTTCAACCGAAACTCGACTTGCTGAGTCCATTTCTCGACCTCACAGATGAAGAGAACCAGCTCTTCGGCCAGTTCAACAACAGCTACTACTCCAACGCCGTGATCGCCAACACCGGACTTCCCGAAAACACAACCATTATCAACTACGACCAGCACGCCACTTACGGATTGCCTCCACTGCCGGGTATCTACAGCGTGGATTACCAGCCAATTCAAGGCCTCCGCAGTGTACAGCATTCCAGTCCGAGCCCAGTAACCGACGAAGAGATCAAAGCTGATATTCTTGACTCCGTGGGTCGGGTCCGGAAAGCGCTCAGTCTGCCAAATCCGGAGGAAGAGACGGAGATCATCTGCTTCAACAACCATTCGCCTTCTGGATTGGCCGTGTCAGTGGATGCGATCAAGGCTGGGTTCTTCAAACGATATGTTGCACTTCAGGGTCAGACGAGGACGTTCTGGACTGGTCAGGCGTGGACGTCGGGTAGTTCAAGCACAATCTGGGACTTCACAGAGGTGGAGGTTCTGCCTGCTGTAATTTCTGCGCTGGGCGGTTGAGCAGTTGAGGACATGGCTCAGAGAAGGCAGTGCGGTGGGACCAAGCTCGACACTGGTCATGCGTTTTGTCACGCATGGCGAAACATTGTAGCAGCAATTGTTTCCTCCGTAGCCAAGCTACAATTGTCCACAACTTCAAACGAAGGCGATCTATTTCATTCAGGCTTTGGGGTATCTCATTATGTCCTTGCCAGTATCGCCGCCCAATTTCCAATTTTCCTGATGATGTAGGCAGTGGTTGGGCCCTCTGATTTCTGCCAATGTCTCGCCAATCACTCGCTCATAGTTCGCAGCTTCTCTTGCTCGTCTGCGGTCAAGGCATTGAACACATCGGTGAAGCCCGGCTTTTGTGCAGCTTGCTGGAAGAATTGCACCAGGTAGGATTGCGTCTCGTCGTCTCTGCCGCGAGAAGTACCCGGTCCGTCTTCAGCAGCATATGCCATCAACTGCGATTTTGTCATGCCAGAACCCAGGTCGAGGAAGTCTCCGCCATCATCCTCCCAATCGTCGTCTTCGTCGTCATCATCGAGCTCGGCTGCGTTGTTGGCGTCGATGTTGCGTGCATTGCCCGAAGCCGAGAGAAGTTCATCGACCAGAACTTTGATGATCTTGAGCTGAGCTGAGATTATCGTGTACTGCTCCGGATTGTTGCGTGCGCGGGAACGGGTCATGATACGATCTGAGGTCGGCACGATCATGTCTCCTTTGACCTGGACTGCTGTGATGCGAGGGTCGCCGAGTTCGAACAGCTTTGATAGAGCAATCACGCTGCGTCGAGGTTAGTACATGTTCGAGTGAGGTATGCGGTGAACTCACTTCTGCCTGATATCTTCGTAGCCCGCAAAGTTGACGGAGTTCTCAAGCCATTTGCTGATGACCACTTGAAGGCCAGTGCCTTGGTCGAGCTGAACATCAGCAAGGAAGCCAACGACGTCCGAAGCTGAGATGAGCGAGAGCCGGGCAAATACGAGGATCAAACTCTGGATGAATTGCGCTTGAGTCGCGGTAGCAAGACGGGCGGCGACAGCGCGAAGGAGCTGCATGAGGTACGGTCCGAGCTTTTCCGAGCCTGCCTTTTCAACCAGTTCCGCTGCCAGACCGCCGACCTCTGCTGCACCGTGGTCATCAACGGCGGGCGTCAGGAGTCGATCGATAATTATGAGAAGCATTTCAAGACCGCCTTTGCCATCTTGATCGTGGAAGCCAAAGACCTGCTCCGAGTCGTGATGGAGCATGTGCTTGACCGCCGCGGTGGCCGACTTGAGAAGCTCATCGTCTTGAGAAGCCAGGAGGAGTCGATTGAGTCGTGGCATCACAGTCGTCACGAATCCTGCCGGCAAAGGTGATGAGCCATGCTCTGCAAGGACGGCCAAAAGCTCGGCAGCAAGATTTGCCAACGCATTCTCTTCGGTCAGAGATGCAACATCGAATGCGCCCATCAGCGAAGGCAAGACCTTGATAGAGAGCTGGGCGTATGCCTCACTACCTGCTTCCGAGACAGTCTCAGTGATCTGCTCGAACGTTTCGGTCACGAGCATAGAGATTTGAAAATTGGCAGCGCCTCGACTCGCCGTTGTGAAGAGTAGATCGAGACCACCACCTTCTAGACAGCTACGAGTCTCTAGGAGGATGGTGTCTCGCAGAGTCTCGATGATGGTGATCAACAAGTCGTCGCTGTCGACCACGTCGCTGAAATCTTGCGTGCTGAGGAAATCTGACAGCGATGCTACAATGGCAGCTTGACGAGGCACTGTCGCAGCAGACGGAAGCGAGGCCAGATAGAATTGCAGCGCCCGAATGCATGACACTTTCACAATCTCGGATTCGTCGTTGCTGATAGCTTGCAACGAGGCCTCCATAAACGAAGTTGCCACGGACTGCAGCGCATCGCCCGATGTGCGCGTCAAGCTAGCTGCGGCCAGGTAGCCTCTCGCTCTCAGGAAAATGTCCTGCTCTTGCATGGCGTGCTTGAACAAGTCAACATAGCTGTTTGCGGACTCTGGCCCAACGTGCTTCTCCACGTCCTGAAAGTCTCCCAACAGCTGCGTGAGCAGGTAAAGAGCGGCCTCTTTCGCCTTCCAGCCTGCATTCTCGGTGTACAGACTCCGCGTGTACGCAGAAAGGCCGTCGACCGTAGCACTGCTGAGCCATTCGCCAAGCTTGATGATGAGGTCTCCACAAGCTGATCGGGGTGTGTAATTTGCAGTGACGTTGACCTCTTCCGACAGAAAGACGTTGACGTCGAAATCCCACATGCCTTCTTCTTCGGCTGTGATCTGTGCATATGCCACCGCAATCTTCATGACTTCAGTGATCCAGGTCGGGCCGCCATTGGATGCTTGCAATTGCTGCTCGAGTTCTTTCCGGACCGGCGGGGCGCGCAGACATGCCTGCATGAAGTCGAGCTCTTCGAGCACCAAGAAGTCCAAAGTATATGGCAGACCATCGGCGTCTTCCAAGCGACCTTGCATGTCGTCCTCAATGTACATTTGCTGGTATTGGCCTTGTACTTGGAGAAGTTCCTGCCACGTAGCGGAAAACAGCGCAGGGCTTTGAGGTGAGAGGATAGAAGGGAAGAGTGAGCGTACTCGCATCAGGACTTTGACAATTTGAAGCTTCAGCGCGACGTGGCCGCGGTATGACTCAGCAGCAGATGCATCGTCTGCGGTTTGTGTCTGAGCCGGTGATGGTGGCAGAGGCGTCTTCATCGTTTCGAGGAAGAAGGGAAGCCATGTCGACAGAGATTCAACTGCAAACGCCTTGACTTCAATCTTGTGGTCCTCCATCACCATTTCGAGGGTATCGAAGCATGACCTGAAGACTGAGACGCCCAGTGCTCGCAGTGTTGGCTTTCGGTTCCCGTTGACAGCCACATCAAACACAACCTTGACAAGATCCCGAGCAACTTTGAAGAATTGCTCTTCGTTGAAGCAGTCGTCGACCAGCTCGTTCAGGACCTTGAGAGCTCCGTGTAGCTGGGAGTTGGCGCCGGTGGAGACCACGCTGAGTACGCTCGGCAGAAGTTCTGGCCACTCATCCGGAAAGTCTGAGGTAGCAATCTTGCTGACTACCAGACTTGCGGCGCTCTTGATCTTCCTCTCATCCTGTCCGCTCAATGCCAATTCCAGGAGTCTCTGGCGGACCTGAGCTTTCTTCGTCTCGTCGGCGTACAGAGGTCCAGAGAATTCGTCGTACTGAGGAGACCAACACGCCAAGATAAATGTCTTCAGGTACAACAGCGCTGCTTGTCGAACATCGACAGGCACATCCGCATGTGATCCGACCGAGATCAGGCCTAGTGGGAAGTCGACATTCTGATACAGCTGTTTCAGCTGGAATTCGGCATTCTTCCGCGTCGTCTCCTGAGCGGATTGCGTGTCGCTAAGCAAAGTCACTAGCTGCTGCTCCATCTTGGGAAGTGTCTAGCTCCTGACTTTTTGACCTAATGATGCAACATGGAATGCAGAATTGTCCCAGGCGAGACTCCAGTAACGCTCCCACGTCGTCGGGGAGGAGAAGGTCGGAGACTTTTGCGCGGTTCCGGGAGTGTGTGCTCCGGCGGCTGACCTTTGTCGACTAGCGCTGATGAATTCTGCGCCGGCAGTTCAATCTGGCCAAGTCCGTACGTGAGGTGAGTGGTCTGAGAATTGAAGATGAAGCTCCGAAGAATTGATGTCTTCCAGGTTTCTTTCTTTCTGTCTGCGGGTCGAAACGCGCGACACTTCAGCCAAAATTCAATTTCAACACGTGTTGCTGACTCATCCGTGCAGATCAAACACGACGGGACGACAGATCACTTCTGGGTCCCTTCACTTCCTCCATCTCATCACAACATGGACTGAACATCGTCTATCACAGTGTCGCGCCGAGAACATGGCGGATGAAGCGCCTACTTTCCGCCTCTTTGTGGCCAGCTTTACGGACTTCCTCGTCGTCGCCATCCACACGATTCTGTACGAGCGCGGAATCTACCCGCAAACATCTTTCCTCTCCGCGAGACGATATAACTTCGCGGTCCGTCAGAGTCGGCATCCGAAAGTCTGCGAATGGATCACCGATGCAGTAGCATCTGTGGAGTCAGAGCTGCTGAAAGGCACCGTGGACAGAATTTCAGTTGTGATATACAGCAAGCAAAACAAGCCCTTGGAACGCTTCATGTTTGACGTATCTCGCTTCCCGACGGTGCCCACTTCAGACCTGGATGTGCCTCTGGAAAGTGCAGACGTGGAAGGATCGTCGCCATCTGTTCTGCCGCTTGTGGATCTGGAAGAACAAATGAGAGCTACGATGAGCAGGCTATCGAACTGTAGTGCTTCGCTCGATGTGCTGCCGAAGAGCTGCACGTTCACGATTGCTGTGGAGTTGAAGGGTGAGGACGATGCACCCCTGACACACCCTCAGCCATGGATTCCAGTTCAAGGCAGCGATGAAAGCTTAGGTGAGGTCAATGGCAAGCGCACGTTGCCGCTCAGAGCCGTCCGTGCCGGTGAGATGGCGTTTGAGACATGGGTCGAGGAGCTGAGCGAGAAAGCGGCGCAGGACAGCAACACAAGTTCGTTGCCCTGAGTATCTTGGTCAAGTTTCACGATCGGTATACTGCTTCAATTACGCAAATCAACCCACACGTCCAGGGAACGGCAGTACCACATATTTCGCACCGTCAGCAATATTCAGCAGACTTGAACATGGTGCGGCAAGTCCATTCGCAAAATTGTGTCTAGAACTGCACTCCAGTACACAACGCACCATCAACAGTCATGTTTGTGCCGCTGATGAAGCTCGCGCGCTCGCTCGCAAGGAATACGACCGTGTCCGCGATCTCCTCAGCTTTACCCATTCGACCCATCGGATTGGCCGCCATCTGAGACGAAAACAAGTCCGGCATGTTCCGCTCAACATCGCCCCAAACACCATCCTCGATGTAGATGTTGCCTGGAGAAAGCGTGTTTGCTCGAACGCCTTTCGGCGCCAAGGTCCTCGCCAGCTGGGCAGTGTAGTGGACCAAGCCGGCTTTCATGGTGCCGTACGGACCTGGAGCGGTGAAGTCAACGTCGCGGCCACTCACGGACGAGATGGTGACGATGTTGCCTTTTGTCTTCTCCAGATGTGGCAGGGCGGCCTGAATCAAGTGGTAGGTACCCATGATATCGGTCTGGAAGGCAGAGTGCCAGTTCTCAACACTGTCTTCGATAGACAACGACGATACATTGGCAACGACGACATCGATGCGGCTGCTCTCTTTGGCCACAGAGGAAACCCATTCACCGAGCTTGTCCTGTTGCTTGCGTCAGCAGAGTCAGCATCAAGATACAGTTGTGCGACATGCCTTGCTCGTCACATCAACCACAGCACCGATCGCCTTTGCATCCGGATGCTCCTTTGCGTACCGCTCATTGGCGGCTTCGACGTCCTTCGCAGTGCGGGAGCAAAAGTGCACTGTTGCGCCTTCTTTAAGGAAGGATCGAACAATGGCTCGGCCGATGCCCTTCGTGCCGCCTGTGTTCATGTCAGCTGGGTCGGAGGCATGAAGGATTGACGCCACGGACCGGTCACCAGTATTACTTTCTTCTCGAGGCCGAGATACATCTTGGCTAGACTTGTTTCGAGTTGTTGGACTACGCCTTACTTGCTTGCACTGTTCATCAAGGATCCTGCTTCTGGTCCCCTCGTGTTCACGACAAAATGCCGAAACAAAAGTGGATTCGATGACGTAGTGAGCGAGCTTCTCCTCAGCTCCTGTCAGCGTGTGGAGACATCAGCGTGTGGAGACATCGCCAGGTTCTACAAATTCGAACGGGTGGTCAGGTCCTGGCTAGATATGCTGCCGCTTCCAACATCGCTGTCAGCCATAGGGACTTTGGATGTTCATGCTGGACAGCGACTCCCGAGAGCATTCTGCAGTCGGCTTCAAGCTGAGTTTCAAGGAACCCTGACTTTCAATCGGCTTTCCCGCTGCTGGGCACAATTTCCCGGTGTTTCATGCGAACTGTCCTTTGTGAGTCCGGGTCGCGATCTAGTATCCGCCGCTGACAAGATACCGGTCATCGGTAGTGTCTATTTGTGTCGCGCATCCATGCCGGATGATTTCGATTTGTCTTCCTTTGGACGCCTTATGGTCGATCATCTGCTTACAAACATTTCGCTGCATTCATGAATGGGGAGGTATACACCGCTGCTCTGGAAATCGACAATCCTCACCGCATGGGCCGGCAGGACGCCTTGCAACCTCGCCGAATAATACCATCCACCGTCAGGCTTCCCACGGCCGCATCTGAGCTACTGCAGGTCAAGGCGTGCCACTACCTATAACGGTCTAGATAGGAGGCTCGCAGCCGCCGATATATCTGCTCCTCGCCCGCCTCGTCAGCAGGAGAATTTACCATCTTCCTTCTTCATCCTCTCTTCCCGCATCACATCGCCACCATGTTCAAAGCTATCCTGCTCAGCGGATATGTCATCTCCTTGGCGGCAGCATCGACTCTACCACAGCGTCGTGCTTCGGGCACATGTGCTGCGCACAAGGACCACGAACCGGGATATAATGGTAACCCGGACACTCATCACATCATCAACACGGGCGATGCCCCAAACGAGCAAAGGAACTACAGCATTTGGATTCCCGAAGACTACAACGATCAGCCTGCCAAACTCTGGCCATTGATCATCGACTTCCACGGACATGGTGGATCTCCAATTCTCCAACACAACAACTCCCTGTATTACAAGAATTCTCGTGGCAAGGAATACATTGTAGCTTGTGGGTGGTCCTCTGGACGTATGGCTTCCACAAAGCACGCTGACACAAATATCAGATCCGGAAGGCGTGATCGGGAAGACAGATGAGGAGAGAGCATGGTTCGGACCCAATTATGCCAATACTGGCAAGGAAGAAGACTTCAGTTTCGTGACAAAGCTTGTGTCGCACCTCAAAGACGAGTATTGTATTGACCCAGACCGGGTCTATGCCTCCGGCAAGAGCAGTGAGTCCAACAGCTTTCCTGTAATCTGCGCTCGAGAGTGCACGATTGACATGCTCCCAGATGGCGGTGGCTTCGTCGACACGCTGGCATGCGACGATAATGGAGATCAATTCGCAGCATTCGCCATGGCGGCAGCCGCTTTGTACACGGACAACGAAAAGGGGAACTGCCCGAAGAAGCGAGCTATTCTTGAAGCGCACGGCGACAAAGACGGTATCATTCCTTACCCTGGAAAGGACACTAGTCAGGGCAAGACGCCACGCATTGGCGAATGGGTATGTTCCTCGACCATATGGTATCGGATGCTCAAGACTAACGCAACTCCAACAGACCACCTGGTGGAAAGAAAGAACTTGCAGTGCATCGACCCCGCGGGACACCATATCCAGCCCGCCGGACAACTACGATATCAGGTCCTACTCTTGCGATTCCCGTTCTGGTGTAGTGCAGCAATACCATGGGACAGAACTGGGTCACTGCTGGCCGATCATGGAAGGCAGTAATACGGACTCTGGCAAGAAGAACTGCACTGATCGCTCCTTGGACTTTACGGAGAAGGTCATTGACTTCTTTGAGAAGTGGGATTTGACTACGGCACCGTCGAACAAGTAAGCCTACTTGCTGGACGACGACAACTGGTAGGAGCAATGGGTCGACAGGGGATCGGTGCAGACACTACAAAAGGAGAATTAATTCATAGCCTATTATTTGCTAGGCGCATTTGATGGTCGGCTCCATTTCATTGCATCGACTGAATGGTACATCTTCTGCTCCAATTGCTGAAGCTTTTCCGTGTAGGTCAGCTGCTCCGTCTGCTCAACTTCCTGCATGACACAGCACCGTTGCGCTTCTCCGAAGAACGTAAGTATGCTGGGAACGCTTCGCAAGCTGCCTTCCCTCCGTCGGCATGGAGGCGCGCGAGTCTGTGACATAGAGCTGCTGCATGCTCAGAAACGAGTGCGAAAAGAAGGGCATGCCATTCTTCCGCATCTGATCCTGATTGCGGTTGCTGTCAGAGCTTGGGACACTGGCAAATAGTAGGGACTCAAAGCACGCCTCCTCTGTGGACATCTTGTGTGAGGTTCAACGAACCGCGCAACTGACTCACTCCTTGCACGGTGATGTCGTGGATGTCCGGCCGTAGGCTTCGCTTTCCCACTGCTCATTCTCAAGGCGCCCCTCGCGATACCATCGATGCCGTAGACTCCCATCCGACTGCCGGAATCGTAGCTCGACCTTGAGAGCGTTTGGTCGAAGTACAACAGCCTTGCTACCGGGGCCGATGTAGGCCCCACTGTATTTCTCGATGAGTCTGACGATCAGTCTTGCCTCATGGAAAGCTGAATCGCGGTATGTGTCGAATGGAGCATTGTCTACGCCGCTCTCGATGATGCTGTAGTAGCGAAGATCCGGGAATTCAATGGTCTTGATTGATTGCAAGTGTGCTGAGGTGAGGGTGGACAGCCACTTCGCGCACCTCCGTAGACCAGGATATTCGACGAGAAATACTGTGTTATTGTAGTATTCCGTGGCCGAAATGTCCCGCTGCTTTCGATTGACCTGAAGAGCAAGGGGCGGTTTGTAGTTGGCATTGATGGCGATGACGCTGCCGTTGACCGAATCAGGGGCCTCCATCGATGCGTGCAGGACTTCTTTGAGGACCGAGTCTTGGAGCTCTTGTGGAAGCGCCTGCATGTGCTCCGTGAGGCGATGGTATTCGTTCATTGCGGGATCGAGTATCTGCGCGGTAGCTGGGGAGGTTTTGCGCGGCTGGAGCGGTGCCTGGAGCGGTGCCATGTTGGTGGCAATGGTAGGCTGTGGATTGGTAATCGCAGAGTCCGTGGTCCGATATGAGAATGAAGACATTAAGTGTGAAGTTGATGAATTGTGTGTGAGCATTAGTTATCGAGGACTTCGTTACACGCTGAGCATTGGGAAGGCGCAATACGAAGTGAATTGCACATGACGAAAATGCATTCACTTCACTTCTTGACAATTTCAGGCACCGTGCGTAATTGATAACTTACATCCGAGTACTTGAATCTGTGACAACTGCGCTATTCTCGTCGAAGTTGAATACGTGATACAAGCAAGCTATGCTAAGAGTCCTTGGGTAAGTGTCCCTACTGCGTTTTGCTTCTGGGTCTCATGGATCGCACTATCGCCCAGTCGGCAGTGAAAGGAGCATTGCATAGTGAAGTCATTTGTGACCGCCGGTGTGCCGTTGATGAATCCACCTTGAAGTTCAGGCAAAGGATCCTACGACCGAATACATGGCAAGGCCAAAGAGGCAAGCCTTCAACCCCTGGCCACAGATCCACTGCCTTCTTTCGTGCGGTGAGAGCTCGATCCAGAGTCTTCCATCTCCAACTACCCGACTGGAACCGCGGTACTCTTCTCCCATAGACATCGAAACGCCGTCCATGTTGTAACCCTGCATCTCATATCGATCGTCATATCCACCGCCGGAGTCATCGGAATCGTCAGAATCGTATTGACGAATGCTTCTGTCTTGACACTGAAAGTTTACCGAGACGATGTATTCGTGATGTCTCGGGTCCACAATCTCAAACCAATCATCGATCGCCTTAGCAAGGACCTCTGTGGGAAGACCGCGAGTGTCGATGAGCAGCAGCTGTCCTTGGCGATAGAACAGCTCAGCGAACTTCGCCCGAGTCTTACGGTTGATCCTAAGTGCAAGCGGGGTGCTGAAAGTGTTGTGCTCTCTGCCGATGGTGATCTGGGCGGGCTTCGATGGAAGTGATGCAGCGAGGACGAGATCCAGGATATCGTCTTGCAGCTCTTGTGGAAGTTTCTGTATGTTTTGTGCTAGATCCGACCGAGCACGCAGTCTGCGAGCCCTCTTCTCGGGTCTGGGCGTAAGTGCGTCCTCTGATGTGAGCTTCAGCCGTTTCGTGGATGCTTGTTGATGTGGTGAGCTGAGCTCGGCGCCGGTATGTTCTTGTTTCGGAGCCATATTGGTGATGGTGATTTTGGGGACGGTTTCCAAAGGTGGTGATGGTGTTGTCGAGATTCTGGAAGAAGAAAGCAAATTGTTAGAAGTGAAGCAACGAGCCGCCGCAAGGTAGTGAAGCGAAGATGTGCCAAGGCTTTCACGTGCAAACGCTGCATGATAACACTATGACGCAGAAGCGATGGGCTAGGACTACTTTGATGAATATGGATTTACTTCTTGGTGAGTGAACGACACAAATCAATCAGGATTACGCTAAGGACTCACAAGTCGAGCTGAAGAAGTGCTTCAGGCCGGAAGACCTAAACTGAAATAGAGGCGATCTCAAAGTCAGCAGTGGAACGGCGGAATATTCGGTCGAAAGTACTATGAATACATACATGTAATTACCTCAAATGACATTGCTTTTTGCGAACTCGACCTCACAGCGTACGTAGTCCGTTGACGCTTTTCGCCGTGAGCAGCATCTGTTGTCCCAACTCCTCGTAGACTGCCAGACATGCTGCGGCCCATACCCACAGCTATCATGCGTGACGGTCTTCCGTACCTCTCCACTGTGCGCCAGCGGTCCCTTGCCGCCCCAAACTAGCCAGCAGACTGGACATTTCCACAAGACTGCTGCGTCCACTGCGAGATGCTAAGCTGGCCCCATCAGATGTCGGCGTGGACTGGATGATCAAGATGGTGTCCGGTCTTCGATTCTTAGCGAGGACCTCACAAGTTCTGCAATGCGAGCTGGATTGGTGGGCAAGTGACCGAATAACGAATAGTGCTCCGCCTTCGCGATGCAAGTCCGCAAACCGATCCCAGAAACATATTCCTGCTTTTTCCGGTGGGAAAGAGAGCCCCAAGGCTTTGAGAGCACCCCAAGAGTAGACATGCTAGGTGACACATGATGGGACTGGTACTCCTTTTCCATGGAGAATCCAACGTCGCTGACATCAGACACGTCGCTGACATCGAAACAGTGACGAACTTCCCTGGGCATGACAGCATAGCCCTGGGCCACGAACTTGAGGAGGATCTTGCCGAGGTGGTGGCGATGCTCAGAGTCTATGAGCTCGAACCACGAATCTATCGCCATATTAATACAGCTGGGATGGAATATGGTGCCGATGGTCTCAATGCACAGCAGCTGATCGCGGCTGTAGAATTGCTTGGCGTATTTGGCACGAGTCTTCTGATTGATCCAGAGCGCAACCGGGATGTTGAAAGTCTTCCGTTTCTCGGGAAAGTGTTTCCTGGGAGAGCACCATCTGTCTAGGATAGTGACGCGCGCGGAGTCCGACGGCAGTGTTGCCGCGAGCAATTGGTCCAGTATGATGTCCTGCAGCTCTTGCGCCAGTTTCTGGATGCGTTTGGCGAGCAATGCCTGGGCCCGTCCTTCAAGTTCCTCGCCGTAGAACTCCGTGTTCACGGTCTCGATCTTATCCTTGGCCAGGCGTCGCTTCTTGGATGTGTGTGCTGGAAGTGGAGAAGGCTTCTCTAGCATGAGATCACTCCTCTCGAGGCGCTTCCCAAGAGCTTCCTGGATATGACTTCCAAGGATCCTGTCGATCGTGGCGGATTTGCCCGTCACGATCGAGTCCTCAGCCATGCGAGGCTCTCTTGTTGTATGTGGCCGTGGTGGCCTTTCTCCTTCGAGAGTGCGCTCTCGTTTCGGAGCCATCGTTAGTGTGCTGGTGGCCTTGTCAGAGAAGCCAATGGTGATGTCAAGCCGGTGGGAACGTCCGAACGAATTCAAGCGGGAATGAAACCATTTCAAGTAGGGAATGCGAATTGAAGGTGCGCAAAAAATGGCAGGTCCAGATGGTTATGATGAGATGACTGAAAAGAGATCCATGGTTACAATAGAGCGGCTCGGCGATGCGACCATTGGAACGAACGAACTTTACCATGGATTGAAAACACCACAAGAGAATGTTTGGATTTTGCTTTCTTGAAGATCAGAAAAAAGTAGACGTACCTCATGGAGAAGCGATGCGACCTCCGACCTGCACAGAATTCATAAGACACATCTCTTCTGCGAGTCCCATCGCAAGGTTGGAAGTTCTTGCTGTGAGCTCTGTGCGTCCCGTCCTCCCTATTGGGCACATAATCTCATGTCTGCCATCGGCCCGGAAAAGTAAGCACCAATGAGTCCGTATCCTTCTGAGCCCATTCTGGTATGGCAACAAGCCCTTGTAGCAGACGCATGACTAATCGTCGTTCTCCTTCGGCGCCCTCGGCAAGCCTAGGTCCTCCACCCGGTATTCGCCCTCATCGCTGTAGACACACAGCTTCTCGTGCATCGCCAATCTCTTCAACAACGGGTGCCCACGCAGAGCGAGCGTGATCATACACGTATGAATGCTTCGAAACTCCGGCGCTGATGGCACATCGGGAACGCCGACCCTGACTGTGGCAATCAGTCGACGATGCTCAGGAGCTACCATTGATACCCATTTCAGGATGCGCGCCGCGAACAGTGCTGGCGTCCAGCCAAACTCTTCGGCGATATTGAATTGTCCATGGCCGTAGTACAGCTTCGCATACTTCGAGCGAAGACTCCTGTCGATGTGCAGTGCTGCCGGTACTTTGACAGGTTCACGTGTGTGGTCGATATTGACAGCAGCGTCTCCCGATGGCATCGTAGAGTTGAGGTAGCATTCGAGTATCCGATCGCTCAGCTCTTGTGGAAGGTTCTGAATTCGTGTATCGAGGTCAGTCTTAACCGTGCGCTGAATGACTTGGCGAAAATAAGATGTAGCAAAGTCCAATGACTGAATCAGGGCTTCGACGACTGACTCGTCCGCAGGTAGCGCGGCTTGAGAAGGGGCGGAAGCCGGTACGACCGACTGGTGATCCGATCCGCTGGCCTGTGCGACGAGTGTAGTTTCATCAGTCGTGGATTGCGCATTCGCACTAGACGGATAGTTCTCTGGCAACGCTGTCCAAATGCTCGGTCCCGAAGCGACTTTGTGAACGGCGGGCCTCTCTGTAGTCGGCGGAGAGTCCTGCATTGACTGCGCTTCCTTGCCGGCCAGTGGGACGTTGAATGTTGTGAAGTCGATCGCCGGAAGGAGCTCGCCCGCGGAGTGATGTTTTGAGGCGCTAGCTGAAAGACGTACCGCTGATTTGGTAGGCGACGGTGATATTGATTCCTCGATTGATGGCAAGATGGGCTTCGCGGCAGCCGGTGAAGGTGTGGGTCGGAGCGCTGTGGCATGTTCTGTCATCCGCGGTGGTGAAGCATCGTGCTGCAAACGGTCTTGACGGCGGCGTCGTGCGCAACAAAGCATTGAAAACATTTTGTCCATTCAGTCGTGTTGTTGGGTGCGATATGGTAGTCGAGCAGTCGTCTCGATGGTAGAAGAAGTCGGAAGTAGTTAAGGTGAGAGTACATCAACGTTGACGGCGTTGTGGCGGCAAACGACGTGCGGAAGCGGGAGAGGTTTTGGCGCTAGGGCGTTCATATGCTGCAGGGAGCCGGTAAGGAGATAAGACATGCCGCTCCGGATGGCCGTCAATGTGGTCGATGGTATTTACAGCTATGATACAGGGCACTTACAAGGTCTTCATCACACCACTTCCTCATGCCGACTTGAGCACTCTGCGCAGAAACGTCTCGCATCGACTTCGCACATCGTTCCACTCCTTCGATCTACTCTCGGGGTCGACGAATCTGATGGACCGCAAGATGCCCATCGCCAAATCAACGGCTCCGGCCATGTCGCTGGCGCCATTAGCGTCTGCTGCGCGCACTCCGTCGAAGGTAACAATCGGATCCTCTGCCTCCATATCGTTCAGCGCATCTCTCAGATATTCTCGCGCTTCGAGGTATGCCTGCGCCTGAAACGACTCTTCGAAGACCTCAGAGGTATGCTGACCAGCGTCGACGTCCGTTTTACCCACGCCTTCAGAAAGCTCCATGCCGCTACTGCTGTCTTCGGCGGATAGAGGTGTAAGCGTTCCTTCTCCCAAAGCCTTGAAGAACGATACGTACAATTCTCGGCTCCGAGGGCGGAAGGTCTGCGGGTAGCTGCGCCATGTTTTGAGGAAGTCCTGGACATCGACGGTCTGTCCATCTTTCCGATGTCCCTCAGCGGCATGAGAGCTTGGCTCATCTGTGGCTCTTGTGGGCCAGTCCACGTCAAGTGATGAAAAGTCATCAGCTGCTGGTTCACTCTTCGAAGCGCTGAAGAAAGCCTGACGGAAACTTGGAGCGTAGGAATGAAAACTGCGAACTTGTCCACGTTGTCCATTCACGCCACGAAGGTAGAAGAGTTCGTTCCCTGGCGGTGGTTCGAGCCGAGTTTCCTTGGGGTTTTCATCGACCTTTGGTATCTCATTCCGAGGGAATGTTTCGGACAGCGTTTCCTCCGTGTTCGCGGTCTCATCCTCCGCAAGCAGCGCTTGCTTCTCCCGGTCAGACTTCCGCTGAATTGTAGCCCACAGCTTCTCCAGATCAAGGTCGCCTCTTTTCTCCTCGGTCATCATCTGCACCACTATCCTCGATCCCGTGCTCCTCTCTCCGAACCCAATAAAGTTCTGCTCTCTTGCGATCTCCTCCTCTGTCTTAGGCAGATCGCCTCCCTCTACTCGCCCGACATTCACGCAAACCCAGCCAGTTCTTATTCCTTCGTCCAACTCGGTCTCCGCAGTGCTCTTTACACCCACAGCCGACATCAGCTTAGACCGCTTCGCCTTCCGCCGTAGTTTCAACTTCAACTCTTGTCTTCCCAGCAGCCCATCCGCAAACGGACTCAACTTGTACTGAGAACGTAACCATCGACATAGCTTGTCGGCCGAAACATGAAGATGCTTCTCGGACCGTGCAGTGCCAATCAGCATGAGCAAGTTGGCCCCGAGGGCAGGAGGTGGATCGAGAGTACGTAGATCGAGAATCGTAAGATCGTCGAGACCGAGGTCAATGGAGATTTGCGAAAGGAGAGGTTCAAGAATGGGAGGCGGGTGGTCCGGCAAGTCGGGGAGCTTCTGGCGCGCTGAAATGTTGTTCTCTTGGGTTGGTATTGGCGGGTCTACTTGCAGATACCAAGGCACATGTTCCTGCTGTGGAGATGCAGTCTCGCTGGCCACAGAGGTCTCTGGCTCGGCTATTTCCTTCTCCAATACCGCCGGAGCTTCGGTGGCGGCCTCCTCAGTGGATGGTGGCTTCTCCTCAATGGCAGGCGTTTGAGCGGCGTAGTCATGCCCGTATACTGGCGCAGCGAAGCCATCATTGATGTCGTTAAGTGCAAAGTCCTCTTTCGCGTCTCGTCGAACCCGCTGTCTAGGATTCCTCCAGTTGGGCGATACCGAGAAAGTTCTCCGTTGAGCATGCTGGGATGTAGGCAGCACGCCCGAGCCGCCGATGCTGGCGATGAACGACCGCAACACCCATTGACGGCAGCAGTGGCATGCCGCGTTCTTCGCTGCTGTTGTAGGCAGTACCATGGTGATGTAGAAAAAGTGCAGGAGCTTCGCATCAGATGGGAGTTGGTTGCGAGACAGTGCCAAGCAAGCCGGAGGTCTTTTGAGACTTTGCGGACATCTCTCCTTCAACGCTTCAACCACCCGCACGACAACACACCACACCGCGGCCATGAATCCTTCGAAGACTTATCAATGCTTGTCATGTCGGCTCAAGTCAACCGTCACCCAATCTGCCAGCAATGTCCGCCGCTCGTTCTCCTCCACGCCCATCGAGCAAGCCCGAAAACGAACAACACGAAGTCGCTATCCGAACATCAAAGCCGAAGACCTGGGAATTGCATCCACGCGACAATCTGAAGTCGATGCTCTCGCGGATCACTTAAGACCGTACACCGCACGCGAGAAGAAGTTGCTGGCGATGAAGTACACCCCGGAGCAGATGGCAGCCATTGAAGCAGGAGAGAAGGCGATCGATGCGACAGATATGATGACCCAAGGACGGTTCCGCTCAGATCCCATGCGCATCGATTACATTGACGACTTTGCGACCGTACGACCGATCGTGGATAAGGCACCTCACGGAATCGATGCCGAGATGCATGCAGAGCTCACGCCAGGCGCACAACCTGTGACCGATGCCATGAGCTCTCAACACCGAGAGAAGTCGGCGAGATCGGACAAAAAGCAGGCAGACGAGAAGACGGAAGAAGACCAGCATCTGCTACGGCTTTGCCAACAGACTGGGCTCACACCGCAGGAAATCCGCAGAATTCGAGTCAAGAATTTGGTTACACATCGCGTGGTCAACCAGACAAGAATGGGCAAGATTGCAAGTCTGTACTTTTTGACCATCGCGGGAAACCAAGAAGGCATGCTGGGCATTGGGGAGGGCAAAGCTGCAGAAGACGAAGACGGACGGCGGCAGGCGATGATGAACGCTATCAGGAACATGAAGCCGATTCCGCGATACGAGGAGAGGACGATCTTTGGTGAAGTGGAGGCGAAAGTGGGCGCAAGTGTCGTCAAGCTGTCTGCAAGACCGCCAGGTATGTTGGTAGCAGTATTACTCTTTCCAAGACCTCCTAACACGACTCGCAGGCTTCGGCAATCGCTGCCAATCTCTGATATTTGAGTTGGCTCGAGCAGCCGGTATTCACGACCTCGCAGCTCGGACGCCTCGATCAAGGAACAAGATGAATGTGGTCAAAGCTGCTTTCGAAGCTCTGACCAACCAGCGTTTGCCTGAGGATGTTGCGCGAGCAAGAGGAAGGAAGCTGGTGGATGTACGGGGTGTATACTATGGCGGTCTTGTAAAATAGTCGTGCAGCGGCGGAACGACCTTGCGGTCATCTTCAATCTCGCAGGGTGCTTCTCGAGAGAACTGTGGATCGGATACCGGTGAGTCGGACTGATCTCATCAGGCGATGTTCATTCACTTCCTCACGCCGAAAGCTTGGCAAGAGTGCCTCAGACTAAGTGCTTGTCCGTTCAAGTAGCAAGTCTTTCTTCCTCCGTCATTTCCATTCTCTCTTTCTTTTCAACATCTCGCCATGAACCCTCGATCGCCTCGATCACCACCACCACCACCGCCAACTGCAGCAACAGCGCGCATCGAAGCGCCTCGGAGTTCCACACTAGAAATGGCGGGCAGCGGCCATCCAGCCGACGGCAGTGGTATAAAGCGAAACGCGGACAAGGAGCGCGCACAACCGAAGAAGACGACCATGATCGGGGAAGCTTCGAGACCAGCAGCGCAAACGACTCTCGCCTTCAACAGCATCGACGAGGCTGTTCGCAGCCCAGCCATGCGCTTTAAAGTGGCTCCTGACTTCGACGATGTCCATATCGTCAAAGCCAACGAGAAGCACTTTGTCGCAAGGATCGTGAATGCCATGGCATCCGACTCGAAGGCCCCTTGTCCCACCGGTATGGAGCGCTCAGAGTGGAATACTTGGCTGAACAAGTATGAGCATCAAGTCACGGTCATCAACGAGTTCCCACCATCAGTGCGTCAGGCGGAGTGGTTTGCATGGATGATTCTGGTAAGCGGAAGTTCCATTATCTACTACAGGCTGTAGCGCTCGAGTACCAGAACTGACCAGAAGCAGAAAGAAGTCTACGACATTCACGAGAATGGTATCCTCAACGTTGCGAAAGCATCCAAGAACTTGGACAAAGCGATCGTCAAGGACCGCATTCCGCGTGCCCCCAAAGACACCCTGAAGTGCTCCGACCGCTTGGAGCTGATCATCACCACTCTGCGAGACTATGGCAATGTTGCTGCGGACGCCATTGTCGGAGAGTTCATCCGTGACATCGCCGAAAATCCAATGCGGCTTGTGCAGCGCAAGATCACGTCGAAGCTCAGCAACGCCAGACGTGCGAGCAAGAGGAGGACAGGCAACCGTGTCGGCAAAGACAGCGATGACGAAGCTGAAGACGAAGATCCTCCCGAGCATGCAAGACAGCCAGATTTTGCCCACCTTCAAACGATTCCTGCCCTCGACTCCGGCACTGGAAATCACCATCTCGAACTTCCAGCTCCCCAGTCCATGTCCAGGACAGTCCCATCAGCCTCGCATATTGCGGAGAGATGCGCATCGCACCGTTTGCTTCACCCGTCCGACGCGTCGACTCGGATCGAAGTACCTACTCCATCCTTCGATGAGCGATCGAAACTGCCCGAGATTGTGCTATCCCCGACCGCTCCATCCCAAGCTCATTCTTGGGGTCGCCTCCAGCTGTACAATCCGGGCAGCCTTGCCTCTTTCTCCCCTCAGGCGGACCTTACGGAGAGATTGAACGACTCCGAGCAGGACGACTCCGATCAGTAGTCTCGATCCATGCCGCCCACATGAAGGCGCTGAGGACACAACCGAAGCGTATCGACGGGACACGGCCGGATCCGGGCAGTAAAGGCGAGCAGGTGGTTCAGGGCGTGACGAAGCGTCAACGAGATGGGCATACGACACGACGCGCTTGGTTACAGACAGCAAGGCGCAAAGGAGTTTCATTGATGATTGTATTGGATCCAAGAGTCGATCAGACCGAGGCGGACTTCCGAGTATGCAAGTATGAGAGGCACAGATGGTGTGAATTAGATTTTGGATAACCCTAACCCTAACGTCAATTCATCGTTCTAATTAAACCCAAGTGCTCATACATTCATATCAGATGACTGTCTTCTGTGCAGTCGCGCTTTCAACAAGACTTCTTTTCAATTCCACAAACGCTGGGACGATGTTCCCACTCGCTCCGCGGGACCTTCTCCAAAGCCCGGGTATAAGGTAACCTCTTTTCCGATCCCCAAGTGCGCCGACTTCCCGCTTTCAATGTCCTCATTGATACCACTCATCCTCATTATAAGTCGTCGCCATAGTATTATAAGCAGTCATACTGTTCAGCCAATTCGTCATCATGCCATCGACATTCCCAGTTCCATTGACATTGACGCCATTCGCACCGTTCAAGGTTGCGCTCGCAGTCGGCACATATCCGGCAGGTTGAGCATTCATCGGGATGCTGACTGCACTGGCTTGACTGTGCTGACGTGCCGGCGCCACACTTCCCGCCAGTGGAGCATTGGGCGTCATGTTGGCTGCCCAAGCTGCAGTATCTGCGTCTGGTGTGGAGTTCCAGTTCCCAAATCCAGTCGCAAACTGTGCTTGGTCCCGATACGCCCAGTCATGGCTGTCTCGCAGCAGCTGCTCCACGCCGCCGAACATGTCACTGGGACTGGCGCCTGCTCGTGTAGAGTGCTGTCGAGCTTGGTTCTGTGGGGTCGCGGGAGTGGTAGCGGCGGAGGGGAACTGAGATGCGCGTAAGCTGTATGCGTCGGCGGGTGGGGCGGGAAATTGCGGTTCGTGAGAGCGTACAATTGCTGAGCCAGAGGCACCGATGGCGGCAGGGACAAACATGGGTGAGGCGGTGTTGTAGAGGGGCGAGTTGTGTGCGGTGGTCGGTTGTACGAGGGCTGGTGTCTGAGTGGGTTGCATAGCGAGATGTTCAGGAACACTCATGAGGTCCGACTCCCGCCTCTGGCTCGATGCCGGCGACTGTATCTCGCGGTGGTACGAGCTGAATTTGGCGTCTGTTCGAGCGAGCACGGCTGCGGCTTCGTCTGGCAAGTCGACCTTCCATTTCGTGGCCAACATGCTCATGATTGCGAGTGTTCGCCTTGCGCAAAGCCAACTCTCAGCGATCTCCTCTAAATGTTTCACACCATGGACAATGTCGCGTTTGGCATTCTTGTCGGGTAGATTGAGAAGGTGAATCGTGCACGCCGAATGAGCGATGTAGACTGCAATGTTGCAGATCTGTCGCAAGCCATGAGATCGCTTGTAAAGCCGCATGAGCTTTGAGATCATAGCTGCCGCTTGGGTGCACAGTTTCCGAGGACTGACAGTGCTTGGCAGTGGCGATGTTGCTTGTGTGTACTTCAAAAAAGGTCGGAAGAGATGGATGAATAGCAGTTGGAAGAACATACTGAGACACACAGTTAGCAATGTTGACCGGCATCGCGCATAGCACACTTACTGCATGACCAGAACCGAGGACAGAACCCCTTCCTTCGGTTCAAACTCCTTTGGCAGATCCCTTCGCCATGATTCGAGTCTGGTGTGAATGGCGGAGAGCTTCCTGAGCTCCGCCGCTTTTCCCCTGGTCTTCTCCATGTCAATCGGGTTGTAGAAGTGCGCCATTAGGTCATTGCTGATATCGCACAGCTTGGATATCTGCAGCGCCACGGCCCTTGTTCGGGCAGGCTGGGCGTGTGCCTGTGTAAACCCAGAGTCGGTGTAAGGACTCCACTGAGAAGAGTCCTCCTCTGGAAAGACGTCATATTTTGACGCGGCGACAATTGCTGACGGCAGTTGTGGCAGACGACCCATGTAGTTAGACCAACACTTGTCAATCAGGTAGCAGCCCCAGAACGTGACTTTCCGGTTGTCTTCCTCATCATCGTCGCCACTGATTTCTTTGCTAGCACTCAGTGAGCTTGAATCCAGATTCAATCCCATATCGCAGGCCATACGAAATGACATGCCGCTGTAGACCCAGCCTTTCGCCTCTCTGCCACATCCTGCCTCTCTTACAGACATTAGCGCAAGAGCTTGGACTGTGGTGAGACTCGGCTTCTCATGCTCATCGTTCTCCATGATCAGCCTTTTCGCTTCCCGGAAGAAGTGATCGCCTGCGGTCGCCGAATCTTCCGGATCTACTCTTGCTCCCGCGTGAGATGTGAAATGGCATCCAAGTGCCAGAATCGCATTGACAAGTAGGGGCGTGCAGTGCTGCGTTTTCCGTCTTGTGCCTGGAGGAGGTCGCCCAAGAGTAAAGTCTCGGAAGAACAGCTGTTTAGACAATAGTGTGAAGAAAGTGTAATGCCAGGTAAAGTACATGTTGAGCAAATGCAGAACCAGCTGCGGGTCGTCTGTCACGTTCGTCCAGGACGTAATCGCGTTCTCCTGCGGGAGATACTCGTCCATATTGGGTGGAGTGGGAGAGCCTTGCCCGGCGTGTATTAGATGGCTCGTTCCGCCGATATATCGTACCGATCCTTCGTCCAGCCGTAAGTCTCCCATCTTGCCGTACAGATGCGACTCGAAGGTCGACATTCGCGGTGCTCGCTCCGAGGAGTCCATAGAACTCCTTCCACCTCCACCATCGCCATTATCCTCTCCATTCTCTTTCGCCACGATCTTGTCCGCCACAGCATCCAAGCTTTCGCAAGTCCTGATCTCCTGTACCAGGTCCGGCACGTCTTCTTCAGCATAGTTCAAGATCGCATGAATGATCGTCTGCAGCGTCGACTCCTTCGTCTTGAGCGTATCCGCATCATTCTTGTACACGCCCTTCCTCCGATGGTCCGAGTTCGGGTCGTATATACAGTCCGTTCCATACACCTGCGAGCAGGCCGCGCACGCAGGAAGATTACCGTCGCATTTGCTCTTCCTCTTCCTGCACGCTATACACGCTGTGGAGACACATCTTCTCTTCGAGGGATCGTCCTCTTCCACGTCCTTCTTCCTTCGGCTTCGTTGTTGCTTCGGCTTGCCGGTGTTGGCCCCATTCGTGGTTCTCGACGACACGGCGGTCTGCGGCCAAGGCTTTCCCGCGACTCCATTCATGGCAAAGTCCATGGCGGTCGAAGATTTCTTTCCGTATACGTGCGAAACATGGGCGACGAGATTTCCAGATATATGGCAAAGTATCAGATAGCAATCGGGAACGGTGTGTTTTCAAGAGTACAGAAGGTGCTACTGTTTAGTAACCATGACGTTCGTCCCTTCCTATATGTCAGGCTTCCGGAATTAGTCGATCCCGACAAAGTGAAACAGCTCAGGATGGAGGACGAGTCGGACGGATCCTGACGTACTCTCGACGATGCCGGTGCGAGGAGACATTGAAACAGCATGTTCGAAGAGCACCAGCTCGTATCCATACAGCACCTTATCAGGCATAGAGATGCATATGCATAAGCGGACGGACCGATGTCCGGAGGCAGACTGACCAATCATCGCACAGAAATATAGTACTGACCAGCGTCCTTATCAAAAGGAGTCGAAGCAATGAGTATGTTCCAATCGACATTTGATACCATTCTATAGTACCGCAGCTAAACATTACACCCAGTATGACGGGCAGCTCGAAGCATTCCAACGCTTTGATCCGATTGGAACCTATCTTCTAATAAACATTAATCCATCTTCTCAGTTCCGCGCACGAAGCGCAGGAATCTCTATTCGTTCAGCATGTAGAGTACGCGATCCCCCAGAGACATCGGCCGCGCGAGCCGCAGATAATCTCGAGGATCCCGTCACTCAGGTTGCTCACAACACGAACACCACAAAAGCCAGAGGCAAAAGTGCGAAAGTGGGAGAGAACTCCTTGCGCTCAGCGGCGCCCGTGTAGGCCGGGGCAGCTGGTGGAGCTACTGGCGGAGCGGCAGGAGGAGCGGCCTGAGGAGCGGCCTGAGGAGAGGCTGGTGGAGCAACGGGCGGCGCTGCTGGGGGAGCCATTGGAGGAGCAGCGGGCGGAGCGGCTGGTGGAGACATCGGAGGAGCCATCGGTGGAGCCATCGGAGGAGCAGTTGGTGGAGCGGCAGGCGGAGCGGCCGGTGGAGCAACTGGAGGAGCGGCGGGCGGAGCGGCCGGTGGAGCAATTGGAGGAGCGGCGGGCGGGGCGACAGGTGGCTTTCCTCCAGAATAGACTGGGGTGTTGGCAGGTGGGGCTGGGGGAGGAGAAGAAGCCTTTGAAGCTGGAGGCGGCACGGGAGAAGACGCCGCGTATGTTGGCTTGGAGACTGGCACAGAAGGAACGACGGCATACGTCTTCGTGGTCGTCTGGTATGTTGGTGGCTTCGAAGCTGGTGGCGAGCTGTTCTTCGTCTGGTAAGAAGCGGGCGGCGAAGTGTGCTTAGTCTGGTAGCTTGCCGGCGGCGAGCTGTGGTACGAGATCTTGGAAGAAGTCTTGTGATGCTTGGTAGAAGCAGCGTAGGTTGGAATGGCAGACTTCACGGACGCAGCGTAGGTTGGGTGAGAGGCCACGTAGGCAGGCGAGGACTTCGGAGAAGCAATGTAAGTTGGGTGCGACTCCTTCGTAGTGTAGACAGCGTGGTGCTCGCTCGTCGTCTGGTACTGAGCGGCGTGGGCGCTGGGCGAGACGAGAGTCAGGCTTCCGGCGGTAGAGATGCAGCTCTGGCCATTCGGGTATGAGTGAGCAGGGTTGCATGCGTAGGTCTCCGGCAAAGCAGGGTGTTCCTCTTCAGCGCGCTTGTATTGGGCCTGGTAAGTAGCCTGGCTTACCACATAGGTCGTGGAGGAAGCAACATAAGAAGGCTGGTACGACCCAGGCACCGTTGTCTGATAAGGAGCCGGTGCGCTGTACGTTGGTACGGACACGACATATGTCGACGGCACCTGGTAAACTGGCGTTGACGTTTCAGATATTGAAGGGACCTGGTAAACTGGCGTTGACATCTCATGTGTTGAAGGCGCCTGATAGCCTGGAGTTGACAGACCATATGTCGAAGGTGCCTGATAAATTGGCGTTGAGGTTTCATATGTTGTAGGCACCTGATAGCCTGGAGATGACAGACCATAGGTGGAAGGAGCCTGATAGGTCGGAACAGGGGCCAGGTAGGTCGAAGGTATTTGGTAGATCGGCTTGGTCTCCGTGTAGTATGCTTGACGCTTCGCATTCGTCACGTTCGTGGTGGTCGTCGTTGTCGTCCCTCCCGATGGACCCTCTTTGAATGCAGCATCGACATTGGGATCCGAGCGGCGGGTAGTTCCTTGGGCGGACTTGAAGAAGCAGACTTCTCCGTTGTAAGAGAAGCCAGCGCAGCTGTCCTTAGCGTCACAGAGCGGCGCGCACTCAGCGAAGCTATCAGCTGCAGCGCTGCCATCTTCGAATCCGTGGTAGTCACTCGCGCAACGAGCAGTGTATCCGTTACCGAATGTGTTGCCAGAACCGATGGAAGAGCAAGCACCGGAAGAGGCTGGAGCCGATGAAGTGGTGGCGGAACCAGAAGTGGTGGCGGAACCAGAAGTGGTGGTGGAACCCGAAGTCGTGCTTCCGGCTGAAGATGTTGTAGAATCACTGCTGGTGCCTGTCGATTCGCTGGTGGAGCTCTGCGATGTGCTAGCGGTGGTGGTCTGGCTTTGTGTAATAGTAGACGTGGTTGAAGCCTGCTCGGATGTAGTAGTCTGGCTTTGTGTGGTCGAAGACTGCTCGGATGTGGTCGAGCTCGGAATGACAATCGTCGTGCTTGAGACGACGGTAGTCTGCAGCGTGGTGAGCGTGCTATCAGTCGAAGTGGTCGACTCAGAAGTTTGCGAAGCCGAGGTGGCAAAATCAGTCGATGTAGACTGCGATGAGGCGCTTTCCGAGGTCGCCGAGCTGCTGTCGGAGGTCGCAGAGTCGCTGGCAGAGGTTGCTGAACTCGTGGAGCTTTCGGCAGACGTGGTACTCGCCGACCCTGAAGTCTGCGAATCGGATGTCGAGCTCTCAGTCTGGCTAGCAGAGCTATCTGTGGTCGTCGATGCAGAGTTGGAAGTCTGTGAGTCGGTGGCCGAAGTATCAGTCTGGCTGGCAGAGCTGTCCGAGGTCTGACTGGCAGAGCTGTCCGAAGTCTGACTGGCGGACCCCGTAGTATCACTCTGAGCGCCAGGTTCC
The DNA here is from genome assembly GCF_000219625.1 of Zymoseptoria tritici IPO323. NCBI lineage: Eukaryota > Fungi > Ascomycota > Dothideomycetes > Mycosphaerellales > Mycosphaerellaceae > Zymoseptoria > Zymoseptoria tritici. The sequence continues at coordinate 688,177 of NC_018210.1, read as the reverse complement.
GTTGTCGATTCAGACTGGCTCGTTTGAGACGCGCTTGATGCGGTCGTCACTCCCGATTCAGAGGAAGAATCAGTTGTGGTGGTGTCTGTCTGGGAGGCTGAGCCAGTTGTCTGAGAGGCCGTCTGGCTAGAGCTCGCAGAGTCGCTATCAGTGGTGCTCACGTCGGAAGTGGTGGAGCTGCTGTCGTCGGACGTCGTTGAAGCCGTCGCGCTTGAAGATGTGGTAGTGCTGGATCCAGGAATCACGACGCCAGAGTCGCCATTAGTGTCGTCCGGCAGGCCATCACTGACGGAGGAGAGGAGAGTGCAGGTAGCTGCGGTCGGATTGAATGTAAAAGCGGCACACCCGTCTGTTGCACCACACTCGTTCAGGCACTCTCCGAAGGAATCCGCGCTCGAAGTCGTCTCGAGAGGTGTTCCATCCACGGGCATTCCGCATTGCAAGCTGAAGTTCTTGTCACCACTGCTAACCTCTCCGTTGTTGCTGTTGTTGAGCGAGTCGCAAGACTGGTCAGTTGGGACAGGCGTAGCGGCGGAAGAGGTAGAAGTAGACGTGGATGAAGAATCGCTTGAAGTAGAATCAGTGACAGTGCTTGTAGCAGAATCAGTCGCGGAGGCAGTTTCCGTAGTGGAGTCTGAAGTAGATTCTGTAGCAGAGTCGGTCGAGGTGCTTTCGGCGGAGGTGCTTTCGGGCGAGTTGGCATCAGTGGAGGTGCTTTCGGTGGAGGTGCTGCCACTTGAGTCGCTGTCGGTCGAGGTGCTATCAGCCGAAGTTGTAGCATCAACGGGATCATCGGTCACAGTGACGGTCTCGGGCACGGTAATGACCACGGTGGAAGGCATTCCGGAGATAGCCGATTGAATCGTCTTCGTGATCGTGATGAACTTGGTCGAGTGGCGCTTCGTGGTGGTGGAGGTGAAGGTGCTGGAGACAGGAAACACAGGCTGCTCGGAGGACTCGGTGGGGTAGGACGGGGCTTCGCTGGAGTAGACCGGGTAGTTCACCTGGGAAGGGGTCTCATCTGAAAAGGTCAGCGCTGGAATTCGGTGCGGAATTGGATTGTCCTACACTGAGGGTGCTCTTCCGTGGCATACTGAACTTCGGACGGAGCAGCATAAGAAGGTGCCGCCTCCGAGGTATAGTACTGCGGCGCCTCTTCCGAAGTAGCGTACTGAGGAGCGTCCTGCGGATAGCCGTATTGCGGAGCTGCTTTAGCGACTGAGAGTGCCCCAAGGGCGGCAGCGAGGGTGGTGACCTTCATGTTGGCAACGAAGGACTCTGGGGTTGTGAGAGAAGAGGAAAGAGGAAGGAGCAGCAGGATCGGGAGAGGTTTTGTCCAAAAAGACCAAGGGTAAGGGACGTGCACCCTGTCGAATTGGTGCAGCAATTTATGATGCGAATACTTGCAAAAAAAAAAGATGTTGGGATTCAGGAACAGTGTATACCAGCGGTAGTGTTCTGCCTTGGTGGTATAGAATGCTGCAAAAACAATAGCAGAAAGCACCAAAGTGCCGAACTGGGAAATCCAATGCGAACAGTAGAACGGACTTTGTAGCTTACCGAGCTGTCGCACGGATGTGTCTGTGCGACGTTGATAAAATCCTTTCGCTGTCAATGCGGCGTCCTATCCACGGTCACCAAATCAACAGCGGCCAAGTGGTGCGACAATGGCCGTATATGAGGACAAATCCTGCGTCATGCCGAATTCTATTCGAGTGATGAGAAACGGCGTTGCATGATGTGCATGCGATTGTGCTTGAGCTGCAATTGGTCGCGCTCGCAAGGAGTCGAAAGATTGCAGTTCTCATTAGGACTCAGGACAACTTCCAACTCGTATATCCCTTGGTCCATCTGCCGGCCTCTCGAACAGATCGAAAGGTCTGGCTACCAATATAGGCGTTGCAATTCTTGAAGGGCAGTGGTGCTGTCCATACCGAGGAGCAGGTGTGGGAGGTGTTGAATTGACGGTTGAAGTCCTGGCAGACCGGCGACGAAGCAGGAAGGACCCGGACAAAATATATAAATCTTGCAGGTGTGGCGGCGTGACGATAGACGTACCGACATCGAAGATGATGAACATCCACGGACGGTGATGAGGTGGTGGTGAAGTCGACCAAGACCTGACGTTGGGCACGACGGAAATTCCCGCACATGGCAACGGCGCGAGCTCGTGTTTGGCGCTAACGAGACGCGATGTTGATTGACGACTTTCGACTTCGAGATTGACACTTCAGACAGCTCAGCACAAAGCCTCCTACGATAAAAGCATAACTCGACGGACCAGAATGCCCAGTATGGACTATAACCCTCGCATGAGTATGGCTCGAAGCCAGCAGCCTCCTTCAAGCCAGCAAAAGCAGCGAAAAGAGCCCGACGAAGATGCGTTTATGACCTTGGTACGGACAATACAACACAGCAATGCGCGCGCATTTCTAACATATGTCACAGCCAGACAAGGAGATTGCAGGTTGTATCAGTGACATCGGCATCAACTTCAGCATCGACGACCTCCGCAAGCCGAACCCTCAGCAAATCCAAAAAGTCTTCGAATGGTTCGCCGAACTCCTCACAATGACCACACGCGAAATTGTCGCACCAGCTATGCGAGCAGCAGCAGAAGACATGTGCGGCGCCGATGATTACGAACGAATCTTCACTGCCGATACGCGCGAGCTTATGGGCTTCTTCATCACAATGCGCAAACTCCTCCTCGAATGCGGCATCAAAGACTTTACCTTTTCCGACGTATATCGACCGACACACCCTCGTCTTGTCAAAATCTTCAGCTACATCATCAACTTCATCCGGTTTCGCGAGTCACAGACGGCAGTCATCGATGAACACTACAACTCAAGCGAGCGCACGAAGAATGCAATCGAGCAGCTCTACCACGCGAATCAGGAGAAGGAAGATCATCTGCAAGAAATGCAACACAACCGCGCGAACGTCGAAGCCGCACTCGCCGAAAAAGAACGCAAAGCCTCAGATCTCAAGACTCGCCTCCTTGAGCTCAAGAAGTCCCAAGAACGCGTCACCGAACGCCTCGAACGTGTGAAAGCAGACCAATCCCGCCTCAAATCCCTTCTCGAAGACAAAACCTCCACAGTTATGCAAACCCGCACAGAAGCCAACAAGCTCCGGCCATATACCGAACAATCACCCGCAAACCTCGAGCAATCCCTCCGCGACCTCTCCGCGAACCTTAACACGGATCGCAACCAGATCGAGGTCCTCGACCGACGCTCCCGCGCGCTGCAGACCTCTTGCGACACATTCTCCCTCCTCCAAACAGACATTCAATCCTTGAACCGCCTCCTAACCGATCTGTCCACCGAATTGGCAAAAGAAGAAGACGAATCCCGATCAGCTGCACGAAACCGCGAAGCTCTCACCGAAAAGTCGAATAATGTAAGAGAAGTGGAACGGCAAGAGAAGATGCTCAGGAAACAATTACAACAATGGACGGACCGCACGGAGAAACTCCGGAACGACGCAGAAGAACGCGCGAAGAACGCGAAATCCAAGATGGAGGGATTGCGGAAGATGCATCGGGAATTGACGAGCGAGAGGCGGGAGAAGGGCGAGGAGGTGGAGAAGCGGAGGGTGCGGATCGAGCAGACGGAGAAGAAGGTATGTTTTGACGAGTCTAAAGTCCCCCTCATCTGTTGGTTTTGGTGTTTCTGGTTCGCACTATTGCGTAGATTGGACCATGGTTGCTTGAAGGAGCTTTGCTAACCTTCTTCGTGCGTGCAGATGGCGGACTTGAAAGAGCAGATTGAGCATGAGGTGCAGGCTGCGAGGGAGGAGTATATGAAGATGGAGAGTCATATCAAGCTGTATATCACTGAGATGGACCAGGTCATTGTATGAGGAGGATGGAATGATGGGGGAATGGAACGAATTGATTTTGCAGACTGCGAATGGCGCTACAATACCCGCACGGCGTTGATCATGATGTGCTTTGAATGAAGTCATTCGGTTCTCAGAACTTTTGCGTTGAATGAACTATTGGACGCACTATTGCATGGCGATTCTGTCCCACACCAGCCTCGCATTTGGATGATCGTGACGAATATCTGTTTGATCGAGAAGTTAGCCCAAAACTTCTCCAATGGTATGCAGCGGTCATGATGAGCAAGGTAAGAGTGGTTTTCAATCAGATCTAGAGCTTAGTATGTTCCACACGAGTGTTCAGAACAGGTCTGTGTAATACATTTGTTTCGTCATATGAAGAGAGGGAAAGGAAATTTGGGCAGAACTCACCATTTGTCCCAATCGCCGTTGGCGTGTCTTTGTGTGAGGCAGTCGTCGTGTGGACGCTCATTCGTCATTCATGTCGTGCAGTCGCTCAAAAGTGCACCATCGCTCTGCAACGACCCGCACCTTGACGGTCCGTCCGACAGACAGCTCACCGAGTCGCTTGGTGGTGACGTTCAGCATGGACAGCTCTTCGTCCCAAGCAGTAGCGTCGGTCTCCGCCATCACGAGCTTGACGCCCAAGTGCCGTGCAGCTTCGACAGCAATGGCGAAGGACCTGTTCAGACCTTGAGCTGAGAAGGCAGAGGTCGGACGGTGGAGCTGAATGGGATCGAGGAGGGCCAGCATCGGCATCGCATTGCTTTGTCGAAGTCCGGTGTCGGTTGAGGTACTGTTGTCAGTAGAGCGCGACGCGAGATAGGCACGTAGATGTGTGATGTCCGGGCAGAATGCGAGCTTGACCGTTCGAGAGGTCGAAAGCATGCGCAGTGTTGAGACTTGCCATACGCTGCTCTCAAGTTCTGTGCTCTGCAATGCGGTGATAAAGTCGGCCTTGGACGAGCAGACCACCAGGGTTGTTGGTGGTGCATGCTTGTCCAAGATGTACTGAACAAAGTCATGTGCGGACTCGACTTGGAGCACCACGGGCGTGGATGGAGCCATTACTGCATTCACGTGGTCTGCACTGTGCGTCTCGAGTCATTGCGATGCTCATCGGCAGATGGCGTCTCGACTTTCATGTTGGTGTTGTTGGTGATGGTGCGGAGCTGAGGAAGAAAAGTTCGGAAGTTTTTTGAGATTGAGGAAAGGTGCACGGGGCAAGTCTTGGCGAGCGACTTCATCGCATGCCCCACTAGAGCATCTGATGGACATGGGGATGTGGTCCGCAGGCAACTGGCATCGCACTGGACATTGAGTATTTGAGTGCTGGTCGCACTTACCTGGTCGTGCCACGATGGAATCGATATCACGTCTCAGCGGGCTGCTTGAGCAGGGTCAGTACACAACAACACAACAATGGAGAGCATTCGATGGGAACTGACAGCACCCAAAGCACGCGACCTTACCCTCGAAGCCGCTCGCGATGCTGGTCCACGGAAAACGATTCGTCCTCTCCCGGCGGCGCAGATCAAGAAGCTGCTGGACAGCAGGAATGAAAGAGATACGCTGGAAGGGCTGCGAAGAGTGGTCGCAGTATGTTTGATCAGGCATACATCGTGGGATATGGACATGCAAGAGTTGATACAAGCCCATAGATGCAATATGCCACACCTCCTCAACCTACCTTAACCTTCTTTCCGGCTGTTCTCAAGACTTTGTCAACCCCCTTTCCTTCGACTCGGCCGCTGGTGTACAACTATCTCATCTATCATGCCGAAGCAGACCCCGATACTGCCTTGCTCTCGATCAACACTATACAGAAGTCCCTTTCGGATAGCAATCCACGGATAAGAGCGATGGCATTGAAGACTATGTCGGGGATACGTGTGCCAGTTATCTCGCAGATTGTGAGTCTGGCGATCAAGAAAGGCGCGAGTGATCTGTCACCTTTGGTTCGCAAAGCGGCGGCATTGGCGTGTGTGAAGTGTGTGAAGCTGGACCCCACGACAAGACCGCAGGTGGAGGAATATCTCGCGACTCTGCTTGCGGACAACCAATACTATGTGGCGGGTGCTGCGGTACAAGCGTTCATGGAAATCTGCCCGGAGCGATTGGATATGATCCATCCGGTATATCGAAGTCTGTGCAAGATGGCTGTCGATATGGACGAGTGGGGACAGCTTTCTCTGATCAAGCTCCTCACGAACTACTCCCGACGATGCTTCCCGCAACGGACAAAGCGAGTCAAACGAGCTGCTACCCAAGAACAGCGAGCCAAAGAGTTCTACGAAGACCTAGATCCGCAAGAAGAGAATGTGGACGACTACGAAGAAGTGAACTCCATCGATGCGGATCTCGACCTATTCCTGAAATCCATTTCGCCGCTCCTCTCGAGCCGCAACTCGGCCGTCATCGTCTCTGTCACTCGAGCGTACCTCTACCTCTCGCCCACATCATACCTTCCTACTGCCATTGGATCGCTCATCGCCCTTCTTCGATCACCTCTCGATATCCAACAAATTGCCCTCCACGACATTCTGCAGATATGCCTCCACTCTCCGACTCTATTCGTCCCGTATACTCGACACTTCCTCCTCCGCACCAGCGAGCCGCCTCGAATTCAAACACTCAAACTGGAACTCCTTACCCTCATCTTCCCGCATACCTCTGCATCTCAACGGACCCTGCTCCTCGCCGAACTCGAACACTTCTCTCTCATCAGTTACAATCCGTCACTCACCCGTGCCTCCGTTCGTGCACTTGGCCGCTGCGCACAAGCTTCCTCGCCAGCCACATCCCGCCGTTGTCTTACGCTTCTGCTCAAACAGATCCATTCGGCGGATCAACATCTCGTCGGCGAAGCGATCGAAGTCATACGCCATCTCATTCAGCGGGATCCGGAGTCTCACCAGAAGACGCTTGTTCGACTAGCGAAGAATCTGGATACTTTGACCTCCCCCACTGCCCGCGCGAGCATTGTGTGGTTGATCGGCGAATATGACGCTGGATTGGACTCGGGTAAAAGCATCGCAGCGGATGTATTACGAATTCTGGTCAAGGGTTATGCCGACGAGACAGACGAAGTCCGCGCGCAGATTGTGCTTCTCGGCGCTAAAGTCTACCTCCACCACTTGAACGTCGAGAACGAGAAGCGATCCGCGAGAGAAGCTCTCAACTCGAATCACAGTCCTGGCGACGAAGATTCCGGTGCACGTCCCGACGACGACACAGCCCACTCCATAACAATCCTCTACATTCACCTCCTCACCCTCTCCCGCTACACACCTTCTTTCTCCCTGCGCTCGCGAACCCGATTCCTCCAAGCGCTCCTCTCGAACCCCACATCCACAGATCTCGCATCTCTACTCCTTCTCGCACCAAAACCGATACCGAAAATGCCATCTTCAGGTCAAAGTCGAAAAGACCTCGGCTTCGTGGTGGGGACCTCCGGGCTAGTCGTGGGGGAGCAAGTGAAGGGCAACTGGACAATAGAAGACTGGGTGAAAGATGGAGAAGAGCCGGTCGGAGTCAGGGATGCAGAAGAATTCCAAGCCGGCGGCAGGAACGATGGAAGGAGGAGTGAGACCGTGGCTGCGGGGAGCAAGTTGGATGATGTGTTGCGGCAAGAGGGTGGGCCGAAGAAGGTGGTTAGTTTGGAGAGGTGGTTGGATGATAGTGAAGAGGAGACCGAGTCTGAGGATGAGAGCGAGGAGGAAGAAGGCAGCGATGAGGACAGCGGTGAGACGGAGAGCGAAGAAGACGATGAGGAGACGGGTAGTGAGTTTGAGACAGATAGCGAGGACGAGCGAGATGAGAGGAGGGGTTTGGTGGCTTGAGAGCATGAAGTCGAAGCAAGTTGAATACAGCTTCGACTTACATCCCCACACGCATACATGATCCTCTGGCTTCCAGCGGTCTTCGGTTTGACTGTCCATGCCACTCGTTGCCCTGGTCACCAGACTCACACCCCATGGCTCGTTGTCACCGCTCGCGAACGTTTGCATCCTCCCATTGTGACGCCGGATGCTGAGATACCCCGGAAACAAAGCTGACACGCCCGCGCGGACGTATGCCGACAATGTCTTGAAAATTCGTCGCTAGAAGCTCCTCGTGTCTCAACACAATCCTGCTCATCAACCTCAGCCACGTTGCCGCGGCCGCAAAGCTGTTTTCATTCTTCTCCACAAAGCAGGACTGCGACCCGCGGCCTCCTTTCCCTTGGCAGAGCTGGCAAAAATTTGTCGAGGGATGAATTCGCTGCTCAGCTCCAAGTCTCTGAGCCGCTCTTCCGACAGCTTCATGGTCTGGGGGGCACGATTCTGGTCGCTTTGTTCCGCTAGCTCAAGTCCGGTAGAAGTCTGTCGTGTCGTCGAGGCCGGGCCAGCATAACCCGGCTCTGTATCGAGTTCCTCGTGCCGATTAGTATCTTCGAGCCAGATTTCGGAAGATTGGACTTCCTGCTGCTCGTGCGCTTGGTCCAAGAGTTGCTCTGCTGAGGTCGATCTAGCAGACGGTTGCTCTCCGATGGTATTGGAGGAAGAAGAGACTCGCTGCGCCTCCGGATCAGAATCGGCTCCTGCAGAGACTTGTTCTCGCGTCAATGCCTCGACAAGGCTGTCTTCGGAGAGTATACCGCTAGCGTACCCCGAGGTCCCCTCTGCTGACATGGAATCAGCGCGTGCTTGCTCTAACATCAATGCTTTCCTAAGTGCCATCTCGACGAGGCTGTCTTTCGATGGCATGCTGCCAGCGTGGCCCGAGGTGCTTTCTGCTGACATGATTCTAGCACGCGCTCGCTCTAACATCGATGCTATGCCAGGACAGACCATTTTCTCGCTGTGATGTGATTCTGCATCGGTAGAGGCGTGAATATGTGCCGTCCGAATCATGCGATCTTCGGCCGCGGTGAGGTCAAGATGATTCGTGGGTACAGCTGCTTCGAGCACTGTGTACACCATATACCAGACGGCCATGGCTGCGTTGATCTGTCCGTTGCTCTGGTATGCAAGTGCAAGTTCGCGCTGAGAATTGAGCTGATCTGGGTGAAGCTCCGGTAGCATCTCTCGGAGTTTTACGACGTGTTCTAGCATCTCGACAGCTTTCGAGATCTGTCCGTTGTCGAGGTGAGCCACCGCGAGACTGTGCTGAGCCTTCAGCCGATCCAGATGACTCTCGGGTAGCATCGATCGGAGTTTTACCACATGTTCTAGTAACTCGACAGCTTTCGAGATCTGTCCGTCTTCGAGATAAGCCACCGCGAGTTCATGCTGAGAGCGCAGTCGATCTGAATGACTCTCGGGAAGCATCTCTCGGACCTTGACCACATGTTCTAGCATTTCAACAGCTCTCGAGATCTGTCCATTCTTGAAGAACGCCCTCGCAAGTTCATGCCGAGAGTCCAGCCGCCACGGATGACTCTCAGGTAGCATGTCTCGGACTTTCACCACATGTTCTAGCATTTCGACAGCTCTCGAAGTCTGTCCGTCCTCTCTGTAATATACGGCGAGGGAGTGTTCAGATGCCAGCCGAGTCTGATCGTCCTCCGGCAAGCTCTCTCTTCGCACGTTCACCACGTGCTCTCCAATCTCAATGGCTTCGGGAATCTGTCCTTTCTCGTACAAAGCGCTCCCGAGTGCATGCTGAGAGGATAGCCGATCCGGATCGCTCTCAGGCAGCATCTCTTCGGACTTGACTACGTGCTTCAGAGTCTCAATAGCAGCTGAGGTTTGTCCGTTGGCGAGGTACGCTCTTCCGAGTTCGTGCTGAATAGCAAGCAGGTCCAGATTTTGCAGCTTTGTCTGGGCCTTGACGGTATACTCTAGCTTATCGAGTGCTTTCGAGATCTGACCCTGATCATGATAGGCCTGACCACGCGCGTGCCGGATGCTCGCTCCAACCTCATGATATTCTGGACATGCTTCCTTGTGTGACCTCTCGGCACGCTCTAGAATCTCAATTGCTTCAGGGAACCGTCTGTCGACACCATACGCCGTTCCCAAAAGGCGCTGTGCTCTCAGAATGTTCGCTTGAGGTAGCTTGCACTTCAGACTGAGCTCGAGAATATACTCAGAGACGCCCACCGTATGTGCACTGTCCGCCCAGTACATCGTCAATGCGTAGACGTAGCAAAGTGCGCAGACATCCAGCTGGCTAGAGATCTGGCTGCCCAAATTTTGCAACACAGCGAAACTTGTCTCAAGGTGCGGAGCAAGCCGGGCATCGAATAATGACCAATCCACGTCCTCCTGCGTAGATAGCGCCAAAATTGACGCAGCAGCGATCCAAGTTTCGCCGGGGCGCGAGTTGCGCTCTCTCGCCCAGGCGTGGACTGTATGATGGAGTGAGATGGAGTTGCTGGCTGCATTGATAGTCACGAGTGACAGGCGTTCTAGATGAGATCGAGGAATGACTGCCTTCGTTCACCGGGTGGCGCCAAGGGGAAGACTGATCGGCTGTGAGCTATGTGCCGGGGCGAAAGATCGTACGGGTCATCGTCATGCCATTCCCGGTTATTGTATCTGGACAGAAGGACGTCGCCGTCGTCGCCGTCGTCTTCAATCCACTTTGAAAGAAGCTCTTCCTCGTAAGTCCACGCCTGCACGAAGATCTCTTCAGCCACGCCTTTATGATGCATAAAACCGAGAACATCCAGAAGGGCCAACGCTCTTTTGGCCGATGGGTCAGTCGAAGCCATACGCTGGAGGCATTCCGCGGACACCTCAAACGTAGCGCTCAGCTTTTGATATCTCGCTTGCTCGGACTTTGTATCCAGCAGCTCCTTCTGAGTGAGCCGGCTTCCGAGAGCATTAGCGTACTCCTCCAGCGAATACATACGGCTCCGAATGAGCGAGCTCGCAATCGTGAGCGCAAGAGGGTGAAACTCAAGGGCGAAGCCTATTTGTTTCGCTTGCTCGTGATCATCTTGACCTGGCTCTTGGACTTCTGACGCATCCAGCAGTAGCTTGACAGCAGATTCCTCGTCCAGACCTCGTAACCTGTGGAACAGCTTTCTCCCTTGTCCCTGCGAACCGACGGTTGCGTACTTTCCGGCATCGGACAATCTGGTGGTTAGTATTACACTGACCTGGGTGCCGTTTGGTATGTAACGGCTATAATCCGTCTCGGTATCGTCGCAGTTGTCCAAGATAAGAAGTGTCGATGTCGTCAAGCTGGCGAGCCGATCCTTTACGCCGTAGAGCGCGTCTGTGTCGTCCAAGGGCCAGCCGCATAGATTGCCGATTCTTTTAAAATCGGCTCGAGTGGAGATATCACTGCTATTGTCCACCCAGAGCACAGCCCAGAATCTGCTCAATCATAAGCCATCCGTTATTCATGTAAAGCGTAATGTATACATACTTTTGACGGAGTGCCTTTTCATTCTTGCTGACAAATTGCAGCACAGTCTCACTCTTGCCAACGCCTCCCATGCCCGAAAGAACAAAGACAGCCTGGGTAGAGTCCCGTCCATCGTCCTGGGGTAGCATGCAATTCTGCAGTCGTTCCAGGACGTCCGTGTAGCCAGTGTAGCGTGGATTGGCCTGCCGGGGGGGCAGCCAAAGCTGCTGAGGTGTATCGCGCTGGAGTATGTTTGCTGGGCAGATGGAGACTCAGCTTGATTGATCGAAATTCTGTCAGTAGCAACGTAATGATTTTCTAGCCATTGAAAGCAGTGCTGGTCATCAGCATTAATGTACTGTTGTGGATCATCAGACTAACTATTAGTAAAGTGCACGTGACTAGTGCCAAGGCATTCCTACACACAGATAGCTAAAGTAAGAATCTTACACTTAAGATTCTCTCTGCATAATAATATATACCTGCTAATTAGAGGTCCTCTTCTACTTAGCTTAAGTCTAATTATAACAGGTTATAAGCCCGGCGTAACTACTGCACACTTAAGGAAGAATTGTCTGTTCTAAGCGCAGCTATTAGAACCTTACTATATACTATTTAGACAGTTAACTAGCGAGCCGAGAAAGAGCTAGTTATAATAATAGCTACAATATAGGCTAATAAGTTTAAAACTACAAAGGAGAATAAAGTCCTAAGAAAGGGAAGCAACTTCTTAGACTAGTTAAGGATGCTTAAAGCAGCCCTTATAGACAAGGAGGTATTAGGCTATGTCTTTTATAATATTCCCTAGTGCCCTGCCTAACTAAAGCTAGGAATTAAAGTTAGATATCCCTCTTTACTAACTAAGAATAGTACTGCTTTATCCTCCTAGGCTCTAACTCCTTCCTAAAAAGAAGGAGGGGATACTCTAGTAACAGAACCTATTCTAACTAGTAGACTAAGACTAACTCCTCTTTAAGTTTAGCATAAGTATAACCTAATTGTATACGGGATTATTAGCAAAAGGATTAATTAATCTCTAAGGCCTAACTTTAGGGATATAGAGAAGACAGCTAAGGAACTATATAATACTATTACAGCTACCTATAGGCCTATTATAACTATAAACATTTATAATAGCCTAAGGATTCTTAGAATTAGTAATATTAAGATCTAAGGAATAAATACTTAGAAGTACTATAAGGACTTCTAGAAGTAGCATTATAAGTATATCTCTATAATAGAATAATACTCTAGGTCTAAGACTATTCTAGTCTTAAAGCTTACCTTTAGTAATAAGTAGATTAGGCTATTCTTTATCTAGGGCCTCTACTATCTAGAATACCTAAGAAGCTAGAAACAATCCTATTATATTAAGAATATAACTCTTAAAGAGCTAATTACCTTATTAATTAAGGAACCTCCTCTATAGACATAGAGGATAGCAGGAGGATTTAGAGGTACTGTAGTAGATAATAATTAGTATACTAAGTATACCTATTATATCTATATAAATATAGATTACTTTAAGAAGCACCCTAATAAGGCCCTAAAGTCCTAGGTATATAGAGGAAAAGGAGGACCTAATAAGGACAAGAAGAAGTCCTAAGACAAGAGTAAGAGATATAACAAGAAGGGAGGAAAGGGTGCTATAGCAATTAAGCCTATCTCCTCTTTTAATATAGGCTTAGGCTCTAATTTAGACAGCTTATTTGCAGGAGCAGCAATTGCTGCCGCTAGAATATAAAGGAGTAACACTATTATCTAGGATTCTAGTATATTATACTACTTCTTTAATAACAAGTCCTAGTTCTTAGACCTTAAACCCCTAGAAACCCTAATTAGGTTCTCTTAAGCTATTAGATAAAGTACAGTTATATACTTAGGAAGTATAAGGATTATAATAAAGTATAAGGGGAATAAGTTAAACATTACCTTGCAAGATGTGTTATACTCCCCTAACTCTAATTACAACCTTATCTTAGCAGAGACTCTCTAGCTAAAGTATAAGGTCTACTTAGACAAGCTATCTTTATGTATTCTAAGGAATAACAAGAAGATAGGCAAGGTTTAGTCTACTTATAATATTCTAATCCTCTAGAATGTAACTATCTCTCTCCCTAAAGGGAGTACTAAAGTTGCTTCTATAACTAATAGGAACATGTCCTATCTAGCCTTTGCTATGCCTAAGGCTAATATAACAAGATAGCACTAGAGACTAGGCTATATAGGGAACAAGATTCTTAGTATAATAAAGGCTTAAGTCTAAGGACTTAAGCAGATTAATATATCTACACTTAAGCACTATAAGCTATACAAGCTTGCAAGGTTACAGAGAGTAGTATTAAGAACTCTAAGACTAATACCTTAATCCTTATTAGATAAGGTCTATATTAACATTATAGGACTAATCTTTCTACTAGACATCTTTAGATACAAGTACATCCTTATAATTACTAATGCAAAGTTAAGAAGGAGATAGGCTATCTTCTGCAAGCTTAAATTATAAGCTGCATAAATTATTAAGAAATAGACTACTAAGACATTTAACTAGTATAAAAAGATAGTTAAGATCTAGTTCTTAGATAGAGGAGGAGAATTTAACAATAATAATCTAATTACATTTGTAAAGAATAAGGGACTAAGATAGGATTTCTTAGCTCCCTATACTCCTAAGTAGAATAGAATTGCAGAATTATCTAATAAGGTTATTCTTAACAAGGTAAGAGTAATAATAATTAACTCTAGCCTACCTCTCCCTCTCTAGAGTTTTGTAGTTATATATACAATCTTCCTTACTAATAGGCTAGTATGCCTGTTAACTAACAAGATTCCTCTTTAGGAATTTAATTAAGATCTTAATACTAGAACTCTATATATTAATTTAACAAAGGTTAGGAGATTTAGATACAGAGCATATCTGCATAATTAGGGGAGACCTAATTTATAGAAGTTCTATCCTAGAGTAGAGAAATACTAGAATCTAGGATTCTAGGAGAACACTTTAACTAACTATATAGTTTAGAAGTTTAAACTATCTGCCCTTGCTAGGTTTTAGCACAAGATTATAACCTCTCCTTATATAATACATAATAAGGATAAGGTATATAATATAATACCTGCTGCCCTAGACTTCTAGGGGGAGAGTTTCCTGCGACTAATGCAACCTATTACTACAGAATAGGAAGTCTATACTATCTACACTAAGAATTAAGATTAGGGCTAGGATGCCTAAGGGCAAGATGCCTAACCTCTTACTACTTCTTATCTTTAAGAAGTAGAGAATATGTTTAATACTATGTAGAGAGAGAGAAACTAAGCCTCCCTTTTAATATCTTAGGGGGAGCAAATATTAGATTAGGACATATAGTCCTAGGATAACTAACACAAGTAGTCTAAGCCTAATTAGCTAGAGGCTACTAAGTATAAAGAAGCCTCCTAGCTAGCTTAGGGAGAGCATATTTCTAAGGAAACAGGAAGTCCTAAGGGATTCTAAGGAAGTCCTAAGGGATTCTAGGAGCAGGCTAATGCCTTATTAACATAGCTATAATATTAAGTATTAGCAGAGAATTACCTTAAAAGGGAAGACCTCTAAGATTATACTATAACTCCCTTCCTAGATATTTATATTATAGGAAAGAGGAAAGTAGGGAGAAGCCCTAAGAGACCTAAGAAATTAGGTAATAAAGCAAGTCCTAAAAGCTTAGGCACATTTAGATTCTTAAGAAGTAGAAGATTAGTTATAAGAAAAGACTACAGCAAGATCTAGAAGATAGGACTTAAAGCAACAAATCCTAATCTGTCTAATCCTAAGACAGTTAAGGAAGCTCTCTCTAGATCTAACTACAAGGAATAAGAGAAAGCTATTATTAAGGAAGCTAAGTTACTTAAGTCTATAGAATGCCTTAAATAGAAACTTATTAGCACCCTCCCTAAGGGGAGAGTCCCTCTTATAGGGAAATAGGTCTTTAAGATTAAGGTGCTCCTAGATAGAACTATAGAGAAGTATAAGGCTAGATAGATAGCTAGGGGATTTACATAAAGGAAAGGACTTAACTATATTAATACCTTTGCTCCTACCCTAAGAGCTGTAATAGGGAGAATACTTCTGTCCCTTTTAGTTAACTTTAGCTAGAAGAGGAGATAAGTTAATATTAAGACTGCATTCCTAAATCTAAACCTAAATAAGCAGATCTTTATTAAGCTACTAGAGGGAGCTTATCTCTTTAAGAAAGATGCCTACAAGTATATTATATATATTAAGAAAAGACTGTATAGGCTTAAGTAGGCAGCTGCTCTCTAGCACTACGATACTATAGATACTCTCTAAAAGCTTAGTCTAATAAGAACTGTTAGTAATACTTGCCTCTTTTAAGGGAAAGGCATCCTTGTTCTCCTTTATATAGATAACTTCTAGATCTTTAGACAGTTAGACTATAAGATTAACAAGCTAATTAAGGGATTAGAGCAGAAGTACATAATTAAGGTTATTAATACTAATATCTTTCTTAGACTTTACCTAAAGGAAGGGAAAGATAGCTCTATATCTATCTCTTAGGAACACTATTCTAGAGACAAACTTTAAGGATATAGTCTTAGTAATGCAAAGAGTGTTAAGTACCCTCTTAACACCCTCCTTAAACCCCTCTAGGATAAGGGAACAAAGGAGGACTATAATCTCTTTAATAAGATTATTAGGGAACTGCAACATCTGTTAAACTATACTAGACTAGATATTAGTTTTGCTGTTAACTACTATGCAAGGTTCCTTTAGAACCTAGGACCTTTGTATATTTAGGTAGCTAAACACATCTAGAGATATGTTGCAGGCATAATTAATAAGTACCTTATATATAGGAAAACTAAGGAGCAAATTTAGATTAAAGCATTCTTAGACTCTAACTTTGCTAGTAATCCTAGTATATCTAGGTCTACCTTAGGAATGCTCTTTAAAATTGTAGGAGGCCTAGTTATCTAAAGATCTTAACTGTAGAAAGAAGTAGTACTATCTAGTACTAAGGCAGAGTACCTCTCCCTTACTAAGGCAATAAGAGAAGTAAATTAGGTAAGGAATCTTATTAATAAGCTCTAGCCCTTTACCTAGGCTAAAAGCATTTCTACTATCCTTATTAAAGTAGACAATTAATTAGCTATTAGCCTTATAGAAAACTATGCTAACTCTAAAAGATTAAGATATGTCTCTCTTAGGAACTATTACTGCAGAGAGCAACATAATAAGGGGAGTATTAAGGTAGAGTTTGTAAGGACAGATATACAGCTTGTAGACTGTCTAACAAAACTAAAATCCCTAAACACTATCCTCTAATATATAGATCTATAAATCTAGCAAAAAGATACTTATATGTCCGTATTAGGCAGCTAATATAGACACATAAGAGAGGCTAATATAGGAATTAAACCTGTAACCTTCTAATTTGTAGTTAGAAATTATACTACTAGACTAACTAGCCCTTAATAAGAAGAGGGAAATCGCTCTTAAATTTATGCCTTAATACCTGCATTCCTACCTAAGAAGGATTCCCTCCCTAGAATTATACTATTTTATTTGTTACAAAACTAAGAAGCATAATACTTAGAACACTTATTTTATTCTTATCTGTATAAAGGAAAGGAGGCAACTATACACCTTTATAAAAGTATCTAAGAAACTATAAGAAAAACACCTAGCTAAAGGAAAACTTTTCTATAAAAACCTAAAAGCATTAGAGCATGTCCTAGAACCTGCAGCCTGCCCCCCTAAAATTACTACTAAAAGACTAAGCTAATTCCCCTAGAATCTTAACTTAAAGCCTAAGAGAATATTAGTTTCTATTAGGGAAGAAGGGATTTTAAGGAGAATATATATAGGATGCTATGCTACTAACTACTACTTTATCTCTGCCTTATTAGAGCTTAATATTTAGCTAAGAGGAGTCTAGTTATAGTATAATACAAAACCCTAAGGATTAGGAGTTGTTAGACTAGGGTAGTTTTCTACTAGGAAGGCCTACTCCCTTAGGTTATATAGCTCCTCTATTACTATATTAATAAAGTCTGTAGTAAGGAGATCTTTATTAAGCTTAGCTATAAACCTATTAAAGCAAGCTATAAAAGAGAAGGAACTAAAAGCCCTAACATTTACTCTATTATAGTATCTATTTATCTCTCCTCTAATAAATTAATATATAGTCTAATATACTACAGAACTATCTTTGTAGATCTATAGGAGATCTCTACTACTAACAGCTCTTACTTTATCGATAACTTGCTAGAAGGTTTTCCTAGGGACAGAGAAAGCTGCTCTTCTTCTAGAAGCTATAGCTAGTAATATAAATTATATTGTTAATAGCTATAAGGGATAGATAATAGATTAGCTAATAAATTAGCTAAATAGATAAGAGGTATAGATTATAAAGTAGAGGAATAAAAAAAAGCTAGAAGAAGATACTTTTTAACAAGCTAAAGCTGAGCATTAGCTACGTAGTAGGTAAATACCTGCTATATTTAGGTAACAGACAGCTCGTAATAATGCAGCTGCTAATAGGGGAGTATTGTAGATTATTAGACTAACTATTAGTAAAGTGCACGTAACTAGTGCTAAGGCATTCCTACACACAGATAGCTAAAGTAAGAATCTCACACTTAAGATTCTCTCTGCATAACAATATATACCTGCTAATTAGAGGTCCTCTTCCACTTAGCTTAAGTCCAATCACAACATGTACCACCCACGACAGACAGGTACAGTTGAATAACCGTAATGAGCAGGGAAGTCACCAGCCACTGCACGGAGCAAGATAGGCAGGGGAAAAATGGACCGTCAAGTTGTCAAGTCGTAGAAATAAAGTAGCGAGTCGCTGACCTGGGCGTGGCTTCTCCGGAAGCTCAATCTCTTCAATCATCGCCGCAGCACACAGCGCTGCCCGTGCTGCCGGGTACCCACGCCACTTCTTGTTCTTGTGACTGTCCGCGTAGTCGACAATACCCTTGACCACGATAGTGCCGAACACTTCCCATGCGCCAGCACCTTCCATCTCGAACGCGATGACTCCTTCGTCCCGGATCAACAAATCTCTTCGATGTCCACTCTTCATCACAGCGTTGCCTGAGGCATATCTCCCGAAGTGAATTTGGGCCTCCTTGATGTCGTTGTTGCTGTGATGCGGCTTGCAGCCGAGAGTCAGGCAATCGGCCGTGAGAGCTGTCGCGCATACCTCATGATACCACTCCGTGCATTGGCTGCATTTCGTACAGGCCTCAGGGTCTTGGTGCTTGTGGCGATACCCGAGGCCGTATACGTGATCCGCGTTTGCACCAGGATGCTCGTGATCCTCGCCCTTGCCTGTCTGAAGGTTACTGTGACTCTAGTTTCAAAGGGTCAGCAAGTTCTTCTCGCTTGGTATGGGAGTCTGAGCTCTTTCGGGTGCACTTACAGTGAGGTCAGCATTCGTCTTTGCCAGGATGCGACGGAATGCTGCGCTTCTTCCAAGCTTGAACTGATTGATGAAATTGGCCACCTTCTGAGGAGCGCGCGAAAGGACACTCTCCACTTCAGTCTTCCTCTTGAAGCCATTCTCAAACTCCCGTCCGAAGTCATACTCAATCACCTGCGTGCTGACCACGACATCTCCAAGCTGAATTCCCGACTTTTTCCAACCCGGGCCGTCCGGAACGAAAGGTGCACCGCCCGCGATACCGACCACGAAAGCCCAAGTTACCTTACTGAAGCTGATTTTCAGACCTCGCGCGAGATCTCGTGTGTTCGTAGTTCCCATGTCGCGAGGCGCGACCAGAACCACGGGCTTGTTCCCCAGCACGCCGAGTGTGTAGGTGTTGTCATCGTTCTCCAACTTGCCGTAGATCTTTCCCTCACTCTTGAAGTCCCTTGTCATCAATGCCTCCACGGTGTCGCGTTCCTCTGGCAGTGCGCAAATGATTGCGGTCTCGAAGTCGTCGCGAGTCGCAGGAGGCGGGCTGAGGTTTGCCATCGTTCTTGGAGCCGGAAGCGATCCTCGCGCGTACTATGGCTCGCAGCACGACGGAGATGGTCAACTCGTGCGGTTGGACGATTGGTGGATGTTGGGAAGTCCTATATCAGCTTCATAAAGGACATTGCGGAACGAAGGAAACAAGATACCTAGCCTGACGGACTACGAGGCTGCTGCACACGTACGCTCTGCGCGAGGCTGACAGCCGACGGCTGAGATGGCATCCTCACGAGCACTGAGGTGCATGATATAGCCGATGCAGCTGCAGAAGTGGCGCTGGAGAGGGAGCTCAATGGTCTAGAATACGGAACTCGCTACTGACGCCACCGTAGCAACCTCCCTGGGATCACACCACGACTACACCTTTTTGTTACCGTATTCAGTATCAAGGAGCGACGATATATACCGAACATAGCACGAACGCACCAGTGCTCCAAGTATGATGGTTAAAGGGAGCGCACCGGCCTACTGCTCGAACGAGGTCTGGGCATCAAGGAGGCATTCGACGAGCTGCTTGCAAAATCGCAAAGCTTGTCTCTTCGTCAGAGATGGTTTAAGCCACTTGTCGGGGACGTTTACGACGTCGTCGCAGGTGTCCATGATCAGGACCGCAACGTGAGGCCGGACGCCTTGTCGTTGGACAGCTTGGCTTTGATCGCATCTGCCTCCCACACGAGCACGGTCGCCTGCATCTTGAGCATACATCTTCCCATGTGCAAACGGGTGCGAACGGCAAACAGCTCTCCCTGTCTGATGGCCTCGATCATACGGCGAAAGGTGCGATGACCTGCTGCACCGAGGCAGTCCAGCACGGAATGGCCATAGCCTGACGCTCAGCACCGGGATCCGATTGTCCCAATGCTTCTCTACTCCTGCGCTGAGGGTCATGCAATCGCTTGCCCGATGGACATTGTTGAGTGAGAGATGGGTCCTACTTCACCTTCTTCCCGCAATCGCGCAAGCATGCCTCACCTCACGGTTCCAGTGCGAACATGCATTGTGCGCTCTACTCTTCGACGTTTTTCTCTTTGAGCACTTGTCTTGCAATCTATGGCGCAGAAGCCCAGTATCTTGACGAAGCGTACCCGTTTGCCGTACTCGCGGCCTTCCAATGGCACAGCTGTGTATCCAGAGGTGAGAGGTGTCCGGAGCGCACGATGCGTGTGTTGGCTGGCACCCCTTGTTGAACCCAAGTCCCCGTTAATCGACAGTTTTGACGCGCACTGTATCCCGCGATCACCTCGCGGTATCGTCGACGTGCTTCACCCCATGTTGCAGACGGAGGTTATCTCAAAAGAAGAAGCTGCCAGCCAAAGTTAGCGAGAAGCGGAGCGCAGCGGCGTTGGTGCGGCGGCGATGCCGAGACGATCGTGCTTGGAGGGCGGAGTGGACAGGTCACAGATGCGTCCCTCGCCGATGTGCATACAGGTGAATTGCGGTCTCCACCGCGCGGATTTTTGAGTCCTTACCCCTGGGTGCGAACAAGCCCGATAGACCAATCTCGCTGACCTCCTACCCATATCGAGACTTTGATCCCATGGCCTCGACCGTAGATGCATGGAGGCACAGTGCAGATCAGAGAGTTGTTAGATCAAAGTGAAAGGAGAGTCGGAAGTTGCGATGTCAGTTTCATCGCGACTCAAACGCCCCGCCCACGTCTTCGTTGCTCGCATCGCAGGCCGTCTCGAACGAGGCATACATACCAACTTCAGTGTTTCTCGCCATGCCCAGCAGATTTTCCTCGCCTTCCGGAGCGAGTGCGAACAGTTCACCTTGACAACATCTCAGCAGCAGGTCAGCGTATGGACTGCTCGGCATAGTATCCAGGACTGTGGTTCATCGCTCATCGCCGCACTTCAGGAAGAACAGCTCTGCGTCGTCAGTACTGGGACTTGAAGCCGAGGCTTGCGATCCAATTCACTGATCACGTCGCAAGCGACGACGTCGAGCTGAGGTGTCGAATCGAGCAAGTTCAGCCAGAGCTCCTTCGTTTGGACCAAAAGTCTGAGTTGAAATGGTGACAAGTACATCCACCAGAGGCCCTGGTGCGAATGGAACCGTACGGCATTTCTGTGCTTTTGCCACATCTTAAGCAAACATCATGGATTGAAAGAGCTTGGTAGCTTCATGTTCCAACGGAGAGATCCAACCTTCTGGTAATCGATGATTCACATGAAGAATGAAGTGTCCTTCACAAACATCTGTTCGGTGCAGCGTTCGAAGCCAGGGAGGGACGGCGCCATGAATGCGCGGCGGTGCGTGTTGTCTGCATGGTAGACACGTCTTCCACTGCTGCAGTTATAGGTAATCATTCCTCATTCAAAGTATCATGCGTCCCTTCAGCTCTGCAGCGAACATGCCATCCGACTTCACCTCCATCCCTCTCCTCCACGCCGCCCATTCTGGAAGGAATACCATTGGCTCGATCAACTCAGCTTCCCAACAATAAGCCGAGACGTAAGATCAAACTTCTCTTCCCTCACTGCTACTGTCGCTGTCGTCGTCGTCGCTGTCGTCGCTGTCGTCGTCGTCGCCGTCGTCGTCACCATCGTCGCTGAAGTAGTTCAGATCCCTTCAACCGCCTGATACAAGTGTCGACTCCCCCCGCGTGGTGGCTCGCAATAGTGCGGACGATCACTTCTGCAGCGAACACGCCACTTCTCATCCGACCAAGTATCCCTCTCCTGCCATTCCCGCTTCGAAACGAACGCATGCGCCCGGAACAGCTCAGCTGCTCAGCAGCATCAAGAGAAGACACCAGCCGTACCGATCGCAATGGAAAGTAAGAGCCAGAGTTCGTGGGCCAGCCAGGCGAGCAAGACGCCGTCTTGTCCTCGTCCTCTTCCTCGACTGCATCTCCTCCGCGATCCTCGTCCTGGTCTCTCCGTGGTCTTGGTTGCTGAGGTGATTTTAGATCGCGCCTATCACTCAAGGTAAGTGTATCCTCCTCCGGCCCACCACATGCAACCGTGGCTTCACTCCATTCAGCAGCGAACAAACCCTTCACCAACCAAATCAGCCACCCTCTCCCGCATCGCCTCCTCTTGGAAGAACACATCCGCCACAAGCGGCTCAGCTACACCAAGCCACCCCGAAGCGCAACATGCGACCGTCGTATGATCTCTTCGTCCTTCAGGGACAGACCTTGGTTAGTGCTGGTAGATTTGCACGTGCAACTCTACTCCCCAGCGGCGCCAGTACGCGCAGAAGTCGATGGAATTCTCGGCGCGACAACGGTAGGCCGTCGAAGCTGCGGATGAAGCAGCACAACGGGTCTGACTTCTGCGAATGAGGACCACAACGCGTCTGGCCTCTTCCCTCGCGCGGAGGTCAGAAGGCGTGCGGGCAGTAAAGTATACCCATCGATCGTACACAGTGTGTATTTGCCTGGTGCTACTAGGAACGAATGGTTAGTGTTGGGCATCAGTAGTAGCGTTTGGGATCGAAGACTTAATCCTCTCGCTAACCATGGTGCTGATGCTGCTGCTGATGGTGCTGGTGCTGGTGCTGTGTTGTTGCTGTTGTTGTTGTTGTTGTTGTTGCTGTTGCTGCTCAACCACGATCGCGTCCGCGGTGCCTCGGTTCTGCAGCGAACACGAGGTTTTCCCTCTCCAGCAGGTTGATCTCTTTCGCGCTCTGTCGTTTTGAAGTACCAATCTCGACCTCATTTGCTCAGTCGGTCAGCTCGAAGAAGAGAGAGGGTCAAAAGTAGAGAGATATTATGCATTAATTCATACTTTCGAGGCATATTCTCACCTCAGTGAGGAAAGGAGATACTTACTGCCCTCTCCGCTCATTCACTATCTCCCGCCCTTTCTTCCCATCTTCCTCGCGCGCGGCGTCTCCTCTCCATCCTCATTCCTACCCCTCCCACCACCCTTCTTCAGATCCGAATAGCTCCTCTTCCTACCCTGTCCAATCACACCCACTTTCTTCTCCGCCGCTTTCGGCGTAGCCTCATTCTCCTCCTCCATGATGTCGCCAAAGTCACTTCCCGCAGCTGTACGGTGGGATGAAGCGGAAGTCGGGCGGGACGTCGGGCGGTTGCCATTGTGAGATGCGTATTGTCCGTTTCCAGCCCATGGATCTCGCGAAGCCCGGCGTTGCTGGTTGAAATACTGCGATTGGGACTGGAAGGGTGGACGACCAGGCGGTGGAGGCGGGATCGCAAACGGCGGAGCATGACCACTCCCAGATTTGACGCTTCCGACTTGACCACTTCCGATTGAGTTAGCACGGCTATGCCTCTCCTTCTCCTTCTCCGCCGTGGTAGGCGGTGGGCCGAACGCTGGACCGGGAGTCTCGTAGACTTGACTGGGCGAGCCTTCGACGCCGAGCGAGGCAAGGATGTCTTCTTGAGCTTGGTCGCGGACTTTAGGCAGGGCGCGGGAGTGTGAGACGGAGCTGGCGCGAGAGTGATGGTTGACCGATCCGGCGCGAGAATGGTTGGAGAAGACGGAGTTGGCGCGGAAATGAGAGATCGAGCCGTTGCGTCCGTGGTTGGCGACCGAGCTGGCGCGGGAGTGAGAGCGTTTGTTGTTCGGGCGAGGATTGTTGTGTTGGTTCTGGTGCGCATTACGGCGGCTGTTGTTGTGCAAAGCCTGCTCCAGACCATCGAGGTAGCCGTGTGGATCCTGGCTCGGAGCTTCGGCCATCTCCTTACTGGGCACAGCCGTGGCATGCTCGTGGTCCACTTCCATGCTATGGCCGGAGACGGTGCGCGATGGAGTGGGTCCGCGTGAGAGGTCGGGCGTGGGCGACCGGGACATGTCCTCATCTTCTGATGCCCAGGCTGCATCGAAACGGTTGCGGTATTGTGCGATCAGTTCCTGCAAAGTGATGAGGTTTCTGCAGACCGCTGGAAATTCTCTGAAGATAAGGCTGTCTTTGATCTCGTGCCAGCCATCGGTCTGACGCACGCTGAGAAATGCCTCTTCTCGTCGTGCGATGGTGAAGTAATCCGATACGGACTGTTCATCCACCGGCGGCGGCTTGCGAGGTGCCAAAGCTTCTAATTCTGCTTCATCGAATGTGGACGGCAGAGCACGCCTGGTAGGCAACGGCGCCTTCCACTCGATGATACCCAGACTCAGATCCGGATTGATCTCCTCAGGATACCTCGCAAAGTAGCATTCTCCGTCGAAGTCTTCCTCGAAGCTCTCCTCGCTTCCGAGGCTGTCATCAAGTGGTGGCATGACTTCGCCATTGCCATCGAGTAGACTTCCGGAGGCATTCCTGTGTTGAGATTGAGAGGCTGTCCGACGTGGGTTGCGAGCTTGTGGAGGCTGGAATGCGCCGGCTTGAGCATTGGGAGAGATTTGTGGCGGCGCTTGCCATTGAGGAGCTTGGTACGCTTGTGGCGGAGGATAAGCTGGCAGAGGGTGTTGAGGTTGCTGATACGGATAGCCCGGATACTGCGCAGGCGGCTGCTGGAATTGTGGCTGCTGATATCCTGGATAGCCGCCGTACGCAAAGCCTTGCGGTGGCGGTGGTTGCTGCCAGGCAGTTTGAGGTGGAGGCTGAAATTGAGGATGCGGTTGTGCCGGTCCTCTGTAGCCAGGGGGTGGAGGATAGCGAGTGATGACAGGGTTACCTCTTGGCTTTTTCGCTGGTGGCGGTCTAGGCATGATGTTAGTCGTTCGTGTTGAGACAAGTTTGCCACATCTGCCAACATACCCGCTGTATTGTGACGGCTGCCCGTATGATGGTGGAGGTTGATGCGGCTGGTAGCCACCCTGATTTGGGTACATGACGAAAAGGTTGCAGACAGTCTATCTTTCTCAGATGTGTGCTGATGAGGGAAGAGATGTGTCGAGATGGGAAAGATTGACCGTGGAGAAGAGAGAGGTCGGTCTTGTTTGATTTAAGGAGTGCTGCTGATCGGGAGAAGAATTGGAATTGTTTTCGAGAGTTGCAAGGAGACAATCTGCTGAAATCCCGTCCTTTTGGTGGTGTTCTGACGAGGTAGAGAAGAGTAGTGAGATGTGTTCTCAGACGATGCTCATTCGGAGCGTTGAATCGTAGATTTTCTTCCGTCCCAAGATTCGCAGGGAGACGTTGTACGGCCAAACACGTCGTCGAGCAACTGGAAGTCACAATTAGTATGGACAATCTCTCAAAGTCAGTCTCCGGTTAGCGATCCAGGCAGGCGAGCGGTGGCATGGTGGGCATCCGATGTTGTTGTTGAGAGGAAGAAGAGGTCGTCGTGCCTGGTTGTCGGAGATTAATTGTCGTCGTTGGTCGAGAGAAATGAAATTGGGTGGTGGAAACGGCAGGATCAGATATTCATCCAGACTGAGAGATACCCAGCACGGCACTCCCGACTTCGCCGCATCAGAAGCAACAGGCAATGAACGACATCTTCCCGCCGTGGTTTTGTCGTTGTGTCGCCGGATCGCCTGCTCTTCTACTACGACTCTCACCTCCCCCAGCGATCTCAGTCTTGATGTCCCAATGATGGTGACAGCCGACTGCATCCCGCTCGTTTCGCCAGCACCGGCCCGGACTTGCTTCCGCACCTGAACCAAAGACCGGTCATAGCTACGGCCACCACAGCTCGAGAGCGAGAGCCTTCCCACAGAAATGCCTGGTCTGCCGGGTGAGCATGAGATCTCTCCTCACACTGACATCTCACCCATGACTGACCTCAACATCAGCCAGCGTAGATCTCGACGAATGCATCGACCGCCTCTACCGCAAAGAACTCCTCGCCGACTCGGTCATCGAAGCCGTCTGCGCCAAAGCAAAAGAGCTGTTGATGAAGGAGAGCAATGTCGTCCACATCCAAGCCCCCGTGACCGTCGTCGGCGACATCCACGGCCAATTCTTCGACATGATTGAGATCTTCAAAATCGGTGGATACTGTCCGGACACAAACTATCTCTTCTTGGGTATGTCGAGGTCACGCGATCAAT
The DNA here is from genome assembly GCF_000219625.1 of Zymoseptoria tritici IPO323. Classification (NCBI taxonomy): domain Eukaryota; kingdom Fungi; phylum Ascomycota; class Dothideomycetes; order Mycosphaerellales; family Mycosphaerellaceae; genus Zymoseptoria; species Zymoseptoria tritici. The sequence continues at coordinate 662,085 of NC_018210.1, read as the reverse complement.
ACCACAATTCCACCCACTAATCCCCTCCCCTCAACAGGAGACTACGTCGACCGCGGCCTCTTCTCAATCGAAACCATCTCCCTCCTCATCTGCCTCAAACTCCGCTACCCTTCCCGGGTGCACCTCCTCCGCGGCAACCACGAGTCCCGCGGCGTCACGCAATCCTACGGCTTCTACACCGAATGTTCCCGCAAATACGGCAATCCCGCCGTCTGGCACCACTTCACCGACATGTTCGACTACCTCTCCCTCTCCTGCGTCATCGATGACAAAATCTTCTGCGTACACGGCGGCTTGTCTCCCTCGATTCACAGTATCGACCAGATCAAAATCATCGACCGCTTCCGGGAGATTCCCCACGAAGGACCGATGGCGGATTTGGTATGGTCGGATCCGGACGCTGAGAGGGATGAATTCTCTCTTTCGCCTAGAGGAGCGGGGTACACATTCGGAGCACAAGTGGTGAAGAAATTCCTGGCGGTGAATAGCATGACGCACATCCTCCGCGCGCATCAACTCTGTAATGAGGGATACATGGTCATGTTTGAAGACCGACTGAGTACAGTCTGGAGTGCTCCCAATTACTGTTATCGGTGTGGGAATTTAGCGAGTGTCTTGGAGGTCGGGCCGGGAGGGGAGAGGAAGTGGAATGTGTTTGATGCGGCGCCGGAGAATGAGGTTATGAGGGTGGAGCAGCAGGCGCAGCAGCAGGCTCAGGGTGGTGGGGATCCGGTTCGGGATTACTTTTTGTGATGGTGATGGGTTTTGAAAGGCATGGATGATTTTTGACACGATGCGATGCGACGGGACGAGATGTGAATTACAGTCAAGACGAGAGAGAGAGAGATACCACGATAGAGCCAATTTGCATGACTTCCAGCGGACGCTTCAATTCTTCTCTTCTCCGTCCTACTAATCTAACAGCACCTTCTGCAACCCCTGCACCACACCAGCATTCTCCTTAACCGGTCTCGCCCAGTCGACCGGCAACAGCGTTTCCTCCCCCGTCACCATCCACGATACCTCCGCCACCGCCACCCTAACTCGTGGAAAAGGATTGGTCTTGAGCATGCTGACCAATTTCCTCAACACCTCCCCTCTCACCACCCCGACCTCCGCCATCGCACAATACACCCCCACAGCAGCCATCAACCTCGTTATATCCGTCGACTTATGATGCGCCTTCTGCACAGTAGACAGAAGAGTTCGCCACTTGAATTTCGAGACTGGGGATGCGAGGTGTGGGAAGTGAGGCAGGAGGGTGGAGAGGATATAAGACAGGAGGCAGAGGGCGGGGTGGATGGAGATGCTGGCGGAAGGGGAGGTGAGCAGGTCGGCGAGGATGGTGGTGTAGGATGTTAGGAGGGATTCGAAGTGCTGGGGTTTGGTGGTGGAGAGGAGGGTGGCGAGGACGTGCCGGGAGGATTGGAGGAGGGATTCGGCGCTGAAGCCGGCGGAGGAGATGATGCCGGTGAGGAGGGCGTGGGTGGTGGCTGAGGGCGTGGAAGGGTCTGTGAGGGGGTGCAGAGCGGCGCGGAAGTAGGGTTTTGAGGAGACGGATGGGATGTCCGTGATGGGGAGGGTGAGGTCGAGGTGGGTGGCGCGGCAGTGGGCGGCGGATAGGCGGACGCGATCGAGTTTTTCGAGGGAGAGGCGGTGGATGTCGTTGGAAAGGAGTTGGAGGGAGTCGAGGTGAAATTTGAATGCTGGGTGGGAGAGGATTGTGGATGTGCAGGTGATGGACTGGAGGCGGACCAGGGAGCCGATGTCGCCGCGCTCGTCGATGGTATAGTCGTTTAGGCCTTGGTGGATAGCGGAGCAGATGGACTGCGCGGTAGCGGCATCGAGGGTTGCAGTATGTGGGACGCTATTCACGGCTAGCTGGAGGGCTCGCGCGCAGATGACACGCCAGTCGACGGTTTTGCTGCTCATTAGAGAACACAGGCTGACGACTAACATGTTTTTCTGCCTGTCGAATGCGCCGTCATCTGTGTAGGATGATGACAGAACGCCAAAGGCCATTGCTCGGCCGGCGCTCGTCAAGGTGCTCTTTGTACTGTCGGCTGCTAGTTTTTGAGCCAGGTGATATGGCTCGAGACATGGCAGAGAGGTTCCGGCGGCCTTGACAAGCCCATGAACCGACCGCGCCAAGCCGGGAACGATGTGCAGTATCGACTCCTCATGCCGCGCGAGCAAACGATCGGTGACAATGTCAAGTACGTCGAAGGGCACTTGTTCTGCTTGAAGAGCCTCTCCGGGAACTCTCTGCGTGGCATTGCACAGGGCTGTGGTATAAAGGCCAAGAGATGCCGGGAGCTCCGACTTGAGTAGTCTCGGATGAAATTCTTTTATCGAAGCCTGCAGAGAGGCGAAATGCTTCCACATGCTGATAATGTCGGGCTGTAACGGCTCGACTTCTTGATCCGAAGTGATGGAGTGCGAGGGCTCAAGCATATACGCCGCCGCAAGAGTCAGGCCATGCAATTGTTCGACGTCCTTAGCCGAGCAGTCAGACAGCAGACGTCCAATCATTCCAAGCACATCGAGCCGCTCGCAAACATGCAACATTCTTGACAGTTGCGAGATCGATTCCGCTGCATCCGCTCGGGAAGACACATCTGCGGAACCAAGACCACGCCAGCCTAGGAGCCCCGAGAGCAGATTGGACCAGTACATGTTGTGCATCGCGGCCGCTTTGCTCGCAACATCGACCATGGCTCGGTGTCGCAGACTCACAGCTTGGTAGTCGACCACCTGGACGAGAGCAATACCTTCGTGAATCTGATCGGGATGCCGTCCCACCAGCTCTTGGAATGCTGCTGATGACCCACGACGGATGTTGCCGGCCGGATCGAGGCATGCGGAGAGGATGAGCTGGATAGCAAGCAGCTGGACCACGGGCATATCTGATCGCTGATCATCGCTGCTATGCAAGATGTTGGCTTTGACTGGCAATAGCTCTGCAGTGGTGTATCGCCGGGCCAATGACCAGATGCCAAAATTCGCTGCATCTCTGACATTTGTCCCAAGTGTGCTTCCCGTCGCCGTCCGCTGTTGGAATTGAAGCGCCGAGATCAGTGCATCGAGAATGTCGGGGAGTTGAGCTGGTGATGCGGAACGTTTGAATAGGGTATGCGCCAGCGCCAAAGTCAAGCCGTGCCATTTGAGAGGATTCGCAGTGGAAAAGTCCGCGGCTTGGATGGTCTTCGGCATGTCTTCTTTGAAAGTATCCAAGACCGCCTGTATGACTTCGTGCGCCATCTCAGGTTCCAACTCGAGCACAATGAGACTCATCGCCTTCGCAGCTGCATATCTCACAGGCGTGTCTTTGTCGCCAAGGGAGCGAAGTAGATAATCGATCACATTTTCGAGCACGCTGGTCGTCTGAAGAAAGCTGAGAAGAGGTCCTCGAGTCGCGACTGATCGTAGCGAGAGTATTGCGACATTCCGAAAAATCTTGACAATAACCTTCTTGGCGACCGCGTTGGATGATAACGTGGACTCGTCACTCTCGTCGAAGGTCTTTTCGCACGTACGATAGATGCTTGGGATGAGATGACTCAACTCGGCCGACGATGCCACGCCGGCGACGAAGCGCAGCGACCCCAGCATCTCGTACATATTGGGCATGTCCGTAGCCTTGCTTTCCAGCTTCGGCAGCCGATCGTTGACCAGTCGGTCTGCCAAGCGAACCTTGTGCACATCGGGTCGTGTTGAAAGTCGCACAAGCATGGCAGCGGCCGCATCTTGAGCTTTCGTGGGCATGCGCAGATGGTGTAGCCCAACTCGTAGGATCCTCGAGATCAGAGGAGGGAGTCCTTGAAGAAGAGCAGAGTCATTGTCGGCAGAAGTTGCAGGACCAACGCTGGTCGAAATGGACTGCAAGTCAAACGGTGTGAGGAGCAAATGAGACAACCAGAGCAAGAGAACGTATGGTACTTGCCATTGCACTTCTCGATCATTGGTATCGAAAGTGCACCGTTCCACAGCTTCGAGAACCGGCTCCAGGAAGCGAGGCTCATTGTTGAGAAAGCCAGCGATGATTTTCTGGCCACGAACCTTGCACAGAGTGTACAGCAAAGCAAAAACTGCGGTCTGAAAGTCGAGATGATCGGACTGTGTATCATCCAATGACTTTTGTGAAGTCAAAAATTCGAGGTAGGCGTCTACAATCGGTGGTAGAATCGTCTTCAGCTTGGCATCCAGTAATTGCGGTTCACCTTGAAATGGCTCTATCTATTTCGGGTGTCAGTAAGCAGTTTTAGCATGTCCTGGAGTGAAGTCCCTACGTACGTAGGAAGTGATACGCTGCAGATCGCGCTTTCTCACTCTTGTATGCGCCTTTCGGGTACCTGATCCAGGTTTTGATGCCTTCCACAGCACTCTAGGCAGGTCTCGCTCGAGATCGTTGAGCAGACCTGCTGACGCTTTGGCGAGCTTGAGATCATCATCTTCTTCCTGCGGCTCCATTTGATGTTCGTCGATGGTCGAAGAGACGAAGTGAGACCTGGATGCATGCTAGCAAGGAGGAAGGTGCTTGGCAAAGAATTCCCCGAGCTTTACCCGCGGCTTCCTGTTGTCTTCGCCTCATCGTCGCAGGCCATCTCTCTGATGAATAACGACATCGGAAGTTTGCAGCAGCATCTCTGACATTGCGCCCGCGGTATTGATCGCCACGAGTGTCATATCAATTGCTACACGATGGGGCGGAAGCGCCTTGCTGGCGAGGCCCGGGACAGTGCTCCCCAAGTAACGCCGAGAAGAGCTTTACTCCATCAAGATGGCCGAAGAGCTACTTCGGTCGGTGCAGGCTGAAGTTGAGATCGGACTCCGACACCAGCCCGGGAGCTTGGCGACTCACGACAACATGTCCCTGTGAGTCCTGATGGGTGTCAACTACAAGAGAGATCTAGCAGGTATTTACACGGAGAAGACTCGGGAGATTCACGAGTAGTGCATTGCAGATCGACATATAACGCCTCGCCATTCCCCAACAAGGCAGGTCCGAAAGGCATTGTCCAAATTCGCCATGGCATCTCATCTTCTCAAGCTGGGCACAGCTTTGCTTGTGCTTGGAGTCTCTGCATCTTCCTCCACTGTCCACTCCAAGAGACAGGCCAGTCCAGGGCTCACTGACAACGAGAGACTGTTGACCAACTCTATCAGCAACAGCAGCATCTCGCAATACTCATTCTACTACACGCAAGGCCTCCATCTCGCAGGAACCAACCAAAGCCAGGCTCAGTACACCGCTGATCTCTGGGCTGAGGCAGGATTTGACAGCCGACTCGATGTATACAACGTCTTCTTGAACTATCCTCTCGACAACAGCTTGAACGCGACTTGGTCCAATGGCAGCGTCTACCAACCAGAGCTAGAGGAGGCCGTCCTCAAGGAGGATCCCGTCACTGGCTTCCCGAACCGCGTACCCACCTTTCATGCCTACTCTGCCAGCGGCTCGGTCGAAGCTGAATATGTCTACGTCGGCATCGGACAAATTCCCGACTTCGAACGTCTCCTCGAATTGGGCGTGGAGCTGAAAGGCAAAATTGCCCTCTCTCGATATGGAGGCCCGTTCCGCGGACTGAAGGTCAAGAACGCTCAAGCATACGGCATGATCGGCTGCATCATGTTCAACGACCTGGCCGATGACAGAATCAAAGTATCGGGTGGATATTTGGCCTACCCGGACGGTCCAGCTCGTAATCCGACTTACGTCCAGCGAGGTACCGTCCTCTTTTTGTCAACTCGTCCAGGAGACCCGACGACTCCAGGCTACCCTTCCAAAGCGGGCGTACCCAGAACGGGAAGAGACGATGTTACCCCAGTCATTCCATCTCTACCAATCAGCTATATCAACGCCGGTCCACTTCTAGCCGCGCTCGAAGGCTTCGGAGCTTCGGGAGCAGAGGTCAACCGTAGCAAGTGGATCGGCGATTACGACACTGGCTACTACTCTGGCCCTGCTCCAGGCGTCACGCTCGGTCTGTCGAACTTGATGAACGAAACTTACACCGATATCTGGAACGCAATTGGGGTCATCAACGGGACTGACCCTAATGAGGGTGCAATCATTATCGGGAACCACAGAGATGCATGGATGATCGGCGGAGCCGGTGATCCGAATAGCGGTACAGCCGCCTTGAATGAAGTCGCAAAAGCGTTCGGGGGTCTACTAAAGACTGGCTGGAAGCCCAAACGCACCATTATCTTTGCATCCTGGGACGCTGAAGAGTACGGCATGGTTGGCTCGACAGAATTCGTGGAGGAATACCTTCCCTGGCTCAATGCGTCCGCCGCGACATACATCAACTTCGACTCTGCTACCATCGGGCCCGTTCCTGCTTTTGCCGGCACTCCTGAGCTGCACCAGATTGCAATCGAGACGATGAAGAAGGTACAATGGCCAAGGACTAGCGGCACCATGTACGAAGCTTGGAGTAAACAGCCGCAGGTTCTTGGTGCCGGCAGTGACTACATTGCCTTTGTGCAGAACGGATTCCCAACGGTAGGTCTCATCTCACTTGCACAAACAGACCATTGAAACTAACATTCCTCCCAGCTCGACGTCGGCTCGGTCGCAAGCCCCACGAGTCCCATCTTCATGTATCACAGCAATTACGACACCTACGAATGGATGCGCCGCTTCGGCGACCCAGGCTTCCAAGTCCACGCCGCCGTTGCCCAATATGTCTCTCTTCTGGTCTACAACTTCGCTAGCGATGACGCCCTGCCTTTCAACCTCACCAATTTCGCCACGGAAATGGATATATACTACGCACAGCTACAAAAAACATCGCTGCACAAAGCGTTGAGCTCGATCTCACTGCCCTCCGCTCAGCAATCGACACATTCCGCGTTCATGCCGAGCAAGCGGACTCCTTGACCGCGGATGCTGTAGCAGCAAGAGACACGGATTTGATTACCGCGCAAAACAAGAAGTACCAAAGCTTCCACCGAAGGTTCGCCGATACACCTGGTCTGCCCGATCGGACGTTCTATCGGCATGCAATCTTCGCTCCTGGGAGGGATGATGGATACGCGCCGGTCACGTTCCCGGGAATCACGGAGTCGATTGTTTTGGATAAGAATCTGAAATTGGCGATGGAATGGGTGGAGATTACGGCGGGTGTCATCGTCGCTGCTGGAGAGGTGTTGAAGGCGTAAATATCGCCAAGTGGTCTGGGGAGTCAAACAGGGGTCAATACGGCTCACTGGGCTCCGAGGAGAGATCACCATCCGGCCATATGGACTGCGGAACTATGGAATGAAACTTCTCAGACAAACGACGATACAGATTTGTAGTGACGCATTGGTATGCATGGGAAACATGTACAAAGCAACAGATGTGGCACACAGGCTTCTCGAAATGACTGCTCCCTCAGTGCGGATGGCTCAGAGTGTAGTGATCGATCGCGACCCGAAAGGCGCATGGAGCCTCGCAAGAACTCATTCGCCCAATCCCGGCGCTGAGCAACGGATCACTTTTCGGCAAGGTAGTCTGTCAAAGTACACTCATCATCAGCCGATATCGAGCGGTGAAGACGTCCCACGAGGTCTGGACCTCTCCAAGTTTGGACATTAGCCCGGGAAGTCAGAAGTGAGTTCTCACTTGCAACTCAATTTCGTTGAATACACCGGGAGGTCTTCGAACGATCATGCTGACATAGGGCATATTGCTGACACAAAGGCGGTGAGGAATGCCGGACAGGCAGCAACAGGGGCTCGAAGTCGTTCGGTCTCTGCTTGAAGACGGCACAAAATACGGTTTCGATAGTTCTATCCAGGATGTGGTCAGCACATGGTATGACCTGACAGACCTCTACTCCGTGGCTCTTTCCAACGGATCGCGATCAAAAGTCGTCAAGAATGGCAAAGACAAAGGCGCTGAGGCATACCAGCCAGGTATCAACAGGGGCTCAGAGGCCCATTTTGTACCGGGAGATGGTAGATGTATGATTTCGATAGTTTGATTTTGGACGCGGTCAGCAGATCGTATGATCTGATGACAGGATTCTGCTCCTGAATTAGAACTGTCATCGACAGATGGCCAGTGCGGTCGAGGAGTAGTAGACGTTATATTCGAGCTGCGCCTCGAGCAGAACAAACACTTCTCTGCAAGCTCTTCGTCTCACAATTTCGATCAAGGACATCGAAAGGTATGGCTCCATTCGTCAATCCTCTTTGGATCAAGACTGACTCCTCGTAGCGATAACACCAACAGTCACCCAAACACCATCCACCTACCACCATGCAATTCCGCACCATCACCATCGCGCTCATCAGCGTCCTCGCGACCATGGTCACCGCGGACTCCGAGCCCACCAAAGCCAACGACGCACACCCACGTTGCCTCGACGAGAAAGGCCAGCCGGCGGACGACCGTGTGGTTATCTGCTGCAGCGGACACAGGATAGTTGGAGCGTACTGCGAACGCTGCCCGGGCCGTACTGTAAGATCAGGATCTGATCAAGATGGTAGATGACACGAGACTGACCGCTTCTCTGCAGCAAACTTGCTCTTCCTAGATGGTAGAGCTACGCCGAGTCGAAACGACGGCGAAGGGAGGAAGAGGAGAGGGCGATTGGAGGGGATGTGCGGGAGTGGATAGACGTGTTTGATATTTCGCAGGAGCGCAATGGCTTGTCGAGACTGAGAAGATTTGAATTGGAGGTCGAGGAAAGTGAGGTTGAGGATACTGGAGAGTAGTTATGTGGGTCGCAAAGCAGAGCGGTTCCTCCGTCACTCAAACCTTCCTTATCTGCTTTGATGTCGCTTCAACAAAGTCCAACGAGACGGCCCGTCCGGTCTGGTGGAAATGCGTGCGTCGAGATTGGCGCAAAGCCAAGTGGCGCATCGTGCGTTGCTTCAACGCAGCTAATATGACACGGAGACATCGGTAGTCACGCAGGAGCACGGTGCGTCATCTCGCCATGGGAGACACACAGACTGGTATACCAGTCTCGAAGAATCTGGCTGGCGGGTCAGTTTCGTCCGCAATTGATCAAGTCTCGTGGTCAAACAGCCTCCTGTAGTGCCTGGCTGGTCAACGGAATGTCCCGAAGGAGTCCAAGACACGTCACCCTCATCTCTCCCGAAAAGGGAGAGAGATCGTGGCGTGGATGTGGGTGTTCCGTTGTGCTGGAAACAGCCCCGTTCAGAGCCAGGCAGGACTAGTATCGTAAGCGAGTCTTGTCGTCCACCCGCCGATGAATGGCCTACGTCAATCAACAATCTGGACTCTTCGAGGTCGCCCGTTCTGGCGCAGGACGTGGCGCCGCCGACCTACCGTGATGAGCGTCAGGAGTCTGCGAGATTGTGAAGTCCCGACTCGTCATTCCTTGTGCACAACCTCGCCCTTTGCAATCAGGTCGGCCAGCAGAAATTCGTCCATGAACACGTGTTCGAGAGCGCTCCTATCATCCGGATCCCATCGAAGTGTTTTCATCATGAATTCGAGGAAGAACTTTTGCTCTTCGCCGTGCAATCTTTGTTCCTTGGAGTGGAGCGTCATATCAGGAATTGGAACATCACACTGCCAGTTGCCTTCGCCCAAAGTTAGCACATGCGTGCGCAAACGCGAGTGAGTGACAAACCTTGCGCATCCCAAAACAGCCGGCTTCGTTCCGAGCGCTTCAAGAATTCGAGCGGAGGGGGTCCCATGATAGCCACCATCTGTGCCAAATGAATGGCTTCAGAGTAGCGCCCGTCCACATCTTGCGTGTTGAAGAGCTTCCTTGGCTCAAAAAGATCCCAAATCTGTTCGCAGATTAGCCGACATTCCCCAGTGCGCTGACCAGGCAGAAATACCGTCATAGCATAGCCCCATAGGTCAACGGAGTGGCCCCAGGGCATGCCTAGGATCACCTCGGGCGCGCGGTAGACATCAGGCATTATGAGACCGCTGTTCTGTGGCTCGTCAAATCGTGCTTCGCTGAAGTCGGACAGCGACGGCAAGCCTAGCGTATATCGCATTGGTCGGGACACGTAAATTGTCCGATCGGGCAATTCTTTGCGTGGCGAAGGCTTCTCGACCTCGTCTTGCTGGTATCTCTCAAAAGCCGTGTCGGTCTTGAGGACTCCCATCAGAATGTTCTTTGGTTGTACGTCTGTTCGCTCGAAGGTCAGCATAGCGGAAATATGAGGTCAGAAAGCGAATCTCACCAGTGTGGATGACATGAGCCTCTTGGTGCAAGAAATGGATTGCACGCAGTATGTCACGCAGACACTGCTGAATGAAATCGGGTGGAATCTCTCCGAGGAGCTCTTTCAGCTCTTCCATGTTCATGCCGAGAGCCTCGTGAACAAGGCAAGTGTGTTCGCCATGCGGCCCACTAACGACGAATGAGTCGAGAAGCGCGCGGATGCGAGCACGTCCACCGTGCTTAGACTCCACACGATTGATGTGCTCGTAAATCGATAGTTCGCGAAGAGGCTTGCCGCTGTTGACGTACACCTTCAGCGCAACGTACTTCTGGGGTGTGAGCAAGTCGTGGCACAGCCAGACAGTGGAACTTGTGCCATATCCAAGCTTGCCAATGATGCTATATCTATCCTGAAACACATCACCGATGTTCATAGGATAGTATCGTTCGGCCTTGTAGTGACGCAGAGTCTCTTCTTCGAGCGGCACCGAAGGCTCTAGTTTGTCGTAGTTCGCGGTGTGCGACATCCTTACTGGCGTTCGAATGTTCGCATGAGAAACCGTCCAGAGGAGGCCGCGCTGAAGTGCAGGGAAAGATGTGCGGAGATGTGAAGATCGAAACAATGCATGCCGCAAGACGGCTGCAGACATGTCAAGTGGCCCGAGCGCGTATCTTCAATCGATCATTTGATGACCTGACGGCTGGCGCTTCGTCTGACTGGAGCCTGTAACTCCATTGCTCGAAACGGCGGGAGTATGAGTGAACAAGGGGCGGAGGAGGACTGTGTCGTGAAATGAAATCTAAGTAGCGCGGGAGACGGAGCGTCCCGAGCTGCTGACATAAGCGATCTGATCAGGCTCTCTCTCGATACAGCACTGTTCCTGTTGCCTGCCTCGAAACAGCTACACACTCTGAAAGGCGTGGACCAGTGCTCCTAGCCACCATGACTTGGAGCATCGGGCACTGTCAATTCATCGTAGCTGACGTAGCCAGATCCTCGGATACGAGCCCAGGCGGCTTCGCCGGAACGTCGACAAGGGGAGCCCAGATGGTCTTCATTCATTCGAGCTTGTTCCCAGCAAAGAACGAGAGAGCAACCACCACGTGAGCAGGCCCACGGTGCGAGACTACAGGCCATCGATGGCTAAGATCGACATCAGATCCGGCTGAGATTAGAGGTGTTGGTGCACGGTGCATGTAAGCAAAATGGCGGTGTGCACGTGTACATACTGGTGTGCACCATGGTGCACACAGTGGCCACGCTAACCTTAATAGGAAGTTGCATGTTAGTAAATAGTGCTCGTTGTTTATTGCTATCGCTCTGTTAGTGCTAGATCTATTAATAACGCCTCTTTAACAACCTCTGTAAACGTTGCTGTTATCTGCTCCTTATCTTATAACTCCCTTAATAGCTCTAGCATCTCTGCAGGGCCTGCTATATTATCAGAATTACGTTTAATGTCCTTAAGGATGCTATTGTTAACGCGATACTTAATGCGAAGGTTCTAGAACATATAGATAAGCATCTTAAGGACCTTATAGCTAAGGCGATTGCGGCGGAGGCTCTAAATGAAGCTATAGGCTAACTAATTGCATTTAGCCGGCCCTATTATTAGATATACTGCTAGAGCGAATAAACAGAGGGCGGTAAGCTCTGGATAGCTCGTCCGGAAGTTGTTATGCTACTACTGCGTTGTTAACATATTCTTAGCTAAGCCGGACTTCTATATAACTAAGTTGCTAAAGACACTATTACGGTTGCGAAGGCTCTGTAGATCAGCTAAGAGGGCACTAGCACGAGTGTATATCTCGACCGTAGACTCTAGCTAACCGCTATATCCCTTAAGAGTGCTAGTGCGTTGTTAAGCAGCACAGAAGTCGACAAGGAAGCTAGTTATCGAGTAAAGCTAGTCGTTAGTAACGAGGACGAACGCGTTGCAGTCCTTGCTACGCTCCTTAACATTAGCGAGGTAAGCGACGAGCATAAGGAGGTGATAAAGAGCCTCGTATCGCATGTTAATCATAGGCTTAATCTCGTTGTTAGTAAGCAGACCGTTGTTCTACGACTAATTATATAGCTACCGGAAGTTGCTATATATATAGCTAAGGCGAGGGTAGTCGTGCTTAAGAGCAATAGTTACCTTAAGGAAGGGCTTTATAAGGTTAATGTAACGCTTAAGGTTATGCTAGAAGTTAGCGGTCTTATCTACGATCTTTAAGATCTTACGCTATGCTGCCCTCTACTTTGCGTCGGCGCTATAAAGCAGTCGATCCTAGTGCCTCTTAACTAGCTCCTTAATGTAGACGCGGTTGTCTTAGACTGATTTTGCGCAGTTTAGTCTGCCTTGCTAACGCACACTACCTTGCACTTAGAAGCGCTTCGCACGGCCCTTACTAATCTTAATAATTAACTCCTTAGGCATAAAGGTGTTCTTAAAGTACTCGGCGACCGCCTAAGCGTCGCGGAAGGTAAGTTTAACGAGCTACTCCTCGTAAAGGTCGTTTATAAGAAGGTTAAGTTAGTAAGAGCAGCAGCTAAGTCCGACAATTTAAGGATACTACTCGGATATCTAACTAAGCTGTTAGCGAGCTAATTAGAGAATTTACAGCATGCGGGGTGCAGCCGAAATTGCGGACCGTAGCGGACGCTTAGCCCCTTTAGGTAGATATCTACAGATCGCTAAACTTTAAAGCTAAGCTTTATTTTCTTCGATTCTAAACTAACCTTCTATTAAGCACCCTTTATTACACTCGCATTATCTAAGGTTATTGCAACTACCTTGCTACGCGGAAACTTCTGGACGACACGCATAAGACTTCTCGCATAATTCTGCGCCGAGCTACGCTCCGCACCGACCCACTCCGACGATAGGAAATACGCAGCCTTAGTAGTAACCGCGAGGTAATTAACAACGCTCCTGCTCGCTCTGTCGGTCTAGCCGTTACTTAGCAACGTAATCCTTCTAGCCTTGCTAATCTCCTCGTTAATCTGGCTCTTAAGAGTCTTATATTAGCGCGGTAGGATCGTCTTAGTAAGCTACTATCGAGTTAGCGGTGTGAAGGCTAGCCGGACGAGTTTTATAAACTTCTTAAACACCGGATGGTTAACAGTATGCAGTAGCAAGCCGGCGGCGAATATCTACTCTGCGCAGGCCTTAGTAGCAGCATAGTAGTTACGATCGTTTATAGAGTCTACTAGCCCTAACACCCTTATGTCTTGCTAACTGTCGTTGTAGTCTTCACCCTTAGAGTCCGAGTTCACGACCGCGTCCGGATCTAAGAGGTGGCGTTAGTAGACTAGATACAACCTCGCCGGCAGTCTCTAACACCTCTAAAGGTATGTAACATAACGACTAGCAGATCCGGAATGCTATCGATCCGAGCAATAGATGCATGTTACTTAAGGGTAATTCCTGCTGCTAGCAGTAAAGTCTCGGACGACTTCCTTCTAGTAGTTACCCTTATTAGTCTTGCGCTTCTTAGTCGGCAACACTACACGGTCTATTAGCTCGTCGAAGGCGGTGGATTAAGAGCTAGAGGCGTAAGAGCTCGTTATGTTAGTTAATAAATAAGGATGCAATAAAGGACTAACTAACCGTTTTTATAGTATATTCCTTACCTCTTTATACCTCTACCGGTCTAACAACTTATCTACCGACACCGCCCTTATCTACTAGCTTCTTCTACGACGCAACATTGCACGCTGCTATTTACAGAGCAGGAGATATACACAGGATAGTAAGGGCATAGCAAGAGCATAAACAATAAGATTAAAGGAGGTTATAAGGGCTCTATATCGGTTACGGATTACTATTTATAGCAAGCCGGTGTGTGCACAACGGACCTTTTAGAAACCACTGTGCACACAGTGCAAAATGCACTGTGTGCACAGTGCGTGCATTAAGGGCAACACCTCTAGCTGAGATGGAGGACTGCGGGTTCGCAACCCAGGCATCGGCTAACTTGATGCTGCCCAGCAGTCGGCTCCTGGCCCATGGCTACATGGGACAGCATGCGTACATAGCTCACAGCTTTTCCAATGACCTCTTTCCTTCTCTTCCCATCAAACGAGCCTTCCACTACAAACACGTTCGAAAACCCAGACGACCACCACCAACTCAACTCACCAAAATGCGCTCCACCATCCTCACCGCGCTCTTCCTCCTCGCCAACCTCCCTTTCACCCTCGGAGCATCCACATGCCACCAAAACTGCCACTGCTGCACCGCCAAGAACTCCGTAAGTCATCCCAAGTCATTAAATACCACATCTTGCACGAACAGCTGCTGACTGTATCCTCGCAGCAAGGTCAAAATGTGGCGGGCTTCTGGCACCCAAGGGCCGGGAAATGTGGATGCGCCGCCGCGAACCCGAAGACGTTGCATGATGACTCGGGAGTTTGCAAGGGGTTTTGCATTACTCCCAAGCCTCCTCAGCCTCAGCCGGATAGGAAGTGAGCGAGGGAAAGATGTTGTGGAGCACGGAAGGACGGGTATGGGAAAGGTGTTCGGGAGGACGGAAGGGAGGAAAGGAAAGCGATGATTGGAGCGCAGTCTGCTGCTACATGCGCGCGCGAGACATATGTCGACTGTACATGACACTCTTTCGAGACTCTCCAATCTACTTCATCGTCTAAATCTTCGCATTCGGCTGCGGTTTCTTGTACAGCGCTCCTCCCGCACCGGCCTACATCACAGTAGTCAGACACCATTTGCTCAACCCTTCTTGTGCATGACCGTCGCCGCCGCCTTGCCGCATCATCAGCCTCACCTCCACAAAAAGCAAACCGCACAAAAGGGACAACACATACCTGATGATTCGGGAAAATAAGCGTATCCGCCATAACCACATTTTCCGGCCTCCCCGCCGCAAATACAATCGTCTCCGCGATATCCTCGGGCGTCAACGGTGTGCAGCCCGCGTAGACCGCGTCCGCTTTCGCCTTGTCTCCATAAAACCTGACCACGCTGAACTCCGTCTCGACTTGACCCGGGTCGATTTCAATCACACGGATTCTTGTGGCGATCAATTCCCTCCTCATGGCGTCTGTGAAAGATCGCACCGCGGCTTTTGATGCGCAGTAAATTGAGCCGCCAGGGTAGGGTTCTCGACCGGCGATGGAGCCGACGTTGATGATGTCGCCCTGGCCGGACTCGCCGCGGGACTTCATGCCTTTGAGGACGGTTTGGGTCATGTTGATGAGGCCGGTGACATTTGTGTTGAGCATGACGGCGATGTCCTCCTCTTTGATGTCGCCTGCTTTGTCCACGCCCTTTACCAGACCTGCGTTGTTGACTAGGACATCAATGTTCTGGAACTCTTTGGGGAGGTTCTCGACGAATGACCGGACCTGGTCGGGTTGGCTGACGTCTAGCTGAACGGGGAGGACTTTTACGCCGGATCCGAGTTCTTTGGTGATTTCTTCGGCGATCTGCTTGAGGGTGTCTATCCGTCGGGCGGTAAGGACGAGTTTGAGGTTGTTGGGCGAGGTGCGTGCGAATTCGATGACGGTGCTGCGGCCGATGCCTGAGGAGGCACCAGTTACGACGATGGTCTTGCCTTCGAGGCGCTTGCCCATTGCGGTTGACATAGTGCGGGAGAGGTGTGCAAGTGGGGTGTGCAGGGCGGAAGCAGTTGGTCGAGATGTGCTGATGAGTGTTCGGAAGAAGTGAGTCGGCTTGAGGAGACTCATGGGGCGGTTGATCGGAGGAGAGGGAGGACTTCGAGACTGCAGAAATTTGTATGGCGGGAGATAGAAGATCCTGATTGATCACTGCAGGGGACGGAGTGTCGTTGGAGCTGTTGCGTGCTGATGGAAGCCATTGAGCTTCAAGTGGGGAAGATAGAGCGCCGTCATCGGGACGATTCAGCCGAGATGGAGTGGCTCGTCTCGAGGCTTTCATATCAGTTGTCGACACAGGAGCCGATCGCATGGAATATGCTGAGCGCTCCAGGACTCGATCTCGCATTGTCCTAGTCTACTTGCTTGGATCCAATAACAGCTTCCCCGTCGTCCTCCTGCCCTCAATATCATCATGCGCTCTCGCCACCTCACTCAACGGATACACCTCATGGATCCTCACGTCCAACTTATCCTCCACCACGAACTTGAACAGCTCTTTGACGTAATGCTCGAACTCCTCCCTCTCAACAATGTAGTTGAATAGCGTTGGACGCATCAACCTCGCGTTCTTCGCCGACAACCTCGCAATCGTGACGGGTGGCACGGCGCCAGATGCGTTGCCGAAAGAGACCATGCTGCCTTTCCGAGCGAGCACGTCGAGGGAGAGATCAAAGGTATCCTTGCCGACGCCGTCGAACACAGCGATGACGCCCTTCCCGCCTGTGAGCTCCATGATTTTGCCCTTCACATCTTTCTCCTCGGAGTAGTTGATCATGTGTGTAGCTCCTGCTTTTGTCGCCAAGTCGACTTTGGCCTGTGTTGACGCAGTCCCGATTGTGTTCGCGCCAATCGCCTTCAACAACTGACACAACCACAGTCCCACTCCACCTGCCGCCGCGTGCACCAATACCCAATCCCCTTTCTTGACAGCATGACTTTCCCTCACCAGCGTCAAGGCTGTGATTCCCTGTAGCAGAGCCGCGGCCGCGATCTTCGGCTCCACGCCTGAAGGTACCTTGACGGCTTTCGCGGCCGGAGCGGCGGTGTATTCGGCGTATGCTCCCTCCGCCATCCATACGACTTTGTCACCCTCCTTCAGTCCGTAGGTCTCGCCGGAGCCGGTGGATACCACTGTGCCCTCGGCTTCGCGGCCGAGGATGAGAGGCATTCGAGGGGCGGGATATAGGCCAGTGCGGAAGTATCTGTTCACTCTGGTCAGGTCGAATCTTTAGGAAGTGTACGGATGTGTCTCACGTGTCGATGTAGTTGATGCCAATGTAGTCGTTCTTCACGAGGATCTGCCCTTCTTTTGGTTCAGGAACGGGCAGGTCGGTTTTGTATTGCAGGACGTCGCTGCCGCCGTTCTTCTCGATGATCACGCCTTTCATGGTGGAGGGTATGGACGCCATGGTTCGGATGTGGATGTGATTCCTGATCTGAGAGGTTATGGCTGATGCTCTAGAGGTCGCTGTGGAAGTGAGAAGGCGTTTGGAGGCGAGTCTGAGGGACATGAACGAGGTTTGAAGAGGAAGAGTATAATCAACAAGAGGAAGCTGCAAGAGCAAGGTACCTTACAGTGCCGCTTTCTAAGTATTGGTAAGCCGACGGACGCCTGAGTTGTCTGTTGTGGTGAGGAGCTCGCCTGTGACGGAATCCTTGCCATTGGGGACCCCTCATCCGGCCGGCATCGGCGGATAAATAAGCTTCCGCTAGCCCGATGTTGCACGCTCTGCTTTTGGCAGGAGCACATCAACTTCATCGACCTCAAGTCAATTCTTCGCCATCCCTTCGACTGGGCGGCTCGTCGTCTTGCGGCATGCGGTCGACGTCGCTCGCTTGCGCCGGAAGCTCATCAGTGTCGACGTGAGCGCCGTTGACATCGATTTCGCCGCCGTCGGCCTCTCCGCGTGCACGGCCATCTCCCTTATCGCGTTCGCCATTCGCCACGCTGTCGATGCCGTCCGGGCCACCTTCATCACTGCCGCCATTGCCATCGCCACCTCCGCTAACATCGCGACCTTCACGACATCGGTCAAGCTCACACTCCTCGTCCTCATCTCTGAAAGGACCTAACTCACCACCGCTAGCAGCCCGCTCGGCGTCCTTCTCATTTGCCCGCATCATCCACGAATCTGGCGGCCCTGGCACTTTCCTCTCGCGCCAGAACTCGTTCCGCGTGTAAGTATGGAAGCTCGGATACACCTTGTCGAAGTGGTCGATCCACACGAGACCCAGGCCTTCAAGCTCTTTGATGGTGACGACGAGCTTCATGCCGGGGAAGCAGTTGCGGAGGATAGCCTCCTCCACGATGAAGTCGTATCTAAAATTTGTCAGTTTCTTGGGTCAAAGACCTGATGGAGAGAAGACTCACGTCTTCAGCTTCTGCGCATCGAGCTCCGCCTTCCTCGCCGCAGTCAAATCCATTGGCGCCTGGTTCGGAGCTTGCCAGAACTTGCAGTGCATGACTCCAGTCGGCTTGTCGAGTTCGGTGCCCTTGACATCTGGGTCATCGTAGACCGCCATTGCTCCCTGGTCCGCAAACTCGACTGCCGTCACTTCCAGACCTGTGTCGTACGTCTTCACGGGAAGCTCTTTCAGGCCTGCCACTTTGATCTCCGCGATCATCTCCATTTGCTCTTGGGTGCAGTGTGCTCCGGCTCCACAATTGAACATTCTCCAGGCCACCTTGTCCGACAAACCCAGGTCGTCATCTGGATGCACCCATTCTGCATTCGGCTCGTTGACGCGTACACTGCGATAGTAGCCATCGAAGAGAGTGGAGCAGGCTTGGTTGAAGCTTCCAGGAAGGGCACGACTGACTGCTGTGAGGATGGGCAACTCCTTTGCAGCAACATTGCAAATCTCGCGGGCGTTGAGGATGTCTTCCTCAAACTCCGGAGCGACGTCGTGGTACAGGAGATAGTTGTAGAAGTTCTTGAGGACGTTGGTCGTGTCGATCACGACTTGCTCCTCCATCCAATCGAAGCGCTGGAAGAACTCGGATGAAAGGAAGGCTTTGGCCATGCTCTCGAAGTCGACGCTCCAAGGAGTCTCGCCTTGGTTGTTGGGAGGCTCGAGAAGACCGTCCAGCACGCAATCAGCGACACCGTATTGAGCCTGCGAGTATCACAGTCAGTGAGTTCCTCCAAGACAATATAAGTCACCAGCATACCTTCATCTGCATAATCTCATCCTTATCGTACTCCTCCATTGCCTTCTCATCCAGCCCTCCAGTAAACATATTCTGTCCTCCATCAAACCCGCCAAACAGCAAGAACTTGATGAAAATGTTCGCCGTCTTCTGATGCATCTTCCGCTTGGACAGGTACTTCGTAACCGCATACTCAATCCGAATGGTGAAGTCCATCTCCGGATCAAACAACTTCCTCTGCGCGGCATACTCCTCCGGCTTGAGAGGTCCCTCGGTGGCACCTTCTTCAAATCCCGTCGGCTTCAACATCCCCTTCGTCAACCACGGCTTGTCAATCACCAGCTTAGACTTCACCCGATCATCGTTGATCGCTGGCGTGACGTGCAGCGGGACGGTGAGAGGATCCTTGCGGCGGATGAATTTGCCGTTGACGATGAGCTTGTCGCTCATGAGGAGGGCTTGTTTGGCGAGCGTGCGCGGTTTGTAGTTGCGCATCTTCTTGAAGCCGAAGAGCTCGTTGATCGAGACCCAGCCATCACCGGTGGGACCTGTGCGGGCAAGCAGATGGGCGTCACCGGGAAGGTTGTCGTCGGAGAGGTAGAACTCGATTTGACGGATGATTTCGGCGGCATCAGGGTGGACTTTGGGAGGCTCTTGGACTGCGAGATCGGTGGAAGTGGTCGCTGGCATTTCAGAAAATGTCGGCGGCGCTGTCATGGCGGTGGTCGGGGACTGGACTGTGTCTGAAGATTGATCGATGGTGTTAGTGTTTGAGGTCAGTGAAGTGGGCTCGATTGCCTTCTCTGCAGCGATGGAGGCTGACGTGGCTGGCATGGCTGGCGACGATTGGATGTTGGTCTCCATGTCGGATGTTGGTGTTGATGTTGAGAAGTGGTGCAAAGTTGAGTGTGGAGGAGTGATGATGAAGTGGTAGCACAAGCAAACGGAGCAGGCGATGGCGGCTAAGCTGGATTCGTCAGTCTACAAACGGAAGGAACGGAAGCATGTGATTTTTTAGCGCATTTAGTGATGCACGCAGAGAGACGTGGTTAGTACTTGTAGGTGAATGAGCGTTCTCCACAAAATGCCGCCTCCTCGTCAATTTACGTCCGAGAAGTTCGTTCAAACGCCTGCACTTTGCGCACAAAGCTTCTGAAAGCATCATGAGGTATCGGTTTAGATCATGGGTCATACACTAGTCGAGCGATCATGTGCTCGAGCATCTAGCACGCTAGCGTAGGCATACATGAGTGAATGGCCAAGACGGTGACAGAAGTCGTGGTCGCTCCTTCCGTAAAGCGCAACGAACACCAATAGTCGTAAGACGTGATGCGCCATGACCCATTCGAATGGATTCTCGCACTTGAAGACTCTTCGGCAAACTCTAGCCGGGCGTCATGCTGGCTGGACTTGCTAACTCGCGAAAGCTGGCGATCAGACAACTCTGCATCATGGTGCGGCTGAACTTCAAGCCGCATCTGGCACAGCAGGTCGATTTAGCTGCATGTTCTGGGGCTGACCGCAGATCCGCACATCACACCATACCGAGCTCTAGACCCGCTCGCCATGAGTGTATTAGCTCGGATCCTGCTGCCGAGCGAGGAAGCTCCCAGTATATGTTTTTTGTTTTTCCTCGAACTGCTCGTATTAGAACATGGCATATCGCGATGATAGTTCCAGAACCCCACTTCCGCGTTCCGAAGAGCGGAGACCACGATCCTACCACATATATCAGAGTGCCCCAGAGAAAGACGTCACCGACGAACGGCGGTCTTCATCGCCGCGCCGTAGCCGTCGGCGACGACCCCGAAAACACATTGTCGTTGAAAGCGAGCCGGAGGCAGATTTCGAGGACTCCGACGATGTGCTGGACGACTTCTACGGCGGGAACTCGCGTGCTTCCGGCGATGATGAGGACGATGAAGACGACGAGCATGAAATCCGCCCTCGGCCTCCACGACCAAGCCACTATCGCATCCATGACTACGCCCGTCCTACGGTGAATCAGTTGTACGGTGAAAGCTACGGTCGACCTGTGACCGGTCAGTCGGAGCACCTCTCTCGTCCTCCTCGTTCCTACCGTGCCCGCGGCCTGTGGACTCGCGCCGTACGTCCCAGCTCCGATGGCTCCCCTTTCAGTGCCCACCTCCGACTCGTTGTGACCCGGCATGGCGAGATCTACAAGTCACGGGATATACCCTATGTCAAATCCAGCTGGGACGACGTCCAATTCGCCCGCCGCCTGAAAGAAGAGTACCATATACTCAAAGCGACCAAGATTGGCTTTAAGGAGACGATCGCTTCGTATACGAAGATTCACTTCGTGTACTTTCGGCAGTACCATGCATATCCGTCTCGGCGCTTTAATCAGGGCAAGTGGAATGTTAGTAAGCTCATTCCTATCACGGCCCTTGATGATGAGAAGGCCAAGGTGTGGTTCATGTATCAATTGCAGAAGTTGTCCAGTTTGCGGAGTAGGTGGGCAGGAGCAGGAGGGAGGGATGGACGCCGACAATCTGCTCCGCGGAAGTGGACCTGTCGTCTTGATGGGCTGATAGAACCGGGCGCCGTCATTGATATGGAAGTGCTGGAGACCTTTGATGTGAAGAGGATTTGCGTTGGATTGTTGCTTGCTGTCCTATTCAGTCTGGCGGTGGCCCTTGCGTATGGCTTTGCTGTTGATAAGGACTTCTCGACGGGTTTCTCGATCGCAAGCTGGATCATCACTGCCGCGGGTTTCTTTGCTGCGATCGTGGCGCTTTTCGGAGACGATAGCTCGACGTCGTTGAGGGCAAGCTTGAATGCGAGTCCGCAGGAGGTCCCGGAGCGATTTTGGGAAGATAGATGAAGGCGGCCGTCGTCAAGTGCATGGTAGTCATAGCCATGATTGAAGCATTGTAGCGAATAATTCCCTGACAGAGGAAGCCATGAATATCGACGTTAGACTGTCCGTTCACACGAAGTCGTGGAGTGAAAATGTAGGAGAAGGCAAGAATGGAAGGTCAAAAGGTGTTTCACCTGCACGGAGCCAAGTCCGCTGTCGGAAGCCGCGGTCACGTCAGCCAACGACCTTGCCCGCGTCTTGTCCTCATTCCAACCTTGAATCCATACAATCGACCACCAAACATCGACGACCGGTCCCTTCGCCTTCCCCCGCCTACCTCAAAACTGCGCTATCATAAGCGCCATGTCGTCCGACCGAAACCGAGCATACTTGTGAACAGTCAACGGACTGGAGAGGCAATCACTGCATGAGAGCTACCACATATACATCTCCACCCGAAATCCGCCATACGCGGCGGACCTGCAATTGAAGCAGGAGGCATGGACAACTCCTCCCTCATTCCGTCCGCAATGGACCTTCTCCTGGTCGTTCCACGCCTGGCCCAACGAGCTGGATCTTTTGCCTGGGACCACATGCCGGAGGCGGTTGACAAGATGTGGAGTGGAGGCAGTGTGATTGCAGACGCGACTGGGACAACCATGAACACGACGGTCACCATCACGAGCTCAATGTTCGCACAAAGCACGGCTGAGATACTGGAGGCTTCGGTCAGAGAGGCTCTGAGCCGCGTTGGAGAGGAACAGTCGTCATGGTTCTGGACGAGTGTGGTGGACGGATTCGTGAAGATGAAGAACATTGGAGGAATCTTCTCGTACTTATCTTCGTAAGTCTGGGTGATCCGCATAAACTGTGATAAGCACAGGAGCTGATCAGGATCGCAGGAAGTGGGCTTTGACAACCTTCGCTATCGTAAGGCAGATCGACGGTCGTTGGGGATGCAGACAACACGTACTGATATTCGGCCGCAGGCAATCTTGCTTAATCGCACACAATTCTATGCATCCTCACGAGAACATTTGCGATTTCGACTCCACGTGCGAGCGGCAATATACCTCGTCCCGATCTCGGCTCTCATTATGCAAACGATCATGATCCTTCAGGGTCTGCGATGTCAAACGTCGCCGAATTACTCGCAACTTCGGTACGGCGATCCTCTGAAGACGCTCGCGATCGACTTCGGTGGTGAAGGCGGTTTCATCTACTGGCTAAGCTCCACACTTCTCTTCTGGCAGGACGATGCAACTTGCTGCAACGCCCGATCCATGTCAATGATTGGCATGGAAGACGACAAAAGTGAGCTGCGCGGTACAATGTCGCTACTTTACTGGTTTTTCATCACTCTTTGCACAAGCCAATTCTTCGAGACATTGTCCTGCGCGCTGCAGGGCAAGGCACCAGTACCTGAGACCGGGATGACTCTATTCGAGCACTCCCTCGCCTTTGCAGAGTGTGAAGCCATGATCAGCAGTATTCTCGGATTCGGGTTCTTTGGATCGAAAGAAAGTGGACCTATCCAGGCGTCGGGCATCGCTCTTACTCGGGGAGATGTACTGCAACGTCTGAATGTCCCTCCGGAGGTTTTGCTGGTGTGTCTGATATCATGCTTCAGTCACCTGAGCAGTGCAACTCTGGCAGTCTTTGGCATCAGACAGAAGGCGAGGCTTGTTAATACCGGCATCTGGGCTTGCTGTTACATGACTACTTTCGTCTGGAGCTTTCTCAAGATCTACTTCGCACCTACCGATCTCGCCACAGATCTTGGAGTACTCCGATTCCCAACAGTCTGCATCGTCGGCTTCGTACCTCATTTCCTGATCGTATGCGGTATCCTCCTTTGCGGGGGAATCTACCTTCTGGCCATGATCTTCACTGCGATGTCTGTTCCATCTGGTGCTGCTGAAGGCGGCTCCATTCGACGGCGCTTCGCCTGGGCCTACCACAACCTTCAAGCGAACGTCCAGTTCTCGCAGTCATCAACGATACGAATCAAGATGTCGGAAGACTTCTACACGACTCTGCTCAAGATTGGCTTCAACGTGCTTACAGCTGCGAGCGAGGCCGTATACTTGAATGAGGGTCGGCAGATCAAGATTGCGAACATGACATGGCTGGAGCAGAAGAGAGTCGATGAGTTAGCGGCAGGTGTGGAGAAGCGCAGATTATTGGCCATACCGACCGAGCTACTCGGCGAAGACATCGCTCGCGGTCTTAGCTTTGTCGATCATCAAAATGCGGCCATCGGGCAGTCGCCGTACGCGCGCGAGAGGAAATCCAAAGCTGTACGCACAACTCAAGCCGACAAGCCCAACGCAGATAGAGAGACTGGGCTTGGGCTGGCGCAGCGCCGGAGTCGCATGCAGTTGACGGGAGACTTTGTTGCCGGAATCTTCTGGCTGGTGGTCGGCTTGGAGGCGCATATCTTGCTTAATCTTCTGCGCACGATTGGTGTGAGGTATCGACCGAATTGGCTATTGAAAGTAGCCGGTCTGCTCGACCGACCTTCGCCGAACCCCATGCCAGCTGAACAGGCTCAGAAGGACTTTCTGGGATTCTACATGATCGGACGAGACGGAAGGCTATCATTGGCGCGAGATGACAACATCGATGTCGAGGCCGAATCTCGGCGGAGACTTGAGCGTGCTGGAACATACCAAGGCGAGGAGCAACTGGACGGCGAGCTTTGGAGATGGTTCCGCAACGGCGGCTGGTTCGGAGAGCTCGATGCAAGTGGGGACTACCAGGAACAGGACGATGATAACGATGACACTACCAGCATGATTTCAATGTCGACCAACGCCAGCACGACAGATGATCAACAAGAATGGGAGGAGGAATCAAGCGGCCGCAGAACGCCGACACAAACAGACGTATATGGGACCCGCAACCGGGAGGGCACTCCAGCATCGGACGCCGGCCTCGATCTTGGCTCCCTCTCACGATTACTCAATCCCCAAACACAATCCGACCGCGAAGACGCTCATCTTCTTTCCTTCCGCCTGCAGTTCAACCACCCCATGACTCGCAGTCAATACCGGCGCACCACGGAGCGCAGCCGCGCCGAGCTACTCAGCGGCCTGCGTCCTCCCACCACGACCCAGCCCACATCAGATGAGGAGGAAGAGCGTGACCTCGAGGAATTCCTGCTCAAAATGCGCTCGAAAGCCAAAGCAGCCACCAAGCGCCAAAGCACATGGGAGACCGGCGCCGAAGGTATGGGTGAAAGCGGACCACAGTGCGTCGTGTGTCAAAGCACGCCGCGCACGGTTCTGGTCTGGCCGTGTGGATGCTTGAGCATGTGTGATGATTGCCGGGTGGGTCTGGCGGCGAGAAACTACACGAAGTGCATCTGTTGCAGGACGAGTATTGCGGCGTACTCGAGGTTGTTTGTGCCTTGATTTCGCAGAGAAGAGAAACGCTTGGATGATTCTGGCAGATCTTTGAACTGCCTTAAGGAAGCGGGACACCTGCTTGCATTCCGGATCCGCCAGCTGTAGTCGCCAGCAAGCTCTCCGTAGCCGAAACTCGAACCACCTCGCGTGGTCAAGCTCGCTTGTACATCAGGCTTATATTGACGACAGTCTTCTTGCCAGCGCTTTTCGCTCCGGACCGTTTGGCCTTGCGAGTACTCTACAAGCTTGCGACCATGGTCTTGCACTTCATGTGCGGACAATCTGCCTCTATCGAAGTCTACCAACATTTGCAAAAGAATTTCGGATTGGTAACAGCCCTTCTCAACGAAGTCGTCCCCGCCGAGTCAGCCCATCATGCGGGGTCTTCTCATATCACCGCTCTCGGGCATCGCTACCAGGAATGCATGCAAGTGCGCCAACCACTTATCTACGAGCATGGTATCCAGGCCGAGCTTCGGCCTCGTGTCGTCCAGCATTTCAGGCTCAAGCACGGTTGCCGAAACGACTCCGCACGGTGTGAGGTTTGCCGGATGGACGGGTGCGACTCGACCGGGTCGGCGGGTGAATATAAGGATCTGAGGATCGTTGTAGGGTATGTTCTTTCTCGAGCATCAAGCTTTTCTTGTCGTTGGTTCCTGTCCTGCTCTATCATTCCATTGTTGCGATGGGTCTCCTCTCGCGCATATTTGCTACTGGAGAAGAAGGCAGTGATCGCAAACTTAATGCCTACAATTTGTGGATGCTGTTGTTCGTTTCGATCGGGTCTCTGTCCTATGGATACACTGCCTCCATTATTGGATCGACCTTGGGTATGTGCTGAATATCACCGTCGATCGTCGACTGTGGTACTGATCGATGCCGAACAGGACAACCGACTTTCGTCTCATACTTCGCTCTTGCGACTCGTCCGAATGGCACACAGCTCATTGCTGCAACGAATGGGCTATTCCAGGCCGGTGGAGTCATCGGGACACTCACACTGCCTCTCTTCACGGATAAGTGGGGACGTAAGGCTGGCATCGGCGTCGTGAGTTCTTTTGCGGGCCCCAACAACCTCATCACTTCTAATACATCGCAGGCGGCCTTCATAGCCATGGTCTCCGGTGCAGCGCTGGCGGGTAGTACTCACATCGTTGTCTTCCTCGTCTTTCGCTTCATCGCCGGAGCGAGCGCATTCATGATCCTGGCTGCCGTGCCTATCTGGGTCAGTCCCATCACTCGATCCCATCGGACCCTGTGCTAATAAAATTGCAGATGTCCGAAGTCGTACCGGCTCATCTCCGTGGAGCTCTCGTCAACGTCCATGCCATCTCCTTGGTTACCGGCTATGCGATACAAGCTTGGATCGGTTTCGGCTTCTACTGGTGGAGTGAAGGCGGCAACTACACATGGCGTGTACCGATCATGTTCCAGTGCTTATGGCCTTTGATGTTGCTCTGCGGATTGTACTGGGTTCCCGAAAGTCCTCGCTGGCTTCTCATGAACGATCGACCAGAAGAAGCACGAGCTATTCTTCTCCGTCTCCACGACGATGCCTCCGATCCGCATCATTCGTTCGCCCGCTCGGAGTATGTTCAGATTGAAAAACAGCTGGCACTTGATCGTACGCTTGATGATCGCTGGATGCACATCTTCCGGAAGCCGTCGTTGAGGAAGAGGCTGTGGCTTACGTTAGGCACCACGGCTTTCATTCAGTGCTCGGGAGTGCTCGTCATCAATAGTACGAACCATGAAGTACTGATATCAATAACATCCCGAATGCTGACGACATCTAGACTACGGCCCGCTCTTGTACAAAAGACTTGGCTTCTCCGAAACCAAGCAACTGCTCTATCCAGCCGCGTGGTTGACACTGGCAGTCGGCCTGAACATGATGGCATCGTTCTTGGTCGACCACTTCTCTCGCAACAGGTTCATCGCCGTGGGTGTGTTCGGCTGCATGGTCACACTCATCATCGAAGCAGCATTGCTAGCTCAGTTCGCCAACTCGAGCAATGAGGCCGCTTTGCAAGCTGCCGTTGCAATGCTCTTCATTTTCGAGATTCCGTACGACTGGTGTCTCGACGGTGAGTCCGACTGAACAATTGAGGTTTGAATTCTGTTCTCTGACTTTACGCAGGACTGCAATTCACATACATCGCTGAGATCTGGCCGGCCCACCTGCGTGCCAAGGGTATGTCCGCAGGCGTAGCGATGATCTCGTTGATGAACATCATGTGGCTTCAAGCAGCGCCAACTGCATTCGAGTAGGTCTCTCCGGCCGCTCGTGACACTTGGGCAAGACTAAAATTTTTCAGAAACATCGGCTGGAAGTTTTATCTTGCTTTCATCATCCCTGGCACGATCGGCAGTGTCATCATCTGGTTCTGGTTTCCGGACAGTGAGTTTGTGTCTCTCAATACAGTGAGCTTAGCTGACACCCTGGCCAGCGAAGGGAAAGCCTCTCGAAGAAGTCGCAGCCATTTTCGGAGACGTCGGTATGTCAAGAATTTGAAAACTCCTCCGTGCGTGTGGGTGTGCTGACTTCCTTCTGCGTCAGATGAAGTGGTTGTCTATCAACGCGAGATCGATGTGTCGGCCGATGACGCCTCGGACGACACGAAGCAAAAGAGCTTTCACGAGGAGGGTGGGCAAACCAAGCATGATCAAGGTGCGCGAGAGAAGGCCTGATTTGTCTTGCCTATATCCACCAGCGATACATCACATGAGCAGGAAAGGAGGCTGCTCGTGGGTGGTCGTCCTCGCTCTTCGATAACGATGCAAACAAAACTTTCGACGCGGACTTGACCACGCGGCCCTCACCACCCAAGATAATTGGCAAAAAGAAAGGGACATTCAGGCTTTGATGGCTGTCTCGCACCAGACCACCGGTGTCGGGTACAGAACCGTTTATTGTTACTTCAGCGATGGTCGAAATGTACCGCAGGATTTGAACACTGCATCCTTTCACACCTACCTTGCGGATGATGGGCACGAAGTAACGGGTAGTTGGGACAATCCCACCAGGACATTTCACCGAAGATGGCGGAGGCAAACGTTTGTTCAATATGTTGATTGCCTTTTGAGTGCCGGAGTTGGCCCTTGAGCTAGCCGAAAGCGGCAGGAGCGGACTGTCGCTGCGACCTTCGGACGGGCTACGAAACGTATGGAGCATCGTGCACTGGCCTTCTAGTACGATGTGGCTTTACCAGAGACGTCCGCCAATTTTGCATGTTGTTCTCACCTATCTGTGGCCGGACATGAGCAGGCAGACTTTTCTCAGGACTGTTGGTGTGACGCACAAGGTTCATGGTGTTCCGACTGTTTGACGGGCTCTGGCTTCCTTGCGCAAGTATGGCCTCGGAGTGAACATCACTCCATACTGGCTTCCGGCGCTCTGCACAGACCTTGGAGCTCAGTACGGCCCCAGATCTTCTTGGTCGCATCTTCAACCGTGGCATCGGTATGCCAATGCCCAATTGTATTCGAACGAAATCGAACGCCTCCTATCGAGAGCGAGATCAAATGGAACCCCACTTCTGACTTTCGCAAGTCGCATGACCCAGGAGTCCAACACTGTCTCATTTCAGCTTGCAAATAGTCAATTGAGAATTGGCAAATGTTATACCGATACGTGCAGGCAGCCGCTGCCCACCACTGATGGCCACTCGGTCATATGCTCGACATCGTGCCCGGAATGTCAAAGCACAAACCTCTGCACAGTGATATCGTTATACAGGGCTCTCCGTCTAATGATGTTCCTCAACGCGGAGTGTGGTGGCTACATCATGCATATATCCTGCAGGGGCGACGTCTTGGGGAGTCCCGCAATGCAAAACATTGATCATCTTCGACGGTAATGACGTCGGTCGTTGACACAATGCATAGGATGAGCACATTCGACATTCTGATGGTGGTGTGAAAGAGGTGAAGTCGCCGTGAACGAAGGAACGCTTAGAGGGAAAAGTTGATGCCTGAGGTTTCGCGTCGAGTTCGTGCTTCGACACGTCTACCTCCGAGGCCACCGTCCAGGAAGCACATCTCTGACATCTCAATTCACTCAAGCATGGCGCAAGACTACAATGAGTACCTTGCTGTGCAAGTGCTCAACGAGCAGCAGTTCGTAAGTCTTCTTCATCTATTCTCATCCAAGCGACGACTGACAATGTATAGATCAGCTACCGCAACTTGAGCAGAGCATTGAAAGTCCACAGTAATCTCGCGAAACAGTACGCACCTATGCGCATAAAAGCATGCCAAGCTTCTGATCATGTTTAGGATGCTGTTCGACTTTCACCGCAAGCAGAACAGCAAGAAGCCCGGCAGCGTCCACGCAACCTACATTCTCAGCGGCACGAAAACGATCGCCCAAACGAGCCCGGTGCAAAGCCAGAGTCAGCAGGATGGGGACGACAGTATCCTGCAGAGCAGTCCGCTGCTACCGAGCAGCTCGATGCAGCCGCAAGACCACGAGTCGGAGGCTATCGTTCGCATGCACTCTGTGATGTTGGTACGGGAGGAGCATCTCGAAGAAGCACGGAAGCGGTTTGAAAGCATTTCCGGAATACACATCTACAGTCTACAGCCAAGCACTGTCGGAGATATACAAGTCTTGACAGACTGCAACAGACGGGTCGCCGCCGAGCATGCTGGAGAAGATCCGATGAAGGAGTGGAAGCAGTACGGTGTTATACAGAACAAGGAGGTTAGGAGAAGGGCAAAGGGCGGTGTGCCACCGAAAGTCGTTGCTCCTGCGAAGCCTGCGGCCGCGAAACCCGCCTCTGCGAAAGCCGCAGCGCCAGCTGCATCGTCCAGAGCAGCCACGCCCTCCGCAGAGGCCAAACCCGCCGAGAAGATTGTGCCCGCCAGCAAGTTCGATACGACCAGGAAGCCTGCAAAGAAGAACGACTCCAGCATCTTCAAGTCGTTCGCCAAAGGAACCGCCAATGCTAAACGAAAGGCGGAGGAGTCCCAAGAGGCAGCCGCGGCTGCGGAGAAAGAAGACGTAGCAATGGGCGGCTTTTCCGATGATGATGACGACGATGCAGGCTCCGGCCTTCCTGAAGAGCTAGCAGAAGTCAAAGAACCCACGGGAGAGTCGAAGAACGATCGGAAAGCCAGGCTCGAGGCTATGATGGACGCTGAGGATGAGGAGATGGAAGACCGTAGGGCGACGCCAGGTACAGCAACGCCCACCGAGGTCGAACATAGTCAGCATGACGATGGCGCGATTGATGGAGCTACCTCACAGGCAAAGGAAGAGCCGACAGAGACGTTGACAGTCGAGAATGGACGGAGAAGAGGTCGCAGGAGGGTCATGAAGAAAAAGACCGTCAAGGACGAGGATGGATATCTTGGTATGTTTTCTGCTTACATGTCCCATGATCGGTCGCTAACTTTCGCAGTCACCAGGGAAGAGGCTGTATGGGAGTCGTTCTCTGAGGATGAGCCGGCACCCAAGAAGGCTAAGGTGCAGGTGGCCGCGAGCACCAAGGCTGTCAAGAAGGGCGGAAAGCCCGGACAAGGAAACATTATGTCATTCTTTGGAAAGAAGTAGAGTAGTGTTCCTGGGGTACGACCGGGTTGTGGTGGGAGAAGACAGGGGAGACCCAAGTCGAAAGAATTACGATCTACATTCCAGATTGCGCGCTTTTAACACCTTGCGCGACGGGAACGCGCGCATCAGTTTATGCTCTCACGAAACACTTCACTTCGATCGGGAAATTTCGCTCAAGGCGTTCCTGCTTACTAGACGCAGTGCACCTCAGGCTTGATCGGCGATGTCGTCGTTGTACTCGACGAAGTCTCTCGGCAAAGTATGGATGCCATCACCGGCTCAGCATAAGAGCAGAATCGGCTCCACGTGGGCTTCGCCAGTACACAGCAGCACGCGAGGACGATACGATAGCTGGCCATCCGACTCGCCGAAGAAAGTACTGTGGAACCGCCTCTCTCCTTCTTCAACGCCAATGATCAAGCGATGGAGCAAGGTACATGAAAGATTCGCCCTAGCTGTGGCACTGTTACTCCTCATGCTGTGGTTCGCACTGAGTAGGAGCAGTCTCCTGTATCGGCGTAACATTCATTTCCCTCGCCACCCTTGGTCGATCAGGACCAAGCACCACAGCAACACACCGCCACCGCCAGGCAAGACTTGGAATGAGTTTGCGTACGCGACCTACGCCACAGACTCAGACTATCTCTGCAATTCTCTCATGCTCCTCGAAACTCTCCATCGCCTTGGTTCGCAGCCCGAGCGACTGCTACTATATCCGCGAACTTGGGAATCTTTACCAACCGACAGCATCGAATCTCGACTACTCGTGCAAGCCCGTGATCTGTACTCAGCGGTTCTCCAGCCCATCGACCTACAAGAGGTGTCGTCAATTTCAGCGGCTTCGACCTGGATGCATTCTCCTACTAAGTTGCTTGCGTTCAATCAGACTCAGTTCTCGCGTATCCTCGCCTTGGACTCTGATTCCACTCTACTACAGCCTCTCGACGAGCTTTTTCATCTCGCCGAGGCTCCGGTCGCAATGCCGCGCGCATACTGGAAGCCTCTCACCTCCGATGGCCGCCAGATCGAACTCACCTCTGCGGTTACACTCCTCACCCCTTCCAGCGAAGCTTTCGCTAGCATTCAAGCTGCGCTACTTACCCGCGGAAAGGAGGACTTCGACATGGAGATCTTGAACAAGCTGTACGGAGACTCTGCTCTCGTCCTGCCACATCGCGGCAACATTCTGCTTACTGGCGAATTCCGCGAATCGAACCACTCCGGATACCTCGCGAACGCAGGTGAGGTCTGGGACGCGAAGAAGATTTTACGAGAGACGAAGTACGTGCATTTCAGTGACTGGCCGCTACCAAAGCCCTGGCAGCCGATGTCGAAGCCAGCTTGGGAACAATACCGGCCGAGTTGCGGAGGTGGTGTTGCGGAAGCTGAGCTCGGGTGTGCAGAAAGAGAGATATGGGAAGGTCTACATCGTGACTTTCGGGAAAGAAGAGGGGTGAGTTCCAGAGTATCGACCGTGTTCAATATCGTTAAAATGCTGACGTTTCTGCTGTCTAAGCGAGTCTGTGGCTCGGAGCTGATGAATTCTGAATGGATCGAGGTGGAAATAGAACGACAAAGAGTATATGCAAAGGCAAATAAAGTGTTGGCGGATGTGGATGCCCAGCGTGAGGATGGGATAATTCAAGCTGGTAGTGCGTCGTTCAAGTAGCAACATGGAACGACACCCGCTCTTCTTCGAGGCGGCGTGTATGTTGTCGCTTTGCCAGCGGCTACAGTATGAGAACTTCTGTAACATTATGAAAGTGTCGATGTTGAGGATGAGGTGAGGTGGGTCGAGCCTTCACGGCTCAAACAGACTTCAAGCTGGCAGGAGATGACGTCTGCGCGACATCTGCATCATGCATTATCTCCGACCATTTTCCTGCCCATTACAACATTTTCCATTCTCGCGGAATCGTGTCTGTTTCATTGTCCGACCTCAGGATAGGCCGGTGTGGATGCAATGCCCAAATCTCGTGGCCTCACAAAGCTGTTGAACACAATCCAGGTCCAAAATGACTACTCCGTCCTCCCTGCCGGACTCGAATGGCGTTCCAACACAGTGTTCATCATAGCCACAGTGGCAGTCGGTCTCTTCACGGATCTCTTCCTCTACGGCATCATCGTTCCGGTGCTTCCTTTCATGCTCCAAGATCGAGTCGGAGTTCCTGAAGACCAAGTCCAAAGCTATGTCTCCGCTTTGCTGGCCGGATATGCAGCGTCATCGGTGATTGCTTCGCCCATTGCTGGATACTTCGCGGACAAAACGGCGACGAGACAGGCGCCGTTCTTATTCGGACTGGCGGCTTTGCTGGCTTCTACTGTGTTGCTGTTCCTTGGGCAGACGGTGGTGATCTTGGCGTTGGCGCGGGTCTTGCAGGGTATCAGTGCGGCGGTCGTCTGGACGGTCGGCTTGGCTATGTGCCTCGAGACAGTTGGTCCGGAGAACCTAGGCAAGACCATCGGGAGCATCTTTGGATTCATCTCGGTGGGCGCTTTTGCGGCGCCACTTCTGGGTGGCGTTCTGTACGAGAAGACGGGCTACATTGGAGTCTTTGGCATTAGCGCGGCGATGCTGGTCATCGACTTTATCATGCGATTGCTTGTGATCGAGAAGAAGATTGCAATGAAGTACCATGCCGAAGACCCGGATTCTGTCGGCGACCTCACTGCCAGACAGCAGGAGCAGGACAACAACGACGGGGAACAGCAGGACTCCAACGGAAACAACAATGGCCAGGATCACGAGCAAACGCCATTGCTCGGCAGCGTGCCACCTCCGGACGAATACTACCATCTGCCGCCAGCGGGTTCGATGTCCGGCCTGTTTAGAAAGATTCCTCTTCTCAATTGCTTGTCAGACCCCATGCTACTCACTGCTCTGCTGATCTCCATGGTCCAAGCACTCCTTCTGGGGTCATTCGACTCCACGATCCCAACTTTTGCGAAGCAGGCCTTTGGATTTGCACCTCTCAAGGCCGGCCTTCTCTTCATCCCGCTTGGCGTTTTCGACTTTGTGTTTGGTCCGGTCATCGGATGGGCCGTAGATCGATATGGCACCAAAGTCGTCGCTGTATTCGCATATGGCTTTCTGGGACCAGTGTTGATCTGCCTCCGACTTGTTCAGCCTGGAGGGAGCGACCAGATTGCCATCTATGTTGTCCTACTCTGTGGTTGTGGACTCGGTCTTGCTGGAATTGGAGCACCCAGTATTGTGGAAGCTGGAGCAATCGTGCAAAAATACTACGAAGCGAATCCAAAGCTTTTCGGTCAGAATGGACCTTATGCACAGCTTTATGGACTGAGCAGCATGGTGTTCAACCTCGGTTTGGGCATCGGACCTGAGCTCGCCGGAGAGTTAAAGGAGAAGATTGGGTATGGCAACATGAATGCTGTGCTGGCAGCCATCTGCTTCTTTACTTGCATTTTGTCTTTTGCGTTCATCGGCGGGAAGCCGGAGGTACTTGTAAGAAACAAGTGGGTTCGAGCAAGAGGCAGATGAGGCATGATAGAAGGTTCGCAAATGCAGACCCTCGGAAAGGCATCGGGCAAGAAAGAGTAAAACAGGACTTTGATAGGGCGCGTTGCAGCACGAAGACGGGTCAGCATGTATACCACCAATGTTACAGGCACTGATGAATGAGAACAGCATTGATCGGGGTAACATCAACAGATCTATCTCTCCTCGTCCCAAAGCGGAGAACCGCAATCTTTCGAGTAGGGGAGTTATAACAGTGCATCAACTCGAGTAAGTCCTTCATACGATCCTCAAGATACCATGACATTTTTGTCCAGTCTGCTGATGGACATCACTGTGGGTACCGGACACACAGGACAGGGAGAAAAAGGTGTATCGGTCGATGACTTGTATTCCTTTCTCGAGCTGACGTACAAAGCTTCCAGGTAGCCACCAGCGCCATCATGTGTGACGGTGCCCTCCTCTTTCTTTTCCCCGAACGAGTGTCGTGTCCTCTTCGTCAAAGGCCAAGGACTGCAAGCAGAAAGCAATGATTCGACTCGGCGCCGGCCATTGAAGGAGGGTGCCATGCTTTCGAAACACCTCCGAACATCCTCAAGCGCAAACGAGCGCTAAGTGCAAGTCGCAGTCTGACCAGGCTGGTCTGTGAGAGGAACGCACCAATGGAGATTGGGGATGTCGTTGTTGTCATGAGTAAGACAGGGCGCATTCTTCGGGAAAAACGAACGTCAGCCAACGGGATAGAAGGAGTTGTCACTCCCGTGATGGTAAAAAGAAATGCGTACGGAGTTGCAGTCCCAGACACCAGTTTCTCCTGGTCCGTTTCCAACACAGTGGCCGTAAGGGAATTGTTGACAGTCGACGTCGCCGGAGCACGTTTGGCATCGCTGGACAGTGTTAGTACGCGAAAGTATACGCGCAAGTCTGAGGGCAGACTTGCCCATACTGCTGTGACCGTAGAGGTCAGCGCGAGGATGATGGAGACCTGGAAGATCTGCATTGTTGTCGTTGACGTTCTTGTTGTTTCGAAGTTCCGGTGTGACCTCGGAAGTTGGCGTAGAAGTTGGCGTGGAAGTCAATCTTGAAGTCGGATTCAATGTTGGAGTTGAAAATGGCGGGGAGGGACAAGCTGCTTATGTGCTCTAAACAGTTCGTCTCGGGATGACCGGAAGAGGGCGGTCTCGTACCGCGGGGGGGCCATGAGTGTCGACCTGGGTTCCCGGACCTCCCGGTAAAGACAGGTTGGAAACTCAATCGATGTCTCTTTTTGGCGGGCATCGACAGACGATCGAGCTTGATGATCACGTTGGCTCGGGAAGGGCTAAACGGACGAGCATTCACTCATGTTTTGGAGACAGGACCTGGGTTTCGCCCGGCTTTTGATACGTGAGGTCCATCACATCGGCGCCGACATTTGAGTCGGATCGAGGCCTGAGGAAACTCCGTGGTCCACGCCACGACAGCGGCTGATCTGCCTTCAAAGCTGTCAGTTTTCCTCGTCTTATCCTGCGAAAGATGCGGCCTCTATCGGGCTTCGGCCAAGCGGCCAAGGATCCTGGTACCATTTTCTTCTTCGATTCATGAGGGACACAAAACGAACTTCGTCGAAGAAAAGCGCTGGCAAGAGATCGAAATATACGCACCTCGATCGAAGCGTACATCTAACATGACTGCGATAAGTCTCGCCTCAGCGCTGCTGGCTTTCACGGGAGCGGCTTCCGCAAGCCACGCCTTCTATGTCGGCAAGAATCTCACAGCAGATGGGTCCGTTCTTGTCGGAGGCACCGGTGAGGAAGTGAGCAGCCATTGGCTCGAAATCTTCCCAGCGAAAGACCATGCTTTGAACGAGACCATCACGGTTGGTGTTACCGAGGACGCTGTACTTCCAGGAGAATTGATCCAGATACCGCAAGTGGCCCATACCTTCCGGTACATGTCAATGGAATACTCGGACTTTGAGGGTTTCCCGGCACCATTAACTAATGGCGGACTGAACGAGAAAGGTATCACTGTCCGAGATGTCTGGTCCGACTCGAGGACGGAACTTTACGATATGACACCGAATCCACAACGAGGACTGCAGTACAGTGATCTTGCCCGCAGAGTCTTAGAACGAGCCAGCACAGCCCGGGAGGGCATCGAGATCATGGGCGATCTGATCGCGGAGTACGGCTACGCCGATTATGGAGGCAATTCGCATCTTGTGGCGGACCACAACGAAGGCTGGGTGATGTTGCAATTTTCCGGAGGCAAAGGACTCTGGGCCGCGGAACGATTGGGCGAGAACACTGTGCGAGTCCTCTACCCGGGATATATCGAGGACTTTCCGACTGACTACATGACCAACAACACCGACTACATGGGTTCTCCGAATCTGGTCTCATTCGCTGTGGAGCAGGGATGGTGGGACCCGAAAGGCTCCGAGCCATTCAACATCTTCAAAGTCTACGGAGTCCAAGGCAACTACACTGCCCGCGACGGAGGCTTCAAATACATGTCGCAAGCAGCGCTAGAAGAAGCGACTCTCGCCATGGTACCTCTGACGGAAGAGAAACTCATGGAACGTGTGCGAGACTACCGCATCTCCGACGACGAAGCTGGATATGGCCAGATTGTGAGCCTTCGAGCTGGGACTGATTGCGATCTTCTGCGCATGTGGAACGCTCCAATTGGCTCCGTTACTGCTCCTTTCATTCCGACTTGGCTTGGGGTGACTTCGGTGCCGCCGGAGTACGGTCAACATCGATATCTTACAACAGGTGCTTCGTCCTCTTTCTTGAATCCTGATTTCGAATTACAGGAGGCGAGTCTGTTCGCTGGGCGTGTGTTCAAGCGCGTACTATATTACACTTGCTCGGACCCGGAGAACTATCTAACAAGAGTGCAAAATATACTGAGAGGAGTGGAAAACGCTTCGCGGAGTGACATTGAGGTTTACGAAAAAGCCGCCGCTGCTCTCATCACCACCGGTGACCGAGAAGCCGCTAAGCAAATATTGACGTCCTTCTACCACGCTCGTGCAGCGGACGCTCTTTCCGCCGGCCAAACACTAGCTGAGATGCTTGATCTTGAGATCAAGATGACGGGACACTGGCGCTCGCCGATCGGCACTCAGATCAATGATGCAGGAGAGGGAGCGGAGACCGTGAACTGTCTTGTTGGATTGGATCCTGATCAGCCTGCTTGGAAGCAGCCGCCTCATCCCATGAGGAAACGGGCTGCGAAGAAGAGTCGTGGTGCTGGCTGAAGCAGGTTCGGTGTCTGACGGTCGGGCTCATTCTCCAGCATGTCGAGGGGTGCGGCGGCCGATCGGTCTTGAGCTCAATGTACATCGCGGAGTTTCTCGTCCGGAATCATATTGGAACGCACGCGGTTGTCCGGATGGCGCATGATCAGAACAAATCGCATCCTACTCCCATTTCTTGGTCACGACCTCCGCGCCCTTATACACCTGCTTCGAAGCCTTGAACTTCTCAAAGTCCTCCTTCCTGAACTTTCTGAAATCGTGCAATTCCGGTCCATCCAAGACCGGCGGAGGGGTCTTCCTCTTCGACTCTTGCTTCACTTGCTCCACTGTGACATCGTCGTTGTACGCGGCTTCTTGAATCTTCTCGTTGACTTCCCGGCTGAGGCGCCTGTAGAAGGAGCAGTACTTTGCGTTCTCGGCGGGATCGATGGTTTTGGCAGTGGTTGTTTTGGCAGTGGTTGTCGAGCGGCGCAGATTGTCGGTGGATTGGCGTCGCTCGTCGTCTGGCACTTCCATGGTTGAGTTTGAGCGGCTTCGGTTCTTGCAGACGTTGATTGAAGTCATGATGTTGTACGACCACAGCTGAGTTGGATTGGTCGAGTGTAGTGTTGGGAAATGGGCGATCGAGTTCACGTAGTATATGCGAGAGTGACCAGCTGTTCTGCGTCATCAAATGACATCGTCAGTCCATCCAGCCATCCATCCTTGTCGCGAGTGCGGTGAGCTGTGGTGTTGACCACCTGCTGTCTTGTTCCTCGCGGATGCTCACGATTTCCACTGTTTTCCTGATTTGTCCGCTTTTGCACAAGTTGGTTGGACAGCACCGGATCAGGATGTTCCAGGCTCATCTTGTTTCGTGTATACAAGAGTGGCCCAGACTCTTTCCACGACTATATCCCTGCTCCGATTCGATGACATCGGCGAGACTGGGTTCAAGATAAAGTACCAATTCGTCCTTTGACAGCACTCCCGGGAGGACAAGGCCAGATCGTTGACAACAGTCGACTTAGGTAAAGCTCACAGTGGCTGAACGCATCGGAGTGGTCACCGTACTGCCAGACATCAGGTGGTTCAACGCTCGGGATGCTTGAGCGCAGGATATTGAATGGAGGGGTGATTGGTGCGTTGGCGACAGTGCGAGGCCGAGGTTCAAATTCAGAAATAAGGCGGTTTGAGAGAGCAGGGGAGCCTTGAGCGAGTCTTCCGGGAGGACCCAGATCCGTGTGGGTTTCAAGACAAGTGTCGATCTGTTAGCGTTAATTCATGAAACAGGGTAAGACTAGGGATATTAACTCTAACAACCTGATTACGTAGTTAGTATCCTATATGATATTATAGGATATTAGCGATAAGACCCCAACCCCTTTTAGGTATTTAGAATCACGGCGTCTATATAGTCTTTAGGTCGATAACCTTAAGAAACATATAGGTTTTCTTAATCTTAAAGTTTACCCCTACATTGCACTACTTAATTAACAGTTATAAGCCCGGTTTCGACTTAAACAACAAGATTAAAGACAAATTCGCATTAACAAGCAACAATAGAAGGTCTTAAGCTAGACTCGTTAGGTTTTCTAACCGTAATAGGACTAAAGCGTCGAGAAATCGTCTACACCGATTAAACTAAGTACGACGAATAGTACCTAAACACTAAGTCGGCGGCAATTAATAACTATATATAGTAATATATACGAGAGACAACCCTAATAGTTATAAACGGTATAGCCGTAGACCGAACTCTAGAACTAAAGGTCCTAAATATACCGAATAAGACGGATTTAGGCCTTATAGACACTTAACTTCTAGAAGGCGAGAACTTTATAAAGTAGCAACAAAATAAAGCTATTTTCGACTCTAAAATAAAGAACTATACTAGAGAATCCGTTATCTACGAGATGTTTAGGAAGAAGAAAGAAGATTTTAAAAAATACTTTAGCCGGACTATTCCGTTAACGTACCTAGACGACCTTAACGATTAGTCTAGGACACTAGTAAGCTAGATAGACTTCGTAACTAAGATATTCGCGCCGGACGACGCAACGAGGCGTAGAATACTTTCTAAATAATATAACGACCTGTTGTCTAGACCTAAGTTATCTAACATCCTTATACACCTATAGAAGTAGATTAAGCTTAAAAAGAAGATAGTTAGAGGATACTATCCGGCCGCTAGTATCCTAAAAGACGACTTCGTACAGATAGTAGAAGATAAGATTAATATTACTATAAGAAGACTATTAGCAAGCAAGAATAATCTTAGTTAATACGTTTACGACGTAACTACGTTTATTAATAGAGACCCTAGCAACTTAGCTAAGTAGTTCCGTACAAACGCTACGTTTAGGTCTAAAGAGGCTTAAATTACCGGAATAGGTTAGGTAATATTTAACGTAACGACTAATTTAGGTAATTAAAATAGAGGGAACAGGCCTAATAATAAGGACAGGACCTATTAACCGTATATAGGTAAAGACGCCGACAAAGCGTATCTAAAACTAGGAGATTGTCCTATCGTTAACTATCGTCTTCGACCTAATAAAGCCGATATAACAAAAGAGGATAAGAAATTCCTCGACAACTACCGGAATATCCTTAAGAAGGACAAGGCTAAGTGCCTCTAGTAGATAAAATTTAGAGACCCTATTACTATAGGACTAAAGGATTACTATAAGGTTACTAAGGTACTAAAGGAATAGACTAGGTCCGGAACACCTAGTTTAAGTAGGATAATCGTCTCTAACGAACCGAAGACGTAGTATAGCAGTTACGCTATTAGAGCGGTAACTTAGTTTAGAGTAATATCGACCGAAGCTTACGACGAGAAGAATCGATAGCTTCTAGATAGTAGCTTAAACGTTTATATCGTAAACAATCTAACTATAGCGGGATTCGAGGTCGTTAATATACTATATAACGTATCGATTTACACCGGGAACTAATAGATAAAGGCTACTATAAGAGGTACGGCAAAAGTGTAGTTCCTATTACCCTTAGGTAAGCCGATTACGCTATTACTAAGGGACGTCCTATATATACCCGGATTTTACGTTAACATCGTATCGACTAGGCTATATAGAGACTTCGGCCTCTTCTTAGACGAGAGGACCGACAACTAGATAGATAAGTCCGGAGCAGTTGTTACTAAGATTAAGCGATATAGCGGCCTACTATACCTAAACCTAGCGACTACGCCGAAAGTAAGGATTAAAATTATTAACTAGCTACTTAACGAGGACAGTTAACCCCTAAGCGTCGAGATAGCGTTAAAAAGGGATTAACTAGCCGACAAATAGCTCGTCGCCTTCGCGACGGATAGTAGGGCTACGAGACGACCTAGAGTCCTCTCTTAGGCCTAATAGTACCGAGTTATAGGCTACATCGGAGGTAATCGTATATTAGAACTCTATCGAGCCGCTAAAGGCGTAGAGTATCTAAAAGATAGAGATGCGGCCCCTAAAATGTACGAATGCTACTTATATACCTAGAGTAAGTCGAAAAGAGTCGTTTCTTAAAGAAAACCGGTTAAGATTAGGATGCTAGCACCTTTTTCCGACGTTGCGTCTAATATCGTAGAATTTAATATAGTAAAGAACGGAGATAAATATATGTTTTACGCCGTAGATTTAACGACATACCTATACTTCGTTTAGACGATGCCGAATGCTAATTAAGCGAGCCTAGTACGATACTTCGAGGAACTTTAGACCTTTATAAAGAGTATAGGTCGTAAAATATTCGCCCTTAGATCGGACGTAGACCCTAAGTACGGATTAACGTTTTAATCCGTACTCCGTAAGGGATTAGTAATGTAGAAGCCCTTAGCACCGTATACGTAAGTATAGGACCTAGTAGAACGAGCCGGCGGCGTTATTGTCGAGATAGCAAGGACACTAATTATCGAATCGAGGCTCCTAAAGGATCTCTAGAATAAAGCCTACGTAATAGTAGCCTATATTATAAATAGGGCCCTAACGTAAGCATTAGGTTATAAATCTATATAAGAGATAGCGACAAACTAGAAGCTAGATATCGCCTACATCTATAAGTTCGGGTCGAGAGCGTATATATATAAAACTAATCTAAAAGACGTCCCTAAAAGGGAGAAGATAATAGAGCGAGTAAGAATCGGATACCTAGTCGGCTTCGAGGGATATAACATCTTTCGGATCTAGATCCTAAGCCTAGACAGAGTAATTAGGACTAGAGATATAGTATTTAATAAGAAGATAAAGTACGAAGGACTCTACGACTTCGATCTAAACATAGTAGTGCTACTTAATCTTACGATTAATGTCGAACTAGACTACGCTATAGAAGTATATTAATTTTATAACCTATAAGAGGCTATATACATAAGCTACATCGCTAGATAAGGTAATAAGGTCGAAATTCCGGAATCCTTCCGAAGAGGTACTCTAATTTAGGACGATAGTAATATTAAATATATAATCCCCTATAACCGACCTAAAGAGATACGAGAGGACATTATAAAAACGTTTGTCGGTGTCTAAGGCATTAAGTATACGGACAATTAACTCTTCCCTTTTAATTAAGCTTAGAAGCGCGGACCGGAACAAATAGATCCGGACGATAAGCTAGATAAACCGACGTTATCGGCTTAACGGTAGAGAATAATCGATTACTAGTTACCTCTAAGCTTCAACGCCGAGGTTATAGACTTTAACTTTAGCGAAATAACCTTATTTAATACTACGGGAATGTTCGCGACGTATACGACGATATTAAGAGTCTTCGCTATTACTACGATAAAGGCGGTTATAGAAGAAGGAGCATCCGTAAAAGACGTACCGGTCCTAATCGGAGATTTACCGCTAGAACTAAAACGCTAGAAAGATCTTATTATATATAAGTACTTAGAGGAGTTTAAGAAAGTAGTAAGAGCTAAATTCTAAAAGGCCTTAGATACTAGAACGTTCTATTAGATCCCTAAAAGTTAAGCGGAAAACAACCCTACCGTCCTATTAACATAGGTATTTAAATATAAGTAAGACTTAAAAGGGCACTTAGAGAAGTTTAAGGCTCGAATCTATATAAGAGGAGATTTGTAGTTAACCGAGCTTAATACGTACGCAGCCACCCTCGCAGCGAGGCTATTTAGGTTATTAATAGTAATTATAGTATACTTTAACCTAGAAATAATCTAGATAGACGCTATAAACGCCTTTCTAAACTCTAAGTTGCTAACGCTAATCTACCTTTAACCCCTAGACGGTTTTCGAGACCCGAACATACTATTAAAATACGTTCGCGCCCTTTACGGCTTTAAGGAGTCCCTAGCGCTATAATAGGGAGATCTAAGTAAAGG
Organism: Zymoseptoria tritici IPO323; assembly: GCF_000219625.1. NCBI lineage: Eukaryota > Fungi > Ascomycota > Dothideomycetes > Mycosphaerellales > Mycosphaerellaceae > Zymoseptoria > Zymoseptoria tritici. The sequence goes on along the minus strand of NC_018210.1, from coordinate 619,324 downwards.
AGTCGAAGAGCTTAGACTACGGCAAGTCGTTAATTGTCTATATACCGATAGAAAAGTTATAATCTTCTTCTTCGTCGATAATATTATATTAGCATTTTATTATAAATATAAAGTTTACGCCGAAGATATATAGAAAAGGCTAATAGCTAAATACGAGATAAGGGTTATAGGCCTAATCGACTACTTCTATAGAATTAAAATTATCCGGAACAGAGAGACTAGGGACATATAGCTTAACTAAGACACCTACATTAAGAAGGTCGCCGGAAGATATAATGTCTTATTAACTAAAAAAAGGGCGGATATACCTCTACCGATAAACTTTAATTAGGAACCGGCAAAAGAAAAGGCGAAACCCTATATAATTAAGGAGATGTAGTTAAAAGTTAGTTCTCTTAACTTCGCAGTATCCTATACGAGACCGGATATCGCTTTTATAGTTTCTTTGCTAGTACGTTATCTAGTAAATCCGGCCGAACACTATCTTAAAGTAGCAGATTATTATATTAGATATCTACTATAAAGCTCTTAATTAAGCGTTTAGTATAGCAAAGACGATAGTAGGCTTACCTACCTATCGTAACTGCTAGAGTTCTTCGGAGCCTTAGATACTTCGTTCGTAGACGATCTAGAGACGCGAAGAAGCTTAAAGGGTATAGTTTTCTTCTTATTTAGAGGAATTGTCGACTAGAAGTCTATAAAGCAGACTATAGTTACTAAATTATCTACGGAGTTAGAGCTATATATACTTAGCTATACTAGAACGGAGATAATCTAGTAGGAACGAGTATTTAAAAGCATAGACCTAAGCCTTAACAGCAAGGGCAGGTTGTTATATAACAATAAGCAAACTATTCGAGTCGTTACTATATAAGGCTAAAAGCTAGATACTAAGATAAGGCATATAGATATATAGTAGTGCTAGCTACGTAAGAGGTACTAAGCCGGAGACCTTAAGGTCGAATAGGTCGAAACTACCTTAATACCCGCGGACGGGATAACAAAACTGCTATTAGCACAACGGCATCGCGCCTTTCTAGACTAGCTCCGAATAATAATACTACCGGATCTAGGGGGTAAGGACTACGCTAATAGTAAAACTTTACTACCGGATCCCGGGGGTAAGGGCTAGGCAAATGCCTAGCCTAACTTTACTATTAGAAAGAAGTCTATATAACGATTAGGAGCTATTATATAGCCTTATATACACATTATATACGGACTTAAATTATTACGTTTACTACCTTAACAAGTAGTCTAGGACGTATACATCTAGGGATCTATCGACCGGATTACCCTTTTAAAGCTAAATTTACTTTACTTTTTGCGCTAAACTAAAATTAGCAGCCGCTAAAGGCCTAAACAGCTATTATATGCCGAACTACGCGTACTTCTAAACCCGTAACGCATTCCTTAGCACTAGTCTATGCTTATTCTTAGAGCTTATATCTTTTCCGTTTGCACTTCTACTTTCTCTTCTTTTCTTTAACTACCTTATTTTGCATTAGTAGAGGTGTTAACATTGTATAGTAGCACTATCGCGATAGTAAACACTAGAAACAGGCACAACCTTAACCCCGAGAACGAGGCACTACTTCTAGACTTTAACGCACTCGAAAACATCCCTAAATTAACTAAGAAGTCGAGAAAACACTCGAAAACTACCTCTACGATAGGCGACAACTAGTCTAGCATCGACGCTAACGACCCGAACGCGCGCGTCGACACTCCTATTAATCTATTCTCTCTAGAATAGCTACGCTAAGTTACCGCTAAGGCCGTAACCGCTCGTACGTAAGATAAAGTTTAGGATAACTAGTAGGGTACGTAGCCTTATCTAAGGGAAGAAGACGTAATCGACGTCGTAGCTAAAGCTATAGTTAACCGCGAGTTGTTAGCGGCCGAAGATTAACTAAGCGATAAGGACGATATGTTCCGACACCGCTACCTTAATTAGCGCGTAGCAAGTAATGCGTAGATACCGGATTAAAGCGCATAAGTCCTAAACGACAGGAATACATAGGAGGATACTATAGTAGCTAGAGCTAAAGTCCTAAATAAGGACAACGCTCCTCCTTAAGAAATAGTTATCCTCGACAAAAAGGAGTTTAAGAATTACGCTATAATACTTTATTAAGCTAATCTAGTTACTAGACAATCGGATAAGGCCTTTTAGGCCTAGTAAGCTAGGGACCTTAAAGCTATTTAGTTATACGAAATAAAGCTAAGAACGAATAGTTACCTAACCGAAGAGGACCTAATAGTATACTAGGACGCAAAGGTAAGAGAATTAGCTATCCGGAAAGTAGAGGAGAAGGTAGAGAAACAACGTAAAGCTACTAAAGAGGCCGAGTCTAAAGCCGCTAATATTAAGAAGGAGTTGTAGGATAGATCCGAAGTCGACCCTATTCCTACGAAGAAGACTAGAAAGGGTAACTTTAACTATAGCCCCTTACGTAGAACCTTTATAATAGAGACTTTACGTCGTTAGATCTAACCTTAGCAGACCCTAACGAAGAAATTAACTCGCACTCCTAAGACCCTACGTATAACTAGTAGGTAGCAGAGTACTAAGAGGCCTACAACTCTTCTAGACAAATAACCTAAAATTACCGATAAGATCGTTAAGACTTACTAAAATGCATTCGACAACTTCTCTAGAGAATTTAGGCAGTTTACTAACTTTAGCGTAACGAAGGAGTAGGCGTTCTAATAGAATAAAGGAGAAGACGGAGTACTCTAACGCGACGCTACGGAAAATAAGTTAAAGCCTAAAAGGTAGTTAAAGTCTATCCTACTTACCCTCCTTAACTCGATTAACCGCATAAAGGAGTTTAAGGCGCTATATTTAGTAAAACTTTACCTATTAGCTCCCTTTATTATTAACGTTCCGTATATCGACATTCTTACTTAGCTTAAATGTATCTTTAACGATATTAAGAGCGGAGTTACTATCTACTACCCTAGACTTCTTTAGATTCTTAAGGACCTAGAGGCCCTCTATACCTTTAAGGGCGAAGGAAAGGATCGAATTATTAAAAGCATCGACCCTATCGCTACGTCTACGATATTAAAAAACTATACTCGCGCCTATGCTACGCCGACCTAGGACGACTAAACCCTAAATAAGCCTAAAGCCGATTCTAGAAACAACCGGATCCTAGACATTAAGACTATGCGCTAGATAGTAAAAGAACATAATTATAAGTCTAAGGCCTCTAAGGAACGTAAAAAGAAGAGACAGGTCGCTTAGGCTGCCCTAGACGCCCTTAACGAAGAGTCTAAAGGAGATAACGATCTAGAAAACTACCTTACTCTATACTACTCCGGACTACTAGCTCGCCTACGACGCAATTAGCCTATTAACGACTCTTCCGACGAAGAGGAGAAGGAGCTTATACCTATACCTAAGCCGACTAAGAGGAAGGTACTAGCAAAGAAGCAACCTACTAAGGCCGTTACCGTTAAGGTCGAGAAGCCCGCGAAACGTAAACGCTAAGATAAGGACGAAGACGAAAACGTAATAGGCGTTAATACTAAGTCTAAGTAATCGAAGACTAGAAAGATAAACCGTAACGCTAGGAAGGTCGCTCCCTTACCTCTACCTAAAGGACCTCGATCGAGTAACGTTACTATTCCCGACCGGATAATAAGAGACGCCTACGCCGAGGAGGACGCTATAACCGCGATAGTAGGGAACTAACATAGAAAAGGCTAAGGAGCCGCCGTCTTTAACGCTATAGCTAGCGGATCCGGCGAGTTCGAGCTAGAATCTCTTAAACTTTAACGCTGTCGTTAAGCCGCCGCCCTAGCGCTTATTAATATTCTACTACCCGAAGAGGATGTTAAGGTATTATTAAAGAAGGACCCCGAAATCGAAGGTTCGGACGACGACTCTAACAGCGAGGAGAGCGAGGGTTAAGATCGTTTAGTATAATATAAACGGATCTCGGGGGTATGTCGATCTGTTAGCGTTAATTTATAAAACAGGGTAAGACTAGGGATATTAACTCTAACAACCTAATTACGTAGTTAGTGTCCTATATAATATTATAGGATATTAGCGATAAGACCCTAACCCCTTTTGGGTATTTAGAATTACGGCGTCTATATAGTCTTTAGGTCGATAACCTTAAGAAACACATGGTTTTTCTTAATCTTGAAGTTCACCCCTGCATTGCACTACTTAATTAACAACAAGCATTGCTTCTCGCCAGGGGTAGAGCCCTATCTTTTTGCATATCCTTGAACCCGTGATCGATCTATCATCATTTGCCGGTTCTCGAGGTACCGGGAACCAGAAAATTTGCCGAATGAGCAGCCGTCTTCTTGAGAGCCAGCGGATGTCCAATTGGTAGTCCGCGAAATGGCTGGAACAATATCGCACAGAGTGATTGCGTACCATTGAGCAGGTTTCCGACTCAGGCGCCGGGAAGGCCTGACTGTCACGAATCCTGCCCACGAGGCTTGGTCCATGAGCTTGACGGATCAAGCACTTAACCTAGTCACACCTCGGCTGAATGATGCTGGTACAATCCATGATGGTGATCCGGTCGGTCCATTGAGACGGGCAAGATCCTGGTCGTCGGTGATTGAGTTCGTGGCGAAGCTGCCAACAATCGGCGTGGTTCTCATATCCGTCAATGCCCGCTGGTACGTGGCTGATGTAAGAGTGATGGGTGGAATGCGGTGGCATGGCGTCGAGCAGGACACGAAGACGTATGCCAGTGACCATGATCAACACGTCAATTCGTATGAATATTAGCAATAAACTCCAATGAAACAAATTTTTCCGTCCCTCACAGATGCACCGCAACATGCTCATCAATGTACTTGTCCACACCCCACAGCAAGAAACAAGATCCAATCGCCAAAATTCCCCACGGCAGCGAGATCAGGTATATCATGCCCAACGAATTGCCGTACAATGTCTTGCCCGCCTCGATGAGAGCCTGGATTTTCGCCGGATCATGCGTGATTTCTGGGAACAGTCCGCGGTCGATGTAGTACTTCAAAGGTCCTGCAGTCATCTGGTTGACGACCGCGGTAATGCGTGGGACGCTCGTGAAACCCGCCTGCACGGCAGGGATGGCGATAATTTTCGGTGCGTGCTTGATCACGTCCGTCTTGAAGATGTTGTAGAACATGCTCTTTCCGATGACCTGGCCGATCATGCGGATGACGACGGACAGCGCGACGCTTGTTCCGATGAGGTCATCTGGAGAGATGACGGAGAAGACAACTTGCGATGGGAGTAGCACGCCTCCGACACCGATCAAGCCGACTACCATCGGCGCCCAGACGGAATTGATGTTGTGTGGGTCGAAAGCCGCCATGGACGCGATTCCGACGGTCTGCAGGATGCAGAAGAACATGAGGACCCAGTGGATGTGTTTCTTGAAGACTGTGATTAGGATGGCGGAGATGCCAGCTCCGCCGATGATGCAGAAGCCGAGGGGGAGGAGCCAGCGGCCGGCGTCGGAGAAGGTGGCGCCGTAAACGGTGTATACTTGGATGGTCCAGAAGACCGTGATAGGGACGTAGTTGACACCGCTCGTGAGGCATAGGACGGCCACGGCGGCGAAGTGACGCTTGCTTTGGACCAGGCGCATGGGGAACATTGGGTATTTCGTGCCGTAGATTTCGTACAGGACGAACAATCCCATGAGCACCGGGCCGACGATGAGGCAGGAGACGACTCGAGTAGAGGCCCAGCGGTACTCGCCGCCCCAGTTGATGCCCAGGAGGAAGACCACGATTCCGGAAACGGACAAGAAGCAGCCGCCGTAGTCGATGCGTTTGAGGATGTCCATCTTGGAAAGGCCGGCGGAGTTCGGCCGAGGAGGCGGGGAATAAAATATGAACAAGAAGATGAAAGCCAGAACTGCTATCAGACCGAGCATGAGGAAGATGTATCGCCAGTTGTGCATGGCACTGGACGCGGAAATGTCAGTGAAGCCTCAGACGAATATGTCATGCCGCGTTTTGCCAATGCTCTACTCACATCAATTGGCCATACATGCTGCCTGGTGCGAAAGGAATGATGCCCAGAGAAATGTATCCGATCGTCGCACCTCGCTTGTGCATCGGAACCAGCTCCGACGCAGCTGAAATGACCGACATGATGAGGGTACCGATCGCTGCACCGCAGAAGATAGCGCCAGTGAGGAAGACTGCAAAAGTTGGCGCCGCAGCCATCATCGAGAATGCAACCAGAGTAAGGACGAGAGAGCCGAGGATGATCACCCTGCGGCCCAGAAGATCGGACAGGTTGCCAACGAAAGGAGCAACGGCGCCTGTCGCAATGTAAGGACTGCTCAATGATTAGCAGAGTCTCGGGAAAATGCTCGACCTCGAGACATTGCGCCAGGGCTGGCAAAACACGCCAATGGCATGCCTGGAGAGTCTTCCCCGAGATACTCACCCCACAAGAATCCAGATGACATGCTCCAAGGCGTGCAGATCCGCGGCGATGATGGTAAAACAGGTAGCCAAAAACAGTGGCGTGACTTCCGCGACGACGAAAGCCAGACACATTCCGACCATGCAGAAGAAGAGCTGCCATGTCAACTGCGTCGCGGTCGTTAGCATGAACCAGTCCTGCATCGCAATGTCAGTAGTTGCCCACCTTGTCCTCTCCTCTCGCCGCCCTGTCGGTGACATCCTCATTCGAGCTGAGCGTCTGCGACTTCTCCAGCATCGCAATGCCAGGCTCCTGGTCAAAAGATGATTGCTTCATCTTGGCCATCGATACTGCGAATCAATCGATGTGAAAGAGAAAAGGAATGAACGACACTGTCCAGAGCGTCGAGGCGCAGTTGGTCGAGGGTGGGTAGGCCGGAAGAAAAGACAGAGCAGCCCCATGCCCTCCTTAATAACCCAGCCCGCACGAGCCCGTTGAGAGGTGTAACATGGGCACACCACGTTCACGCGTTCCCTGCGGCCAACGCCTCGGTAGGCTTGTGAGTCGGATTCCGGGGTAATCCTTGAAGGTCTCGGCATTGGTGCGGCCAAGCCAATCATGCTTCATGGGTCTTGCGCCAGCCGTTAACCTTAACGGAGCTGTTAAAATTGGTGTACCGGGATGGGATCCCTGAGGCCGGCGGTGCTGTCAGCGGCGAGCCGCCATGGACCCAGTTCGGCCGCGTATCCTCTCTATTTCTGGAGTAAGCGCAGAGTTCATCGTCGTCATTTGTGAAGAAGAGCGCCAATTTACGACAAGTCGAAAGCGCGACGTGCAGAGACTGTGCGCCGAAAGGGGGTGCGGATGAACGAAGCTTTGCGCTAAGTTTCGAATTGGTTAGAACTATGATTCCCCGCGTTCCACGTGCAGTAGTGCGGCGAAGGAACTCGCGGCGAACTTCACTTCCATCTCGGTGGCGGCACGACGTCGTCCAAACGAGCAGTACGAGCCGTGTGCGGCGTCGATCAAGGCACGTCGCTGGCTGAACCTCGCTGTCCAAGCCTTTGCCTGCATTCGTCCCCGCTTCGACAACCAGAAAGGACACCGAGGCAACAGCTATGTCTGCCTATGGCTGCAACTCGCACTGGAGCATGAGACGTTCACATGACTTCAAGCATGGCAACGTATGGTCGCAGGTGTGCCGATCCATGGAGTCATGACCGTCTCGACAGTGCTGTGTCAGACATGCAATTGTGCGAGATTGTTCCATGCCTCAGCACGCATGTCCAGGAACCGAGACAAGCTCCTTCTAGGAAGCTGCCGCGAAACAGCTCAGTATAGACGTGGAACGGACCTCGTGCCGCAGCCAAAGAGCGGTGTCCATGGCCGAACCTGCGAGCGTTTCAGAGGTCGCCGGTTTCACTCGCAGAAGGTTTCCTGGCGGTTCAAACTGCTGACTTTTAGACTTTCAGCTCGGCACTTGGCAAAGAAGATCACTTGCACGTGAAAGAAGGTTCGCTTCAAAAGACCGACATTTGGCTATTGCAAGGTCTTTGCGCGACGCATCCTCTTTATCAGGTTGAGGTTTGTTCGTCGTGGGATTGGCGCTGAATGACATCGACTGATTTCTCACATCGCTCTTTTCCAGCAACACTCTCGCCCGATCCGTTGAACTTTTGCTCTCTACCATCAACTTTCTCTCCTTTCGTTGACTTTATCTTTCCAGCGGTCACTTTGCTCTCCTTTCGTCGATTTTGTCTCTCTGCCGTCAACTTTGCATCTCTCCCGCCAGCCTTCATTGTGTCCTTTTCCTGCCTCCGCCTGCCGTATCGCTTTCAAGCAAGCAGTGTTTCCATCTTCCAGTCAATCAAGCAATCCAATATCCCAACCTTGAATGCGCAGCGGCCAAGTTCTCCTTGACTTCCCCATTTTCATGTTCCCAAACCACCCACCTTCACCCATCACACCTCACCTCCCCCTCCCGGGCCTCCCGGTCGCCATAAAACCCCTCAAAATCAAATACCTCCTCCATCCTCCACTCCAACCGTCCTCGATCCACACCCTCATGCGGATCCACTCCAAATCCCCACTCCCTCTCCGGCGGCGGCTCTTCTCTCGCCTCCTTCTTCCCTTTCCGCAGCCGGTCATACATATCCTCCTTGGCATAAACTCCCGGGAATGTGTCCTCCAAAAAGGTCCGCTGGACCTCGACAGCGGGTCGCAGAGCTAGTGTGGAGGAGATATTCCCGCCCCAGGAGACGATGGCGTGGATGCGGTTGGAGGATTGGCTGAGGATGGGACAGCGGGCGAGGAGGTGTTGGCGGAGGAGTTTGAGTTGTTGGTCGTAATCGAAGTGTTTGGAGGTTTTCTTCTTCTTGCGCGGTGGGTGGTTTGGTGGTGGGAGGGGTTTTGGGGTGGGTTTCGGGTCGGTGATTGGGTTGGAGGTTGGTGCGGGTTGTTGAGAGTCCTCGTCGGGTTGGAGGCTGTCGTATCTCGAGTCGGGGGAGCGCGGAGGTGGACATGGTGAGGAGGTGGATTGGAAGGATGTGCTGTGGTATCTTGTGAGTGCTTGTCGTCTGGTGAAGTGGATAGGGGCATGCGCCAGTTTGCTTACTCGGCTGGAGGTATGTTGGCAATCTCTTTGAACCTCACTGCGCTTTGTCTGGAAGGAGAGTCCATAAGCATTGGATCTTCCGTGGTACAGTTCATGTTTGCCATTTGTTGTTGCATGTCAAGTCGTGGAAAGAGAGGTTGTGTTGATGAATTATGTTTTGCATGGCAACCATTTTTTCGTGACGATCTGTGCATTTATGTTACTGAGGCAAACCAAAGCTGGGATAATGCGCACGCGCTGAGACAGTGAAGTTGCTAAATGCTTTCGAATCAGCACGTTTCCGGAGTAGCACATACTGAGATACCTTTGGGTCGAGGTTGAAAGCCGCTGAAATTGAATTGCGAGATGCCGGTCTCCTGCTAAGCTTCTGCACCAGTGAACTGATGCCGTAAGTCTCTCAATCGCTTGGATCTATGACGTCGCAAAGCCCTCAGCAAATCAAGCATACACATCATCCACATGTCGATGTGTCTGCCCTTATGTATAGCAGATCGCCCGTCATGCGCGCCCCGGCATGCTTCTTAACGCTGGTCTCCCGTACGAATTCACCTCAGTGAGCACTACGTAGAGTCCTATCGACTGCATTCGCCATTGCAACGGCAGCCGTAGTTCCACGTCGAGTAGTCGGGCTCCAACAAGACCCACCCACTCCATTCCAAACTGACGGACTCGTTGGTGTGCAGCGCGTTGAGCCACTGCTCAGCGTTACCATACATCTTATCGATCTCGGTACCGGACTTACTGGCAGCGCGACTCCAAGATGTGAGGTCCTGGCGTATGATCATGGGAGCGATTGGCCTTTCCACACGGCTGTTGACCGCATCCGGAATCTGGTGAGCGTCGTAGCGAAGATTTCTTACGTGACGGCTGTGTTGGGCTTCGAGCGCGCACACCCACTTGTGACAGTCCCTCAGGTCCGTGAAGGAGAAAATGTTGTTGGCGAAGTATTCCTTAGCAGACTCATCCCGGAGCTCTTGAGTGATTTGCAGGTAGCTCGGTGGCTTGTACTTCTCGTCGACCACGATGACACAGCCTTCAGGAATGTCGAAAGCCATGGCGTAGTCGTGAATCTTGTCGAAAAGCTCTTGAGGTAGGTCGTGAAGCAGAGTCTTGAACTTCAGCGCAGCCGCTGCGCGGCGCTTTGCCAGCTGTTTCGCCGCATGTTCCTTCCATTTGCGCGCTTCTGCAGACTCGTGCTTGGTCACCGCGATGCTCTTCTTGGTGTCGGCATCTTGTGTGATGACAGTCTTCGCCGGCTTGAATACAATCTCGAGATTGCAGAAGGGATCTGGGCCTGTGTTGTCCGCCATTTTGGTAGGGTGTGATGTTGAGAAGGTGGACAGGAAGTGTTCGTTGAAGATGTGTTGAGTAGGAAAAGAGACTTTGGAAGTTTCTCGGAGGAAGAGCTTGCTCAGCTGAGCTTTCGGAGCGGGCCGCGTGAGAAAGTGAAGTGAAGTGAAGTGAAGTGAAATCCGTGCTGCAAGCAGGCAGATCTTGGCATAGCGCAGTTTGAAAGTAGTGGAGGTTGAAACAGTGAGCGTATTGGATCCAAGTGTACACGACTTCAATGATCAGGAGGGTAAACACATGCGATCGAGTCGTGGAGGGGATACTCCAGCCTAAGAACTCGTAATCTTCGACTGGACAACGTATCGCTGGTGCAGACTGCACCATATCGGTGCAATGCTGATCGATCTGGAAGTCAGGTCGTCGAGCTCGAGACCATTTGCCCTGCTCCAGCCAAGATCGATCCATTGGTATCTCCCTCGCATGCCTTTCCACCCCGTTCTGCCATTCACCATCTCTAACGCCTCCAGGATATCACAGTCCCAACACTTCGCCGACGATAGCACGACGTGTAGACCATCCAAGCCAGCACTTGTATTCATCTCTTGACATGTGCACACTTGGGTGACGCCAGGCGGGGAGCTCGACCTTCCGCCACTCCATAACCTTGTAGACCGGCTCCTGCGGTCCTATGAACATCAGACCTGATGTAACTTTCCAGTATAAACCTGCGAGAGTCTCTCGAGCTTCCTCGAACTTTTGCGTCCTATTATTCATGACGTCGCCCTTTTCGGGGTATTGAGCCGTTGAGGACGGGGCATAGCGCATCGTCTTGACCCACCGGCTATGCTGAGGTGCGAGCGCCTTGAACCACTGGCGACAAAGGTCCAAGCTGGTGAAGGAAAAGACGTTTGTTGCATAGTAGTTCCGCGCCAGATTGTTGTGCAAGGATCGCGTAAGTTGCAGACGTTTCGGCGGTTTGTGTTGCTTGTCGATGTGAACAATGCTCGTCATTGGGATATCTGGAGCCATGACCAGGGCCAGTATGCTGTCAAACAATTCTTGAGGGAGATCCTGCACGAGCTCCGCGGTCCTCTTTGTCGTCCGGTATCGTTCCTCGCCTGCTCTGCGTTGCTTGTTTGCCAACGGTATTGCTTCGTGCATGTTCCGCTTCGAAGCTTGTTCTGATGGAGCCTGCGCGACTTCGATCGCCTTTGTATTTGTGCGCGTGAGCGAAGGAACTGACGCGCAGCATGAGCTTGCGCGGTTTTCTTTGTCGGCGTTGACCATAGTGTCGTGCTCCGGTGAACCGTGATGTTCTGGGAAAGTGGTGGCCAGGTTTTGTATGCCGAAACAGAGAAGGAGACTAAGTTCGAGACAGAAGGGCGAAAACTTTCCGAGCCAAGAAAGCCTTCGGGAGGGAGCGGTACGGAAGTGAAGTGAAATTTTGTCGTGTCAAGATGCTTACCTTACTGGCACATGCAATGCAGCTCGGAGCCTCGAACCAATATGCGCTCAGCAAAGGCTCAGAAGCGCATCGACCTCACGCATAAAAGCAAAATAATACCTACAACACTGTGTTGCCTCGCAGTGCACTTGATTTGGGCGCTGAAATTTGACCCTTTCTCGATTTCTCAGCCAAATTCGACCCCGTGGCATCCACATATCATCATGTAGAGACTCTCCCACCTGCAGCTGTCGGATTCCATTGTACTCGTACCATAGCTCAGTGCATTGTGCGTATGCTCTATTCGCACCTTCTAGTCACTGCTGTACTCCCACAGCAATCATTCGGAAACCACCGTATCAGGAATACTGTACGTTCCGACCGAACCTTGAATCCTAAACCAGGTGTCGTCTGATTGACCTTTGTGCTCTTGCAGCGGCGTCCAGATGACGAGACCATCGTTCAGATTGCAGAAAGTGTCCATGAAAGTCGTATTGATCGCGCTGTACAACTGCATGCTCGACGCCGAACGATGCTTGTGATCCGTGGAGCGAGTGTCGTAACAGATCTGTCTGATTCTTGAGCTGTATTTTGGTGCAAGAGCGGCGAGCCACTTGTGGCCGATCTCGAGGTCTGTGAACGAGAAGACGTTGGTGACGTAGTACTTTGGAGAAAGCAGGTACCGTGTCCTCTCCGTAAGTCCGAGCAGCATTGGTGGCTTGTACGCCTTGTCGATCTTGATTTTGGTCCGGAAAGGGATGTACTCATCCACGGTGCAGTCGCGGACGATGTCGTAGAGCTCTTGGGGAAGTGCTTGGATGGGTTCCACCAGCTGGTATGTCACGGGTTCCGACGGCTTCTCCTCAAGCGTTCCTTCGCCGATTGTGCTCCACTTGCGTGATTCTGCCGATTCGATCTTTGGCTTCCGAGCGGTGGCCATGTTGGTGTTGTTGATGCCTTTTGAGTGTTAAAGTGAAGGTGTGTTCAGACAGCAAGCATGAGGGAGGTGCGCCAGCCGGCGCGACTTGCAAGCTCGGCCTGTGCATGCAGGGTCTAAACTTCCGGGACGGGCCGTCACAAGGAAGTGAAGTGAATTCCTTGAACGATGTTGCACGGATGTATTAACAGGTCTCGTATGTTTACCTTCATGAACTGATACCACTCTCGCAAAGGCTTCTCGTAAAGCTATACGCAAGTCTTGAGCTATGATGTGCAAGCGACAATCCTTCCAGTCTCAAAGCTGTGCTCCTGATCATGCTACCCAGTCTCTCGTCCTTTGAGCTCTATCAGCATTTTCAGCTGCCGGTCATGTCTGGGTTCCGCGGTTCGTGAATTTCGTAGCGGCAATGCTTGTGCGGCTCGACTATCCCTCCCGGTCATTGATCCCAGTGCCTTCAGATCCCGCCTACCCCGACGCAGCCCCTGCATGCCTCCAGTCGCTCGCATTCAGTGTCCCAAACGCTCGTCCGGTACAGCAAAAGTATAGTGAAAGCGTACGCTTCCCGTGACCGAAGACGAGGTCACTTCGGCTTTGGGCCATCTGCGTGAGGGACTGTATTCCATGTCTTGCTGCCAGAGGACAAACCCAGGAGCCAGCCGATGCAGCAGATGTCGTAAGATGCTGTTCATGCTAAATAATGCCGTCTCTTTCCCGATCGAACTCTTAGCGGAGCGTGTGTCGTAGTGAATCGTCTTTAGCAGCGACGTACAGTCCTGCGCGAGCGTTTCAAGCCACTCGCTGCAGACTTCAGGATCAGTAAAGGAGAAGATGTTGGTCCCGTAGTACGTCTTCATGAACTTCTGGCGCAACGGCTTCGTGATCTGTAGCATCATGGGCGGCTTGTATTGATGCTTCTCGACCTTAATGATGCTCGATTCCGAAACTCCAGATACAACATGCTCATAGATGGCGTCGAAGAGCTCTTGAGGAAGTCGTTGCAGGAGTCTTGCCGTGTGCGACAAGGCATCTGTATCCGAGTTGTACCAGAGCTCGCGGTCGACACGGTCGCGCTCGTTTCTTGCCAGCATCTTGATCTCTGTGTCCTTCTTGGCCTGCCGAGCAAGTTCCATCCTCTCTGGCTCTTTCCTCCTCTCGTCCTCCCACTCCATCCTGCGCAGCCTCTTATCATTCCTGCGCAGTCTCCTCTTATTTTGGCTGACCATCTTTGAATTTCGTTGATGTCTCCGTGAGCGGTGGTTGCTCATCATGCGCGAATCCATGTGCACGAATTTTGATGAAGTATCGGCGCTTGTGGCGGACCGACGGGAGCGCGGAAGACCCGCGAGGAAGTGAAGTGATTTCATGGGCGACATAGTTGACACGTGCAGGACTTGTCGAGAACGAGTGAGTGCATTTGTATCGCACCTCTTTTACTGCTGTGATACCGATGCTGAACGTTACATGTACTAGGATCCCGACATCGACATCCGCACTTCCATTGCACACCCAATATTGACCCGATTATTACTAAACACGCACTATTCGAAAGCCCTTATCAAGGCCGTTTTAACGAACCCGCATTTACCCCGCTGCCCTTAAAACCTACGCCGCTACTAGAGTTTAAAGATTTACCTTGTTACCCCCTTTAGGGTACAAATTTGGACCCTAAACTCTAGGATTTAGCCCCTACCTCCGAAACCTTATTCCGACCTTACCTCCCCTACACTCGAAATATTCCCTATTTAGGGCATTATACAAGGAAGGTTTATAACCTGTACTACAACACTTTAACATACTACAACATAACTAATACGCTACCGATTCGGACGCCGTATAGCCTGTTTAAAAGCCCTCGACGAGAGCTTTTATTCTAGCTATTAAACGCCTAATTTAGTCGAATTTTAAAAGAGCTAAAGGCTAAATAAGAGCAGTATTCCTAGGATATATAAACATACATATATACTTAGTTCTCTCTATACTAGAGTTACCTATTGTCCTACGCCGCCGAGAGAGGAAGCTAAAGAAGTAGTATAGTTTAGTAAGAACGAATTTGTACCTTTAAGGATTAGAGTAGTAGTACTAACTATATAGCTAGATACTCTATATAGAGTATAGGCCTACCTTTCCCTAGAGACAAAGGTTATCCCGAACTTACTACGGCTACCTATAGAACGCCTCTAAAGCCTGCTATAAAGACGCATATTACTATAGGCTAAAGTACTTCCTAGAAGCAGAGGTATATTTATATATCTCTTCTCTCCTCTTTAAAGTATACCTTCTCCTATACTCCTACTTTATATAGTAGGGAGAAGAGTGCCCTAGTATCGTAAGTAGGCTAGGACCCGAACGCGATTAGAAATAGAGACGAATAAGCAGCCCTCTCGGCGTAAGACTGCTAAGCCTCTTTTTAAATAACAAATAACAATAATAAGATAATATCTACCGAGACGGAAATAACAGACGTAAGTATAGCCCCTTAGACTCTAAAAGCTATAGCTAGAGGGGACGAGGAAGTTACGTTTAAGTCTCTTAAAACCCTGCCGTTACCGAAGGAACTACTAAAAAGAACCGGCATTCCTTTCCTACCTAGGAAAAGGCAAAACCCCTTTGAATTTAGTAGCTCCCCGACTCGTAGCCCTTCTCTTAGAAAGAAATAAACACTCTCTTGCACGCCTGCGAACGAGAAGATCCTATAAGCCCGATAGCTACTAGTCGAAGCAGTAGGGGATCTAGGCGGGATTCTAGAAGAACAAACCTAGGTTCTCGACCTTCTCGAAGTCTTTTAGCACTTTACCGAGCGTATAGACTTTAAGATAACGTCCTAAATCCTCGTAAAGCAAGTCTCGAACCTAGAAACGATAACAAAGAAACTAGTAGCATAAGCGAAGAAGCCTACTTTCGTAGACGTTATTAAGGGAGATAGCGGATCCGCTACCTCTACCTCTACCTCCTCGATAACAAAGATAATATAATAACAATAACAACAATAACAATAGTAGACGACTATCTCCCGGAGGGCTAGCAAGCCGAAAGAACAAGTAGAACCGATGCCTCTTATCCTTATACTAAAGGATAAAAAGAAGGAACTCGACTAGATCGCAACCCGAGACAAAATTAACGACGCTCTTAAAGGCGAAGACTAAGAGCTAGCTATCCTTGCGATAAAGAAATTAGTTCGGGGTAACATTGTCCTAAACTTTATAATAGAGAAAGCCTGCTAACGAACGATCGATAGCCTTACTAAGGTTACTAATATTGTAGGCGAGGTATAGGTAATAGAGGACTCTCTCTAGCATAAGGTCGTAGTCTATAGCATCTCAACCGCGAACTTTAATACGCTAATAGGCCTATAGGACATTTAACGAGAAATTAAGACCTTTAATAGAGGTCTTAAACTCGTAGGTACCCCGATTTAGCTAATAAACGAAGAGAGAAGAAAGACTCTTACTAGGGCGATAGTTCTAGTAGGTTTTACTACCGAGGAGGAGGCAAAAAGGGCTATTTAAAACCGTCTATACGTAGGCGCGGACAGCCTAAGAGTCGAGAAGGCGAAGGATCGTATATAACAGAAAGGGAGGCCCCTAGAACGTTCTATATATTAAAATACTCTCTACGGATTTTCTATGTTAATCTTAACTAATCTATCGAGGCTATAGAGTCTACCTTAGACGTCGCGGTTAAGCAGAAAGCCGACCTTTTACTAGTCTAGGAACCGTAGACTATAGAAGACCCGATAATAGGCTATAAAGAGACAAGATCTATCGCATACCGGGATTATAACTAGCTATTCCTAACGACTACGGATTCGACGATCCGGCTAAGAATAATGCTATATATTAGCATAAGACTTAACGTTAATATCTCTCCTATTTTATTAGACGATAGCGACATACTTTCCTTTGTTATTTTAAACAAGAAGGGCAATAAGATCCAGATAGTTAATCTCTATAACGAGAAGGACCTTTGGGATACCGAGAACCCGCAAAACCGACGAATAATAGAAAGAAGCCTCTACTCTCTACGTAATACGTTCCTTCTAAACACTCTACTAGTAGGAGACTTTAACCTTAGACACCCGTCCTAGGATCCGAGGGGAAAGGATACTACTAGTACCCGCGAATTTATAGAGTAGATAGAAGACTAGGGCTTTACTTTATGTAATACGATAGGTGTCGGGACCTTCTATAGGCCGTACCTAGACGCAGAGTCGGTCCTAGACCTTACGTTTATAAGAGGATCCTTATCTACGAAAGAAATCGACTAGAGAACGATTCCGATAGGCTTAGACTATAAGGCTATATCTATAGACCTTATTAGCGCGTAAGATCGAGCCTAATAGAAGAAAGTAGTTCTAGATATAGCTTCCGCGGATTAGAAACTGTTTATAGATCTCCTAATAAGTAAGGCGACGTCTATTAACTATACGAACTCCCTCGACGACATCGTAGACTCCTTTACCTCGTATATTACCGAATCGATGCGGGGAGCAATCCTAGAGAAAGTAGTATACGCCTGCGCAAAACCTTAGTAGAATAGAGAGCTATGTACGCTACGCTATATAATGTCTAGAATATATAGACAGACCTTTACCTACGGACGTACGCCGACGCTAGACGAGAAAGAGGCGTATACGAAAGCGAGAAACGAGTACTTCTAAGCTATTAAAACAGCTAAGAAGAACTACTAGAACGCTTTCTTCGAAAAAGAAGACTCGAAATCTATCTTTAAAGCTATATCCTATACTAGGAATAGCAGCCGAAGACAGATACCTACGATAAACAACGAAGATTCTTTCGAGGGGAAATATAAGGCCTTCTCCGAAGCCTTATTTCCGCGCCCTCCTGCCGAGGAACCTCTACCTAGCCGTTAGGAAGCGTATACAGCCGGGGATTAGGGCTGGACTACACTAACTAAAGAGGAACTCGCTGCCGCCTATAGTACGAAGATAGTAAAAGGAAAAACGCCGGGCCTAGACGGTATTATGCAAGCTATTATTAGTAAAGCGTACGGCGCTATTCCTATTACCTTTCTACATATATACAGTAGGCTACTCGATAAAGGATACTATCCCCGATGCTAGAAAGTTGCAATAGGCGTAGTTCTAGCAAAGCCGGGAAAACTAGACTATTCGGTCCTTAAGGCCTACTAAGTTATCTCTCTCCTAAACTATCTTAGTAAGATTAGCGAGAGAATACTTGCAAAACGCCTAAGGATTATTATAGAGACGAAGCCCCTTTTATACGACTCGTAGTTAGGAGGGCGAAAGAAGAAATCGGCTATCGATATAGTACTTCTCTTAACGAACAAAATCGAGGAGAATCGAAGAAAGAAAAAGAAGACTTCGGTTATCTTCCTCGACGTAAGAGGAGCATACGACTACGTTACAAAGAACCGACTGTTAAGAATAATAATCTAGTTAAGGCTTCCGCATAGCCTTATATATTAGGTTTAGTCGTTTATAAGTAATAGACGCCTACGAATAGCATTCGACGGATAGATATAGGAATTCTAGGACGTAGAGATCGGTGTTCCGTAAGGCAGCCCGATATCTCCTATCCTCTTTCTTATCTATACGCGCGACATATTCTTCTCGCTATAAGGAGTTACTCCTAGTTCCTACGTCGACGATATTAGACTATCTACCTCGTCTACGTCCCTTAAGAAGAACTCTAAGGTACTAGAACGTAAGGCAAGAAGGCTAATAGACCTAGGAAAGAAGAACTCGATTACTTTCGACCTAGTAAAGATAGACCTAGTACACTTCTCGAAAGGGAAAGGGTCCGATTGCCCGGTAATTCTTCTAAACGGCGATATTGTTCGCCCGGTAAAGAAAGTAATAAGGTAGCTTAGAATTTAGCTAGACGCCGGTCTTACCTTTAAGGAGCATATTATAATAAGATCGGCACAAGTACAAGCGGCATTCTATTAATTAGAAAGACTAGCAAATACCGAACGCGGTCTATCTTCTATATTATTAAGAAAGATCTACCTAGCCTGCGTTACTATAATAGCAGACTACGGGGCCCTAGTTTAGTAGCGGTCGAAAAAGAGCATAAAACCTCTAGTATCTTTATAAAGTAAAGCTTATAGAAAGATCCTAGGCGTTTTCCGTACCGCCCTAAACGTCCCGTCCGAAGTAGAGTTAAATCTCTTCCCCCTAGATCTACGCCTAGAGAGACAGTTAATTTTATACTCTCTACGCGCAGTAAAGCTACCTAAAAACTACCCCGTAAGACTCGCTATCTAAAGCGCGCCTTCGGATACGCGAGAAGTCCGATACGAGGACTCGAGAGAGATACTTCCGCAAAAACGATAGAGAATATAGATATAACTACTCTGTTATTAACTCCGATAATATAAGTATTTCGTAGAATACGAGAGGGCTAACTACGCAAAAGACGATCTCTTTAGCGTCTAGAAAACCTAATATAAAATAGTAAGACAACGGGAGATTAATAAGGTACCTAGGAATACAAATAGCTACCTTAGTCGATTTCTATAGAGCTCGCTAGGAAAACATAGAATAGGAGGAAGACGCGCTTTAACTAGTGCCTTCTATACTATCCTATTAGGACACGGATACCTAAAGTCCTATCTCTATCGCTTTAGATACGTAACGACGCTAGACTGCCCTTACGGACGACGAGAAATAGCAAAACACCTTATATGTAGCTGCCCTATCTACGATATATTTAGGCTACTACCGCTACGACAAGCACGATCTCTATTAGAAATAGTAGAAGATAAGGAACTCCGGAAATACCTTACTACCTTTCTCTCGGATATAAAGATTGCTTCTAGGTCCTAGTACCTAGCAAGAGGCGAAGACGAGACTGTCTAGCCTACATTCCTTTTACTTTTCCTTATTTGTCTTTCTTTAAAGTCCTTCGATACTAGCTTGCTACTATCCTAGGCACGGGTCTTTCCCTAAGGTTAAGAGATACGAGAGAACAACGATTGTACATAGATAGACTACTGTCGCGAGACAGCCGTCCTACATAGTTATAGACTCCTATAGGACGTAAATGGAACAAACAAACAAACAAACAAACAAACTAGGATCCCGAAGATTTTGCTGCAGTCAGGGGCTGTCATCAAGATGCGGCAAATGGTCACTTTCGGTGGGCGTCGCATGCTTCGAAGATGCGGGGTCGCAAAGCACGTCGTATTTCAGAGGAGGAGGCAAATCATGTATAGATTAGGTCCTGCAAGGCAGGAATTCCGACAGCGTCGAAGTTCGGAAGGTGCAGTTCTACCACGGGATGCGATGAGGCGGTGAGGGATCACGTTAGTCACTGTCAGCCCTTTATTATGTGCACCATGGCCTCTGTATGCATAAAGCTTCTGAGCAAACGACGAGGCGACCACTCGGGCGCAGTCGCAGGCTGCAGATTATGACAGACAGGCGTCCATCTCGGTCCTACTTCTGGCACTGAGCGCTGGAAGCGAGATCATTCCCCAAGCTTCTAGCTTTGGCAGACATGAGAAAAGAACTGTGAAGAGGAAGGGACTTCCATGTGCAATACCAAAGACTCAACTTCAACCGATCCTTGAATTACAGAAACGCTGCGATTGCTTGGATGCTGCGAAATTGCGTATTGATCCCGCCAGTACTGCTGTCTTAGCACTTCTGCTTCCGCGAGTGTCTACTCCTCCAGTGGTGCCATCGATATTTCCATTCAGATCGTATGAGCGACACGACTCATATGTGCAGATTCCGATCGAACCGTCGTGAGAGAGAAACTCGCAAGGGGCTGCCGCACTCCTATTCCTTCCCTGCCAACACTGGCGTTTGACCTTCTTCAGACATCGATAAGTCTGCCTCTCGCGAGGATCGAGAATTTGCAGCCCTCAGGGGACCAGCCATCACCATCGATGCTGATCACTGTAGTCTTCAGCCATGTTCCTATGGGCTCATAGCCGATGAACTCTTGCCAGAGGACGAATTCGGGATGTAGTTTTTCTTGCAGTGGACCCAAGATCTCTTCCATAGAAGCCATCGATTTCAACAATCGCGATGCGATTGCCGTCGCTGGCGGACTTGCAGTCGAAGCGCGCTGTGGGCCGTTGCAGTGGACTGTCTTGAGCAACAAGCTGCAGTCTAGCGATAGAGCGGTCATCCATTGGCGGAAGAGGTCCAGACTGGCGAAGGTGAAGGTGTTGGTGCCGTAGTAAACCTGGAATGCTTGTTTTCGCGACTTTGACGTGATTTGCAGTGCCATCGGAGACTTATAGGCATTGTCGATCTTGATATTGCTCGCACGCGGGACATCGGATACGACGAGGCCGTAGACTTCGTCGTACAGTTCCTGTGGAAGGCGCTGTAAGTCGTCCGCCATCGTGGTCACCCACATCACCGAAGCTCTCTCAGATTCTTTCAGCTCGCTCTTGCTCTTGTCCCCATCTGCTGTCCGCTCGCCTCCCTCCTGGTGTTCCATCACTGTGACTTGGTGATGTTCCGCTCCGTCCGTCCGCTTTTGATGCACATCCTCCAGCTTCAGTTTGGCTGCGCCGTCCTCCATGGTGTTGGAATTGATTGTTAGGCTGGTAGGTTTGGTTGCGTTGTTGTTTGCTGAAAGTTTGTAGCTGGAGCTGTTTTGATGTTTCGTGCGGCGGCGGCCGGACGGGACGGGAGCTCGGAAAGCTTCTGCAGGATTAGGTAAGCGAAGTGAAGTGAATACTAGTACTTACTCGCAGTCACAAGCACGTTCACATGGGAACTTTGACGCCATCTGAACGAGCCCAGACGACATGCAATTTGAATTCGCTGTGCACTACCCCTCACACAGGTTGGCAGGAAGTGCAAAGCCTCGTCGATCAGCACATCATTTTGGGCAACATACGACATCGTGGACGCCCAGGCCTCCAATACATTCTCTCTTCGGATATTTGTAAAGAAAGTCTCTCGCCGCGAAAACTCTCACATCCCCAAGATTTCCATCAACCATTCCGTCCTTCCATCGCCCACGACCGCGCGTACGATGGCTTCTCGCACAGCCGCTTCCAGAACAGAACGATCTCGTGTCGCTTCGTCCTTCATTTCCGAACTACTTGCAAGCCCCCTGACACCCGGCCCCGGAAATCGACTCCCGATCGGTCGGCGGCACGCAGACACAATTCGGACCAAGTGGAATCTTGTAACCGTTGTTGTAGGTGGTAGATCCCTTGCATTCAGTTAGCTTCGTCAAGCTGGTAGTCATTGTTGAGATGTGGTATTAACCTACGGTAAGTTCGCCGTTACCGTTATAGGTGGTCTCCGAGGTAGTGCAGCAGCGGCACTGATTATTGCCGCAGTCGGCCAGAGCGAGTGGGAGTGCAGCGAGGCCTGAGTATCGTGGATCGTGAAGGTCAGTGATGATTCAACAATGAGGACTGTTGCGTTGGAGTGGTTCCAGACTTGGTATAGCCTGCGACGGTCGCGGACGTCGCAAGCCTTGAAGTCTTCCAAGCACTCACCATAGAAGGCGGCAATGGCGGCGATGAAGAAGCGCATCGTGGTTTGCTAAAGCTTGCAGATTTCGCGGGATATTCTTTTGAGCAAGCGTGAAGACTGGTAGGCGACGCAAGAGACTTCGGTAGCTGAGGATGCGGAAATGCACTGTGGAGGAATGAAGACAGGTGGACACTTATATGCATGGACTATCCTCCAGATTCATCATACTCTTTCGGCGTCTCTTTCGTCATCGTGCAACCTCGACACTAGCAAGCCTCGTCTTGCCATGGCATGTTTCGAATCGTCCGGGTTTAAGCCTGAAATCGAGAGTCAGTGGTCCGTCCTTGAATTCAGTCGCCGTCTTGTATGAGCCATCAGATTGTAAAGTCTTTGGTCGTGCCTTTGAGAAGGGCTTCGATTGAGTTCCCATTCGCCAGTGCTTTGAATTTACGGACAGTACACGTCTCAATGTCTCAACACAGAGGCGTGAACGTCAGATCACAAGGTCTCCAATCATTTCCCCAAAAGAGGGGCTCGCGAGCTTTTCAGGGATTGGTGGTCTTCTTGTCTGAACAGTGCAGGTCTGAGCCCGAAGACAAGAATTGGTGGTCAGTCCTTGAACCCTGTCACCGGTCCAGCCGACCGAATGTCGCCTTATGCAGTCTGCGATCACTGCCTCAAGATGCCTTCGATTGAGTTATCGACGGCAAACAACCGGAGACGCTGTTCCTGTATGCAGGTTACAGTCCGTGGAACCGCCGGGGTGGAAGCAAGAATTGGCTTGTGTCCCATGAGCTGGAAGCCGAAACTCCGAAGATCGAGCCAATGCAAGTTGGAAAACATCGTGATTTGCCCGATGAGATCTGCGACAAGGGGTTTGAGAACCACTAGTGACTGCCTTCTGCACGAGACAGGCTGTATGCAATCTCCTGTTGCGGCACAAGCACTTCTTTGGCTATCGCGGATCCTCTACCCGTGCATCTCGTGGAATCATCGGCGTTCGCTTGACCACGGACTCCTTACTACACATGAGATGAGACGGAGGCAGTGGTAGGAGAAACGCAATGTCGGACTTGGTACTTTTGGTTGCGTACTGAGAGATTCTTTGCTAAGCGACTGCGCAGGACGCAGCAACCCTCCTGGCCTTTCCCTTCATCCTCGACTTTCATTCTGGAATACACCGCCCCGCGCATCCGTCGTTGTCAGTCCCATCGTCGTTGGGCACGCTGCATCTGCATCCGTAAATGCGGCTGTGAATAAATCCGTTGTCGAAGCGTTTGAAACCCTACGCTATATTAGTTTCGTGACGCACATAGTCAATGTCGGGATACAGTCATGACGTACGATCAGTCGATGGTGCTCATCATATAGGGGTATGGAGCCCGAGCAGCAGTGGCAGAGCTTAGCTGCGCATTGTGGGTTGGTAGCCGGCAAAGCGAGCGGGTTCGCTAGAGCGACTGGCAGCGCGGCGAAGCCGTAAAGAGCGGCGGCGGCGGCGGTGAGGACCAGCATCGTGATATGCTGAGTCTTGGGGTGGAAGAGAGTTCGGTGCGGTCAGGTCTCGGTGCAGAGAAAGTTCTTGGTTGATGTCAGAGTATTGGAAATTTCTGACCCTTCGATGAAGTCAAGAATTATCCGCTTTTATGTGTTCCATACGTGTCCGCGTCATCGTACGATCTCGATCCTCGGAGAGCCTGACATCGCTGAGGATCGATGACACGGCCGGGATCGCACAGTATGCGATTCCTTGTCGCGGAAGCTAGACTTTGTGGCTGATCCTTGAGCAAGACAATGCATGAAGCAGTCAGAAGCACAGTAAGCATGAGGAGCATCGGCATTTGCTCGAAGCTACACATTGCCTATCTGCTTTGCAGCCGCTTCCCGAATCGCTCAGAGTAAGTCCGTTTACACATCCCTGGTCGAAAGCCGAGCGTTCCTCCTTGTCGCGCCTGGGATGGAGACAGCACGCTCTATCGATGCCGGTTTGATCCTTCGATGGCCGTTCGGCCCACCCACAGGAGGACAGTGTACGCCGGAAGCAATATGCTTCCGCTAGCTCGTACTCTGTGCGCATGATTGCGAATCCATGTTTGTTCGGCGATCAACGGATCAAGGGTCCCTGTAATACGAGATTGAGACGTCGGTACCCTTGACATCGTGCCGAAGGTCCCGGACCAAACGCAAGATCGAGAGACCTTCAATCTCCGGCGAGTCCGGCTGGAAGGGAGAATCGCAAACTCGCCGTCTGGCGTTGCGCAGATGCAGAGTCCAGGCCATGTCTTTTGCCCAGCGTCTACTCTACTCACCGCATCGTCATCGTCCATTGCGAGGATGAATGCTGGAGCTCATCCATAAAACGCCGAGACAGTCCACGTTGGGCAGCTTGACAAGAGATTCGAGGAAGAGGTCGCAAGTCATCTGCCACCGAGATCCACCACATTCTGGAAGCCTGCTCAGCTCTTTGTAGGTTGTCCTTCGACTCCGTGACCGCGCCCTCGCCGGTCTCCAAAGCGTTCATCCTGGCTGAGGAATGTTTTTCCTTTCCCTCTATCGCACGATGTTCACGGTGTGCTCGGCCGTACTGTCAGCCATGTGCTTGAGAAGTCTGGGCGTCCTGACGAGATGAAGTTGTTTGTGGAAGGAAGGAAAGAGAAGGTTCGTTGCCTGTGTTCAAAAACACCAAAAACCTCGCTCAGGTTTACTTGAACCCTTAAAACCTCAGGCACTGTTTCACTTGAAGGCTCGTCATTATTATATAACTCGCTCGTTTTAGTTAGTCTATATAGCTTAAGGGCCTTCGCCCTTATAAATCAGTATTATTCTTTTTCCGCTTTTTGATTATCTGGTAGCTAAGAGCACTTAAGGCGGCTCCTTAGCCGTCTTACCGGCTGGCTCTGCCACTTGAGGGTCAGAGCTAGCCGGATGCTCGATTTATTGCCTATTTAATTAAACCAGCTTAAAACGACTCTGGTTTAAGACCTCCTTAGACCTATGGACTATACCGGACTTTCTACTTAGACTGTACACCTAACTAGAAGCACCGGGTTTTCTATAGCTAGGGGTCCTATACATAGCGATTTACTTAGCGGTGCTATATGTGCTGGATTGCTAACTTCTACTTAAACGTTAACGCAAAACTCGTTTTGCCTTAAGTTTAAGACTTAAAGCATAGAATTACCGCACTCAAAACTAGTTACCTAAACACTTAAAGCGCGCTATGTTTGAACACGACAATAGCTAGAGCTGCCTGGCCGCTTAAGGAACTACAAGGAGGAAGTTATAACCCTTTAAGTTACCGGAAGCAACAATAACAGCAACTTAATTTAGTTCGATTAACAACCTATCCTACTAAGACAAGATGTCCGTTACTAGCTAAGCCGAAGGAACTACAGAGCTTCCTTCCTCCTATAACTTAAACCTAACAGTCGCTAAAGGAGAAAGGCTTAAGGAAGATAGGCAAGGCTATCTAAGCCTAATTAACGAACTTAATTGCATTAAGGAACGAGGTAGCGATGCAGGGGCGGCACTATCTACTACTGCTCGTCTCTTCCCGGAAGGAGATCCTTAGACGGATCCCCTAGCTCTACTTAGAGCTAATGTTACCTTCCGAACTCCTACTTAACTAAGCCGACCTGCTGCTAATGTAGGCTTAGGCCCTACTCGTTTTAGCGAGCATGTGGCCGCCTTAAGGGAGATAGAGGAACATATTAATCGACTTAAAGCGGACGCTGTCCGACTTTAGGCCGAGAACGCCCGCTTGTCCTAGGAGCCTGTTCGAGTAGGATCTGCTAATAGGCCTATCCGGGGACTAAGCGAGCCAGGAGCCGTACGGTTTAAGCTATCCCCATATCGAGGAGATAACCCTAGACACGGCTTAAGTGACGATAAGGGACTAAGTCGTCCCTATCGCTACACGTCTGGAACACTAGGCAGGGATACAACTCCCCTTAATTCCTTAGATACTTCTATTAAGGCTTCCGTCCGGGCACTAGAACTATACTAGGGAGACACTCGAAACAACGCTGCTAATATCTAGGTTAGGTCTATAGAGCGTTACTTAAGGTCTTAGATTGCCCTAAGATAGAGGGGTATCCGCCTATCCGAAGCTAACCTTATCGAATTAGTAGGTAGCTAGATGCAGCGTAACGCCCTTGCCTAGTAGGAGGAACAGGAAGAGACTTGTAGGCTTGAAATCATCGAGGGAACCCATACCCTTAACTTAATGCTCGGCAACCTCGTCTCCTATTTCCAAGATTATTATTACTAAGAGAAGCTCTAGAGACAATACCGAGCTCTTAAGCAAACAGGAGGTGTTATTACCTTCTATTACAAAATCCTCTCCGTAGCTCGCATGCTTAAGCTAAGGCCTAATAACTTCTCTAATACTACTGTCTTCTTTAATAGGCTTAAGCTGTCGATCCGAGCGGAGCTTATTCGACACAAGCTTACCCCTTAAAAGGCTGGACTACAGGAGATTATAGACCAGGCTTAAGCTATTAATGCAGCTAACTAGGAGGTCGTAGATTCTTAAAGGGGCCCGAGAATAGATGCCCCTGCCTTTAAGGAAAACCGCAATGCTCTTGCTCGAAAAGCCTTTAAGCTAAGAAAGGTAAACAAGACTATAGTAGAGTATGTTGCCGCTGCCCTTAAACACATAGCTACCGACAACAACTCCAAACCTTAAGAGTATTTCTTAAAGTGCTATAACTGCGGAGTCGCCGGACACACCTAGTATCGCTATTAGAAGAAGCTTAAGCCAGACTTACAGAAGAAGCAGGACGACTACAACAGACGCAAGGGGGGCTTAAGCAAGCCGACAAAAAAATAGACAGCGACTTAGATGCTAAGGATTCTAAGTCGTCTGTTGTGTCGCCCTTATTGCTTGGGACCCCTCCTAATGCTTAACTTAACTACCTTAACGCTATAGGACCAAACCTTTTAGTTACCCCTGGACGCTTAGGTTTAAGTAAGCATTCTGTTAAGGCTAAGTTCCTGTTCGACACTAGGGCTACGCGTGTATACGTCTTACGAACGATCGCGGACCAGTTTCCGGAGGCTTAAGTAGCTATAGATTCCCAGACCGTGGTTTTGCCTAACGGCACAGCAATAGAGACAACCCTTAGGGTTAAGCTGCCTTACTAGCTCCGTAACTTTAAGGGGGAAATTACTGCCCGAGTGCTTGATCTCGCTAATCACAAGGTAATCCTTAGCCTTAAATAGTTCAGGCAGTACTACCCGACTATTAATTTCTTTACGAACAAGGTGTACTTATACGACAACGGTGTTAAGTATGCTATACTATGCTCTAGATACGCTCCTAACTTAAGGAGCGTTCTAATAGATAAGGACCTCTATTCCCTTAAGGAACTAGAGGACTTACTTAACGTTAATCCCGACATGCCCTTATATCTCTTAAACATAGATAAATACTAGGAGCGGCAGCAGGAGAGGGAACGCGATCCTAAGGACGACCCTATGTCCCTTAAGGAAGACGACGTTCCTCCTCCCTCAAGTAAGGAACCCAGCTTGAGCCGCATTATCCTAGACAACAGGGATCTATTTAGATCTTCCTTGCCTAACAAGCTACCGAAGGACCGGTTTATTAAGCATTTAATCGACACCGGGGACTACAAGCCGATTAATTAACAGCCTTACTAGCTGTCCTATGCCCAATCGCTTAAACAGGAGTCTTAAATCGAGGAACTCTAGAAGCGTAGGTTAATTAACAAATCCTAATCGGCTTAGGGAAGCCCTGTGTTACTTATACCTAAGCTAGGAGGGAAATGGCGAATGTGCGTTAATTTCAGGGCTCTAAACAACGCTACCGTTAAGGATCGATTCCCCCTGCCTCGGATTTCCGACTACTTAGATGCATTTTATAGTTTAAGGTACTTTACTAAGATTAACTTAACCTCCGGGTTCTGGTAATTAAAAGTAAAGGAAGAGGACTAGCATAAGACAGCATTTAACACTCGCTAGGGCAAATACTACTTCAAGGTAATGCCTTTTAGCTTATGCAATGCACCGGCAAGCTTCTAGAGCTTAATAAACAAAGCCCTAAGAAAGCACCTTTACAAGACGTATATAGTTTACTTAGACGACATCGTGATCTTCTTCGAGACTTTGGAGGAGCACGAAGTCTACTTAAAGGAAGTCCTGGATATCCTGCGATTACAAGAGCTGTATTGCTCCCCTAAGAAATGCTATATTAGGATTAAGGAATTCGACTTCTGTAGGCACCGAGTAAGCTACAATTAAGTTAGGCCTATAGAAGACAAGATCTCTATTGTCAGAGACTAGCTATAGCCGACTAACGCTTAAGAAGTGCGGCAGTTTATTAGGCTAGCTTCCTTCTACCGCAAGTACGTTAGAGACTTTGCTAGGCACGCTGCTCTACTGTCAGACCTCCTTAAGGAAGATAACTTGCTGCTGCGTGCTAAGAAGAAGCGCCCTATTAAGTAGACTGCCTAGTGCACTATCGCTTTTGCGAAGCTTAAGGAAGCCCTGTGCAGCGAGCTAGTGCTAATTATGCTAGACACTAAGAAGCCCTTTATTATTAAAACGGATGCAAGTAAGTAGGCGCTTAGTGCGGTCCTGCATTAAGCTAACTCTAATAGGAAATTACATCCGGTTGCTTTCGAGGGCTGCAAGCTATAAGGGGCAGAACTGAACTATCTAGTGTACGAGAAGGAGCTCCTTGCTATTAAGGAAGCCCTTCGAAAATGGAACTACTATATCGATAATAGGACTAAGACTTAAGTAATTACAGATTACTACAGCCTACAGTACCTAAAAACCTTAAAGACTCCAACTAAGCGGCTTGCACGCTAGATTAAGGAGTTTTAAGCTTACAACATCGACATCCGCTACCGTAAGGGGAGTAAGGCTATAGTCCCTAATGCCCTCTCCCGCCGGCCGGACTTGATAGAAGGTACCCTAGCTAACATAGCCGGGGAGGGTTCTACATGGCCTAGGGATTAATTACTTGAACCCGCGGACTTCTTGACCGCTTTGCCTTACTCCTTTAAGGAGAACGCTACAAGGGGGACAATTATACGAGGATTCTCCGAGCGTAAGGTAGTTAATAGAGTAATCTATTTTAAAACTATAGGGGAGATGCCCGAGAACAAGAAGCTAAGCCGCTTAATTAAAAAGAAGGTATTAGATCTTGTCCTTAAGGACGACCTCCTATATTATCGCGAGGCTAATAGAAGCCTTGTACCCTACGTAGATCCGGAATTCCGGTAGGATTTCCTTAAGCGCTGCTATAATAACTACGGGCACTTCGTACTACCCGGCGTCTATAGCATTCTTCGAGCGAGGGGCTAGTAGTGGTCACTTAAACAGGATGTTTATAACTACGCTTCCACTTGCCCTTAGTATTAAGCTACGAAGAAGAAGTCCCGGAGTCCCCTGCAGGAGCCGCGATTCCACTAAGCTAATTCTAAGCTTAAGCTATTTAAGCGCTAGGCAATTAATGTTATCGGTCTAATGCCTGTTATACTTAATAGTAACAAGTACATTATTATAGCCGTGGATTATGCTACTAGTTAGCTAGTTGCAAGGGCCACCTCGAATTAAGAAACCGAGACGGTCGCTCGTTTTGTTTAAGAAGAGATCTATACGAACTTTAGACCCCTAAGGGAAGTCCTTAGTAACAATAGATCTAACTTTATAAGCAAGGCGTTTGATATCCTTATAGATACCCTTTAAGCTAACTACAGGCTGACGACGCCCTACTATCCCCGCACGAACGGGAAAGTTAAGGCCTTAAACAGTGTTCTCGGCCGGATCCTCTCCAAGATGTGCTATAGTAAAAGTATGCACGCTTAGGACTTGTACCTTCCTAAGGCGCTGTATTTAAGCCGAATCCGGGCCTAGTCCGGTTGTGGATATAGCCCCTTCTTCCTCTTGTTCGGCTAGCAACCCCGAATACTTGAGGATTATCCGTACCTACGTCTAATGCAGCTTAAGCCCGAGGATCCTGAATCTAGGCATTAAGTAATGCAGAACGCTAGGACGATTGCCGTAGAAAAGCTGCTTACGAAAGTAGTAAGAGCCGGCGCTATTAGTAGTTACACCTTTAAGGAAACTAATAGCAAGTTTATCGAGGGAGACTTTGTTCTTGTCTTAAATAAGACTAAGACAAAGCTCTAACCGACCTTCGTAGGTCCCTTTAAGGTAATTAAGCGAAGCTGGCTTAGTATATATACCTTAGAGTCCTACGACGGTTCTGTAGTTAAGCATTAAGTGCATAGTAATCGCCTAATCCGCGCCAACTGTACTAGTTTTAGGGACTGGCAGAAGCGCTGTAGACAGGAGATTTCACTTAAGGCCGCTAGCTAGGAGTTTAAGGACTCCTTGCGTAATAATCTTGCACTTAATCTACGCTTGAGTTTCTCTACTCTAGCAACTATTCCTAAATAGAAGTGGGACAAGTTGTCTTTATAGTAGCTTAAACGGTTAGGAGCCCTTTGATTCCTTTTAGGGGAGGGCAAACCTTTAGATTCCTTAAAAACTAACGATTAGCTAAAGTTTTAGCACAAGCTTAAACTCGCTGCTAATAAGATCCGAAGGAAGCATAGGGACGTTTTACGCGCGAATCGAGATAATGCTAAGGAGGTAGAGAAACTTAAGGCTACTCTCGAAAAGAAACGTCTTAGGGAGCTGAAGAAGTTAGCACCCTTAAGTTAGCCGGTTATGTATCCGGTAAATGTAGTAGCAACATTAAGGGAAGACGCTTAAGTTAACCCTGTTATAGCAACTGTTCCTATCCCCGAGGAGCCTGTTGTAGAAGAAACGGAAGAGGAACTACTTGTAATCCCTTCCGAGCTCTAGGAGACTCTACTTAAACCCTAAGGGGAGTCGGGTAATAACGAGGACACTATTGTAGTTGTTCCCTGTTAACGACTACCCTAGAATATAAGGGAAGCTCCTTATAATCCTGTAGTATAGCTACGAAGGAAGCTAACCTTTAAGTCCAAACGAAAGGTTAATGCGAGGGCCTGAGTTTAATAGATCCCCCGGAGGGTTTTTATTTTATGTTTTTTATACTTAAGGCCAGTCCTTAAGTGCTATCATACATTCATTTCGCGCTAGCCTTCTAGCGTCGTATCGTATTGCATCGTATGCAGAAAAAAGAAAAACAAGAAAAACAACGCTTTTGGTGCTCCTGCTTAAGCCTATAAATTTTCTACCGATCCTACTTGGACCCGAATTAACCCTTCTTAGCCTGCTCCCTCTTGGCATCTTCTTCCCTCTTGGCATCTTCTTCCTTCTTGGTAATGAGCTGCGTCTTCAGGGCTGACATTACCGCCTGCAAGTGCAGCATCTAAGGAGTGATGCCTTAATTAGCCCTAAGACGCACTTAAGCCCGCGAGAGAGCTATCTAGACGACTTAATACACGGAGTGGCGCTTGTTAAAGCGGTTGCGGTAGAGCTGCTCGATGTGCTCCGTGTATACGCGCGTGCGTTGGCTTCCTTAAGGAACTGTTAGGCCCTCTGCGCCGTATGCTTAACGCCTATTGTCAGCCCGAGGAGCCGTGCTAAAAAACAGGTTCCCCTAGGTAGCGAAACCGCTTAAGGGGAGCACTAGCTCGTGTATAAGGCGGCCGGAGAAGGTTGGAATTAGGTCGTAATTATTAGTTAAGCCGGTCTGTGCTAGTATTAAGGTCTAATCGATAGCGTATAAGAGCCTCTCTCCTTCGTGCATCAGATCTACGAAATCCTCCGCCGTATTATAGAACGGTAGGCTTAGGGATTAACGAGCTTAAGCTAGTGCGTTTCGAACTGGAGCTTAAACGGGAGCGGGCATAGTGCTCGGCCGAGGAGGCGGGCCCCGACGAGTACTTGAACTAGGGGGCCCTAGCGCTAGAGTGCCTTGACGACCGCCTGTCGGGAAGAGGGTAGGGCTAGGCCTAGAGGAGCCTTATTGCCCTGTGCGGAAGAGTAGAGGTGCGTTAGCCGGACGGGTCGTACGCCTAGCTTAAGGGTTGTCGCGGCGATATATGTTATCTATAGTTATAGGCATTCCTTAGGCGTAGTTCTTAGGAAGCTAGAAGGACAAAGGCCTAGCACCCGGAGATCTACCGAACCCCCTTAAAGGATCTAAGTAAGGACGCTCTGGCCGCGAAGGAGTAGTGTCTATCTCCTTACGAGTAGACAAAGGACCCCTTAAGTTAGGAGAACGAGCTGCGATAGCTATTAAGTTAATGTCCTCTATATCGGCGATATTCGTCTAACTAGTAAGGAATAGGTTAAGCAGCTGCGTAACTCTACCAGATCTAGAATCGAAAAGTCTAGGGCTAGAAGGCGTCGGGCTTAAGGGCACTTGGATAGGCTCTTCTAGGAGCGGAATTAAGACTTCCTCCTTAAAGTCTACCTACTCGTCCTCCGCATCGTTATTACCTTCCTTAGCCTTCGGGTTCCTCTTCTTAGTCCTAGTCTTTCCCTAGAGTTTAGAATCTCTAACCGAACAGCGATCGTAGTAGTTAGTATAGCTATAGTTAGCATAGTAGCTAAAGCAGCCTCTACTACTGCGACATAACTTAAAGGGACTAGCCTTACGCTTGCCGGACTCGTAGCTATAGTTACCTTCTTAAGGGCTGCTACCGAGAGCTTAAGTAAAAAGAGAGACTAGACGCTATTACTTGCAGGCCCTAATAAGGTAACTGTCCGATTTACGCTAGTCTAAGCTACGCAGATCGCCTAGCTTAAACGCTTAAAGTCCATCGATTAAGGCATTAAGTTAGGAAATCGTAAAGGCAGCCAGAAATTGCCGAAGGTACTTAATAGGCGCATTCGACACTATAATTAGATAATACATTACTTCCCTTATCTATGCGTCCGTAACCGCGATACGATTGGAGGCTAGGCTAGGAGTAAGGAGAGCTTTAAGTCGAGCGCCGATAGAGGCGTATATAGCAGTGCTATTAATGTTTCCTTAAGGGTCGAAGCGATCTAGCTTAGGGTATAAGCTACGAAGATCCGGAGAGCGGTTAAGGACGTTGCGAGGCATCGTAGGGTCCTAACCTTGTGCGGTAGTGCGACTCCTTAAGCTACGGCCCTAGTTCGCTAGTTAAGGGTTGCGCTAAGGGATTTCGTAATTGTTGCTTATAGGAGCGCGTGTGCCTAGTAGCTTAGACCTAAGGCTTAAGGCAGATATGTTAAGCCTATCTCGATAAGCATCGTATGCCGACTTATAACCGGTAGCTTGCTTATACCCGAATTTGGTGTACTCTATGCGGTTACGCCGAGACATAACATTAGGCTAGACGTAGAGTTTCCTTAAAGCGAACTTGTCTATTAATTCTTAGGTAGCAGCAGCTCGTAACGGCTGCTTCTTGCTGCTTAAGACCGAGCCGAATGCTTAAGTTAACATCCTTGCATCTAAGTATCCGCGCTTAACTGTCTTAATAGCACTTTAAACAGCCTTCGTAGGAGGGAACTTAGGGGCTAGTTTGCGAGGAGATCGACGGAGCTGCTTATCGACCTTGTCGTCCTTGCTCTTATCGTCTTTCTTGCGCTTGTCTTCGTTACCCTTCGCTATAGCGACTGTTGCTTAAGGTGTGTTGTAAGGTTGTAAGGTGTAGTAATTATAGACTATGTAAAGGTCTAAGGAAAAGGGAAGGAAAGGGTTGCGGAAGTTAATAAAAGAGAGAGGGTTTAAAAAGAAGAACGCAGTCGCTTTTGTGCCCTTAGAGGGGCGACCTGCTAGTAAATTCGACTACATACTAGTAGTTACTAGCTTAAGGCTTGTAATAGTACGTGAATTGGATTATTTACCTGCTAGAATTAGCTGGACGATTGCACTTAAGCCCTTACCTTCCGATTAATTACGGACCTCCTAGATTACGCTCGTTTATTCGCGATCACGGACACCTACTTAAGGGCATTAGCATATAACCTAAGCCTTTAATTAAGGTTGTTACGAACGCTTAAGGTTACGCATTTACCAAAGGGGAGGATGTTCAAAAACACTAAAAACCTCGCTTAGGTTTACTTAAACCCTTGAAACCTTAGGCACTGTTTTACTTAAAGGCTCGTTATTATTATATGACTCGCTCGTTTCAGTTAGTCTATATAGCTTGAGGGCCTTCGCCCTTATAAATCAGTATCATTCTTTTTCCGCTTTTTGATCACCTGTTTCTTCTGTCTCGACTGACCCTTGGTTGGATCGGAAGGCTCCGCGAGCAAGTGAAGTGAAGTAACGCGCTTTTCGATCACGAGCATCTTGACGCAACAAGTGCTTGCGACGGCTTTTACGTTACGGATTACAACACAACGGAGCGCCGGTAGAGTCCGCACATGTGAGTACAGGGAAATTTGACCAAATTGGCGGTGTGATGTAATTAGAAGGGGAATGCGATTGCTTTCATTTTGGAAGTCTCAAAGCTGCGAAAACACATTGCTTGTAAAAGTCTAACGGCTTCTGCTGTATGGACTCCGACAACCATAGCTCTGGCCTTTTGCGCGCTTTTCGCCGTACACCTTTCGCTCGGCTGGCTTGGAAGGTGCGTATTGAGCGGGAGAACGGAGAGAGGTATCGAATTATGCTTGCTTTCTTTCCTCGCCTGCCCTGGAGATCTTGCCATCTCATACTCCATCCACTCGACGTCCGATCAATGATGCCAGTCTCTACACTTGATGTCAGCTACCGCAGCCACAAGAAACATCCATTTCACTGTACTCACGTTCCTCCTCAATCTTCACGGCGTTGCTGTCACGTCTCCATCACGAGCGCATGTGCTCCGTTGGCACAGCCCACGACTGTTCCCAACTCGTCTGCCCACCGATCAGAGAGCTTGGAAAGGGAGGCATGGGAATGGTAGGTAGTCCAGCAAGAGTGTGTCCGCCCAGAGCATGAACCTGAGACGCGCCAATGATGGGAGTCCACCAGGAGCCGGGAACTCCACCGCTGAGGATAGGAGGCGCGCGAACAAGCTCGAACACAAACCACTTGTCTTCAAAAAACCACTTGTCTCGATCTTCCGAATCGTCCGGCTGCCAGACCTGAAGTCCAGCCTTCAACTTCCCATGCGCGCTCAGAAGCGCAGCTTTGACGGCGCGTTCTGCTTCCTGGGCGTCCAGGCGCAGGAGTTGCGCAGTAGGATGCCGAGAGGGGTAGAATCGAAGTGTCTTGATCTGCTCGACGTGTTCCTTCTTGAGAGCTTCGAGCCACTTCCAGCAGACTTGGAGGTCGGTGAAGGAGAAGGTGTTGGTGGAGTAGTAGGTGGAAGCAGACTTTCTGCGAGAGTATTCGTTGAGTTGGAGGAAGGGGGGTGGTGTGTAGGTGTTGTCGATGTTGATCATGCGGCCTGATGGTGGGTCTGGGGTTTTGACGTAGGCTTCGATTTGGTCGAACAGTTCTTGCGGCATTTCGCGCAGGCGGACGAAGAGTTTGTCTTCGTACTCGGCCATGTTTGTGCGGAGGCGTTCGATACGATGTGATGAAGGTGTTCGTGCGAGTCACGTCGGAAGGACTTAGTATGTGGAAGAACCTGGACGCAAGTTCCGTGGAAGGAAGGAGCTTTCGGAACGGCCCGCAAGGAAGCGAAGTGAATTACCTTACCGAGACAAGAACTTCAGGCACACTGCCGACAGACGACAGGAAATGAAAGACACGAGAGATCATGTGTGTTAACTGCCATTTGCTATCACCCAATCTGATCCCGACTCGCCCAGGAATGGATTCTCTTCAAGCATCATCCCCTGACTGCTCACTCAACGCCAGCTACTAGTACTGCAAGCTCAGCTTAGCTGCGGATTTAGTCGTAAATGTCTCAAGACACTTTTCAGCCTCAGTGACCTCTCTGCTCTCAGCCAAGCCATATCGTCACTCTTCTCTTCTTCGTGGCAATTTCATGGCCAGCCGTCCAAGTCGTCGCACCAACCGTAGCCTTATTCCGCAAACGGCATGCAGCAACGCCAAACATCCTCACCCCATTCATTCGTGGCCAGATCGCGCTTGAATCTCAGCCGCAGTTTATAAGCCATAATCGCGAATTTGGAACGGTTGTCTTCCGGTTCAAACAGAATCATGTCGCTCGCAAGCTTCTTGGATAAGTTCTGGATCCGGTCCTCGGCAGAACCTCGAGGATGTTTCAAGAGCATCCATGGCCAGGAGAGACGAAGTCGGGTGTCGTGGCGCAGGAACTTCACCTGCAAGCTTTGCTTCGGATGAAGGGACTTCAGCCAAAGAAGACCGACGTCGAGGTTCGCGAACGAGAAGACGATGCGGGAGTAGTATAATTTGCTGAAATGGTGGCGAGATGCGCGATCGATCTGTGAGAGCGCTGGTGGCTTATAATGTTCGTCGATCTCGACGATGGTGGGCCGGCGGTGCTCTGTGTAGGCGAGGGTGAAGTCGAGGATCAAGTCGTAAAGCTCTTGTGGAAGCGCTTGGATGAGCTGGGATGTCTTGGCCGTGGCCACAAATCGGGTATCCGCCTCCGGAGCTTGCGCAGCCTTCTTCTTCGCTTTCGCCACCTTCTTGTGCCATTTGTGCGCCTTTTTTGCTTCCCGCTTCATCTCCTTCTTCTTGCACTCCCACTCCTCCTTTGCTCTTCCCATCTCCTCTTCTATACGCCTAACGTCCCCCGTAGGCAATGAGTATCCATGGCCGAAGGCAGCGCATCGCCTGAGGTGTCGCTCTATTACGCTTTCCTTCTGTTCTTGCAAAGACTTTTCCGTCCGTTTGTAGGCATAGTACGCTGACTCCATTGCCGCTTTGTGGTCGATCATGCCGGCGAGCCGAGGACTGGACGTTGCCACGTGGGGCGCATTGACTTTCCGTTCGATGTTCGTTGGTTGGGATTCAGGTCGAGTGCGGCGGATTGAGATTTTGGACTTTTGTTGTTGTTTGTTTAAAGAACTTCCAAGCTGCAGTGAACTTGTATCCAGCTTCGAAGTTTTAGAAGCTCATGCCGCTAGTCCTCATGCTGCTAGTCCTCGGGAACGGCCCGCGGGGTAGGAAGTGAAGTGAATTCGAGTGACGATCCTAAACCACGTCAAACACACCACCATCGCACCACACAAGCGCTGTTCCCACACTTCCACCCGCCTCATAGATACCACCATTCCGACAGTTCATCTACGTCGTCCATATCTCCTCCCCAGGAACAACACAATCCTCCCTCCACTCATGTCCCTCTCCCCGCTCACCACACCTCTCCAATTTCATCACATACCACCGCCCACCATGCTTACACACCCCAACATGCGCGCTCGTCGAGATCCACACGACCAAGCCTGTCTTCAGCTCAAATCCCACCAACGCATCCTTCACATCCTCAATAAGATACTCCACCTGCAATGCATGTACGCCTGTGAATTCCATTACGTTCTGGGGACGGATGTCGTAGCGTAGAGTCCGAAGATGGAGACGATGAGGAGGAGGTACGGTGGTGAGCGAGCGGCGGCAGACGGACATGTTGGAGAAGGAAAAGGTATTGCGTGCGTAGTAGAGTTGAGAAGAGGTAGAGCGGGAGGTGTGATCGATTTGGAGGGCGGCGGGCGGTTTGTAGGACGTCTCGGTGATGTTGACGTTCGTTGATAGCGGGATGGTAGCGGAGATGGTGTAGTCGAAGATGATGTCGACGAGCTCGGTGGAGAGGAGTTGTATCAGCCTTGCGAGAGTCGTCGTGGGTGATGTTTCTTCGCTATTGAGATGAGCCTCATTCTTTTCATCGCTAGCCATTGCGAATGTCGTGCCGTTCTTTCTCATCGGCACAAGCCGTCGACGTTGAGTAGTCTGCCTTTGTAGCTTGGAGGGATGAGTTGGCTTTCAGGACCAGCATCGCGAGATTTGCCACAGCGCATGTCAGATACACTTTGACGGGGTATGGCATCCGAGTCAGAGCTATGCACATTAGTCACCTGTTCCGCGCCTGGAGGCATTGATGACTGGACGAAGAGAGCTGATCTCTGGCCAGCAGCTTTCTATTTCCGACGCTTCGACGCTTCATCAAGAGCATCGCCTTTTCGTTTCGTTGGTAAATCGCTTGGAGCCGTCACATCGTCCATCATCTCACTATCCGACCCTACAACTCCAACGTCAGACTCTGTCACCAACAACTGTCGATTTACATCCTCTCTCACGATGACGTACCCTCTCCTTCCTTCACCTCATACCCCTCCGTCTTAATATCATTCAATCCCAAATCCTCCATCTCCTCCTCCGTCCTCTCATAATCCAACACCTCAATCTTCGGATCCGGTTCGGGCGCCGTCAAACTCTGCACATAACTCGCCGCCAACGGGTCCTCCAACACCAGCGTAAACTTCTTCCTCCCGTCAATCGCCTCCGTCAGATCCCCAAAGAAAGCCTCCCATTGTTTCTTACTCCCTTGCTCCATGCCATCGCCCGTACCTTCCGGAACCTCCGCATCACCATCTGACAGGCCAAACGCTTGGGATCGGAGATCTTTGCGTATCTGCGTCATGATTCCCTCGACGGTGGTGAAGCGGCCTCCCATCGTTCCTGGCTCGACGCGGAGTTGGAGTTCCGGGCAGGCGAGTGATGCGCTTTCGGACTTGAGAATGTCTCGCGCCAAGTCCTCGGACGTGCTGACGTGGAGGGTAATTTTGCGGCCTTGCTCGGGGACTTCGCCGCCGGTTTTGACTTCGTTGCTGCGGTAGCCGCAGTCTTCGCATACCGTGGACATGAGCACGACCTGTTTGAAGTAGGGGATGTTGACCATTTTCATGTTGGTCGCGCAAGGGCGTGTGCAGCCGGGACAGGAGGCGGGGAAGGAGTATACTTGGTTTTCGACGATGTCTTCTTCTTGGTCGACGTTGTTGCCTTGTGTTGTTGTTTGTGCGTCTGCGCCGACGAGTCCGGTTGAGTGGTATTCCGGCCTGATCTCCGTTTCTGGCGCTTGTGTTCCTGGTGCAGGCACATCGTCTCCCAGTCCCAACGCTCCATTTTGCGCCGCTGTCCGGTTGTACTCGCTCTTCGCCCACTTTCCTGCCGCATCACCCGGCCGTGGCTCAATTGAGCTGTTCCCACTCGGATCATCTACTGACACCATGAACGGGAACTTCCTTCCCGCCAACATCTCCGTCAATGTGTCAATCACGCCTGCGACTTTCTCTCCAACCTCCGGCATCTGCTCCATCCTCGCCTGTTGGTGACTCTCCAGATCCGCCTTGACCGCACTGATTATACCCTCCAAATTCGTATACTGCCCCTTCCCAGGCGGAATCTCCAGATCAATATCCTCAATCCTAAACGCACAGATATCGCTCTTGACCACCTGTC
Organism: Zymoseptoria tritici IPO323; assembly: GCF_000219625.1. Lineage (NCBI taxonomy): Eukaryota > Fungi > Ascomycota > Dothideomycetes > Mycosphaerellales > Mycosphaerellaceae > Zymoseptoria > Zymoseptoria tritici. The sequence continues at coordinate 579,940 of NC_018210.1, read as the reverse complement.
GTTGGAAATCATCCCCGTTATCGATGCGGAAGGCATATTTCGCGCCTTTTGGTTGGATCTCGCCCGCGGATTGGATCTCGTTGTTGTGGAAGCCGCATTTCTCGCAGGAAAAGGACATGATGACAATTTCGCGAAAGAAGGGGATTTTCGTGAGGAGGAGGCGCGTGATGCCGTCTTCGTGGCAGTTCATGCAGAGGGATTGGATTTCGTCGACGACTTTTTGGTCGGAGGAGGGGCCGTTCATTCCTTCGACTTGGCTGCCCATGTCTTGGAAGAGGTCGTGGGCAAGGGAAGCACCCTGCAGCTTGGTGCCGTTGGTTTCGGAGGCCATGATTGCGGATGTGTTAAGCGAGAGAGGGTGTTGTGAGAGGAAGGAGTTTTGTCGTGAGAGGTCGACGAGAAGCTCGTGGAAGTTCGCGAAACTTTTCGCTGAGCATGACGCACCCACCGATAAGGCCGTTATCGCTCGTGCCTGAGGCTTCCACAGCCTCTGGGACGCTAGTAAACTAGCGCCGTCCTTCAGCTGGAGTCTTGCAAGCTGAGGCTGAAGTACTTCACCTGCATGTCGCTAGGCACATTCTAGCCCGCGATCCCTCAGGAGTTTGTCGACACTTCATACTACGTTGTAGGAGCATCTCCGCTTCTCGATATGTATGGCCTGGACGTCTCAGCACGCAGGACGCCGAACTCGAGGGACAGAAGTGCTGGGCCTGAACTGGATGCAATCTTCGAGAACAGCACGGCAAGACAGCACCACGGTTGCCAAGGTTCAGGCTAGTGCCGCTCCGATGGGACTTCCTTCAAGATGAGAAGAATGTCGCGTCCATATTGCCAGCTAAGAATATGCAACCGAAAATGCTAGCACGTCCATCGCAGTACGTTTCAACATCAACCACCACCGTCACCGTCCCATCGTCGACCCCTGTCGTCTCGACCAATCTCTGCACCGGTCCTGATTCCCGTGGCGACTTTTGGTTCTAATAGAACCACTACAACGGCGAGAGAACCGTCCAAGTCGCACTCGGCGACTTTCCCGCTGTCCAGCCCGCAGACATTTCTTATCCAATCAAAGACAACATTATCACGTCAGTGCAAATCAATGGCCTCATCTACCTCACCGGAAATGGAGGCTCCACATTCTCTCCCTGGTCGAAGTCGGATGACTCGACTGAGATCACGCTGTTCTTGAACCGAATTCCTCGACCCAAAATGCAAGCATCCACTTTTGATCGGCCTCTGAGATCACCCACGTTAGTATATCGCATCACTCCAGCAGACGACCGTCGAGTGTGTTCAGCTCTGCGCCCGCAGTCAATCTCGAAACTGCATGGGCCTCGAAACTTGCACGCTCATCAGTACACCTTGCCGCTAAATGACCCAACGACGCATTCCATCGACCACGTATGATATGGCAGCTGGGCACAGAATCGAGCATAGAAGCATCTCTTCCAAAGGCACTAGACTGGCACGAGGAGCAGGTATACAAGGAGATTCGTTCCTTTCAATTATTAATGCATCGTCGTTAGGTACACACAGTCGCTGGCTCATGAAACAAAAAACTCCCTCAGTCACACCTCAAGACATCGTCACTCGTACATCCCGCCTCTTCATCTCCCGTGTCCGAGAGATGAACAGACCGAACGCTCTGCACCACTCAAATCGCCCTTCAAGCCGCGACTCTTACTCGTACTGCCAAGCAGCGGTAGCGTTCTGGTGGTAAACATCGTGCCACGTGAATCCCAAACAATCCTTAGGAATCTGCGCCGCGGGGATTCTGCTCGCCGCATAAATCTGGAAGTTGGCCGGAGAGATGCTGCCGCCCAGACACGCCAACCAGTCCTGGTTCTCGAACTGCAATTTCGCATCGTAGGCGATGCCGAAACCGGTGAAGGTCGCGTTGCCGTCCGTCGCGACCGAGTGCGGGCCCGTGAAGCGGAGGGAGCCGTCGTCTTTGACGTAGACTTGTTGTCCGCCGGGGACGTTGGTGTACAGGCTGACTTGGCCCTGGCCGTTGATGTAGCTGAAAGTGGTGGTGTTGGTGTCGACGACGCAGGTGTTGTTGTTCAGAGGGTTGTATGTTTTGGCGTCTTTGCCGATCCCTGGGGTGGAGAGTTTTGTTAGTTTTGTGGGAGGAGAGGGTGGAGTGAGGGTGGAGGTGGGGAGTCTTACAGAATGCTTTGCCGTTGGCGTTGACGGTTCCGAAGTGGATGGGGCTCGAAGCGCGGAGAGCCTGGCCGGAGAATTTGAGAGGGTTTTCCGGGGTGCCTTGGAGGACGTTGTTGTTGGGCACGGGCGATGGGAGGGCAGCGGCCACTGCGGCGAAGAGGATGGCGCAAGCGGACTTCATGGTTGTGGTTGGAAGTGGTTGATTTGGTTGGCAAAAGTGTTGTTGTAGAGGATGTTTTGGTTGGAAGTGGTGAGTGATGATGGACTGCTCTGGAGGGTCGCACGAGGAGCCTTTATATCAATCCTCCTGCGGGTCCTCCATGTATCGTGACGAGCAACGCCCAGCCTCCAGTTCTTACTTCGCTACACGGCTTCGCTGCGGTGTGTTTGCCCGGAGCGGATCCAAGCTACCGTTGCTAATTTTGGTCTGCAACTGACGGTGACCGACCCGTGCTTTACCAGGGTCTGCGTTCGATGTGATGTCGTTAGCAACCTAGCGCGGGGTCAAGCTTTACTGTCGGAGGATTCGGCAAGATTTAGCGTCTCGACCAAGGCTAAGGAAACACTTGGGTCGCATGTTCGCGGTCCAATATCTCCACCACAGCACTTGTCTCATTCTTGCCAGAGGTCCACTCATGCGGAGATACGAAGAGAGTCTCGTATCGCAGCGCAGAAGTGGAGGACCGGATCGTCGGAAGAGCAGCGCAGGGACGTGGGAGCAGGCAAGACTCTTGTCTGTCCTCGTGTGTGATCCGTATATAAACTCGTGCGGTGGAGCACTGGAGAAAGGTTCGACGCCAAGCAGAGGCGAGCAGCCGTGCTCCGATCGTCACTTTGTGTGTGAAGAATCCATGTTTCGGAGCATTTGTCCAATCGATCCCGTATACTTTCGCCCTGGCATTTCACTTAGGACCGTCCCGCCCGTTGATATGCATGTGCCTCCTCTGACGGGCTGTCAGCGAGATCGAGCCATCTGACCTGCAAAGAGACGCAAATGACGTATCGCGGACACGAAGAAGCAGGTGGAGATCCCCATATGACCTCGTATTGTAGGAGCTCGGAGTCGGCCGAGAGAGAGCAGCGGAAGGATGGCGAGCAGGCGGTGCCCTTGCATTTCCTCGTGTGTGATGCGAATGGCGCAAGCTGAGCACACCTCTCTGCTCAAATCGTGCTCTGGCCTGTACCATCTCGATCCGAAGTCGATGGCAGAAGCATTGAAATGACGTCTTCGCAAAGACTTTGACAGGCAATCCGTTCCGCTGTCGATGCGTTGACCTTTTGCATCCCATGAGAAGCTCGTACCACAACAACCTCGAACCATGCGAGTATATCTGCCGATGAACGAGAACGACACCGACACGAGGTGGACTCGCCATGCGTCGTTCTACCTCGTATACATATCATCTTCATGGAAGCAACCTGGAATCACCGCGATCTACGAGCCTCTTCTTTGCTCCTCTGCTTGCTCATTCCAATCGCGCCATTGTGCTGACGACCTCACGTATACCAAAGCCTTTGACTTTGCTCATCGAGCTCGGATCTATGCCGACGAGCGCGCCGAAAGAGGTCAGACGCATGTAGTCCCTCCGAACTCGTTCAACGCCTTGCTGAGGTGCGTCTCGCGGAGGTCAATGTCGACAAATACCGACCCTTCGATATCTTTCGACGGCTTCTCGGTCAAACGTTCTTCGTCCGGTCCGTAGATTCGCGCGATGCTGTTGTGAATGTGATGATCCTCGAAATCCTTGCTGGAAAGTGTCTGCAGTCTGCCGATTGACGCCCTCAGCTGAGATCTTTCGAGACGATAACAAACATGTACGAGAGCGACCTCAATGGCACATGCCTCCGGGAGTCACCATGTCGCCATTCCATTGATGTCGATGACGTTAGGTGTATGGATCAGGGTAGATACGCTCGCGTGCTGGCGCGCAGGAGCAGGCGTGAGCTTCCATCGGGAAGAGAAAGCAATACTGTACTCCCTCGATGGTGGACTGATGTCGGTGTATGGATCAGGGTTAGTTCTACGTGAGCGTGTTGGCGCGTGCGGATAGAGAGAGTGGTGGTCTATTGATAGACATTTCGTGAACTCCATCGGGAAGGAGGAGGAAATATTTCCGTCGATGCTGAACTTTTACCATGTTGCGGTGCGAGTTTTTTGGGTCGTCGATCGAGACGTGGTAGCACCGCAAGAGCGGAGTCGTGTTCTCCCGACATTTCCAAGTGCCCCGATTCGGCCAATCTCAATGTCCACGACCACGTCTTGTTGAAGACCGCATAGTGGGCATCGGCCTTCTTCAACCCTGTATTGCCCAAGGCCTGGTGAGAAAAATGCTTGATTCATTTCCGACATACCCTGATTGTGTGTCTTTACTCTTTTCCACCACGTCTCTGTATATATCCTCCCTCATTAACCCAACAACTCCACGTCCAACCCAATAGCCCTCATGAACAAATTCACATCACCCAACCTCTTCCGACTCATCTCCTCGGGCAACGTCTTACTAACCGCCACAGTCTCCATAACCCGATCCTTCACTCCCAGCACCAATCTCTGCTGCTGATCCGGAGTCGCACCAACTCCCATCGCCGCCAAAAATTGCCATACATGCACATCCTCACTCGCCGAAACGTTCGTATCCGTCGGGAACACATATGGCAGCACCGGCTCGATGGTGTCGAAGAGTCGGGAATACAAGTCCGCCCATTGTGTCCAGTCTTCGTTGGCGGCGGGTTGTTGACGCACGAGTTCCGCGCGGGAGATGAGCATGGTGAGGATGGAGACGCCAATTTTGGTCCGCGCGATGGCTTGTACATTGACGCGGTCGAGGACGAGACCGAGGAGGCCGATGATGATGTTCAGGGGCGCTTCGTTGACGTAGGAGAATAGAGCGGGCATCAACATGGTGGCGAAGAGTTCGACTTCTTCTTTGACGCGGGCGGGAATGGAGGAGTTGTCAGCGGGTGGGTAGGCTTCGCGGATGACGTCGAGGACGTCGAGGTGGATTGCAATGAGGGTGAGCATCGTGAGGCGTTGATTATCGTCTAGGTGGCGGAAGGTGCGCGGGATGACTTTCTTGCCTTTGCTGTGGGAGAGAAGCTGGATGAAGGGGTGCGGCGCTGTGGGGCTAGAGTGAATGTTAGCTGGCTGTTGTAAGGAGACCGAGGAAGGCGAGTCTTACTTGGACTGGATGGGCTCCATGACTTTCATGGCCTCCCACAATTGCTGGTTGAGCTCCTGCAGCCCACTGCGCCATCTCATATGTCCTTCAATGACGTCTGCTGGGCTCTCCTCGTTTGGTGGCGGCGGGCTGCGGCGTTCATGATCCTCAAGTCTCATCAATGTCGAGTAGAGATGTTCAATATCCCGCAGAGCAGTCTTGCGGTCTGCCGGCTTGGGTGGCTGTCTCATTCTGGTGTCGGTTTCCGGGCGCTTGATGTTGAGGAGCGGTCGTGGTGTCTTGGAATTGCTGAAAGCGATCTTGCCGAGTGACCCCTCAACCACCAGTGACTTGTTCTTCGGACGGTCCTTAGCTGCCTGAACTGCTCGTGCGACTTGCTGCTCCATCCGCTGGACATGGTTGTCACCACCTCTTGGGTGATGGCGACTGCGGCCATAACCGTAACGGCTGCCTGTCTGGAAGAGGTAGGTCTGAGCAAACTGGTTGAGTGGCTGACCTGGTCCGCTGCGAGGTGGTCCGCGAATCTGAGCGTACACTTGGTAGTAGAAGTCCTCGGCAAGCTGCTCTTCACTACCCGGCTCATTGTCAACACCACCGGTGGCGGTCAAGAGCTGCTGGAGTTGAATTCGCGTTATGAAATTCTTGTCCTGCGGCGTCATGAGGCCGTTGTTCTTGCTCAGCAGATGGATCTTGTGGTTCCGCTTGGCGCGTTTGGCTTCCTCTGCAAGGTAGGCCTCGCGTTCCTCGGGCGACAATTGCATCAATTGCTGGGCACGGGTGACTGGTGGGCCGTTGTAGGATGGTCCACGTTGATGTCCCATCTGCTGCTGCTGCATGTGAGGCGGTGGGGGTCCCATTGGCATGCCGGGAGGACGCTGGAACTGCTGCATTGGCTGCGGTGGCTGACCTTGGAAGTCCTGCGAGAGAGGTCGGATATTGCCATTGCCAGGAGGTTGCTGTCCTTGTTGCTGCTGGTGTGGCGCTCTGAGATGCGGTGGAAGCTGCTGCGGCATTTGTTGTGGTGGCTGCTGAGGTCGCTGCAAGATCTGTGGTGCCCTCTGCTCGAACTGCTGCTGAGGTGGTGGAGCTGGAGCAACTCCACCAAGACCAAGCATGCTCTTCAAGCCAAGGGTCTGCGAGTGGGTATCCTGGACAGGCTGAGCTGGAGGCGTTGGGCGAGACTGGGCGCGCATCATAGCTTCGACTTCGTCCAAGCTCATCATCTTAGAAGCCTGCTGCTGCTGCTGTTGCTGAGGCTCAGCCTGCCTTTTACCAATGGCATTGCCCCAGATCGAAGCATCAGCCTCCAATTTGGGAATGTACTCCGGCTGCTTGTACGCCTCATATCCAGTTCTAGCAGGCTTGGACGGCGCACGAGAGAATTGCATCGGCTCTCGGGCGTGATGCAAGACCTGCTCCTCCAAGAGACTATCCCGCATATTCGCCGTCTTGCCAGCAAAGTCAAAGTCCCTGCCAACAGCTTCGCGAGTGACTGGCTCATCTCCACCAAAGGTGTCATCGTTGAACGTGTCTCCCGACTCTTGCAAATGCTGACCCAAGCCATCGTAGGTCTGCTCGAAATCGAGAACCTCGTCCTCATCCTCCTCAGCACCTCTGCTCAGGCCGGCGAAAGGATCGTGGCTGTCGAACATTCCCCTCGAATTGGACTGCTGGGTGCGGTCCCGTGGGAGGGTGGAATCGAAGCCGAAGAACGACATGGTTGGAGGGTGTTGTAGGCTGTTCGCTCGGGTCGAGTGTTGAGCGCTTTCGCGCGAAAAGAATGATGTGGTCGGCGCTATCCCAAGACGTGAGGTCGACCAGCGTGCGATTGCGTAGTGAGATGGTGGTGTTCTAGCAGTGAAGGCGAAATGATTGACGTGGTGAGCTTTTGGATGGAGCTAGCGGAATCAGTTCCGGTGGGGCCAGATTCAGATGTCCTGCTCGTCTGCCTCTTTCTCTTCTCCGACTCTATTGCAACCTCACCTATCTTGCCACAGGTTCATGCTCATTCTGCAACTTCGTATTACTGCTCTGGCCCACGCGCTCATGGCAGGAGGTATCAACGGATGGAGACGCTGCTACCTGCCGGGACAGCAATTGAGGTGTACAGAATCGACGAAATGCATTCATTTGAACCACCAGAGAGCGTAGATCACGACATCAGAAGGAAGCGATGAGGGCACCTGGTCATGTCTTGCTTTGAGCGTACACGATGGGCATCGTCGAACAGTACTCGTCCTCGTTCGGCGAGCGTTTCGCTCTTGAATATTCATTGCACCTTGACGAGACTGCTATTGATGGGGTACAGCCAGGAGGAACGAAGTTCTTGGGCGGTATCCCGGTAGTGGCAGGGATTTGTACGAGAAAGGAGATCTTGACCCTGGAAGTCTCTATCGCGTCTCGACTGTGGGCAGATATTCAAATTGTTGCTTCGCGGTGTCGCCATGCATGCCGCGCAGCACGCGCAAATGTGCTCATCTATTGCTCCCGTCGGTCTCCACGTGAGCCAGAAGATGGGGCTTTGCTAAACGCAGTGCGGTTAAATTCTAAACACCGTGCGGTTAAATTCTAAACACCGTGTGATGCCTCAGGCACCTCTATATTAATAAGCGCCGACTTCATTTGATGAGCGCCAGTGACCATTTCATTAGCGCCAGCCTCAATTGATTAGCGCTAGCATCGTTCATTGGCTGAACGACGTCGTCGACGACTCTATATCAACCTTACGTCCTTACCTCACCGTTACTATGCAATTGTTGTAGCTATTTAATAAGCTGATAAGCAGCGGCTTTTCTTAGCGGCAATAGTGTTAACGCGCTTACAGGCTCACAATTATTAAAAGGGCAAAAAGATAATTATGAGCCTGTAAGCAGTTAGCTAAATTCTTAGAGTTAAACACTAGACCTTGTGTAATTGATGTATAAGAATCAGAAGCTATATAGTTTCTACATAGGGCCCCTATAAGATTAAAATACGTTTCTGAGAAATCATCCTTTAAAGGAAATGGAATAAGAATTAGGGAGACAAACTACTTAACTATAAAAACAGCAAGCAAGATCTAAGCTTGTAATTAGATAGCAAGTAGTTAGTTCTGTTAAATATATAGCCTCGTTTAATCTGCGGGCAAGAAGGTATAGGCCGTAGGGGTAGGGGTAGTCGATAGGGGGTAGTAGAGGGGGTAGTAGTAGACAGGATAGGGTACCCGGTGCAATAGGGATATGCGGACGCCATGCTCTTGTAATAACTGACGCCATGCTCTTGTAATAACTAATGCTATGCTCTTGTAGTAACCAGGTTGCTAAGGGGGTCGGCGGACGCGGCGGACGCTAAATTGCATAGGGTAAGTGCGAGTAGAGATGCAGTCGATAGATAAGATGCGGTCGATGGATAAGGCGGTCGATAGATAAGATGCGGTCGATAGATGAGGCGGTCGATAGATGAGATGCGGTCGATAGATAAGGCGGTCGATAGTTAAGGCGGTCGATAGATAAGGCGGTCGATAGATAAGATGCGGTCGATGGAGATGGAGCGGTCGGCGGTAGAGCGGTAAGGGTGGCATGTTAGACTCCTTGGTCCGTGTTTCGAGACCAGGCCGTCGTCGCTAGGACGCGAACGTTAGCAGTGTGTAGCAGTAGACGTGTTAAAGGTGCTGTCGAAGGTTAAAGGTTGAAGGTTGAAGTTTGAAAGTGATAAACGGCTAAAGGTCAGCTAACTATGCAATTGTTGTGGGTAATTAGTAAGCAAGCGTTTTATTGCGGCAATCGCATATTTAGCGGAATCGAAGGCGGCGGAGCGGCTGCATGCGCGCTCGGCCTGTTGGCCGTAGTATTAATAAGCGCCAGGCTCATTTGATAAGCGCCAGGCTCATTTAATAAGCGCCAGGCTCGCTCGGAGTCGGAGGGTGGTAGTATGGTCGGTAATCGTTATCGTCGTCGCGCCGGCGGTCAACTGGTGAGAGTCAGCGTCATTTAATAAGCACCAGCGCCATTTAATGAGCACCAGCGCCATTTGATGAGCACTAGCGTGCTTTTATGAGCGCCAGCGTGCTTTCATAAGCGCTAGCGTGCTTTTATAAGCGCCAGCTTCACTCACCTCGTCGTCGCGATGCTTCACTCTTAGGCGATTCCTTGGTATTGTCGTGTGTTTGTCGATTAACGGGCATCAGCGGCATTTAATTAGCGCCGGCTTCACTCGATTAGCGTCGTGCTTCACTTTCTCGCCATTGTAGAGTTTCCTTCCTATTGTTAGGGTTGTCAGGTTAGTAGTATATCTTCGAGCGATCCTTAACACCCTCCGTCTTCTCTTTTCCTTCCTTCTTTAGCAACAGCTTATATAACGACAGTAGCAGCAGCAGTACTACTAAGCCCTCTAAAAGGTTTCTCTTTTTCTTTTCGAACAACATTACTAAGGCCTACTGCTTGTTCTCTCTTCTCCTGTTCGTCGTCCGTATTACCACCACCGCCGCCGCTATTATGTCTCGCGTACTAGCAATCGTAGCACTTCGCGCCTTCGTGTCCTCGGTCCGCGACATAAACACCTCCGCCGAGCGCAACGAGCGTGCCCGCCTCCGCCGCCGCAAGAATCTCCGCTCCGCCCGCCTCGCCGCCAACCGCCGCCGCAATATCCTAGCCTACGTAGCTAACCCTCTCTTCGTCGCTAGCGTAATGCTACTACTACTACCACCTCCTTAACAAGCTCCGGCTCCGGCTCTACGCCCTCTCCCTCCTTCTCGCCTCCGCGCCCCCCTCGCCCTCCTCACGGTCCTCTACTACCGCAACCACAACCTCCGTAGCCTAGACCTCGGCTACCTCTCCCTCCTTACCCTCCTCGACCTCCCCCCTCCCTAACCCCTTGCCGACGGGGACGGCTCCGATAATAGCTACGAGCTACTGCCCACAATAGGCTAAGATAATAAGATAATAGGAATGCCCGAGGCGAAGGGTAAGGAGGAGGAGAAGGGAAAGGCGTTAGCCGGGGTAAAGGTAAAGGAGGATTCGGTTACTACTAGTAGCTTAGGTAGTAGTTTAGGTAGTAGTTCGCGGGTTAGTAGTTTCGGTGTCGGTAGCGTCGGGCTAAGTGCGGCGATAAAGGATAATAAGAAGAAGGGTGGCCGCGGCTAACCTAACAAGGTAGAGCTTCGGCGTATAGAGGGGGGGCCTTTTGGCAAGACTGTAGCGGAGTAGTCGCTATTGCGACCTGCTACGCAGCGCAAGTAGAGTAGTGCCGGCCGCATCGACGAATACGGCACCATTAAGAAGCCGGCCTGCTAGCGCTGCCGTCGCGATTACGCGGAGGGTCGAGAGGCCTTCCCGTACAAGACATAGAGCGCTAGTAGGTTCGGTCGGTGCAACTAGTGCATAGCGCACAACAAGCCCTACGTTAATTAGCTTTGTTTTAGATAATAATGATAATAAATCGAGTATGTCGTCTGCTGTGCAACTGTGTCCATTCCTCGCTTTAGTAGTAAACAACAACATGTGGAGTCGGTAGACAGACGTAAGGTAGTCGCCAAGCATAGCAGAGATTTCAGGCTCCACTCGAAAATGCGCCGAACCAATTAGCAATGCTAGCGCTAATCAAAACATTAAGCTATTTGATTAGCGCTAGCCCGATATTAGTTAGCGCCAGCTTAGTATTAGTTGGCGCCAGCTATTTACAGTTAGCGTCGGAGTCTCCCCCGAACGCAGATAAATGTTAACTTCCTCGTATTGTTGTTTGTGTAATATTTGCGACCTGTTATTGCTACACCAGCTCTATTAACATGCATACCTCTAACACCGTGTGGATCTCTTCCGGAGCCTTCTCTGCTGTCCGCCAGCCTCGCAATAGCAGGCTCAAACTACCACAAGCGCTCCCCCCGTAGATCCAGCACATCTAGCACCTCCCTCGAATCCTCCTTGTACAGTCCTCGCTCGAGAGCTACTATTCCATTCCGCATCGCACATCGATACTGCCTACACCATAGCTACCGTTAGCAACTCACTACGACACGGCGGCGGACTTACTAGCGAGCACGACTAGGAGCTAGACGAGGCATTAAATAGCCTCCTCGACGACGAGTAGAACGAGACATAGCAAGACGAGCAGGAAGATAAGCAGGAAGATAAGCATAAGCTCCTTAATAGTTATAATCCTGCGCTCCGTAGTAGCGTTACTGTCGCTAGCTACCGTGCTATTCCCGCTATCGACGAACGGATCGTTTACCCCGATCTCGTCGCCTGCCTAAACGCTGTTTACGACCACGGCCTGATGCACGGCTACGAAGTAAGGAAGGATAGAGGCAGGCAGTACAATTCGGTTAGTTTCTTGCGCAGATTCTATATTAAGTGCTCGAAGGCGAACGGCAGCAAGCTGGCGGCCGACTCTAGTAAGCCCAGCTCTCGTCCTAACCGCAAATCGAAGAAGACCGGATGTCCCTTTACGCTTAATCTCTACGCTGTCGACCTAAAGGATCCTTAAATATAGAAGTTGTCGCTTAGCAAGTCAGAAGGAGCTTACAATTACCCGGGTGTCGATGCTATCAGTCTGGCAACCTACCGCAGACGAGCTCGCGATGTAAACGATATTAGAGCCTTCCTCCTGTCCGCATATAACACTAGCTCGACACTATAGGTCGCTCGGTCGATAGCTATCGCTCGTTACTACGAGCCTGGTTAGCCCAAACTGGTGCTTAAGGATATATACAACGAATTCGTACGAATCCGATTGTCTTAACTAGAGTTAAGGACCCCAGTCGATGCCGCAATAGAGCTTCTTAGCGAGGAGGGTTTTACAGCTATCTAGGATTTTAACTAAGCGACCAGGCGCCTAAAACGAGTCTTCTTCGCCTACCCGGACCTTGTAGAGATATACAGAGAGAATAGCGACATCCTTATCGTTAATTGCACGTACAGCACTAATTAGTATAGCCTGCCGCTGCTCTGCTTCTACTAGGTTACGCGGGTTAGCGTTACGGTGCCTCTTGCACACTGCCTTATAAAGGGTGAGAAAGAAAAAGACTACGTATAGGCGTTCTAAGCCCTCGGGGATCTCTTCGAGGACAACGGACTGGACCTGCTATCGGTGCTTATCTACGACCGCGACCGCGCGATAATCAAGGCACTAGATAACTGTATGCTATTAATAGCATGCTCCTACCTGCTCTACATGTAGCATATAAACTCGGACGTCGAGGCTATGGCCGGCAACAAGCTCGGTCGTGTCCAGCCCGATAGTTATAGCACTAAGTTCCTGCTAAGTAAGGAGGCGCAGGAGTTTATAGGCTTCTACCGCAAGATTATTAATGCCTCGACAGAGGCAGAGTACGAGTATGCGCTACAGGCTCTAGTCGACTGCTCCGAACAGCTACCTCCGATCGACGAGGAAGACGACAATGCAGAAGACGATGTAGGAGCTAATAATATTAGAGCTGATAGCGACGACGACTACGACGAGGATTTCGCGATACTAAACATCAGAAGTAGCCCCAACCGCACTACTACAACTGCACTACCACCCGACACCCTTAAGGCCTGGAAGGATCTCGTTAGATACCTTAACAAGTAGTGGCTCGACAGGCACAAGGAGCTCTATATTAAGGCTTAGACGAACAGGATACTTGCCTATAGTCTTACGGCCTCGTCACCTGGTAAGAGTAGACATACTGGTCTTAAAGGCTAGCTCGGATCGTTAAAGAGCGACGTCCTTACGTTGTTCCGCAAGATGGCTCTATACTTCGAGTCGTCGATCTTACAATACAATGCGGCTAAGGCGAATGCGATTAACAAGACGCAGACAACCTTCCGCAACATGCGCTGCTTCGACTACGTTATGCGGTGTGTTAGAAGCACCTCGAGAGGGAATGTAGGCTTGCACCGAAAACAAATGGTTGTAGAATGTAACGAGTCGATTCGATAAGGAAGGGAATGGACAAGAGCGTCCCTCGAGGCTATGTACCCGCCCTTCGTGTTGCCAAATGCGTCCCTCCGCCTAGACTAGGCACCGGTCGTAGTCTAACGTCCGCTCGGGGGCTATCGTACGCCCGTGAGGTTCGTCCCTCTATAGGATGTCCTAGTCTAGGCTAGATAAGATGGCACCGGTAATCTGTAGTGCCAGGATAGTCCAGGTTGGGACAGGTAGAGGGCGTTATCGTAAGGGTGTCCTTACATTGCCCCCCTCCCCTCTCTGCAACTAACCTTAGTTGCGGTGGAAAATTCATAAGCTATCAGCTGCCAAATGTCCCAATCTAGAAGGATTTGCGGGTCCGTAGCGTCGCTATATTAATTTAATTCTTCTTCCAAACTTTCTCTCTTCTTTACCAACTACTAAAAAGTAAGTAATCTGGGGTGGTGCTAGTATGGTCCAGTTTGGGTCTAGCAAGGCTAATATTGGCGCAGACATACTATGTCTTCCGCCGCCGCGGCCCTTGTGCGCAACGATTACGCCAAAAAGGTCCGCAACGGGGCTTTCAACTACAATCCGTGCTTTAATTGCATTAAAGACGTTAAGCTAAACAAAGACTTGACTAAACTGTGCTAGTTGGGGCTAGAGAAACCTATTAAGGGCATTACTACTAAATGCGCCGGCTGTCTGGACGACAGAAATGCCGATTGCTTCCAGGTAGGATATTTCTGGACTGTTCTGGAGTCTTCTGGATCCAGGCTGACCCTAAATAGCTCCCTCCGGCCCGTAAGGACGAGTAGGACACTATTAATGCCTAGATTTAAGCAGAGTACGCTAATCCGGTGGTGAACGCGGACAATAGGAAGAAGTTGAGGAGCAAGGTGCTCCTGTTTGCTGGTTCGATTGAGTTGTATGTGCCGTTCTGGCTCATTTTGGACTAGTATGCTGACAGTTGGCGCCTTAGGGAGCTTGGAAACAGCGTTCGCGGCCCGGAGGGTCTTACTTTGTACCAGGGTACCCGCGAGTAGGACACGACGGGTCAAAAGGTTAAGAAGCGGGACAGGTCGGCCGCTGCTTATATAGAGAAGGCCGTAAGTGTACCGTTCTAGCGCATTTTGGGCTATGCTAACGCCAGGATGTAGGAGCAGGCTGCTACCGGGACCCCGAGGGCCAAGAGAAGCCGCCTGATTGATCCAAAGGGCGCTATTACGGTCTAGTCGTTGACAGACAAGCTTAACAAGTACAAGACTGCCTTGAATCGCAACAGCAAGGCCCTGGAGAGGTTCAATTCGTATGCTAGGGGTACGGGAAAGACTAATAGGGAGGCGTTAAAGGCTTTGGTAAGCACTACGGCCGCTTGGGAGCGTGGAGAGGACGCTTCGGACGAGGATAGCGATAATTAAGCCGGTTTGGTCTAGTTAGCTCCAGCAGTGTGCAGGGTATGACAGATAACGCTATTACGCAGAGTGATGGGGCCCTTTTGAGTTATGATAGCGCAGAATAGCTTGACGTGGACTAGAATGGTCCAGAATGGAAAGCCTTGACGCCCAAATGAAATCCCTAGAATTATTAAAAATGTTAAAGTCTAATGTTATAAAGCAAAAAAGGATTGAAAAATTGACCAAGGGGGTCAGCGTTTTTTCTGGAATTTACCGCGCGTAGTCGGTCCTTTCTAGCCTATTCTACGCCGGTAGGCCCGCATTGCTGCCGGGCTAATGTTAACTGCTGCTTCCCAGGAGTTCTCGGACCAGTCGTAGTCTTTCTACTTGATAAGGTACTCCCGATTGTTCAGTTCGTCTACACGTTCGGCTAGAATGGCCTCGACTTCGTATTTATTGTCCTCTCCTGCGTCGTATCGCATCATCCTGTCCTGTTTGCGACCAAACTGGTCCGGGATAGATAGTTCTAGCAGAGAAACATAGAAGGTTGGGTAGATCTTCAGTAAGTCTGGTAGATCGAGCGTGTATGCGACGCGGTTAATAACCGCTTTTACCTTGTAAGGCCTAATGTATTTGTGATCGAGCTTCGCCGAAGGTCTTAATAACCTAATGTTGCGTGTGTTGAGGTAGACTTCGTTTCCGACGTTGAAGGAGATGTCCTTCCTGTGCTCGTTCGCCTACTTAGCCATTTGCTTCTTTGTTTTGGCTAGTCTGACCCGCAGTTTCTTCTGGTTGGAGATAACGCGGTCCGCAAGTTGTGCGGCGAACGGGGCTTCTCGTCCATTCTGGCGTAGTCTGGGCTAGTAGCACCGCCGAGGGTCCCGTGTCGTGTACGCCTGGAATAGCGTAACCCCTGTTGCGGAGTGTACGCTATTATTGTACGAGAATTCCGCAGTAGAGAGTAGGGAGGCCTAGTTGTCCTGTTTATAGTTGCAGTATGTGCGAAGATACTACTCTAGCGTCTGGTTTTGGCGCTCTGTTTGCCCGTCTGTTTAAGGGTAGAACACTGTGCTTAGTTTCCGGCGTATGCTAAGGCAGAAACAGAACGTGCTCCAGAATTTCGAGGTTAGGATGGGCCCTCGATCCGACGTAATCGTAGCTAGTGCGCTATAGAGTCGTACGACTTCCCTTATAAACACCTCTGCGAGCTCTGCTGCGGTAATCGTCTTCTTACATAGCGCATAATGGACTATTTTGGTACATCTGTCTACGATCACCAGGATTGAGTCGTAAGCCTGGCCCAGAAGCATGCTAGGTGGCAGGTCCGTTATAAAGTCTAGCGTTACATCCTCCTATAGTGTGAGCGATAGTAGCTCTGCGTACAGCAATCCGTGAGGTTTGTGCCGCCGTGGCTTTGCCCTGCTGTACGCTTGACACGTTCGTGTGTAGTCCTTGACGTATTTCCTTATTTTGGGCTAGTAGAAACTCCTTTGTAGAAGTTCGAGCGTTCGAGAGAAGCCGAAGTGCCCTGCCATAGGGTCGTCGTAGCACTCCTAAAGCAGTTGGAGTCTTATACTTCCTTTAGGTACGTAGGCCTTGCCGTCTATATACGCGACCCCATCCTCGTTAGTCCATCGATCTACCTAGAAAGTAGGTTCCGCTTGGTCCTTCTCCTCGTTAATCCTATTAAAGGTCGGATCTTTCAAGAGGGCGCGTTTTAGGCGCGTTTTTAGGTCTGGGGCGTCCCTTACTACCCCTACGTGCCTTACTGGTCTATTATGGTCCAGATGCGGTTGGAATGCCGTCTAGAGGAGCCGCAAGCTTGCAGACGACTCTTCGTCTGTAGCCTACCGTCCAGAGTGGTCCTTGTCCGTAAGGTCGGGCCTTCTGCTTAGTGCATCCGCCGCCCTATTAGCCTTACCGGGTCTGTAAATAGTCCTGAAGTCGATCTGCGACAACTACTCGGCCTATCTAACCTGCCGCCTGGACAAGGTCTTGGTCGTTATAAGAGTTTGCAGGTTTGCATAATCCGTTAGTAGTTCGACCTAGTATCGAGCCCCCTCCAGGTATTGTCTAAAGTGCTTAAAAGAGTCTACGACTACTAATAGCTTAGCGTCTTCCGTGACGTAGTTCCGTTCTGCCGCGATCATCTTTCGCGAGAAGTATGATATAGGGAACCACTGCGTCTTGCCGTAGTCTTCGTACGGTTGGCTTAGGATGCCCGAGATCGCCTCGCCTAAGGCGTCGGTTTCCACCCTACAGGGCAGTTCTGGGTTAAAATGGCGCAGGATGGGAGCTTCCGAGAACCTTTTCCGCAACTCGTCGAAGGAAAGTATAGCTTGCTCGTCAAGCTCTAAGTATGCTCGTTCCTTCTTGCGTTGGTTTACTGCCTTTTTCCCCTCCGTATAGCGGTTAAGCGCCGCAGCGAGGCGTGAGAAGCCCTTAATAAAGCGCCTATAGTAGTTCGCGAAGCCGATAAAGACCCTGATGTTATGTATCGACTGGGGAAGTGGCCACTCCTGGACCGATCTGACCCGTTCTGGGTCGATCTCTAGCCTATCACGTGTAATAACGTACCCGAGGTAGTCGACGCGGTCCTTATAGAAATCGCACTTAGACAGGTTGGCGTACAACTTGTGTTTCCGGAGGCGCTCCAGCACCTCCCGGACGTGGCCCTCGTGCTCCTCCACCGTTTTAGAGTATATAAGGATGTCGTCGAGGTAAACGACGCAGAACACGTCGATCAGCCCTACTAACACGCTGTTGATAAAGTTTTGGAACACCGCGGGGGCATTATAGAGCCCAAAGGGCATCACGGTGTATTCGAAATGGCCGTATCTGGTCCGGAAGGCTGTCTTCTACTCGTTGCCTTCCCGGATACGGACACGGTGGTACGCGTAGCGGAGGTCTATCTTCGTGAAGTACCTGGCGCCAGCTAGCTGGTCTATTAACTCGGAAATCAAGGGAAGACCCCCCCTGTTCTTCACCGTAACCGCATTTAGGCCGCGGTAGTCGACACAGAGGCGGAGTGTGTTGTCCTTTTTCCTCGCGAAGAGGATTAGCGCGCCCGCCGAGGATGTCGAGCGGCGAATAAAGCTACTCTTTAGATGTTCAGGGAGCTGCTTGCGCATCGCATCTATCTCTGCCTCTAACAGAGCGTACATAGGGCTAAATGGGACCCTTGCTCCCTCAACCAGGTCGATCCTGAGATCGTGCGGTCTATGCGGTGCCAACTCGCTAGCCAACTCCTCCGAAAAGACGTCGGAGAAGTCAGAGTACGCCGTTAGGACGCCATTCTAGTCCAGTTCGAGTCCATCCTCGACCTCTTAGATCGACATAACGTAAAGAGCTGCCTCGACTTTACCGAGACACTCCCGGTAGAACCTGTCCGGGGACACTACCGCTATTGCTTGACGCTTTCGAGGTTTCTGCCTCCAGAAGACCTCCTTTAGAGCGAAGTTAATACCCGGGTTGTACTTCTCGAGCCAGGGCATGCCGAGCACGACTTCGAAACCGTAGATACGTCCTACCTTGAACGTGTCCACGCACCCCTGCGCCTTGCCAGAGGTGTCTACAGCCTTGTAGGAGTTTCTCGTTTCTCCAAAGACCTGCAGGCTCTGGCTATTTAGAGTTAGGTACTTTGTCTGGGTGGATAGCTCGGAAACCGTCTACCCCATTTCCTTTGCTAGCATGGAGTCGCAGAAGTTGTCCTGGGCGCCGCTATTAATCAGGCCCCGGACCTTTCTAGACTCCCCTAGGCCGTTTAGCGTCAACTCGACGCTGATTAGGCGCCCTTGCTAGGCGCGGCGCTTTCCTGGCTTAGCCGAGCGCCGCTAATCCTTATTGTAGAGGACTTGGCCCACCTAAGCAACAGCGTCTACTTAGGGGGCGTCTCTTTCCCCGAATCCTTCCACAGGTGCTAGTTAGTGTAGTTGCGGCGGATATGCCCGACCTGTTGGCATCCGTAGCACGTAGCCTTAGAGGGGGCCTTCGGGTTCTGTTCGCTATCGCTAGTCCTTGCCTTCTTACCGTCCGGAGTAGCAGAGCCGTCGCTAGGGCGCTTCTTCGCCTACTTGGAGGACCTTTTAGCAGCCTGCCTCTTACGAGCCTCCTGTTTGGAGCCCTCGTTAGCACGGTAGGCCTTTTTAGCCCTCTCCTCGGCGTCCACCAGGTTTAGTAGGGCAGTAGGGTAGTTCGAGAGGCGGTTGCGAAGGGTCTATAGAAGGGCGCTATAGAACCTAAGGATCTTCTTACTATCGTCCCTTTTATCAAGCTCCTTCCAGAGTGTCTTCAGCTCCTCGAGGAGTTCTTCCGGCGTGCGGTTACCTAGGGTAACCTTTTTCAGCTTCTCGTAGGCCTTCTCGCGCCGTTCGGTCTCTGTGCCTATCGAGTTGAGCATAACCTCCTTTATTATAGACTAGGTTGGCTTAGACTAGTCGTTAAGGCCGTCGACGTGGCGCTCCTAGTAGTCTTGCTGGAGCTTTCCTATGTAGTCGGCAGCAAAGTCGACCTTGCGGTCTTCGCGTTCGGCGAATCCTTCGTATCGTCTAAAGGCTCTTTCGAGGGCTCGGACCTAGTCGTCGTAGCTCGTACGCGACTTGCCCTCGAAGACTGGTGGCTCCTTTAACTTGGGGAGGTTATCCCTCGTTTTAGTGTGCTAGTTAGGTTCGGAGAAAAGGTAGCGGAGGGTAGCCGTCCTTGGGTTCCCTTCTGGCGTGGGATAGTCCAGTTCGGCACGGAGTTCCTTAATCTTCTGCTAAAGGGTTAAGAACTCGAAGGTAGCGCGGGCGACTTCGTTGTCGTGCTCCCGGGTGGCCCTTTCTTCCGCGGTCTCTCCCGAGCTAGGCTAGTTAAGAAGGTCAACGTCCTGCAGTTAACTAGCAGGCGTAGCCGATAGCTCCGTAGAGGAAGCACTCGCCTACTATCGGGCGGAGGTGTTAGGAAGGGAATCGTCCTAACGACAGGTAACCTTTGGAGCTATGTCGGTGGTTTTCGGTATAGTTGTACGGTTGTTTTTAATCGAATTAAATGTTAGAAGCACCTCGAGAGGGAATGTAGGCTTGCACCGAAAACAAATAGTTGTAGAATGTAACGAGTCGATTCGATAAGGAAGGGAATAGACAAGAGCGTCCCTCGAGGCTATGTACCCGCCCTTCGTATTGCCAAATGCGTCCCTCCGCCTAGACTAGGCACCGGTCGTAGTCTAACGTCCGCTCGGGGGCCATCGTGCGCCTGTGAGGTTCGTCCCTCTATAGGATGTCCTAGTCTGGGCCAGATAAGATGGCACCGGTAATCTGTAGTGCCAGGATGGTCCAGGTTGGGACAGGTAGAGGGCGTCATCGTGAGGGTGTCCTCACACGGTGTATCTCTACTAAGGGTTTAAAGCTAGCGCTTATTAAACGCAAGAAGATGCAGGACGAATTAGCGGAGGTAGCAACAGACGAGAACTACGTGTTTACAATGTGCACTAGTCACACTAGAGCTACTAAGGGTGTGCTATGTTTGCATAAGCAGCGCGAAGGGATTAAGGGTAGTAACATTAAGATCCTCGAGCCCGACGACTTCGATTAATACTACCTTATCCCCGGAGGGCAGGTTATACGTAAACGATGTAACCGTAGGATCCGCCGCCCTAGAGTGCGATACGACAGCGACGACGACAACCCCAACCCTCGATACAGCACACCTCCACCGCCTAAACCCGCTAATCTCCCCGAGTCGGACGATGAACTCTCCTTATTAAGCGACGACGACGACGACGATATGCGCCGTCGGAGGAAAGCCTTACAAGAACGCCGCCGGCGGAAGGCCAAGCAACTACGCACCGGTTTACGCATACTTCCCCCCCTTCCGCGTTAACGCAAACGACAGGCAGCTATAGCTCGGAGTTATACTGCTAACACCGGAGCTAGTAGCACGCGGCGCGAGCCTCGTTAGGCCAAGCACATTAAGGCAGCGACCAGAGCACGCATCTAGCAAGAGCAGCAAGAGCGAGAACAGCGAGAGCAGCAAGAGCAGGACGGCGGGGACGACGTGGACAATACAACACTTCGCCGCCGCGATAGCTAGCTAGCAATGCCGGTGCAGTCGCTCGCTCGCAGCCGGCAGAGTCAGCTATCGCAGAGTTAGCTATCGCAGAGTTAGCTATCGCAGAGTCAGCTATCGCAGAGTTAGTTATTACAGACTAGTACCGGCGGCAGGTGTAGCTGCAGAGCGAAGAACGGTAGGCATTATATTAGCAAGGCGTGCTTATGCCGCAAGCAGAACAGGTCGTGTACTACGCGATGCTATAGTACTAGCAACATCTGTTAAAACACCGGAATAGCGACACATCCAGCGACGCATCCACTAGCGACATTATTAACACTAGCGTTAGCAGACCGTCTTAACCGCGTAGAGCGTCTAATGCACTAGATAGCCAGCCGTATAGTAACCAACATAAGGCCTATTACGCCGTACGAAGTTCCTAATTACTATCGATACACCGGTAAAGACGAGCACATTATAGAGGTTGAATACATAGACCGGTTGAACTCAGCAATGCGACCGAGGCGTGCCCAGCGATAGGTGTCTAACACACACACACATACACACACCTACTACACGCTACTAACAACAACTTATCCTACTGCCGCAACATCGTCCAAAACTCGAGGAGTTCTTAGGCCTCTTATTAGCTGCAGGTTTAACACCGGATTCGGCGTTTCCAGCTTCCGTACGAGTCGTTTACGCGGGTAAGAGATGTACTTAGGCGGTCTGTCGACTGCGCCGTCGTCGTCTGCGTTCGGTAGGCAGGTAGCTACATTAATTAGCACCGACCTTATTTGATAAGCGCCGGCGTCGATTAATGAGCGCCGGCGTCGATTAATAAGCGTCGGCGTTAGTTGGAAAGGCGTCTAACTCGTGCAACGCCTTGGTGTCGTCGACGGTAGCAGGGCTGGCCGACCTGAGGGCGGCGGCGGTAGATTCATTTAATGAGCGCCGACCTTACTTAATGAGCGCCGACCTCACTTAATAAGCGCCAGGCTTGCTTAATATAACAGCTGGGCCCACCGGCGCTAGCGGACAGGGTGGTGGACGACCTTAGGGGTAGAGAGGGGGGGTAGGGAATGCACTGTGGTAATATCCTTACTGTCGAATGCACGAGAGTTACCTATGTTGTGCTAATTGTTTATGTCGTCGTCTATATGCCACTGTTAACCACTGTTAACGTCGTCGTCGCTAGCGCCAGGTAATTGAGGCTAGCGCTAATGAAATAGTCACTAGCGCTCATCAAATAAAGTCGGCGCTTATTAATATAGAGGTGCCTGAGGCATCGCACGGTGTTTAGAATTTAACCGCACGGTGTTTAGAATTTAACCGCACTGCGTTTAGCAAGTCCCCAGAAGATGGCGTTGATTGCAGTGAAAATAGACACGATTCGGGTGGTTGACCTTGGCAATGATATCTTCGTACCGCAAAACTGCGCTGCACCTCGGAAGCGTCCCTGGGCCCCCTACGAGATGCCGCGTTGGACGTTGCGTGGCCGATTTGTCTTGTGGCTGCACTGGACTGGATTCAAGAAACACCTTCGGCCAGGACAGGTATACCTTAGCGTGGAGATGTGATACGTTAGAAGTGAGGATCACGCTGTGAACGGATTACGTAATGCAACACTTTTACGAGAGCATGGCTTCATTGCTCACACTACTTTAATGGTTAATAACATCACAACCACAAGTCCAATGAACATGATATGTAGCTCGAAATGATGCTAGAGACTATATCTATCAGCTCTGAGTAGCTTGAAGCCGTTGCCTCAAGGTCATACGTGTTGGAGGCTGGGAGGATTCAGCTAGATTGACACCCTTCCTCCGCAGTGAGGGCAGTTTTAACACTACAATCAACACCGGTTTATCCACTGCCTTCCTTCTGCAGCGCTTGGCTGGCAGTGCTGTGCGAGCAGAGGCTCTGAGGTCGGTATTCAGCTGTGAATTAGCCTTCTTCGTCTCCAGCAATGAAGCCTTCTCAGCCTTCTTCTGCGCTCTCTCGGCTATGGCTTGTATCCGCTGTTCAGCCTTCAATTGTTGATCTACCTTCCTTAATATAGCTTCTGCTTCCTTCTTCTGCTGGTTGGCTACCTTCTCAGCCTCTTTGGTGGCTAACAGCACCTTGCTAGCTTCAAGTTTGGCCGGTAAATAGAATTGAGCTGCTTGCCCTTGTGGAAGAGCCAGCAGCGGTTTAGCACGCTGTCTCTTCTTCTTCTTATTCTTGAAGGACCGTCGGAGGCCAGTGTTCTTACTCTTAAGGAGCTGGTTCTGCGTTTGAACATGTAGGAGGGTGTTGGTGAGCTGGTAGATCATCTTCTGATCCTTGTCGTTCTGTGGCTTCTTGAGCACGCACTTTATGAGGGCCCTTGTCTTGCGCCAGTCGTTCGAGATGACAGAGGTGTCTGTGCCAGCTGTTGTAGGTCTGGCGGTGTTTGGTCGTGAGTCGTTAGCAGTGCCTGGCCTTGAACTATCGCTGAAGTGGACGCTCTTGCCCTTGTTAGCCGGCTCTTGAAACATAGTAAGCACGACTGATGGATCCAGTGGATAGAGTCTAGTCTTGCGGAAGCCAGACTCTATGTTCTTTGGAGTTATTGCCTTCTGCCACGCTGGCCAGAACAACCTGAAGAAGTCACGCTTTGTGATAGCTGACAAGCCCTTAGAGCAGTGAAGGAAGCGTGAGAGTTCTGTACTGTAAAAGCTGGCTAATGGGCCGAAGAGACTGACATCAAGAGGCTGCAAGCGGTGTGTTGAGTGAGGTGGAAATACTGCTACGAAGATGCGGTGATCGATGCAGTATTGTAAGAAGGCCATGTTAACGTGTGATCCATGGCCGTCAATCACAAGGAGCCTATAGCCTCTGCCAGCCTTCTGCTTTGTATATGGCTCGAATACCTTCGTGAGCCAGTGGAGTCCAAGGTTGTTGTTAGTCCAGCCGTTTGGTGAGGATGCGAAGAAGGCGAAGTGCTCGTTCATGTCGAAGTCTTGTAGCCACGAGGACTGGATGTTGCCAGTCACGGCCTTGTATATCAACGCAGGTGGCAGTGATGTCTGGTCAGCACATATAGCTGCAATCAAGGTTATCCATTCGCGACTGCCGTCTTGAATGTTACTAACAAGACGGCCTGTGAGGAGTTGCTCCTTCGTGAAGACCCGCTTTGACTTCTGAAGCATGCCAATTAACCAGCCCTTCTCGTCTATGTTGTACGTGTTCTGCGGCTCGATGTTGTATTGCTCAATCTTCTGTTTAAGGAGGTTGTAATAGGCCTGATACTGAGGCACAGAGTCTGCGTGCTTACGGTTCTTGTCGAGGGCATTGAGGTATTTGGAATCCAGCGTTTTGCGGTGTCTCCTCACGAATCGTGGCACCTAGTGGCGGCTTGGATAGACCTTTGAGATGTCGTAGACGAACGTGCGAACTATGTCAGGTGTAGGTGGAATGCCTCTGCGTGTGAGGGAGTCGATATAGGCTACGAGGGTGCGTTCTTGTTGGTGTGAGAGAATCGAGTTTTTCTCATCGCGTTCAGCTTGAGATCCAGTTAGCTTGTTGTATCGCCGCCACAACGTGACTCTGTCCACTGCATGCTCCGTTGCAATTTTGACAATGTTCTTTCTATTGCTCTCTTCCAGCTGCTGCAATGCCTTGTTCATAGGATCCATGGTTGTTGCGCATTAATTCGTGGAAGTTTGGTCAATATCATGTTTCTTGACGTTCTCGGAATTTCGATGTTGCATTACGTAATCCGTTCACAGCGTGATCCTCACTTCTAGTCCCGAGTGTAAATCGCCGGTTTTACGTGTTGCGACATTTCAAGAGTCGACGTCTTTGAAACGAGACTTGAGGGCCCGTCTTCAAATACGAGATCTCTCCCTGGCCTGGTCAGCGACATGACCCCCGACCTTGCCATTCTTTGATTCAATTTCACCTCTTTTTCTCAACGCCCTGGATCCCCCGCCGTGCATTTGTGCAACTCGACTTGCATTCCCGACTTTCCCTCCCTGGAATCTTACTTTCTTACTCCTCTGGCACAGCTCACAGACAGTGTCCACTCTTTTCTTGCAAGTCCGACTGTCGCAAAAACCATACCACCCTCATTACATCACCGCCAACCCTCGCACGTGAGTGAGGTAGCATAGTCTGCGCCGATACAAACCTGCGACGGCGTCCACTGCCGCATACCAACACCCTCCGAAAAGCCCCTGGCTGGGCCGAGTCCACCGATAGAACACGCGACCACGACCGAGACCACCTCTCCTCCGCCGCAAACGACATGGCCTCCTCTACGAAGTATCTCCGCTTCATCCTCCTCGCCATCGTCTGCCTCATCCTCATCGTATTATTCTCCTCCTCGAGCTCCAGCATACCCGGTGGCCACCACATCCAATCAGCCGCAGACATCCTAAGAGCGCAAGGGATATGGAAGGGAACAGGTGACAGGGTGGCCTCATCGAATACCTTCACTCAAGATGTGACCGACAAGGAGAAGATCGCTATACCACAACACAATTTGCCTGCGTTCGAGGATACTACATCTCCCAATCCAGGTGCAGGAAAGCAGCTACCAGTCGCCGCTGCGCCAGGCGAACGCTTGAATGCGACATTCGTCACGTTGGCGAGAAACTCGGACGTATGGGAAATTTCACGAAGCATTCGTCAGGTCGAGGACCGCTTCAACAAGGCATACAACTACGACTGGGTATTTTTGAATGACGCGGAGTTTGACGACCAGTTCAAGAAGGTCACCACAGCGTTGACATCTGGCAAAGCAAGATATGGAAAAATTGACGAGAAGCACTGGAGTTTCCCAGCCTTCATTGATCAGGACAAGGCGAAGCGAGTGCGCGAGGACATGCACGAACGCAAGATCATCTACGGAGACAGCATCAGCTACCGTCACATGTGTCGGTATGAGTCTGGGTTCTTCTTCCAGCACCCTCTCATGCTCGAGTATGAGTGGTACTGGCGAGTGGAGCCCTCCATCGAGCTCTACTGCGACATTTCCTACGACCCCTTCAAGTTCATGGCCGACAACAAGAAGAAGTACTCCTTCGTGCTGTCCCTCTACGAATACGTGGAGACCATTCCCACTCTCTGGGACTCGGTCAAGAAGTTCATGACGAAGCACCCCGAACACATCACCGAGGGAAATGCCATGGCCTGGCTCTCGCCCGACGGCGGCGAGACCTACAACCACTGCCATTTCTGGTCCAACTTCGAAATCGGCAACCTGAACTGGCTGCGGAGCAAGGCGTACACGGACTACTTCAACTTCCTCGACACCGAAGGCGGCTTCTTCTACGAGCGCTGGGGCGACGCGCCCGTCCACTCCATCGCCGCCGCACTCATGCTCAAAAAGGAAGAAATCCACTTCTTCAACGACATCGCCTATTACCACGTGCCCTTCACCCACTGTCCGACCGGCGAGCAAATCCGCATCGACAACAAATGCCACTGCAACCCCAAAGACAACTTCGACTGGAACGGCTACTCTTGTACGTACCACCCACCACACCCTCCAAAAACACCACCCACTAACCTCAACATCACAGGCACGGCCAAATGGTACGACGTCATGAACATGCCCAAACCCGCCGGCTACGAAAAAGAGCAATGACTCGCTGGGAGGTACAAAGAAATCGCGCACGAATGGCGCTGGCCGCTGACATCGACTTCCCTCATCCTCATCTTCCTCCTCTTGTTCCTCCTCTACCGTCCGTTCTTCGCCCTGTGTCGTTGGGTGGTGAGGACACTGAACGAGGCGAGAGCGCCGACGGTGATTGAGAGGAGACCGATTGATCTGCAGGCTTTGCGACGGGATTGAATTGACGCGATATCGTTTTTCAGAGTGATCCGGATGAGATGATGGAAAAGGAACAGTCTCTTTGGCGCCTCCCCTATAATATACTTATTTGTTTTTTTTATTGACAGCAATCATGGACCGATTGGATCGGTATGCGGAGGCGAGTCTGGAAGGACTTTTGCTGCGCTGGATGATCTGATCGGTTTCTTTGCAAGCGAAGCATTTTAGTCGTCGTGATGGCGGCGAAGGCGTAAAAATACACGAAAATCGGGAAACTTTTTGCAAAGGATGAGGCGGAGGAGAAGATGTGGCACGCTTGGGCATGGGATGAATGCGAGGGCTGTTTTTCTGTTTTTCTGGGAGAGAGAGAGAGTCCGTCGGTGCTTTACTACGAGGTCTTGGGACGGTTTGTAAGGCTATAGATTCAGTGGAGGGAATGGAGATTTGAATTATCGATGTGGTTGTTCAATTTGTTGTGTGCTTCATTTCTGCTGCTTTCTGAGTGCACGACCCTCCGATTCGAGCATTTTACTTCCTCCCT
Organism: Zymoseptoria tritici IPO323; assembly: GCF_000219625.1. NCBI lineage: Eukaryota > Fungi > Ascomycota > Dothideomycetes > Mycosphaerellales > Mycosphaerellaceae > Zymoseptoria > Zymoseptoria tritici. The sequence goes on along the minus strand of NC_018210.1, from coordinate 552,967 downwards.
GAACTCGTCCATACTGCAACAACCACCGCGGTAGACTATAGACCCAGACGAATCTCTTCTGCGGAACTTACCATCAATCCACAAAGAAAATGGAAACAAAGTGGTCGTCCTGCTCACCGTACAGCAAAGCCGGCATGGAAGCTACCCATTACTTACTAGATACCATCACAGCTTACCGAAGCTGTCCGCTCATCACATTCGCATCACATCACGGATCATCGAATTCTCATTCGGGCGATCATCGACCAATCCGCCAACAGAGCCATCCCAGCGGCGATCTCAGCTAAGCAGACCTACTCTTTCCGTTCCCACACTTCGATCTTCTTCATCGGATGTCCGTCCGGTACGTCGATTCCCTCCAACACTTCTACCGTACGCTCCCACTCCACGTTGAAGAGGCCGGAGTTGATTTTGCACATTCGGACGGAGGTGATGGGCGACTTGGATGACTTTCCACTGCCGTCGCCATTGTCTTCCGCTTCACCGGCAGTGTCGCCGTTCGTACGACTAGCGTCGTCCTTAGCAGACTGATGACTGCCATCCTCCTCGGAGCCGTCTTGCTGAGTTGCCTCATCTTCATAGTCACCGGGGACATCCTCACCCCAGCCCGCACCTCCACCCCCAAGTTTCTTAACCTGCGCCACAAGATCCCCAATCGAAGTCTCCGTACTCTCGAGGATCTTCTTCGGCGAGTCCTTCTTCTTACCCTTGAACCCGCTCGTAAACAAACATCCAATCCAATGGCCCTTCTTCGCTTCCACACCCTTAATCGCCGGCGGAATCAACAGACTCGTGCCGACCAGCTCTCCCATTCGTCCTTTGAACTTCGCGCAGTGGTCGGCGTAGATCTTGAATACTTGCGGGTAGTGCTTGCGAAAGGCGAGAGCGATGCCGCCGCCCCAGGAGCCTTCGCAATTGCAGGCGTGGAGGATGAGAGTCCTGGAGCTTGCTGAGAAGATGTCGCCGGTGTGGTGGGAGAGGGACATGGCATGCGGGTTGGCGTTCTGTTTAGGTTTTGTGGGAGATGCGGACGAAGTTGTCGACGTTCTTTGAGCTCGAGGATTCTTGAGGTATTTTGAGATGTTTTCGCTCTTTGATTTGGTCTTCGAAGATGTGGCTCTTGGTCGCTTGGATGGTTGTGATATGCTTGTATTGCTGTCTACTGATTCTAGTGCGCTACGCTTCCGAGATGTGTTGGCGCTGCCGCTGCCACGTGAAGATGACATTGTGGCGACGGGAGGTTCTGATGATTTTGTGGTGTTCGGTGTTGCGTTTGCGATTGATGGACGTGAAGCTTGAAGTCAGGACGACCGAATAGTCCAACAATGTCTGCCTGAGGCACGACTTCTCAGATTTGCTCTTTCCCAAATACGCCGCTCGGGATTGGCTAGCGGTTTTTCCCGTTCTCACATCTGCAACATCTCCAGCATCATCAACCCTTTCACCACACCACTGCTTCCGCCATTGCGCTGCGAGTCCGTCACCCTCCACGACCGATCTTCTCTCCACCGGTCTTCGCCGCCATCATGTCTCTCTCCACCAAGGCCGCCACCTCGCTGGTTCGCCACGCCGCGCGCCAGCAGCTGCCAGCGCTGCGATCCTCGGCCGCCGTCAACACCAGAACCTACGCCGATGCCTCGACCTCGACCCACGAGTACACCTCGCCTTTCTCCCGCGGTGTGTCCGGCAAACAGGATACCACCCACATCCCCAGCTTCCAGAAGTACCGCTCGTCGGGTGGTGAGACTGGAAACAAATTGTTCCAGTACTTCATGGTCGGCGCTATGGGTGGTGTGTCCGCATTGGGAGCCAAGAATACCGTGCAGGGTGAGCATACAGCATGACACACTATCAATACCCGGCGCGATGCCTGACCTCAACATCTAGACTTCCTCGTCAACATGTCCGCCTCCGCCGACGTCCTCGCGCAAGCCAAAGTCGAAGTCGACCTGGCCTCCATCCCCGAAGGCAAGAACGTAATCATCAAGTGGCGCGGCAAGCCCGTCTTCATCCGCCACCGCACCGGCGACGAGATCAAAGAAGCCGAAGCCTACGACTGGAAGAAGCTGCGCGACCCACAACCGGATGCCGACCGCGTCAAGAAGCCCGAGTGGCTCATCATGTTGGGTGTGTGCACGCACTTGGGTTGTGTGCCCATTGGCGAGGCGGGTGACTTTGGAGGCTGGTTCTGCCCGTGTCACGGAAGCCATTATGATATTTCGGGGAGAATTCGAAAGGGCCCTGCGCCGTTGAACTTGGAGGTGCCGGAGTATGATTTCCCTGAGGATGGTGCTCTGGTTATTGGCTAGAGTGGCTGTTGTCTGGGCTGGAATGATACAAATACAGGCGCGGAGGGGGCATATGCCGCAGGAGGGATTCGAGGTTGCGTTGTGTGGGCTGGGTATGCAAGTGGCCATAAGGTATGGCCGAAAAGTATTCTCAGTCCGCTGTGTACAGTTTGAGATATACATCTTCTTTTTAGCGAGTGGAAGTCTGTAAAAGAGTACTCAGGTCTTGCATTCAACTCGTTCGACCCTTCGAACTCCGCTCCTTCACCATCACCACCTCGACAACCACTCATTCCGTCACACGCTCTACTCTCCGCTCAAATACTCCACAACCGCCTCCACCGCCTTCTCAAACCTCGCCGCCTCAATAACCATAATCAAACCCTGCGGCCTCACCCCCAAATCCTGAAACGCCCTCTTTGCATCACTCGCTCCCTCCTCGCCCTGCTTCTCATACTCAAACGCTCCACTCACAACCGCAAACCTCTGCAAAACCTCATCTTCCGGATGGAAATAAAACACCTCCTCCTTGCCTGCCGCTTTCTTCTCCTTCTTCGACTTCTTACTCGGTTGCGCATCTTTGGCATCCAATTGACTTGCGACTTCCGTGTAGGTTTTTGAGAGGAAGAGGTAGTGCGTGAATTTGAATTGTGGTTCTGAGGAGATGGCCGAGGAGAGTTCGGATTGTAGCATGGTGTAGAGTGGCGGGATGATTTGATGGGGCATGTTGATGAAGCGTTCCGTGAGGATGAGGCCGATGTTGGCTTTTGAGTCTTCATCGAGGAGGGTGGTGAGGGTTTCTGCTAGGCCGGGGCTGGTGGAAGATTGGGAGCGGGAGAGGAAATATGTTGCCAGTGTTTGCAGTGCAGGGTTTCCCGCCCGGAGATGAGAGAGCGGTAAAGCGGTGAGGAAGGCGTAAGGATCGGACTCTTCGCCGTCGCATTTTACGGTCGAGCCGATGTGGGTTTGAGAGAGTATGAGGTCTGTGAGGGAGGAGAGTTCGTGGAGTTGATTGTCGACGTCGAAGAGTTGGCGGAGAAGAGTTTTGAGGCCGTGGAAGTCGACTGATTCGTTGGGTGGGAACCATTCGAAGTCGACGTTGAGGAGAGATTTGTCGTCGTCGGAGCCGGAGGAGTCGTCGTCGTCGAGGTCCATTTTGTCCGCTGGCTTGGTTGCGGCTTCGGGGGCTTTTCTTTTAGACATATTGGCTTGTGAGGCGGGATTCGTTTGATGTCTCGAGGCGTTGCAATGGTTATTTTGCTCTGAGAGTGATGTAGAGTATCGCCGTCGATCTCACAGATTGATATTCTTTTCGTCGGTGTAAAGTGATCCTCGCATGGAACATCGAATCCATCTTTTGCTCGCTTAATCCTCGTGTCATGCCGCGACATATGGCCTGTGACAAATATCTGGGCAACGCTCTAGTCGATGCAAGCAAGAAGTCTTTACAATTCTGTCCTCCGCTACCTACCTACTGCGCGAGATGTAGGCCCTTGCCATTATCGCGCGCTCTCCGCAATAATGGAACACAACCGATCGTAATGAGATATTGCGAGCGTCTCTCTGGGCTTCCTCCAGGACAAGTTGCAGCTTATGGTCCTGCGCCTCTTTGGCCTCCTCTATTGGTCGAAACATGCGAGAATCAAGGTCATGTCCAACGCCAACCTCGCTCAATCCACTGGCAGTCTTGATGAAAGTGCTTTCACCCGAGCCCGTCACTGTCAACAACACCCGCATTGGTCGTGCATGTCGAAGGAGCTTGGCAGTGAGACGATCCCGTCCCATGTCGACGGTCCAGTCCTCCGTAGACCTAGCTAATACCGAAGTCCCGCCGCATCTTCCAGGAGCCTCCCGTGCCTGGTCTGATAACTTGCTCATAGTTGCGCAGCAGGGGTCGAGCCTCCTTCTCAATTGGCCTCAATCGGCCTCGTATGCGTCTGGCGGTGGCTCGGTCGATGTTGAACCATTTGCGACTCCAACGTTCTCCCTTCCCCTCGCACTCCACGACATGGCATCCATCCGGCGTTGGTGGACCAGCGACACGGCGTTGCACACGTACATTTACGCCCAGACCCTCATCTCCCTGCCCTTCTCCGTCTTCGGCACTTATACCCAATACCAGCTGCAGGCCGTGGGCTATGCCATCGGCAAGGACAGCGTCGGCGGGCCATGTGTCGACTACTGCATCGTGCCCTGGCTGGGCACCCACATGGACCTGAACTCGGTACTGCTCTACATGAACGCCTTCGGTATCGGCCTGTCGGGTCTCATCACTCTGTTCCTCGCCGCCTACTCCGACTACTGGTGTGAGTCCTTGTCCCTCCGCGTTGAACCCGTTTAAAGTCAGCTCACAGCCTCACGCGCTTTCATTTCAGCCCACAAACATCTCCTGGTCACCATCGGCTTCGTGACGTACGGATGCTTCACGATACCGGTGTACTGGTTGCAGGACACTTCGAGCTACGACTTCAACGTACTTTCGGCCTTGTCCATCGTCTTTACCATCGCCACCAACATCCTCGTGGCCGTCCTCAACATCTACGTTCCATACTGCATGCGGGAGAATGCGGCCGCGATCAAAGCGTCAACACGCAGTCACGGTCATCCGAACGTGCTTCCATCGCCGCCCTCCCCACCCAGCTCGTCCAATGCACCCATCGGGAATGCATCCGTCGAGAGCTCCGAGAAGCGCACATACGGCTTTAAGATGACGGTCATCGGCTCGTTCGCCAATTCCATTGGCGCCCTGATCATGTACATTATCGTCATCATAATCACGGAAACGACCAAGAACGTCAACGCGCCGGGCTTGCTCGTCGCGACAACCGTGGGCTTCATTACCGTCGCAGGCGCCTCGGTCGTGTACTTTGGCCTCCCTCGCCTTCCAGCGAAGGATGCCGAGGAACTCGTGGGCGAGACGGCCGGGCCACTGATCGAATGTAAGTGTATCTCCAATCCTTCACATGGGGACTCTCGCAGTTCTAACGCAGCGGCATTCTGCAGTCTTGCAGCCATTTGCCGACATGGCAAATCGCAGAAGCATGACGCTTCTCCTTATCAGTTACACCATCTACACCGACTGCACCTACGCCATCTCCTCCGTGACTGGACAGCTCTTCTATGCCGAGATCAAACCAAACACGCTGGAGTACACCCTCTATGCCCTCGCTGCCACGGTATCCGGCGTGATAGCCTCGATCGGTTTTCTGCTCGTCCGCCCTCATGTCCCGATCCGCCTCGAGACTTGGCTTCTTATTGGATACGCCATAGTCCTCATTCAGCCCGCCTGGGGCTGCGTCGGCTTTGCCAGCGTCGACTTTGGGTTCAAGGTTCGTTTCCTCTGACATGTGCATGTATAGCGCACGCCAATGACTAACACATTCCCTCCAGGCCAGGTGGGAATTTTATGCCCAGACTTTCTTGATCTACCTCTCGGGTGTGATCGTCAACACCACCTTCCGGGTCATGTTCTCGGAAATGGTGCCCTCGCGCAACGAAGTCCGCTGGTTCAGTCTGCAGTACATCCTCTCCAGCTCAACGGTAAGCCCTCGGACATGGTCCCCTCCATTTTCACGCTTCGAAACTCTCTCAGCGACATCTGACATGGAAACAACGTCTAGGTCTGGATCAACTACGTCGCTTCGGCCCCACTTCAAAACGCCACCCACGAGCTTCGCTTCCCACTTGTCCTCAGCCTGGTGTTTGTGTTCTTCGCCTGTGTGATGGAGGTCTGTCGGCAGTACGTTTCATTCTTCAAGCGGGACCGGGAGAGATGGTTGGCGTACGATCAGCGTGTAGGGTATGCAGAAGAGCGCGATGGAGGGAGTCACAGCGAATACGCTAGCACCGAGGACGATGGAGATGCAAGGCATTTGGTCGTTTTGCCGGCCAAGATGTAGCTAGCCACCACGCCAGCTCTATGGTGGAGCACAAAAGAGGCGACTTTGACGGCGGCGTCTCCTTCGAAGCAACACGGAGACAGCATAGCATGCGCAGGTCCCTGTACAGGAATGCAACTTTTTAAGTTGGCCATACTGTTAGCACTTTTTATCAGTCGATCATCGTCAAATCTCTCTCCAGTACGCAGCTTGAGGCACGAAAGGCTTACACCTCTCAACCCGTATCAATCATCATACCAGGAAGAGGTGAAGTTCAGAATGGAACCCGGGCGGGACGGTCTAATAAATCGACACAATTCCACCTCGATCAACCGTCAATCAGCGTCGCATACCGCTTCACCTCGGGATCCGCCAGCAACATCTCCCGCTCCTCCGGCAACGTACCCAGCACCAACTCCACCCCGCCATCGCCGCGCATAGGGAAAATGACCAAGAACCGGAATCGCTGACCGCCCCGCTCAATCTGCGGGCGAAGCGCGAGCGGCGACCCACCGTTGTCGAACACGCCATCGCCAAACGCAATCTCCGTCGGCTGGAAGAGCATCATGTTGGAAATCATGCTGTGCACCCCGTCGAGCCCCATATCCGCGAGGGTGAAGCGGTCGTAGTCCGGCAGGGTGCGGAGCAGGGTGAAGGCGTCGTGGAAGAGCTGGGGCGTGACGCGAGCGGCGAACTCGCGGAGGACGTAGGCGACGTGTCCGATGGTCGTGGTGTCCGCGCAGAGCTTCTCGACGGACATGTGCGGCCGGTTCAGGATGAGCATGCTGCCCATGTAGGTATCGGGAAGGAGAGCGGAGAAGTAGGGACGACCGTCGATGGGGAGTTCCAGGATGGCGGGCTCGTCGGGCGAAAAGTGCTGTCCGTGGGTCTCCTTTGCGACACGGTGGCGGGCGCGAATGGCCATGCGCCAGAAAAAGGCTTGCACAATATCGCTGAGGGAGGTGATGACGCCTTTCGATTCGGGGTCGGAGATGACTTCTTGTTTGAGGGCTTCCAGCTTCGCGGCTGTGATCAGGAACATGGTGGTTTTCAGACGACGGCCCTGGGGATCGATGGCGGGTGGCCAGAGGAGCTTGTGAGGGAATACTGCAGGCGGAGGCAGTGCAGGCTCGTTGGCTCGAGGAACGAAATTCTGGGATGGAGCCTCGTCTGGTTGAGACCGGGGCGTCTCCAGAGGGAGGAAGGGTAGGAATCCCCAGGTCCCAGGATCCACTTCTGCGAGCGGCCGAGCGCGGCCTTCCATCTCGTACAATATCTCCGGTAAGTCGTGATTGGAGCTCTCGGGATCGTACCAGCTGCACGTCGCCGTGGAGTCGCCATCCAAGTACCGACAGCTTTCCGCCCAAAATTTCAGAGCGACCATTACCCCGAGCCCGTCCAGGCATCCGTGGTGGAAGTTGGTGGCCAGTATGCAACCCCCTCGGACAAAGTTCGCTCGCGAGACGATGATGTCGGCGGGATAAGGAGGGAAGGGATCGCATGGAAGGACCATGTCATCTCTTACCGCCGAAGGAACGAATTCGCCATCTTGCAGCTCACGGAATGAAGGTAGTTCTGCTGACAAGTCCTTGAAGGTCAGCTGACGTGGCGCGAGGTGTCCTTCGTCGTAGCCCACAGGAGGAATCGTCAAACGCAAATCACCCTTTTTATGCCCAATCTCTTGGTCCGAACAGAACATCATCTTCCCATCCAAGGAGGGGATGCGATCCAGAGTACGGCGAAGCCCGGCTTGCAGCTTGGCGAAGACTCCCTCGAAAGTCTGCTCCTCCCCAAGAGCAAAATAGAGATTGATGCCCATGTAGTGGTTCGGATTGATATAGTCGAATGGGTTCATCCGGAACGACTGATGGGCTCTATGCTGGTCAATCTTGGCTTTCAGTTTGACTGTGTCGCTTTCAATGCCTGGTCCCGGATCCGACGACATGACTTTGGTCTTGCCGCTGGCGAGGCGCACAATCAGAGCAGCGAGCTTTGCCAGAGTGGGATTCGCATAGATGTGACGTGGTGAGACTCTGTCGTCTAATGCGAGTGCCGTGTTGATGGAGCGAATCAAGCGGAACACGAATATGGAATCAAACCCAAGCTGAAAAAAGTCGGCGTCCGGTGGAGCGTCTTCAATGGTCGGCAATGAAGGGCTAATGATCCTGCGGAGTGATTGGATCACAGACGCTTCGGAAGTGGCGACAATGGCCACCAGTTCGGTCTCATCATCGCGAGACTGGTAGAAGCGTTCGATGAAATCGGCGTAGAGAAGCAGAGTTGCATGTCGTTTTACGGTATTCTTGTCCGTGCGAACGAATGGCTTATGAGGCTCCGAGAACGCAACGTACACTCGATCAAGCTGCACGCTGTACATGGATCGCTGAACAGCCTCTTCAATGGTCTTCCATAGGCTGTCGAAAAGGGCAGTATCTTTTGTTCGAGTCGGATCTCTCAGCTCAATCAAAAGACCAGGCTGCGGTTTTCCGTCGCCGATCTACAGACAACGTCATCAATATCGCACTCATAAGCTCAATGTGTTTTGTACTCACTACCAAGCAGCCCGCAATGTCGGGATGTGTCGTGATATATGCCTCGGTGGCCAACGGTGGGATCTTGTATCCATTGGAGAGCACCACGACATCATCGCTTCTCCCCTTGAATGACCACAAGTCGGGCTTGACCGGATGCCTGACGTACATGTCCTTCATGTTGATCGAGTTCTTGTCCGGAAACGTGTGGAATATGCCTTGGAATAAAGACCAGTGCTCGTTTCGATGTATCCAATGCTCATAAACACCTGGCTCAGTCTCACGAAACTCGAATCCTGAATAAGGATGAAAGGCGAACCAAAACCAATCCTCTCGGGGTACTACGAGGTTGCCGATGAAAAGGCCTTCGGTGGTGCCCGTCAGGTTCAAGACTCTGATTGATTTGTTGACCTTTGCTGCAATATCCGGACTAACGGGACCTGTGCGAATGGGATCAGTCATGGCATTTAGTCCAATTTTACAGGAGTATACTCACCTCCAGAGGCACATATGAACTTGGATCTCTTGACCTGTTCCAGTACGTCGGGCGACTCGCCCAGCTCGTCCACAAGAGAGGGCACCATGCTCCATATGTCAATCTGCTCGTGCTTGGCAAGCGAATTGATCAGGTCTATGTTGGACGGAACGGTCGCAGGCCCAAGGACGCATCGGAGGTTGAACAGTGCTGGTAGCAGAATGTCCATGATGATGCCTGCGCCCTGCAGAATAATCGTGAAGTTAGCTGAAAGTCCGTGACAGACGACGATGCATAGGTACGAACATGACTCATTGGAAAGGACGAATATATCGAAGACCGAGCCTCGAACAAGGACGTCCATGGCTGCAGTCCGCCGTCGCCTTGCGTCGGTGGCAGCAGCCTCACGGCATCCATTGTCCCGACCAGGGCATGCGTCCACACCACAGGTTTCGGAACGCCCGTGGTTCCTGACGTATGCAGAATGCAGAATGGATCTTGAGAGGCTTCATCGAATGTCTTGGTGTACGGGAAAGGCTCGACAGACTCTACGTCCATGAGCATGTCCAGTTCAGGAAGCTGCAAAACTCGCATTGGTCGCTGAACGAGTATCTTCGCAACCACCGGGAGATACTGATACTGTTCACCGGGATGCACCCATATGTCACAACCAGTGGCTGCCAACACCGCAAGTGTGCCTTCGACATTGTTCTTCGGCGACACAAAGAGAGCCTAGCGCAATGCGTCAGAGGATTGCTATATTCTCTGAAGATGAACCGTTCTGACATGCCGTGCAGTTGATCTTCACGCACGCAAAGGTGAGAAGGACGTGTCGTAGATCGTCTACCAGAGCCTGTGTCAACGGTACAGACTCAGTTGTGATTTGATCGTCCTGGGCATTGCGTACGTGGTCCGATGTAGCCCAACGGCCTGATCGCAGTCGTTGCCCGATCCTCTATCAAAGATTTCAACCACCAAGCCGTCTTGTCAACCGCCTTGACAAACTCCCGAGCAGAAACGTGTCGAGACTGTGTACAATCGGGAGTCGAGACCAGCGAGTAAACCGGTACATCTGGATCCGAAGTGGCAAGGTCGTCCAGAATTTGTGGAATCAGTCGCTTGCCGATGTTGCTGGAGTTGTTGGCGTCCATGGCGGGAGTGTTTGTTGATGTATGGCGGCGGGTGAAGCAGTCCAGCAATTCACCCGTCGAATGTCGATGGAGCCTCCTAAGAGACGCGGTCTATACGGACTAGTTGTAGGTCTCCGTACAGTGACCGTGCTGGTGGTGGTCTGCACATGGTGGAGGCTAGCCGCAGCCCCTGCCCCTGCCCCTGCGTTTTCAAGGATTCAAGGATTCGCAGCTCAAACTTGCTCACCTCGCCAAACTCCACGCGCGACCGTTGCACCACCGACAGCGCGCAAGTTTGAGGGAGATCACGACATTCCGACCAGGATCGTGACAAATTGGCAGCGGTGAGGGCCAAATTCGCATCCTTCTGCCACAAATGCCCTCGCGCCGGGAGGTCCATTGCGCGAATTTGGTCTCCAGCACGGGAGGCCTGATGCGAACCGGCGACGAATCTCCGCCTGATATTTCATCTTCGACGGAAATGCTCGTCTCCCGCTGTACCCAGTGACGGTCCTTTTCTCTTTTTTGTACGCACGAACTCGCCGTCACGCTTGTTGATCACGGATCGTCCACGACAACATGAACGCCTCGAATTCATCTCTCATAGCGAGTGACCCGGATGGAATCTGTGAGAAAATTCTGGATGTGATTCTGGAGTATGCTCTGCACAAGTTCGGAGACACGAAGCAAAAACTGGCCCTCGGTCGACCCAAGTTTCTGGAAACCATTGCTGGCTTTGTGGTGCAGGGCAGGTGCATTCAAATGTGCCTACCCGCTTTTCCATTCAAGTCGTCCAACAAAATCGACAAGGTTCTGGGAACGCTCCCAGATAAGGCCGAAGAGCTGGCATTAGGTCGCCTGAATACCATGTGCGCGAAGGTGCAGGCGATCCACGCTCCAGGGGCCGCCCTCACCATCATATCGGATGGGCTGGTGTACAACGGTGTGTCTGACCTTCCAACGTAAAGAATTCCTCTCTCGGACTAGCTGATGGCATGATAGACCTGTTGAGCATCTCCGACAAAGATACATGGGCATACGGCGAGGCCCTTCGCTCAATGGCAATTGCCCACGAGTTCCAGCACATCAGGTTTGCGAGAATTCGAGACTTGATCAAGTTTCCAGGCTCAGAGGTCTTGAACGAGATTACCTATGTTGCAAGTGCCACCAACTTCCGACGCAGTCTCCTGAACGAGTTCGGCAAAGATGACATCGACATCGACCACGAGATAGCCACCTCGGAAGATACAAAGATGACATATCTTGGCTATCGCAGATTTCTCGAGTCTGACTTGAAGCACATTTTCCCACTCGGCAGCGACAGATCAGCGAACAGCTACAAGAGGAATGTGAAGTTTTTGGCCAAGGAAATGATAATCAGAGGATATGTGGGTGCCTCCAGAGATCCCATTCTCCCGTGCAATCTTCGCCCACGTTGCTGATCTGTTCTAAACAGGCCTTTGCCGGTGCTGTCAGGGCGGCTTTCCCAGAGCACCTGCGTCTTTCCATTCATCAGTCCACGGGCGAGCACAAAATCTCCATAAGTCTGCTCCACACCAAGACAGGCTTTACTACACCTTGGCACTGTAGTGTGGCCCGACTAGCAGACGGCACATGGGTGAGCGCACAGAAAGCGGACTTCGAATTGCAGGACACCATGAGAATGATATGCGAAAATGGAAGACCGAGCTACTTCCAAGAAGAGGAAGCAAGTGAGCAGCATTTCGTGCCGACCCAAGCATTTGGACTTGGAGGCGCAAAAATGGATGGCAGCCACTCGCTGGGAAGTGCCACTGAGCTATCGCTATACGCGAATGAGACGCTCTCGCAAAGCACGAGCGAGTTCGACTTTGCCACATTGAAAGAACAGGTGGTCGTCGCAAACACTCATGCTGTCGGTCCCACGACCGAACAGCTCATCAACACATTCTTGCGGCATGACTACCCGCCGTTGGATCCGAAATCCGATTCTTTCGAAGCCAGGTCATGGTTGAAGAACTTTGAGGGTCTCATCGAGGCTAATCGAGCATCGAATTCGAAACAAATCGTCGGTGTCAGCTACCGAGACCTCTCAGTCGAGGCATTCTGGCAGCCAAGCGATTATCAAAAGACTTTCTGGAACCAGCCTATCGCCATAATCGATACCATCGCCCAGAAACTGACCGCAAGCCGCAATGTCAAGAGATCTATCCTTAAAAAGTGCGATGGCTTGATCAGACATGGAGAGATGCTCCTTGTGTTAGGACAGCCGGGCAGGTAAGTGGTCACCCTCTGGCAGTATGCAATACGTCAAGCTAACGGGTCCAGTGGGTGTTCCACTCTGCTCAAGTCGATTGCCGGAGAATTGGATCAGCTTCGACTCGGGAACACAACTTATATGAACTACCAAGGCGTACCCGGTCACGTTATGCACAAGGAGTTCAGAGGAGAGGCGGTTTATCAAGCCGAGACAGATGTCCATTTCCACCAATTGACTGTCAAAGAGACCCTGGAATTTGCAGCGCGAGCAAGGGCATGTAGAATTATGAAGGCATCGTGTTCGTTGCTGACCGGCGGTAGGCTCCATGCGAATCAATTCCGGGCGTCAACCGAGACGTGGGTTCCACTGCTTTCCCTCTACATCGACTGATACCGGCCTCAGCGTACTGACACCATCCAGACTTACGTGACGCACGTTCGAGACGCATATATAGCCATGTTTGGCTTGCGGCACATTGCTGACACTAAGGTGCATACATCCCGCCAATCAAAGTTGACAACCGAAGCTGACATTGCGGTGCAAGGTGGGAAACGCATTCTTGCGCGGTGTGTCGGGCGGCGAAGTAAAGCGTGTCAGTATCGCAGAAGCGTCAGTATTGCGAGATTCCCTTCCATCCCATCCATACGCCATCTGACTGCTTCCTCCCACAGAGCCGTTGCACGTAGTGCGATTCAGTGCTGGGACAACAGCACCCGCGGCTTAGACAGCGCCGCCGCTCTTGACTTTGTCCAAACTCTCCGAACCTCGGCGGACATTGCAGGAACGACAATTGCCGTCACGCTCTATCAAGCCCCACAATCGGTTTACAATGTGGGTACGGCTTCCAGATCTTGCGGCAGTATACTTACAAATCAAGCTCTTCGACAAAGTCTCCGTCCTGTATGAGGGGCGCCAGATATTCTTCGGTCCCGCAAGCGAAGCGAAGGAGTATTTCATAGACCTTGGGTTCGAGCCCAAACCACGACAGACCACCGCAGATTTCCTTACTTCTGTCACGAGCCCTGCAGAGCGACGCATCCGGAAGGACTTCGTTGGCCGAATCCCAGCGACGCCAGACGACTTCTTCGTTGTCTGGCAGAAGAGCCAGCAGTTTAAGCATTTACAGGACGACATTGACAAGTTCAACGAGTCGAACCCAATCGGTGGCCCGTCACTCGAGGAGTTTCGAAACGCACGTAGATCGTTGCAAGAAAAGTCACAGTATGGCGATGTCGATCCTATTCAAGTTCTGTGGTGGCTGATACTGAAACACATACAGACGCTCTCGATCGCCCTTCACCCTGTCGCTCCCGTCTCAGATTGACCTGTGCGTCTGGCGAGGCTTCCAGAGACTGAAGCGCGACATGGGCATACTCATCTCGAGCATCATCTTCAACTCGATCCTGTCCATCGTCATCGGCAGTGTTTTCTACGGCCTTCCAAATGACAACGCCGCTCTTTACAGCCGCGGGGTACTATTGTACTTCTCCATCATGTTGGCTGCATTTGCAAGTGCTCTGGAGGTACTTTTTGTCCCCTTTTTGATGCAGAAAATCGCCCTGACGCTACGAGCAGATCTTGGTGCTGTACGCGCAGCGGCCCATCGTGGAGAAACAAGCCAGATACGCTTTTTGTCACCCTTTCGCGGAAGCAATCGGTAAGAACATTTGAGACATCAAGTCCCAGCACATACTGAGGCTGCCCAGCTTCGATGCTCTGCGACCTACCCAACAAGATTACGACCGCTATTGGCTCCAGCCTTCCACTTTACTTCATGACCCATCTGAGACGTACGCCTGGACATTTCTTTGTCTTCTTGGTGTTCACATTTGCATGCACACTCACAATGTCGATGTATTTTCGTTGCATTGCCGCTCTTTCCCGGACTTTGGCTCAGGTACGGATTTCTCTCCTTGCAGCATCTACGCATCTCACTGACTTGGCAGGCCATGGCTCCCGCGTCGGTGTTTAGCCTTGCGTTGGTGATTTATACTGGCTTTGCAATTCCTACGAGGTACATGAGACCGTGGCTTCGTTGGCTCAACTACTTGAATCCGGTTGGATACGCTTTCGAATCACTGATGATCAACGAGGTTCGGACACCGCGCGGAATTACAATGTCGCTGAGAAGCTGACTGTGTTTGTAGTTCCACGATCGCAGCATCCCCTGCTCCGAGTATGTTCCCCATGGAGAAGCGTATAATGATATTCAAGCAAGAGAGAGGATCTGTGCAACTTCTGGCAGCACAGCAGGAGCGGAAGCCATTGACGGAGACGTCTACTTAGCTGTGAATTTTGGCTATCATGCAAGCCATCTATGGAGGTATGCAGAATATGGCTCGATCGGGAGTGGCTCGTGGCATGTTGTTGTCAGCTGATTCTGGGCCTTAGAAATCTTGGTATCATGCTGGCCCTGATGATACTGGGTTGCTCCATCTACCTCCTTGCCACGGAGTACGTCACCGAACAGAAACCAAAAGGCGAGACTCTCCTCTTCCAGCGAGGTGGCATCCCCCGTAATCGGCCGCAGGACGAAGAATCTGTTGGTAATGGAAATATCGAAACGACAAGCGTCCTTATGGCTGAACCGACTTGCAAAGGCCGCGTAGATGTTACCTTTCGCCCCGAGCAGGAGTCGGTCTTCCATTGGGATGATGTCAGCTTCGACATTGGGACCAAAGGCAGTTCAAAGCGAATACTGCAAGGTGTTGACGGATGGATCAGACCTGGAACTTTGACTGCTCTAATGGTGCGGATCGCATGCCTCTTTGTGCGTTTCGAATTGCTGACAACATTTCCTGAAGGGTGTCTCTGGCGCTGGCAAAACGACACTTCTGGATGTGCTGGCAGATCGTGTGAGTGTTGGCGTAGTCAGCGGCAATATGCTCGTCGACGGCCTTCCTCGTGGGCCCGACTTCCGAAGACAGACCGGCTACGCTCAGCAGCAAGACCTCCACCTGGCATCATCCACAGTCCGGGAAGCTTTGAACTTCAGCGCTCTACTGCGACAGCCACGCACCGTTCCGAACGACGAGAAGATCGCGTACGTCGAAGAAGTCATTGCAATTCTGGATATGGAGGCGTACTCCGACGCCGTGGTTGGTGTGCCAGGTGAAGGTAAGTAAGGTGAATCGAAGAGTCGATGTGTTTGTGCTAATTTTGCTCTGGTCAGGCTTGAACGTTGAGCAACGAAAACGCCTCACAATTGCGGTCGAGCTTGTGGCCAAGCCAGCGGTGTTGCTCTTCTTGGATGAGCCTACATCGGGTGAGTCAAGTAAATACCGCGAATCGTCTGCGTGGCGGGGTGCTTACTTTGAGGCGTATTGCAGGTCTGGACAGTCAAACCGCGTGGTCTATTTGCTCCCTGCTCAGGAAGTTGGCCGACAACGGGCAAGCCATCCTATGCACCATCCATCAACCATCAGCTCCGTTGTTGGGTTTGTTTGATCGCCTCTTGTACCTCGCCATGGGTGGCAGGACAGTCTATTTTGGAGCATTGGGCGCCTCGTGCAGCGCAGTCATAGACTACTTTCAGGACAAAGGCGCCAGACCGTGTGGTGGTGATGAGAACCCAGCCGAGTGGATTCTGGACGTGACGAATACACCACGAAACATCGACGGCACCGCTTGGGCCGACGTGTGGGATACATCAGAGGAGCGACAAGCCGTCAAAGCAGAGCTGGCAAGAATGAAGCCATCAATTACATCGCCAATCACGGCAATCGACGCTGACCGGCCGTACGCCGCCGCCTTTGGCACGCAACTCGGGCACTTACTCCGGCGTGGTTTCAGCCACTACTGGAGAACGCCATCGTATCTGTGGTCCAAAGTTGCGCTCTGCGTTTTCAGCGCAAGTCTACCCGTCCGTTATCTTTCTTTCCTGACGGGGTGACTGACATTTCTCTAGGCGTTGTTCATCGGCGTTTCGTTTTGGAAGATGCCCAATTCCATACAGGGCACTCAGAACCAGCTTTTTGCCGTTTTCCTCCTGCTGACCATCTTCACCAATTTCTGCCAACAGATGATGCCCCACGCCATTACTCGCCGCGAGCTCGCGGAGGCTCGAGAACTGCCCTCCAAAGTGTACTCATGGCAGACTTTCATCTTATCCGATATCGTCGTCGAAGTCCCATGGAACTCTCTCATGGCTGTGCTGGTCTTCGCCTGCTGGTATTACCCGATTGGTTTACAACAAAACGCCATTGATGCCGGTCAGACAGGCGAAAGAGCGATTCTTATGTTCCTCTTCATCCTGGCGTTCTTCAATTTTGCCGGCACCTTTACAAGCATGGCAGTTGCATTGATGAGCACTGCTGAAAGCGCTGGTAATATCACCAACCTGCTGTTTTCGCTCTCACTGATATTCTGCGGGTACGTCTGTCCACACTACTATCCTCCATCCGTCCTGTACGGTCACAGTCATGCTGACACTCCTCACCGTTTGCAGTGTTCTGGCAACGCCTCAAGCCCTTCCTGGCTTCTGGATATTCATGTACCGGATCTCGCCCCTTACCTACCTTGTTTCTGGCGTCCTCTCGGTGGGCCTCGCCAATACACGGATCCATTGCCTCGACGAAGAGCTTCTCCACTTCTCGGCTCCTCCGTCGACGAATTGCTCCACATATCTGGCACCTTATATCCAGTTGGAGGGTGGCTATCTCCAAGAAGTCCCAGATTCGAATCCCGCCCAGTGCGTCTTTTGCACGGGCAGCCAGACAAACATCTTTTTGAAGAGCGTGAGCGCACAGTATGGCGATCGATGGCGGAATCTGGGCATCGTTTGGGCCTACGTTGCGTTCAATCTCGTGGCGACTGTCATCTTTTATTGGTTGGCCAGGGTGCCTAAGAAAAGTAGATCGAAGTGATTGTGGAGCACTGAGGCAATTGAAATATGTACATATTCACGTAGCTTGAAGACGCTAGAAGCCGATTTTCTAAGCTTCCGTTGCACGCAACCATCACGATCGATAAGCCGGCAATTCCTGAGGATGCGCTTGCAATTCCTGAGGATAGTTCGACCACCCAGTGTTGCCTTGTCTGGACGGCAATTCCTGAGGACCGTTTGACCACCCAGCATTTCCTTGTGTGGCGTGGGGATCGAAATGCTTCTCCGCACGACTCTGCGTGTAATATCCATCATCAAATGTGAATACTGGTGCAGGAGCCGGCGCCGCCGTCGCCTTGCGACTGCGGTGTTTGAATACCAGGAATGCAATCACGGAAAGAAGCAAGGCTCCTCCGATGCCTGCACCGATGCCCGCACCGATTGCCGTGCCATTCGTTCCTCCGCCGCCTCCACCACCTCCTCCATCTCCTCCCGCGGGTGCTGGGCTGGACCCGACTGCGCTTGTAGATGATGCAGGAACGGGACTGGTTGTGACGTCCGAGAGTATCGTGGTGGATGAAATTGTCGTGGTGGAAGGGACTGTCGTGGTGGACGGGACTGTCGTGGTGGACGAGACTGCTGTGTTTGAGACCGCTGCGTTTGGGGCTGCTGCACTCGGAACTGCTGCACTCGGAACTGCTGCGACTGGGATCGCTGCGACTGGGACCGCTGCGACTGGAGCTGCTGCGGGCGAGACTGCTGCAATCGAAGATGTCGATTGTAGTGACGACGTCGACGAGATTGGCAATGATATATTGAAATATTCCGACGTCATGCCTCCCTCCACGCCATTTTCATTGATGCCGGTGGTGCCCATGAAGAAGACTCCCGGCACTAAAGAAGGGTTGCCCAAGCTTGTGACCGTCCAGCTGAAGGAGTTGAAGCCATAGTTCGTAGCTACGCCGTTGGTCAGATGAGCCGGAAAGACGCTGAGGGAGGGTTGCTGTACCTTCCTTGATGGACCCGAGACGGGAACTTCCAACGCCCGGATCGTTATACCAGAGGTCAAGAGGATGCGGCTCTCTGGACGTAGAGGTCCACTGCACGAGTTTCGTCGAACCAAATTCCCATACAACGTTTGTGGTCAGGTCCTGGCTGCCACTCGATGCTGGCGGCGATTTGAATGAATCACAGAGGACGTCCTGGAAGAAAGTCGTAAGAACAAGCAGTTTGAAAATCATGTTTTCTTTGACCACACGGTCGGATGACCTTAGGATCCCGCAAAGCAAAGAGAAAGGGAGATACAGTGAAGGTTTGACAGTGTAGAGCAGACTCAATCGATGAGGCGGATGCGTTCTCGTCCATGTCTGAGAATACTTGCTGCGCCGCTCACGCTTTGCATGAACTGCCGCGTGATGGGATCTTCAGAGCGTCTACTCGAACGTCCGATTGGACTGCATTGGACAGGACAGAGGCCAGTCGATATGCACATAACCGCCGTGCAGGGGCAGTCGTCTGCTTCGTTCACGGGCATCTCCGGCGACAACGATGTCCTGGTCCAGTATTCCAGCGTATGAGGCAAGTCGTTCGAATCCCAGCAAGAACGATCGTCTCTTGCGCTGCAGGCTTCTTCGATGCAGCACTCGATATCGATCGCTTTCCTACGAACGGTGTGAAGATCGCCCTCCAGCGGCGGATGTAGCTTTTCGAAGGCCATCCATGGGAAGTCGCCTACGCTGGTCCTTAAACAGCATCGCATCATTCGATCCCTGCGTGTTGGTGTCTTCAACAGCACCGTAGCGCCTGCAGCGTAATGGCACGCATCGTGGCGAGACCCATGTGTTTGCTGCCTTGCAGGGCTGGCGGGCGCCACGTTGTGGTAATAATAGCCTGATGCTGAAAGGTGGGCTGATATTGCGTCCAAGTATGATCGGGTGGAAATGATCACGGCCTGGATTGCACGCAGAGGCCGTCCAGGCTCGACAGGTCGTTGCACGCCGTCTCAGGCCGATGTGACGAGATCAATAGGCTGTGCCAACGCTGCATTTGCGAGGTGTAGTTCGACGGGGGATCGGTAGCGCACGGGGGGGGGGCGCTCGGGTTTGGGGCTAGCGCACATACATGGGATGGGGAGAGTCTTTTCGAGCGAGTACAGTAGGATGTCATTTGTCTTGTTTCTGATCTCCATGGCGGGCTGTTTCGAAAATATCTAGGGTTGAACTCGCAGTCCATCTTGGCTTTGGTGCCTCCTGGCATTCTTCCCAATACGTGGAAAGCTGCTGCGCAAGACTTGTGATACGCGCTGTCTTGGAGCAGGGTTTCTTCCTTGTTGGCGCTCGTGAAGACCATGGGCTGCCCGTGACGAATCCCGGGGTTTGCCCGTAGCCACGTCGATTGGCGCTGTCACCCCTGCTTCTGTTCGATACACACAGACACCAGCATCCGACAAGAGTGTCTGTGATAATAATAACAAGACAAGCAGGGAGCTGGCGTCAATTCAATGGAAGGCTGCCCGAATCTCGATGGTTCGCATGAAGAAAAACACCGGGCCGTGGTTTCTGCCAGCTTGTCTTCTGAACCGCAAGCGCCGTTGACTGTGCCTCATGAATAGACGCCCCTGTCTGTTTAGTGCTTCGAACCCATGATCCTGGCCCCCACGATGGTTTCCGCTGTGTCCGCTACCCTAATACTGATCCCCCCAGGCATCCGCCGGACTTTCCATTCAATCTTCTGCCACAAAAGGGAATCGAAAAATCACCGAGTTTGCATGAGCTGTCTAAGATATGCTCGATGCCGATGGTCTGCTTCGGTCCATACCACGGATGGAGCTCCCTTTACTGCGCCGCCAGCTCTTACGCCCCGGCGTTGCAATCATATCCACGCTTTTACTGCTGTTGATATGGCAGAATCAGCAGTTCGTACATCACATCAAGTCCTGGACGATCCGACCGAACCGTGTGCCACTATGCCGACAACTTCCCGGAGCCGACGACGTCCTGGTGGTCATGAAGACCGGCGCCAGCGAAGTCGAAAGCAAACTCGCGGTCCATCTACGGACCACTCTCACGTGTTATCCAAACCACGTAATCTTCGCGGACGTAGAGGAGGATCTTCCCAGTGGTGAGCACCTGTACGACGCATTCCAGTATACGACACCATCATTGCGGGAAACACATTCAGAGTTTGCGCTGTGGCGCAAACTGCATGCGGAAGGACGGGCTGGTCTATTGCCTTCCGAGCTGAGCGGTCCGGAGAGTCGACAACGGCTCGAAGACGTTCGCAAGAAGATTCCTGGATGGCAGCTCGACAAATGGAAGTTCCTCCCCATGGCGAATCAGACCATCCACATGTATCCGGACAAGCGCTGGTACGTCTTCGTGGAAGCAGACACCTATCTCCTCTGGTCGAGTCTGCTGGTGGACCTCGCTGCACGACCGTGGACAGACGATTTGTACGTCGGTTCAGAGGTCATCATTGAAGATCTGGCTTTCGCGCATGGAGGCAGCGGCTTCTTACTTTCCAGGTCAGCTCTCGAGAAGTTTGCCAAAACTTTCAATAGCGATCAAAGTCATTGGGAGTCTGTCAATGAGAAGTTATGGGTCGGCGACCACATTTTTGCTGTCGCTTTGCAGGAAGCTGGTGTTCATTTGCAGAATGGATTCCCTACGTGGCAGGGCGATCCACTCAGCTTTCTGGACCTGCGGCCGGACGGAGGACTCTGGTGCTCTACTGCGGTCACATCTCACCATCAAACTCCTGCGGAGATCGAAGACATCTGGAACCTCGAACAGACGATCATTTCGGGACGAGCGAAAGGCAGAACGAAGAGGGAGTCTCAGGTGCTTCGACATCGAGACATTTTCGAGCAATACGTTCTGCCCCGAATTCAGGAGTCTCGCACTGCTTGGAATAATCAGCCTACAGTGGCCGGACGCGAGGACAGATCAGAGACTGTCGAAGTCTCGTCTCTGCTCGAATGCGAGGGCATGTGCGAGCGGGACAAGACTTGCCTGCAGTTTGCCGTGCACGACAATAAGGAGTGCAAGACAACCTCGAAGGTTGTGCTGGGAGAAGAGGCCGAAGGGTTCGAATCGGGATGGATGCTTGGACGCATCATGGAGAATATAGAAAAGACCGACGTATGTCAGCCTTGACGGCGCAGAAAGCTCGCGGTGCTTCGCTCCCTCGGAAAGATTCCTTTTGAATGTCCCGTGAGCGCTGGCGAAGCTCGTCAGCGCAGGTTAAACAAACGATCAATAATGAAGTGCCGAGAGGCTTGACCAAGTGCAGGCGCACATCCGCAGCAAATTTAGCGTCTGAGGTCATCTGCTTTGCAAATCTCGTTTGACCTTCCCGTCCGAACCGCTTCTGGTCATGTTGCACATTTGGCGTGGCCAGCAGCTGCGAGCTTTCGGGTTGCGGACCACTGGAAAAGAGTTTGACGGCAAGCTGATCCATGACATGTGGGAGTTGGCATCGCGCGAAGCTTGTGTTGGTGGACCCGTTGGCTACGAGGCCTCGTCGACAGACAGTTGTGCCTCCGTCCACTGCAGGGATGCCAGCATCGAAATCGCCGAGCTCGTAAGCGAGGGTCCCTCACATCTCCACTATCTCAGACTTCAATAACGTCCAACAAGGTCAGAATGCCAGATGCGGTCGATGCAGTCATGCAGACATGACAAGTACTAAAGAAACTTGGGAAGTGATGTTCTGCGTAAGACCATCATGTGTGTTGAGGCCTGAGGCAAGAAAAGCTTAGTCATGCCTGCCATCTTCCAACGCAACATCGGGTGCTTCCTTTCTCTTCCTTTCCTGTTTCCATACGCCAGTCGATCAGCGAAACATAGGGGCCTCCAATGCTCAACTGCAGCGTTGTCACTTCTTGCGCGTCCCTTCACTCGCCCGGTCTCGTTGCTCCTTTGCTGCTCTCGTTGAAATACACGCTGTCGGCTTTGGCTCACCGCAAGCACTCCTGCTCATCAGTATTGCAGAAAGCCGATGAAACGTCGTCCGGAAAGTGTTCCGTCTTCATGGACCTGTTTGACAGACCTTTACCGACATGGAGCACTGTGACTGCCGGTGTTGCTTTCTATTTGCATCCGCAGTTGGACAAGGTTACAGCCGGACACCCATGACCCGGTCTCGAATACCCGCGAAATGAAAGCCGGACATGGATCATGTGGAACACGAAATGTCGCCCACGTGTGGTCAATCAGACCAATTACCCTAAAAACAGAGCTCATCGGTGGTGTGCACTGACTTTATTTCCGAAAAGTAAACCACTATCACCATGGCGAGCATGGAAACCCTTATGCCGGAAGATTCTGAGACGACGAAATGCTTTGCGAACATCAGATAGACAGGGCTTGCCGCTGACATGATTAGATTCAGACAAGGCTTCCTGCTCATTGGTGTTCCCATCCGCTGTCTGGCCGAGCGGGCCCGACGAATCCAAAAGCAATACGAAAGATTCATGAAGCGAGTGCAAGTGCAATACCAGCTCGCACCTCGAGGCGAACACTGTACTACTGCTGCCACTCTTGTGAAATTCTGCTCTTCTGTATCACCATGCCTCTTCCGTGGTGTGAAGCGTGCTACAATTGTTCTCCGGCATTGCGATCGCTCTGCTGGGATTCTCCAAGCATACTTTGGCTAGCCAGGATATAGCCTGACCATCTCATCGACATGTCCTCTAGAGATTACGACCTCCCTGCAAGGTCTAATTGGGCATGGTCGCCGGATGCTGACAACTTGCTCCTCGATTCTGGCAATCCGATCATGCACTCACCTACAACCAGCATCTCAACCCGATCGATCTGGGCTCACGAGGAGTCGTGCTGCCAAACATGACGACCACCCTGTCTTACACTCTCACGAGGTTCAGCTTTCTTTTCACCGGCCTCATTATCATTGTTCTCTGTTATTTTGGATACGAAAATGTTGCAGCCACGGTGGGAGATCCCTCGCCGCTGGCGAAGATCGCGCACACGAGCAATACACAGACACACAGAGTACAGTCGGAGAGAGTACAGATGGACAGAGTAACGCCAGAGCCGGTACAGATCAAGCACAGTCTCCTTGATGACACTATGAATGCAACACTGGGGGTCCGTATTCGCCACTGTTCACATTCGCGACCTGAGCTGACTTCTGAAAAGTTTGAGAAGATCTTCATCATCAATCTGGCGACCCGGACAGACCGCAGAGATGCCTTCACTCTCGCTGCTGCTTTCGTCGGACTGCAAGTCGAGGCCGTTGATGCTGCCACTAAAGTTGACGACAAGGCATGGCCTCCGGGTCCCGAGGAGTACCGTCCAAACCCCGGCGGAGCAGGCGCTTGGAGGTCTCATATGAATGTTTTAAGAGAGTATGTCAAAAATACAACGCACCTCATTGCGGCCCATCCGCCTGCGAGATCTCAGCTAATACAATAGCAGCATCGTGGACAAAGGTATCTCCTCGGCAATCATCATGGAAGACGACGTGGACTGGGACATCCGCGTCAAATCCCAAATGCGCACCTACGCCAGAGCCTCAAGACTCCTCATGCAACCTCTTGAGGGTACAACAGACGAATTCCTCGACCCCACCTACCCTCATCCCAGCCCTGGAAATGAAGAAACCAAAAACTTCCACCTCGACGAAGAAACCGTCAGCGAACCCACCTCCTCCCCCTACGGCGACCTCCAATACTGGGACGTCCTCTGGCTCGGCCACTGCGGCGTGCGCTTCCCCTGGAAAGACGACAAATCCGTCCCTCTCGGTCGCGTCGTCATCCCCAACGACCCCACCGTCCCGGCGAAAAAGCACATCGACGTCGAATTCGGCAGCCGCCAATACGTCGACGAGTACCCCGAACATACCCGCGTCGTCTCCCGCGCCCACACGCCGACCTGCACCGTCGCTTACGCGGTATCTCAAGCCGGCGCACGCCGCATCCTCTGGGAAATGGGACTAAAAGCCATGCGAGGACCGTACGACTTGCAGCTCCGCGAAGCGTGCGCTGGGCATGGAGGGAGGAGTCAATTGTTGTGTTTTACGTCGCAGCCGCAAATCTTCGGGACGCATCGTCCCGCCGGCGACACGTCGAGGTGGAGCAATATTTCACCCCAGTCGGATCTTCCAACGGAGGAGGTCAAGGATCCGTATACGACGAATGTGAGGTGGTCGACGCAGAGTAATTTTGGGAAGTTGGTTAATGGGGAGACGGATTTTGTGGAGTATCCTAAGCCGGCGAAGAAGCCGGAGAAGAAGCCGGAGGAGAAGCCGGAGGAGAAGAAGGGGGAGAAGAAGGAGGGTCAGTGAGAGAGGCGGCGGGATGGGAGAGGAACGGCGCTGGGAAACTTTGAATGGTGTTTCGATTTTCTTTCTTCCATGTATACTTGCCGCCGTGGATATGGTAACGGTGTTTGCTTTCAACTTTTCGACTTTCTTCACACGCAGACAGGATTTTGCCCGCCGATACCTGGACTCAGTGCGTAAGCTATGCTGAAAGTTTTCAGCTCACGTATTGAAGTGAGGTAAAAGTGAGCTTGGGAGTCAACCATTCCTGCGGCAAGCCATACCCAAGAACACAGGTAGGAAGTGAGCAGGAAGGGAGCACTTCTCATCTCACTCTTTCTTGCTGATAACACTTAGCGACTTCCCTACCCATCTCTCCCATTGAACCCAACTGGAATCCACCTAGTTCACCGCACAAAAAGTCCAACTCAGCAAGCACCATATCAACATCATCCAATCCTCACCAGCATCAACATCATTCCACCCAATCTTCAACCTTTGAATCATTCACACGACCCAACCTCGGTGCCTTCACTGCCGGTTCATCAACTCACCAATTCATTAACCCACCTCTCTGAGACATCAACTCACCACCACTCACCCATCACCCACCACCACCAAACCCACCACCCCTCCCATCCGTAACCCTGGACTCCGCCCCCGCTATCATGAAATCCGTCGCCGAGAGCTTATTAGGCATGCTCCTCACCGCCGTCGGCTCCATGACAGGCATGCTCCTCGTTTTCGCTATCGAAAGACATCGACCGAAGAAACCTTTACCGGTGGATGAGGAGGTCGGTGTTCCCGAAACAGCACCAATCGAGGCAGAAGGGGAGGGTCAGGTGAAAGATGATGGGAAGCACGAGGCCGAACAGGCAGCAGATGAAGAGGGAGTAGGGCGGGAGGGAGGCAATAAGAAGGATGGTGATGCAGAGAACAAGGTAGAGGGGGAGGAGAAGCCGCCAAGGTGGTGGGAAGTCGGATGGTTGGGATGGCTGGCACGGAAGATGCGGAGGTCTGAGGGGGAGGTGGAGGGACCGAAGCATGTTGTTCAAGTGGATGCGAGGGAAGTGGAGGGATTGGTAGAGGGGGTGGAGCATGTAGAGGGGGGAGGGGTGGTGGTGGAGAAGCCGGTGGAGGCGAGGGTTAAGCGGGAGAAGGGATGGAGGTGGTGAGGGCGGCCGGTGCGTCTACGAGGCTTGCACGAGGATGTGAGTGATTGATGAGGGAGATGAGCAGGGTGGGTGATGGAGGCGAGGAGTGGTGAGATATCGGACCGAGCTGGCGTGGGATACGAGGAGGACTTTTGGATACGGTGTCTTTATTGTTCGAATGCTAGGAAGGAGCAGCAGGTTGCAGTTAGCAGTCACTTGACACCCAACCAGCACCGCAATTGCGCTAGCCTTCCGGCTCTGTTCCTCTCAACAATCATCAATAATCATTTAAACCGCCGCCACAGCGTTCCTCCAACCAAAGCACTCTTCTCACTTGATTCTTCGCGACCAAGGCGCCTTCATTAAAGCGGATAAATCGCGGCTCCTGCCAACCTGGGACTCTCCCGATGCGTGCACGTTCGCTCAACTCTGCTAGGTGGATGAAGCCGCTCTCTCCGTCAAGGCCATGCTGTTCGATGAACGATGCGTGGCATTCTTGGCATATACATTGCCACTGGGAGACGCCGGACCAATACGCGTCGTCGATGGAGGCTTCGATGGTGGCGATTCTATATGGAGTGAGGAGATCAGCGGTGGTGCGTAAGTTTTAAATTGAGTCGTTTTGGGAGGTTTGATACGGCGGAAAGCGTTCAGGCGTATGACGTGCCGAGTCGACACATATCCGGAAACGATCGTGGACAAGCAGGCATTGTCTCGCGCACATCCAAGAAATACCGAAAATAGCTGGATGTAGCTTAGCGAGAAAGACACTCACTCGGGACTGAGCTGAAGCCCATCCTCTTTCGTCCAGGTCAGCTCCGACCAAGCATCTGGATTCGGGTCACCGGCGCTTTTCCGCTGCCGTTCTGCCGCTCTCTGATCCTTCTCGGCTTCCCATCCATCCCCGTGCTTTCTGCGAGCCGCCCGCCGCAAGCTTTCTTCCAGGATCATCGTAGCGTGGCCTCCTTGACATGAGTAGACTCCATAGAGAAGTCCAGGGGCCGCTGTTCTTCCGCCGGGGTACATCTGGATGAAAAGATCGCTTTCCTTGAGCAAGTAGTCCCGCTGCGCTTGGGTCTTGGTGATCTTGCCTGGCCACTCTTTGCGGTCACAGGCGTCGCAGCAGCGAAGTCCGTTTGCAAGGATGGCGCGGCGGACGGAATTTTTGCCGCAGAAGACGCAGTGCTTTTCGGACCAGGTGAGGAGTCCGGAGCGGCCGCGGAGGAGATTTGGTGATGGTGCGGTCTTCATTTTTGACTTGGACTTGGTTTTACTGGAGGCCAGCGACGTTTTCGGTTTGTAATTGGTGATGTGGGCGTGTTGGAGGAGGAAGGAATGTGCCCAGGCGTTGACTGCGGAGCGGAGAGAGTGGTTCGTTGCGGCGAGGAAGTCGAGAGGATGAGAGCATGGCGACTCGTCCTGTTTCGGGAAGAGGATTCGATCCGGGAAGTGGGCAGGATACAGGTAGGAGATCACTTCGTCCAGCAGTTCGGGAGGCAGTGAGGAGAGCAGGTCTTGGCCGTTGCCATCGAGTGGAGAGTCTTGGGTCAGGTCGATTGTGGCATGTGAATTCATGATGATGTTGGTCATGGTCGTGTTGCGCTTCTTGAACGACTCAATGGCGTTGTTCTCCTTCCTGGTCCGGAAGCATGCTATCTTGATCTGGCGCTGTTGCGTGAACGTCGTCTGAAGCGAGAGTATTCAGGACTTCGAGAGCTCTAGGACGTCGAAGTTATGTCAGCATCTTGCTCCTCCCGCATGCCAAGACCTGTTCCTGAGCACGGACAGCGATGACGGCACTCTTGAGTTACATCATGGCAACCAAGAAGTTCCCCACCAAGCTTGAAAACATCGATCACAGCTCTGTCTCGTGCTTCACTTCTCCCAAAACCCGACCAAAACACACTTTCAATCAACCAAACCAACACACACACATCAATCAACATGTCTCAATCCAACGTCGGCAGCGCTGGTGTGTACGAGGCCGGTGATCAACGCAACTCTGATGTCGAGGAGATCAGGAAGCTCCAGGAGGAAGAGCGCTTCCACGAGGGAAAGAAGAACTCTCACAACCCCGACGATCCCAGTACGTTTCAACCACAACCCATTGCCTGTTGGAGCTGCAGCTGACACTATCTACAGAGGACGAGCGCTCCATCGCCAACAGACTGGAGCGTGAGGCCAAGCGCAACGAGGACGACTCCGCCGGCAAGGACCTGAGCACCGAGGACAAGCTCGCCCAGATGGATGCCACCGCACCGGTGAGATGGAACACTTCAGGAAACAATCGCTTGCACTAACACGTTCTAGGCCATCTCTCACGGCAACGAGCCATCCAAGGGCGCCAAGATCGACCAGCAGCTCCGTGAAGAGGAGGAGGAGATCCTCAAGAAGAAGGGCGCCTACAACCCTCAGTAGAGGATGGGTTCATTCCACCACTTGTCATGACAAAAGCGAGCGTACCAGAGCGCGAGGAGTTTGGACACAGTCACATACAGCAGTCTGTATTGAGGACGTCGGACATTTGAAGTGCATAGAGAGGGCTCGTTCAGTTACAGAGCCGGCGCTCGCCGACGGAAAATGAAGTGAATGTTATGATTCAAGCGTTGTTGAACGTGTTCGTGATGCTGTTGTCCATGCTAGGTATCAATGACTTTGCGATCAATGCCCATGCGATACACTGGAGCAGCCAACGGACTGAACGCAATCACCTTCTGTGCTTCCCTACGCTGCCTCCAAATATCATTCCAGCAGCCTGATTACACTGCGCTCGCACGGTGAATTCTCCCAGTGATTGTCGAGAGAAGGCTGGCAAATTCGGCCAATGCTCGTGTGCAGCTCGGATTTCTTGACTCGGTCTCGGATTCGGACATCCACCAGTCGCGACCTCACCGTCGCGTGCTGCGCATCGACAAGGCGATGCAACAAACAAATGATTCTCTCCATCGCGCCATCATCGGACCGCCTCACGATGATACGGCACATTGCGCATCGCAATATAAGGCAGAATAGCCATCGATGAAGCCACGCCAGGAGCGGTACGCGGCGATCTCCACCACTTCGCCTTAATCCTCACGGCACCCCTCCGGGTCATCAAGAAACATGGGTCAAGGCTACTCAGCCGTTACTCTCCCAGCCGGTCCCTCCGCCATCGAGACCTCCGAGCTCACAGACTTGACCTACGAGAAGACCCTCGGCGGCGCTCGCTTCCTCCGCACCGTTCGAGCCAAACATTCTTCCGGAATCGTCGTCGCCAAGGTCATCACCAAATCCAACCCCTCCGTGAGCTTTAAACGCTACTCCGCACTACTTCGCGAGGAGCGACAAAAGCTGCGAGGCATCCCGAACGTCTTACCTTATGCTCGGATACGAGAGACTGCAGCACTCGGTCTACTAGTCCGACAATTCGTTCACACCTCTCTTTACGACCGAGTGAGCATCCGTCCATTTCTGGAAGGCGTCGAGAAGAAATGGATAGCATTTCAACTGCTCTGCGCCGTCCGAGACTGTCATGCTCAAGGCGTCTTCCACGGCGACATCAAGTCGGAGAATGTGCTTGTCACTAGCTGGGGATGGGTGTACCTGACGGACTTCGCATCGCAGTTCAAACCGGTGTATCTGCCTGAAGACAATCCGGCCGACTTCTCCTTCTACTACGATGCTTCCGCGCGGAGAACGTGTTATCTGGCGCCGGAACGATTCCTTGCTGCGGGCGAGAAGCCTAGGGAAGGGAACGTGGTGCAGTGGAATATGGATATCTTCAGTCTGGGTTGTGTTCTCGCTGAGTTGTTCACTGAGTCGCCAACATTCACCCTCAGTCAGCTGTATCGGTATCGGAAGGGGGAGTACGACCCAACGGTGACGCTGCTGAATAAAGTGGACGATGAACATGTGCGGAGCCTGATCAGCAGTATGATTCGTTTGGATCCGACGGAGAGGTGGCATGCAAATGACTACCTGGACGAGTACAAAGAGAAAGTTTTCCCGTTGTACTTCTATAATCACTTGCATACGTTGATGCAAGAGATTACGGATCCAATGACTGGTCGGAAGAGTGGACAGACAGCGGACAAGAACAATGGGATCTCGGATGAGCGGATCGACAGGATCTACAATGACTTTGAGATCTTGTCGGTGTCTCTGGGGTATCAGGATGCTGCGACTGCGGAAGAAAGTGCTCAGTCGAACCCGGCATTACGCACTGGACTATTTCCGATGCAAGTCGACCTTCCGAACAGTCGACATACAGTGCAGTCGGCACATCACTTGACGAGTGAGAATGGGACATTCGTCCTGTTGAATGTCATCGCATCGGCAATGCGAACTTGCGCACGAGCAGCTTCAAAGGTGCGGGCATGCGAGCTACTGCTTGCGTTCGCTGAAAGACTGCCAGATGAGGGAAAACTGGACCGAGTGCTCCCATACATCATCCCACTGCTGGAAGATCCCAACGACATGGTTCTTGTGGCGGCTCTCCGAACCATGACCCAAATCCTCGCCATGGTCACGGTCGTCTCACCAGTCAACTCCTTCCTCTTCACACAATACATCTTCCCGAAATTACAAGTCTTCGTCAAATCGACGACATTCAGGAAATACTCTCTCGTCAGAGCAACGTATGCAGCATGTCTGGCCAGCCTCGCTGAAACAGCCTCCCGCTTCCTCGATGCCATGCAGGCTCTCAAAGCAGAAGGCTCTCTTCCATCTGCCGAAAGAGGCGGCGACACAGACGAAGACTACACAGTCGACCCGGAGGCTTATGACGCCACCCGCCTTGAGATGCTCGAGCAGTTTGAAGGCCAGACGAAGGTCTTTCTCACTGATACCGATACCGCCGTCCGTCGAGCATTCTTGACTTCAGTCTCAAGTCTATGTGTCTTCTTCGGAGAAGCTCGAGCCAGCGACATCATCCTCAGCCATCTCAACACTTACCTTAACGACCCGGATTGGCTACTCAAACGAGACTTCTTCAAGACAATAGTCGGCGTGGCAGTCTACATCGGCAGCGCAAATTTGGAAGAGTATATCCTGCCACTCATGCTGCAAGCTCTCACCGACCCGCAAGAACTGGTCGTCGAACAAGCTCTTCGATCTATGGCGAGCATGGCTGAAATGGGCCTCCTTCAACGCTCGAAGATATGGGAACTCATCGACACCGTTGCGAGGTTTCAGATGCACCCCAACTTCTGGATCAAAGAAGCTGCTTGCCATCTCATCTCCGCTACGACGACGTACTTGTCCATGGCCGATGTGAGGATCTTGGTGGCACCGTTGATACAGCCGTACTTGAAAGTGCCGATTGGCAGTCTGACCGAGTCGGAGCTGCTGGATGCGCTGAAGAAACCATTGCCAAGAGCAGTGTTGGATCTGGCGGTCCAATGGGCAGTGAGAGTGGAGAAGAGTGTATTCTGGAAACCGGCAAGGGAGTCGAAACAATTGTCTTCGCCGGGGGTGGCGCAGATGCCGCCGCAGTCCTCCGTGGCTGGGCTGTCGTCAAAGTCGTTTGCGAAAGTGCCCAAGACGGATGAAGACGAACAGTGGCTCGGACGGCTACGAAACGCAGGTATGACGACCGAAGACGAGATGAAACTGCTGGCTTTCAGAGAATACATCTGGCGCTCGGCGCAGCGGTCGAAGCGAGATGATGGGAATGGGCAGGATGGCAGGTACGAGCAAATGATCAGCTTGTCTGCTTTGAAGATCACGCCGCAGACGGTCATCTTCGAGAATAGTCTGGAGGCGTATGAGCAGCATTCGCAGCGGCAGGAGGAGGAGAGGACGATTGTGGAGGCTATTGAGGAGGCTTCCACGGTCGATGCGAGGAAGAAACCGGATGAGGAGGGTGGGTTGGGTGTGAGGAGTGCGGATAGCGGGGCCACTGCGGGTATGCCGATTGACCAGCGGAGAGTGTCAGGACTGAGGTCGAAGAACTCAGGAAGTCTTTCTTCATCACCAAGCTCGGGGATCGGACTGCTGGGGAGAGATGTCGACAGGGCTTTGCGGCAGAAAGGCGCTGCTGCTGGCCTCTTAGGTGGAGCTGATCTGCGTGTCAAGGCACAGGCCGAAGTCGCCACTGACGATACGACCGCCACTGGAAGGCTGAACTCGCCTCATCCGGCAAGTCGCAAGCCATCACCCTCGCCGAATGCCGACTCACGACCTTCGACTGCGAGGACTGTTAGTCACAGATCCGTGCACAACTACGCTGGTAACGATCCGACGGTCCTCAAGCTTCTCGATGCAGTCTACGTCGACACCTTCCCAATTGACGCAGCCGACTTCGGACCAGTCGTCCAACTCAAAAGTGGCCTGATCCCCACAAACAGCAACCAACCCAACACCGGACCCTGGCGACCACAAGGTCAACTCATTGCAGTCCTAGGCGAGCACACCGCAAAGGTTACCCGTATCCTCCCCGCTCCAAGCCACCTCTTCTTCCTCACCGCCTCCGACGACGGCACAGTCAAAGTCTGGGACACCGCCCGCCTCGAACGCAACATAACCCACCGCTCCCGACAAACCTACCGTCTCCCCTCCGGCGTTAAAGTCACCTCCCTCTGCTTCGTCGAAGGAACCCACTCGTTCATCTGCACCGGCTCCGATGGCAGTATCCACGCCATCCGTGTGGACGTCACCGAATCCAGCTCCACCACCCGCTACGGCAAGCTGCGCACTATCAAGACCTGGAATATCCCACCCCTCTCTACATCCTCCTCCTCCGCACCCGAACACGCCCTCTGGTCAGAACACTTCCTCGCCTCTCCCACCTCCACCCTCCTGATCACCACATCCGCAAACCGCATCCTCGCCTTCTCCCTCAAACACACTTCCCTCCTCTACTCCCTCCGCGTCCCCTCCCCGCACGGCTCACCGTCCACATTCTGCATCTCCCGCCGGAAAGACTGGTTACTCGTCGGCACTACAACCGGTGTTCTGCATCTCTGGGACTTACGCTTCCATGTCCGCCTCCGGTCGTGGTCGTTTGCCAACCCCGCGCCGATTACGAGGTTGCAATTACATCCGAGTAGAAAGAGTTCGAGGAGGAATATGTTTTGTATGACGGGTGGGACGGCGGTGGGGGAGGTGAGTGTTTGGAGTTTGGAGAAGGGGGTTTGTTTCGAAGTTTATCGGGGTGCGCATGGGGAGGGGAGGGAGAGGGTGGATTTGAGGGAGTATGAGTTGAGGAATTTGGAGGATGAGAAGGGGGATAAGTCGCTGGAGAGGGCGATGGAGAGGGAGGGGGAGGTTCGGATGGGGAGAGCGGCATTTGCGGTCTTTGGAGCGCAGACTTCGGTGAAAGATCCTGAAGTGCAGAGTGCTTTTCTTGTCGCGGGTGGACCGGATGGGAAGGTGAGGTTTTGGGATTGTGAACGCTTGGAAGGATGTTCGGTCGTCTCCGGGAATGAGGGTGACCAACAGCCGACATACTCCTTTAGCCAACTCAGCCTCGATACGCGGGTCTGCACCGAGCGGGATGCGGACGCTGCTGCTGCTGCTGGGCAGGGAGTGGAGTCGAGTCCCGTTGGCGGTGGTGGTAAGGGAAGAGCTGCAGCTGGGAGTGTGAGTGGGGATAAGGGAAAGACGCCTTCGAGGTATGAAGTAATCCGGACGAGCGCGAGGAATTTGATGAGGAGGCATTTGGATTTGGTGACGGATGTTGCGGTGGTGGAGAGGCCGGTGGGGATGGTTGTTAGTGCGGATCGAGGAGGGATGGTTTTTGTGCATTTGTAGACGGGGAGGTGGTACTGCTGGAGGAGGAGAGGAGAAGCTGGCTGGGGAGTGTCGTCGCCTGATGCGACGATGCGACGACGGTACACCATGGTTTCACTGCTCTCGTCTGTGTTTCGACAACCGCATTGCTCATTGATTGGCAAGCAGGCTGGGACTGGGTTGCTTTTACGCTGCCAAGTGCACGATATTGCCAGGGGAAAGCAGAAAGTTCCAGCGCACAGCCAGAGGGCTTTGGACAAAGGAACGGGATTCAACAAGGACGCTGTTGTGGTCGTTTCTCTTCCCTCGCTGCACTATCACTCACCACTGCTTTCTTGAGGGACTTTCTGCGGCATACGCTTGCCGCTCATGAATACATGGGTCGTATGAGGTTTGTGGACTGGACGGCATCTCAGCAAGGGTAGCGGCTCCTTCGGGCGGATATAGTATACACATAGTACTTGGAAGACTACTCGCGAGTCGGGTGAGATGAGTGCGCTTGACGGTCAGGTCAGGAGGGAAGTGCTTTGAGCTTTTGTCGGTCCTGGTCGAGATGTCTTGGCTTGCATGTGAAGATTGGCGGGGACGGGTGGTGAATTGCAGGTGGACCAGCCAGCTATTTCTTACCAACTTTCAAGGCTTTTCATCTTCGAGACCTTTGAACCTCCTCACTCGGCATTACACATAACACACGGATCTAGATACGTGGTGTGCTATCGCGCTTCCCACCACAGCGCACCAAAGCTCATTGACTGCACTTTCGAGGAAGAAGATACCGCTACACTTGCCACGATGGCTCTTCTTCAAGAACGCACCACTCAGCCGGAAGAGTCGGTCTCCGAGATGTCGACGCCGTCCACCACTCTCGCAAATGGCGCAGCATCGAGCGCAGATCCACAGGCCCCGTCAACAGACACTGCGAAAGTGCTGCTGGATCTTCCCACGGAGCTGCTCGAGAACATTTGCGAGTTCATCCCCATCGGCAGTGCATCTGAATCGGGCGCAGAAGTGCGGAGACTAGCGATGGGCACTTTCCATGCGCTTTGTTTGTCGTGCAAGGATCTCTTCGTCCTGGCGCGTCCCTTGCTATACCGCACTGTTCAACTCGACTTGACTCCAAGCCACTACCACTACTCGTCATCACGCCGTCTTGCGCGCACTCTCTGCGCATGCCCGCACCTTGGTCTACTCATCCGCCTTATCACCGCAAAACACCAGTCGGAGTACAGCTTGCGGACCTGGCTGCCGTCACATTACTTTCGAATGCTCATTCATCGAAACCAAGTCTGCATCGAGCAAGATCGGCCACATTTCGAAAATGTGCTGAGTACCGAACTCTTCAACTCTCTCGTTCACCTACCTGCTGGAAGACCCCGGTACGAGGACATGGCAGCACTTGTGGTTGTGCGAATGGCCCCTCGAGTCCAAACAATCATCCTCCCGACAGGAGATAACTACTACTATGCCCTGGGTTCATATTGGGGAAGACTACTCCGAATGCTTTGGTCCGCAGAAAACTTGGCAAATCTGCCTCAGGGTTGCTTTGCACAACTCCACCACGTCGAGCTCAATGCAATGGCTTGGAAGGAAATTGACCGCATCAATCCTATCAATCGTCCTCGCGAGCATGCAGAAGGTGCTGCTCGAGCTTTGCCCGCGGCGATGCAGCTTCCGGAGCTGCGCAGACTCACTGTCAAAGGGATGAGACGCGATCGCTCGTTCAACGATCCTCAGCCACTAGGCAAGGGTACCAGCAGCGTTCAGTTTCTGACATTTTTGCAATCGAATGTCGTGCCAGAGGCCCTCATCGCGGCAGTGCAGACATGCAAAGCGCTCAGGGAGTTCCACTACGAGGTGCGCGTCGCAAAGTACCACTCGTACACCACCTGGGACCGCGAATGGACCGACCCGTTGGTCATCTACCATGCTCTCGGACATCATTGCGACACTCTACAATCCATCACCATCACCAATCTTGCCAATAATGGCGAGGTCTGGGTTCAACGGGCGTTCGATAACCTGTTCTTACCCTCAAACTTTCCCCAGCTCATCGAGCTCGAAATCGACGCACATCTTTTGCTCGACTCCGTGGGTCTGTCGAGTCTTCCTGCAAAATTGGAGAAGCTGACTGTCCACACGTACTCCGACGTCAATCATCTCGGATCGGTACTCCTACGGCTTGCCGCGCATAGGGGTCAAGGTCTGCAAGACCTCAAAATTACTGTCCCGAATGCCTACCGTCAGATCGTGGACCTCGACGACATGTACGGTCCTTTGCACAAACGCGTTGTGTGGATCGAGAACTCGAAGCGGCGATTCAAGTTCGACATGGAGTCGTACGCTGGTGGGAAGAGACTGACTTTGACGTTGTGGGAATTTCAGGCATGGGCAGTGTTTGAGGTCCAAGCGCTGGGAACAAAGCTTTGGTGTGGTGGCTTGGACGACTTGATTGAGGCTCAACGTCCGAGTGTGTGGGAGCATGTTTTGGATATTGGCGACGATCTTTCTGCGATGCTCAATAGTAAGGGGAAGGAGTAGCATGGCGTTCTTCTGAACAGCTTGTCTAGGCGTACGTCTACCGGGGGTTAGCGGGAGAGCTGCGGCCGCCTATGTTGAATTATTGTCTTTAGTGCTTCTGCGATACCTTCATGCTATGACCGTCACTAGAATCCGGTAGAGAACTCAAAGCAGCAACAAGGCTGATAAACAAAGAGATAATTCTAATAAAGAAGCTGCTGTCAATTGCTTCTCCTTCTTCTGCTGCTATCCCAAAGAGCTATGTCTGCCTTAAGATGCTTATCTTCATCACTACTTATCTATATATATAATAGGGTTTCGACGTCCTGTATGCCCTTTAACAATTACTATCACGCACATGTTATTAGAAACTCCGACTCGTCGATGTTATCGCGAGGATG
The DNA here is from genome assembly GCF_000219625.1 of Zymoseptoria tritici IPO323. Lineage (NCBI taxonomy): Eukaryota > Fungi > Ascomycota > Dothideomycetes > Mycosphaerellales > Mycosphaerellaceae > Zymoseptoria > Zymoseptoria tritici. The sequence goes on along the minus strand of NC_018210.1, from coordinate 516,538 downwards.
CTTATAACTTCATCGACTATGTTATATATATTTCGGTTTAAGTATTATTTATAGAGCTTATAACATGCCTATACCTTAGCGAGCGGTCTTAGACTACGACATACTAAAGTATATATTATAAGCTATAATACCTTAGCTTCTACGTAAATATTAACTAGCGTTACTTACGTAGGGTCTTATGTCCCCTCGTAAGAGTAATACTTAGCTTATTTTAAAAATCTAGAGACTATTTAGCTATAAATACTCTTATTACTACCCGTAGTAAACTTCTAGTAGTAGCTATCTCTTTACTTTAGATATTTAGCTTCTATATCTACTCTAATAAATAATACTTTACTTATATTAAAGCCCTATAGTATACGTAGCTATAATTGCTTATATTACTCCTAGTAATAGAGATCTAGTATAACTTGTCTTATATATTAAATATTTAGACTATATATCCCTTCTTAAGAGTAATTTATAGCTTTTCTTATCTATCTAGAGCTAATTTAGCTATATATACCTATATTACTCTCTATAGTAGACTTATAGTAATAGCTATTATATTAGTTTAAATATTTAGCTTCTATACCTTATCTTAAGAGTAATATATAGCTTATTCTAAAGGCCTAGAGCTTATATACCTATATTTACTATTATTACTCTCTAGAGTAGACTTATAGTAGTAGCTATTATATTACTTTAATTATTAAGACTTTACGTTCCTACTTAAGAGTAATATTTAGCTTATATAAAAGTCTCAGTACTAATCTCTCTAGATATATTTATATTACTCTCCGTAGTAGACTTCTATTAGTAGCTATTAAATTAGTTTAAATGTTTAGCTTCTACGTCCTATCTAGTAAGTAATACTTAGCTTTTCTTAAAGATCTATATTGTTTGTTTGTTTGTTTGTTCCATTTACGTCCTGTAGGAGTCTATAACTATGTAGGACGGCTGTCTCGCGACAGCAGTCTATCTATGTACAATCGTTGTTCTCTCGTATCTCTTAACCTTAGGGAAAGACCCGTGCCTAGGATAGTAGCTAGCTAGTATCGAAGGACTTTAAAGAAAGACAAATAAGGAAAAGTAAAAGGAGTGTAGGCTAGACGGTCTCGTCTTCGCCTCTTGCTAGGTGCTAGGACCTAGAAGCAATCTTTATGTCCGAGAGAAAGGTAGTAAGGTGTTTCCGGAGTTCCTTATCTTCTACTATTTCTAGTAGAGATTGTGCTTGTCGTAGCGGTAGTAGCCTAAATACATTGTAGATAGGGCAGCTATATACGAGGTGTTCTACTGTTTCTCGTCGTCTGTAAGGGCAGTCTAGCGTCGTTACGTGTCTAAAGCGATAGAGATAGGACTTTAGGTATCCGTGTCCTAATAGGATAGTATAAAAGGCACTAGTTAAAGCGCGTCTTCCTCCTATTCTATGTTTTCCTAGCGAGCTCTATAGAAATCGACTAAGGTAGCTATTTGTATTCCTAGGTACCTTATTAATCTCCTGTTGTCTTACTATTTCGTATCGGGTTTTCCAGACGCTAAAGAGATCGTCTTTTGCGTAGTTAGCCCTCTCGTATTCTACGAAATGCTTATATTGTCGGAGTCGATAATAGAGTAGTTGTATCTGTATTCTCTATCGTTTTTGCGGGAGTATCTCTCTCGAGTCCTCGTGTCGGACTTCTCGCGTATCTAAAGGCGCGCTTTAGATAGCGAGTCTTACGGGGTAGTTTTCGGGTAGCTTTGCTACGCGTAGAGAGTATAAAATTAACTGCCTCTCTAGGCGTAGATCCGGGGGGAAGAGATTTGACTCTACTTCGGACAGGACGTTTAGGGCGGTACGGAAAACGCCTAGGATCTTTCTATAAGCTTTACTTTGTAGAGATACTAGAGGTTTTATGCTCTTTTTCGACCGCTACTAAACTAGGGCCCCGTAGTCTGCTATTGTAGTAACGCAGGCTAGGTAGATCTTTCTTAACGATATAGAAGATAGACCGCGTTCGGTATTTGCTAGTCTTTCTAATCGATAGAATGCTGCTTATGCTTGTGCCGATCTTATTGCAATATGCTCCTTAAAGGTAAGACCGGCGTCTAGCCAAATCCTAAGCTACCTTATCGCTTTCTTTGCCGGGCGAACAATATCGCTATTTAGAAGAATTACCGGGCAATCGGACCCTTTCCCTTTCGAGAAGTGTACTAGGTCTGTCTTTGCTAGGTCGAAAGCAATCGAGTTCTTCTTTCCTAGGTCTATTAGCCTTCTTGCCTTACGTTCTAGTACCTTAGAGTTCTTCTTAAGGGACGTAGACGAGGTAGATAGTCTAATGTCGTCGACGTAGGAACTAGGAGTAACTCCTTGTAGCGAGAAGAATATGTCGCGCGTATAGATAAGAAAGAGGATAGGAGACATCGGGCTGCCTTGCGGAACGCCGATCTCTACGTCCTAGAATTCCTGTATCTGTCCGTCGAATACTATTCGTAGGCGTCTATTGCTTATAAACGACTAAACCTAATGTATAAGGCTATACGGAAGCCTTAACTAGATTATTATTCTTAACAGTCGGTTCTTTGCAACGTAGTTGTATGCTCCTCTTACGTCGAGGAAGATAACCGAAGTCTTCTTTTTCTTTCTTCGATTCTCCTCGATTTCGTTCGTTAAGAGAAGCACCGTATCGATAGCTAATTTCTTCTTTCGCCCTCCTAACTACGAGTCGTGTAGAAGGGGCTTCGTCTCTGCGATAATCCCTAGGCGTTTTGCGAGTATTCTCTTACTAATCTTACCGAGGCAGTTTAGGAGAGAGATAACTCGGTAGGCCTTAGGGACCGAATAGTCTGGTTTTCCCGGCTTTGCTAGAACTGCGCCTGTCGCAACTTTCCAGCATCGGGGGTAGTATCCTTCGTCGAGTAGCCTCCTATATATACGTAGAAAGGTAATAGGAATAGCGCCGTACGCTTTACTAATAATAGCTTGCGTAATACCGTCTAGGCCCGGCGTTTTTCCTTTTACTATCTTTATACTACAGGCGGCAGCGAGTTCCTCTTCGGTTAGCGTAGTCCAGCCCTAATCCCCGGCTGTATACGCTTCCTAACGGCTAGGTAGAGGTTCCTCGGCAGGAGGGCGCGGAAATAAGGCTTCGGAGAAGGCCTTACATTTCCCCTCGAAAGAATCTTTGTTATTTATCGTAGGTATCTGTCTTCGGCTGCTATTCCTAGTATAGGACATAGCTTTAAAGATAGATTTCGAGTCTTCTTTTTCGAGGAAAGCGTTCTAGTAGTTCTTCTTAGCTGTTTTAATAGCTTAGAAGTACTCGTTTCTCGCTTTCGTATACGCCTCTTTCTCGTCTAGCGTCGGCGTACGTCCGCAGGTAAAGGTCTGTCTATATGTTCTAGACATTGTGCGGCGTAGCGTGCGTAGCTCTCTATTCTACCAAGGTTTTGCGCAGGCGTATACTACTTTCTCTAGGATTGCTCCCCGCATCGATTCGGTAATATATAAGGTAAAGGAGTCTGCGATGTCGTCGAGGGAGTTCGTATAGTTAATAGACGTCGCCTTGCTTATTAGGAGATCTGTAAACAGTTCCTAATCCGCGGAAGCTATATCTAGAACTACTTTCTTCTATTAGGCTCGATCTTGCGCGCTAATAAGGTCTATAGATATAGCCTTATAGTCTAAGCCTGTCGGAATCGTTCTCTAGTCGATTTCTTTCGTAGATAAGGATCCTCTTGTAAACGTAAGGTCTAGGACCGACTCTGCGTCTAGGTGCGGCCTATAGAAGGTCCCGATACCTATCGTATTACGTAGAGTAAAGCCCTAGTCTTCTATCTACTCTATAAATTCGCGGGCACTAGTAGTATCCTTTCCCCTCGGATCCTAGGACGGGTATCTAAGGTTAAAGTCTCCTACTAGTAGAGTGTTTAGAAGGAACGTGTTACGTAGAGAGTAGAGGCTTCTCTCTGTTGTTCGTCGGTTTTGCAGGTTCTCGGTATCTCGAAGGTCTTTCTCGTTATAGAGATTAACTATCTAGATCTTGTTGCCCCTCTTGTCTGAAATAACAAAGGAAAGTATGTCGCTGTCGTCTAATAAAATAGGAGAGATATTAACGTTAAGTCTCGTACTAATATATAGCATTGTCCTTAGCCGGATCGTGGAATCCGTAGTCGTTGTAAATAGCTAGTTATACTCCCGGTGTGCGATAGATCTTGTCTCTTTGTAGCCTATTATCGGGTCTTCTATAGTCTACGGTTCCTAGACTAGTAGAAGGTCGGCTTTCTACTTAACCGCGACGTCTAAGGTAGACTCTGTAGCCTCGATAGATTAGTTAAGATTAACGTAGAAAATCCGTAGAGAGTGTTCTAATATGTAGAACGTTCTAGGGGCCTCCCTTTCTGTTATATACGATCCTTCGCCTTCTCGACTCTTAGGCTGTCCGCGCTTACGTATAGACGGTTTTAAATAGCCCTTTTTGCCTCCTCCTCGGTAGCAAAACCTACTAGAACTGTCGCCCTAGTAAGAGTCCTTCTTCTCTCTTCGTTTGTTAGCCAAATCGGGGTGCCTGCGAGTTTAAGACCTCTATTAAAGGTCTTAATTTCTCGTTAAATGTCCTATAGGCCTATTAGCGTGTTAAAGTTCGCGGTCGAGACGCCGTAGACTACGACCTTATACTAGAGAGAGTCCTCTATTACCTATGCCTCGCCTACGATGTCGGTAACCTTAGTAAGGCTATCGATCGTTCGTTAGCAGGCTTTCTCTGTTGCAAAGTTTAGGATAATGTTGCCCCGAAACGATTTCTTTATTATAAGGACAGCTAGCTCTTAGTCTTCGCCTTTAAGAGCGTCGTTAATTTTGTCTCGGGTTGCGATCTAGTCGAGTTCCTTCTCTTTATCCTTTGGTACAAGGATAAGAGGCATCGGTTCTGCTTGTTCTTTCGGCTTACTAGCCCTCCGGGAGACGGTCGTCTAACGTTGTTGTTATTATTGTTATTATTATGTTGTCTTTGTTGTCGAGGAGGTGGAGGTAAAGGTATCGGATCCGCTATCTCCCTTAACAACGTCTGCGAAAGTAGGCTTCTTCGCCTATGCTACTAGTTTCTTTGTTATCGTTTCTAGGTTCGAGACTTGCTTTGCGAGGATTTGGGACGTTGTCCTAAAGTCTGTATACTCGGTAAAGTGCCGAAAGACTTCGAGAAGGTCGAGAACCCGGGTTTGTTCTTCTAGAAACCCGCCTAGATCCCCCGCCGCTTCGACTAGTAGCTGTCGGGCTTATAGAATCTTCTCGTTTACAGGCGTGCGAGAGAGTGTTTGTTTCTTTCTAAGAGAAGGGCTACGAGTCGGGGAGATACTAAATTCAAAGGGGTTTTGCCTTTTCCTAGGTAGGAAAGGAATGCCGGTTCTTTTTAGTAGTTCCTCTAGCAACGGCAGGGTTTTAAGAGACTTAAACGTAACTTCCTCGTCCCCTCTAGCCGTAGCTTTTGGAGTCTAAGGGGCTAAGCTTGCGTCTGTTATTTCCGTCTCGGTAGACATTGTCTTGTTGTTATTGTTTGTTGTTTAAAAAGAGGCTTAGCAGTCTTACGCTAAGAGGGCTGCTTGTTCGTCTCTATTTCTAATTGCGTTCGGGTCCTAGCCTACTTACGACACTAGGGCACTCTTCTCCCTACTATATAAGAGTATAGGAGAAGGTATACTTTAAAGAGGAGAGAAGAGATATATAAATATACCTCTGCTTCTAGGAAGTACTCTAGCCTATAGCAACGTGCGTCTTTATAGCAGGCTTTAGAGGCGTTCTGCGGGTAGCTGTAGTAGGTTCGGGATAACCTTTGTCTCTAGGGAAAGGTAGGCCTATACTCTATATAGAGTATCTAGCTATACAGCTAGTACTACTACTCTAATCCCTAGAGGTGCAAATTCGTCCTTACTAAACTACACTGCTCCTTTAGCTTCCTCTCTCGGCGGCGTAGGACAACAGGTAACTCTAGTGTAGAGAGAACTAAGTATATATATATATTTGTGTATCCTGGGAACACTGCTCTTGTTTAGCCTTTAGCTCTTTCAAAATTCGACCAAATCAGGCGTTTGATAGCTAGAATAAAAGCTCTCGTCGAGGGCTTTTAAACGGGCTACACGGCGTCCGAATCGGCGGCGTATTGGTTGTGTTGTGGTGTGTTAAAGTGTTGTAGTATAGGTTGTAAACCTTCCTTGTGTAATGCCCTAAATAGGGAATATTCCGAGTATAGGGGAGGTAAGGTCGGAATAAGGTTTCGGAGGTGGGGGCCAAATCCCGGAGTTTAGCAAAATTTGCACCCCAAAGGGGGCAACAAGGTGAATCTTTAAACTCTAGTAGCGGCGTGGGTTTTGAGGGCAGCGGGGTAAATGCGGGTTCGTTAGAACGGCCTTGATAAGGGCTTTCGAATGGTGCGTGTTTGGTGATAAACGGGTCAATATTGGGTGTGCAATGGAAGTGCGGATGTCGATGTTAAAGATCTATAGTTAATATAGCTATAACTCCTTCTATTACTTTTCGTAGTAGACTTATAGTAGTCGCTATACTATTAATTTAAAAATTTAGATTTTACGTTCCCTCTAAAGAGTAATACTTACCTTTCGTTAAAGATCTAGAGTCTATATAGCTATAAATACTTATATTACTCTTAGTAGTAGACTTTTTATAGTAGCTATCTTAGCGATATCTATAATTAGAAGCTACGTATTACTATAGGAGTAATACTTAGTTTTTTTAAATATTATAGAGCTATTATAGCTATATATACCTATATTACTCTTAGCAGTAGATCTCTAGTATACGCTATCTTATTAATTTAAATAATTAGATTATATATCCTCTCTAAAGAGTAATACTTTGCTTATATTAAAGGCCTAGAGCTAATATAGCTATATATACTTATATTACTCTTAGTAGTAGCTTCTAACACTTCTAATAGTAGCTATATTACTTAGTTATATCTTTAGTTTCTATATTCGTTTTAAAGAGTAATACTTAGGTTTTCCTAGAGGTGGCTGTTATTCTAGCGATGCGGTCGCCTTCCTCACTCGCTAATACTGCCGCCAACTCTTCGTATAACCCGCTGGATGGGCCGATACGTAGCGCTCCTAGAATGCCTGTGTCGTCCATCTCCTTATGCTGCTCGTAAGACATAGCGTTAACGAATAATCGCACTGAAATCGTCGTTCGGCGCAGTAGGAAATCGGATAAGTGTCGGCTGTGCGCTAAATCTTGAAGTAATGAGCAAAACGTAAAGTGGCATGCGGGACAACCTTAAAATTCCATTGTCTTCCGCGCATGTGACGCTAACGATGCTCCCAGGTGCCGCGCTGTCATTCTCGGTGTTTTCTCTCGGTTTTCGACAACAAAGCCCAATAAGACGCACGCCCAACCGCTTATTCGCAAGCAATTACCAAAACTGCAACAAAGAAAAGACTTACATTACGGTTCGTTAATAGGCCTTAATTACAGTTGTGTGCTCCATCAAATCTAACGTCGACATAGCACGAGGCTCTCGGCATCTGCGTAATAGCAAATTCACCCCGCAGCGATAAAGAGCTCCAGCTAGAACGCGAGGCGTTAAAGCGGGAACTACTAGCATAGAGGGCCGTCAGGGATAAGGAGGATTAGGCATCCTAAGCATAGTCGGCAAAACGGAAGGAGTTGGCGCGCAAAGAACAGGAAGCCGAGATTAAAGCCGAGATTACGAGACACGCTACCCACAACACAGACTCGGTGGATTACGCGAGGGCGGCTAAGGAAATTGTTTTGGAGGCGTTCCTCAACACAATTAGGGCATTACCCTCGCAAGCATAGAGGGGTGAGGAGGTTTGTTTTCAGACTCAGACCGTAGGACGTGTCTTTGGCGGGGGAGACGGCATCGGCGGTGGTGCGGTGAAGGGAGACGAGCGGGGAGAAGAGGATGGTATGGCGGAGGATGTTGAAGGGGGAATGGAGCGGATTGTGGAGGGTTTGGTTTTGCGCCGGGTGAGGGGAAAAGCTGTGCTCGTAGTAATTTCTTAGTTGTTGACTCGGAGGGGAACCGAGCCGGTAAGGATTGGGGAAGACATGTTGACGATAAGGCAGGTTGGATGAATGGAAGAGGTGCGGTGGTGCTTTCTGTATTGCATCGTTGTCCGCAATTCGCCTGCATACAGACACAAAGATCAAATCGCATAGCTGCCCGCCCGGTGCTTTTCTGGTTATGACGCTGAAATTCGGCACAAGTATCAGTCTCGCATGCTCAGAAGGCAGCTAACGTCGGGATACGCTTCTACTTTATCCCTTTCAATCGCTTAGCCACTTTCTCCTTCGTTTCCGCCTCGACCGCCATCTGCCATTCTTCGAACTTCGAAATTACTTTGACCTCGTTCCTTTCGTCGGCCGGATGAGTATCAATCTCCGCGTCTTCTTTCGCAGCAATTGCAATGGCCTCTCTGGAAGGATTCGAGCTCGGGGTAGGCTGCCGGTCTGCATCTAGTGCTTCGGCTTTTCGTTTCTTGGCACCTGCAGATGCGAAAGCACCGCTGCTTTCCCGTATATCTTGATTCCGCAATGCTAAAGTGGAAATTGCGCTCGAGCTCTCTTCTCCGCTAGAAGCCGGTCCTTGCTCCCGAGAACTATCGAGCTTGTGTGGAGTATGTCCGGCTTCGACGAGAGGAGGCGGCGAATCTCCGTGCTGCTGTGTGTCTCCTGTTGCGATTTCTCGAAGCAACTGTCCAGTACTGACTGTTTCCCCACCCACATACAAGGGGATGTCAGAAGGTGCCCCAGCTGTACTGTGATCACGATTGTCGCCATCTTCAACAGACATTACCGGGTCTTGGTGTGTGTCAGATAACGACAGCTTCCCGGTTCCATCACCAGCTTGCTCTTTGAGCAATACTTCTTGTTTGACCTTGCGTCCACTGACGCTTCCAAACCTGCGTTCCACGGCCTGAGTTTGCACTATTTCGTCGCCGCCGACCTTGGTAACAGCGCCGAACATCTGGATGAGCTTGTCGCAATCGGCTGGGACGCCAGGATCGTTGGAGGTGAAGAACACTGCATCGAAGCCTTCGGTAGCACGTGGCGGGGGGAGTCGGTTCTCGTTCGCTTCGGCGACCTCGACCCTAAGACAAATCTCCTTCGCATCTCTGACCCAGGCACCGCTGCGATTTCCCGGTTAGTAGACGACTAATGAGCAGAGGATCAGGGTACCTAGACTTACGTCGTATCATCCACATGGGCCGGTGTTATGAGCCTGTGAGAGACCTGCCATTCGCGATCGGATCCACCCATGCGTCGGAGAGCGTCTCTGACGAAGATGCCCAAAGGGCCGTTGTTGGAGCCGACAATAAGGATTTTGTCGTTGGGGTTGAGGTTGGCTGCGCGGACGATTTGCTGTAGAATATCGATTCCGACAGTGACGGCGCTGAAGTCTCTCTCGAGGGAGCCTTCGGTGGTGATGTTTGGAGTGATGGTTGCCATGATAGGAGAAGTGCGGAGTGATTGCTTGGAGTTGGTGAAGATGATGGAAGTTGGAGGCTGGGAGAGGTGCGGAGTGTTTGTTTGAAGGTGATGGAAGTTGGAGGAAAGGAAGAAGCTTGGTTTGGTGAAAGGCGGACGTTTTGTGGACAGAGATGGACCGTGCGCTGGTCTCGTGGAAGGTTGCATGTGGTGACTGGGATATTCACGTGCATGTGGGTAATTGGTCGTATGTGACATCGAAGATGCGTGAAGAAGTGGGCTCACTCCCTGAATGTACAGGCGGCCTTACACGGACAATGACTACGAGAGGTATGACGGTAAATGAAGGGTAGTAGGAGCATTGGAACGGTTACATTGTGTACTTCCACGATCAGTGCTTTACGATGATCCGTGATAGACCCGTGGGTTTGTTCAATCTTGCAACAGCGCCGACCAGATATCCCTCTCTCCGCGTCTGCGCGGAACTCGTTATGCAGCGCATTTGAACCGGTCAGAATAGGGTCATGCCACGTCCTGCAATACTGCGTGGGTACTTGGCGACAACCAGTCGAAGTGGTCGTCTCAAGGTCGAGCATTCGCGAAATGTTATGGCCGGGTGATTTAGGATCAAGGAGTCCTCTTAAGAGAAAACAAGGATGGGAGCTGTAAGTGATGATTATGAGAGGGCGGTTTGGCACGGGAGGGGAGCATTCATTAATGGAAAAATAGCGCATGATTTGCGCATGGTGGGAAGCTGGTATAACGGCTGTGTTCTGGTTGTGCTGCTGAAGTCTGCTATCGAGCGGTGACTACTGTCCATTTCGACTGCACTCAGAGAATGACGTTGAACATGCGTGCTGTTTTCCCGCGGGCGTCACGTCCTCTGTCCTGCCCTCGATCCATACCCTTCGTCGCTAGCCTTGACTATTTTGGGCGATGGCAATAAGAAGTGCGAGTCTTGCCTCCTCCCTACTTCCCTAAATCGTTAACCGAGTACACCGCGGGGAAAGCGAGCTCGAATGCGAGGAACTTGATCTCTCATTTTATCCCCTGAAAGGCAATTCGGACACTCCCATTAAAGTCGATCCGGCGAATGCTGTTGCGACTATCCGCGCGTGGACACAGCAAGGCCAAGACGAACCATGTCATGTCCCACCAATTCGCCGCAGTGTAGCCCTTCTAACATGATCCATGGATCAACGAAACACAACAGCCCAATCCCCCGTAAACAGACCCTCCGAGATGGGGATATTATCCCAACTTGGAACCATTTCGAACTCAATTCCCCACCACGCTTCGCGCAGAACCCTCAGCTTCATATCTGGCTCCGTTTCAACACTTGATGGGAGCTCGGGCCCGTCGTAAACTCCCCCCCCCAGAGTTCTGCTTTGATTTGCCGACGAGCATGGGGCCCAATTGCGCGCAAGTATTCGCCATATACGCGGCGATTGTTGACGAGATGGCACACGCTCCGGAAACGAATCTCGATCTTAGTGTTGTAGTATTGTAGTCGTAGCTCGCTTCTCAATCTTGAGCAGACTTGAAGGATCGCAGGCTGCTTTGCGAGGCAAAGCATTGGGAGTGTGTCCATGCGGCATGGCGTCGATTCCTCGATGACAAACTTGCCAATACGGACCCAGAGCTCATCCGGGAGGTCAAGCAGACGGAAAGCTGGTTGCTGGTGATCTTGTCCGGCTGGCGCTATGGCCGTCGGGCCGCTCATGAGGTGCTCAGACATAGAACTGCCATTGTCATTGGATGGACAAGATAGCTAGAAGAATGTCAACCTCGGGGCATTCAAGAGTCGAGCAGTGGCAACAGAGTCCCTCGAGAGGTTGTCTGTGTTTACGCCTTCAGGAACGAGAAGACGACTTAGAAGATTTCTGCGGAGACTGAGTTGATAGTTACGCCGACATTTCTCCTGATCAGGTGCGGCGAAAGCTTAATGAAAAGGTACTTGTGGGTTCTTGACAACCTTCCCGTATCGTGCCCTTCAAAGCAGTTCCGTCCAGCCGAGCGCAATGTTGCATCTTGACCTGACTAGCGTCGTCTGATACCTACGAAAATTTTGAGACGCTATCAGGCGTGCATTGAGAGTACAGCGGGCAATTAGTGTGTCCTCTGCTTCTCAACCATTCTGTCTGGAGCTTTATCAGTATCGTATAGTCCTGTATCCATAACAAAGAGCCAACGTACAGAGTTCAATCGTGAAAGACAAAGCGATCGCCCAATCCGGCGATCACCTTGGAGCATCGTCAATGCTATCTTTCCGAATGGACGCAAAGAAATCTCTGCGTGGGCATGCTCCTATCAAGCTCGAAACACTGGGCAGAGAAATAAGAGGAAAGAATAGTGCCGGAACAAAGCCAGATTTGTTCAAGGTATATGTAGGAAAAACTTCTGACGCCTCCATCGCATGGGTAAAGCGGGCAGCTTCATCTTCTATCAAGAGCTTATTCTAGTTCCGGATGATGACCGAATGGTAAAGCCATGTGATGTCTTTTTTTCGTTTGACAGCAGAGGTCCGCCAAGAGATTCAGGGGCGTCTGGGTTCGATTCCAATATCAAATCGGCTTGCTCAGGATCGAGCATTTGTTTTTGCACTCTGTACTCTCTATAATTAGCCGTTTTAGATTTCATAGAGCGGCCTTAAATAGCGATCCACCCCCAGTCTCGGACCACGCTGCAGGCCTTTTCCTCTTCCAAACTTACGAAGGCTTGGTTTCCTTTGTTCCCTGCCAACTGTACCGTCTCCTGAAGCTGCGCCGTAGATCCGATAGCCAGAAATATGCGATGCCTACACGCCGTCTCCGGGCTTCACTGAATATTTCACCCGATGTTACCACGTCAGCGCTGTCGTGAACTTCAAGCGCAGATGCACCTTTGACATCTGCCGAAGATTATCCGACTGTCACATGCCAGCATGGGACCCTTGCATAAGTGGTAGGTGAACGATACCTGGCTGCCGAGCGCAAAAGATTTCTCTCCCTCCTATGACATATTCTCCATCATCATTGAGACGCGAACCAGACATCATCAACATCTTCTCCAGTCGGCTCGACAAGGCTGCCGAGAACAACAAGGTGTACCTGCAGGCTTACTGCGCTCAGTGCGCGCCTCTCGACATTTCTTGCGCCCATTGACGCCCCCAGAATCGCATCGAAGCCTACCGCACAAAGGGAATCCGATCCTGCAATCCTCCTTCAAAAGCGCGTCACTGCGTACAGCTCAAGCCGCTCATCTTGCTCAGCACAATAAACCTCTGGTCCAGGTGACACACCTCGTCAACATCGCAGAAGCCATACAGCATCCACCATCATGCCAAGTCTCCTCGACCTTCCGGACGAGCTTTTGTCCGTCATCCTCTCTCACCCGCCCCCACCCGATTCGACACTACCATCATGCTTGCTCCCCAGAAGCTTCTCCGACCACGAGTTGCTTGTCGCATCGTTTTCGTTCTATCAAAGCCTGGCACAGACCTGCAAGCGCATGCTCTTCGTCGCGCAGCCACTCCTCTACCAATCCCTCGCCCTCAACAGCCTCCGCATCGACGAATGGGACGACCGCTCCATGGACCACTATCCGGACACGCATCTACTTGCCCGTACCATGTGCGAATCACCGCACTTGCGGACTTTGGTGCGCAAAATCAACATTCCCAAGTGCGCAGCACTGGAGACGGGCCGATACTTTGAGGACACTCCCATCGAAGATGGATTCCGCCAGGTGCTTCGCCCGATTCTGAGCGGATATGGAGACTTCTTTGACCTGCTCATGTACGGTCTGGATCAGCGTTGTGGCGCAGCAGACGCTGTCGTTGTCATGCTCTTGTCGCCAAATTTGGAAAAGGTGACTCTGAATTGGAGTGGAACCAGGCAGTGTTACCACAATGCTCGCTTGGGAAGTGATTGTCAGATGGCGATCGTGGGCGAGGCCTTGCGCATACTCTCTACGACTCAAGTTCCTGGCCAAATCGCGCCGAGGCCGCTCCTGACCCTCAAACACATGAGTGTTGATGGCTGGCAGGAGAATCGACACTCCCGCCACCTTGCAGATCATGCCTCGCCGGACATTCTCACCAACATCATGCAACTTCCTGGTCTACGATCAGTCGAAGCGAGGTATCTCGAGCCCAAGAACTTTTATCCCGATATCATGCAGACCCTCGAACCTGGTTCGAGCGACGTCAGATCACTCAAGCTATCGAACATGTCGCTTGCAGCCCCCTGGCTCAAGAACATTGTGAGGAGCTGCCGCGGACTCGAGATCTTCTCGTACGAGGCGCAGAAATACGATTGCACGATCGACTTGGATGCAGTGCGAGACGCCCTCGTTGGTCAGGAGAACACACTACGAACGCTCTGCGTCACAAATTTTACTGGTGGGCAGCAAAAGTGGACGACACGGTCTTCACTTGGGTCCCTGACCAGCTTCGTGTATCTGACACGATTGGAAGTGGAAGAGAGTGTCCTCGTGGGGCAGCATGGAGACATGCGAGCTTGGAGCGTCGTGGACATGTTGCCGCCGACGATCAAGACTTTGGTTCTCCACACCTCCAGGGCCGCCAGCCGTCTGACAGCGATCGTCACGAACCTCGCTCCACTGCAGAGTAATGCACTCGATCGTCTCATCATCTCGTGTCCACTGTACCGTGTCGAGTACGGGCAATCCAACGACCTCAACAATTCGTACGCTAGGCTACTCTACAGGTCAGAGCCGCTAGTCTTCTCCGACATCGTCTCTGTACGAGTCGTCAGGGTACTTTGGTCGGATCACATGACAGTCACTTTCTCCGGACTCCAAGATGTCGGCTGCGCAGATCTTACAGACTTAGCGGACGGACTCGCAGGAGGCAGGCTGAAGGCTCTGATTAGAGAGCAGATGTTGAAGACCTGGGATCGTGAGGTGGCTCTCGGCGAGGCCCTTCTAAGTGTGTACGATGGGAAGACTGCGCCCGGAAGAGAAGTCGTCGAACCGGAAGCGGAGGTTGACTTTGGCGATGCGCTCTCGAGCTTGTTCGAACTTGTCGAGACAGGTCCTGAAGCCTATCTTAATGGGTCACTTGCGGACCTCGAACACGGAAAGAATGCGGACGAGTAACTGTCTGGCAGCGACAGCAAAAGAAAGCTTGAGGTAGGCTCAAGTTGGTCAGCCTATCTGGCAACAGCACAGTGCATGAGTCCTTGCGCAGAGAACTGGTATGATTCGCAGGAGTATTTCCAGTGCAGAGATCATGGCAGAGACAGCAGTAAGTCTGTACATAAAAGCGTATTTGAGTCTGTTTCTGTGTTTCAATGATTCGAAATCGTGTACCGGGCGTCACATTTCTCAGGATCGTCCGCAGTAGTGAGTCCTGAGATCTGAAGACCATCCAAGAGAAGGACGTCGACGGAATGCAGAAAGTGGACAAAGCGCAAAAGAACAAAGCTGATCTTGAAGATTTCTTTGACGTTGTTGCAAAGGCAGAGTCGCCCTACCTGTATGAAATACAGACGCCGCTGTCCAGGTACCCTCATCATCCCGTTGATCCTTGCGCGTCTTGTCGCAGGCTCTTCAATGGATCCCTCGTGCGCTTTCGGTTTCTTCTTCAGAGCTTCATCAGCATCCTAGCCCATCTTCCTGTTGGTTACGCCCCCGTTCGCCTTTGTCGCCTAGCCAACTTCCTTTCCGCCTGTCCATCGATTGGATGAAATTTGCAGTCACAGGCCTTCCGAACGCTGGGAGAATGATTGCTCCAGGAATAGATCTTGAAGCTGAGTCTGAATGATCGTTTCCACCCCCTTGAGTCTGATGGTCGCCGACAAATGTTCGAGGCTCAGTTCTGGCCACGCTTGCAGATCCCAGCATGCCAAAGAGATTCGCGCAGTGACATAGTCGGCCTTTCTGTCATGGTGTTGCTTATCCCAGCCGATGGAGAAGAGTCGATCCATACTTGGCATCTCATCGGCGCGAGAGAGTAGGTCGCGAACCTGCTTATCTGCTTTCGACGCAGGAAATGAAATCTCCAGACGCTGCAGACCGCGACGACGTAGCGGGATGAGTGGGAGCATCAGGTCTGGAAGCGGGGACAGGTCGCTTTTGGAGTGAATCTTGATGTGCGTGAGACTCGCTGGCATGATCTTGGACAGGAAATCCCTCGGTGGTCGGAGTCCAGGAGTGTGCAGATACAGCAGCGTCCAATCGATTTCGAGATGACTGAGCTGCTTGAAGTCCGAGAAGCTCATAAAAGGCCGATATCTCCACATTGGATCGACCTGATCGTCGGAGTAGGTGATCGAGATGGACCTGAGGGAGTCCTTCTGGATGCGAAGGGCGCTCTCAAGATCTTGTGTCGCCATGTAATCCGCAGCCTGTATGCTTTCATAGCGATGCCAGAAGTGCACGTGTCGGATCTCGTAGCGGAAATCCCGCAGAGCATCACAGGTCTCCAGTACTTTCTTCATCAATTGCACCGACGGCTGTGATTGCAAGATCTCTAGTGAGTCGAGTGCAGCGGGACCTTTCACGAACGGTCGTGTTGCTCGCGTGATGTCAGAACTTGAGCACTCAGGCACACCACGCATAGTCAGCTTGCTCAGGCCGGGCAGGCTCATGACTGATGCCAGATCTCGCAATGATCCCTCGGGAGTGGGTTCGCCAAATTTGACCATATGCCGATCGCGGTAGTCCAAGCCGTCCAGCTGCACACTCTTTAATTGTGCAAAGGCGCCCGCAGCGAGCTTCTTGTCTGACCAGATCGCATGTAGTGCGCGACCCCATCCGTTGTGCATTGGGCAACGGCACACGAACATGGCAGTAGTCTGCAGCACTATTGATCGAAGCTGCGTAGCCAGTACCAGTAGAAACATGACTTCAGCTCCACCACAAGGCTCACCACGTGCACGGTCGATGAGCTTGTTGAAAATCTTCGTGTTGTGTAGTCCAGTCCTCAGCTTAGCATGAAAGACTTTGGCCTCTGTACTGTCCAGCGTCTCGCTGATTGGGTCAATCGGGCCCCAGATGTGTCCGCCGTGTGGCGAGTCCGCCGCGCATGGAGTCGCGATGACGTGACGGATCAAGAGGGCCAAACATGGCTTCGTGCAGAGTGTACGTACAAGTTTGTTGAGTGATGGTCGGCCGGCGGTGTCGATGTTTATGCGCTCATAGAGGAATGGATTGGTTGCAAGATTCAAGCCCTTGCACGTCAGGCTTAGACTGTGGAGAGCTCGGTTTCCGAGTGATTTGCGCTCGTCAATGCCCTTGTCGCTGCTGATGATGGTGAGGATATGTTCGTGCAGTTCTGTTGGTAGCCGAAGGAAGCCAGGTGTGCTTTGCGGGACTTGCGGAGTCTTGATCGAGATGGAGGAGCTGACGAGGTCGAGAAGACCATCGAGTGTGTTCATGGTGTCGAGTACGCACAAGTGTGCAATGTCGTCGGGCTGGTGCCGATGCGCTGCCGATGCGCTGCGGTTGATGCACTGATACCGATGCGCTGATATAGGCGAAGAAACGAACAGTCTCGAGGGGCGAGTTGGTGTAGGAGTTAAAATTCGTATGCGTATAAGGTGGTGGAACTCTGACAGAAGCCGAATGAGTCAGCCAGTTGGTAACATTCACCTGAGATGCTTGGCGCCGCTAAATTTCACATGCTTGCAGCTGGAAGTCAAATCAGGATCGGCGTGAATTGAATGTAACAAAATGGGTGTAGTTGCCACCTGCTTCTAGAAATACAACGGTAAGACACCCTTTTATGACGATCGTGCTCGAGAGACAAACTTTCTATTGTTTGCTGATGGAGAACAAGGAAGGAATGGCATAGTCAGTTCAACATTGGAATAGCAGCTATGACACGTGGATAATAGCTCGAGTTCCCCTATCTTCAACATCCTGGGACGAGACCGATGCGTAGCCCTCGTGTTGATCGCAGCTCCGGCAGCGCCGACTACTGAGATCTGTCACATTGCGCTTAACCAAACGCGGGAAGGCGAGTGTTACTGATGACACTGGTCTGATATGCTATACTATTCGCTGGGTGTTCAAATGCTCACTCACTTCGCTGTGATACCGCCAATGTTTCATGCCGCCTCACGGAGCCTCCCTAACTGCAGGTGCAGATCCCACATCCTCGATAATGTCACCTCGTTGTGACCCAGCTAGCTCAACTGCGAGGACAGTGCTTTCGAAGTTCTCCATCAAAGCCTCTCCGAGCACACTATCAGAGTCCCAGATATTTGGTAGCTGCAGCTCGACGAGCCGCTTGATCCCATGTCTCCGGGTCTCGACCGTGAGACGTGTCAAGCCATCCTGCCATTCCTGCAAGTCCCAGGTCTGCAGCTCGATGCGCTTACCACCTGCACGATGTTCAAGGACCAGGAAGTATGGCCGATGACCACACGTCATGGTTTCCGCGTGCCGGAACATGTGCATGTACTCAGTATTGAGTCTCCGATGGCCCCTATACTCTTTCCAGTACAACGGGAAACTGATCCGCAGGGTGTCAAGACCTTGTGGTAGGAGGGAGTCCAAGCGGAGGAGCATGCTGTCAAGCTTGCTGATATGTCCAAACGTGTCAATTTTCAGGTTTCGCAGACTTGCCGGCAAGAGACGGGTTAGATCATGTTCTGCAAGGTTCACGTCTCCGACCAATAGTTGCTCGTCCACTTCCAAGGTCGTCAGGTTTCGAAATTCGGTCCAGGAGGTGGAGCCCGATTCCGTGTCCCACGCTTCGCCCCTATTGCTCGGATTTGAGAGGCAAAGACAAACCAGAGACTCCCGATGTTGCAGAAGTATTAAGCTCAGGATCGGTACGCTCACAGATTCAAGCTCAGTCGAGGGGTCTTCAATGGCGTATGCAAATCTGCTCAATTTCTTGCAGCCCGTGATCAGCTCATCAAGCGTATTTTCGTGAATGTCCGACTGTATCAAGCTGAGATCGGTGATAGTACTCGCTCGTGCCATACTGCACCATCTGGCAATCCTGTCGGATGTGACACCTCGCGCCGAGAGCGTCTGTATCGCAGGTAGTGTGCTCCCTGCGTTCAACAAGCCCGAGGTAAACATCTGTTTTTCGCGGAAGTCTGCGCCGTGTCCGGTGAACTTCAAGTACTTCAGCCTCGTGAGTACACCGTGACCGACGATCGTTCCAATTTGTGGAAGCCTCAGGGCGAGCAAGAAGTCTTCCAGGAGCTTTGTTGGGGCATTCCAAGACCGTACGAGGCGATCGGTGGAGGGTGGCTGGCATTCACGGTGATGCGAGTTCATGATCCACAAAGATGCCAATCGAGGCGCTTTTAGAATGATCACAACGAGATCTGCGTGCGCGCATCTGCGATGAAAAGCCCTCAAGATGTTCTGAAATGCCATGGACACTTCACATAGCGGCATGATCATATCTTCAAGTGCCTCATGTACGTGGTAGTGGGCGTCGAAGTCCCGCTCGCGGCAAGGAAGTGCAATGATCGATCGAATAAGGAGACCAAGCCAAGGACTCTCGCAAAGCGTGCAGGCGAGTAGGTGAGATGATGATGCTGATTCTGTGGTTTCCCAGTTTCTAACCACGATGTTCCTGTAGAGGCAGGACCGGGCAGCGAGTGAAAGCGGCTTGCAGGTCAAGGCCAAGTTGTAGAGGTCCCGGGTTGAAGTACGGTGAGCTTGGGGTTCAGGAATTGTTGACGAGTAAGGCGCGCTGAAGCAATCTGCAATAGACTCGAGGAGCTCTGCAGGCAGGCCTGGTAGACCATTTGTGGCTGTGACAGGGACTGCCGATGGATTTCGACAGGCCCCGTCGCTGGATAGTCGATCGCCCTCTCCTGTGTTTTGCATGTCCATAACAGTGACGCTGTCTTGAAATGTAGTCGATGATGTTCGTGTGAGAGACAGTCAAGCGCGAGGTATTGGAGGCCTTCGAGCGTCGAAGCTGATGGCGCTGTGGGGTAAGCAGGTCGTTGATTAGGTATATACTTGGTCGGCGGAAGGAAAGCTCTTGATGTAGGTCAGATCTGCTTGCTCTGCAACGTTACTGTATTCACGCCTGAAGTACTCCAATCGCCCACTCGCCTTCAATACCACATCGTGAAGTCTGCCTCATGATCGTAGTTCTGCCCTCGTAGAGGGTCTGATCGTCAAACGATATGCATACTTGCTGCACACTTAGCTTGTGCGATCATAGCACGGCGCAATTGTGAGTCCAGTGCATGAGCGAAACTGCTTCGGTCCGATGTTTGTTGTACGAAGCGGTTGCTACATGGTAACAGTCGCAATCGTGATGTTCGCTAAATATCAAGTAGCGGCTAGTGCTAGTGATACAGCGTACCGTGTGCATGTGGACCATTTTTTCGGTCAGCGTGTCGCGGACAAAGAGGAAGTCGATCATGGCGAAGACCGGATTTGGATGGACAAATATTGAACGTCCATGAATAAAGGGAAGACAAAGTTAAAAGCGAGGCGATGCATTCTTTCACCTCAGATACGTAGCGAACGACTTTCCGTGCTGATGCATTGTGAGCCTGGTCGCCCGTTGATCAAGATACAGCAGCGAGCCAAGAGTTTCGCACTACAGTGACAATGTGTCTTCTCCTTTTGATTCTCAACCAGTGACTGATCATCTGCCGCTCAGCACATGTGCATGGAAGTATGAACCGGTTTTGCAAGATCTCCAGCTGATCAAAGCTACCTCAAAGTACCATGGTCCGTTCCAGGGACTGTGAAGAACACACCTCCGCTAGAAGGAGAGGACCTACTTCATCATCCCGGGTAACGTGCAAAGGTTGACAAAGAAATCGATCGCACTCGATTCCAGGAAATGTGGGAGCGTGCCACAGTCTCATCCGATCTCCTGGGCTCCGACCTGGCTACTGTGTGTAACGATCCCCTCTCCCACTCTTGAGAAGAGTGACCATTCTGTCATTCAACCTCTTCCAATTCTCAAGTTTTGTACTTCTGTGAGCCCTGTCGTTGATCGCGTATGAAGTCCGCGACTCTGTTCTCGATGAGACGCTGAGCCAGTCGCTCGAGTTCCGAAGCACCCCAGAGATTCAAGTCCCAGAAAAGCATTGAGATGCGCTCTTCTCCACAGTACGACCCATAGCCGAACGAATAGCGCAGTATGCAGCTCGGGTCTCTCTTGAAAGTGCAAAACATTGGTGCATGCATCGTATTCAGCTGATAATGTCCGTTGATCATGAACTCCTCCCAATATACAGGGAATGTAATCTTCAGGAACTCCAAGCCGCGGGATCGAAGTGGACTGAGCTGAAGTAGGATACGGCCGAGGGTCTGCAAGTCGTTGTATGTGTGCACTACCAGCTTCTGCAACGTACGGGGGAGGATGCTGGGGATATCGCGAGTGTTGTGCGCCAGACTCCCGCCATGTCCGACCAGGAGATGCTCTTCGATCTCGAGACATCTAAGCGTACTCAGCTCGGCGAGGAAGCCGATCTTGGGTTGTCGACGAAACACGTAGCCATGATTGGGCAGGTTCGTGATGGTCAAGGTGTGAAGCGTATCGCTATGACCAAGAAGTGCGCCACGAAGAGCTTCGATGGCAAGAAAGGGACCGACTGGGGGTTTAGCATCATCGCCCCAGTGGTCGACCTCCAGTCGAAAGTCTTCTAGGCCAGAAACAGATCTTACTGCATTTACCACAGTGCTCGCAAACACTTGTGATTGCGTGAACGTCAATCTCTTGAGGTCAGTGCAGATCTTGCCGTTGAATGATAGGCCGGGACTTGGATTATGGTCGACGTCGACAATTCCCCGCATCTTCAGCATTTGCAGACCAGGCAGCTCGACAACTCCAAGCATAGTACATGACAAGCCGCTTGGAGCAGAAGTCGAGTACCCGCCCTCGCCCACGTACTTCATCCCATCAATTTCGATCTCTTCCAGTGCAGCGTATGATCCGGCTGGTCGCCGTGCCAGGCTAGTTCTCGACCATAAAGCTTCCAACAAGTCCTGACACCCTTTCCACCATGGACAGTTCTTGCTTCCCCACGGCTCGATCAACACTTTCTTGGCCCGAGTAGCAAGATTGAGAACGACCATAGCCTCAAGTCCACCGCAGCTGCCCGTCAATTCTGTGAATTCTCCTTCGAACCATGGAAGCTGCTCAGTCACGGAAACGTCTCCTTGAAGCTTCCAGCGCACTTTTGAATCCAGAGGTAATGAGTCCAGGACTTTCTTGAAGTCTTCCTTATCCTCTGGATTGTGTTCTTCAAGCGCACCGACTTCATCGTGACAGTGGTCGGTCCGGCTGTACTCGCGGCCTTCCTTCTGTTTTTCCATCTCTCGTCTGTGCAGCGAAGTGTGGCGGGCACACCAGCGCACCGTAATCTCCTTGATGATAAGAGCCAGCTGTGGCGCTTTGCAGAGCGTGCGTGCCAGTTGACGAGTCGAGTCCTGGTGAAGTTCGAAGCTGTTTAGGGACACACTGTGGTACAGCTGTTTGCGAGCGGCGGGCAGCAGCGTCTTGCCCGAAAGACAGAGCGCCTTGAAGGTCTCCATAGCGGCGAATTCATCTTCACATCGGGCGCCACTTTCTGGGCGGAGACGACTGAAGATCTCGTCGAGGACCTCGGGCGGGATGTTTTCTATCGCGCTCGACATGGTGATGTGCTTGATGGCGGCAACTCTGTTGTTTGCTGGTGATACTGCTTCAGCGCGGGATGGCGCAGGCGTTGAGGTGTGATAATATGTTTCCATCCAAGACAGAAAGTTAGGGGAATGTGGCGGAGAATTTTGCAGGTCGAGAAGAGCTGGGGGAAAGGGAAAGTGACGTTCTGGATAATTTGGCTGTGCGCGGCTGAATCACAAAATCCAAGTCGCAGATTACACGTGACTGAACTCCTCCGTTTGTGGCGGGGAAGGAGATGGGCTGCTCAACTCTGATTGGGTCTTCGCAAGCGGAGCGGGCATCTACGGGGGGCGTCTACGGGTGCTTACGACACTGGAACACTGGATGCGAGCTTAGCAAACTGAGCAAACATGTCCGTAGACTGAGAGAGCTTGAATTTATCTCGATGTTACAATTGCTCGATTGCACTGTTACAGCGTCTCTTACCTTGATCTATGCTTTGAGCTTCATGACGGGGCCAGCTTGAAGTCGCGGCCAATTTCCGGACAATGGCAATAGACTCTTACGAAGAAAGTTCGGAACTCTCCAAGCTCCCATATCGCCAGGACTTCCAAGTATGTGCCTCTCATCGTGGTCCGGGGTGATGCAGATCGCCACTTGGAACATGTGATGATCGGCAGCTAGCGCAATTTGAAGTGAATTGGCTGACTCAGCGGCAGAACTGGTCTGTGCCTACCAGTACCTTATGCTCAATTGCTTCAAATGCTCTAACCTTGACTCGAAGATCGCCATCAAAGTCAATCTCTCAGTACGCTCATCGGAGACTCTACACCGCGCCAGCTTGGTTGCGCCATATCTTGATTTGACTGGCTCGCCCGTTTCCCACGCTTGATCTCTGGACTGGCCCACAGCCGGCATGGACGCGAACGCGAGCGCACTCGGGATGTCGCAGTCAGCTGCGGGCGTGCGCTCATCTGCGCTGCCTGCTATCTCTCCAACGACTGTCCCGATGACAAACTCGCTCCTCGACTTGCCGCCTGAATTGATCGACTACCTCATCGACACGATGACCATCGACCACCCTAGCCAATCTACGCGGAGTGCTTTCAACGCGCTCTGCCTCACCTGCAAGGATCTTCTCCGTGTAGCGCGTCCTGTGCTGTACAGCTCCGTGTATCTCGACCGGCCCAACAGCCACACTACCACATCCACTCGCCGACTCGCGCACACCCTCTACACAGCTCCGCATCTGGCTCTACTTATTCGACATATCTCCACTGCCCCTGCTAGTGAGTCCACTCACAAGTCACGCGACATGCGCCGCTTCATCTACCGCGAGAGTACCGCCCGGCAAGAAGAACTTTCGGGGTTCGAGGATGCTTTGAGATCTGCAGTGCACGGCAAGGCAGGTTCATCTGCGATGGAAGCGACTATTGCACAAGGCTATGACTTTGGAGTTCTTCAAGTTGATCTACTGTACGTGCTGTTCATGGCAAGGCACGCTCGCTCCGTGGCAATCCCAACAAGCGGTCTTTTCTGGCCCGCTCTAGGTAGGGACTGGAGCGAAGTTGACATCACCATGCCATTGAGACTGTTGTGGTCGAAGCAGAATCTTCAACATCTCCCTGCAGGCAGTCTCATGAACTTGAGAGAGCTCAGCATCAACGCTAAAGAGTACATGGTTTCTTGGGCAAATCGTGAGGCGTACGATGTTTTCCAACCACGAGGAGACGTGGCCATGCTTTCCGCAGTGATGGAGCTGCCGGCGCTGCGTCGGCTGTGTGCCAAAGGCTTCGCAGCCCAAAGGTCACCCGCTGTATGGCCGCTTTCCAAGGCATCAAGCACAGTCCGATCCTTGAGCCTCCTGCAGTCCAAGCTCACGCCGACGATGCTGACAACGGTGATCGATACCTGCGCCACTCTGGAAGAGTTCTTCTACGAGATTGAGCGCACCGATGCGGAGAGGTGGACTGAAGAAGATCAAATTGGCGGCACTTTGGCTCTACACGACGCTCTCTACCAGCACCGCGACACTCTGCACACACTTTCGATCACCCATCTCGCGATCCGGGACGCCCTTTGGAACCAGGACCCCGCAGAATTCCCCTTACATGACCTTCATAATCTGACAACCGTCGAGATTGACATGTACCTGTTGCTTGGAATTCGAAGAAAGACTTGCTTTTCAGACGCTGCGCGGGACATCCCGTGTAGCCTGCGAGACATGACTGTTCATACAGACTGCCTGCTGGAACATCTGGTCATCTTCGTCAACGAGCTTGGCACTCTCCAGCATAGGGGTCTGGAAAAGCTTCAAATCACCTTCCGCAACACAGCCGTCATGAAGTACAGTCGGTATACCGAGCTTCGCGACACAGAACTCAATGCTCCTCCAGCAATTCCGAGCAGCAGCAAGCATCGCTTCCGCGTGGGAACTGGGGAGATCTGGGGACGCTTGATGCTGACGTTCGCGTGTTGGGAACTCCAACAATGGTCAGTCCTGGAAATGAATGTTCTGATGTCGACAGTTCGCTCCAGGGGTCTCAACGGTCTGATGGAGCTCCAGAGGCCCGACGTTTGGCAGCTCGACTGCGTCCTCGGCGAAGCACTCCTGAGCGCACGCGATGCTGAAGAGCTGGAATGGGACACAGCGGCGAAGGCCATGCTGATTGACTTTGGAGATACTTTAGTGAACTTGTTTGGCGGCGAGGCGGATGGGGGAGTGTAGCTGGGCCTGACATTGGCGACGCAGTGTATTGCACAGAAGGCAGGTGGAAGACTCAGCGAGATGAACTTTGGTCCGACTGGTGGGGCGTGATAGATTGGCAAGATCGTTGAGGTCTGGCGTTTGGGATTGCGACAATAAGCAATGCGGCATGGGTTGCGAATGATTTCTCTGCGGGCTCAATCAATGGCGTAATATGAGATAGTCGATGCTGAAAAGTGTTCTCGCCGACTATAGTAGTCCATTCTCTGCATACACCTTCACTGCTCGCTCTAGCCATGGTCATCATGTTTTGGATGTCCTGATATCGGCTCATTATACAACGTCTTTGTCCCACCGGACGTCCACCTCAATGCAGCGAATACGAAAGACTGGGGTTTCATTGTTGTTCTGAAGTTTGCGTCGCAGAATACGGTCTTCTGCAAACAATGCTCCATCTGCTGTTCATCTCCTGCGATCGATCTCTTAGGTCTCCTCTCGTCAAAAGTTGCGAAGCTTGCCGGACGTACGAAGCCTCATGGATGGTTCAATTTCCCCAAATATGCCCGCGGAGAACCCCGGCGGCGACACATATACTCAGCCATGACTACAAGCAGGAGGTTTTATCAAACTTATACCACATACAGACAACACAAGTGCAATATTTTTCGAAGATGTCGCCCTTCTCGGCGTTCCGGGTTTGGTGCTTCGGAGGGCTTGGCGAAGCGAAGCTGCCGATCACGTGCAAGCCCGTAGGTGAATGTTACGTGAATTCCAGCAGGCTACGCTAGCGAGCTTCTGTCTTCGATGTATGCATCCAATCCACAACTTCAAAAACTCTTCTCTTCCTTTCGCAACATCGGAACACAGAACTTCAGGTTTCGAAACGCCTTTGCGCAACTACAGCCTGCGCACGACCTCCACATCAACGCTGCCTGCTTGCGCACTCACCACCTCGACTTTGTGCTGCAACATGGCAGAACCAGGACTCGAAGCTTCGTCGTCCACGGCGCTGCCTCCCTTCCTGCAGCTGCCAGACGAACTCATCACCTCAATCTTCCAGCTCATCCCAAAAGACATTCTTCCAGCCAACAAGCCCTCAGCCCAGCACCCCCACCTCGCCAACTATCAGACTTTCTCTTCCCTCGCACGCATCTGCAAACGCTTCTCCATCGTTGCTCGACCTCTACTCTACACCTTCATCACAACCGAACACGTAAGTTGGCGCGTATCAGAACGGGACTGGTACACCGACGAATCCGTGGATTTGCACCGGCTGGTCCGCACTCTCTGCGAAAAGCCATACCTGGCGCGGTTCATTCGAGGGCTTCGACTTCCGGGATGCAGGTCGCGCCGTTGGGAGCACACGCCGGTGGTGGTGAATGGAGAGCTGTTCCGCGAGACGATCGTGCGCGTTGTGGGAGGCGGAGAATTGTGTGAATCAATCATGCACGCGCTCGAGTGGGGCTGCGAGGCGGCGTACGTGACGATCCTGATGATGTTGGCGCCAAATGTCAAGAGCTTCGACATGGACTGGCAAGACGATGACCGTCATCGATTCCATGGCGGGTCTGTGGGCAGGGACTGCTTGAACAAGACTGTGAGCGTGCTGTTCCGCCATCTTCAAGCTGCGCGGGCGAAGGAATCAATCCCGACCATCGAGGACATGGGATTGCAGAATTTGCACACGTGCAATCTCCAAGACCTCTCGCCTGCTGAACTCGCGAGCATCATCTCTATACCATCGCTGCGCACAGTCAAGGCGAGCTTCTTCCACCGGGATCCAAAGTGGCATGTTGTTCCAGAGTTCACCGCTGGACCGAGTGGGGTGACCTCGCTAGAGTTGACTGACTCGATGGTGGATCCTCGCTGGATGGAGACGATTGTTAGAGGCTGTCGAAACTTGCAGAATTTCACTTACAAGATTGTCCAGCCTCCGAATTTGAGCCAGCACCACCCGCAGACGGTAAACCCAGAAACGATCGGGGCAGTCTTGGACGGACTTCAACACTCGCTGATGACGCTGCGAATCATCGACGCCACAGAAGCTGGCTACGTCTTCCACGCTTCGCGAGGCGCTCTTGGTTCACTGGCAGAATTCCACTGCTTGACCGATCTTGAGATCGACGAGGAGGCCTTTTTCGGCATGCCTGACAACACGTATTGGATGAACCGCATCGGATACATTCCACCAGACCTGGACTTCTTTCCGCCGAACTTGAAGACTCTCACATACCACACGTATGCCTGGGCACACTGCGTTCCGGATCTCCTTTGGGATCTGGGCGAACTGGCAGACCGCGGACTCGATGAGCTCATCATTTCGTGCCCGACAGACAAAGAGAACAGGTTCCGGCCGGACAGGATCCTGAACATGGACTACTTCAAGCCCGTCCAGGAGCTCATTGGGAAGCCTGATCGCGGCGAGGACCTTCTCATCAAGCACCGCTACGGCTTTGACTTTAACAGCGGGAGGGATCGTATGGACTTTCAGCTTCGGAGCCTTCAGACACGCACATATCCCAACGTTCGGGAGACGGCTGATATGCTGTGGGATCATGGCGTGTGGGGTGTACTCACGTACCAGGCTGAACTTCCGCAGGTCTGGGAGGACGAGACCGTATATGGCGAGGCTCTGACGAGCATGTTCGAAGAGACGGACGGCGCAGATGAAGGAGAGACGGTTGCAAAGATTGCAGACGTGGTGGCCTCGTTATAATTGGGTCAAGACGGGAAAGCTGCTAAGGAGTCGACCGAGTGAACGGAATAGCTGACGAGGGACGGCGCAGACTTGCGGTGAGATGAATGGAGAGCGCAGCATGCATTTCGAGATGTGAAAGATACGGTATACCGGGTTCGGAACTCTCGGAGAGAAAGCGACTTGGGTGTGTGAAAGCGAATGAATTCTCTCTTTCCAAGTTCAACGCCTTGACGACCGTCGAACTCGACATGCATTTGCTGGTGGGCAATAATGGGCAGACTGTCTTCAGTGAAGCTGTAGGAGATTTACCCATCAAGCTGAAGAATCTCACCATCCACACCTACCTTCATGTATCCGAACTCGTCATCTTCACCAACCAGTTCAACAGCCTCAAAGCCAAAGGCGTGGAGTCTTTCGAAGTCACCTTCCCGAATATCTACATGTCTTCAACCGGTGACTTTCTCTACCGCAGCAGCCACGCTATGTTCCGCAACGTCGAAAACATGTCGAGCAAAGGTCGGCGTTTCTTCCTTCGGTACGAGTCCTACAAGGGTGGCATGAGGGTGACGTTCATGTGCTGGGAGCTTCAGCAGTGGTCGGAGTCTGAGTTCAACCACTTGATATCCTCGATCGCTGGCGGAAAATTGCTGGTTTGGTCGACGCTCAACGTCCTGATGTCTGGGAGGATGAGAGCGTGATGGGCAGGGCCTTTGGGAGCATCTTGAAAGGCGAAGGGGTGCAGGACGGCGGTGGTACCGATTGAACAGTGAGCTCGGGATGGGGATGCTGGGCCAGTCCACAGAAGTCTCTGGGATCATGGTTGTCCAGCGAAACATATCTTCGCTCGAAAAGCTATGGCTCATTGTTTTGAGGCTTTGAATTGAGATGCGATGGCGCGGTAAAGGTCTTGATGTAATGATATATTGTCGAAAGCGGCGAGTGCTGATGACTTGCATATGTTGCTACACTGCAAATTGCGCTCCGCAATTCCGCAGGACTCGTTCTTCGAATGCACGAATCGAGCTACAAACTGACCTCAAGCACTCTTAAAAATGTCATGCCGCCTTTGTATCTGGGGGAACCGATGAATGTAAGACGATTCCCTCCTACATGTCCCATTCCTCTCATCTTTGTACATGGTGGTGTAAATAGTTCTTTCTGGCATGTGAGGATCGACAACTAGCGTTGTCTCAAAGTGAATTGGCTGACTCATCCTCCCAGCTGCAGGTAGCCGTATCAAACGAGACTTCAAAATTGCCTTCGAGCAAACGTGAACTCAATCAAGACGCAAAAACTTCAGCTCTTGACCAATCTCCACGTCCTGTTGAAGCAACACACGCCGCTTCATCGCCAGCATCACTTTGCCATATCGCCGGGATTGCGTGACATCTGACTGTCCGATCTATACCGTTGGACACTCACAAACAGAGCTTGGCAGCGTATCATTCCCGGAAATGACCTCAGAGACGTCGTCTCGTGCGCTCGTTATGCCCTCGCCACTACAGTCCACTGCTCCATCGCCCGTCAAGATGCCGCTCCTGCTTCTTGATCTTCCGCCGGAGTTAATCGATCACCTTCTCGTCATCATGGCCGCAGACAAATCCGACGGATCTTCGCGCAGCGCTTTCCTCGCACTGTGCCTCACCTGCAAGACCCTTCTCCGCGCAACCCGGCCCCTCCTGTACGCAGAAGTCCATCTCGACCGGCCGACAGCGGAGGGCTGTGCGCTCACATCGACTCGCCAACTTGCGCGTACGCTCTGCGCAGCACCTCATCTTGGACTGCTGATTCGGAAGATTACTTCGTCGCCTCTATTGGAGTCTTGGGACCAGCTCTACGATGTGCGTGACGCTGTGCATGGAGAGCGCGATTCCGCGGACTTGTTGCAATTTGAGAAAGTCCTGACGTCAAAATTGCACAGCGAGGCCGATGTTGCTTCATTGGCAAAAGCCTTTGCCACGGGCTTCGATGAAATCTTGGGATTCCGGCCTGATGTCTTGGTTGTTTTGATGATGTCGACCCAGGTCGAGTCAGTGGCTATCCATCAAGTCGGCGTTTATTGGAACTCAGGTCGAGAGGAAATGGCCGTCGGAGTGCCGTTGGTAATGTTCTGGGCGAGGAAAAACCTGCTGCACCTTCCTTCCGATGCATTTTCGCATTTGACGGAGCTCAAGATCGACGGACTACAGCTATGCGAAGACTACGCGAGTGTTCCGATGTGCAAATTCATGTCACCGGAAGGGTCTTTGAGGGCCGTCCCAGCAGTCATGGGCCTCTCGTCTCTTCAGCGACTTGAAGTCAGCGGTGTCTCTTGGAACATGTCACATGATAAGTGGCCGCTGGCCAAGGGGTCGAGTTCGATCAAGTCATTGGACCTTTTGGACTGCAACCTGAACTCTCGTACAATCACGGCTCTAATCGAGACCTGTAGTGTGTTACACGAGTTCAGCTACGCAGCAAGAAGCCCACGCATACAGATGGAACGAATCGGTCAAGGGCCATTTGACTACCAAGTCGGTACCTTGGCTTTGCACGCTGCCCTCAGCCCACACAAGGCCACCCTGCGCGACCTCACGATCATCAATCTCGAAGATGAGGGCCGCCTTTGGGATGCGAACGACGAGTTCTCCCTATCAGGCTTTCACAGCCTTACGTCACTCGAGATCGACTTGCAGCTCCTGGTCGGAAACCAAGGACAGACCAACATCTCCACTGCTGTCCGATCCCTGCCCTCCACCCTTCGAAAATTGGTCATCCACGTCTACTCCGTATCGTTTCCGCTGGAAATTTTCATCAACGAGCTCAAGACCCTTCAGCACCGAGGTCTAGATCGCTTTGAGGCCACTCTGCCTCCCAAAGACAATTGGGGAGGCAGCACTTCAGACCGGCAATTCTTCGAGATAGTTTATGATCACAATAGTCGTTACGATCCTGCGTTCGAGCGATATCCTGTCGTGTTGAACGTGGGCGATTATCGCTCTTGTCATAGGGTCATCTTCCGCTGCAGAGGCTTGCAACAGTGGTCGGAGGAGGAGGTTGAGGCGCTCGCGGACGCCTTTCGGCGTAGAGACGTGAGCAGCATGGAGGTTCTGCCATGAACGGTATTCTCGAGATGGTGCTGTTGAGAAGGAGATAGATCACTGAAAGAGGCTCACCAGCCTTTTCAACAAAGCAGGAGTGCGGACGGGAAGGGCAGATTCAGGCATGCAGCTTCTTGCATTTGTGTCCTCAGAGCTTTCGCTTGATATGCGATCCTGAAGGAAGATATGTAGATCACCGACAGCGGTGAACGATGATAGCCTGTATTTCATGTTCGCGTTACACATCATTTCCTTTGATCTCGTGAGATCCATGCCTTGGTCTCCCTTTTACACATCGCCGAAGATTCCTGTCACTCGGTTCTGGTGGCTGTCATCTGGTGGCCGTTGTCTTCGTCTGTATTTGCTCCCATCTCATCACAACTGCCCAACCCACGTCCGACTCCCCACACCATCAAACACGCAAGCTCCCTGCACAGGCACATACTGTCTCGTAATGACCTTGATCGCCTCCTGCGCAATCAGACCACCCGTCAAGGCAGCGATGTTGTGCAACTCGCCACCTCCTGCTCTGGTCAGCTCAATGCACCACTTCTCCACCTTACTCCTCGCTTGACTGTACTCGGGCTCCTCGATGCGTGTTCCTGCATTGTTGATCGCAGTGTCGATCATCTTGTGTGCGATACCCGTCAGGCGAGAGCAATCCTCCTCGAAGCTCGTGTCCGAAAGACCAGGTGGGGTGAGGGTCTGGTTGCCAGCGTGGTGCGTTGCCACAAATTCGTCCCAAGCGAGGAAGGCAATGTAGAGACCGACGAGACTCTCAGGGTTGGTGAGCTCCTGCACAACGAACTTTGCGCGGCCCGAGAAGGAGATAGGTGCGTCGGGATGAATGACTCGCAGGGGTTGCCCACGGACGAGGGAGATATGTGCGGCCATTTTGCAGAAGTTTTCGATTTCTGCGTCGGGAATGGAGAGGTGTTGCGCTCGATCTGTTTGAGCTTCGAGTTCCCGGACGGATGAGATGACTTCCGCACAGTCTTGTCGGGCCTTCTGCTTGTAGATGTTTTGAAGTTGGATGTATGTGTCGGATCTTGCTTTCATGTCAGGAACAGCGCCAGGGAGCGGGAGTTGAGAGTGCTTGGAGTAGAATGTCTGGACCGCATTGGCAATGAGCCAGAAAGGTGGAGAGGATGCGGTGAGCTTGGTAGCTTCGGGTGCGGAGAGAATCTCGCGAACGGCTGAAGGTGGAGTGGGTGGGTTGAGCGATTTGAGGACCGCGGCCACGGCTTCGTCGAAGTTCTCTTCTGAACCACTGCCGGAGCGAACAAGATCTCGAAATGCTGTCTTTTCCTTGTATGTGTCTGGTAATGATCCGTTGTGCTCAGACTGCCACCGCTCGAGGTAATGTAGCAGCAGACAGACGTATGGGATGTGTGCAAACTCCTCGCCGTTCATGTTCTCCATGTTCGCTGTCTTTTCTCTTGCAAACCCCGTGAGCTCCGACCATGGCTTCGTCAGCCGTAGGTCTGTTGTTGCAGTCGGATCTGGATGTGTGTCGACGATTGGGAAGACTGGAGGTAGGCCGATGGAGAAATGTGAGTAGTATCCGAGCGAGTGGAAGTGGAAGGTGGGTATTTGAAGAGCTTCGGTGTGTGTTGCGATGAGTTTGAGGATGGTAGGATCGATAGGTGCTGCGACCAGGACGAGGGTGTAGGGTGTGAAGATTTTGTCCTTGAGTGCCCATGACTCCAGAGGCTGTATTGCATGTCAGCATCAGTGTATCAGCGAGCATGGCTTCTCTCGACATACCTCTGTGATGGCATGACCTGCAACATCCGGGTTGAGCTCGACCAGATATTTCACCGTCTCTTCCGCCCTGTATTTGCCCAACGAAGCATCCTCCAAGAAGAAGTTCACTCCCAGATCCGCCTCATCTACAATCGCCGAATCGAGAATCGTGAAATGGCCGATGCCTGGAAGGACGAGGTTTTTGAGGGTTTCGATACCAGTGACGCCTGGGCCGCTGCCCTGAATGAGAAGGACGTGTGTCTCTTCCAATGCAATTTGACCGTTGGCACCCTGCGAGATCAAGGTCAGTCATTGAAGATGCACCACGAAGGCGAGCAATATACCCAAAGACGCAGCTGACGATCGTACTTCTTCTCCTTCGCCGTCGGGCCTTGAAGCGGAGGAGGCACCTCCATTGGATCAGTGGCCATGTTGACGATGAACGACTGAACTGACCGAAGGATGGCGAGGATCGAAAGGTGATGTCGAGATACAAAAGTACATCATCGGAAACAAACGCGCATGAAGCGCGTCGATCACCAAATTCTAAGCACGCTCACCAAATATTGAGCACGCTCGCACCAAATATTGAGCACGCTCGCGAGCGTGCTCACCGCGCTAGCGTGAAGCGAAGCGCCGTCCACCAATTTCGAGCACGCTAGCGCCGAGCGTCGACGCTAGCGTGGCGTGGTCAACCAAAGCCCGTCAATATATCGATTGAGATATTGATTGTGTGATTCACCTTTCCCAGTGCTCATTTTTCCCGCAAAACATTGTCCTCTTTCCGACAACACACATATGCATACTGAAGTGCAAGGCACCAAGCACCAGGTCCCGCCCTCACTCATTCCCAGCTCACGCCGACTTCAGCATCAGGCGAAGCGCTCCGGGATGCTAGTCTAGCTCGCCGGGCAGTCAATCATGCGAGAGCGTGGAAGGGTCAACACCGACCACCAATTGCCGACGGCGGGGTATATGTAAATCTCATGGGTAAGGTATCCTTCGATCTTCCTTCGATCTTCACAGCATTCGAGGATGTGTCAACAACGGGCTGCAGAGGCCGCTCGCGGATGTCCCTGAGAGAGAGGTTGGGCATGCGAGGATGAACAGTGATTGGCCTCGATTTCAGGATAATACGACCCATGGAGTTTGTGTGTAAGATAGCCATCAATGTCAAGATTGGTCCGAGATTTCGACCCGGCGACTTTCAGACTGTCGCTCGTGAGTATGCGTCCAAGGTGCAATGTCGTCCGCAGCTCTCAAAATGCTTCAATGTTCAAGTCTTGCTTCCCCACCCTCCCACAATCCTCCGAAACACTCTCCCCTTGCTCCCCTCAAGCCTCCTTCTCCCTCGCCTCCCCCGCCCTCTTCTCCTCCTCCTCCCACTCCTTACTCTTCCTCACCAGCACCTCCCCATTCTGCAGTCCAAAATACACCGCCACAGGTTTCTGCCCTCCCTGTCCACCCTCCCTCAACGTCTGAATTCCATTCTTCCCATGGAAAAGCCCCACCTCCAACACGCCCTCAATCGCTTTAATATTACTCGCCAATTCGTCCACCTCTTGCGAATTTTGCAGTTGCGGAAACGGCGCGTCGATGATGTAGAACGACTGATCGGTTTGCACGGGACCGGTTTTCGCGAGCGTGTGTTCGCGGACGATGGGCGCCGGGGAGCCGAGGAGTTTGAGTTCGCGGATTACGCTGGCGTGCGCGATGGGTGCGACTTCGATGGGGATTGTGGGCCAGACTGTGAGGAGTTTCTCCTGATCTTTGCGGTAGTCGGCGATACAGACAAACTTCCTCGCCCTCCTCGCGACCAATTTTTCTTGAAACAGACACGCTCCTCCTCCCTTTATGCAATTCAGGTCCGCGTCTACCTCGTCCGCTCCATCGAATGCCACGTCGAGCAGCACGTCAGCGGGTAGAGAGTCGAAAGCTATGGGCGTGAGACCGGCCGCTTCGATAACCTTTCGGGAATTCCAGCCCGTGGGCACGAACCAGTTTAGGTGCCCCGGGGGTGGAGGGTGCGATTTGAGGTGGGCGGCGATGGCTTCGACGCCGTAGACTATTGTGCTGCCGGAGCCGATTCCCACGAAGCGGAAGGAGGAGTCGAAGTGGTCGGCGACGGCGCGGAAAGCGGCTTTGCGTTTCGCGGCTTCGACTTGCAGGAGTTCGGGGGCGACGGCGGCGGGGGTGGAAGAGGCGAGGGGGGTGCCGATTGGTGTGGACATTGCGGCGGTGGAGTGGAAGGGTCGGCGAGGTGTTGTGAGTGAGATGCGGGCAGTGGGAGATCTGCGGATGCTGGTGCTGTTAATCCGTGACCATCCGGGTGCTGGAGGGCGTTAGTCTGTGTGTGGTTGGGGAATGTTGTTGGAGAAGACTGACAGAGTCGCATGAATCGGGAGTCTTCGTTCCGTGTGCGCTTCAAGGAATACCTATATCGAGTTTGTACGTGAATGAAGTTGGAAGTTGGATGATCGTGGTGGGGTCAAGGTGACTTTCTTCACGAAGTTGGCCTGCCGATCCCGACCATGGGAAGCTTTTCTGGCATGCGTCGAGAGAACATGGGGAAAACGTGACAAGACGAAACAGAGAAGCGAAGCAAGGTCGAACCTCTTGTATTATCTCAGAGCAGATACTGTCATCGCCGAAGCTCGATGCGATTGTAATGCAGTAGCAACGAGGGGGGTATCTCGCGTTCAACGACAAAATCAAAGGGAGCCACATGTCGGTCTCCCATCCGCCTCTCCTCTCCTGTCTCCTCTTCTGTGAAAGCAAAATTCCTGTCCATCTTCTGGGACCCGTAAACGCCGTTGTATGTGCCATGCTTTGGGCTCGTGTGAGCCAGTAAACTCCATCGCCATGAGCGTCTTCTCTCCGCTTCTTGCGCGCCCGATAAAATGCATCATTATCTCCAAACGCCATGTCTCTTGTCCTTTCCTTTCGTGCCGTTTTCGTTACGCCGGGCCGGGAGGGTGTCTATCCTTCGGTCTCCCGGCCATGATCGCCAAGTCGTCAAATCCCATCTATGTGGTGTGTCGTGTAGTATCGCAGTGTGATGTCGCTTCGTTCGTTTTGCCGTCGCCATGCAAATCGTTCTCAAATCCTAGCCGCCCTCAAATGTACAGTGTCCTCAGCGTCTCCACGGGTGGAGTACCATTGACACGTGTCCCAGAGTCGTCCTTTGCTCGTAGCGTCAGGTGTACGCCGCTCTTCGCCTTTCCATGCTCTTGATGTGCATCAGCCAGCTGCCTCTCTTTTCTCGCCGCCTTCTGAGCCTGCTTCTTAAAGTCCTTCTTGTCTCTTGCAGTCACACGCTCTTCCTTCTTCGGTGGAGGGCGAGGTGGGAGTAGCTTTAGCCGGACGGTAGGCTTCTTCGTGGGCGATGAGGTTGAGGTCGTGTCGGGCATGAGGGTGGTCGATGACGCCGAGGTGCTGGTGGTGCTCGCTTGTGAAGATGGTGCAGGATTTGTCGATGAAGCCTCGGACTCCCAGCTGCTGAACGACTCTTGGCTTCGGTCTTGAACAGCGAAGCTCTTTGGGATTGGAGGCTTGTTGTATGGCTCCAACTCTTTCAGTGCACGTGCAGCACGAGACATCCGTCGATCCTGCTTCTTCTTGTTCGGCACGTCGTGGTCATCGTCGGAGTCGAGGTCGCGTTCGATGGAGGAGGATTCTTGATGAGAGGAGGAGTTGCTGCCGTTTTCTTCGGCGTCGAGGAGGTTGGAGACGGCGATGTCGATTTTACCTTTCGCGGCTTCGAGTGCTCGCTTGATGGTAGGCTTATCGGCGAGGAAGGGCAGGGACTTCGACACGACGTCAATCTGCCATGGCTGCACGTGAGGTACTTGTGCCAATTTCTCCTTCTGGATCTGCTCCTCTTGTGGTGAGAGGACCTTTGGTGAAACGTTCGGCAAGTCGGTGTGCGGACCCTCGAGGTTGCGGATGGAGGAGTAGTGCTCCCAGACGTGGTATGCAATATGTGCCACCGGACGGTCACGATCCTCACCACCAGACACGACGTATGCAAAGTCGCGTTGGTAGATCTTCACGTCACAGTCGAATGCCGACGAGAAGGCGGTGATCTCCATATTGTCTCCGTATGTGCCTCCTCTTGCCATACTCTCGAGATGGCTGTCGAAGACGCGGTCGATGTCGGCTTGGGTGGGCGCGGAGAAGTTGGAGTAGCTTGTGCAGGTGTTGACATTGACACCCTTTCGCTTGGGATTGCGACGAATGCCACCGCCGGGGTTGACGTCGATGAATTGCTTGTAGTAGTCGGCGTGCTCACGCATGTAGGAGATCACACGTGAGCGGATGTTGGCGTGCTCATTTTGGTGGCCGTAGAGCTGATCGGAAAGTGCGTTGAAGAGGCAATTGCCTGTGGAGAAAGGATTAGCAAGGTCACCGACAATGATTGTACGTGTCCGACGTGTCACGTAGCATGAGGGTGCAACTTACCATCTCCTCGGATATCTGCAGCGTACAACCCGAGAGCTGACAGCAGAGGAAACTCGTCGGTGGAGCCGCCCATGGCCACGCAGCTCCTTGGAGATCTGGGAGGTGCGGGCGAACGACAGCGGCCTGAAGGGTGTTGTGGTCAGCGGGAAGATTCATGAGGACCGCCGAATTGAGGTGTGTAACGAAGGTGAGGTAGAGTGGAAGGTGGTCGTGTGTGCAGCAGAAGAGCAAAAAGCGAGAGACGGTCAAGGATTGGTATATGATTTGGGAGTAGGTCGAGTTCGGGCAAGGTTCAAATGTGGAGGCATGTGCTTTTTGGCAGTTCCGGCTTGACCCTGCTCGCCCGCCCATCGGCTTCATTACGACATTGCGGCGTAAAGTCGGGTGGAAGGTCAGGTGAGAGGAGGACAAGCGCAGTGGTGATTGCAGGAGATGCAGAAGAAATGTGTATAACATACCTCGTGGAGCAGTGACACCGACAGCGGAGGCCGTGGGGTGTGTGTGTTTCGTCGGTCGAAGAAGTGAGGTGTCGTGAATTGTGAGAGCTGTGTCAATCAATTGCGGAGGCAGGCACCGGTGCAGTGATGATCAAAGCAGTGCCGGGCCGCGGTGCAACGAGAAGTGTCGGTTCTTTTGAATCTTCGGCCTGCCAGAATATCACGACGAACACAAGAGCTGCCAGCAAAATTCGACGAACAAAGCCAGGACCAGAAAGACAAGCAACGGCCTGTCTCTGGTAGCTCGCTGGTCGTCTGCTGTCGACCCAAGTTAGACCGACGAAGAAGAGGTCGGCTTTTTCACAGTCAACCTAAATCCGATTAGCTTGTGACTGTCTGGTTCCTGCGTGAATGACCCGTCCACTCACGTCACAAAGGAGTAATGATCGAGTCACCTGCTCTGCGCTGCTCGCCTTGCTTTCTGCTTGATGAGTGCAGTTGTGGTGTTGATGATGTCTCGAAGAGATGGTATCGTGGTTTTGTTCGGTCTGAGAAGATGGCGGCCCGAGGACGCGATGGTGACAATGGTGGTCGAGAAGATGGAGAAGAAGAGCAAGATATTCGTCGGTCAGTTTGCTTGTCAATGAACGAACGAGCAATCAATTCTCATTGATGCTGATGAGTAGCAATTATTTCGTACTGGTCGATTTTTCCACTTCGCGGTTTCAGGCCGGACGGAGCTCCGCTTCATTTTGAAGGACTTATTGATTCAAGGCCGTCAATATTCGACGACACAGCTTGGCACGGGACCGCTCCGGCAATCCGAAATAGCGATGTCAGGCGTCATGCAGGAGGTGAGATGACAAGTCTCGTCAATCCGCATGAACGTCGCAAACGTGTTCTCTCCTTGTCTCATGCATCATGCATGCATTTGCCCCATCTCCAGCATGAACCACAGTACACATGCTCCTCACCAGCAGGCAATTCTTTGTGCTGATGGCAAGCTTCATCACGCAGCGCACCTCGACGTTTCCGGGCCGATCACAGGATCTGACCTCCCTCGAGGACTACAGCGCTCGTGGTCACGGGTATCGAAGCTCTGCGTCGCTCGCGCTGATGCGAAGTTGGGTCAGTATACGAGACCGTCGATGATAGGTGGCGTGAACATTTGACGCGGTACGAAACAATTTCATTCTAATCTGAATGCAAGACTTTACTCTTGCCATTTTTCGTCGTCTTCGCTACATCGCTTGCCTTTCTCTCATTTGCTCCTGGTAACAAAAAGACTGCAAAGGCCGTTGAAGATCTGAGAACCGAACGACTGGCGCACCATGTCGAATCAGCGCTTCAACAGCTCATTTCCTTCTCATTCGCTTTGCAGTATACTTCGAATCGAAAGACACGATTGCTTATCTCCATCCCTCGATCCCATGAACTCCTTGGTTTGAGCTCGAAGCCCCTTCAACGACCGCCTCCTGTGGCCTCACTGCCAGATTCGACGCCATCGAACATGCTCATAAGAGCCTCGCCGAGAACGACTTCTTCCTCCCACATCTGCGGGACCTGGCTTCTGATCATGCGCATGATCCCGTCGCCTCTCAGTCTTGCAGCCACGTCGTCTAGCCTTGCACAACCAGGTCTTTGCAAGTTCCGGCACTGTACCTCCATTCGGCCCCGGCAGCGGTCTTCTCGATTCCGAATCGGTTTGCCGCGACAATGCTCAATATACACATCCTGACCGCGGTACTTGGTCGGTCCCAATTTGTTGAGGGCGATCAAGCAATCTGCGTTGTGTGCACTCGGTGGCGAGGGATCGATCGGTCCCGGAATCGCCAAGGGACAGGAGATGGTGAGCTCGTCCAAAAATTGGTCTTGCATCGGGCTCAGTTGGGCGATCATGTCTGGAAGTTTCTCCGCGAGGTCGAGGGTCTGAATCTTGAGCGTCTTCAGCTTCAAAGGCATGAAACTCATCAGATCGTGGCCGCCTAGAACGCTTTGCCCGGTGATAGCCTGGATATCGACCTCGAGGTGGATCAAAGCGTGATAGGTGGCGAGGGACCTGAACAGAGTCCCTGTGCGGGCAGTGAATGCATCGCCACGGTCTGTGGAGTTGATGATCCGAAGGGTCTCCAGTGAGGTACGTTGGGTATTCAAAACCTCAGCGACGAGTCCCGGATGCATGACTGGTGGACCGGAAATGAAGTCTGCACTGACGATTTCATAGCGTAGATTCCTCAGGCGGCGGCAACTTGCGATGACCCTGTGCATCCATTCCGGTCGAATGGCGGCATCGGTCAAGCTTATCGATGTTACGTCGTTCGAGCCAGCCGGGAGGTTCTTCAGAGCTCTGAGCCACGACCGAGCACGCGGATGGAGAAAGCTCGCCCTGACGTCGCGCATTGCCGGGCGTATCATGAAGCCCCCCAGGACAACCGGTGAGACGTTGTCGAGAGCGCAGCTCCGGATGTCGTCCATGCCGAATTTCCCCAGCGGTGTTGTCAATCGCTCAGCATCAAGCGTCTCTTGAAGCATGCCAATCACCTCGTCCAGGCAGTTTGGCTTCCAGTGTGGACCATAACGCAAACCCGTTTCGAGCTCATCCCTATCGACGGACAAGTGCTTCACTCTTGGCGCAAGCAGAATCAGGACCGCAGTCCACACCGCCTGGCATGTCCACTTCCCGACCTCAATCACCCTGTCATCTTCCATGCCCCACTCGACCACCTGCTTCACCAGGCTGCGAAGCTTGGCAACGTCGCCCACTGCATTCCTAGCTGGGTCGTACGGCGGCACAAGGCACCGGTGGAGGCTCAGAGAGAGGATCAGCGGCCTCAAATGCGGCGTTTCGCACAGCGTTCGAGCGAGGAGTCGCACGTGCCGGTGACTCGATATGCAGAAGGAATCTGGTACGTTGCCGTCGGCGAAGGTGATGCGTTCGTAGAGCAGCGGGCGGGTGATGAAGTGAAGGCGTTTGCAGGTCAATGCGGTGGCGTGGTACGTTCCATAAGAGGCGATGAGGACTTCCGTTGGATTCTTGTCGGAGGGGGCGGTGGAGACAAGTGCGAGGATCGGAGAGAGGAGCTCATCCGGTAAGTCGAGGAGAGACGGCATTTTGGCGGTCGATGAAAGGTTGCAAGCTGCGGTTCCTTGTGCTGCGCGCAGGGTTCTTGGAGAGCCGTCCCACAGAATTCAATTTGCAATGGGTACTGGACCTGCACAACTCATGCGGGTGAGTCGAGAAGAATCTTGCACGATGAGAGATTGCTGTTTTGATGAAAATTCGATGAAACCGGGATTTTCGCGTCGGCGACAGATCAGCGACCAGCTAGCGCGGATTGCACATGCAAACGAAAGACTTGCTGGCTTCGCTTTCCCGGACGGCGAATGATCTAGAAATGCTGACCTGCAGGCACTCCGACATGTGGTGGGAGAGATCACAGCTTCGAGAGCAACGGCGCGAGCTCGAGAGCATAAGGACATGTGGCAGTGGACATCTATGATACATCGGCGGAAATGAGGTGCTCAAAAGAGGAAGCGGGAGAGTCTGAAGGTGAGACACGGTATGGCATCGTTCTCATCACTGCCTTGCATGAAAGACCTCGCTGACTTGTTGCCTCGTCTGTCATACCTCTCCGACTCTGGCACTGTGCTGATAAGACAATTCGCGGAAACTGGGCCTCTCCATTCCTCCAACATGGCTCCTGCGACGAGGAAAGGTCTCATCCGCTTTCAATCATTCAGAACGCTCTCCCTCCAGCACAGGCGGTGCGACCCCAGCTCTGGTCGTTGCTCCATGTCTTTCTCCCTGCTAACGCTTCTGGAAAGCAGATCTCTTGCCGGCAAGATCCTCGGCATGGACCTTCGCACCTTCCATATTCCGACCTCGCCGCCTCTATTCTTCTTCGTTTTCCTCTATCAGACCTGAGCCATGTCTCACTGGCTACCCTGTCATGTTCCACCATACACCTCTTCCAGGCCCAGGAGGGAAACGCCTCCTTCGTTCTCCGCCTCGGCTCCGTCCTCGTCGCTTCCCCCTTCTTCGAACAAGCTCGCCAAAGCCTCGCCGAGAACCGTCTCCGCTTCCCAAATGGGCGGTGATCGGTCCGGCCAGACGCGCGAAGTCCGACTCTGACTTTTCATCAGAGAAGAGCAATGCTTGATGTGAATCTCGTGGATAGATCTCCTCAAGTGTGGCGCTTCGAACAGCGTGCGCAAGAAACTGTGCATGTCCACATGGCCGCCTTGAGACCCGTCCCGTCCGACTCGATAGGGATTTCCATCAAAAGCGACGAATTTGTAGAGCTCTGGCTGCACTATGCGATGCAGATCTTTGCACGTGAGCGCAGCGTTGAAGTAGGCTGAGTATGAAGCACTGTGTGGGGGATAATCTCCTGAGCCGACCATCGGGACAGGTCCATCTTCGGAAACGAGGGAGAGAATGTTGGCGATGGTCTCCTCGGGGAGATCGAGCAGTGTAGTCATTGTGTCGGCTTGCTGGATGTTGCGTTAAGGCAGTATTGACTCTACTTGCTTCGACTCGAGGTGGTGCGCGGGTGGTTGAGAAGACTTCAGCCTTCGTCGAGCCTTGATATGCGCTGCGCCGGCAATGCGCAAAGGTTTCTCGAGGATGGCGAAGATGTGCAAATCGAGGTGTTGAAGGACGAACGTACGTTCTGAACCGAAAGTTGAAAGTCAACAGCCAACCAGCCCACTAGCGCCGCAAAGCCGCAGTTCACGTACACTTTTGACATGTGATTGTCAGATTTTCTCCAGTTGCCTGGATCATCCAGACGGCCCAACTCGCAAAGTCCTCCGGTACGCATCTCGTCAATAGACAACGCGGCAGCGTTGTCTTGATCAATCTCGTAGAAGGCTTTTTGCTCCGCTCTTTTCGGTGTGAGCATGGGTGAACATTTGGCTCTTCTCCAACCCGGACTTGCTCTTCTCAATGCTGCGGGACTACCGGCGACGTAGGCCAAACGCTCACAGATCCTGTATTGATCCCAGGTCGCCCAAGCTTCGATGTCGTCGTTAGGGCCTATAGGTTATTGTGCGTTCCTAGAAGAGCCACGCTTCGGCAGAAGAAATCAGCAGAGTCGAAGGTATAACGTCAGGTATGAGTGGATATACTTTCCTCGAACATCCTCCACAAGATGAGGAACAGTGTCGTAGAGTTTCTTCCGAAGCTGGCGCTGGAGAAACCAGCCTGTCTAATTGCTGTTTGCTCCGCAAGGACTCATGCAAGTTTCCTGAACCTTCGCTACCTCGCTGAATCATATTTGCGGACTCATAGAGTGCTTCCAAATATGGGAGTTCTCACTGCCTTGTCGTCGGGCTCACTGGCGCAAGGCTTGAAGAATGAAGATGCGTGAGGGGTCAATTGACTCGACAGTCTTCTCCCAGGTCACAACCCTCACGAGACCACATACAACTCCTCCCACAACCCCTTCCCATCTGTCCACCCACTCCTCTCCCACCGCCCAATCCACTCCTCCACAATCGCTACTCTTCTCCCCTCCGCCGGCCCATCAGCCACCCAAATCGCAAGCTCAAAGTCACTCTTCCGTCTCGCCTCCTCGCTCGTCCACACTCTCTTCCACACTTCCTCCCCAAGATGACTCTTCATTCCCTCCTCCCAGATGGAGCGGAGTAAGCCGTGCTCGTATTCTTGCGTGTGCTGCCAGAATGCATATGGTTTGCCCAAGTTATCAGGATTGTCAGAGCCATCACCTGAGCTAGGCTCGGGAGGGTAGTCTGAAGCGAGAGGTGGAGAGAGGCGGACTTTGCCGTCGAAAAGGCAGGGTGGTGAGATGGCGTGCCAGAAGGGAGAGAGGATCTGGTGTTCCCAGTCGATGAGGGCTGTGATGACTGGATCGCTGTCGATGGTGGGTTCAGTGGCGGAGGTTGACTTTCGTTCTGATGTAGAGATGAGAATGTTTCCCTCGTGGAGATCGGCATGGTGGAGGACTATCTCTTCTCCGCATTTCTCTGGATCGAACAAGGAGGGCAGAAGAGCGAGCAGACGATGGGCGAGGCTCGGCGCTTGCGACGCGGCGTCGGCGGGGGGTGTACCCTTCGACCGCGGTTCGAGGGGATGGTCGATGATGAGCTGCAGACGGGCAGCGAGCCAATTGTGGCTGTTCTTGAATGGTCCTCGACGGGCATTACTATCTTGCTGACCAGAGAGGGTTGGGCCCCACGAAAATCGATGAGAGGCGACGGGACCGATGTACGGAGAGGTACCAGGGCCGGAAGAGTTGTCGCTCTGTGAGAAAGGATAGAGACTCCCGATCATATGAGAGTCGAAGGGAAGGAGCAGGAGCTCAGCTTGATACCTCGCCAACTGCCTCACCACTTCTGCTTTCTGCTGAAACTCCAATCCCAGCCAAACATTCGTCAACTCCGTCCCCGGCATAAAGTCCATCAAATTCCATTCGAAGCCCAACGAATTCTGATTGCTCACATCACACGCCAGCACTCCAGGCACAGGGATCTTAGTCCTCTCCTTGACGAATTGCATCGTAGCGACTTCACTCCTCGTCTTCCGGCCCGGGTCGACGGGCAGGCAGACCTTGATTATCCACCTGCCGGGAGACCTAGCCAGCGCTTCGATGGTGTAGACAATGCTGGTACCTCCGCGTTCGTGGAGCGTGGCCGTGCAGGGCTCTTCTGGGTCGAGGTGAAGGTGCTGGCGGCAGAGGGCTTTGATTTGGGAGATGGAGGGCTCGGCGGACCAACGGGGCGAGAGATTTCCGAAGACTTCCGGCTCCCAGATGAGACCGTATTGGGTTGGTACAGGGGTCGAGTTCATGATGAGAAGGGTACCGTGGGTTGAAGGAAGGAGAGACGGATGTAGGTATGGTTAGAGCGAGATGGATGCAGAAGATAGAAAGAAAGGTATGAAAGAGAGCGAAACGAGAATGAGTCTAAACGGCAAGCCAATTTCTGCCGAGAAATGGCACAACTCGATCTTGTTGCTTACCAGAACGATAGCAAATGAGAAATCATGACTCAAATCCGGTCGGAGCATATGCGTACGTCGGGCCAGATGCTGATCCGAGGTTTCATAACCCATGTCCATCATGAAGAAGTGCATCGACAGCGCATGCAACGGCGGCGGACAGATCAGCCAAGGCGGCGAATGTTATGGGT
This sequence comes from Zymoseptoria tritici IPO323, assembly GCF_000219625.1. Taxonomy (NCBI): domain Eukaryota; kingdom Fungi; phylum Ascomycota; class Dothideomycetes; order Mycosphaerellales; family Mycosphaerellaceae; genus Zymoseptoria; species Zymoseptoria tritici. Next base: position 472,289 of record NC_018210.1, on the reverse strand, counting down.
AAGGCGATGCTCAAAAGTTTTCCAAGAGAGAAGTGGCCAACAGAAGTCGGTACTGTCTCCGCCAATCAAAATTCAACCGCCAAGACATCAATATTCGATGGCCTACTTTGATGGCTCTGAAAGCTCCTCTGGCCTCTGTGGGGACATGACTGTCGTCCAGCTTGGCGCAGACGGAAGCAGGTGGGAGAGCATTTATTCAGAGAAGACGCAGTGAGACAGCACACGTCATGGCATTTGCATCGTGGCAATGACTTCAAGCTACAATGCAGTCCTAATCATCAGTCAAGAAGTCCGCTCTTCCTTCTCGTGCTTCCGCTTCTGCGTACTCCCATTCCAGTAACTCCATGTCCATCGGCTCAAGTCCAATGACCTGCTCTGTCCGACTCTTTGATCTCTTCTTCAGGCCAAAGCCCTGCTCAAAACTTCATCTTCTTCCCACCCCTCGGCGTGGCTTTCGCACCACTCTTCGGCGTCTTCTTCTTCTTTCCACTCCCCTTTACCACCTCCTCACCCGTCAGATCAATCACCGACCCGCCACCAATCGGCGTGACAGCCTCACTGATCGTCCCAGGCGTCTGCAACTCAACACCCGCACCACCGCCCATCTGCAAACCCTCCGAGTCCATCGCCGCCTCCCTCTCCCTCTCTGCCACCGCCTCGGCCCACTGCTCCTCAATCCGCCCCTTCTGCAACTCCACCTCTCTCTTGTCCGCAGGATCCACCTCCCACCTCCCCACGCAACCGTGGCATTCAATGTAGAATGCTTGAGTGACACGTCCAAAGTTCAGCAATCCGAATTCCGGCAACTCGTGGCCGACGAGGTTGGCTTTGTCCCAGTCGAGACAATCCTCACAGTATCCCGCCTCGCACCAGCGGCAACGAAAGATGACGCCGCCAGCGTCGGAGGTCTTGGCGCCGCAGTCTCGACAAGCGTGCTGAGTGCAGGTGAATGTCCAGTTCTTGCTGATGCCGCCCGTGAGACTGCCCTCGGGGATACAGTGCTGGTGGATGATTCGAGGACAGCGAGTACAGTCGAGAAGTTCGCCACGCTTACTGTCCGGACCCACCCAACACGACTGGCAGAATTCCTGATGGATGATAGGCTCCCTCTTCTCCCGCTTCGGAGATGCGAGACGTGGATCCTTGCCGGCGAGTGTGGGCACGGCTTCCCAATGCGCGCAGAGGAGAGAATTCTTGTCGATCATGAAGCCGTCGATTTCGACGGTGGTGTTCTTGCCCACGCGGCGGTCGGCGCGGGTAAGGTCTGTTGGGAGCGCGGCGGCGGCCTGAAGGGCTTTTTGGTGCCTTTTCCCGTCAAAGATGGCGGTTTGAACCTTTTCCATGGAGGAGAGCCAGGTTTGCTCATCGACGGCAGGGGTTTCGATATCAGTAGTTGAGGTGGGGGCCGCGGTGATGTCGAAGGGCTGGTCTTTGCATTTCTGGAGGGTGGTGGCCCAATCCCAGTTCAGCAGTTCACTGACTTGAATCTGCGGACGAGCGAGAGTTTGCGCGCCGCGACGGATGAGCGATTGCAGCGAGGCGGTGTCGAGGTGAGGAGCGTCGTCGTCGTTGGCGACGGCATTGTTGGGGGAGCGACGCTTGCGTTTCTTGTCAGCATTGTTTTCCGAGTGCAGATTGCGCATGCTCTCGGTGATCTTCGCAGAGAGGTAGAGCTTCTTGCGGATGCGGCCTTGCATTTGCTCTTCAACAGTGCCCTGAGTGCAGAGTTTGTAGACGGTGACTTTGTTCTTCTGACCAATACGGTGAGCACGAGCTTCGGCTTGGAGGGTGACTTGTGGATTCCAGTCATCGTCGATGAAGATGACATCGTTGGCGGAGGTGAGGTTGATGCCGAGACCTCCAGCGCGAGTCGACAGCAGCATGACATTGCAGTCGGAACGCATGTCGTTGAACATGCGGATGCTGAGATTACGCTGGGCACGCGCGGTGCTGCCGTCAAGACGTGCGTGGCGGAATGGTGCATCGTGACTGTTGGCGCCTTTGAGGTGAAGGAGCTCTTCAACCAAGTCGAGCGCTCGAGTGAAGCCAGAGAAGATCAAGACCTTCTTCTTCTGCTTGACAACCAGTTCCTCCAACATCTTGTCCAACACGATGAACTTGGCTGAGGCGTTCATGATGTGATTGCCAATATCGTACATCGGTGGAGCAGCGTGGGGCACCATGTACGGGTGGATACACACCTTGCGAAGTTGCATGAGCAGGTTCATCAACTTCTGCCAAGCGTTCTTCTTCTGCGTATCGGGCTCCTCTTCGACTTGAAGTGCTTCCTGCATGATGGCCTTGCTTTCCGCCCAGATATCGCTAGTATCCATATCTTCAGCTTTGCCCAGTGCAGCATTGGCCTTCTCCAGTAGCAGCATCTGCTCGTCATTCTGCTCTTGCTTCAATGCCTGCTCTTCCTTGGCCTTCGCATCGATGAAGACATCGTCGAGGGTGCCGTTATCTTTGGTCAAGAGGCGAGTGTACCAGAATCGTTGCATAGGCGTGAGTGGGACGAAGAGCACGACTTCCTCCTTCTCCGGCAGATCAAGGTTGACACCGGGGGTATTCTTCATCCGACGAATCATGATGAGCTCCAGCAGACGACGAGCATCGTCCATGAATGTAGTAGAGACAGTTCCTTTGGTCAGGTCGAATGCTTTGCGGAACTCATCGGCGGTGTCGATGGTGAAGACCTCCGGGAACAGCCAATGTAGGAGAGCCCACATTTCCTTGAGGTTGTTCTGGAGAGGGGTTCCAGTGAGCAACAAGCGATACTCCGCGCTGAGACCGTGGAGAGCAGATGAGATGTCGGACTTCTCATTCTTGATCTTGTGACCTTCATCAAGCACACAATACCGCCAAACGAAGACTCGCTTGAACCACATCTGCTCCGCAGTGAAGGTCTCGTATGTTGTGACTACCAGATCCACGCGGTCTTCTGGATCGTGCGTCTTGTCGAACCTCGTCTTCTTCTCCAGCATCTCTTGCTTCAAGCGCAGGCGTTCGTTGACAGGTCCGTGGAAGCGCACAACATTCAGACCAGGCACCCACTTCCGTGACTCGGCGATCCAAGATGACAGCACGCTGAGCGGGCACACCACCAGATTTGGTCGATGCTCGCCGGTGGTGGGCTTGTTCTCGACGAGATATTGAAAAAGTGACAGTGTCTGGAGTGTCTTTCCCAGTCCCATCTCGTCACCCAGGATGGATGACACACCATTCTCGTACATGTGGACGAGGAATGACAGACCTTCCAACTGGTATGGCTTCATCACAGCTGTGACCTCCTTCGGCTGCTCGGTGAGATTGACATATGGGTGCTCTTCTGGCTCGTCCTGCCCAGCCATGGCATTGATGCGCTCGAGTTTGTCGATGTAGCTGTTTTCGGGGAGAAGAGGTTGGAAGTATGACTTGTTGGCCAGGAGGAATGCATCCCTCTTCGGCTTGGTGTAAGCGGCGATGTCTGCTCGCACTTTGCCGCGCGCGGTCTCTGCTTTGACTTGCTTGGGGTGCGTGGTGTCGGATGTCAATAAAGTCTTGCTGCGTTTGCCATTTTTCGACTTGCGGTAAGACTTCTTCTTCGTCGTCGTGTGATCGACTGTTTCGTAGCTGACATTCGCTCGTCTGGAGCGCGGCGGGAGTTCACGAGAAGGGGCTGCAGTTCCGCGCGGTACCGCATGGATGGTGTCCTCCGCCAGCTCATCTTCGCTATCATCAGAATCGCTGCGCACGTCGTTGTAGCCATTGTTGTATGGTTGAGGAGTGTTATCGAAGTCTGATGCTTTGGACGGAGAGTTTTCGGCGGTTGATGTCGGAGATTCTGCATACGAGACTGCCGCGGTACCACGAAGGCGGTGCCCAGCGGTTTCACGATCCATCTTCCGAATTGATGCGGGAGACTGGTGAGCGCCGAATTGGGCGAGCAAGTCGGAACTCGACATTCGGGGCAAGACTGGGACGAGCGGTGCCACCTTGCGCTTCTTGTGAGGAGGTGTTTCGGGGAGAGAGGTGAGGTCGATTGGGTCCATGTTTGCTGCCGATGCTTGAACCGCAGCGAGGCCCCGCTTTGCAGATATGTACGTTGCCGCTTTTGACAGAGTGAATGAGATTCAATCTGACTCACTGCTTTCACCCAAGGGATGAGGTCACCGCCGGCCGGAGTCGTGTCGAAGGGTCTGATGTCGCTTGGCGGTAGAGATGGACGTCAATGTGTGGTGTATCTGCCAATTTTGTCTGATTTCGATGCCCGCGATGATGTTCAATGTCGTTGTGTGGCAAAGCGATGGATCTTACATTTCGACAAACACGAAATGATCTCCGGGGAGACGCGACGGAATCGCGTTTTTAGCCGCGGCCACTTCAGGGATCCCGCAGGACGCTAGCAGGGCCTTATCCGGAACTCTATTTGACAGACAATTCGACTGAACCTCCCTCCTTGATCCCGTACAAATTGCACTGCATGAATTGGAGTCTGGCGCCTTGGAGTGCGTAGTCTGCACTGGAGTGTGGACATCTATTCCAGAAGCGTGTTCTGACGATGGTCCACAGCGGCAAAAACGCTTTCGTCCCCCCAGAGACTACTCCCAACGACCCAAGTACCAAATTACTCGTCGGTGAAAACGAGAGGAGTGGACGATGACATCGATCGAAATGTCACGCCGAATGCTGCTGGCGGCTGACCAGGAACGTACAGAATTCCAAAAGCTCACCCACGCAGCGAATCTTTGCTACTCGCATAAGATGAACCACTTTCATCAGTGAAGAAATACAGAGAGTCAGTGCTTCATCGCACAATTGTCAGATCAGGGATGTCGTACAGGCATTTCAGGGTCGGCGGACTTGGGTCAAGAAACGCTTTATGAAAAGCCGTCAATTGCCCTGTTACTCCTTCACGGCTCCTTCACGGCTTTCCCGCTCATCGCCTCGCTGCAAAGCGATCGACTTCGGCTCGTCGCTTATACATGAGCTACATTCACTCCATTGAAGTATTCAGCCCGCTTCTGAAGCAATAGGCTCTCATTTCCAGGTCCGACCGTGGCAAACTACACAGGCGTTGTCAACGCGGACATGGTCCTGGCACGTGGCCTGCAAGGGTGGAGGTATCAACCTCGCTATTCTCTTCGGGTCAGCGCACCGGAGAGCTGTTCGCCACAGGTCTGTTGGCACGGGCCAAGTGAGCCCTGTCGTCTGTATCCGGCTACTCAGGAGAAGTCGAGAAAGCAGGTCGTAACATTTCAATCCAGAAGCATGATCGGAAAGATTCGGGTTCCAGACATTGGTGGAAGATCTCCATCACCATTTCCGTTGTGGTTGAGACTCCGAGACCTTTCGATGCCACACCCTTCGGACCCCGAAGATTGAATGAAACTTACATATACGTTAGCGGGAGAAAGCGTGGACACGACTGTAACACCTCCTCCGGCACCCCTGCATACATGACACCGCCTGTCCATTTGCTCAGAACGGTGATGTCCTGCTCTCGGAGTCCTCTCGTCCCTTGGTATACTCCGCTGGGCATTTTTGGGTGTGCTAGGGCCCGTGGCACGCGGGAAGTGGTCGTTCGATCCATGTCTGGGATTCAAGGCACCAATCCAACCGCCGAAATACCGCACACTTCTCGATAGAACCATACCGCACCTGAAGCCTGAACGCGGCTCACTGCGCAAATTCAATCCTCGCCGCAAGGGCTAATGGCATGATTCCCAGTAACCGTACCCAGACTAGCCTTGATCATGGCGGTGTCGGCTCCGGTCAACTGACGCTGTCTGCCGCTCTTCAATTAGCATATAAAGGCCTCCCTCGCCACACCTGTCCAGCGACTACCCTTCGTTTTCCCAAAAGCACAAGACTCTAATCATGCAGCTCCTCCATCTATACGCCATCCTCTCCCTGGCTTCTCTCGCCATCTCAGACGACGTCGAAGGCGTGAGTCCTGCTCCCCCCTCCCAAGTCCTCCTCATCTTCCCATCATTCGCTAACAACAACTTCACAACGCATAGAAATGCAGACCCGTCGAAGGCACCAACGGCCTCTGCGATATCATCTGGTAGGGCAAACCTCAAATCTGGCACTGCTACGCGGTATGCATTCCTTTGCTTTGCGCACGACTGCTTTCGGTTGATCTCGCTGACGCTTCTGCTTTCTTTCCCGAACAGCCCTTTCCATGTCAGCATAATGGCGGGCGGTGCGAGTTGTATGATGCGATTTACCCGTATGCGGATTGTGAGCCTGATGACTCCCATCCGCACCATCGAGGAGGAGGAGGAGGGTCGTCGCCGGTGGGGAGCGTTGAAAGGGTGTGGTAGAGTGATGGAGTTGGACGTTCAATTGCGTGTGGGAGAGATGGGAGGGATGGGAGGGTTGGGAGAGATGGGAGAGATGGGAGAGTCGGGAGGGTTGAAAGTTGATGCCTTCGTTCTCAAAAAAAAAAACCTGCATAGTCCAGGTCACGTGGAGGCGACTTCTGTACCTCCATCGCCCCGTCAATCGGACCAGATGGTAACTTGGACGTCACTGGCTCGGATCGTGCACTGTGTTTCGGAGAATGGAAGTGTTGATGGTCGTCGCTGCCTTGCTCCGCAAAGACACATACGTCTTAAAGCACTCCTAGCAGTTTGAAACCCATCATCAGGTGCTGAAGCGAGCCATCAGAGCCAGCAACGGAGTCTTGAGGGCGAGCCGATGGAATTTCCTTCGCGTGATGGAGTCTCTCCCCGGAGTGTCTGCACCCAGCCGCTCGCGATGGATCCATGCCATCAGGACAAAGCGAAGGCTTTGGAGCAACCGACGACGGCCTTACCGGAAAGGTCGAGGGTCGATATCTGCTTGGCAACGGTATGGTCGGAGTCCCCCCTGTGTGAGCTCTACTGACGAGTCGAAGATTTGAAGCCGATCATCCCGTGGTCGCAGCTGCCGGTAAATGTTCAGCGAAAGGCAGCCGAGTTGGCCCAGCTGTGCCAGTCCAAGAAAGGCAACGGGTGGCTTGCAAAAGCATCGAACAGCGCCCACTGCCTCGCTACTGGACGTTACATCTCCATTCGCTGGCATTGACTATACATCAAGCCACCGGGTTCGACACATGCGGTGCAGTTTGAGCGGGAAGACGGAAGCTCATGGCGTTGGTGGTCATCGTAGTTAATCTCTCGAAAGGGCCATTCGACTTTCACATGCTCGAAGATCTGCATATTAAGCTTTGGCACAGATCGCACTAGCAAGCGACTTCCGAAGCTCTGCCGACGCGACTTCCAAAGATTCCGTCACCAATTCCAATGCTTCCGACATTTGCTCGAACAACCAAGCACACCGGTGCGCCATTGATACTACGAGAACCATCATGCATTTCGAGTGATACCGATCCTCACCAGCCAGTCATGAAGTGAACAGCATTCCTCAAAATCGCAGCATCAAGATCCGACATGGCTCCGTTCTACCCCATCTACATCCGCCGCAGCGATGGAAAGCTCGCCGTCACAGCACATTCCCGGAAGGAGACGAACGAGCCCACGGCCGAGCAGCTGGACCAGAAACCCGATAAGAACGGTATCAGCGACTACTACCGACAAGTCCAACCAGACGAGCCTAAACATCTCGACTGGCGAAGAAAGATAGGTGGCATGCTGGCGAGAGAGCTCCGGTACAAGGACAAGAATGCAGGTGTGTGCATGGAAATAGAAGCATTTCGACGAAGCAATACTGACACACTGTGATCACAGATAGTGGCTACATTCTTGCTACCTTTCCCGAGAACTACCGACTGTACGAACATGTCAAGAGGAAAGAGGTAGATGGGAAGTTGGAGATCAAGAGCAAGACACACGCAGCGGGTGGGAATGATCGACAAGATGCATATCTGTATGGACACCCTCAGGGAAGAAAGAAACGGTACCGTAGCCCGGCAGACTTCTTCGCGCATGTGCTATGGCTGGCAACAGATGAGAGTGGTGATCCAGACAACTGCAGCTGTAAGATCTGCTCGCCGGAGGACCTGGAGAGTCTTGGGATCAAGCCGAAACCTGTTGAGGCACCAAAAGCAGCACAACAACCGGTGTCTCGACCGACAAGTACACAACCTCCGAAGCCGGCAGTCAAACAGGAGTCGTCCATCACTCATCGACCACAAGCACAAGTACAAATACCACAGCCTCAATCACAACGGCCAACACCCACACCACTACCTCCCAAACAGTCCGAAGATCAATATATTGACAGCCAATACAACGCCTTCATGTACCGCCCTGGCGAGCTGGTCTGGTTCCAACGCGGCTCCGTCTCCTGGGGTCTTGGGGCCATCCTCCGACGATGGTACAACCCACCAGGCTCCAGCAGCAAACACTACTCGATCCAACCTCTGACCTACCCACCATTCGACTACCCTCCGCGCTATCCTCGAAAAGTCACACAATCCGACGAAGCCGCAATACGACCCTGGCTCGCCTGGTCAGTCCCCAAATTCACCCACGATAGCATCAACCAACTCGCCCACCCGCCCACCTACGAAAACGCCGACTGGCGCGGTCTGCTCGAGAAACGCTACGGTCCCGGCGACCCTGAAGTCGATGGCTCTATCCTAGCCGCCAAAATGGTCGACGCCTCCTACACCCTCATCTCTCCCATCTCACCCTCAACCCAACCCCCAGGCCTCTACCTCGGCTGCGAGAAAGTCTGGCTCGGCGATCCCCTACGCCTCCACCAAGGCTCAGGAACCGACATCCTCGTCCTCCACGCCATCCTCCCCTCCTCCAACCCCTCCCAACCCCCGACCCTCCAAGGCGACATCTACACCCTCCTCACAACCAAACACTCCGACCCCTCCCTTCCCACCCCAGCCTCCCTCCACGCAAACCCCCAGCTCCCCACCCGCCTCACCTCCGACCTCGCCTTCCGCAACGCCCGCTCCATCCCCGCCCGCCACATCGCATCCTACTGGTCTCTCCGGCACCCCCGCGCGACCGTCCCCCTCTCCGGCATCAAAGGCCGCTGGTACGAAGCTAGTCGCATCCTACCCAACGTCCTCGACGCCTCGAAGTGGGAAGAGGCCCAGCGGAAAGGAGAAATCGGAGAGGCGAGTTTGTGGATGAATGGAAGGGGGGATTGTGTTAATAGTAATCGCACGGAGGGTATGCCGGTACTGCCGAGGGTGGATGTCTTGAGAAGCACGAGGGGGGAGGCGTTTGGACGGAGTTTACCAGAGGGAGTGAGGTTCTGGGAGGGGGTGAAGGTTCCGGGTGAGGGGGAGGAGAGGGGTGCAAACCCAGAGGGGGATGTTGGGATTGATCCGAGGTTTGATACGGCGGAAGGTGGAGGTGGGGGTGGGTTTGAGGAGTTGATGGATCTCGACGGTGGTGGTGGAGGTGCCGGTGGTGATCACGCCCCTGCGGGAAGTGGGAATGGAGGTGGAGGTGGAGGGTATTACTAGCGCCCTTCAGCCAGCCGAAACAGGATGGCAATCAATACTCCAACCATGGCGCAGTGGTAGCAGCAGCATCAATCCCGACGCCTGACGATCCCCGCCTCCACTTTGCCCACGTCTCGACGCCAGAACAAGGAGGAGAAAGGAACAAGGCCAATCGATCGAGATCTTGAATATCAAACAGCTCTACGACAACAGGATCTGCGCACACCACCAGCCGAGAGGACGGAGGGTGTGTTTGTTGCACATATGTCCAAGCCGACAGCCATTGCCGGAGCAGATTGGTATGCTCAACATCAACGCATCTGGCTCCGGCCTTCGACGCTTTCCACAAGGGATAGAATTCCTCCCGAGGGGGTGATAGCTCCACTGCGATATGATAGTCTCACAGAGTGCATGGTATTGGGTCCGTTCGTGTATAAAAAGAATTCTTTGCCGACGTTCGAAAACGTTGCGAGATGAGGGTCTTGAGGGCGCATAGTGGGCTGCGTCGGATGCGAGTGACTGGTGTCGTAGCAGATGCAACGAGCAGAAGACGGAAGTGGAGGTTGAAGATGAGATGTAGAGAGACAAGTCGTCGTAATAATAGGTCGGCATTCGCTATCATCATCACGCTACGCTAGGTAATAATACAAAAAATCGTGGTATAGTTTTTGGACAAATCATCGAAAGATCCATCCACCCATCCTTCCTGAGAGCAGCACCCTCATTATTCGTTCCTGTTCATCGTCTTTGCTTTTGCTTTCTTCTTCAATTCTTCGGCGTCTCCGGTAGCGGCTTGTCGTTTCCGCTTGCGCTCTCGCCTTGTCTCAACGGGCTCGGTGTAGTCGGTCTCGAGCCAGCTGGGTGGGCACGGGAGTAGGTGTGCTGGGAGATGTACGTTTTTGGTCGCATGAGGTCGAGGCCAGGAGTGCTGCCCGGCAGAGTTGGAGGTGGCGAAGGTGGGGTTGGCATGGCTTGAGGCTGCGGAGCTGGCGCCGGTGGAGATTGCGGGGTGGCTTGAGCTGGCGGGGTTGGTGCCGGGGTTGGCGGGGCATACGGCAGACCAGAGTGATGAGAGAGAGGTAGCGTGGGAGTCTTCATCAGCGGGCCTGGGCTGGGCGAAGTTGGAACGCGGGCTACTGGGGCAGGTGGAGGAGATGCCGCCCGCTGCGGTGTTTGCGGCTGCTGATCGAAGTGCTGAGTGGGTTGGTGCTGAAGAGGTGCTGGAGAAGGAGTCGAAGGCGGAGAAGAAACCAAAGTCGGAACGCGAGTCAAGAACGGTTGTGGCTGCAATGCGGAACTCAAAGCGGACGGATCAGAATCATGAGACGTCTAGTCCATGATGCCAACCTTGCCGTCGCGGTCGGCGTCGGTCTTTGGGTTGAGCTTGTCCTTGAGCGATGGCTTCTCATGGCTGGTGCCGTGTGTGGATGAGCCGTGGGTGCCAGCAACGCCGGATGTGCCATGGGTGGAAGAGTGGTTTCCGGTGTGTGTGCCGAGAGCGGCGCCTCCGACCGAGCGAGGCTCACCCTCGAAGCCGTCGTAGCGCTCCTCACGACCGGTGAGAACACCACCCTGCTTCTTGTACTCGGACATGGAGACTGGTGGGAGCTCGGAGGTGGCGTGATGCTGAGCAGCGTTGTGGTGGACCTCGTGAATTGGGACGGTGGTGTGCACAACGTGAGGCTCGATGGTCTGCTTGTTCATAACAGGCTGGATGGTCTCGTGGACGTGCTAGGAGGGATGTTAGTTGACGTTGTGCACGCTGCAAGACTTCAATGCACTCACGTGGTGGATGTGCTCGCCAGAGACGGCGGCGCCAGCGGAGCGGGTCTTGTCAGCCTCAACACGAGTGGTGGTGTCCTTGAACTGAGCACGCTCCTCTGCCAGACGACGCTCGTTCTCCTTGGCGTTATCATGCTCGAATGAGCGGTGCTCGACGGGAACGACGTTGTGGTGGTGTGTCTCGGGAAGGACCTCCTTATCGGCGATGGGCTGGACGGAGGTGTGGTAGTGGTCCTGGAGGATGAGGAGTCAGTGGTTGTGCCGGAGTAAGAGGATGCTGAAATCACATACCTGGTGGATCTCCTGGTCCACGGCAGTAGTCACGTTCTCATGCTCCTTCTTGGTGACGGTCTCATGCTTGACGGCCTGGAGAGTGAATTGTCAGTGGATGTGCCCTGAAGGACATGTCACAAGCACAACATACCGGGGCGACGGTCTCGTGGACGGTGGTGTCGTGGTGACCGGCCTTGGACATGAAGCCCTTAACTGCTTGCTTGGCCTGATCCATTGTGATGTTGTTGGTGTGGTTTGAAGGGATGTAGGTATTGATGATAGGTGGTATCGGTACTGGTCGAGTAGGATATCCGGTAGTGTGATGATGTTGATGTGTAGTGTAGGGGAAGAGGGGAGCATGGATGGGAGAAGAAGTATATGTAGTAGTACCTACCGTACCCGACCTCTCTCACGGTGATCTCTCTCACGGTGATGTAGCCACTACCTCAGCTGGATATGTGATGACGTGGTGGTCGTCTCTTTGTCTCGACGCAACTGGACTGTTGGCAGTTTCGGCGGGCCAGCTAACCGCGCCTGCCTTCGTCTTGGTTTGTCTATGATGATGCAGCGGCTTTAGTCAACAAAGGGATGGAAGAGTGGAGCAAAGCATATGAGAACAACCTGAACCGTCTCAGCCGTTCCTCCGCTCCACTGCTTTTACGCCTCGGGTGACTGAGGTTACCTCGACTCAGCCACGGTTGGTCTGGACGTCGATGGGCGATCAAGACATGTGCATGAGCAGATTCGGATGGTTCGTGAGGAGATCCCTGTGGCAGGCTGTGCTTGGCTGTGCTCCCGACCGACGTGTCTGCACAGAATGCAAATGCCGTCTGCGGCATGATGTCGTAGCGCTGGAGTATGAACCAAGTTTTGAACCAGGTCGTCTACCAAGCTTTGCAGTGTCTGATGGGTCGACTTTGGTCCGCCACGTACCGGGTGACTGCACTGATATTCCTCGGAGGAAAGCTGAACCCTATAGGCTATGATGCTGGCCGAGCTCTGCTATGAGTTGGCAGTGGAGAAGCAAGACCGGCAGATGGCTTCGCTAGGAAGAACTTTGTCGTCGCAAAGTAAAGGTTATAGACGGGAAGATGCATATGATGGACAGCACGCCGCGGCAGATTGGTTGCAATGAGGATTTGGTGTTTGTCAGAAGCGAGAGTCTTGACGAGAAACCATGGTGGCACGCGGTGGGATGGCGTCAACATGTCGGCTCCCACAAATTGGAGGGGCATGTTGGCTGACGATCTTTGCCCACTTTCTCCAACCCACTGCCAGGTATTCGGGTCGATAGATTGCTCATGGTGGGTAAATGAACTCATCCTTTCCAGTAAATCTCTTGTTGTAGGGATCGAAGACACGTCGATAAGCTCACCAAGATGTGAGAGGAGTCTCCAGGATGCGAACCACGAACCATCCGATCTCCCATGACGAAGACCGGGGTCCTTGTCCTGGATCTTGGAAATTGAACCCTTGTAGCCTGTATATAGAACCCACTATACCAACCTCACTTCTTCCATCCGACTCACTGCCCACAAGAGCTCTCACACGCACACCCTGCATATCCTGAGGCGTCAACGAGGCGTGCCGAGTGGCTGGAAGAAGGATCTAGGTTTTCCATCTTCGAGCTCTTTCTGAGTGCGTCATCTCGCCGATCACAACAAACCAGAACTCAAATATCGAGATCTGATTACGATCTGAACGGATATGGCTTGGAGGATGTTTGCATCAAATGCCGTGATTCGCCGGGAGATGACACTATACAGCACACACGTGGCCGAGTCTTGGTCGTCGAAGATTCTCACCGCATCAACAGCTATACGAGAAGGATGCAGAGCAAAGGTCGCAGGTAGTATGAGAGATGAAGCGCAAGAATGACGCAGCTCCAACGCGTCTTCCTGCCGTGTCCATGATCATCATCAACAGCATGGAAGCTCACACTGCCGTGCCTCCCCCACCATCATGTCTTCCGCCGGTTCGACTGAGCACGAAAGGACGACTCTGTCCGCAATGGGGTAAATGCTTCTCGTAACGACCAAAACCCAGTCAAAATATCACCTCACCCATTCCACGACATGTCATCTCGATACCGCCGCTGGTCTCGAACGTCCCAGTCCATCGCGGACTCCGAACCATCCCAGCACAACAACCCGACAACTCCAGCCGTAGCCGATGTCTCCACCGTCGCCTCCGCCTCCGCCACCTCTCGCGTACCCCGACCGGAATCCTCCTCCACTTCCGCCACTCGACACCATCACCATCATTATGACCGCCCTGGAGATACGTCCAGCCCTGCACATCCACAACAATCCTCGTCTCCTCCTCCTCCGCGGGAGAGGCACGTGCGGAGGAAATCTTCGCAGCGGTCTCTGCGCGCCATCTGGAGCGATGTCCGCCGACACGGTAAATGTAATACGAGATTTCTTCTTTGTCTACCATTTTTACCTTGGTCTCACTCACACCTTGACCCTGCCTGATCTCATCGCATCGCCCTACGACAGCCTTGCCCTCTCATAGACTTCCCAAAATCTTCATCTTCTCCCAGGCCATCCCCGAAACGGAGCTTGGACACTTCCCGCAGCGCCTCACACCTTGTGCCTCTGAATAATGTCCTCGAGCTAGCTGCTGACCGTTGGATTTTGTCTTAATCATCAGCCCGTTCGCTCTCATCACAACCGGCACCTCAAACCGTGACGACGCAGCCCTATCCCTTCGTCTCATCTCCACCACCGCCCATCCCTGCCAGCGACCGGCAACATTCAATCTCTCCGCCGGAGTCATCATCAGACCGTCTTCAAAACGGCCCGCTCCCTCCCAAACAACACCATCGTTCTCCTCAATACCACGATCATCCCCGTCCGAGACATCCATCCCTGGACCTCAATCATATGACGTCAATATCGAAAACACCTTCCATCATCGACGCCAGAAACGACCCCCAATTCTCCAATAATCGTACCAGCATCGACAATACCAGACGACCGCAAAGCGTAGAGATTCGCAGAAAACCAGTGCCCGTCTCAGCCGCGGCCACTCTCTTCGGACCACAGAACGATCCTTATTCCGAATCTGTCGCGACCTGGAACATCGACCACCATACTCCTCCTTCGACCATCCGTCTTGTCGCTCCCGAGCCTGCAGGTCGCAGTCCAGCAGTAGACGACACCCGCCGATCCATCGACGCGCATACTCGCCATTTCGAGACATCGCCCGAATCCGAACCTCGTCGATCTTTAACCCACAAGAGAAGTCTCGAAGACTTGCGAAGCGTCGCAGAGAGCAGTCCATCTCCCGAACCAGCCGACAGCCATCACACAGGATCAATGGGCTTCCTCCGCCGCGCTCTCAGTCGCGGTCGTGAAAAGCGCCACAGTCGCAAAGTCAGCGAAGCCGATCAGAAAGCTCTGTCAGAAGTCCCTCGTTTGAGCAAAGACGAGAAACATGCCTACACCAATGGCAACACCAAAGACCTTCCCCTCCGAGGTCGCGCAGCAGAACAGCAATACCAACCAAAAGAATACACCCTCAACGCCAAAGCCGACCCTCCCGTCCAGCCTCACGCGACCGAACAAGAACTATCCCATCAACCACGAGACCTCGCCTCCAACTCTCCCACCGACCCTCCCACGCCCGACGCTCTAGGTCCCGAATTCGCACACCTCGCCTCCCCCTCCGCGCCCGACCAACTCAACACTCTCGCCCGCTTACCCTCCGACATCGACATTTCCAACACCGTCGACACGACCACCCACACCTCTTACGCTCCCGCTGTAGTTCACGAAGTCGTACAGCCCAAAGTCCACGAAATTGTAACTCAAGAAATCACAAGAGAAATCCACAACCATGATATTTACCACCGTGTGCTTCCCGTGTTGGAATTTGAGGTCCTGCCCGCGAGACATTACGTCCAAGTCCCCGGCGCGGATGGGAAGTTGGGATTGAGAGAATTGGGGGTGGAAGAGATTCCTGGTGGGAGGGCGGTGGCGGAGGGACTAAATCGAGCGATTGCCGATGCGGTGAGGGCGTTTGATCCGAGGGCTGTTGTGAGCCATCCAACAGCCTCATCACCAGACAAGAGCAGAGCTACACCCTCCGCACCTATCATTCCCGCGGTCTTCACGGCGAGGAGATTTGAAGGCACGGACGGTGATATGAGGCAGTGGACGGACGAGATGGGGGTCAAGAGGAGTGAACAGACGTGGGTGCATGCGCCTACGCTTGAGAGGGATAGAGATTGGGTGATTGATGGGACGAAGGGGGAGAGAGGGGTGGAGATGCATTTCTGGCATGAGGGGACGAGTCCGGAACATGGTCGGCGGAATGGAGGGGCTGTGGGAGGGACGGAAGGACTTGGGGGCAAGGTGATTGGTGGCAGGGAGAAGACGACGGATCCATCGAGGGAAGGGGCGAAGTTGAGTGGCACGCAGCCGGTGGTGGGGAGTGTGTTTGAGGAGGGGAAGGTTGTGAATCGGAGGGGGGAGGAGGTTGAGCATGCTGCTGTTCCGAATGGTGGTGGGAGAGAGGGGGGTGGGAGGGAGGGGTTGAATGGGGTTGTGGGCAGGGAGGAATTGCCGATGAGGAAGCATGGGGAAAATGGGAGTTTGGAGGTTGGGGTTGGGACGGCGATTTGAAGGGACGGGATGAGGAGATGGAGGGGTGATGAGGGGATGTTGGAGGTCGAGGAGGAGGAAAAGCACTTGTATATGTATAGCTTTTCTGCTTGTATGAGCGATGGTGTTTGGTGGTGCAGCGAGCGATGGGGAGGGCGGGGGATGTATGAATACCTTGTGTGTATTATGTGCCTGAGTGAAATGGAACAAAAGACGTTTTGGGGGGATCATCAATTCGCGCCATCAATTCGCGCCATCAATCATCATCAATTATTGGAGAAGAGTTCAACCGATCGCGGCCTATAGTGACATTTAGGCGGATTCATCGATTCTGAAAAACCTCGTTTATCGATGTTAAGGCTTACTAAGCGCTCGCAACGTCTACCTCTCTTGCTCGCAATATCGTTCTTCTTCTTTAAACCCTTACTACCCTTACTACCCTTACTACCCTTACTACCCTCGCCCTCGCCCTCGCCCTCGCCCTCGCCGTCGCCGTCGCCGTCGCCCTCGCCGTCGCTATACTACGCCCTCGCATCGATATCGACTACCTTCGAGAGGAGATCGAGCTCCTTCTTAGAGTTTCCGAGTAGACGTAGGACGCCGTAATCTAATAGCTAAAGGACGAGAAGGGCGTGTTAATTAGTTTACAAACATTCCGCGAGAAGCTCTAGGCCTAGGGCATATTAATACGGCTAAAGGTCTACAAAGATGTAGAATATAGGGCACTACTATATATAAGGATTAAGGAGCTCTTCTAGAGATAGGACTCGAAGGATAAGAGGCTACTAAGGAACTTAAAGAAGGACGGCTTTAAGCTCTTATTAAGGTAGTTAAGAACGATCCGGAAGGAGCTAGGCTTATATCGATTAACTCTAAAGGACGATTAGCCGGAGTACGATAAGATTATACGGATAGCGTTAGAGGGGACGATTATAGGCGGTGCTCTAGATAACTATAGATATAAGCAGTTAGCAAGGCACCTACGGAAGGAATTCTACCTAATAGGAAGGTCTATATATACGCTCGTAAGTACGCTCGTAGGTACGCTCGTAGGCTAGATTCGTCCGCTCGTAAACCCTAATTTACGCTACTTCCCTTGCTCGTAAACTCCTCCGCCTAGCTCGTACGCTAACGCTCGCCTACTCGTAGGGACCGTATATCTTACATTGCGTATACCCTTAATCCTATAGGTTATAATATACGCCGCCGGAGGGGTAGTAAGGAGGATGTTAAGCGCGGTCGTCTAAAGGCTAAGGGCCCTAATTATATATAGTCGGTAGATGCCTACTACAAGTTCGAGACCTTTAGCATCTACTTCTACGCCTATATCGATGTATATATACAGAAGATTATATAGATCTACGTAGGCACTATAGCTAAGATAGTCTTCTCGGTCTCTAAGTAGTATTTAGATATAGTCTAAGAGCTTAGCTTTATGCTAAAGGTAGGCTCGCAACCGGTTATACTATGCTCGCAGCTCTACTAACTCTATTTATATACAGATTATGCAGGCGGATTACGGCGTAGAGACTCCTATAATAGCTAATATACACCTCTTCTGCCGTAAACTTTAGGAGGGTTAGAGCATTAAGTTCCGTAATAGCTTCTAGTATATAACGAGCAAGGGCAATTAAACGATCGAGCGCTTCTAGGGTCTTAGTGCAACCGTAGTATAGAATCGATAGCGTAATCTCTTCTACCGGCTTCGCGATAAAGGCTTCTATAGCGAGGATAATAGGGCTAACTATATAGCGTTCCTTACTGTCTACGTTCCAATCCTCCGGTTTACAGTTAAGCTGTTTATTAATAGCTATAACGACTACGCTATTCGGAAGTAGGCTAAAGTCGAAGGGCACTTAAAGGGAATCCCTACTAAGAACTACGAGTACCCTCCTAATAGCGTAGAGGATCGTAGAATCTACCTTAATATAGAGCATCCGCGTATCTAGCGGATAGCGGATTAGCATGCTTAATTCGGTTAGTATCCCCTACGTACGAGCGAGCGGCTACGAGCGGCTACGAGCAGTTACGAGACGACTAGGGTTAAGGAGCGGTATAGGGATTGTAAGCTTATAGGCTAGCTTCTCGCCCTACTAGCGTTGCGAGCGTTTTGCGAGTAGTAGCGAGCGCTAACTATTTATAAATCTTATTATATACCTTCCTCCGCCGACTCTACTATAGGCTTCCGAGATGCTAGTAGCTAGTAGCTATCCGGAGACGCTAGATAGTCGCGAGCTGGACGCTAACGAGGATAAGATCTATATAGAAGTATATCTGTACCTCCGCGATGCTGCCGCTCGTTACCTTGCCGCTAGTAATAACCTCGTAGAGTTTTAGACCCCTCCGAAGGGCGCTAAGTTATAGCCGCGTAACCGTATAAGGGACTTCTTCCGTACTAATAGCTTTATATTCGACTAAGCCCTCCTACTCTTCCTCTTCCTCTTCCTCTTCCTCTTACTTATTATAGCTACCTCTTAATTCTGCCGCAATCCTGCGGCTCTACCCTATACCTCTTATACTTCCCTCGGCGATAAGAACTGTAGCTTCTACGGCTGCCCTCTACCCTCGCGAGCAGCTCTAGTAAGCAACGACGGCGAGCCTACGAGCGACTACGAGCGCTAGCCTACCCCTCCTAGCTCCGGTGCTTGCGAAGGCTTCTTTATTCCGTAGAGCCGTACGAACGCTAAGATAAAGAAGGCAGCTAAGACGAAGGCCCGTAAGTTACCTAACGCTACCGCTAACTTATTAAAGGAGGCTAAGAGGGCTAAGCGTTTAAGGGAGGTATTAGCTAATAGTAAGGGTACGAGGAGAAGTAGTACCTAGGACGATAAGGACAAGCTACTACTACTGTTTACTACTAAGTGCTTCCTTTATACTGTTACCCTTATAGATCCGGAGCCTCCTATAGACGGCGAGGACGCTAACGATAATATAACGCCGGTCTACTCCGACAAACGCAATAAGATCTCGTAGTAAGCTTAAGGCGTTGTTGCCGAAATAGACACTATTCTCTAAAACGCTTAGAGGCACGACCGTAGAAGGCTCTTCTTAGAGTATCTAATAAACGAGAGCGTAGCTACAAAGTAGCGGCGAGACAAGAGGCCCTACTACGACATCTACTTAACGAAGGAGTATAGTAGGAATTAGCCTATTAAGCTCGGCGCTAATAACGTAGCCGCTACGAACACTACGATTAGGATAATATAGCTGTTTAATCTAAAGACAACCGGCAAGGCTCCCTTAGCGACCGTTCGGATTACTTACGTTATCTACTCTAGCGGCTAGAAGAATTACGACGATAGCTAGGTATATATAGACTTAAAACGCTCCGTAAAGAAGGACGGCGAGCCTATATTCTAGTATGTAATTAGCTACGACGTGCAGACCGATAGCACTATCCTACACCCTAACGGGCGTATATTTAAGGACAAGGACGGCGTTATTTACTATCCGTTTATATAGACTAATAGCTACACTAGCGTCGACGGCAAGAGAGTCCTCGTAGGCTAGAGTTACCTGCTCGTAAGCTAGCTCGCATCGGAAGCACGCTACCTTATAATAGACGTAGGCCCGTCCGGCAGCAACATTAAGGCGCTCGCAGATTAGTCTATAGGGCTCGCAAGCCGTTCTCGTGTAGCTCGCACTGCCCTTAGCTCCTCGTAGGATCCGGAGCGTTCTAGCCCTTAGCCTTAGTAGCGCTCTAGCTCTAAACGCCCTACTAGCCGCGACCTCTAATTATCGCCGGTAAGCTAGCCTAACGACTATATTCTACTCGACCCTAATACGGACAGCTTAGACGATATAGTAAGGGCTAAGGAAGCTATCGCGAACCGAGCTAAGGAGAATAGTGCTTCTTCGACGATTACCTCCGTAGTAGCTAGTGCGCTAGCGATCCCTTCGGACTCGACGATGCCCTCTTCGTTAGCGACAACGACGATGCTAACGCCTTAGTTAAAGTCGAAGGCCCCTAGCACTACTGCTAGTACTACCAATTAAGGGGGTTTAGAGATGCCGGAGGAGGTCGCCGAGCCGGTCGTTAAGCCGGTCGTTTAGTAGGTCGTTAAGCCGGTCGTTTAGTAGGTCGTTAAGCCGGTCGTTTAGTAGCAGAAGAAGAAGAAGAAGAAGAAGGTCGACGAGCCGGTAGCTATTAGCACTAGACGGAGCGAGAGGAATATTAAGCTTACCGAGAAGGGTAGGGCTAACTAGAAGGACTAATATATACGAATCTAATAAATATACGCTACCGACGACTCGCTCGTTACGTACTCGCGGACTATAAGGACTAGCTCGCGGCTAGAAGGAGCGATAAACGTGTATCTTATATCTTAATAGCTTAATATCTTAATTCTCTTCCTTAAAAATAGCTCGCGGCGTACTCGTAGGCCAAAACGGCTAGCTCGTAAGCGTAAAAACGAGGGATTTAAGCGTAAAAACGAGGGATTTAAGGAGATATACAGCAACTAACGCATTTATTTAGGTATTAACGTGCAGGCTCGTAAGGCTCGCGGAGAGCTCGCAGGCTAAATCGATCTATCTATTTATCTATTAAGCCTAGTCTGCCGAACTTCTCGTTAACAGTACGCTAATACTACAACACCGACTGCTTAATCTTAGTAATAGCAGCCTTTAACTTGCTACGTACATTATTAACCTTATCTATAATCTCCTTAATTAGCTTAGCCTTAATCTTAGCCTTTAGCTAACCTTTTATGCCCTTCAAAACTCCGTTCTTACGCTTTAACGCCGACACCTCCGACTCTAACGTAGCGATCTTGTCCTGCGCCTTATTTATCTTACCTCGCATGCTACTAACTGCCTCCTTTAATATAGACTTCTTTTCTACCGGCTCCTCCTTAATCTTAACCTAATCTCTAGTAAAACACGGAGGCTTGCCCTTATAGTAGTAGTAGGCGTAGGTAGGGAGAGTCGTAGAAGTCTTATACTCGAGTCCGCGATCCTTATACTAGCCGCACTCGGTAACCGCCGGAATGCCTATTTTTTTTTTATTAGCCTACGAGCCTTACTAAGAGCCGTGCGAGCTATATTACCTTCGTCCGTCTCTATAACTCTACGTACATAATTATATCTTATAAGCATCTAACGTCCGCTCTTCTTAGTGTTTTTATTGCTACTCTGTGCTCTAACGAGGGCATCGTTCTATTAGAGGTCGGAGATATACTAGAAGTCTTTAGAGGTAGCCGTAGTAGGCTTGTTATAGACGAGAAGGTCGGTAGGTAGCTAAGGAGTAGGAGCGATAGCTATAGTAGATGTAGTCGCTAGCTTATCGTCGTTGTCGTCGGAGAGAGAGAGTCCGCGTAGGCGATTAGGGTCGCGAGCCTTACTAAGTTCCGTATTAAGTAGCATCTAACTAGCTATTTTTACGTACGCGCGAGGGTGCGATATTACGAGCGGTATATATTACGTAACGAGCGAGCTGCGAGCGCGCGCGGTGGAGTAGTAGAAGTAGTAGTGTTAATAAGAGGTTTAAGAGTCGAAGAAAATAACACTTATCTAACTAAACGGCGTATTAGCGCGCACTTACATATAATTGTTAATAATTAGAGTAACTGGCGCAGCTGTATAGCGACAATACAAGCAATTGGCGACAATAGTAGTAATTGTGGTAGTGGTAGTGTTATTGTAAAGTTGAAAATCGATAAATCCGCCTAAATGTCACTATAGGCCGCGATCAACCTGGAATGTTTCTAGCGCCGGACATTTGATTAGTGCGTCTACACTGCGACGAACTGCTCCCGTTTTCTCTTCGCTGCCTTCCTACCTTACTTACCTCACGTTTCCATCTCCTCGTCCATCTCCCCGTCCATCTCCCCGTCCATTTCCTCCTTCGCGTGCAGTAGATGGATGAGCCTCCCTTCGAAAAAAAGAAAACATAAAGATACCACCCCACACCAGGCAATGAACAAAACCCCACCGCCATAAGTGTGCGAGAATAGAGACCCACGAGGCCGGCTCGACTTTTCTATACGCCATAGCTTCTACCCTCGGGAAGATGCCTTCAAGATAGAGACCTCCCCTAAAGTCCGCGAATCTTAAGATTATAGGCTCCTACAATGGCAACGCCGGCTGTGTGATGCCGGCTGTGTGATGCCGGCTGTGAAAAGCAATACGGGACTCACAGTCACGGTCACTGGGAGGGGGGCGGGACCGCTTTACTCTGACGGCGTTTTGTGAGGATAGAGGATACTCGTCACTTGGAGGAGATAGCGGATAGGAGTGGGACGTGATCGGAGGACTCTTGGTGGATGATGGGGGGGGGGGGGAGGATATGGGGGATGGAGGAGAGCGAGGAGAGGTTTGAGTGGCGGGATTGGAGGTGGAGGTGCAGGGGTCGTAGGTGGAGTTTGTGAGTGTGTAAGTGTTCCTCACATGCGCAACAGCGCCAGCTATCTCCGGAGGGTATACACTGATACACTGCTGATCATCGTGATGCCGGTGACCGGTCCATCACCAGGTAAGTCGGGGATATGCTCGCTCGTCACTCACGTCAAGGTTATTGTCTGATACTGAACAGGAGATGAACAGGACTTTGTGCTCGGACAATTATTCAATCACAGCGGTGTTCCTGCTTGGAGTTGATTCCCGCATGTTATCGGCTGATGGCGCTGTGAGTGATGGAGTCATCTTGAGTACAGCATCGATTCGCGGAGACAAAGCACATATCAAGTTCACAAAAAATGACGAAGGGTTATGCTTCTTGGAGCAATTGCACAGCTCCCGTACCTATAGATCAGGACGGAGCGGGGCGGTCCAACGATGCCCCGAGTGCTCGCCACTGATGGCATGCAAGACTTCTGCTTCGGCTTGATGATGACGACGAGAAGTGCCCGGGCAAAAGGTCTGCTGATCTTTCATCTGTGAAGGGAGCGTCGGGCAAGTCGTAGGTCCAGACTTTCTTTTACTCTTTGCTGTCACATACAAGATCCATGTTTTCCTTTCACATCATGTCCGTTGAGCGATACTTCTGACAGCAGGATGCTTGCCAATTCGCGAAGCTGGGTTCGCCAACGCCAGTGTCTCCGTTCACTTCCGGGTCCATTCCAGACACTGCATAGTGGCAAGAACAGTGCACGTAAGTCTGTTCCGAACCTCCTGTTCTGTTCCTCTCTCCGAAGTCTGTGTCATCTCGCCCCGCAACAGCGCGCACAGCTCGTCGCTCACCACTCGGCATACCGTCGCACTCGGCTTCAATCCGGCACGAGCATCCCCACCTACATAACCACCCCACCATCCCCCATTCCCAAGACTTCCGCGGTTCAGATCTCCAATGGCCCAATGGGTCTCAGCGGGGAAGTTGGGATTCGTTCAATCCTTCTCCAACTGGATGGATGTTCGCGGATTTTCTGATCAATTGTTAAAACTAGCCGGCTCTTCGAGTTCGGTACTGCTCAGGCGGTTCAATGGTTTGAGTTGTTCCCTACTGAACGCAGAAATGCAGGGGTTTTTCTTTTTGTTCGGTTGAGGGAGGGAGGGAGGGAGGATGATAGGGGTGGGGACTTGTTTTGTTTTTGCACGGCTTGTGGTCATGGGTTGGACATTGGGGGACTAGAACGCAATATGATGGGGGTGAGTCTACGATCTCAGATGGCTCAAGCGGAGCAGAAGGGGTCATCTTGTCTGCTCGGCATAATGCTGACGACTGTTGTGTTCGATGCCCTGTTTTCAAAGGCCGGGCGGAAACTTCGGCGGTGTGACAGGCCAACTTTACTGCTCCCCTTCGGCGCACACCTGCACCCTCCTTTTGTACGATCTATTCCTCGCTTTGAATAGCTTCGATTAATCGTGGAGATCGCATGAAACGTTGGAAGATTTGTGAGATTAATGCGAGCGAGAAAAGGGGCAATAGTAACCATGTGTGCCTCAGGCTACAGTATTTTTACGCTAGCCGGAAGTCCATCTCAAGTCCGCAAGTCCGCATCAGCAAAGTCGCATCTCGAATCCACCCACCACCACACATCCGCATCGCCATGGCCTCCACACTCTTCAACGCCCTATTGCGCCTCCCATCAGCGACCCGCAGCTGCATCAACGCATTACTCCCCCCAACGACGAGCACATTCCCGCGCATCTCCACCCGATCCTTCTCCACCACCCCATCACGATTCGCGACCTACAACCAAGTCCTCCGAGGCTGCCGAGTCGAGCAACGCGCGCGAAAACCTACATCGCCTGCACTGGTCAACAGACCGGAGATGAAAGGAGTCTGTTTACGAGTGGGAACTACAAAGCCGAAGAAGCCGAATTCGGGGGAGAGGAAGGTTGCAAGAGTGAGGTTGAGTAGTGGGAGGGTTATTACGGCGTATATTCCTGGTGAAGGTATGAGGTGGATATCGTGAGAGATTGGGGAACTGGATGGGGACATTGTGCTGACGGAGGATACGATAGGTCACAATGTGCAGCAGCATTCGGTTGTACTCGTGCGTGGAGGACGTTCGCAGGATTGCCCTGGTGTGAAATATCACCTTGTGCGAGGCGCGATGGATTTGGTATGTTGGTGATGGGGAGTCTCACTTGTGTTACACACAATGCTGACGGTGCGATGCAGGGCGGTGTGGGAAATCGGGTTACGAGTCGCTCGAAATATGGCACCAAGAAACCCAAGACGGCCTAAGCAGCGGATACGATGAAGCGACACATTCCTGCGTCCTTCTGCTGACTGCGAGGGTGTATGTGCGACACTCCAATGGCAGGACGAAAGGAGATCATCGCGCCAACCATGGTCCGCGCTGTCCTGGAGGATCCTGGAAGATCTTGGCGACGTTTGTGCACCACTTCGCAGCGTGCACAGGAACTGGATCCGGTGAAGAGCAGGAAGCCATTGGGGCAGAACAACAATGTCTGACTCGGTCATCGACATCAGCCCAGCGATCGTAAGGACACAGATCCTACGCCAAGGAAGCCCGTTCCTACGAGCTCGGCGTGGGGCTGATCTCAATACGAAACGCACTGCGACGGGAATGATCATCGCACAAAGTTGCATATACTCGTATTGAAGGCTCCGCCATCGACCATGGTTCGAGAGAAGAGTCGCTGGCTGTATTTATAGCACTCTTCGTAGGTCATGTGTAACACGATGTTCCATTCCACGATTCAACTCATGTCTTGGCTCGAGACATATAAAGGCGATCGGCGGGCTGTACGATTGACGACCAGCCATTGAGACGCACAGCAATCAGACCACCAACAAGCGAAGCAAAGCACAAGACCACCTCACAATGCTTTCCACCCTTACCCTGCTCCTCGCGACCATAGCATCCCTCACGTACGCCCTCGCCTCCCTCGCCTCCCCTTCCCACCTTCCAACTAACCACCATCCAGCGCCGCGGCATGCACCTCCTCATCCGCATCAGGAGCATGCTACACCTCCACCACCACCGTTCTCAACCCAACGTGCGTTCCCTGGACCGGTATCTGCCCCCTCATGCTCTGCGCCACTCCGACGGCCACGGCGACTGCGATCGTCCCCTTGGTTACTCCGGTGTGTGAGGTGGACGATATCCCGGTGGTGACGAGCTTTAGGGGTTGTACGACGGATTGTGGGCCGATTACTTGTCCTACTTTGACTGTTACTAGCACGGCGACGGGGGAGGTGGGGTGTTGTGCGGTTTGAAGGGGAGGGCTTGGGTTGGGGGTAAATGGATGGGATTGTGAGGAGGTGAGGATTGGTGGCTTGATGTTGCTGGTTGAATCGATTGGCAACTCTTTCGTTGCTACTTCCAGGCATTGTGATACTGGGCATGCGGTGTTGATTCAGCGTCGCAACGAAGCCCAGATTACAGCACAACGTTCTTTCAAACATTTTTCTAGTACACGCATCCAGATTGGACCGTCGTCCGAAGAGGTGGTATCAAACAGAAGTCACAATTCAGCTCACTTCTCTCTCCGAATGTATTGTTCTTTCGCTCATCAGTCATTGGTCTTCGTCATTACCACAAGAAACCCTAAGCTCTCCCTAACCCTAAGCACATTGAGCTCGAGGAGGAACAAACTTTAGCCGGCGCCCGCGCTACCCCAGACTCCATCTTTGAGCTGTTCTTACCCCACAACCTTATTGGAGCTATGGGACCCTCGTCTTCCTCCTCCTCCTCCTCAGCAGCTTACACAAACGCGTCTCTCTCGGCTGTCGGACCTGCAGAAACCCCGCGCGTATCCTGGGCAAGTATTCCCCTTCGTACCGCGCCTCACCTCTCCTGTCTTCTTCACTTTCCATCATCCTTCCTGCCACGTTGTGAGCTCAAAGGTAAGGTATCTCATCGCGTTACATCTTCGGGCAGACTTCGTTTGCAGAGCCGCAAGATATCACCGGGGCTGCATACATACGGGCTAAAGCATAAAGATCGGATACCCGCGGTACAGCGTGTGTTGCACGGCATCTCCAGGCGTGCAGTTGTACATCAGCGAGTCGCACACACCAGTCCTCAGTCTTCATCCGCGGCAGAGATTCCAGCTTCTCCACCGGCCTTTGCATTATTGAGCTTTCTACCAGCTGCGTTGAGCTACGAGCTTCCGCCGTTTGCTCCGACTCATCTCGACCACACCACTCAACAAGACCCATGATAACCCCTACCTCCACGCAGTGACACCATGTGGCCAGCCTGTCGGCCGCTCCGGCCATACTGCGGTTCAACAACCTCCCTGCGCAGCCGCAAGACCTCACTCCCACAGATCCTCGGAGCCCTCACCCAGACTCGACTGCTCTACTCCTCACCGAGATGGAGACAGGAAGCTTCCGCAGACACGGCGGGCAAAGCAGCCTCCTTCACCCCTCCACCAACAGATCCAATCACTCCGCCTGCGAAAGAGGAGGTCAAAGCGATTCCATACAGTGAGCTGACGATTGGCGTGCCGCTGGAAGTCCGCACGGGCGAGAAGCGAGTAGCCATCACGCCTCAGAATGCGGCATTACTCCTGAAGAAGGGTTTCAAAGCGGTGCTGGTCGAGCATGGAGCTGGATTTCAGGCGCAGTTTCCGGCGCACGATTATGAGGCGGCGGGAGCAACGCTGGTCAATGCTAGTCGAGTCTGGTGAGTCGTGATGAAGGGACAAGATGCTACTTCAAATCAACGCCTAATGATCAATCCCCAGGTACGACAGCAACATCGTCCTCAAAGTCCGACCACCTCGCCTCCGCAGCACGACCCTCTCGCCCAACAACTTCATCCAAGGTTTCCGGGAAGGTGGCGTACTGATCAGCATTCTCCAACCGAATATTGACAAGAACAAGAAGATTGTTGATGTGATGGCTGAGAAGAAGCTCACATCTTTCGCCATGGATATGATTCCTCGCATCACTCGTGCGCAGTCATTTGATGTGCTGTCTTCAATGGCGAATATTGCTGGATACAAAGCTGTGTTGGAAGCGAGCAACCACTTTGGTCGATACTTGACTGGCCAGACTACCGCGGCAGGAAAAGTGCCGCCTTGTAAGGTGTTGGTCATCGGAGCGGGAGTTGCGGGCTTGAGTGCCATTGCTACAGCGAGGAGGATGGGTGCAATCGTTCGTGGTTTCGACACGAGATCTGCGGCGCGGGAGCAAGTTCAGTCGTTGGGCGCGGAGTTCATCGAAGTCGAAATCGAAGAAGATGGATCCGGAGGTGGAGGATATGCCAAAACCATGTCGAAGGAGTTCATCGAAGCGGAGATGAAGCTCTTCATGGAGCAATGCAAAGAGGTCGACATTGTCATCACGACTGCCTTGATTCCTGGCAAGCCGGCTCCGACCTTGATCACGGAAGAGATGGTCAATGCGATGAAGCCGGGCTCTGTGATTGTCGATCTCGCCGCTGAAGCTGGTGGCAACGTGGAGTCCACAGTCCCGAACGAGGTCGTGTCAGTAGGTGGCGTCACAGTCATCGGATACACCGACTTTCCCTCTCGACTCCCAACCCAGGCCTCAACCCTCTACTCCAACAACATCACTAAATACCTTCTCTCGATGTCTCCCAAGGAGGGACACTTCGGCATCGACCTCAACGACGAAGTTGTACGCCGATCAATCGTCACACACAACGGAGAAGTCATTCCTCCACTGCCACCTCTCGCTCCTCCAGCTCCAGCCGCCAAACCCGCCGAGATCGTCAAAGAAGAAGTCGTTGCCCTCACTCCCTGGCAAAAGGCCACTCGCGAAGTTGCTACCATCACAGGCGGCATGACTACCGCACTCGCACTCGGCAAAATGACCGGCCCAATCTTCATGGGCAACCTCTTCACCTTCTCGCTCGCCGGTCTGATCGGCTACCGTGTCGTCTGGGGCGTGGCACCAGCCCTTCACTCTCCTCTCATGTCTGTCACCAACGCCATCAGCGGTATGGTCGGTATCGGAGGATTCTTCATCATGGGCGGCGGCTACCTACCTCAGACCATCCCACAAGTTCTCGGCGCGGCTTCAGTCCTCCTCGCATTCGTCAACGTCTCCGGCGGATTCGTCATCACAAAGCGCATGCTCGACATGTTCCGTCGCCCCACTGATCCTCCGGAATACCCCTGGCTCTACGCTGTTCCTGGGGTCCTATTCGGCGGAGGCTTCCTCGCTGCATCCGCAACAGGAATGGCTGGCATCGTTCAAGCCGGCTACCTCGCTAGCTCCCTCCTCTGCATTGGCTCTCTCACCGGCCTCGCATCCCAAGCCACTGCTCGAACTGGCAACCTTCTAGGCATCCTCGGTGTCTCCTCCGGCGTGCTCGCATCCCTCGCAGCAGTCGGCTTCTCCCCAGAGACCCTCATCCAATGCCTCACAGTAGCAGGCGTCGGATCCGCCATCGGCGCCCTCCTCGGCCGCCGCATAACCCCCACCGAACTCCCCCAAATGGTCGCAGCTCTCCACTCCGTCGTCGGACTCGCCGCAGTCCTCACCTCCATCGGCTCAGTCATGGCCGGCCTCGCACACGCCGACATGCTGCACCTCGTAACCGGCTACCTGGGCGTCCTCATCGGCGGCGTAACCTTCACAGGCTCCATCGTCGCCTTCCTCAAACTCTCCGGCAAAATGTCTTCTCGGCCCGTGCGTCTTCCCGGCGGTTCCCCGCTCGTCAACTCCACCCTCATGACAGCCAACATGGCCACCTTCGCCGGGTTCCTCGCTTTCGCCCCTGGCGCTCCCGCCATCGCCGCAACTTGCTTGGGAGTCAACACCGCCCTCTCCTTTGCGAAAGGCTACACCACCACTGCGGCCATCGGCGGCGCCGACATGCCTGTCGTCATCACCGTGCTGAACGCATACTCGGGTTTCGCCCTCGTCGCGGAGGGCTTCATGCTCAACTCTCCCATCCTCACCACCGTCGGTTCGCTCATCGGCGTCAGCGGCAGTATCCTCTCATACATCATGTGCGTAGCCATGAACCGCTCTCTGACAAACGTCCTCTTCGGCGGCATCGCCGCTCCGGCAGCCACATCGTCCACTGAAGTCGTCGGCGAAATGACCAAGACGAGCGTGGAAGAGACAGTGGATATGCTCCGCAATGCGCAAAATGTGGTGATTGTCGTGGGATATGGAATGGCGGTTGCGAAGGCGCAGTATCCGATTGCGGAGATTGTGTCCATGTTGAGAGCACAAGGGGTGAATGTCAAATTCGCGATTCATCCGGTTGCCGGGCGTATGCCGGGGCAGTGCAATGTGCTGCTTGCGGAGGCGAGTGTGCCGTATGATGTTGTGTTGGAAATGGATGAAATTAATGAGGAGGGGTTTGATGGTGAGTTTTGCCCATTGCTGCTTTCTTCTTGACCCTGAGGCCTGCGCGGGTGGACTTTGGATCTTTGCTGACTTCGTGGATGTGACAGACGTCGACCTCACTCTCGTCATCGGCGCCAACGATACCGTCAACCCCATCGCCCTGCAACCCGACAGTCCCATCGCCGGCATGCCCATCATCGACGCTTACAAGAGTAAGCAGGTCGTTGTCATGAAACGGGGTATGGGAAGCGGATATGCGGATCTAGTGAATCCGATGTTTTGTAAGTTGTTCCCTTGCCATCTGACCGGAAGGTCGGGACCCCGTTGCTGACTTGCCGGAACAGATGCGGAGAACACAAAAATGCTGTTCGGCGACGCAAAGACGAGTTGTGATGCTATCAAAGCGGCGTTGGATGCTGCTTCGAAGTAGAGGTGGTGTTGCATGTTGGCGACGAAAGCGTGGTGCTATGACGAAGGGCGAGGGATAGACTCTTGCATACAAAGACCGCTTGGATAGCATGGTAAACGGGCTCGTTTCCAGGCTCGGAAGACTCCACGGGGGCGCAGAGTACAGTAAAGTAGAGTCACACCGACTGGACAGTTCGTCGAGGCAATACAGTGGAATCGATGTGCGAGTCTAACGTGGATGACTGTGACTTCGCCGACGTGATCGAAGAGTGAGCGAAGAGGGCCGGAAGGGGTTGTCGTATGATGGATCCTCCAAGCGTAATCATTCGTGGGACGGTGAGTTCCGATGAGTTGGCTTTACGGCCAGATATAATCTGCACCCTACCTTAGTGAGTATTGTGCCGGTATTTGCTGGCATTGCTGCGATTCGACTACATGTATCTGACCTCTATACATCCATGGCATTCTTCTCCGAACCGATCGAGACCGTCGCTTCATTTTTGCCCGGGATCGTGTCCGACCCTGCGTACTCAATGCCCTCCAAGACAGTATCGTCGAAAATCGGTTCTTCCAAAAGTGTCTCCTGTGCCGGGAAAAATTGAGACAACGCGACATACACGATCGCCGCGCTCGCAAGACCATAGATGTATGACATGTCGTAGATGTGGACTATGGCCATGGGCAGCGAGATGCTAGGCTCAACGGCTTGTGCGAGACTGTGTGGAGACGTCAGTAAACGATGCCTGCTGCGCACTCCGTGAAAGCCAGACTTACTTACCCGGGAAGATTCGGCGTCACGCTGACGAGGAAGGCAACCGCTGCACGCCAGTTGAAGCCGTGGTTGTAGCGATATCTCGCGTTGCGTCGGTAGAGACTTGGAATATCCAACTTTTTGCGCTTGATCAACCAGTAGTCTGAAGCTGTTATCGCGGATATGGGGGCGAGAAAGATGGCCAAACCGCCCATGAAGGTGAGGAGGGAACTGGCGCTGTCCACGATTTTCCAGGGAACCTGAGAGTAATGTTAGAATTGACGACCCGCACCGAAGGACGATGAAATGTGGTCTCGGCGTACCATTAGCCAGCCCGCTGTTATCGTCGCGAAGATCGCGCCGCGACTGGAGGTAGTTAGCAGCTGCCAATAACCGAGCGATAGTGAGAGAAAGGCCGTCATACCGTATGTTGATGTACTTTGGGAACAGATTGAGCATGTCGTTCGCGTAGGAGATGACATTGGCCGACAAGTTGGTGCCTATCTGAGCAATGACCCAGCAGAAACCCACGAAGAAGGCGCCACCTAGGTAGCTGTCAGCAAGATTCCGTCCGGACTTGAGAGCAGAGCAGAGCTGGATGGTTGACTTGTGCGTGCTCAAGTCGACCCTCCGCCACTCACTTAATACTTACAACGACCTGAGGGTCCATCCCATTTGCTCGCGAGCGCTACTGGATCCCAGATGTATTCGCCATACACGACCTTGGCAGCACTACAGCAGATGATCCCGTAGGAGCCCAGGATGAGACCAATCATGGGGAGGAACAAACCCTGCCAGTAGACTCCTCTGGATGACTTGAGGTATCGTGTGAAGTCAGGAACGTTGGTGGCCATCGTCTGAAATGGTCAATCAGTACATCACTATGGCGTGGGTGCATCCTGATCCTGCTTACCGCCCAACCCGACGCAACAGACATCATCGAATAAAGAGTCAGCCAAGATCGTGCCGAGCCGTCGACTTCATATGCTTGATTCCAGATCTCGCCGGAGCCGCCAGCTTTCGCACACATGGCGATGACCGTCGCCGTGCTCACGGTCAAGGTCACAACGACCTTGAAAACAAAGAACCACTTCAGTTTGTGGGGAGCGATGAGTAATATCGGGAATTGGACGCTCCAAAAGAGGAAGTGCGACAACATCTGTTGCGTCGTGATGCCAGCGGATGCCGGAAGATGATTTGGAATATTCAGATAGCTGGGCCAGATGGCGCGAATCATCTGTGTCATGGCCGTCGAGCCTGTCCAGGTTTGGATTGCGTGCCAGAACAGCGCAGTGCACATCCTCGTCACCACCGCAAAGCGAGCGAAGTAGAACCCGAAGCTGGCTCGCACGGCAACTGGGAAAGGGACATGATAGTGTGCTCCAATGGCGCCGTTGAGGACTAAAGGGATGGCCGTGATGGACAATCCGAATATGATGGATATGATGGCCTCCCGCCAGGTCAGTCCAACCGCAAGGATCGCTGCGGGAGCCTGCCAGCCTTGAGCGTTCATGGCATCGGACACCCAGAATCCGAATATCGTCCAGCTCGACCACGTTCGCCGCTCCAGAGGGGTGGGATCGCCGTCAATGTTAGACCATCGGTCCTTGTCTGCGAATCTTCATGTCTGTCAGTGGTGTTGACATGTCCGTGTGGTCCGGGGCGGGGACTAACGATGAGTTCTGCTTGGGCAGAATCCATCCTGAGCGCTCGGTTTTGGATACCAAGTTGGCTTTTGTAGCATTCAGACGCCCACGCGGAGAGACAGCCATGTCGGGGAATTATTAGTTGTATGTTTCGGATGGAGTGAGTGATCAAGTGATCCAGGAACCCGGATAGCAGTATCTATACTCGTGCGTCTTGCTTGAGGCTACAAGTCCAAGGTGGCATGCTATCGATATCATCAGCGTCCAATCGACAATCTGCACAACAGGGTTTCCGGCCACAAAGAACCTTCGTATCGGGCGCATTGCCTTATCAAGGTTCCGAGCAACCATGTGGGAGACATGTGAAGAAGTCGTCGTTGCAGGGACATGTCGAGCAACGCCGGAGATATGATCCCTGCAGATCATTATCGACAGATCGCCTTGATTGTCGAACCGACATCCTAGTCTGAAGGGCGTGGAGCGATATCTATCGGAAGCATGTTCCCGAGCCAAACAGGGCAGACGACCTGATGGAGATTTCGTGTTCAACAATCGTGGTGAAGTCGCACGCCGATGCCCATCGACTCCTCGCAAAGTCTTGATGTTTGCTGGTCGTGAGGCGAGCCATGAGATTGCTCATACCATGTTTGATGTTGATGGCGGACAGTGGATGATGGATGATGTGTGGATGATGTTGATAGGGACAGGAGGTCAACTGTGCCTACCTCCTATTGGTGGGCGAGCAGAGAAGGTCTGTGCGCCGGCCAAAGAACATCCATGGACCATCACGTCTCCGCAGATGATACGACATACCCTCAACCATTTCTCCACAATCCATGGAGTCCCCAGTAGCCAAACGTCCCGGGAAGTCGGGACTTGGTAAGTCAAGACTCATCGCTGCGAACATCTAGCGCGAGCAGTGTCTTGGATCGTTCATTTCCTCGTCTGCGCACCCGAACACTTTTATAACCTCCTCTATTCGTGGCCGTCTGAGCAGTCACGTTTCCTCACGAACAGCAGCCAGCCATGGAGCTCCCATCCGCGAGGCCGTACTCGTACAAATTCAATCCGGAATCGACCGCATTGATCATCATCGACATGCAACGAGACTTTGTCGACCTCAATGGCTTCGGCATGATCCAATGCGGCAACGACGAGCTCTTCAAAAAGGTCCGAGACATCGTCCCCAAGACACAAAGAGCTCTTGCAGCCGCTCGAAAACTCGGTCTCCATCTCGTTCACACCCGAGAAGGCCACCGACCGGACTTGTCAGACTTGCCGCCATCCAAGAGGCTACGACAAATCTCTTCTCCTTCTGGCAAACACACCATGACAATAGGGGATCAAGGCCCGATGGGACGACTGCTGGTTCGCGGAGAATATGGTCACGACATCATCGACGAGCTCAAACCTTACCCTGGCGAAGTGGTCATCGACAAGCCTGGAAAGGGTTCTTTCTGGGACACCACTCTCCATCGTGCGCTGCTCGCTCGTGGCATCACACATCTGCTCTTCGCGGGCGTGACCACAGAGTGTTGTGTCAACACCACCGTGCGAGAAGCAGCAGACCGAGGTTTCGAGACATGTGTGCTTGCGGATTGTACCGATGGTTTCGACGCTTCTTTCTACAGCAGCACATTGGACATGCTGTGCTCGTACGATGGTCTGTTCGGTTTCGTGGGCTCCTCCGAAGAGCTGCTCAAACTTGTACCTGTGCAAAGTGAAGAAGTGGAGAAGGACTCTGCGAGCTTTGACGGAGACATTTCCCTTGAAGGACTTCGAAAGCAATACAGCAGTGGCCAAGCACGACCAACCGATGTCATCAAGGAGATCATCTCCCGCATTGAAGAATACAAAATCAAAGACCCAGCAGTCTGGATATCTCTCCGTTCTCCTGAGCAACTTCTAGAGAGCGCGCGGGCTGTGGAAGAAAAATTCGCAGGCAGACCTTTGCCAGAATTGTACGGCGTGCCGTTTGGTGTCAAAGATACCATTGACGTGGCTGGTATCCCTACCACTGCGGCATGTGAGGCATACGCATACATCCCCGAACAGCACGCCACAGTTGTGAAGGCACTACTCGACGCAGGAGGCATCTTCGTGGGCAAGACTAATCTCGACCAGCTTGCCACCGGTCTATCCGGATGTCGGTCGCCCTATGGCACGCCACGAAGTGTATATGGCAAGGACAGGATTTCCGGCGGCTCTTCCTCTGGATCCGCGGTTGCTGTTGCCGCAGGACTGGTTTCATTCGCTTTGGGTACCGATACCGCGGGCTCAGGCAGAGTACCCGCCAGCTTCAATGGTATCGTCGGCTTCAAACCGACCAAGGGGACCCTGAGCGCACATGGCCTTGTCCCGGCCTGCGCTTCTTTGGATTGTATCACAGTACTCAGTAGAACCGTCGAGGAGTCTCGCGAGGTCTGGCTGGTCTTGGACAAAGGCCAAGATCCAGCCGACCCACACGCCAAAACACAGCAGTCCCTCGCCCTCTGGCACGCCGACTTCCGCGGGGTCAAGACCGGAGGTTTCACGTTCGGCGTTCCCCCTCCAGCTACGCTCGAGAAGTGCACGCAAGTCTACCGCGCACTCTTCGCCGCCGCCGTGGAACGTCTCAAGCGCGCCGGTGGCTCCGCCAAAGAGATCCCCTGGACACCCTTCGAAAGCGCCACCAATCTCTTGTACGACGCCTCCCTCGTCCACGAGCGCATCGCCTGCATTGGCCACGAATTCCTCACCGAAAACCTCGACTCCCTCCATCCGGTCACCAAAACTCTATACTCGACCGCGCTCAACAGCACCCTCAAGCCCTGGGACGTCTTCAGAGACCTCCAACTCCGGGCGGAATTCACCCGCGACGCCGCGGCGGTGTTCAGAGACACGATCGATGTGCTTCTGGTGCCGACCACGACGTCCCATCCGACGGTG
Source organism: Zymoseptoria tritici IPO323 (assembly GCF_000219625.1). Taxonomy (NCBI): domain Eukaryota; kingdom Fungi; phylum Ascomycota; class Dothideomycetes; order Mycosphaerellales; family Mycosphaerellaceae; genus Zymoseptoria; species Zymoseptoria tritici. Next base: position 436,807 of record NC_018210.1, on the reverse strand, counting down.
CAGGAGATGGAGGCCGATCCGTTGGCGCTGAATGCCAAGCTGGGATACTTTACGCATTTCGGGAATGTTCTCGATCTTTGTGGCGTGGCGTTGCCGGCGGGCGAGTATGAGAGTGGAGATGGAGAGGGTGAGCGACTACCATTCGGCGTGACGATTCTGGGAGCGGCGGGCATGGATGGGAAAGTCTTTGATATTGCGAGGGAGTTTGAGCGGACGGCGTGAGATCTGACTTGTTTTGAGTAGCTGGATCGAAGTGAGCAGTCCTACCGTACCTGCACGTCCAATAAGATGTCCTGCTTAGTGACTGATCACTTACGTACTTGCCGTGAGTTGTGGTGATACGAGAGACGCCTCTTGGAGCAGGGCATTAATAATAATGTTCATCATTGTTCGATTTGCAGGGTGTTCTATAAATGAAACAGTGACTTCCTCGTTTGCTTCGAACCATCTTGCCAACTTGCTCAATAGATGCGGAGGACGCGAAGATGTTGTTGGCGAGGCAAAGACGAGTTGTGATGCTATCATGGCGGCCTTGTATGCTGCTTCGAAGTAGATGTGCACCTAGTGCATCCCGGGATTGTTTCTCATGGTAGAGCAGGCAGAAGACTTGCATAAAGAGACCGCTGGGGTGGCGTGGTAGATGTGCTCGTCTCCGGTATGAAGCTCTTGGTCACAGCAGATATATCGAAGAGCATAAAGAGCGAAGGTCCAGCTGGAGCGAGGAGGCCGCTCTGATCGAAGAAGCGTATAGTAGATGCAGTTCCACCGCAAGGTCGTTCAGATGCACTCTCTCGCCATGGATGGATATGCTCCTGCGGTGTGCTGTCAATGATACCTTCGTCCTCCTGCTGCAGACCAATCAGCCCACCGCAGGCTCTTTCCTACTTTACCACCGTGTTAGGCAAAACATATGCTAACCACATGCGCCTCACGCATACAAAATCTCCCGCAGGCTACCACTTTCACCTCCCTTCTCCACCTCGTCCACCCATCTTCCCACCGTCCTCACGGTGAACAACCCATCGCAATGCTGCACCGCCAGCTCGAACTCCCTCTTCGCTTCGCCGTCCCGAAACACCTCCATCCATGCGGGCTGCAGGCGCAACATCTCCTGCAGAAACATGGGCCGCAGCACGCCGCGCTCGTACTCGAGTTGATGCTCCCAATATAACGTCGTCTTGCCCTGAGCGTGATCTTCTTCATCCGGCCCGTCGAGTTCGGGATCGTGAGCGGCGTAGATGTCGCGCTGAGGGGCCTTGTCGCGGACTCTGCCTTCCAGCAGCGCAGGAGGTTGGCACGCCATCCAGAGAGGCAGGAAAGAGACGCATTCCCAATCGAGTATGGCCGTAATGCGTGCAGGGTCCTCGCTCGACACGAGGATGTTGTTCGCGTGGAGATCATCGTGGAAAAGCATCGTGGACTGGACTTCATCGGCGGGGAATCGACTTGGCAGAAGCGCGAGAAGGCGCTCAGCGAGGGCCTTGATGGCTTCTGCGTCTTCGATGTCGTCTTCGTCGGAGTCGGGATTGGGTAGGATTTCAGCTTGGGAGTCGAGCACGAGGTTCAGGCGAGCGGAGAGCCAAGCATGGCTGGTCATGAAGGGCCCTCGATTAACGCTGTCTTGTGCTCCGCGGTCGCCCCAGAAAAAGGACATTGAGACGATGCTGCCGACTTCGTAGCGTTCGGAAGACGGTTGGTAAAGATTACCGATTGATTGATAGCGAGATTCGGCGGCGAAGAGCTGAGATTGATACTGAGCGAGTTGCTTGACGAGGTCTTCCTTTTGCTCCATGGACATTTGCCGCCATTTCCGCTCCAGCACCATGCCGGGCATCATCTCCATGAGGATCCATTCGAAACCAACGGCATTCTCGTTTGTCGCGGAGTGGCCACGCACGGAAGGAATCGGTGTCGTCGTGGTTTCCCGCACGAAGTTCATGGTCGCCACTTCACTTGCCGTCTTTCTCTGCGGATCCACGGGCAAGGCGACTCGCATCAACCACTGTCCCGCATCCGTACTTACAGAGTACAGCTTGTTGAACCCGCCTTGGGCGAAGAACTGCACGGCGCATTTTGACGTGACATCAAGGTTCAGATGTTGTCGTAAGATCTCGTCGATCTTTGGAAGGTCCGGATCTGTCGTCCATCGTGGCTCTAGTCCGCTGAGGGTGCCCTCCCACTCGAGGCCATATTGGTTCAACATGGTTCTCAATGGCACACGTCGGGATCGCTGTACGATATCCTTAGCGAGTTGTGAGAGCAGGCTAGGTTGAGGTGAGTATGAGCGAGAGATCGAGGCAAGAGCAAGAAGGAGATTGATGCGAATGGACTGTAGATTGGGATTACTTTCGATCAGTATGGAGTGGAGATTCGCGGAAGAACGCACTCTGCTTCACGGCAGCGGTCGCAGAAATCTAAAGAAAGAAACTCCAGCGCGAGCGAGAGGGAAGCAGGCTGTTTTCCAAGCGCCGAGAACAGCGTCTTGAGAATGTGGCAGAGAGAGCAATATTACCGTGGTCGGGGCGTGAGTCATCAAGGAGAAAGATGGGGTGATTCGAGAGCGACGAGCACGAGAAATCTCATCTCTCGTCCGGAGGAGGATATCCGGACACGGTCAGAGGTCGAGATCAATGCACGGAATGCGAAGTGAATGGAATGTTGTTGCAGAGAACCTGGAAGGAAGCAGTTGGCAGGTGTGCTGATCGAAATAGCCCGGCGCTAAAGTGGAGAGGCTGACAGCCCGTCAAATGGATGTCAATTGATGGGGTCATTTGATGGACGTTCTGCATCAGTGCGATGGCCGTGACGTAAGGTATCCATCACGTCGCCTGGAGAAGACGCATGCTGAAAAATCGTCGGACAGTGAGGTGGACGAGATGGAAAGAGAAGAGGACAAAGGTCAAGAGGTGTTCGTTGCCATTGAGTCGGCTTCATTGCACCGGCTAATCTGCGGTTGACACGATTAAATGGGCTCGCTTTGTTGGTCTGTCGTGAACAACCTATGGAACACTCATATTTGCGGGTATGCATCTAGCTCTACGTCTCTACCGCTCTTCGTCTATGCAGGACTCCTTCCGCAGTTCTGTTCGCTGATTCGTTACGATACCATCGAGCCAAAAACTGAAGCCTGTCCTTTCTGCAATGCAGAGATCTAAGCACTGACGCCAGCATCACCCTTCTTGAATTGTTCGTAGCCCTCCTTTGCAGCTTGCTCCACAGTCGTCTCCCCTGCCGTGATCCTCTTCACCTCCCTCAGGATATCAGTCCAGTCGCCAAAGACGGTGAACGGCACATTCTCGCGAGCGCAGTAGCTGATGAGATCTGGGGGCGAGGTTAGAGGGGCGAAATTCCATGGCCATTTATGACTTACCATGTCCCTTCTTCGCAAACAGTAGGTCCGTCTCGCGAGCAGCCGACAGGTCGGAAACTCCATCACCAGCGTAGAACATGGTAGGACGCTTGTCCTTGGGCAGAGTGCTGTATGGTCGTAGGCACAGTGACTTGTCGTGGCCGAAGTCACTACAAGTTGTGTCAGTACAAACTGGAACTCAGGGTCATGGAGGACTGCCTACCTGTCATCATGAAACTTGATCTGCCAGCCGCTCTTCTCGTTGATCGTCTTGCCCGGTCGAGCCTCAACGTCATTGCTGATGATATCCAGCTTGTCGGCATCTTTTCCGATCAAGTTCTGCAAGATTGCCCGGATGATGGGCTCCATGCCAGAGGACACAACGACCGTGGGGATCTTGTTTTCAAGGGACCATTCGAAATACTCCTTGAAGCCGGGGTCGAGGGTGATGTTCTTCACGAGCAGGTCGATGCATTCGTTGTATGGTGCTGTGATGGAGTCCATCATCTCTCTGAAGGATTGGCTGCGAGTTCATTAGATTGATATGTCATGGAAATAATGTGGGGAATGATCCTACCGAAATGTCTTCTTGTCTTCGAGCACATCTTTGTTGCCCTGCTTTCGCTCCGCCGTGCCGAATCCGATGTTGTCCGTCTGGATGTCGATTCAGCTCTGTGGTCTCTATTGTATTCGCGCAAGAGGCCTCACCATGTAATCATTGCTGTCCCTCTCTGTGATGGTGCCATCGAAATCGGTGAAAAAGATAAACTTGGGATCCTCGAAAGGGAAATGCAAAGCTTTAAGCTCATCTGATTGTGTTGTTGATCCCATGTCGACGGTGGTGTTCTGACAGTATTATTGAGAGTTCTACAATTGATCTGGAGAAAAGGGTTGAGGACGGGGGAAAGAGAGATGTCACAGATCTTGTCCAGTCGAGACAAGTTTGAAATGTTGATCTCCGGAGAATCTTTGTTCGCTGAGCGGCGTCAAGTTGTTCCTGCAGACGAATGACAGCCGGTCGATCGCCGGCCGCGCCATTGTCGTGGTGCAGCCGACTTTTAGTGGAGAGCTTGACAGCTTGACGACATTGATGTTTCTCGAATCTTGAACTCCTAGAGATATCTCAGGCGCATGAGAGGATGATCATGCACTGGACGCGGCTTCCGAGCAGTCGCCTAGGTGCGGAAGTTGTGAAGAGCATGCAGAGGAACACGACTCCGAGAACCACGGCGAGCTACACCACCACTTCGAAGCCATGGACATGCGCGGATTGCCGAGTGAAGCTCGAAAGACGAAGACCACGCGTTGGAGAGCTGGTAACGCAAAGCCGGCCTTTCTCAAGATCAGCCAGGCTACACGATGAGAAGCGTAACGATACTGCTGCGCCCATATCACAACCAGAGACATCTCCACCCTCACCAACTATCCGACCCGACAAACCTGAACCATCCCCCGTCCCAAACACCCCAGCCTCGACCTCCACAACCCTCCCCTCACGCACTGAAAGCGCGCGATCCGACCTCTCAAAGCGAATGTCCAAACTAATGGACGATCTCCTCGCCCGAGCCTCCGTCGCAAGCCAACACATCAACGCCTACACAGGCACAGACTTCTCCGGCATTGAAGCCCTCCGCAAAGAGATCAGCGATCAAGAACAAAAAGTGCGGAGCTACAGACGAGAAGTCGACGACACCAAATCAAGTCATCACGACGCCCACGCGAAACAGACAAATGCACAGCGGGAGATAGTCGGACTGCTAGAGCGGAAAGCTTCCTGGTCACCGTCGGACTTGGAACGATACATGTCGCTGGTGAGATCGGAGCATTTGAACGAGCGGGATGTGCAAATTGCAAAGGAGAATCTCGCGACGGCGGAGAGGAATTTGGAAGATGCGAGGAGTTTGTTGGAGAGATTGGAGAGGAAACAGTATCATGAAGAGCAGATTTGGAGTGATACGATTAGGAGGAATAGTACGTGGGTGACGTTTGGGTTGATGGGCGTCAATATTCTGCTGCTATTGACGCAGATTGCGGTGTTTGAGCCGAATCGGAGGAAGAAGATTGTGAGGGATGTCAAGGCTGCGTTGGATGAGAGGACGCTGTCTGTAAGCCCGGTCGGCGAGACGCCTGCAGAGACAGGGGTGGTTCTGACAACGCCGGTGGTGGACAAGGAAGCCGATAAGAAGGCGCGGAGTCTGCTCGAGGCATTGCTACCTCCCGAGGACGAGTCCAGCAAGAAGAGCGAGGACATTCCTCTGGCTGTGGAGAAGGTGCTGCCGCCAGAGGCTTCAGACTTCGTTGGAGCCGTGCCAGCAGCGATAGAGACAGCACCTCCAACAGCTCCGTCGGAACTACCTGTCGAGCTTCCTGAAGTGGCAGCTTCGAAGCCTGCACCCTCCACTACCATGGAAATCTACCAGGAGATCCTCCACGATCTGTTCAGCGAGCGGCTCATACAGATCAAGAAGGTCGACCTGACGAACGCTGCACTACAAGGCGCGGCGAGCGGCGTAGCTCTAATGGGCTTCCTCTTCCTCCTCTTCCGACCAAAGTGATGAGTATCATAGCTCAAAATCCAGGCTCATTGAAACTCTCCAAATTCTCCATCATCAAATCCCAGCTCTTCCGCCGTCTTCCCTTGTATTGAATCTGCTTCAGCCTCGACTCCCCCGTCATGCGACTTTGCTCCCGCCGGCGGAGGTGCAATCGAGAACAGCGCCGTCCCATCGTCCTTCTTCCCCTCTCCACTCTCACTACTCAACGGCTGCTGTCTCCTCCCCTTCCCACCCACCTGAATATGGATCTTCTCCCCCTCTTTCAAACTAAAATCCTGCTTCACCTCTTTCTCCACAACCTTCCCTCTCCCCTTCCCTCCCACCCCCTCCATCCCTAAAACCTTCCTCACCTCCCCCAACGCGACCCCAAAATCAAACGCCTCGCTCCGATCCTCAAACCCAATCCCCAACGTAGCTTTCATACCTCCCTCGCCTTGCACCCTCACAGCAAAGAACCTCGAACTATCATTCGCTTGCTGCACCACCGCGGGTGTCGTGTAAGGCGCCGCAGCGAACAATGCTCCCGAGGATGCATCCTCGAAGACAATGTCGGCTTTTATACGATCGGCATGAGCGGTTTCGAGGACACGGAGACGAGCGGTGAAGATTTTCTGGGCGGTGGGACGGGGCGGTGCGGTCCAGGATCCGGCGGAGAAGCCTGCGGTGGAGGAGGTGAGGGGTGGGATTTGGTAGATGTGGACGGCGGGGGTGAGGTGCAGGACGCGTTGGATGGCGGAGTCGGGGAGGGGCGTGCCGGTTGCGGGGTCGAGCATTGGCATTGTGGTCGGGACGCGCTTGGTCGAATATCTATCTGAGCTGTTGTGTTGCTGCGGCGGGCGCGGTCAGATGCGTGCAGACGGAGAGAGTTGTGCTGCAGGGTGGACGACGCTTCACATGCAAGCCGCCGATCGCGCAGGAGTTCATGCAACGGCCTAGTCTCAGAACCTCAGTCCATAACCGGTAAGCTTTAGCGACAACCGTTTTGGGACGGCCGTCGCAAGCTTACAGGTATAGTCTAAGGGCCCAACTCGACTTTTTGTTAGATAGAGAGTTAGTTACTTAGATCTACGCGTACGATAATATGGCGTTCTAAAAAATACCGCAAGTATAGAGTGTTAGCTTAAATTTTTCGAAAATCGAATAAACGACGATATTGCGACGACGACATCGAAATCGAAAAATCGCCGTCAGTTATCTTATAGCTATAGATCGTAGCTTTAATATAAACTACTTTTTGTCTCGATAGCTTTCGAACTACGGGAGGAGTAGGCTTTTTTCGTTTTTTCGAGTTTGTTAGCAAAAACGTCGAAAAACGCGAAAGCCTACTCCTCTATTAAAACCGGCTCGAATTTTTCGAATTTTGCGGCGTTAGATTCGTCGTGTCCGGCGCTAGAAGATAACTAACGGCGATTTTCGATAAAGGGTGTCGTTGTCGAGGTATCGGTATTAGCGTTCGTCGTGTTTTATTGTTGTTCGGGCTTTAAAGCTTACGCTAAAACCCTATCTGCCAAAGCCGCACTTGGGCACTTAGACTCTCGAGGACTCCGACCCCGAATAGGAAGGAGGCAGCGAGAGCTAAATACTAAGACTAGCAACGGCCCGCTACCGCTAGACCTTAACCGCTATATACTATGTAGTACGTGCAATCCTCCTACCTACCTCCTACTTTAGTCTCAACTTGAATCTACCGAACGAAGAGCATACTCTCCATGAGCTCTAGTTTTAAGACACGCATCGCAACTCGTCGGGTCCGGATTAGTCTATCACTACCGGAGTCTTATGTACGAGACGTAGCTTTCTTAGACCTAGCAGAAAGTTATCGAGTCTAAGGACGGCGGAGAGACGGTCACTAAGGAGGAATGGGACAACATCTTCCGCGGGTTTAGCGCATTTCTAATTCGGCTTGTTGTAGCTCAAAATGCCGTACGACGACTAATCAATTGCTGAACTGCTACAGTTTGTAGTTAGCGCTTAAGCCTACTATTTCTGAACACGTAGGGGTGGCCTAGAAAGCAAGCAAGGTCTAACCGGGAGCCTATTAGATCACATCAAAGGGCGTCGTCGACATAATCGCATCGCAGACATTAGTAGAAGATCTTCGACACTATTACCGTATGCAGTGCTGTTAAAGATTATAAGCTATTAGATTGAAAAAGGATCTATCTACCTCTTAAGTGACTTATGTGCTAGTAGACCGACATCGGTTACCCATAACTATAACCTATGCATAGACCTATATTACAACACTCCCCCTTAACTGACAGTCGGTCGTAATTAAATAATACTAACACTATAACGCCTAATATCCTACTGCCTCGTTAAAAACCTCGGTTGACTTTAAGGGAAAAAGAGTATAGCTACTCGCTTAATATAGCGTTAGCGTAGTCCTCGTTCCTAATTCCTTAGTCGTTCTTCCTAATTCTTTAATTGCTCTTCCTCCTCCGCTACTTCTCGTCGAACTTGTTATATTACTAGGTTAATTGCCGTCTCGCTAGTGTCGCTATACTCCCTTTAAGCTATCTCCCGGGCTCTAACTTAGATTATTATTGCTAGAAGTACTCGTTGTGCGTTCTAGCGCTATAAATTGCCTCGGGCCTTTAGATCCTTTGCTCCGAGTAAACTAGCGACTAGATCGTAGGCTAGTAGATTCTCTCCGATAAAGTAGTGCACCTCTAGAGGTATTCTCGCCTTAATAATAGCTACTAAAAGACAGTTTGCCTATAGGAAACATATCCTATTCTATTAGACGAACTCCGCGTTATATCTCGCATTAAAGTATGTTCGAACTTTAGGAGTTAATAAGATCTATAGTCGTCTAAGGCAATTACTAAACAGGTCCTTTAGCGATATCGATTGTTTAAGTGCGACAGCTATGTCTTAAACTCTGTCCCTCTAGTAGAGTGCGTTCGTTATAGGGTAGTAGTTTAGCATCGGTAGATTATTAGTAAGGATTTCCGGTTTAAGTAAATTAAAGGTTCTAATAGCGATTTTAGCTACTCGCTTATAGTGCAGAAGGTCTAGATTAAGATCGAGGTAAGGAAAACCTTTAACTTGTCGTCTTACCTAGATTATAGCGTCTTAATTTTTAGGCCTTACTACCTCCGCTACGAGCTACAATGTCGTCCTCGCGCGTAGTTCGGCTTCTAGTCTCGCATTTTCCGCTTCGAGCTCTAGCTCGCGGCGTTGTCGTCGTTCCTCTTTAATTAAAGGCATAGTTAGTAGTATTAGTTGTTATTGTTGTTATAGTAAGTTTGTAAGTTTAAGCTTTCGTAGGTATAGGTGCTTTTAAAGACGGTTACTAGGTTATTAAAGAGATTTTAAGTAGCGTAATTGCTAGGGAAGGTATATCTCTCTATACCGATGTTTAACCGCGCGAATAGTGCTTTTACTCCTTTACCGCCCTTCTTTGCCTTAGAAATCCTGTCCGGATCTAGTCTAGTAATCCCGAGTCCGCGCGTATAAAATTCGAAAGTCCTCTTATCTAGTGCTTTAGTAAAGATGTCGGAGGTATTAAAGTGTCTAGGGACATAGTTAATTCGGATGAGTTTCTTATTAACTAATTAATAAGTATAATGGAATTAAACACGGATGTGTTTAGTCCTTTCGTACATTTCGGGGTTGTTCGCGATACGAATAGCACTTTAGTTGTCGACCTTTAATTTTATTACCTCTTACGGGTATCCGAGGAAATCTAGTATGTTCTTTAACTATACGGCCTCTTTAGTAGCGTAGTAAAGTGCGGTGTACTTAGCTTCCGCCGTCGATAGCGTAATAGTCGTTTGTTTCTTACATCTCTAGCTAACTGTAGTTCTACTAATAGTAAACACGTAGCTACCGATAGATTTGCTATTAGATCTGTCGCTAGCGTATTCTACGTCGCTAAATCTAAGAACATCGTTACCTCCTCCGTATTCTAGTCCGTAATCTAGGGTACCGAGAATATATCGAAGGATCCGTTTAACCTACTCGAAGTGTTTCTTTAATAGGTTCGAGTAGTATCGACTAGCTATTAAGACGCTAAATGCAAGGTCTGGTCGGGTTCCTAGCATCCTATATATTAAGGATCCTACTATTAATTAATATTTAAGACGTTGTGCGTCTGTCGCGATTTCTCCTTCGGGTGTAGGCTTCTATCTGTCCTTCGAGACATATAGCGTTGCGGTAGGGTTAGCGTCTACGAGTCCGAATTTCTCTATTATGGCCTTAAAGAGCGCTGTTTACGTTAGTCGAATCTTACCCTCTAACCGTTTAATGCTAATTCTAAGGAAGAATTTGTATTCTCCTATGTCCTTTATTTAGAAGCGTTTTAATAGGTCTTCCTTTAATTAATTAATCTGTTTAAGGTTAGGTCCTACGATTAGTAGGTTATCGACGTAGGCGAGGATTAATGTTAATCCCTTCTTAAAGACCGCATAATTATACGGGCAGGGTTCGTAGCCTAACTCTCGCAAAGTAGTCGTTAATATTTAATACTATATCCTCGGTGCTTGTTTTAGTCCGTAGAGCGCTTTCTTTAGTTTGTACACTTTTCCCTTAATCTCGAAGCTAGGTAGTAGCTTAACGTAAATCTCCGCATCGATTTTGCCGTAGAGGAACGCTATTTTAACATCTATTTAATAGATATGCTACCTATTCTTTGCTACGAGTACGAATATAATTCGGTAGCTTATTAGTTTAACGACCGCGGCGAACGTCTCGGAGAAGTTAATTCCCTCGCGTTGCTCGAAACCGCGGACGACCTATCGTGCCTTAAATCTTTCGATCGTACCGTCGACACCTCGTTTTAGGGTAAAGACCTATTTTCCTAATAGGATTAGTACGGTAACCGTACCTTTATCGACTATTTCCTAGGTGTCGTTGTCCTTTAGCGATTTCATCTCTTCGTCGACCGCTATATTCTATTATCGATAATGTAGGGATAACTTCGCCTCGTAAATAGTCTTTAGTGCGATAGGGTCGCTCTCCGACAGTTATGCTATAGTCGTAAGGGATTCGTCCTCTTTGTTACTCGGTTAGTGTTCTATTATAATAGGGTCGCTCTCGTCCTCGATCTTAATTTTAAGGACTAGATCTGCGTCTCCTCGCTTTGCTATATAGAAAATTAATACTAAGTTCGCTAACCGAGTGCCGGTATATATAAAGTTAACTATTAGTGCCTATTCGCGTATCGAGGGGAGTCGAGGATTCGTTAGCACTTAAATTAGCGTTAGTCTATTCGGAGTTAGCGTTAGTATAGGCTAAATAGGATTAAACAGAATGTCGTTTAGTAGACGCCTATGTTTCTCCCCCTTAAGCCGTACAGCCTACTATTCGGGGAAACTAGGCGGGTAGTTCTTAGTAATGTTAGGAATAATGTCTTCGGCGTAGTTAGGCGCATCGAGGTTTGCCGAGAGAGGTAGTAGTTGTACTAGCATTTTAAGCGTAGCAGCGTTAAGTCGTACGTCTTTATCGAAAAGTACTTCTCGCGCTCGCTCAACTTTTCTAGTAATAGGGTCCTATAGGCGGAAGAGATTTGTTCCCTCGAAACTAACTAGTATTCGCAAATGTGCGCGTTTATCGTATTTCTTCGGGAATTTTCTCTTTAGAACGAGTTTATACGCGCGACAGCTAACTCTTCGAATCTAGTCGATCTCCGGTATGTTACTAGTTAGCGCTTCGTATAGCGTTTTTATGTTCTTTAATAAAGAGGTCGGCGATCTGTTGTTAATAAATATCGTAGCCTTTAGCAATTTAGGCTACATCTTATTTTAAAGAGCGCTATCCTATTTTATACATCGAATAATGTTCTATAGCGTTTAGTACTTACGCTTAACGACTCCATTTTGCGATAGTTCGTAGAGCGAGGAAATCGTAAATTCGATCCTATAGGCTCGTATAGTATTAGTTATAATATTAGTAAACTCTAAGCTACCGTCCGCGCGAATCGCCTTAATTACCTAGCCTTTTATAGCTATTCGCCGTTCGAAGTCTCGATAACATCGGTAGACTTTACCGGCTTACTTCGATTTTAGCGTATATATCTAGGAGTATCGGGTAAAATCATCGACTATTAGAAGGTAGTATCTTTCTCTACTACGAGAGTCCGGAAGGTATCCTCCTAAGTCTATATATATCTTCGCGCATCGCTCTATTTCTCGCATAGGCTCTAACTTAGGGAACCTTTGTTTCGCTTTTATACGTCGGTAGGACTTATAGATAAAATCTCTATTAATGTAGTTAATACCTAGCCGATCTAGGTAACCTCGCAGAATAGAGACGCCTATGTGTCCTATCCTTTAATGCTAAACATAAATAGGCAATCGATTTAAGGTCCTCGCATTAAAGAACGCGGAAGTAAAGTAATCGTCCGGTAAGCTATTAGCCTAGGTAAAGAGAAACGAGCGTACGATTAAGACGTCTAGTTTCTAGAGATGCCCGTGCTACGTACTAGTGCAGATAACTTGTCTAGTCTTTAGGAACGTAAAAGCGCATAATCCCTTAATCGTAGAGAATCCGGTTTCTTCGGTAGTTAGTCGTACGACTAATAGTAAGTTAACCCCTATTTAAGGCACGTAGCACGCTTTCGACAGCACTATCCTTTGTGCTCCCCCTAGATAAGTAACTGTTAGGGTTACCTTTCTAACACCGAGTATTTGAAAACTAGTGCTAGCGCCGATAATCTTAATAGGTTTAGCGAGTTCTTAATAGTCCTCGAAGTAGGCGAGATTGTTGTAGATGTGTTCCTCCGAACCTGTGTCGACAATCTAGTTATCCTCTTTTAACGCAAATTCCTTAATCTTTGCCGGTGTAATATTAGGCTTAACTTCTTTTACCGTCTTGTAGTATGTAATAAAAGTAGAGCATATTGTTTGTTTGTTTGTTTGTTTGTTTGTTCCATTTACGTCCTTTCGGAGTCTAAGACTATGTAGGACGGCTTTGCCATAAAGGCAAAGCAGTAGATCTAGTTACAATTAGATTTTTCGGTATTCTTTGACCTTAGGGGAGACCCCGTGCCTAAGGCAATGCTAAAGGACTTTAAACAAATGCGAGACAAAGGAAATTAAACGAGTGTTGCAGCCTAAGGCTACAGAATTTTCGCGCCAAGCTTTTGCAGAATTTTTAGCGGATCCTTCCGCTTCGCACATACGCTACAAATTCGAATGCAAAATTCGAATGTAAAGCAGCTGTCTAACTCGCTGTCTTCTCTTGTCCTTAATATGCCTTTGTGGAACTGCATCGCTTCCAAACGATATAGCTACGTAGGTTAATCGCAGAGTTGTGGATTCTACCGACTGTTCCAGCTCTTTAAAGTGTATGTATGCTTCCTTCGAGGGCGACGAAGTCTCTAGAGAAGGGACATGCGATTTCGATTCGGATTTCGAGGAGGTGCGCGTATAGGGCAGAGTGGACTGCTTCTTCTTCTTCTTCTTCTTCTTGTTCGTAGCGTAGAGGGCTATTCGTTCGAATCGTGCTGTTCTGTAGCTTGTGTTTCGAGGCGGATTTCGAGAAGGATTTCGGGCGGATTTCGAGAGGTTTTCGAGGAGGTTTCTTCTAGACTGTCTTAGTTTCCCTTCCGAGGAAGGTACTTACGACGGCCACCGCGTGAAGGTGCAGTCTGTTCGGCCGTCGAAAGTAGAGCATAAATTTAATAGGAAAATCGTCGATTGTTTAGGTCGGAAGTCCGCTAGTTAGCTGTTATCGCTAAATGTTACTATATTCTTTATAAAGTTGCCGGTCGATTTCGTAGCTATTCTAACGCTAGTGTTAATGTTAGTTCCTATTAGTGCTTCGTCGGCAGGGTCGCCTTATGTTAAGTACGAGCGTCGTTAAGGGTAAACACCGGTCGAGTTTAAGCTAGTCGCCCTAGGCTTGTTGTCCCGCTACGTACCCTCTAGTATCCGCTACTTCTTTATCTTCTAGTACTCTTCGTTATTCTGTTTCTAGTACATACCGTTCGTATATTGTTTGTTTGTTTGTTTGTTTGTTTGTTCCATTTACGTCCTTTCGGAGTCCAAGACTATATAAGACGGCTTTGCCATAAAGGCAAAGCAGTAGATCTAGTTACAATCAGATTTTTCGGTATTCTTTAACCTTAGGGGAGACCCCGTGCCTAAGGCAATGCTAAAGGACTTTAAACAAATGCGAGACAAAGGAAATTAAACGAGTGTTGCAGCCTAAGGCTGCAGAATTTTCGCGCTAAGCTTTTGCAGAATTTTCAGCGGATCCTTCCGCTTCGTACATACGCTGCAAATTCGAATGCAAAATTCGAATGCAAAGCAGCTATCTAACTCGCTGTCTTCTCTTGTCCTTAATATGCCTTTGTAGAACTGCATCGCTTCCAAACAATATAGCTACGTAGGTTAATCGCAGAGTTGTAGATTCTACCGACTGTTCCAGCTCTTTAAAGTGTATGTATACTTCCTTCGAGGGCGACGAAGTCTCTAGAGAAGGGACATACGATTTCGATTCGGATTTCGAGGAGGTGCGCGTATAGGGCAGAGTGGACTGCTTCTTCTTCTTCTTCTTCTTCTCGTTCGTAGCGTAGAGGGCTATTCGTTCGAATCGTGCTGTTCTGTAGCTTGTGTTTCGAGGCGGATTTCGAGAAGGATTTCGGGCGGATTTCGAGAGGTTTTCGAGGAGGTTTCTTCCAGACTGTCTTAGTTTCCCTTCCGAGGAAGGTACTTACGACGGCCACCGCGTGAAGGTGCAGTCTGTTCGGCCGTCTACCGTTCGTATAATTGTGCTTCTTATAACCTTTTGATTAACACTTAGCGTTTAGATTACTAATAAGCTAACTAAGTCGGGGTTCTCCTTAACCGTCGAATTTTCTCTTTATAGGATTATAGGTAGCAAATAAGCGGCTCTTAATTAAATCCTTTGTCGTATCGTTTCGAGAGATGCTAGTCTAGTAATCCTCGGCGCGAGAGGCTATTTCTTCGAACGTTAGGTTGCGACTAGATCCTCGTCTACCGTATCTAGCGATTACAAAGGTTAATGCGGTTAATCGTAGGAAGTTAGCGAAATAATCTCCTAGTAACCTTTCGAAGAAGAAACACTTTATGTTCTCGCCGCTCTAGTTAATATCCCCTCGTAAGCGACATAGATCGCTATGTTTCTTGTTAAATTTACGAAGGAATTTAGGAAAATCTTTCGCGAGTCCGAAGTTATAATTAAGGAGGTTATTAAACCGCTCCTACGCAATGTTGCTTCTAGTGTTTATGCATTTAATGTCGAGAATTAATAGCGCATTATAGGCCTTCGTATACTAAACAATTTTATCCTACATGTGCTACTTATACGTAGATAAGATAAAACCGAGCAGCGACTCGTTCTTCCCTTACTAGTTAGCTAATTCGAGCATATAGTTATTAACATTATTAATGTTATTGCTCTTAATAGGCTATAGCTCGGCTTCGAGTCCTAGGAAGAAGTCCGAGATACCCGCTTAAAGGCATGCAATTTTAAGTAAGTTATACTAATCGGTGTAGTTATCCGAGTTCCTTAACTTCTTTACCGCGGTAAAGTTCTTCTAATCGAGTGCCGCCTTTTGCTTCGCTTATCGGTATTTCTACGAGGAGGATATAATAGCTCGCGAGGAAGTATTCGGAGCGCTCCTACTCGTGCTTACGCTCGCACGCGCCGGTTGTCTTTTTAGTAGCATTATAGACGTATAGATAATGTCGTTAATCGGGGTAGCGCTAAAACGTCGAGTCGTCTCGTTAATAATCGGTAAGGGCGTACGTAAAATTAGTTTAACCTTAATATCTTGCGTGTTAGACTCGTCGCTTAAGGTCGCACCGTACAGGTCCTCTTCTTCTTCTTCGTCGTTCTCGTCGTTGTTTTTACTAGTTGTCTCTAGGGCCGAGTTTACCTTAGTCTAAGGTAGTCGTTTAGCGCGTTTTAATGCGCGCTTTTTACGTTTCTTTGTTTTGTCTTTAGGCTTCTTCGTCTTTGGTTTAATAGCAGATAGCTTAGCCGGTGTAGGTATATCGGTAGTTAAAGTAATTGTAGCCTCGGTACGGCGCTTAGATTTTAGATTTTTTAGTAGGTGTATAGAATTCTTATCGCCTTGCACCCCTTTAGTAGTAGTTACTAGAATTGCGTTGTTAGTTATATCGACGTTAAAGTATTAACGTAGGACCTTAGTTCCTCCGTATTTAAGTAATAAGAAAGTCTTTTGTTGCTTCTAAGTAAGAGCAGTTTGTCGCTATACTTTAAGTCGTCGTTAGTTTTCTCGCGCTCGTTTAGCGGTAGTAGCGGCTTGTCGTTCTTGTTCTTTCTTCTTGTCCTAGTACTTTTAACTTAAGTCTCTCGTAGATTAAAGGCGTCTTTTACGTACTTTAGTAGTCTCGTTAGGCGGTAGTTTAGCTATCGTGTCGGCCGTAGTTAATAATAGGTAAGAGTTTTTTCCCGGGATTAGAGAGATTAGAGACCCTATGTCGTTAATGTCTAATTAATTTAGTCGAAATTAGGTTTAAAAATTTTATAACGTGTCCCTACCGAGTAACTAGTATTCGTATAAAGTATTATCGTATTAAGTTATTCGTAGTCGCTTTAATCGCTTTAATCGCTTTAATCGTCTATCGCCTCGTCCTCGTCCTCGTTTTGTACTACGCAATCGTAAATTAGGTTCTTAAATTAGATAGCATTGTCCCGTCGAATACCGTAGTTATTTTACGTCGCGTAGACGAGTTCCTATAAAGAAACATCTCGTAGGTTTAGTATACGTCCTGCGACGAGCTACGAGGGCATATAGAAGTTTTGAAGGCTCTAGGTAATAACACTACTTAATGTTTATCGATTAACATTCGCATTCGATCTCTCGGTTAGGCTTATAATCGTTATAATATGTATTTTAGCTATTAAAGCCGCGGAAACGCTGTCCGGGCTTATAACCTGTTGAAGATTATAAGCTATTAGATTGAAAAAGGATCTATCTACCTCTCAAGTGACTTATGTGCTGGTAGACCGACATCGGTTACCTATGACCATGACCTATGCATAGACCCACATTACAACAAGTGCAGAGGCTGTATCGAGACAGTTCATGCACGTCCACTATTCGGCCGCGATAATTGGCTGACAAACACCATCTCTACTCTATAGTATCGGATTTCGAACGAAATCTGCAGGACGACACCTCAAACATCACATCGATGACTTCGGCCAAGGCAAGTCGCGGTCCCAGAGAAGAGCAGGCACCTTTGCGTCGATTCTCCCGCAAAACACAGATGTTCTGCACATCATTCTGGCTTCATGGGGCGTCTCTTGGATTGTCGCAATCGGTATTTGACAACACGAGATGAGACGAAGTCTTCTGGCAGGGATCAGTAAACTTCGCGAACTCATGCTGGCTCGGCAAGGCCGGAAAGCTATTCAAGGGGGCCACTAGTCCTTTCAGCCTTGGGGAATTTCTCCGCATTGTCCAGGATGGCCTGGTGAAATGTGACGGCCTCGACCCCCTCGAGGCACGCCTGCGTACTGCGATGGGCAGTGGACACCCGATGACCGAGCTTCATCGCCGGTGCTATTTACTCGACGGCGCTCACTTCCGTTACCGCCTGGTGCATAACTGATATTCGTCAGTGCCCGCACTCATCCTCACCAAAGCTTGTTGATTGGACGCTACTCCCAACTATGGCTCAGTTCATGTTCACCATTATGAGGTGGTCCCTGTTCTTAGCTCTTCTACAGTTGGGAGAAGGCGCAGGCCCGCCTCGTCCCCGCGCCCGGTCTCGCAGAGACGTCGACACTTTGGCCTCTGGTATCAAGAGGCCTCCGCAGGCTCCATATATTTTCAATGATACAGCCGACTCTGTCAAGCAGATAGGCAAAACTTGCGCTGCTAATGAGGCTGCCATTGTACACTCGATCTTGGACAGTGTTTCGCCGGACGACGCAACTTTCGACAATGTGATCCTGCCTTACCTTCGGAATGAGCAAGAAAACAACGCCGTTAGATATGGGCTTATTCCCTACGCCCTCTCTGGCAAGTCAGACCTTTCCAGTGCCTTGAGCGAAGAGCGCAACATCGTCTCGGCTGCGATCCAGGATACATTCACCAATGAGGCCTTTTTCAAACTCGTCGATCACGTCTACCACGCTGATGCAAAGAACCCAGCCTTGAGCGAAGAGGATCGGATTGTCTTGTCCAGCGTCTGGTCCAATTTTGCTGGCACAGGTCTGAATCTTGCAGCAGCTCAGCGAGAACAGTTCAACAACTTGTCGGCACGCCTTGGTGAGCTTGCGAACGGATTCTACAGCAATGTCAATAAGCCAAAGTATGTCTACTTTACGACTCAAGAGCTTGACGGAGTGCCCTCGGATATTCTCCAGATTCTCAAAAACGCCGACGATACTGGCGAAAATGCTGGGAAGCTTTATTTCGATGTCCAAGTTGGTACGACGTACGCAAGCGTCATGAGCAGCGCAGTGAATGGGACGACGAGATACGTTACATCTCTGGCCCATGAACAAATTGCACCGGACAATGAACCGATATTGAAAGAGCTCATTGGTCTTCGCATGCAGTTCGCGCAGTTGTTCAATTACACAACATGGGCAGACTATAAGTAAGTCAGATCACCGCACGCAAAGCAGCATGCTTATTCGACGTGCAGACTAGCCAGCAATATTGCGAAAAATAAGGAGACCGTCAACGCGTTCATCGAGGACATCCGCACCCACATCGCCGCTGTCAACGCGAAGGATGTCGCAAGCATCGCTCAGTTCAAGTCAAAGGACACGACGCTAGTCGATCCTGTGGGCGACAAGAGCGTCGCATACAGATGGGATTACTATAGGTATCCCGAGATTGAGCGCCAGACACTCTACAAGATTGACCGAGACCATATCAAGGACTACTTTCCTGTGAACTTCACAACTGCCGCCATTCTCGCCTTCTACGGGGAGATCTACGGGATCCGTTTCGACCGGATTGAAGGGCAAGACGCCGATGACTTGTCTCCTACGGGCAAGGGCAGTGACCTCCTGTGGCATCCGGATGTTCTCCTTTACGCTGTTTGGGACGATGATCATGGCTCTGGCTATGATCCGAGAATCCTTGACCCCGGTTTCCGAGGTTACATCTTCCTGGATTTATTCTACCGAGAAGGCGTCAAAAGCCCTGCCGAGTCGAACGAACAGATGTTCGGTCCGGGTTTCCGCAGGGCCGATGGTTCCTTGCATTATCCCTCGGTGCGTGTGCTTACCAGCTTCATCAAGTCAGCACAGGAGGACATAAAGCCATCCCTTTTCGAATACGATAGGCTCCACCTGCTCATGCATGAACTCGGACACGGCATGCATGATTTATTGTCCGTCACCGACTACACTCGTACGCACGGGACTTATGTTCCCATCGATTTCGTTGAGACGCCCGCCCGTTTCATGGAAAACTACAGCCTGGTTCCCAAAGCGATCAAAAGCATTGCTCGACACTGGTCCTCGTTTTCGCCGCAAGCTGCCGCAGAATGGAGAAAGGACCAAGGCGGCGCCAATCCCGACGACATTCCTCTCCCTCCAGCAACCATGCCCGACGACCTCATCGCCAACCTCACCGGATCAGCGCGCGTCAACCGAGCCGCCGACCAAATGAACATTTTGTTCCTCATGAAGTACGATCAGGAAGTTTCCCAAGTCTCCAACCCCGACGAAGTCTCCGCGATCGATCTCAACGTGGCTTGGAACACCCTCCAGCGGAATTACACTCAATTGCAGGATCCCTCCGATCTCGGTCAGGGCTTGAGATGGGGCTATGGTGAGCTGAGCCAGGGGTTTTTGGTCTCGAGCTATGGCGGGTCGACGTACACCTACACTTGGTGCGCAAGTTATGCGCAGGACATCTTCGAGACGGCCTTTGCAGCCGACCCGTTCAACCGCGAAGTGGGCATGCGGTATCGCACGCAAGTTTTGCAGCCCGGTGCGTCGAAGGACCCGGTAGAGCTGCTGCGGAGTTTCTTGGGGCGACAACCGAATAATAATGGCTTTTACAAGTTTGTTGGTGTTAATGGGTACTGAGAGGTGTGCGAGGAGACAGGGACTGTGTAGCCTGTGCGTGAGGTTGTGTAGAATTAGTTCGCGGAGTGACAGCGACATGTAAAAACCACTCCCTATAGTAGAGGATGGTCTTGGACCGCAAGGCTGACCCGATCGCTCGGGAGTGCATGCAGCGGCCCGCTGCCGCTGGACCCCTTCTTTAAATCTTATCAATCTTGATCTTCGTCTTTCTTGACACGGAATTTCCATGACTTCAACTCGCGATCTCCAACCCTCGCATCCAACTCACGCCCATCATGTCGCCCGCCGCTACACTCCCAGAAGACACCGTCGTCTCCAGCCTCCGCTCTTCCCTCTGCAACGAGACCGCCCCACTCGGCCAACGTTTCCGCGATCTCTTCTCTCTCAAACATCTCGCTTCGCAGAACCCCGCGACTGAACAATCCATCCCCGCAGTCGAGGCGATCGCTGCAGCGCTGGTTTCCGACTCTGCTCTTCTTAAACATGAGTTAGCGTACTGTCTTGGCCAGTCGGGAAAGGAGGAGGCGATACCTTTTCTACGAGCGGTGATTGAGGATCGACAGGAGGATGCGATGTGCAGACATGAGGCGGCAGAGGCAATTGCTGCGTTGGGAGATTGGAATAGTTTGGGGCTGCTGAAGGAGAGGAGGGACGATAAGTCGGAGGAGGAAGTTGTCAGGGAGACGTGTGATATTGCGGTGGAGAGGATTGAGTGGTTACATTCTGAGGAGGGGAAGAAGGAGACTTTGAAGACGAGGTATGCGATGAATGCACGTTCGAGGACCTCGATGTACTGACTGTGCGTAACAGCGACTTCTCCTCCATCGATCCAGCACCTCCGATGGCAGCGCAAGCCGACACACCTTCCATTCCCGAACTCGAACGATCACTACTAGACACCAAGCTTCCACTCTTCCTCCGATACCGAGCCATGTTCGCGCTCCGCGATCTCGCTTCACCACCAGATCTTCCCACAGCCGTTCCCGCCGTCAACGCTCTCGCAGCAGGACGCAAAGATCCCTCAGCACTCTTCCGCCATGAAATCGCATTCGTCTTCGGACAACTATCGCATCCGGCTTCCATTCCGTGTCTGACGGAAATGCTGGGCAATGCGAAAGAGGCGAGCATGGTTCGACATGAGGCTGCTGAAGCGCTCGGTAGTTTGGGCGACGAGCCGGGTGTTGAGGATACGCTCAAGAAGTTCCTGAATGATCCAGAGCAGGTGGTGAGGGATAGTATTATCGTGGCGCTGGATATGGCGGACTTTGAGAGGAGTGGCGAAACGGAGTATGCCACGATTCCAATCGCTCAGGCGGCGTAGATCGTCGGGGAGTCCTTTTTGGCCGCGTGGATCTTTGAACATAGCAAAAAGCATGTAGACGTATACCAGTCCGTTTCGAATCGCTCAATTGTTAGTGTTCCACTTGTGATTACACGCCGGACACGTGTAAAAGATTGTGCTTCCTTCATCAGCAGATCGCAGTTGCTTCTCGTAGAACGTGACACGAGGTTCGCCGCAATTTTCGCATTGCACGTTGATCCAGTTGCCTTTCTGACGGTCTTCCTCGAGGATTTCCTGCACGTCTGATCGCAGTCTCGTGCGCAATGTGGATGGAAAGGCTGATGGTTTGGAGTGCGTGACTACGACCTTTGAAGATGTGTCTGTAGATTGTTAGTAAGACCTCCACGTCACGACATCGTCGTTGCATACCTTTATTTTGCGTGCCGCAGACATCGCATGTGAGAAGGGCTTTACGGCCGGTATTGTTCTCGAGGAGGTTGCCGCAGTCCGTGCAAAAGACCAGGGATCCAATCGCAGCCATGATCAGTGGAGTGAGGTCAGTGAGAAGAGTGAAGCTCTGTCGGATTTGCATGTGATAGCGATGTGCAGGTGAACGATCGCAGAAGAACAAAAAGTCGTCGACGAGGGCGTGGTCGGGAGAACGTCGGGATCTGCAGAATTCGGCATGGGATTATGAAGTTCGATGGCAGGGATTCCCGCCCGTTGGCACTTTCCTAAGCCGGACCTGCCTTACTTCGACCTGTCTTCAAACCTCCACGCGACAACCTCCTACGAGGCCTGTTGCCTGATACTGTTTCTCGTGGCGTGAAATGGGAAATCTGACATACACATCACAAGAGGAGGAATCGTCAAGAGAAGGACGCTCACCGACGCGATTTGGGAAACTCCTCCACCGGATGCAGCCAGCCCACAGCGCAAACGGCTTCTGACTTCACACGAAGTGATCCGCGATGAGTCTCAGCAAGAGATAGCGAATTGCGCACTCTCTCAAGATCTCTGCGGAGATGGATCCTCGAGACAAGACGTCCAGCCATGGGCCACATACAAATGGCCATCCAGCAGGCTCGCAGGCCCGAATCCCGAACATGCACCTCCCGACCGTCCACGAGGCCCTCCCATATTCGCCCTTCGCCTCGATCGTCCCATTCAATCCCGGTCAGTCTCCGTTCACCACAGCTGCCCGCACTTGTCTTGCGGGTAATGCATCAGCAGCCAGCGCTGCCCCACTTCCACCAACACCACTAACTTCTTCTTCTTCTTCACCACACAGAACTCATAACACCACCTCTCTCGCTACCCACCACCGCACCGACCGCCTTCACCAACTACGAGGACACCAAAACTGCACAACGCGAACTCGAACGACTAAGTGCTGGAGCTAAGAGCGCGGAACACGCTTCACAGCGGTGTCGTCAGACTCTCGGTGATGTGCAGAGGCTGTTGGACAGGCAGGGTTTGACGGAGTTCAAGTTCAAAACGACGAAGCGGTTGAAGAAGGACAGTGATAAGGAGAAAGCTCCTTCGCAGCCGCAGTTGAGCTCTTTCGCGAAGATGGTGTTCGACAACACGAAGGTCGAATTTCGGTACATGACTCCAGTGTCTCCAGCTCCTGATGCTATTGCCGGAAGAGTGAATGGTCGGGCGGACTCGAAACCGGTGGTGAAGCCGCAGAAGATTATCAAAACGAATCCCGCGGCCGCACAAGTCCATGTCAATTCGAAGCATTCGACTCCAGGACAACAGCATTCTGGAAAGCCAATGCCTAAATCGGCTGCGCAAGTCCACATTCATGGTCGATCCCTACAGCCTGCCCAGGTACAGATCATTGGTAGATCACCGCAGCAAACACACACTCCAGCGCAGATACAAGTGCCAGCTATCTCAGCCAACAACAACGCCTTCAACCAGAATGCATTTACCTCGACTCCGCCAATCTCAACGCCCAGAGCATTTGTCATGCCCACAGCCATGACTCCAGCACAACGCGCCGAATTCCAGCGAGTTAATGTCCCGGTTGAGACTCCGACCCGTAACAATAATGCTTACCTCACCAACGGTGCGAGGGGAGCCAGCGCAGACCAACGACAGAAGGCGGATGCCGCAGTCGAGGTTTTGCAGAACCAGTTGCATGCAATCTTCGAAGCCCAAGACCACATGCAGCCGGACACATCAGAGGAAGTCGCTGCGAGTACGAACTCAATGTTTGTCATGCGGGACACTGCAGAGGGCTCGGCTATGGTACTCCAGGCTACTGCTCAGTCTGCCCTGGACTCTGCCGTGCAGAAAGTCGTCTCGTGCGGAAGACTCGATACCATGGACGTGGAACAGCTGGCTCGCGTACAGCGTTTGTGTGAAGCTTCGCTAGCTGTCGTTGGCTCCGGATCACTTACGATCGGCGAAGATTGGAACGATGACGATACTATCGAGTGGCTGAATCGCATCAGTGGCGCGGAGAATGGCCTGATCGCTGGGCGGACTATCTTGAGAATCATGACCGGTGGATCCAAGTACAAGGAGTTGCAGTCAGAGGAGTACCTTCGAGGTGTCTTGGAGGCCGCACGGAATGTCGTCGACAGCTGCATCATGCCCACGATGGAGGAGCGATCGTCTTTGGGAGAGAAAGTCCGAGGAGACAAGGATGGCTCATCGAATCCAAAGTTTGCGATCGCCGTGGAGCATCGAACGAGCTTGCGGAAGTTGATCAACGCGACGATCAAATGTCTACGTCTGCTTGGGGAATTGCTGGCCAAGACTGATGTCGACGAAACCGCCATTTCCAGCATCGAATTCCTCTGCAGGTCACTCATATTCGCACAGAACAGTGGCACCGAGAAGGATGCTGCACTCGGGACGCAGGTCATAGAGAATATGCGAGTGGCTGCCATGGACCTCTTGGCTATCATCTTCACCAAATACGACAATCAGCGCGCCCACATTTTGAATGAGCTACTTCTGTCCGTGGAGAAGCTTCCCGCAGGCAAGCAGAGCGCTCGTCAATTCAAGCTCATTGACGCGAAGCCCATCCAGCTCATTTCTGCTCTTCTCATGCGACTTGTGCAGACGAGTGCGACTACCAGTGAGAGTGCTCTGCGGGTGCGGAAAACGAAAGACGAAGTCGAGGACGAGGACGGGTCAGAGTCCGAAGATTCCGATGAATCCGAAGATGCAGAATATGATGAAGATGACGAAATTGTCGTCGGATCTGCGAAGAAGACAAAGCCCAAGAAAGGCGGTCACGATTTGGATGCTACATACATGCCTCTGAAGAAAGCCTCTCAGCACCATGCAGGGTACATCATTACGAACCTTCTCCAGCGAGCCCTCAGAACGACCAAGTCCAGCGACGAACCGTTCCGGAAACTTCTGGACATCTTTACAGAAGACTTTCTGAATGTCCTCGGCTCGAGTGACTGGCCTTCCGCGGAGGTCCTTCTTCGCATTCTCACTCACCAGATGATTGGGCTTGCCGACAATGCAAAGAGCCCTGCGCCGTCGCGAGCACTTGCGCTAGAGCTCCTCGGTACGATTGGCACCGGAATTCTCGATATTCGGGCTGCAACCTTCAGCTCTGGGAGATCTCTTGAGACCACGGATGACATCTCGCGTCAATTGAGTAATATGGTCCGACGAATGGAGAACGGAAACGGTAGTCTCGACTCGGATACTCTCAATTCGTTCGAGGGACCATACCGGGTGGTCATGGAATACCTCCACGAGCGAGACCTCAAAGACCCACAGTTGCGGACTGCGCGCGGATATCATCTCGTGCAGTGGGCGGCTCAGGTCTGTGAGGGAAGAGATGCCGAGGGCCATCCCGTGTCGCCGTCCAAGGATTTGCAGCATAAGATTCGGAGCATGATTGAGGACACGCAATGGCTCGAAGAGAACTCTGACTTTCCGAAGCCGACGACCGCACAAGGCAAGCTTGCTGCAAGGATCGTCGCCTCCAACTCGATGCTCTGTAAAGCGTTCAACAGGATCTTCAACACGGTGTTGTCCTCGATGAGCAGCGAACAACCCACCATCAGAAGTCGGAGTCTCAAGAGCGTCACGACACTTTTGGAGAAGGATCCGTCGGTGCTGGAGCACAACCCTGCAGTCCTCAGAGGCATCCTCCGCTGCCTCAACGACCCGTCCTCTCTGGTTCGCGACTCGGCTCTTGGCCTCGTTCAGAAGTGCGTGTCTCTCCGCCCTGCCCTTGAGCTTGATGCCTACGAACGTATCATCCCCCGCACCGCAGATACAGCCGTCGGAGTGCGCAAGCGTGCCATGGCTTTCCTGAAGCAGGTCTATCTCCGCAATGACGGCAATGAGGTTCGGGCGAGGATCTCCAATGCGGTCATCTCTCGCATCCAGGATACCGAAGAGAGTGTTGCGGAAGCTGCAAAAGCCACCGTCGAGGAGATCTGGTTCTCCGCGTTCAGAAATCTCGAGGTCGGTCACAGTGATCGCTCGGTTGACACCAACCTCCGGTTGCGGTCCCATGCTGCCTTGATTATTCAAACAGTCGCGCTTGGCGAGAATGTCGTTGCTGTGCTGGAGGCCTTGATCAAGATGCTGTTGAGTACCTCCAAGCAAGCTACAGAGAACTTTCGCATTTGTCAGGCGTTCGTGGACGTTCTCTCCGACGGAGTCATCGACAAGGACGACATTCCCGGTTCTCCCGAGCAGACCTCCATCATGCAGGCCCTTGCTGTCTTCGCGCGAGCCGGGCCAGGCCTGTTCACTTCGGCTCAGCTGGAGCGCTTGGAGCCGTACGCAAAGAACCTCATAACTACTGACGATCTCGATGTCTACGTCTTTGTGGTGACTATCCTCCGGTACACCCTCCCAGTGGTTTCGGACATCAAACCTGAATTCCTGCGCGCACTGCAGCTCTCTCTACTGAGTTCGGCCCAAAAGCTGGGGAGGGCAGAAGTGGCCGTCGCTGCGCCGTGCCTTTGGACAATTGCGTCCATTCTGCGAGACACTACCCTTCTCGTGCGTTTCGCAATGTCTGCGCTTGGCAACGTGTCCGGTTTGCGCAGTCAGAAGGTCGACGATGACCCGAAGATCAAGAACAAAGCCATCAAGCTGCTGACCATTGTGGGTCAATTCGGCAAGGCATGCAATTTCGACGCCAGCATCGAGCAATTCCGGCAGAAGTTTCCCACGTTCAAGGGCAACTCCGTGGCTGGCTTGCTGGTCGAAGTCTGCTGCAGCTTCACCGTGCCAAAGTACTCCGCGGAAGTACGCGAGGCTGCCATCGAAGCGGTTTGTGCTGTCAGTCAGAGCTTCCCTGTGCATTTCATGCGTCCGGACGTGGTCAATGTCATTCAGACGGTGTTCCAAGAGCGGGATCCCGCCCTCGAGCAAGTACTGCTGGCCAATCTGGAGGATTTCTTTGGTGCGAGGGAGAAGTCAGCCGACGACCAAGACGCTCCGGAGTTAGGTGCTGGCATGGACAGCGGCACGCAGCGACTTGGAGGAACTTACCAGGCGACTGGGCATGATAGTGCCTCGGCGTACATCTCGCAGCGCTTTCTGAAAGAATTTCTCCGCATCGCCTTGTCCTCTTGCTCTGAGGTCGCGCTGTCAGCAGCCCGTATCGTGGCCAGCATCAACAGACAGGGTATTGCTCATCCTGGTGACAGTGGTCCCGCTGTTGTCGCTTTGCAGACCTGCCCCTCCTCCGCGATCGCCAAGCTGGCTTTCATCTCCTACAAAGACCAGTTCGCCAAGAATGAAAGTGTGCTGGAGAAGACTCTCGTCAAGTCAGTGCAATCCGCCTTCGACTACCAGAAGCGTGTGGCACAGAGCACTTTGGGATTCACTGGCCACCCGCCAGTCTCCAAGTTCCACCACGTCTGGGATGTGCTCAAGACAGGCAAAGGCAAAGTCCGCACGAAGTTCTTTACCAATCTCTGCGCCGGTCTCGACTTTGATCCTTCCGAGCTCAAACCCAGCGGCGACGAGGCCAACCCACACCTCCTCTACGTCCGCTTCTGCTCCGAGGTCCTCGCTTTCCTCGAGTACGATCGCATCGACGAGCTTCTCCACCTCCTCTCATGTCTCGAAAAGGTCTTCACCGGAACTGGAACCTCGGTAGCACAGTCGATAGAATCGGAAGTGCTCCGTCTACAAGTCCCGGTGCTGTCCCAATCGCAATTTCAAGATCCCACCTCGGACCCTACAACGCTCCCATCGGAACCTCAAATCAAACCCGAGCGTCTCGAGCAGCTCACTACATCCGCACAAATTCTCTCCGTCTTGTGGGAGACCCGCTCCTTCCTCCGCCGCGTCTGGCTCCTGCAGAAATTCGGCAATGGAAAAGGCAAAGCGGCTGCGAAAGAGACGAACCGTGCTCCCAATCGCGCTACAAACGCTCCTGCTCTGACGGATGCGTATCAAGCCCGTATCGTGGACATCATGGCTCCGGTGCTGACTGTGGAGGTGAAGACGCTCGTCTGTAAGGAATTCGTCGAACTCATGTCCGTTGACAGCGAAGTCAAGGTCGTAGATGATGCCGCGGAGGAAGATGGGCTGGACGGCGAGAGCTGGGAGGGCGATGCGAGGAGTGAGGCTGGTGGCAGTGAGCCGGGGAAGAGTCCAAGTAAGAGGGGTACGAAGCGGAAGAGTATGGATGGGAATGGAGGTGGGCCGCCGAAGAAGAGGGGTCGGCCGAGGAAGAATAGTGGTGCGGGGAGGGGAAAGAGTTTGAGTGATGATGAGGATGGTGGATGGGATTGATCCACCGAGAGGGCTGTCCGACGATCGGAGTGGTAGAGTCAGGAAAAGTATGGACTACGGCACGATGCATCGTTACGGCGAGCATGTTTTGCTGGCTGTCTTCGGAGGGACGACATCAAAAAGAAAAATAGCATTACGATGCAGCTATCTGAATGAACATGACATATGAAGTATGCTCTTCAGCGCCCTGAATGTCATGTGGTGACTGCAATGTAGTGATTTTTGTTGGTTCCAGTACACATTCGATGAGCAGCGTCTACTTCCTCGGGGTCGACGGTCTTGCAACCCGTGCTGCTGGACCGAGCGTGCTTGTCCGTGAGCGTTGTTGAAGGATTATCGATCAGCACGATTGACATGATGTCTTGTACTTGTCGCCAGGCTTACAGGCCAGAAAGCGGTTTGGCAACTTAGACATCTGCACAAATTCCTCGACCTGTTCTAACCCTAACGACTAACCCTAACGACTAACCCTAACAAATTCGTGAGCCACCAACGACGTTCGTGCTGGGTGCTCGTTCAAGACTTCGAAAAGACCTCTCGCCTCAAGCCCTCGCTTGCTGATGTATAGATCTCCGCTGCGGAGAACTTGGCAGCGTATTGTCTATGTGGCTTAGCATGTCGTCGGAGATGGACGTCAGCTTGACATCGTGGATTAATACCGCTGTTGCAGGCATTTCCCCAGTCAGCTTGACATCGTGGATTCATACAGTGCAATCGCAGAGCCGGTGGTGATACAAGGGCAATGCCAAGGGTTGTCGATTAATTGATTGGTAGTGTTGTCGTCTGTGCATAGTGGTGCGTATAATTAGCAAGGTTGTAAGGGTGCTAGCTATGGTTTAGAGCGACCGGTTAAACGGCTGTAAGTGTGCTAACTATAGTTCAGAGCGACCGGTTAAACGCTTATAAGGCTATTAAGCATATTGTATAGCTATGCCCTTATATATTAGCTTATTAGCCTTTAATAGCTTTATATTAGTGTCGCTATTATTAGCGCTATTAGTCGCTATTAGAGCGGTAAATTATAAGTAGTATAGCTACCGCTAGTAGAGGTTTTAAGTAGTATAATTACCGCTATATGCTCGTATTTATAATCGCGTTATCTACGATAGAAGGTAGGTTACTAGTATATATATATAGTAGTAGATCGTAGTAAATTAGTATATCTAAACCTCTACTATCCCTTTAATTGTCTGTTTACTCGTAATGCCCTATATTAATCTATAATACTCGTTTGTTTGTTTGTTTGTTTGTTTGTTCCATTTACGTCCTTTCGGAGTCCAAGACTATGTAGGACGGCCTTGCCCTAAGGGCAAGGCAGTAGATCTATTTACAATCAAATTCTTCGGTATTCTTTAACCTTAGGGGAAACCCCGTGCCTAAGGCAATGCTAAAGGACTTTAAACAAATGCGAGACAAAGGAAATCAAACGAGTGTTGCTGCGGCCCAAGGCTGCAGAATTTTCGCGCCAAGCTTTTTGCAGAATTTTCAGCGGATCCTTCCGCTTCGCACGCTGCAAATTCGAAATGTAGTGCAGAAGCAGTGCAAAATGCCATGCAAAAGCAGTGCAAAATGCCGTGCAAAAGCAGTACAAAAGCAGCTATCTAACTCGCTGCCTTCTCTTATCCTTAATATGCCTTTGTAGTATCGTAGTAGCAGTTCTATCTACGACAACGCAGGTTAATCGCAGAGTTGTGGATTCCACCGAGTTCCAGCTCTTTAAAGTGCATGTATGCTTCCTTTCGAGGGCGACGACGTCTCTAGGGACATGCGATTTCGATTCGGATTTCGAGGAGGTGCGCGTATAGGATAGAGTAGACTGCTTCTTCTTGTTCGTAGAGGGCTGTTCGTTCGAATCGTGCCGTTGTTCTGTTATAGCTTGTGTTTCGAGGCGGATTTCGAGAAGGATAGATTTCGGGCGGATTTCGAGAGGTTTTCGAGGAGGTTTCTTCCAAACTGTCTTAGTTTCCCTTCCGAGGAAGGTACTTACGACGGCCACCGCGTGAAGGTGCAGTCTGTTCGGCCGTCAATCTATAATACTCGTTTATAAGCTCTAGTAGCTCTAACGCCTTTAATCTACTATAATACCCCCTTCCTTTAGCTCGTATCGTTAGTTACCGTCTAGTACTCGTAAATAGTATAGTCGGTCGTCGACTATTACTATAGCTAGCTCCGGAAACACCTAAACTAGTCGATTAGCTAGTCGGTTAGCTAGTCGGTTAGCTAGTTAGTATTAAGGCGCCAAAATAAGGACTTATTCTATATACTATTCGTTAGTAAATTAAGGCTCTTAAACGTATCGCTAGCTAGACCTTTACTCGTATTACGATAGCTCTTAATAAGCTATATACTACTGTTCGAACAGTTACTAACGAGGTAGTAATATCTAGCCGAACCCTTTACCTTTACGGACTACGTTAGTTTAGTACCCCTATTACTAACCGGATTATCGAGTATATTACTAGTAGCGTAGAAGGACGTAGAGCGACCTACTAGTAGATTAAGGAGCGGCTCGAATTAGTATACTTAGTTAACACTATTCGCCGTAGGCTTAACGAGGCTAGTTACTTTAAAAGAGTAGCTAAACGTACGCCGTTCTTAGACGCTAATAGTCTCGATTTAAGGCTATAGTTCGGTTAGTAGTACATTAATTAGCTTAATAATAGCCGGACCTTCTAGTTCGGCAATATAGCTATATTCGGTTAAGGCGGTCTATAGAGATTCCTAGTTATTCGTCGTACTAATAAGGCGTTCGATCCGGACTATCTTAGGCCTAAGTTTAAGTATAAGAAGACGTAGTTCGTATATAGCTTTATCTACGGTAATAAGAAGAGTAGACTTATCCTCTAGAATAAGTAATAGGGTAAGATAACCGCTATAAGCCTTAAGGAGTATATAATGCTAGAGCTATACTAATTCTAGCGTAAGTATATTAATATAGAGGCTACTTATAAGGACACCCTTACGATAACGCCCTCTACCTACCCTTAACCTAGACTATCCTAGTACTATAGATTACCGGTGCTATCTTATCTAGCCTAGACTAGGACATCCTATAGAGGAACGAACCTTACGGGCGTACGATAATCCCCGAGCGGACGTTAGGTCGCGACCGGTACCTAGTCTAGGCGGAGGGACATATTTAGTAATACGAAGGATAGGTATATAGCCTCGAGGGATACTCTCGTTTATTCCCTTCCTTATCGAATCGACTCGTTATATTCTATAGCCTTTTGTTTTCGGTGTAAGCCTATATTCCTTCTTAAGGTGTTTCTAACATTCGATTCGATTAAAAACAACCGTATAACTATACCGAAAACTACTAATATAGCTCTAAAGGTTACTCGTCGTTAGGACGATTCTCTTCCTAATACCTCTACCCGATAGTAGGTAAGCGCTTCCTCTACGGAGCTATCTACTACGCCTACTAGTTAGCTATAGGACGTTAACCTTCCTAACTAGCCTAGCTCGGGAGAGACCGCGGAAGGAAAGGCTACCCGGGAGTACGATAACGAAGTCGCCCGTACTACTTTCGAATTCTTAATCCTCTAGTAGAAGATTAAGGAACTCTATACCGAGCTAGACTATTCTACGCTAGAAGGAAACCTAAGGACGGCTACCCTCTACTAGCTTTTCTCCAAACCTAACTAGTATACTAAGATAAGGGATAACCTCCCTAAGTTAAAGGAGCTACTAGTCTTCGAGGGTAAGTCGCGTATAAGCTACGACGACTAGGTCCGAGCCCTCGAAAGAGCCTTTAGGCAATACGAAGGTTTCGCCGAACGCGAAGACTATAAGGTCGACTTTACTACCGACTATATAGGAAAGCTCTAGTAAGACTACTAGGAGCGCTACGTCGACGGCCTCGACGACTATTCTAATCTAACTTAGCCTATAATAAAGGAGGTTATACTTAACTCGATAGGTATAGAAACCGAACGGCGTAAAAAGGCCTACGAGAAGCTAAAAAAGGTTACCCTAGGTAACTGTACGCTAGAGGAACTCCTCGAGGAGCTAAAGACCCTCTAGAAGGAGCTCGATAAAAGGGACAATAGTAAGAAGATCCTTAGTTTCTATAGCGCCCTTCTATAGACCCTTCGTAACCGCCTCTCGAACTATCTTACCGCTCTACTAAACCTAGTAGACGCCGAGGAGAGGGCTAAGAAGGCCTATTGCGCTAACGAAGGTTCTAAATAAGAGGCTCGTAAGAGGTAGTCTACCGAGAAGGCCGCTAGATAGGCGAAGAAGCGCCCTAGCGATAGCTCTATTACTCCTTATAGTAAGAAGGCGAAGACTAGCTATAGCGATTAGGACTAGAAGGCCCCTTCTAAGGCTACGTACTACGGATACTAACAAGTCGGGCATATCCGCCGCGACTATACTAACTAGTACCTATAGAAGGATTTAGGGAAAGAGACGCCCCCTAAGTAGACGCTATTACTTAGGTAGGCTAAGTCCTCTATAGTAAGGATTAGTAGCGTTCTACTAAGCTAGGAAAGCGCCGCGCCTAGTAGGGGCGCCTAATTAGCGTCGAGTTAACGCTAAACGGCCTAGGGGGGTCTAGAAAGGTCCGGGGCCTAATTAATAGCGGCGCCTAGGACAACTTCTACGACTCTATACTAGTAAAGGAGATAGGGTAGATAGTTTCCGAGCTATCTACCTAGATAAAGTACCTAACTCTAAATAGTTAGAGCCTATAGGTCTTTAGAGAAACGAGAAACTCCTATAAAGCTATAGACACCTCTAGTAAGGCGTAGGGGTACGTAGATACGTTTAAGGTAGGACGTATCTATAGTTTCGAAGTCCTACTCGGTATACCCTAGCTCGAGAAGTATAACCCGGGTATTGTTTGTTTGTTTGTTTGTTTGTTCCATTTACGTCCTTTCGGAGTCCAAGACTATGTAGGACGGCCTTGTAAGCAAGGCAGTAGATCTATTTACAATCAAATTCTTTCGGTATTCTTTGACCTTAGGGGAAACCCCGTGCCTAAGGCAAAATGCCAAAGGACTTTAGAAGCAGCGCAAAACAAAGGAAATCCAACGAGTGTCGTGTAGCCGGGGCTGTAGAATTTTCGCGCCAAGCTTTTTGTAGAATTTTCAGCGGATCCTTCCGCTTCGCACGTACGCATGCTGCAAATTCGAAACGTAGTGCAAAAGCAGTGCAAAAGCAGAAGCAGCTGTCCAACTCGCTGCCTTCTCTTATCCTCAATATGCCTTTGTGGAACTGTATGCCGCTTCTAAACGTATACAGCTACGTAGGTTAATCGTAGAGTTATAGATTCCACTAACTGTTCTAGCTCTTTAAAGTGTTTCGGTTCGGATTTCGAGGAGGTGCGCGTATAGGGCAGAGTGGATTGCTTCTTCTTCTTCTTCTTGTTTGTAGCGTTTGTAGCGTAGAGGGCGTTCGAATCGTGCTGTTGTTCTGTAGCTTGTGTTTCGAGGCGGATTTCGAGAAGGATTTCGGGCGGATTTCGAGAGGTTTTCGAGGAGGTTTCTTCCAGACTGTCTTGGTTTCCCTTCTAAGGAAGGTACTTACAACGGCCACCGCGTGAAGGTGCAGTCTGTTCGGCCGTCTAACCCGGGTATTAACTTCGCCCTAAAGAAGGTCTTCTAGAGACTAAAACCTCGAAGGCGATAAGTAATAGTAGTAGTATCCCCGGACAGGTTCTACCGGGAGTGTCTCGGAGAAGTCGAGGTAGCTCTTTATATTATATCTATCTAGGAGGTCGAGGATAGACTCGAACTAGGCTAGAATAGTGTCCTAGTAGCGTATTCTAACTTCTCCGACGTCTTTTCGGAGGAATTAGCCGGCGAATTAGCGCCGTATAGACCTTATAATCTTAGAATCGACTTAGTTAAGGGAGGAAAGGTCCTATTTAGCCCTATATACGCTCTATCGGAGGTAGAAATAGACGCGATACGTAAGTAGCTCCCTAAACACCTAAAGAGTAGCTTTATTCGCTACTCGACATCCTCGGCGGGCGCGCTAATCCTCTTTATAAGAAAGAAAGATAATATACTCCGCCTCTATATCGACTACCGCGGCCTAAATACTATTATAGTAAAGAATAGGGGGGGTCTCCTACTAATTTCCGAATTAATAGACTAGCTAGCTAGCGCTAGGTACTTTACGAAGATAGACCTCCGCTACGTGTACTACTATATACGTATCCGGGAGGGCAACGAGTAGAAGACGGTCTTCCGGACTAGATACGGCTACTTCGAGTATACCGTAATGCCCTTTAGGCTCTATAACGCCCCCGCGGTGTTCTAAAACTTTATTAATAGCGTATTAGTAGGGCTAATCGACGTATTCTACGTCGTTTACCTCGACGATATCCTTATATACTCTAAAACGATAGAAGAATACGAGGATTACGTCCGGGAGGTACTTAAGCGCCTCCGGAGGTATAAGTTATATACTAACTTATTAAAGTACGAGTTCTATAAGGACCGTATCGACTACCTCGGGTACGTTATTATACGTAATAGGCTAGAGATCGACCTAGAACGGGTTAGATCGGTCTAAGAGTAGCTACTCCCTTAGTTAGTATATAACATTAGGGTCTTTATCGGCTTCGCGAACTACTATAGGCGCTTTATTAAGAGATTCTTACGCCTCGCTACGGTACTTAACCGCTATATAGAGAGGAAGAAGGTAGTAAACTAATATAAGAAGGAACGAGTATACTTAGAGCTCGACGAGTAAGCTATACTTTCCTTTAACGAACTACGGAAGAGGTTCTCGGAAGCTCCTATCCTACGCTATTTTAACCTAGAACTACCCTATAGGGTAGAAACCGACGCCTTAGGTAAGGCAATCTCGGGCATCCTAAGCTAACTATACGAAGACTACGGTAAAATGTAATAGTTCCCTATATTATACTTCTTATAGAAGATAATCGTAGTAGAACGGAACTACGTTACGGAAGACGCTAAATTATTAGCTATTATAGACTCCTTTAAATACTTTAGATAGTACCTAGAAGGAGCTCGATACTAGGTCGAACTACTAACGGACTACGTAAACCTATAGACTCTTATAATAACTAAGACCCTATCTAGGCGATAGGTTAGATAGGCCGAGTAGTTGTCGCAGATCGACTTCCGGACTATCTATAGACCCGGTAAGGTAAATAGGGCGGTAGATATACTAAGTAGAAGACCCGACCTAACAGACAAGGACTACTCTAGACGGTAGGCTATAGACGAAGAGTTATCTATAAGCTTACGGCTCTTCTAGACGGCGTTCTATCCGTAGGTAGACTATAATAGACTAGCGAGGTACGTAGGGGTAGTAAAGAACGCCCTAGACCTAAAAACGCGCCTAAAAAGCGCCCTCTTAAAAGATCCGACCTTTAATAGGATTAACGAGGAGAAGGACTAAGCGGAACCTACTTTCTAGGTAGATTGATAGACTAACGAGGATAGAGTCGCATATATAGACGGTAAGGCCTACGTACCTAAAGGAAGTATAAGACTCTAACTACTTTAGGAATACTACGACGACCCTATAGTAGGGCACTTCGGCTTCTCTCGAACGCTCGAACTTCTATAAAGGAGTTTCTACTAGCCCAAAATAAGGAAATACGTTAAGGACTACACACGAACGTATTAAGCGTATAGTAGGTTAAAGCTACGGCGGCACAAACCCTACGGATTGCTGTATGTAGAGCTACTATCGCTTACACTATAGGAGGATGTAACGCTAGACTTTATAACGGACCTGCTACCTAGTATGTTTCTAGGCTAGGCTTACGACTTAATCCTAGTAATCGTAGACAGATGCACTAAAATAGTCTATTATGCGCTATATAAGAAGATGATTACCGTAGCAGAGCTCGTAGAGGTGTTTATAAGGGAAGTCGTACGACTCTATAGCGTACTAGCTACGATTACGTCGGATCGAGGGCCTATCCTAACCTTAAAGTTCTAGAGTACGTTCTGTTTCTACCTTAGCATACGTCGAAAACTAAGTATAGCGTTCTACCCTTAGACTAACGGATAGATAGAGCGCTAGAATTAGACGCTAGAGTAGTATCTTCGTATATACTACAACTATAAATAGGACAACTAGGCGTCCCTACTATCTACTACGGAATTCTCGTATAATAATAGCGTATACTCCGTAATAGGGGTTACGCTATTCTAGGTATATATAATACGAGACCCTCGGCGGTACTACTAGCCTAGACTACGCTAGGATAGACGAGAAGCCCCGTTTGCCGTATAACTCGCGGACCGTATAATCTCTAACTAAAAGAAACTACGCGTTAGACTAGCTAAAACGAAGAAACAAATAGCTAAGTAGGCGAACGAGTATAGAAAAGATATCTCTTTTAACGTCGGAGACGAAGTCTACCTTAATATACGTAACATTAGGTCTCTTAGACCTTTATCGAAACTCGACTATAAGTATATTAGACCCTATAAGGTAAAAGCTATTATTAATAGAGTCGTATATACGCTCGATCTCCTAGACTTACTAAAGATCTACCTAACCTTCTACGTCTCTCTACTAGAACCGTCTATCCCGGACTAGTTCGGTCGTAAATAGGATAGAATAATGCGGTACGACGTAGGGGAAGACAACGAATACGAAGTCGAGGCTATTCTAGCCGAACGGGTCGACGAACTAAATAATCGGGAGTACCTTATTAAGTAGAAAGACTACGACTAGTCCGAGAACTCCTAGGAAGTAGTAGTTAATATTAGCCCGTTAGTAATAAGGGCCTACCGGCGTAGAATAGGCTAGAAAGGACTAACTACGCGCGGGAAATTCTAGAAAAAACGCTAACCCCCTTAGTTAAATTTTAATCTTTTTTTTTTATTATAATACTAGACTTAAACATTTTTAATAATTCTAGGGATTTTATTCGGGCGTTAATGTTTTCTATTCTAGACTATTCTAGCCTATATTAAGCTATTCTAAGCTATTATAACTTAAAGGGCCCTATTACTCTACGTAATAGCGTTATATATTATACCCTATATACCGCTAGGACTAACTAGACTAAACCGGCTTAATTATCGCTATCCTCGTCCGAAACGTCCTCTCTACGCTCCTAAGTAGCCGTCGTACGTACTAAAGCCTTTAACGCCTCCCTATTAGTCTTTCCCGTACCCCTAGCGTACGTATTAAACCCCTATAGGGCCTTACTATTACGATATAACGTAGTCTTATACTTATCGAGCTTAGCTATTAACGACTAGACCGTAATAGCGCCTTTTAGATTAATTAGGCGGCTCCTCTTAGACTTCGGGGTCCCGGTAGTAGCCTACTCCTATATCCTAGTATTAGTATAGTCCTAAATGCGCTAGAAGGGTACACTTACGGCCTTCTCTATAAAAGTAGCGGCCGACCTATCCCGCTTCTTAACCTTAAGTCCCGTCGTGTCCTACTTACGGGTACCCTAGTATAAAGTAAGACCCTCCGGGCCGCGAACGCTATTTCTAAGCTCCCTAAGGTACTAACTATTAGTATACTAGTCTAAAATAAGCTAGAACGATATATATAACTTAATCGAACTAGTAAATAGGAGCACTTTATTCCTTAACTTCTTCCTATTATCCGTATTTACTACCGGATTAGCGTACTCGGCTTAAATCTAGGCATTAATGTTGTCCTACTCGTTCTTACGGGCCGGGGGGAGCTATTTAGGGTTAGCCTAGATCTAAAACACTCTAAAACAGTCTAGAAATACCCTACCTAGAAGCAATCGGCGTTTCTATTATCTAGATAGCCGGCGCATTTAGTAGTAATGCCCTTAATAGGCTTGTCCGGCGCTAACTAGCCCTAAACTAGACTATACTAGTACTACCCTAGATTACTTACTTTTAGTAGTTAGTAAAGAAAAGAGAAAGTTTTAGAAGAAGAATTAAATTAATATAGCGACGCTATAGACCCGTAAAACCTTCTAGATTAGGACACCTAGTAGCTAACAGCTTATAAATTTTCTACCGTAACTAAGGTTAGTTATAGAGAGGGGAGGGGGATAATATAAGGATACCCTTATAATAACGCCCTCTACCTACCCTTAACCTAGACTATCCTAGTACTATAGATTACCGGTGCTATCTTATCTAGCCTAGACTAGGACATCCTATAGAGGAACGAACCTTACGGGCGTACGATAATCCCCGAGCGGACGTTAGGTCGCGACCGGTACCTAGTCTAGGCGGAGGGACATATTTAGTAATACGAAGGACGGGTATATAGCCTCGAAGGACACTCTCGTTTATTCCCTTCCTTATCGAATCGACTTGTTATATTCTATAGCCTTTTGTTTTCGGTATAAGCCTACATTCCCTCTTAAGGTGTTTCTAATACTACTTTAAGATAGTAAGAGCGCTTCGATAGTAGTAGTAGTATTAGCTCGTTTATCGATAAGGGCTCCTTCTTTAATAGCGAACGCTTTAGAAGCCTAATACCTACGGATAAGGACGCTATTCCGGACGATATTACTAATAGTAATATAGATATCTCGCTCGCTAACGCGGACGCGGACGATACTATACTCTTACTAATACTTATACTAGACGGTGCTTCGGTCTATAAAGCTACTACCTTTAGGAACGAGCTAGAGCGCCTCGACATTCCTTATAGTCTCGACGTCTAGCTAGCTAACTTACTAGACCTATTAAGTCCGGACGGTAAGTACGGAAGATAAGTATTAGAAAGCTAATTTAGTATGTCTATCTATCTACGTTCTAGAAAGAAGTATACGTCCGGCTACTAAGGCTAGCCGCTATGTCCGTAATATTACCCTCCCCTAAAGAAGAAAACCTTACTAGTCCTTAGTAATTATATATAGTAATTACGTATATTTAGCGCCGAGCTTTTGTCCTTCTAGCGCTCGACCGCCTTATATATAACCTTATAGTCTATATCTTATCCTTCGAGTCCTTTGTCCTTATCTACCGTACCGTATTCTAAGCTCTTTTTATTCCTCGTTACTACTATCCGGGATTATCTCTATCGCGTTCGTAGAGTTCGGTTTAGTAGTAGGGTTTATTAGTAATAGTAAGTCGTCGTCTTTAACGTCGTCGGCGACTATAGACTTAGTACGGTTCTTACCTCGCTTACTATTCTTACCCTTCGCCTTAGTAGTCTTCTTAGTAGGCTCGGGTTCTAAGTCCGATAGCTAGTCTATGTCCGGCGAGTCTAGCGAAGTCTCGCGCTCCTATAAATTACCTTATAGCGAGACTACCGTTAGTAGTAGTAGTGCCTTATTTAGAGTCTTAGTTAGCTTCTTAGCTAGCGTCTTCGGGGCGTTCTTCTTCTTTTTTAGTACGGCCTCCGGTTTATTATCCGCCTTCTAGCGTTTAGATAGTATGTCGTCTACCGAACGGAGCTTACGCTTACCTATCTCCGTCTCCTTATCGTACGTATCCTTTAGGTCCTTAGTAGTTTAGCGAGTTCGGCGCGAAGTATCGGAGGCGGTATCCGGCTTTTATAGCTTTTACGCTATTAGGGTATTTAGCGGAAAACTAAGGTTATAATCCTACGTCGTAGTGCTATCCTTCTTTTCCTAGCCGAATAGTCGTCCTCTACGCGTCGTTAGTATCGCCTATATAGTCGTCGCCGGTATATCCGGGAACGCCTTATCGAGTAGGGCCTTACTAAAAGGTACCTACTTACGTCCCTAACCTAGGGAAGATTTCCCGAGCTAGAAGGTATTTGCTACCGCCGTAGCTACTTTCGCGGCTACGTTTTAGGCAACCCGTACGCGCGGTGCGCTATTATTATCTAATAGGTTATTATCTAGCTCGGCGTCGTCTTCGTCCTTATTTCTATTATCTACGTAGAAGGTAGGCGTAATAGCTAGGTAGTAGGTCGTATACTCGACTAGTTTACGTCCGTTGTCCGTAGACGAGAGGTACTTAAGGTCGGTATACGGCTTTATACTAAGGTTATATATTTCTTCGATATACCCTAAATTTTGCCTAGCGGTATTACTCGATAGTAGTATCGATACCGTAAGGTCGTATTCCTAGTAGTATATCGCTATTACCTTAATAGTCTATATGCTCCTCTTAATAGCCGCCTTCGTGTCCCTATAAGTTGCTCCCTAACTCTAGAACATAGCGTATATATACGCCGTAGTAGTTTATAGGTCGGTAATATGTTTTATAGGTACTAGCTTTACGGAAGTC
Organism: Zymoseptoria tritici IPO323; assembly: GCF_000219625.1. Taxonomy (NCBI): domain Eukaryota; kingdom Fungi; phylum Ascomycota; class Dothideomycetes; order Mycosphaerellales; family Mycosphaerellaceae; genus Zymoseptoria; species Zymoseptoria tritici. Next base: position 396,721 of record NC_018210.1, on the reverse strand, counting down.
TTAGAAGGCGTGTCCGCGTCCGCGTCCGCGTCCGCGTCGCTAACTACCTTATCTATAATGTCGAGTATGTCGCTGTCCTAGTTATCTACCTCCGTAGGCTTATTCGTCTTATACTCTTTAGCCGTATTTACGTCCTTCTCGCGAGGGTTAAATATATATAGCTCTAACGTACGGTAGTCCCTATAGAACGTAAGCGAAGGGTCTACGCGCTCTTAAGGTTTTAGTACCTTATAGCGGCCGGTAACTATAGCTAGGGTAAAGAATAGTCTATCGATATATCGTATAGGGCTAGCGAGGCTAATCGGCTTAGGAGGTTTAGTAGGCGTGTTCGGTATACCGGGGACCGGTACCTTCTTCTCCTTATACGGCTTACGATCGGCGTTATAGATAATATAGAATAAGTCCTACGCGTACTATATAGCTATTACGTTCTTAGACGCCGTTCCGCTATATATATTATACTCTAAAATTATCGTCTCGTCGAGACGGCTCTAGTCTACGTTCGTAGGGTAGAGGACCTTCTTTTCGAAGTATTTATCCTACTAGATTATAGTATCTAATATACTTATAACCCGTACGCGCTTCTTAGCTACTATAGTCTTAATTATAAACTAGTTTGCCGAGGGATAGAACTTATAGGTAATCTATACGTTTACGTTATTATCCTTTACGAGTTTACGTAAGAGCCGGTAGATCTCTAATCCTATAAGGTATATAGTAAGATGCGTAAGGGAGATCGCGTATACCTCGGTATCCTCGTTTATTAGGCTAATATATAGGCGTCCTTATAGTTCGCGGTCCTCGTATAGGTTCCCGCGATCTACGAAGTCTCCCAACTAAAGCTTATATATTATCGCTCTTAAGATCTAGTTATTGTCGTAGAGTAGGGTAAAGATACGTCCGACCTAGAAATTGCTAAGCCTCGTATATAGCGGAGGGAGACTCGCTATAGTAACGTCTAGTCCGATAGCGTCGTATACGAATACGCGCTTATTATTAACCTAGATAGGAAACGTAGAGGGGTAGCCGAGTCCCTACTTCTAGATCTTAAGGTCTAGTATCGGGACTATAAACTTAAGGTCGTAGTACTTAAGCGTAGTCGTAAGATCGAATTCCCCGGTATCCGTAATTGCCTCTTCGTTTGCCTCCTCCTCGTTTACCTACTCGTCGTATACTATTTTTAACGCCGGTAGGTCTTCGTCGTCGTTATTAGCGTACTGTTCGTTACGTACGGTCTATAATGTCTAAGATTATTCGTGTTCGGTAATAGGGCTTACGAATAGCGAGCTCCTAATAGGTACGGAAGCTAGTACTACTACTAGTTTACCCGTCTAGTCTTAAGGTTCGCCGAACATACTCTATAGGATTAGTATATAGATAACCGTCTTATAGATAGCTAGTATCGGTAGCTTTAAGAGGCTGCCGGCCGTATTGCCGCTCTATAGCTTATACTCCTCCGGAATTACTACCTAGATACGTCTCGAGCGCTCGATTTCTACCGGTACGTCTTCTACGATAGTGTCCTATCCGTCCGTACCGTATAAGCGGACGAGGAGGACGTACTCTTCTTCCGGCTATATACCTATACTATACGGCTTAGTAAGAAGGAGATAGTTATCTCCCTAAACCTCCTCGTTTAGGCGGTATACTAGGCTACCGCTTACGTCGAGTAGTATCTACTTATCCTAGGCGTCTATGTCCGTAAAGTTAATAGTTACGCGGACTATCTTCTACCTATAGCTAGCGTAGACGTATGTTCGATATAGTTAGTATCGGAGTTCGGTACGGAAACGACCCGTCTTCTTAACTACGTATAGTACGATTGTTTCTACCTACGCTATCTCTTACTATACGTAGAATTTCGAGGATATAAGCTTACGTCTATCGAATCCTAGGAAGTCTAGTATAGGGTCGAATAGCTTAAACGTATCCTCGTCGGTAGTATCCGCGTCTCTACCCTAACCTACGCGTTCGGCGATATTAATAAGAAATTTCGCGGCGTTATCTACGGTCTAGTTACCTAGGTAAGATTCGGTAATACGGATAAGGGGCATAATTACGTCTAAGGTAAAGCGATACCCGCGTATAAGCGCGTCTACGGTTCGTAATAGAGTAAAGTATTCGACCGGGCTATTCCTCGTACGTAAGTATTTATCGAATACTCCTAGAGCGACGAACGCGATTACCGGGTCGTATAGTATAACCGCGGCTAGTAATAGTAGGTCTATGTTCTTACGGACGCGATAGACTATTAGTAGTACGATTATATAGTATCCGGTCTCGCTAACTACGCTCCCTACGTAGTAGGAGGGGAATTCGAAGTCCTATCTACCGAGATCGAATATCTAGGAGAAGATAAACCTAGAGCTACCGGGGTCGAGTACGTTCCTATGTTCGCACGGAATGTATCTAGCCTATAATACTTCTAGATCGATAGTATAGAAGTCCTATAAAATTTTATTATTCGGTAGATCCTACGGTAGTACGCCTTTAGGATCCTTAAGAGGAAGGTCTACGACGCGTAGTCCTTAAGCCGCTAGTATGTTTATAAGCGGCGTAGGTGTTCCTAGCTTATATTACCTAATTAATGTATAAAGCTAACTAGTTCGGCGAATAGATAGTTCGGGATACGGGTCTACGTACGGTTCCGGCGAATCTACTCTTAAGATTAGGCCTTACGCGGTTTACTACTCGTATTTCTCGCCTACGTATCCTTACTCGTTTCCTTTCTTACCTATATCCTTTAGCTTCTTTACTATTAATAAAGCTAGGAACGGCGCTAGTAGAGCGTCGGATATAGCTAGTATTAGTAGAGCGGACGAGGCGCGTACGGATTTCGCCTTCGGCTTTAGGCGCTAATCGGCGAGCGTATTTATAGGTAGTAGTACTAAAGGGTTTTGCGCTTATAGTACTATTAGTACTTACGCTATCTGTTCGGCTACTATATACGGAGCTTCTACTACCGTCTACTAAGTTTCGTCGATTTAGTTAAACGTCTACGTCGATTCGACTTTATCGCTTACTAGTATCTATTTTGCGGCGGCGCTTAACTATTTAGGCGTCCGCTAGGTAGCTTACGCGTCTATTAGTAGCGGGCTCTACGTTCCCTCGGAGTCGTCTATAATAAATAGACCTTGTCTACGTAGTATACGTTACGCGCGTAAGATAGTATATAAGGTGTTTATAGTATCTAGTACGAAGCTCTAGTCGTCGCTAGTAAAGCTTATAAGGCAAACGCTATGTTTACTAAGGCTCGCTTTACTTTCGTCGTTACCGGTTACCCTATAATAAGGTTCGATAATAAGAATTAGTTTGTTCGTATTATATCGTAAAAAAATGCTATAAGATATATCGGTAGATAGCCGAGTAGGTAAACGGTCTAGGAGTTATCGCCTACGCCGTAGCTAGCGTCTCTTCGTACGTTAAACGTTACGGTCTACTACTACTTACGCGCGCGTACGTCTACCTATTATAGTCGGCGGTTCTAGATAATTACGGTCGTATGCCTCTACTAGCTCTAAGGCGTCCGCGAGGTCGCTAAGCTTATACTACTAGTTCTCTAAGTCTAGATATCCTTTCTACTTAACTAGGTATTCGGTATTGCCTCGATAGATACGCTTATCTAGTAGGCGTTCGATCTTATAATAAGGTGCGTCCGGGTTCGTATCGTTCTCTATTTCGACCGGACCTAGACGATTCGGCTCTCTATCGTATAGGTCCTATATATCTAGGTACCTCGCTAGCTATACGAGCGAAATAACCGGGTATATACGTATAGTTAGTAGGAGTTCGAGTTTATAAACGAGGTTCCTAACCCGTCTCTTAATCTTAAACGGTCCGGTGCGTTAGTAAGAGATCTTTCGCTATATATATCCGGGTATCTTATACCCCTTATAGAGTTTAAGGAGGACCTATTAACCGGGTCTAAACTAAATAGGCTAATACTACCTGTCGTATACGTCCTTTATATTCGCCTAAGCCTAGGTAAGCGAGTCTATCGCCTATTCTCTCGATAGTTGTCGTAGTACGTAGTAGTCCTATATAGGTAGTTCGACGAGTAGGTTTAAGGCGTCGAAGTTCGACTTAAAGCCTTAAATTATTACGTATAGGATCTTATTCGTAGATACGTTTCTCGAGTTATTAAGGTAAGCTTAAATATATAGTAGTCCGTCTATCTACTCTAAGTCTAGGTTATAGGTAATAAAGAAACGAATCGTAATCTCGACGGTTTAGTTCGTACGTTCGGACTACCTATCTATCTAAGGATAGTACGCTATTATAGCTAGGAACGTCGTACTAAGCTTCTCAAAGACTCCCTTAAAGAAGTCTAATAGCTAGATTAGGTCGCGATTACCTATTAGAATAGCCGGTAGATTACGTTCGGTACGGATATATACGAGTAGGTAATTATGTCCCTACTCCCTAGCCGTCTACGTCGACTTAGTCGGTGTTAGAAGGATATCCTTTATAAATTTATATGTCTCGGTTAGTAGACTATTAAATCTAGCTACTATAGTCGGGAGCGTATGTACCTAGTCTACCGTACTTATATACTACGGTATAGGCTATTAAGTAATCGGTACTAGTTCGCTATACGGTTTGTTACGTAGGGTTTATATACTTAAGTAGGGTAGGTAATAGTCGATGTACTTTCGGAGCTCCTTAGATATATATAGGATATAGAAGCTAGCTTATACGTTCGCGTAGGATCGATAGTAGCCTACGTAGTAGTAGCGATCGTAGGCTATTTTGAAGACTTCGCGGTAAAGTCCTTTCGGAATATAGAGGCGTTCGCGTCCGTCTATATTATTCTTATAATAAATTAGACTATCTCGAAGGAAGAAGCGAATATCTAGAGGGCTAGACTCTAGTTCGCTGTCTAGGGAACCTATCTCCCTACCGTTGTCTAGGTAGTTTACTAATACTCGCTAGTTATAGAGTTCGATCGCCTTCCCGAGCTACTCTATTCGCTTATACTATACGCTGTCCGTTTAGTATCCGTTTTTTAGACGCTACTTAAAGTTATCCGAGAGTTCGACTAGTACTATATAGAAGACTAGCGGATCTAGCGTCGTATACGGCGCTCCTATATCCTTATATATATACGGGTTTAGTATGTCCTCTAGGTAGCTACCTAACGAGGTTAGGTTCTCGTCGACTATTCTACTAAGAGCGTCTAGAATCCTATATAAGCGTCCGGGGCGATATAAAATAGTAAGGTTATATTATAAGACATATTACGACGCTCGTACGAGTCGTAAGTTTATCCTATCTATAGACGTTATCGTTACTAGTGAGTACTATTTAGCGAGTCTAAGAGCTATAATATAGTCGGAAAAGACGTATACTAGCTTCTAGGCTACCTATATAAGATAGCGGGTCTTTCTTAATGCCTAAACAAGTCCGGTAACCTTAAGTTTAGTCGCTAGATAGCGCTTCTCCGTATCTAAGAGGGCCTTACTAAGGTATAGGATAACTTATATATCCGCGTCCGGGAAGCGTATTACCTTATCTACTACGCTCGTTAGGTCCGGATTACCTTTAACTATATATACTACGTAGGCAATGCCTAAGTATAACGCATCTAGGTTATAGTATAGTAGTCTAGACCGGTCGTAGTAGTAAAGGAACTTAGCGCCCGCGTATAGAGTCTTTATTATCTCGAATAATCTACGTATCGGTTCTAGGTTCTCGGACTATATCTATACTTCTATAAGCTTAGAGTAGTTCTTACGTACCTATCCCTTATTTAACGGCGATAGCTTAAGTAGCTCGGTCTTACGCTTCTCGAACGGCTCGATAATATATATATAGTATAGGATATACGTTCGTTACTAGCCGGTTAGTCCGATATAGAACTCGAGTTCCTTAAGAGTAGTAGGGAATTTTAGGTTCGTAATTACTACTAGTTTCTCTTCGTAAGTCGTATATCCGAGTCCGGAGACCTTCTATCTAAGCAATATAGCTATTAGATAGCCGATAAACGTCTTATATAGGCTAAGCGTTATATTATACTCGATAAATCGCTAGTATAATTTCTCTAGGTACTCGAGGTGCTCGTCTACGCTCCTTGTAAAGATAATAATGTCGTCGATATATGCCCGATAGAAATAACGGAAGTCCCTTAATATACGATTAAGCTAACGCTAAACATATTAAACCGAACCGGCGTAGCCTATTATAGCTACGTTTAAGGTTTCCTAGCCGCGGTATATATTAATAGTAAATTTCTTATAATCGGACTCTTTAACTAACTATTAGTAAAAGAAAGCGACGGCGTCTACGACTATAATATATATAGTACCCTTTAGTTCTACTAAGATGTCCTACTATAAGGGGAGTAGGTAGCTATCCTTAAGGACTATTCGATTTAGGCTACGGATATCTATAACTAATCTACTATCAGAGGCTGGTGCCTAAGGCTGCATCGGCTGTGCCGATGCCTAGGCCAACGCCTAACGGACGAACGCCGGTTCAGAAATCCACTAGGCCGAATCGGGAACAAGCTTCCTTTCGGCCGACTAGAAGGCCACGTATGCGCCAAGCGACGCTACGCGCACACACAGCTTATACTCGACGTTCCGTTGTTCTAGATAGATCTTCTTTTCGGTAGCTTTAGAATTTCATACATTCGGATCTGGACCTTTGTGCGCAACTTCGGTTCAGACCCTTACATCTACCCTTAGTTGTAGGCTTATTATCGACGATAGCGTCCTACTATACTACGAAGCTTAGGAAGCCCTATATAGTAGGCTTCGTACGCTAGAACATCTTATTCTAATCGTAGAGTTTATTATACGTTCGATCGATTATCTATCTATCTAGTCCGCTTACCGGGTACGGTTTATTCGATAGGCGTAATATATCCGCGTCTAGCTTAAGTCTAATCTCTATATACTAGTCTTCGAGTATATTAACTATTCTACCGTTATCGATCTATACCTCCTAGTATTTATATACTAGTTTAGACACCCGGTCCTAGAATTCTAGCTCTCTATAGACTAAGACACCGTTTAGTAGGGCTATTACCTTTAAAGGGTCTACCTTTCCTAGAATCTAGGGTAGTGCGGACAGACCGTAATCCTTAGGATTAAGGCTATAGTAACCCTCGATATTGTATTCGTAGACATTACCGAGCCGTATGTCCTTTAGTATTAGCTAATCTACGTCTATATCGTTCCGTACGAGTATAAAGTCTATGTCGGTATCTACGATATACGCGTAAACTAATAGCGGTAACTTAATGTTTACGTCTAGGATAAACTTAAAATCGCGGCCGGTAGGTCTAGCCTCTACCGCGTTAATAGGAAGGTATACTACTATATATACGGGTACGGTAAGATCGTCTACGGCGGTTACGCCGGACCGGAAGCGAACATCGTTACGTCTCTTAACTATAAGTAGTACTCGTACCGACTCGTATACTCTAATCGTAAGGAGTTTACGCGGTATGTCCGCCTTTATTTACTATAGTACGATAATGTCTATCGTAATTAGCATTTTAGCCCGGAGGTTAGGGATTAGGTATACTTCGTATATTATACGAGTAAGTATACGTTTATCCTTTACGGCCGCCGGGATCTAGAAGGTAAGCTTTACGTATCGTATATATTAGGTTTTGCTAATGCCCTTAACCTAGAACGGTGTTACTAGCGTATAGATTAGTATGTCTAGTAGCTATTTAAATAGCTAGTCTTAGTCTACTAGCGAGACCGTCGCCCCCGTATCTAGGTATACGGCCTAATCCTAGCCGTCCTTACTTAAGCGGACTAGGATACGTAGGTAGTAAAATCCTCGGAAGTAGAAACCGGCCTTATTAGCGGCTTCTATAACTATAGATATAACCTCGCGCTACTAGTTAGGCGGTAGAGTCGGCCGTACGTTTGCTTTAGCTAGGTACGTCTTACGCCGGTATCTATATAGCTCGTTCTTAGATATAAAGGTATCTATATAGTCGAAACAACGAACGACTATACTACCGCCCGTATACGTAATAGGAGACATTAATAAAGATAGTACTAGTCTACGGGATAATTCTACCTAATTAACGAATACGAACGGGGTCGGTAGTAATACTTCCGTAAAGTAGTTCGCTACCTCTTAATAGTAGTTCTATAGTAATCCCTCGCTATCTAATCCGTAGTATATAATATTATTAAATATAGCTTCTACGTTAGCGTCTAAGTCCGCGTACGAGTGTTCGTTATTTACGTCCGACTTACTATCCGATACTTTACCGTAGTAGTTACGTAGTCGACGATTATCGCGATTATTACGACGATCGCGGTTATCGCGGTTATCTCTACTATCGCGATTATTATAGCGGTTATAATTATTACGACAATTATCCGAAGCGGACTCTTTTAGCTAACGGTCGCCTTTACCTTAGTTCGTCGGCTTCTAGCTATCGTTTCGGTCCTTACGCTACTAGTTATTATTAGTATTATTATAGTCGGTTCGGTCTCTATATCCGTCGTTGTCTGCTCGATCCCCGAAACCTAACCGGCGATAGCTATTACTATTAAAGCTATTACCGTAGCCGTTCCGATTACGGTCGTCTCGTATTCTCCGAGGTTCGTAGTCGTTCTTAGTATACTTACCCTTATCCTCTTAGTTAGCGTCCTTCGCTAGGAGGAACATCTTACGCTACGTATCGTACTTATCTTAAAGTTCGCGGATAAACTCGTTTAGTACTATATACTCGTCTAGCTTAGTTATAACCTCTTAGAAGCGAGCTTCTAGGTATAGCTATACCTAGGTTAGCTATACCTATAGGTCTATTACTTCCGCCTCGCGGTACTAGTAGACGATATTTATAACGAACGACTCGACTAATCGTCCGGTACGTACGTCGTCCCGTATATAGTGCTCGGTATTAAGTTTAGTCTATACTTCGCCGACGCTTATCTTATATTTCCGCGTTAAGAGTTTAGTCTAGCGCTTAATGCCCTTACCGTAGTAGAGCTAACGACGCGTCTTCTTATCTAATTAGTATATATACTATACGCTCGCTTTACCTCGAAGGCATTTACTTAGATTATATCTAGCGAGCGTCGCTAAGCTAAGTCCGGCGTACTTAGCGGCCGCATCTAAGAATAGATAAATAGAACGGAAGAAGCATTTACCTATAAACTTAACTATATCGTCTGTATATGTCTAACTATCGTTGTCCGGGAACTTAAGGTATAGGTCGAAGAATCCGACTTCCTTTAGATTAAAGTACTTAACCTTATAATACCTATCGTATAAGACTAAGCGGGATCTAGATCGTAACCGGCGATCGTAATAGCTATCGCGATGTTATAAGCGACTATAGTATTCGCGGCGGCGTAAGCGTATAGATCGGAGGTTAATACTCCTATCCGATAAATCTAAAGAATCGTCTAACGCGTCCGAGTCCGAAGAGCTTAGCGATCGTCTCTTCTTCTTACTACGCTTATCTTTCTTATATTTACGTCTACGGCGAGACGATAGCTTACTACTCGAGTTACGGTACGAGGGATAGTAGCTATCGACTACTCTATTACGTCGTAGACTACGTAGGTCGTCTAGAATAGTACCCGATATACGAGGTCCGAGACCGGCTATTACGAGTCTCTTATACCTACCGCGCTTAAGGCGTTCTACTACGATACGTCTCCGCTCCGTACGCTTAATATAGTCTTTATCCTCTTACTCTTACTAGGCTCGAGGCTACTCTAGTTCGGCTCGATACTAGGCCTAATACTAGTCTAGTACTTCCGGTTCGCGTACCTAGTTATTATATATATATCGTATAAGTTGTCGAAGTTCCTCCGGAGTAAGTTCCTCTAGGACGTCTAAGTCCGGTACCTTAGGAGTCTGTTCGCGTTAGGGTACTACTAGGCTCTCCTAACGTTAGTAGCCTCTACGGTCGGCCTAGCGGCAAGCTTATAGGGCGTCTAGTAGGACTTATTAGTACCGCGGAGGTACTTTACGCTAAATAGGAATATATAGACGAGGTATCTCCTCTACGTTACCGTCCCGGTCTATAATCGGCGTTAGTAGTTCCGGAGTTAGTCTACGTAGTACGCTTAGTACGTTAGGTACGTTTAGTATATTCGGTACGAGTTCCTTAGGTTCCCCTTTAGCCGGGAGCTCGGGAGAGTTTAGAGGTAAGGGTATCGGTATAGATGTCTCTAATAAGCGGTTCTACTACTATAAGGGCGTTAGCTAACGAAAGGGTAGCCGCGGCCTCGGACTAGCTAAGCGCTATCGAGCCTATCGGGCTAGCGGGTTTAGCCTACGTAGCGGTCTACGGTTAACTAGAGCCTACGTTCGGACTAGCGGGCGTTCTCTAAGTTCGCGTAAGGCTCTCTATACTCTACGTTCTACTACTATAATAGGTCTAGCTCTTAGAGCTACCGCCGTATTCGCTAGCGGAGCTAGTTCGCGAGCGACTAGGTTCTATACTAGTACTAGTACGTAAGCGACTAGGCTCTAAGGTAGAGTAGGTCCGGCTATACCGTCCGGTTCGCGGTAAAGGACTATAGCGGCTATAGTATCGCTCGAAAGGTTAGCTTCTACGTCTATCTATAGCGCGATGCCCGCTCTAGTCGTACCGGAGACGAATACCTTTACTACGCGGGTTATATCCGACTTATCGACTACCTAGTTGTTCGGGAAGCTAAGGCTAGGTATATTATCTAGTACTATTACCCTAGTAGGTATATATAAGTTCGGTATAGGGTATAACCGAGTAACTTCTCTTATAAGTACGGCTAACTATAGGAACTTCTTAGTAACGAGGCGAGAACGGTTCTCTTCTCCTACGAAGTAACGGAAGTAGTATACGAGTTCGATGTCCTCGTCCGATAGCTACGAGTACTAGGTAGCTACGATAGGTAGGCTTAGTATAGCGTTCCTATAGGAGGTTCGGATACGGTGTTAATAGTCGTTTCCTAGAAGGTAGAAGGGATGTATAAGTCCGCTCTCCTTATCCGAGGGAGCTAGCTAAGTACGGACGCGCTTATAAGGTTAGTTTATACGGAATATTTAAGGATAATAGTATTCGTTCGTATACCTCTCGTAAGGTCTTCTAGTTATATAAGCGTAAGAGCTATCTTATAGGGATACGACCGGGGATCCTAGTCGCGCGCCCGGGGGTTAATAATCTTCTCCGAGGAGGGCTTAAAACTTATTCGTCCGAGTAGTATACGTTCTTTCGAATAAGATTCGAGATCGAAGCGTTCTTAGCTACTAATTATTAAGTCCGGAGGGTAAGTACGGAAGATAAGTATTAGAAAGCTAATTTAGTATATCTGTCTATCTACGTTCTAGAAAGAAGTATACGTCCGGCTACTAAGGCTAGCCGCTATATCCGTAATAAGACCTTAATCTAATCGAGAACGTATAGGCTATAATAAAATACCGTCTAAATCGTTTCTACCTATTACCGTCGACTAAGGAGGTGCATAGATAGTAAATCTAAGAGGTATAGGACTCGCTAATAGAGTACGATATTAGTCGGATTACGGGCTCGTTTCGGTATTACTATAAGAAGGTAATTACTTATAAGGGTCGCTATACGGGCTATTAATGCCGGCGAATCGATTAGGATCGGTTTCGAGATAGTAGTGTTAGTAGTTATAGAGCGGTAAGGATGCGAAGTTAAGCTAAATTTTTAGCTATCTAGTCTTTCCCGGATTTTACTTTATAATTATAGAGTTCGTTAAGTAAGGTCGAATAGACTGATTTAATTAGCTCGCTTAACGCGGGCCGCACCTTCCGCTAGCTTCTATCACGCCAAGGGACCCTTGCACGTGACATGGTTTAAGTGGGTCACCATCGCACTGGTTTACTGATTGTATCGTTGTTGTAGGCATTCTCCTAGTCAGCCACGCTCCCATGCCATTGCCACGTGCGGTCAAGCGCTTCTAGACGTCACCTCCTCGATCCCGCACAACTCAACCTCTCACAAGTCATGGATGTTCCTGTCTTGCACGAAGCATCACAAAGCAGCATCTGTCGGCGCATTCCCAATGCCACCGGCGCCATGCCATGCCCCACCACGTGGCCCCACCACGCGATGATGACAGTGACAGCTTTTGACAGCCCCGCCAAAAAAGTACTGCCGAGGACAAAGCTATTTGTCTATTTACTTCCATCTTCTTTCTGTCCTCCTCGCTACACATCTCCTTAAACAACATATCATACCCTCTCATCCGTATCCATCATGCCTTCCGCCAAACTCCTTCAAGGTTCATTCTCCCACATCATTAACGGCAAGGCCTACGATGCCTCCAACGCCAAAACCCTCGATGTAATCAACCCCGCAACCGAGGAGAAGCTCGCCTCCGTCCCAATCGCAACCCGCGAGGTCCTCGACGAAGCCGTCAAGCACTCCCAGAAGGCGTTCGAATCATGGTCGAAGACGAGCTGGGAAGAGCGTGCCAAGCTTGTCGAGGCTGTAGGCAAAGACTACAAGGAGCTCGCCGCCGATTTGACGGAGTTGCTCGTTCTCGAGCAGGGTAAAGCCACACCTTTCGCTCAGGGCGAAGTCGCTCTTGTCAATGAGTGGTTCGAGCGTATGCCATCGATGAAGATTGAAGAGCGTGTTGCGTGGGAAGACGACAGCCTCAAGGCCATTGAGCAGTACGTGCCACTCGGCGTGACTGCAGGAATCGTCCCATGGAACTTCCCAGTCCTCCTGATGACCTGGAAAATCATCCCAGCCATCCTGACCGGCAACACAATCATCATCAAGCCCTCTCCGTTCACACCTCTCTGCGACGTCCGCGTCGTCGAGCTCTTCAACAAGCACATCCCAGCTGGTGTCGTCCAAATCGTGCTGGGCGATGACTCTCTCGGCCCATGGGTTACCGAACACCCCGACATTCGCAAGATCTCCTTCACCGGATCCACTGCCACCGGCCGTCTCGTAGCCAAGTCCTGCTCCGCGACGCTCAAGCGCTACACGCTCGAACTCGGCGGCAACGACGCTTCCATTGTGTTGCCAGACGTGGATGTCGACGAGGTCGCTCCTACGATCTTGCTCTCCGCGTTCTTCAACTCCGGCCAAGTCTGCCACGCCGCGAAGCGCATCTACGTACACGAGGACGTCTTCGACAAGCTTTCCGCCGCTCTCGTCAAGGCGGCCAAGTCCGCCGGTGTGGGTCCTGGATCCGACGAGGGAGTCATGTACGGTCCTCTCAACAACCGTATGGTGTACGAGAAGGTCTCCGAATTCTTCGCCGACTCGCAGAAGAATGGCCACGATTTCCTTACCGGTGGCACCATTCCGGAAGGAAAGGGTTTCTTTGCGCCATTGACGCTGGTCAACAACCCACCTGAGGACTCTCGCCTTGTTCGCGAGGAGCCTTTTGGTCCAATCGTGCCACTGTTGAAGTGGAAGGACGATGCGGAGGTGTTGACCCGCGTCAATGACTCCGACTGGGGTCTTGGAGCTACTATCTTCGGCAAGGACCTCGCTCGCGTTGAGAAGCTTGCACGGCAAGTGCAAGCCGGTGTTGTTTGGTAAGTTCTTCCTTCGAAAGCACAAAGACCTGTGGCGGTCGAGATATTTCTCAGCCGATTTCTGGACTTAATTTCAATCTTTTTTATTTGAGCATTGCTAATGAAAAGCCAACAGGACAAACACAATGATGCAGCAGCACCCAGTGAGTTTCCTGATGTCCTGGAGTAGTTGTGGAGTCGTGGGATGAGCTTGCTAACGAATTTTACAGGAGGTTCCCTTCGGAGGCTTCAAGGGCTCCGGTGTCGGCTGTGAGAACGGCACGGCCGGTCTCAAGGGCTGGTGCCAGGTGCGCAGCATCTACCTGTCCAAGGCATAGATGTCCTGGTCGTGTTGGCCGATGTTGAATGTATAAAAGGAAGGCACGTTGCGTGTGAGTGAATGTCATGACTAAGCAAGTGGAGCCTCAGGCACCATTTTACTTTCGACACAGCGAACAGGGAGAGTAGATGGTTGCTCACGCCGCGAGCACTCCTGGTTAGATACGACTTGTATATAGCAGATGGATGTGACAGTACGTGGTTGAAACAGCCTTGATTGTAGTAAAATGGACCACTCTTCATTGCAAAGTGCCGTCAAGTCGCACCAATTTCTTCACGGGACAATTGACAGGGCAGTCATGCTATCCGAAGAGACGCGCACATCGCTGCGAAAGCGTGGTAGTACATATGAGTCGAATGAAAATGTTTACACGGTGCCTTGGAAAATTGTCTGACTGCCGTACAGGATGATTACCACTGTCCAAAGCTGGAAGCAAGAAGCGGTAGGAACGATGAGCTTCGTCCACTGTCGAGACGGATGTAGCGATGATCCCGAGCGCCTCATTGGTATTCACCAGCCTCACGGGATCCTCGCCATGTCGATCATCTACGAGTTGCCTCTCAATCCCTGGCTGGTAAGGTCCAGCACAGTATCCCAGCATCCCTCTGGCAAGCAAATGTCCGACCTCCTGATGAACAGCGTATGAGGAAGATCCACAAAATCATCCGTCACCTCCGTGTTGCAGACTATAATTCATCCACCGTCAGCAAGCCCTCTCTCCAAACCTCCATCACCCATACAAATACTCACAGAAAAACACATAAGGCACCCCCTCATACCCTCCATACCTCAACTGCGAGTCGGCAATACTGATCTGCTGCGTAAACGTCCTCTCCTCCTCGCTAATGTTCGTGCGCACGAAAACTTGCGCCATACCCAACGACTCCGGGCGTCGCACGGCGTAGACGTCCAGCAGGGCGTTGGGACCATAGTCGGTCGCCACAATGGTGGAGTTGTTGATGTTCTGGGTATCCGTCCAGTGGAATTTGGAGCCGGCGCCGGAGTAGCCGGTCGCGGAGACTTTGTATTTGCAGTCGTCGATGGGGGTGATGTAGAGGAATGTGCTGTCGGATTCGGTTTTGAGCTTGTAGGGGATGCTCTCTTCGGCGGAGATGAGGGAGGCGCTGAGAGCGAGGAGGCTGAGAAGGGAGGACAACATGATTGAAGATGGGAGTTGGGAAGATGGGGAAGATGGGAGATGAAACGACTAGTGAATGAGCTGGGAGGAAGCTTTTATGTGTACTTGCCTTGCTACCAGTGGAGGGAGTTCAATCTGGGCCGACATCTTTCGTTGGGACCTGGAATCCTGTATGATCGTGTATGCTATTTCTATCTTTTCGGCTGCTCCACCATGCCGCCTTAGTGGAATGCGAGATGCACTGTATGCATCCTGTGTAACCGAGCGTCGATCAGGGCCGATTTTTTTTAGCTTTCATATCGATTCCGGTGAACGAGTTTGGTGGGTCGAATATTGGAAGGATGCCGCAGTCGTGCTTCATGTGTCGGTAGGATTTCGTGGAAGGATCCAAGTCAATAATTTCTGCCGTTCGATTCTTCAACTCCTCCACATCAATGAATCCTCTTCAACCCCTCAACCATGATCTTCAACTCCTCCACGTCTCCACCCAGCTCCTTTGCAACCTCCGCCTGCACATCCTCGTCACAATCCAGGAATCGCTCAATCAGTTCGCCATCCACAAATCGACTCGGTCCCTCCTCTCCCATATCCCTGACCTGCGTCTTGAAACCTCTGAACTTGGCGAACGGAACATGACCCGGACTCTGCACCATCTCCGCCATCTTGTTCTGCATGCGAATCAACAAGTCCTGCTTGCCCTCTGCGATCAGCGCGAAGAGATAGATCGATCCCTCGACAGTGGCGAGGAAAGCTCGAGGAATGACCGTCGCGTTGGGCGTAGGCGACACATCGATCCGGCGAATGCGGTTGACCATTTCTCCGAGCAGAATTTCCGACGTCACACGAAGTCGTCTGCGATCCTCCTCGCTAAATCCTTTGACGTCGTGTTCGAGAACGACGAGATTGCCCTCGGCATCGGATTCGAGGTAGATGTTCTCGTCCACATTGGCCACCGCTGTTCCCCACAGCGTATCGAAATGGCGAGCGACTTCGGTCAGGTTGTCGGGCCCGCCGGCTTGGCCGAGAGTATGCTGCACGAGGGACATTGACTTCATCAAATCGGTGACTGCGATTATGTCGCCGGTGACACACATGTCGATGGGTGCGGTGGAAGTGCGGTAGGCTGCTTTCTTGACCATGGCCGGTGAGCTGGGCGTTTCGTACTCGAAAGAATAGATGATGACCTGCGAATTGGTTAGATCGATTCGTTGCGCATTCGATGAGGTGACTTACGGTCTTGATCAAAGCCGCAACGATTCGCCCGTGCGAGACCGCGAGGCATCGACATGCTCCGCGGACGGAGATCTCTGTCACAAGCTTCAACCTCCTGTCCTCGGTCACTTCCAAGACAAGGATTCTGCCCTTCGCATTGCTCGCATCTTGGTCATCGAGATATGCTGTTCCAATGACAAAGCGCTCGGCATCGCCGCCTGATCCATCGTCGAGTTTGCAGCGAATAACAGACTCCACAAGCTCGTCTTCATTGAGTTGGTAAGAGTCGAGTTCCTTAAACGCGATCTCATCCACCAGCTTGAAGCAGCTCACGACTTCCTCTCGACCAGCAGAAAGTGTTCGTCGAATACATCCTAGCCCGAAAGCTTTCATGTCCGCGGAGTATGCAATGCGTCGCACAGTCTGATTGAGGAACAGATCTTGCACATGCGTAGTTCGTTCTTCGTCCACGACTGCGATCTTGAGCTCATCGTTGGACGCAATGGCGATGGCGTTGCCGTATGGCTCGAATGAATCGAACGAACAAATGCACGTAGCATTCTCAGCAGTGACCGCGGAAAAGACGATTCTACCCTCCGAGCCGTAGATCAAAGATGGATGCTCGCATGTGGCAAATACATTCTCCAGACCATTATCGCGTGGCAGTACTGCAAAATTTGCTTGTTGTGTGCCGAGAATGATGCTCTTGCGCGCGGTGAAGGGATTGCTGGCCGACTGGATCGAGTATGTGACCACATTGCCATCCGCGAGACCGACAAACAGCGTAGCAGGCTGCCCCTCGAGTATCTTGGCCACGGTGAGAGATCGGGGTACCGCGAGGGAGTCTTCCTCTGTTACTGTCTCGCTTGCCTGGGTCTTCAATGTCTCCAAGTCCAGGAATGCCACTTTGCCATCCTTCCAGAAGCCAGCAACACACTGAGTTGGTATTGAAGGTGACAGGGCAATGCATGAGACCTGTTCATCACTGCCAAACTCGCGTTGTGCGTGAACCTTAATAGTAGATCCCGACACATCCAACACCAGCAGAGACGCGCCCTTGAGAGATACGAGGATGTTGTTTCCATTCGCAGAGACGGCCGTGATTGAGGTGCCACTGGGTGATTGCCAGCGATCGGTGACCATATCACCTTCCTGATCAGCCAGTACCACCGAGGAATTGGTGATCTGAATGACTCTGCCGTCTGCGAGGTTCCCGGCGTGAAGCGTGCTCTCTCCGAGCTCGAAGCCCCGATATTGCTCCTGTTCCTCCACGTCGCCTTCTGCGGTGAAGACGAACACCCTCGTATGCGAGACAAAGCTCACTACAAGTGTATTTACCACGGCAGGCGCAGGTCGAGACCGCAGAGCAAAGAGCGAGGAGATGGGCGCGTCCAGGCTTCCCAGATCACCTCGATCTTCGAGTCCAACGCCAGACCGCACTGATCGCAGACTTCCATCCTTGAAGGCGCCCGAGCCGGTAACAATCCTCGCCTGACCACTAGAGAATTCATTGACAGGCGCATCGGAGCTTCTGTTACCCATATCCATCACTGCGAAGTCCAAAATGGGCGCGATGTTCGGGAACGTCTGTAGAACCTCAATCTTCTGTGGCAAGATCTGGATGATCTGGCTGTCTCCTTGGTGGCTGCCAACGAAGACTCGGCCCTCATCCAAGTAGACCAGGGTGCTCGCTCGACTTGTCTCGCCGAGAATGTCGATTTGATGGCTGGAGTACTCGCCGTTGCTGGTCTGCTGTATCATGAGAAGATAAAGCTTGCCGTAGTCGTCCGCAAGTGCATATCTCTGATCGTCAATCTGACACCAGTCCACGAATACTGTGGCCTCTTCCAATGGCTGCGTCTCTTTGACCTGATGCTCGAATTCCTCGACATACGAAATGCTGGTCTCTCCCACGACCAGCATGCCATACATCGGTGGTGGAAGTGGTATTAAATGGCTGGCACCAAGCTCCAGCTGTCCAGACACTTCCTTGCCTTCGTCCAAATCTGCAGTCGAAGGCTCTTCGCTCGGCCTTAGTGACTGCCCGTATTCCAACTCTCGCACCTTTATCCGAACCTTATTCTGACTGTCCTCGTACATCAGAGCAAATGCTGGCTTCGCATGCTTCGCGCCGGCCTGCCTTCTGTGCAAGAAGCAAGTACTTCTCACAAACAACTCTGGTATCCGCACTTGTATAGGGTCCGCGAGCTCACCAATCTCATCATCCGCCGCCTTCCGCTTGCCCTTTCCTGCGTGTGCAATGGGCAGAATATTGACGACACCCTCGTAGCATTCCAAAGTCATGAATCGTGATGTGGGATCAATGTGTACTCTGTCGCCAGTCTGACTGTCTCTTGCTGCCTTCTCGGCAATGTCGACATAGCTCTTCTCGGTCTTGAGCTCCTTAAGCTCGGCATCCCAGCTGAGGGTAAGGTAGTTGTACCGGTCTGTTCCTACGAATAGATGATCTGTGGGACTCGTCGCCGGTCTGAGCTTGTGTAGCAATGTCGCCTTGCCGTAGAGTGCTTTGGTATGCTGCAGGAATAATGTAGGATCATCGGGAAACTGTGGATTGGAGGACCAGATCTCTAGTCGGTTGGCTTTGGCTACGATCAAGTCTTGAGTATCTGGTCCGAGGAAGGACAGTTTGATCGCATGTCGAACGCTCGAAGCTCGATGGATCGGTGCAAGGTACGCCATGTCGATGTGAGCTCAAGGGAAGAGGGTGGCAATGCGGGTCGATGAGGATTGTCGTAACAGCTCTAGTTTGCTTTTGATCTACAATTCGATCGTTTCACATGACTTCGTGGAAGCTGTTGTATCGTATGCAAAGGGGCGTTCTTCTTGGGATTCGTGAGATATTGTTGGAGGAAGATAGGACGATACTGAGTGGAAGTGAGCTCTATCTCATGACGCCGACGCGAAGGCGGGGATTTCAAGCGCGACTTTCTCAGAAGCTGTTTCTCCACGAGACTTTTTCCCTCCAACAACAACAGCATACTCGTTGCCTCGAAAGCTTCGCGGCATCATGTCGCGTAAGTCGCTGCTATCGCCTGAACCGCCTCGTCAAGAGGAGCTTGCTCTCCGACTAACGCACACCACAGCAGTAAAGGCCGAAGACGATCCTGTCACGGCAGAATACGATGTCTACCTCACACCTGAGCTCCAGGAGCACATTTACCTGCTGCAGTACCCCAATCGTCCTCGAAATCGACCCTACAGCAAAGCATTCGGTGCGACGCCGCAAGAGATGCGCATCAAGCCGACTGCTGGGTACATGGAAGTGGATGTGAAGCTCAACACGGAGCAGAACTTCAACAAGTACATGGGTCTCAAGTGGGGAGACGCGAACAGGGCGTCGCGCGATTTGCACAATATATCTGGTACCTATGGGCCAGCGGCAGGTCTTCAGCCAGCAAAAGCACGAACAATGGCCAACAATCGAGCTGCTCTGAAGGACAAGAGCGACAGAGAATTGGACTTTGAGAACGACCTTGCAAATTTCCACCAAGCTGAAGCTGAGCGGAAGATTCATGCGTCGCAAACATTGGGCGGACAGATCATCCGTCACGACGGAGATGCAGAGGTGGGAAAGCCATACTACTTCGTGGGTGCATTCCAAGGCGATCAGCTTCACTTGTCAAAACTCACAGGCACCGTGCAAATGCGACCTCACTTCCACCACCTTGATGCTGAGGAGCAGCGTGGCCGGATCGCAGCTTCGCGTGCTCAAGCTGATGCAGCAGGACCGGTGCCCGAGCCCGTGGCACATACACTTCGACAACGTCAGATGGACAAGGAAGATCAAAGCACGATTGAGTACAGAATGAAGAAGATGCTGTACGAAGCGCAACACGAGCCATGGATCAAGATGGATTACGTGGACGAGGAGGATGAAGAGGCGTACGACGCTTTTGAGGACAAGCTGAAGGTGAGAGATGTTGCTGGGGCGCCGATGTTGAAGAGCGAGATGGACAATGATGCTTTCTTGGACGCTATCAGCACTCCGAGACATGACAGTCCAACCAGGCGGAGGAAGCGTCAGCCCAAGAAGGGCAACAACAAGGAGACGATCAATATCGAGGATGAGGACGAGATGGAGGCAGACGCAGCGACCGAAGGTGGAGTCTGAGCTTGGTTAAGACAACGAACTGAACAGACTGGACTTCCGGCAGCATGGGAATGCCAGGAGTCCTGATCGCTTATCCAGAGCCGCTCACGAGTCGTCGTTAGCGGGACGTTGACTCCGATTCAGCAGGCCGCCGTGTGGCCCATTGTTCTACGCAGGACTTCACAGCACGGCGGTACAGCAAAAGTGCGACTGGACATCAACGTTGACTATGCTCCATGGCAGCCCTTGGGTTGAGTCGCGCCATGCCGTGTCCGGTCCGACACGGCATGGCTTGCGTTGCCCACGGAAGAGGTTTGAGTGCATGGCACTCGATTTGTGGTCGAGAGAATAGCGTCCGCGTGCAGCCGGCAGGACCAGATCTCGAGTTCGTGGGGGCCGACTGCCTACTTGCGACAGCTACGTACTCAGTTTAACGTAAACGCCGTCAGTCGACGCAAAATTGAAGCAAGCTTCCTGAGAACAGCCATGAATCGAAGCAACCGTGAAGTCGAAGCTTCTTCAAAGGAAGCACGGCACGGCATGTCAATGATCGCCGTCGGCACTTCGGCACACTCAGGAGCAGCTTTGAAACCAATCTTCGTACTTCCGGTATTGCGTATTCACAATGCGACATCGATCCACATTAATGACTTCAAAGCGATGCTCTTCAGGCTTTTGACGAGCTGCTCGCGTCAACAATCCGAACAGAGCTGATACTTCAAGCGTCACAACTTGCGATTCGTGATGGTCTTCTCCACAGAAGCTGTTCCGTTCTGACCCTTCCACGGAATGGCGAGCTCGAATTTCTCAGCAACCATGTAGGCACGGGAGGATTGTACGAAGCCGATGCCGCTCAATCCCATAGCAAGTCAGTCATCACCGCACTTCTCAGAGTGTTCGATCCGCGGGCAAGATCGAAAGCTTCACTCGACTTCCAGCCTCTAGCGGCCGTTTCTACCTGCCCCAAACGGCGAACAACTCTAGCCAGCTGCCTATAGCAGCAAGACGTCCTCGGCTTTAGTGGTTGGCGATCTTTTCAACGAGGGCGGTGTAGACTAACGCATCTTCTCGTCATTCATCCAATAGAGCTCGCCAAAAAATCGAACAAGTTTGATCGCGTGCCGAGGGGAAGCTCTCGTGCAGGCCTGCAGCTGCTGTGCGTGGTCATGAGGTCCCTTGCATATGACACGCCCGGGCGCCGGTACATACTTTTTTCTCTTTTGACGTGGCAGATCCGAGCACAACCGTAGCTTACATATAGCTGGGTTTGTCCCCGTTGTCGTTCGCGCGATTTTGCAGTTTCCAACTTTCCGTCGACGACCCCCAGGCTTGAAGATTGGATTTCTTGGGACCCTTGTGTTTCAACACCCGTTGAGGAAGGGAACTTGGATGTTTTCGATCGGATTGAGACAAGGATTCTACGATTTGAACCTGGATACCGGTGCTGCTTACTTTTTGACATCTCCGGACGGGGATCTTAAGGGTCTGTTGAGTGTGCTGGGGTGAAAATACATATACTGCGGCGTGCCTCGCCTTCTGGTCCTTGCTCGCGATGGTTGCAACAGCGGATCCGTTAGCAAAGATGTTGCCTCTTGTCCCGGTCGTTGTCCTGGCTTACGCTGCCTTGTACATCTTTGCTTAGACCAACATCCACTGTCTGCAAATGGCATTCAAGCTCAACAGCCACCATGCAGAGCACAAATGCCTCTGCCTCTCGAACACGCCATCGATACCGAGGAGCTCACCGGCCAAATGCTTCTCCACTGAGGACATCAACCACAACCACTACCTTTTGGACGCCGTTCCGAGAGACACGGAAGACCAATCAACCCTCTCGACATTGCCCGTCTCAATCCAGAACTCACGCTTGACGTATCACGATCCTGCAGGCCAATCCTCTCGAACACCGCAAATACAACATCGATCAAACTGAAGGAGCAATGAACGATGACGATCGACAACTTCGGACGACAGCACGGGCGCATTGTCCATGGAAACCATGAGAACGAGGAGCAGCGATGGAATGAGTTGATTCATGAGGGACTTGATGAGCAACGGAAGCATCCTCCAGCGACGATCACCAAGTTACGTCACCTCATGGTCGACGCTTGCACGATGCTACGGTGCCATAGAAGTGAGCAGGAGATGGAGGATAGGTTTTCTTGGGATGTCGATTGGACGGATGAATGAATGATTGCATCATCGACGAACGAGTGCATCCACGAACGAAAGCATCACCGAACGAATGCATCACCGAACGAATGCATCATCGAATGAATGCATTACCGAACGAATGCCTGCCGAATAAATGCATTCCCGAATGCATGCAAGAAGGAAAGAACGAATGACGAGTGGGATGAATCGATGAACAACATAGACCTACGAATGACGAACACTTCTTTCTTTTGTGCTCAACGTCAGTCCGCAACCGTGTCACGTAGTCGCTGCTTTCCCTGTGGGCCTCTCTTGATCCGTACTATCTCGTCATGAGCAGCGAAAAGCCCAATCTCTTGCCAAAGAAACTGGTCAGTCAGCACAATAATCACAGACCGTTGAACATCACAACGAGAAGGGTGCAGGAAGCCCTGCAGTACTTGAACATCGTCCACACCGTACCTCCCCTCAAAAAATCATCCCCAAAACCCTACTACTCCCCACCCCATCCCCCTCCTCCCCACCCCTCTTCGCCTTCCTCTGCGTAAACTCCAACTTCCTCCTCCTCACCTCCCCACCCTCACCCCCTCTCTCCTTCTTCCTCCTCGCCTTCCCCTCCATCCCCTCCAACATCTTCCCCCTCTCCACATCCTCCACAAAAGCCTTATTCTCCTTCCTCGTCCGTCGAATCTCCTCCCTCGTCCTCGCCGCCCGTTCCGCATTCTCATTCGCCACCTGCTCCGTCAAATGATTCCACTTGAACCCTTTCAAATACTTGACATTCCACAAATCATCGTGATAGAACCCGCCCTTTTTCCCGCCGATGATGTTGCCATTGAGCAGCTCCGCGGCGCGTTGGGCTTCGCGTTTGGAGGTGAATTCGACCCAGCCGTCGGTGAAGGATTTTTTCTTGTTGCCGCCGTTTTTGACGCGTTTGGTGTGTTGAATCTGGTCTTCGGGGGTGAGGAAGATGCGGTTGAGGCCGGAGGGAGCGTGCGGCGAGAGGAGGTGTTTGAGCGTGTGGGGTTTCATGAAGGGTGGGACTCGCGAGATGTAGATTACGCCGGATTTGCGGAGGGCGCGTTGGGCGGCTTCGTATTGTTTGAGGTCGGAGGACTTTTTGGCGGGTTTGAGAGGTAAGGTGGGAGGTGTGTCGGCGTTGTCGTCCTGAGCTATGTCTTCGTCCTGGTCGTCGGCCGGAGGTTCTGCATCCTCGAAATTGCTGAAGTCGAAGCGAGTATCCTCGCCCTTCCCCGACTTGTTCTCTTTCGCCCTCTTCCCTTTACCAGACTTCTCCTCCACTGCATTCTTCTCCACCACCTTCTCCTCCTTCACCTCATCCTCCACCTCACTCAAAGATCTCTCAGACTCTGTATCGACCCTGCGCCTCTTATTCGCATGCCCGCCTATCGCCGCCCTTCCCTCTTCCGCGTCCGAGTCAGATCCATTCTCAAGCTCTTCCTCGCTGTCGCCTCCATCCAGGAATTCATTTCGCTTGCGTATTGGCATTTTGTGGTGTGTTGGTGTGGTGGACAAGAGCGAGGTCTGGTGCGGGAAAGCTGAAGTTCTCGAGACGGTTTGCATAAAAATTTGGAGGGGATGACATAATTCTTCGCTAGCGGGGCTTGTGTAATGCATAACTCTTGTGCAAGCGAGTCGAGACGATAGGTATGATGTTGGGGTATATTGGAAGATGCTACCAGAGCTATGGTCTAACGCCTACAATGCCCGCTCAATAACAAACTCCAGCCGTCCAGCGACATTCGACCAGCAACCTCAAGCTTCCTTCCCACCCTCCTCCCCAACAACATACTTCCCCCTCCCCTCCTTGAACAACAAATGCGGCTTCCTCTCCGCCAAATCCAAAATCGTCTGCGCAAACACGCTATTCGCCCACGCAAACCAACTCCTCGTAAAATCCTTCTTCACCTCCACATTCACGCTCTCATGCACCAATCCCAACGGACTGACCTTCTTCACCGCCTCCAAACACCCTCTAATCTCCTCATCATCGTCGCTCGTCATCGCTTGCACCAACAAACTCATCGGCCACGCATTCCTTAGTCCCACGTGTGGACCGCCGATACCGCTGAAGACGGAGCCGGTGAGGTAGTAAGGGTTTCCTGCTTTGCTGAGGATCATTTTGCGGGTGTTTTGGTAGGTTCGCTCTTCCCGCTTCAAGAAGCCGAGAAGAGGAAGGGCGAGGAGGGAAGGGAGGTTCGCGTCGTCCATGAGTAAAGCGGAGCCGTATCCGTCGACTTCGAAAGCGAAGACCGGGCCGTGAGTTTTGTGGTGTACCACGCCGTGTTCCCAGACGCCTTTTTCGATGATCTCGCCGCGGTTCTTGAGCGTTTGGCCGATGTGTGGTTTGCCCGCGGCGGTGAGCATGGCTGCGGCGCGTTTGAGTTCGACAGACATCATGGCGTTGGCGGGGATGAAGAAGCCGAAGATGGTGGCGTCGTCGGAGGGGCGGAAAGCGGAGCGGATGAGACCGGTGGACCAGTTGAGGGGGTTGCCGTTGCCGGAGAGGGGGAGGGTTTCGGTGCCGGCGTCGGTCCAGCGTTGGAAGCGGTAGGTTTGGGGTTCGAAGGAGCCGGTGGATTCGGTGAAGGTGGGGCGGGATTGTTGGTCGAGGACTTTGAGGAGGGAGGAGAGTGCGGTGTACCAGCGGGGAGTGAGGAAGGCGGTGGAACCAGTGGAGGCGTAGAATTGGTTGGAGAGGGAGAGGAAGTGGGCGAGAGAGTCGAGTTCGTATTTGCATTCGAAGACTTGGCTGGGTTCGTAGACGGGGTGAACGTTGTCGTTTTGGCCGTTGTTGCTGGGTTGGAGGCCGCTGGGAGGTGGTGGTTGGAAGGCGTTGCAGTAGGGTGAGGCGATGACATATTCCGCTTGCGTGTTGATCGCCCCGAGAATCAGCATCTCAATATCCTTGTCACTCTTCGCAAGCCGCTGATACTGCGCCAACTGGTTGGTCGAATCCCGCAACCACTCCGCATTGATATCGCCCGTCACGATGAAACTCTGCGGTCCCTCCCAGGCGTCCGGGTCTCCAAAGTCCAGCATCTGTTGGAACGCATTCTCGGGATGCCCTTTCTGCGTCGAGTCAACATGCCATCTCACCGTCGTGTCGAGAGTGTTGGGAAAGGCATTCTCGAATAGCCGTGCGAGATCTCGATCGACGAGACTGGTGTTCATGTCGTTGATGATCTTCTCCACAAGGGAGGATGTAAAGGTCCGGCATGGTTTCGCCGGACGTTGGTAGGGAAGTCTCATGGGGCCATTGCTGAGTGGGCCATGCTTGACGCGGGAGTAGTGTAGATAGTCCGGGCAGGCATCGCGGTATTCTGATGGTGATACGGCGTGTGTGTGGCTGATGCAGAGGGTGGTCAGCGCCAGCGCCAGTCCGCCGGAGAGAGTCCGCATGTTTGTTGGTGGAGCTGGGACCGAAGTCGTTCATGCGAAGATGGATGAACCAGGTTGTCGGGGATGGATCTCTTCTTTTGGATCTGCTGGGTTCAGATCTTCATTCCAAGACGCCGCACGGGATTTGGAGTTGATGAAGCAAGGAGGTGTGTCTTGGCGGAGATATATGTAAGACCAGATATGAGATGATGGAAGTCCACAGGTGGAATCCCTGCTCATTCACTGTGGGGCATCAAATTTAAGCTCCACGATCCAACCCAGCCACACGACTGCCGAACCAAGATCTTGGAACGATTATAGATGCCCGATCGTTGGGACACTGGACTGTTATTCGGGAATGTCATGAACGTCAGTCTTGCGATGAGTGGAGTGGTATACGGCTAGCAAAGAAACACTCAAGCAAAACTTTTCAAAACACACGTATCTCATTGCTGCCTCGCTTCTCGCATGGCAGATTAGTCAAGCGCTGCGCTCGGAGAAGGAAACTTGAAAGCAAACTCGCAAAGTAAAAGCCATCCGCGACGCTTCTCGCCGGCTCGCTTTGCATGGTCATTCCCATCTCGCACGAGACGATGCAGCAGAACTTTTCGAAACGCCATCCCACCGCTCGCGTTCCGCAACAAAAGCAAAGCCACTTCGCATGCCTTCGCGTCTCTCCGTCCTTGACCTTCGCTAGCTCAACTCGCCTTGTTTCAAGACGCGTTCGCGATTTTCGAGGCTTCTAGAATGGTGAATTAGCTCTTGTTCTTTGGCATCACTTCATACACAAGACGACTCACCATGCCCCGTACGCTTGGCCTTCTTCTTTGGACCATTGACCTTGATTGTGTCAGGGGCCTGATCGACGAGAGTCGGGAGGGTCCTTGGTGCTGCATCGCCGCTCTCCTGATGCGTGTGGTTGTGGCTGTAATTGCTTTCGTCATCGTTGCCGTTGATCGCAGCAATGGCTTGCTCTTGAGTGCCGGAGACACGGTTGTCGGAGTCGAAGGTGTATACGTCGCTGTCTTGATGGCCTGCGTCGCTCTGGGAGAAGACTTGCTGGTCGTGCAGATGTTGTGGGGCATGATAGGCCGCCTCCATGGAGTCGCTCTGCATGGCTCCAGCATTGATGCGATCATTGTCTGGCTGAGCAACGAAGTTGTGGGCATAGTCGCCTGCATCGAGTGTGGGGTGGGCATCCTGGATGCCGTACGCATCTCGCCCACGGCCATGAGCGCCGTTGTCCAGGTACAAGGGCCGCCAGTCCGCAAGAGAGCTACCTCCTGAGCCGCTGACAGGTGGAGGGAGCGCATGCATACCGGCGTGACGACGCCACTGAGCTTCATCCCGGTTGTTGCTCTCATAGGGCGCGATGGATCCCTGCGACTTGTCGCGGCCCACGGTCTGGTAGCCGGCTGCGTAGAGTGGCATTCTTGATGTGGTAGGAGTTTCGTTCTGGAAGGTGTGAGTCCGATCGTACGAGGGAACTCCATGGTGGTGGAAGTTTGCCGTCTGTTCCATGGGGTTCGAGAGCGCCGGCCGAGCGAATGGAGTCAGCGAGGCTGTGGCAGCGTGGAGCGGATCGGTATGGTCAGCGGCAACAGAGTCGGCCGTCTTGCGTCTCTTCCTGCTCGGCGCAGAGGACTGAGGCTCGTTATCAGCTACAGCCGCCGTACCATTGCCCTCTCCACCATGAACGCACTTCTTCTGCTCTTTGTCAGTGAGAAGTACAGTGTTTGATCGCGACAATACTCACGTGTGTCTTCTTGCAAGGCTCACAACGAGTCGAGCCCACCCGCTGCTTTTGTTGACGCGTCTCCTTTTTGCCCTTTGACTTGGTGCTCGGAACGGTCACCGGCACCGGGAGAGCGCTGTTGTCTCCTCTCATGGTCATGACCTCCGGTGTGCTCGTCATACCGACGGCTTCATCGTGTAATGTCTCGGGAACACGCTCGACCTCTGCTCCGATTGTGTTCACGGGGAAACGTAAGGCTTCGGCGACTTGAAGGACCTGACCTCTGGATGGGTAGAACGCGTTTGGTCGGTATAGGGGCGATGCAGCAGCGTACGGAGCGTCGAAGAGCATGTCCGACGTGCCCTCCCTGGCGTGGTATTGATTTGTGGCTTGAGCTGGCGCTCTGGTCCCATCGTCGATGGTATTGTACTTGAAGTTTCTTGAAGTTTCTCCTTCGAGTGTAGGCATTGGCGGCAGGATGGTCGAAGAGAACGGCTGAGTGTGCTGGCGGACGGCGTCCTGCGAGTTTTGCTGCCTGGTCGCATTGCAGAAGTTGAGAACAGCTCGGGTGCTGATCTTGCGAACGAGATCTAACTTGATGTCAGCACGCTTCTCTCTCCTTGTGTATGACCACCAAATACCCGGATGGATCTTGCGGATGTCCTCCACCAGCGTCTGAGGAGGTGAAGCGCTTCGCTCAGATGGCCTCGCGTCGTCGGCGTTTTCGTGCTCGAGCATGCCGTCTTGGGAGTCTCCGGCATCGGGCTTTGGATCTCCCAATGGCTTCGTTCGCGGGAGAGGATCGATCGGGCAGAAGAGTGGAAGGTGTCCGAAGTGAGGGCAGCGGCTGCATTTCACAAGATCTTGGTAACAAGGCTCGGGGAGATGCCAACGGTCGCAGTTGTGGCCTGGCCTAGTTAGTAGTTGTGCAGAGAAGGCTGGTCGCGTGAGGTGATCGTCATACAAAGCATCCAGTACTGCAGCGCGTTAGCAAGTCATGGAACGTGTGCCTCTGGGGCAGACGAATTGGTGGGACGTACCTGGTAGGTCTTATCAAGGTTCTTCACACCGAGCGGACCTGAAGGACGACAGTCAGTGCGAGTCAAGAATAGCAGCTCCTGCGGAGGACTTGCAGAAGTTGTAGGTGTGCCCTTTGCTGTTACATATCAAACAGTCTTGCAGAGCTCGAGGGCAGCGCCCTGGGTGAAAGCCCAAGTGGCAGTCGCCGCAGTTGTCTGAGACACCATCAGCACGATCCGGCGAGAGTGAGATGCCTAATGGGGCAATAAACGGAGGGTCCTTACGACAGAGATCGGACATTGTGACGCGTGGTAGACCGTAGATGTTGCAACGTGGCGGCTGAGATCGATGCCGTCGCGTGGCACACCTCAATCAGGGGTTGTAAATCGCGGTGCTCGCGTGGCTACAGCGATGAGACGATGCAGGACCAGTCGAGCATGGAGGTGCGGTGATGTTGGTGTTGCGAAGAGGGTGGAGGTCGTCGGAAGGGAGATGTAGAAGTGAAGTTTGACGAACGAAGTGAAGAGGTGTCGGACGGACGAGAGCAAGAAGAATTTCGGTGACCGAGCGCGTCGGGCAAGCACGATCAATCGCCGAACAGGCAGACGTCTTGTGAGAAGGAGAAGGAGACATTTGAAGACACCTGAACATATGAGAAAAGAGCGTTTACTTCACTCTGTGCTGTCGTTGACCACCAGGCCGCATGCCAAATCGCCAGCTTTCTCCTCCTATTGAGCTGAATGCATCGTGCTGGCGACGTAACACACGCGAGTCTACTCGCTGAGCAGGCTTTCGCTGCCTGTACAAGGAGCAGGTATGTCCGTGGTGACTTACTCGGAGCGTGGAGGGCCAGTTGCCGCGAGGCTCAACGGGTGCCATATTCCACAATGGCGCGTGAGATAGCCTCAAAACTCTCACAGGAGTGAGTCCCATCGCGACTTTGCCGACAGCCACCATGCTCGGGCACACGTCGCTCCCACGAGCACGGCAAGCCTACCCATCTGGTTGCTCCCTCAGATATTCAATCATCCTCCTCGTGCCCTTCCGTCTCATCTCTCATCCGCCAACGGGTTCGCATGTATCCTCACGCTCCGAATCTTGATCGCCTCCTGCGGCCGATTCTTCTTGTCCACCTTGACCTCCTCCATCTTATCCAGCACATCCCAACCCTCCAACACCCTGCCAAACGCCGTGTTCTTCCCATCCAAATGCGGTGCCGCAGCCAACGTGATGAAGAACTGACTCCCATTCGTCGCCGGTCCCTTGTTCGCCATGCTCAAGATTCCCCTCGCGTGATGTCTCAACGAAGACTTGATCTCATCTTCAAACATGCCTCCGTAGACGGAATTGCTCTCTTTTGTCGTCCCTGTACTGGGAGAGCCGCCTTGAATCATGAAGTTGGGGATGAGTCGGTGGAAGGGAGAGTCATTGTAGCCTCCGCTGGCACAGAGGGCGAGGAAGTTGTAGGTGGTTTTCGGACACGCCTGGCAGAAGAGTTCGAGCTTCACATCGCCGTGCGTGGTATTGAGTGTGACGGACATGGTGGGTGGTCGCTGAGATGGAGGAGGTAGTTACAGAGCCCTATCCTTCCGTATATCCATTGACGGACCTCAAGATGATATGTCGCCAAGGCACGTCGTTGTTGGAACGAAGTGCAATGGAAGTGAGGTTTGACGACTTGCAGCGGGGGGTCGGGTAGAACTAGCAATTCCTGGGCCACGGCAAATCGGCGGGACATAGTTCTACACATGCCGGACGAGCTGTTTCAAGACAGCGATCACAATGACAATAGCACGTTTTAATCACATCTTCAAACTCGCGAGTCAGGCTTGACATACATCCACTGTTGGACATTTGTTGACAGGTCGCAAGTTGCAATACATCTCCCATCATAAGGAATCTCCTTACCAACAATCTCGTCCAAGCTGCACAACAGCGTCACTTCAGCCCATCAGCAGCAAGCTTCAGCTTCTAGCCTCGCCGCCAAAACACAGCTCGCAACTAGAACCTTGGACTCCACGCCTCCGCGCCAGCGCGACGACGAGCTCGACAACACGATCAACATACAGCAGATCATACCATAACTATCCTCAATACCAGCTATTGTCGCAACGACAAGCGACACGGCCAATACTCTCGTTGCGACTCCAGGCCCACATCCAAAGTCGCAGCTTTCCAGCATTGAATCACTCCATCTTTACGGGCCATACCACGGAAACGAGGTAATCCCAAACACGCCTCCTGAGTCCCGGCGGGGTACGCAAGGGCATGGCCACACATGGTGGTGATGCACGGGAGTCTATTGCCACATCCAGGCGAAGTGATCGGAAAGAGGCCGCCATGGCAGCTTTCGTGAGAGTCTCGGGACCGCCGAATAGCAACTTCTTGGTGGGATACCCGGGGATTTCGGCGACATTGGTATGTCATGAACCAGGAAGGACGAAGGATGGGTAGATGGAGGGTCTGCGAAGATTGGACGGGTATGCTAACAACACTTTTCGCAGCCTCGAATAGAAGGACGAGTTGAGATCCGTCCAGGCACAGGAGTCTCCGCTCCCGTCCATATATCCCTCGTCACGGTATCCCTCCAACGTCGCGAATCGATCAACCCTGCCGCCGAATCCGTCTTCCGATCACAGCTATCGTCCCCACGAAAAGAGATTACAGATATCGTAGGGAAGGAAATGCTACTTTTCCGATGTTCACCTGGAAAGGAGGCGGAGTCAGTCCTACTAATGGACCTACCATTCGTCATATTCATACCATACGGACGAGGAGGAGAAGAGGTCGCAAGAAGAGTACCGCCCGCATCATTACAACTGGACAAGCGTACGGCGGAGACCTTCTACGAGATTGTGGTGACGGTGCAGCAAGGACACCAGGAGCAAAGGAAACACGCATTCCCGGTGCCGATATCGAGATACGACACCCTTTCGACCTTTGGCATGTACAATCGACCCGAAAGCGCGGAACGAGTGACGGATCACCTGGTGACACTGGGCATCAGTCTTCCGCGATGGAGCTACGGCCCTCTGGACCCAGTCTCAGTCTACATCAAACTCTCTCCGAACCCAGACTGGATGAGCAAAGCCAAAAAAGTGCTCATCCAATCAATCACAGTCGGCATCGACGAAGAAATCATTTACAACCCCGAAGGCGACGAGCCCACGCGAAAAGTCAAAACCCTCGCAAAGCACCAACAATCCGTCGGCGTCAAAATGCCCGAAGCAGGCTACTTCACCAACCTCGGCCTCGTCTTCCCCGCCCGCGAACTCCGCGACAGCGAAGGCGTGCTCCCGCGAGCGAGAAAGGAGTTCCCCATGTACAACGTCAGCGGCTTCACGACCACCGGCACGCTGTACAAGATCGAGTACTACCTCACCGTGAAGGCGAAGCTGTCCTCCGCAAGGGATATCTTGCTGAGGCAGCCGATTGTGGTGTGTCCGTTTGATCACGCGGGGTGTAAAGAGGAGATGGAGGCGATTGAGCAGGCGGCGAAGGACGCGGCGCATATTTCTCCGGATAATCCCATGTTGCCGGCAGCGTCGATTGTTAAGGCGAATGATCCGGCGGGGTTGAGGGCGCTTGGGGTGACGATGATTGGGAATCAGAGGAAGCCGTTGATTGAGTGAGAGGAGGACAGGAGGCGAAATTCTGTTGGAACGAATTGGCAAGAGCCTCTTGAATCTCGAAAAGGGTAGCAAGGACGGCACTGCAAAGGATTTGAACGTCGTTTGCGAAAGTGCAAAATGCTATTCTATGCTTGCTCGCGGGAATGGGCAAACAGGAAATGAAGACTACCTTGTGCCCATGCGGCAACTGAGATCGTGAAAGGAGGCCAGGACAGCACACAAAAGAGGCACCTAGGCTTAATGCAAGCTGGCGTCTGAGATTGGAGGAGCCGACAAAGGTGTTGCCTAAGATGCAAAGCTACTGGCATGGAAAGCCAGAGTGGGAGTGATCGGATTGGACACTGGATGCTAGAGGACGTGGTGTATACCCCCGACGTACAGGTAGCGTTCGAACGATGGAATGAACATGTAAACGATGCCCTGGTGGTATTGTACGATTTTGGACGCGTTTTCGTTGTGAATTGGCTGATGAGTCGGTAGTGCAATCATCCCTAGGTACCTCGTGCCTCGTATGTCCAGACCCGCACGTCCAAGCCGGGGCGCCTCGAGTGACCTGGCCCGTGGTTTGAAAGGACCAAGAACCCCGGGAAGGGGTCGCACGGATAGCCGACTCGCTTCTTCTGCGCCTTCTCGCCACGCTTGGCCTTGTAGCTCAGCAGTCAATCGAATGTGCATGACCTGCATGACAACGCATGTCAGACGGCGGCCTCTCCGATGGCGGAACGACAGGCGGACCTGGACGGAGGGCAGCATCTCCACTCAGCCATCTTGCTTTGCTCATCGGTCTTTACCTCACCAGCAGCCGGTACTGGCCGGTCACTCTCAGCATTCCGATCGTATCAATAAGCATGGATGAGCTGGAAGACCAGCCAAACTTCTACAGACCTCTGACTGGAAAGGAGATACGCTTGCTTCATTCACCTGGAACCTGCCCGAGTTCGCTGGGCTCCACTGCGAGGGAAGCTGTCCACTATCTCGCTGGAACAGACTCAGCAGATCCCCCACGAGGGATTGTCGTATGCTTGCAATGGAGCTTTCCCAGGCGTGCTCATCGCCCGCGACTTCACCACTCTGCACGACCATCGCCACCAGATTATCGGAAATCTTTCGCATGCCCTTCGACGACTACGCCGGAAGCGTGAAGAAAGGGTGCTTTTTTGGGTGGATTCGATTTGTATCGACCAGAGCAATGATGACGAGAAGTCTTCGCAAGTCGCCACCAAGCCAGGCAATGACTTCGCACGCGCGAGAAGTCATTGCCTGGCTTGGTGAAGACACCCATCGATCGGATGGACGTATTGTACTTCACTACGATTAAACGTATGGCAAGTTCTTGGAGGGAGTCATGCACGAAGAGGACTGAAACTACCACATCACATGGCGTTTCGGTCAGGGGATATTCTTTCGAAGGCGATGGGTCGTGCAGGAGTATAGTTCTGCAAAAGCATTACGCGTTACTTGTGGTGTCCAATCGATGATTTGGCCGCCCACGATCGACTTTGGACTTTGGTGTTGGAACTTGCGCCGATTTACGCCTCCGGACGTCGTCGACGGTATCGATGGTATCGATGGGATTGTTTCGCTGATACTGTTTGGCCCAAGGTTGGGCAGCCCTTGCCATCTGGTGGACCTCCTCGACGCATATTCATTCTTGGACTGCGGTTAGTCACGAGACCGCAGATATGCTTTGATTTTCTTCGACAGCAGCTGGGTTCAGTCAACCGGTGAATTCGCGGTCGACTACAAGGCGTCATACACCCAAGTCTATGCTCAACTCATGCATGAAGTCATTCGACGCGGCGACATCATTTTCACGTACAGAGCAATGTCGATAGCGGCCATTCAAGCGGCATGACAATCGGATAGGAGGCCAGAGCGTGCCGGTGTTCCGTTCTCAAGAAACTCGAGCTTACCGTCCCGGATACCAGATTGGACCTCCACCACTGGCACCCGCCTGCACTATCTGCCAGGAACTGGCCAGCAGGATGAGTCCGTGTCACACGCTGAGCTCTCTTTACGGTGTGGACCGTGTTCAGCTTCATTAGAGAGCAGTTCGCTGCAGTGTGGCGTTCTCCATGTCCGGCTATGGCTTACGGACCGCCTGTCGGGCGACGAAGAATGGAAGGACGGTTTGGAAACTGGTTCACCGCCGATGCCTGGCGACCGCATCGCGAAGCCGACGACTTCCGACTCCGATCTAATCAATCGACTCGACGAGTGTGAGTTGACCATCGGTGGCTACCTGGTTCTTCGGCCTGTTTCGGACCGATCAAGCTTTCGCATTGTCGGATTTGCTCAGTTCTCGTACAGCCGGCTTTCGTTCTCTCTGCAAGACATTGACATCATTTGACGGGCGGGGAATCGCGGACATGCTTGTTTGGATCCTCCCTCGATTCGCACTGTCGACCAGGTCCCGTTGCTGGCAAGTCATCAGCTTCTGATCGCAGAATATCTGGCACAACGAATGCATGGAATTGTGGAACGAGCAAGATCTTCGGGCGTCCGAAGCAACTCGTTTTGGTCAATGACAGCTTCTAGACTTCAGCCTGAAGTTCAGCTCAGCTTTCGTGTGTGGTAGGAAGAGGCAGCATTGTGTACGTAGGATAGTACCAGGTAAATGTCTGTCTGATGCCTCAGGCCCCAATACTCTTAGTAATCAGGCTGTGACGTGCCTGCCTGAGCTCGTTCCTGACTGACGCCAACTTGACCTTTACAGCTCTGAACTGAACCACCAAAATCGCCATCTCAAACACAGCCACACTCCACGCCGTCTCACCATCTACCGCCATCCATCCACCATCAACAACACCGTGGCCATCTCTCCTTCTATCCCTGCAGGTTGTCCCAACGCTGCCCTCACCGTCCGTCCGGCCCGGCCTGGAGGAGTAGTTCACTCTAATAATCATACTTGCAGATGAAGCGGAAGCTTTCCGACTCCGAAGACACGACCAACTCCACAGAACTCACCAACCGGAAGAAGAGCATGACAGAGGCCAACGGCAACAGTAGCACCGCCATGGACGTCGACACACCCGCCGCCACGCTGGAGCAGCTCAAAGATGCCAGCAATGGCGAGATCGATGAGTCGCTGTACTCCCGCCAGCTGTACGTCTTGGGCCACGAGGCGATGAAGCGGATGGGATCATCGCACGTCCTCGTATCAGGACTGCGCGGATTGGGAGTGGAGATCGCAAAGAATATTGCTCTGGCAGGTGTCAAGAGTCTGACTCTGTTTGACCCCAAGCCAGCTGCGATTCAAGATCTGTCATCACAATTCTTCCTACACCCCGAGGATGTCGGCAAGGCAAGAGCTGATGTCACAGTGCCACGCGTGGCAGAGCTCAATCCCTACACACCCGTCAAGATCCACCCCTCAAAGGACCTCACCAGCGATCTGCAATCCCTCAAGCAATATCAGGTCGTCGTCCTTACAGATACGCCACTCAGGGACCAGATCAAGATCGCCGATTTCTGCCACGACAACGGCATCTTTGTTGTCATCACGGACACATTCGGCCTGTTTGGCACCATCTTCACCGACTTTGGAAAGAACTTCACTTGCGGCGACCCTACTGGAGAGAACCCACTCAGCGGAATCGTGGCAGGCATCGACACAGATGGTCTGGTGTCAGCATTGGACGAGACACGCCACGGTTTGGAAGATGGAGACTTTGTCACGTTTACAGAAGTGGAGGGAATGGAGGGTTTGAACGATGGCACACCTCGCAAGATTACAGTCAAGGGACCATACACATTTTCTATCGGGGACGTGTCGTCATTCGGACAGTACAAGCGCGGTGGACTCTACACACAAGTCAAGATGCCAAAGATCATCAACTTTGAGCCTCTCAGCAAGCAGCTGCAGAAGCCAGAGTTGATGATTGCGGATTTTGCAAAGTTCGACCGTCCTGGTATGATGCATGCCGGCATCCAGGCTCTGCATGCATTTGCGGAGAAGCACAACGGAGAACTGCCACGCTCGCACAATGAGGCCGATGCACAGGAGCTGGTCAAGCTGGCAAAGGAGATCGCCGAGAAGTCGGAGGACAAGCCGGAGCTGGACGAGAAGGTCATCACGGAATTGGCATACCAGGCTCGCGGCGACTTGTCACCCATGGCGGCATTCTACGGTGGTCTGGCTGCGCAGGAAGTGTTGAAGTCCGTGTCGGGCAAGTTTCACCCCATCAAGCAGTGGCTCTACTTCGACTCGCTTGAGTCGATCCCAACATCGTCCAAGCGTAGTGAGGAGCTTTGCAAGCCATTGGGGACTCGCTACGACGGGCAGATTGCTGTGTTCGGAAAGGAATACCAAGAGAAGCTCTCCAATGTCAAGCAATTCTTGGTGGGCGCTGGCGCCATCGGCTGTGAGATGTTGAAAAACTGGGCAATGATCGGTCTTGCGACTGGACCAAATGGCAAGATCAGCGTGACGGATAACGATCAAATCGAGAAGAGCAACCTCAACAGACAGTTCCTCTTCCGGGCAAAGGACGTTGGCAAGCTGAAGAGTGAGGCTGCTTCCGCGGCAGTGCAAGCGATGAACCCGGATTTGAGTGGCAAGATCGAAATGATGAAAGACAAGGTTGGCCAAGAGACCGAGGCGATCTTTAACGAGACCTTCTGGGAGAGCCTTGATGGTGTAACCAACGCACTCGACAACGTCGATGCTCGGACATATGTTGACCGTCGGTGCGTCTTCTTCCGCAAGCCTCTTCTCGACAGCGGCACGCTTGGCACGAAGGGCAACACCCAAGTTGTCCTTCCAAACCAGACGGAGTCATACTCTAGCTCTCAGGATCCGCCCGAGCAGTCATTCCCGATGTGCACCCTCCGATCTTTCCCGAACCGCATCGAGCACACAATCGCTTGGGCAAAGGAGCTCTTCCACTCGTCCTTTGCTGGTCCTGCTGAGATTGCCAACGCATACATCTCCCAGCCAGACTATCTTGGCACGCAGTTGAAGCAGTCTGGTAGCGAGAAGCAGACGTTGGAAACTCTTCGCGAGTACCTTGTCACCGACAAGCCACAGTCATTCGACGACTGCATCAAGTGGGCCCGTATGCAATTCGAGAAGCAATACAACAATGCCATCCAGCAGTTGTTGTTCAACTTCCCGAAAGACTCCACCACCTCCACTGGCCAGCCATTCTGGTCAGGACCCAAGCGTGCACCAGACCCACTCAAGTTCGACGTCAACAATCCTACTCACTACTCTTTCGTCCTCTCCGCCGCAAACCTTCACGCCTTCAACTACCACATGCAGCCCAACACAGACCGCAAGCATATCACCTCCGTGCTCGACAGCATGAACGTTCCCGAGTTCAAGCCTGATCCGGGCGTCAAGATTCAAGCCGACGACAAGGAGCCTGACCCGAATGCTCAAGGTGGCGAGATGGACGACAACGAGCAGCTCAACAAGATCGCCAGCTCGCTTCCTACACCGAAGTCGCTCGGGGACTTCCGCTTGGAGCCGGTTGAGTTCGAGAAGGACGACGACACCAACTTCCACATTGACTTCATCACCGCAGCATCCAACCTCCGCGCGGAGAACTACAAGATCGTCACCGCCGACCGCCACAAGACCAAGTTCATCGCCGGCAAGATCATTCCTGCGATTGCCACCACGACGGCTCTCGTCACTGGTCTCGTGATCCTGGAGCTATACAAGATTGTCGATGGAAAGACCGACATTGAGCAGTACAAGAACGGCTTTGTCAACCTCGCTCTGCCGTTCTTCGGCTTTAGCGAGCCGATCGCGTCGCCGAAGGGAACGTACAAGGGTCCGGATGGAGATGTCACCATCGACAAGCTGTGGGACCGCTTCGAGAGTAACGATGTTACCCTGCAGGAGTTCATCGATGACTTCAAGAAGAAGGGTCTCGAGATCAGCATGATTTCGAGCGGTGTCAGCTTGCTGTACGCGAGCTTCTACCCGGCGAGCAAGAACAAGGAGAGGTTGCCGATGAAGTGAGTTTTGGCATTGGTTTGACCGGATTGAGCCCTTACTGACTATGATGAACAGGTTGTCGAAGCTTGTTGAGCACATCTCCAGGAAGCCCATTCCTGACCACCAGAAGAACGTCATCTTCGAGATCACCGCTGAGGATATGACTGAGGAGGATGTGGAATTGCCTTACGTCCTCGTTAAGCTTGATAAATAAGCTGCGTCACGAGGACGTTTGTACTGGTTCGACTAGATAAGTGAACTGAGTCAAATCGACCGAAGTGCGAGGCGCAAGCCGGACCGGAGCAAGAGAAAATGAGTTCTCTGACTTCCTCGAGCTGAAACTCGTGATACGACGATCAAGAATGATAACGAGCGGGATTGAGAATGGGCAGACTGACATCAGTGCTCGCGATGGTGGACAAGGATTGATACCACTCATGCATGAAGTGGACATATGATGCAAAGAACAAGCATAGAAGTAGATAGACAGAGTGTATCTTCTGAGCTACCAGTTATGTTTCCTCCAGATCAGTCCGCCCGTGGAATATGCTTCGAGCGCGCTGTTTGCAATGGCTTGCACGGCGATCGATAGTTCTACTGGTCTACAAAGATCCTCGTCCTGTGCTACAATATAATAGAGTTTGTGGCTGGTCCATGCACCCGTGCTGCTGCTTCCTCTCCTATGACTTTGCACTCGTTCTTGACCTCGCCTTCTCCCAAAACACCATCAGTATCTCTCGTCGTGCAATAATACGCTGTGCACCGTTGGCACATTCTAACCACGCCACTCAACATGGACGATCTCCCGGATGAACTCATCGCACTTATCTGCCGCTTCTGTACCACGCCGGAGATCAAGGCCCTTCGCTTGGCAGGGTCGCGTAAGATTCAGAGAGTGGCCGACGAGCACCTGTTCTCCGAGGTAATCGTGTTCATGAACCGCGAAAGCCTACGAGCTTGTACAGGACTTGCCGCTCACCGTGTCTTCTCGAAAACCGTGCAAAACCTCTGGATTCAAGGTGACCGTCCAAACAAGACGACGTACAAAGAGTGGAGCAAAAGGCTAAAATTCTACTTGGATCCTGCAACTCAGGATCGCTTACGAGAGTCAGCGGACCGTATCACCAAAACGCACCGTCACTTGCCTGCGAAAGAGAGCATCGATGCGATAAGTGCCGCCGCTAAGGAGATAGAAAGTGAAGCCGAGCGAGCAATAGCGGCTCTCACTCACGAGCAGCTCCAGGGCCGCTACGCACACGCAGTTCGGCTTGCTGAGGAAGCGGTTACTATTCACGACGATGGGTCCCTGATTCAGTGCTTCCGGAACGTCCTGACGCAGTGTCCGAACGTAAACTCCGTGGACCTCACTTTGGCCCACCACATACGGGTTTCCACTGCTGGGAAGAATATCGAATTTCAGAAGGGCATGTTGCAGCCGTTCGGCGATATCACTGAGTACGACTCTGGAGTGTACGTGTTTGGGGACTTGGTGCTCGCCGCATACGACGTTGGCTTCAAGCCCCGAGTGTTGAACCTTGGGTGCGTGTCGCACTTTGTGTTCACGCGAGAAGATTTGGCTGGATATGACAAGAAGCTGCGTGACTTTTTTGAGAATCTCGAAGAGCTCACGTGGGAGTTCTCGGTGCCTGTGGTTGGTGACAACTATACCTTGGACCTCGAGGCATTCGAGGACGTTCTAGCGGACATCCATGAATCCGATAATCTGACTTCGTTACTGAGTGCCGCCTCCGGCTTGAGATGGCTCCGCCTTGACCTACCGGAACACACCGACCATCCCGACGCGCTCCTGCTCTCGAGTGTCGTAGGTAGGACCACTTGGCACCACTTGACCACGCTGAATATCGCGAACTTCGAGACTACTCCGGAATACTTGATCGAGTTCCTGTTGCGTCATAAACATACCCTAATAATCGTACAGCTGGGTGGAGCATACCTGAATGAAGGCATCTGGCTCGATTGCTTCAAGGCCATTGCCGGCAAGTTGCCGCACGTCCAAAAGGTTGAGTTGCGAGGAAAGTTCGACTCGGCCGACGGCGAAGACGATGATGGGTACTTTTGGTTTGGGGACCTCGATCGCGCGACAAATACCAGCCACGGCAAGGTGGTTGCTGAGTATCTCAAAGCCGGAGGTGAAAGGACCCCGCCTTTACCTTTCCGACCATACGCTCGAGATGAGTATGTTTGGGGAGAGGGAGAGGACGATGAAGATGACTGGGAAGATGATGACGACGAGGACGAAGACGAAGACGAGGACGAAGACGAGGACGAAGACGAGGAGATTGCGAATTAACGAGAGCATTGTTGGATACCACTTGAGGGACTGCAGGACGAAAGTGTCGCTAGCGCCATGGCATGGCGCTCAAGACATCGAGAGCCATGCTGGAGGACCACGCCATCAACTTCGTCTTGCTCCAAGATCTTTCCCGTGGTTCGCTCCGCTGATTCTATCCTCATGTTCTGGCTGAAAGGCCTGAACAGCACATCCTCGTTGCGGGCGACTGCATACAACGAACACCAAAGCAGACTCCAAACAGTGTTGACCTACCAGGCAATGTTTGCAGCAAGAAATGATAGCAACGTCTTCTCTCTTGTTGGAAGAGGTCTTTAGATGTTGAGAGCTAGCATTGGCTGTGCATTTAAAGGCCAAAGCAAGCATACAGAAGCGACCAGGCCTCGCGAGGGTAGATCGAGCCTTCAACATGGACCACGACCATCGAGATCGGATGTGAAATCGATGAAGCTGATTGTTTTGTGAACAGGGGTGCGCGTCGAAATTGGGTTTTTGACATGTCGATTTTTTGGACCGCGACTTCGCGTTTTCCTCTTCCATTCATCACCACAACTTGCTTGGAATTGCCATACTCGTCATCAACATCCCAGAGCTGTTATTGCATATCATCAAAACTTTGCCGCTCTACAATACAGCCGCTCTGTCAAACGCGATGTTCTTCGCAAAAGCATTGCGATACCTCCGAGGCAGAGAACCTCCAAAATCATCCTCAAAATCCCTGGATGACCTGCCAAATGAACTCCTCGACTGGATCTGTGGCTACTGCGATAAGCCGGGAATCAAAGCCTTGAGGCTGGCATGCCGCACTACCAGTCATGTTGCCACTGCATACCTTTTCCCGGAGGTGGTGATGCTCATGAATCGGGACAGTCTGGAAGCATGCCATGGTGTTGGTAAGTCTTTCAAAAGTGTGGGAGACTCAGCAGTCTACACAGATGGTTCCGGATTTGAGCATGGCTGACTCTCCATTCTTTGGGAGTGCAGCTGCACACCCAATATTCTCCAAGACAGCGAGGAATCTGTGGATTCAGGCCGATCGCCCGCGAAAAACGACCCTGGAGGAGTGGAACCTGGAACTCAAGGAGATCACTGAGTTGGATCTCATCACAGTGGCATCGGACCGTATTGACCAAGAGCTCGTTGTGGGCAGCAGAGAACACACCGCCGCGATGGACGCAGTGTTTCGGGAGGCCCGCAACCAGTTTCACATAGAGAAGTCGCCATTGTCGAAGGAACAACGCCAATGTTACCATGCGCATGCAGTCCGCCTCGCTACGGACGCCCAGCAAATGATGCGCGATCAAAGTCTGTTCGCATGCTTGCGTGAGGTGCTGACGAAATGCGACCAGATCGACAGCGTAGATCTCACGACGTGCCATCATCTTCGGAAAGCGACGACTGCCCACAATAAGAGCTTCGCACAGGGTCTACTACGGCCGTTCGGCGACCTCAATGAACAAGAATCCGGCGTTGATGCCATGACCCAGCTTATGCTCGCTGCCTCCAGCGTCGGATTTAAGCCCAAGAAGATCAATTTGGGAAACTTGTCGCACCTCATTCTCATCAATAAGGAAGACTTCTCGGAACAGCTCCAGGAACTTTTCACCAATGTCGAACACTTGGTCTGGGAGTTCTCTGTCCCGGTCTACGACGATGCCTTCACCTTGGACAGGGACGCCTACGAGGATATTGCGCCTGATCTCCGCGAAACCAAAGCTCTTGTCTCCCTCATGGAAGTCACGACAAAATTGCAGCATCTTCGTCTTGAACTCCCGGACCATCCGGATGCCGATATTTATGTAACACTGCAGGATATTGTGGGCGGCACCACCTGGAGACATCTGACGCACCTGGACATTGCAAACTTCGAAGCAAAGCCGGACGACTTGACAGATCTTCTCATACGCCACAGAGATACCCTTGCACATGTGAAACTCGGCACAGTCTGTCTCCAGACAGGAACTTGGCCCGAGTGCTTTGAGACATTCGCCGGGAAATTGCCCAAGATTGAACAATTCGAGGTCAGGGGAAGATTCAGCGATGATTCCATCGACGAGTCGTTCTTGTGGTTCGGATGGCCGGACGAGAAGCACAATAACGCACGGGGCGAAGAGATCCGCAAGTTCATCATCAATGGCGGCGAAGAATGCCCGGCAATCCACTACCAACATGATGAGGACGAATCCACGTCTGAGCATCCGAGCGAAGGGAACGACGAGGATGGAAACGTTGATCTGGGAGATGACGAGG
The DNA here is from genome assembly GCF_000219625.1 of Zymoseptoria tritici IPO323. NCBI lineage: Eukaryota > Fungi > Ascomycota > Dothideomycetes > Mycosphaerellales > Mycosphaerellaceae > Zymoseptoria > Zymoseptoria tritici. The sequence goes on along the minus strand of NC_018210.1, from coordinate 353,996 downwards.
ACGATGATGACGCCGAGCACGAGGATATCTATGGACTTGACGAGGATGATCAGGGCCACGGTCCCATCTATCAAACTCCGAACGGGCCGTGGCCATGGATTGGGTGAGATCTCCTGTCATCCGGAGTCTGGAATTGAGGATGCAGTATCACCGCATGTACTGTACAAGACCAGCAGGTAGAGAATGCAAAAAGCCGAGACCAGCTGCCTAGCATGCAACAGCCGCCTTCTGATGACGCCCTCAACTAGTGTCATTTTACTGGGGCACTATAACCCGACGTTCATGCCATGCACTCTGCCCGAGGTCCTGAAGTCAACCAGACGCTCTCCAGCTTGAGGACCTGGACTGCACTTCGAAGACAATCAATTGAATCTGCCCGGGTAACGGCAGAAGCAACATCGGCACCAAGTCGAGCGTTCCGGCGCGAGAGCGTCGTGCCATAATGTGATCTCAAGTCTTCAACTCTGCCGACTGGCACGAAACCCAAGCACAGAGCGTATAATGGTCATCAAGGAAGCAGTGGATCGCATACTCCGCTACCAACTTCAGCACATTTCGCAGCCTTACTCTGGCTCGATCCGGCCAGCACATCTCGTCTTTCGCGATACAACTGGAAATGCTGCAACACAAACACCGCATCCGCCAGCAAACTCAGAATCGACAGTCCCAGCTTCAATGGATTGCCGCTCAATCCTAATCAGTCCGCTTGCTGCGAACAGTCGACCACTAGCTGGACCAGGCTGAGTATGCCGCCGCCTGCGTCGAGTAGAACACCGATTATGGTGAAGCCACGAGCTGATCTACGGCGGTGGTTGGAGAGGATCTGTGGGGCATATTTGAAGACTGTTATGACGAGTTTCAAGGTTGAGATGGTGGAGATCTGGATGAGGAGTGTCAGCTGGTGGATTCAGAGAACATTTTGCCCGGCGGGATGCTGACGTAGGCAGAGTGGTCAATATGAGATGTCATCAATGAGGCGTCATCAATGAATCCTTAATATGACGGGCTTCGATGAAATATGACGGGGTTACTAATAATATGAGAAGTCATTGATGAGGGCGAAGTCATTAATAAGGGCGGACATAGTTAGTAATATTGTCGGTGACCATCCCCATTAGGAAGGAGGTGTTATTAATAGTGCGTATATAGATGCCAAGCCGTCATATATGAGGACTCATCAATGAATTATGACGACCCCTTGCTACTGATGATATGAATTATGACGACCTATTTACTGATGAGTCGTCATATTGACCACTCTGGACGTACGACATCGATCCATTCCCAGGTTATGCCATCAGCGGCGTTTTCCATTGCAAGGCCGCTGGGTACAAGAGCGAAGGCAATGCTCGTCACGACAGCCAATCCACACCCGACGACCAGTGCTGCAGTGACCTTACTCATCTCACGTTTCCCGGTCCGATCGCTCGCAACACATGTGCTCCTCCATCGCCATAGTCCAGGCCAGAACTGCGAAAAGACAACGGCACACAGTAAGAGAGAATGGATGGCATAGCAGAAATCATTGAAGCGCACTGTCGGCTCAGGACTCGCCGGATGGCGATCAGCGTATTGGGCTCGAACAGTGGACGAGAAGAGGAGAGCCGCGGAGCTGGTTTTGTCTGTGGTATCGAAGTGTTTGTCACTCCAACCGAATCGGACCATACCGCGAAGAGCTCGGTGCGCCAGGTGAACGTACGTAGCAAGCTGATCCGAGGACGTTGAGGACCGGATAGTCAAAGGTGAGACCTTCTGTTGACTTTTGGGAGAAGTTGAGAAGAGGTTGCGGGTAGTACGACAGGGACCAGAGCGTGAAGTAGCCCCAGCCGCAGAGCCTATGAATTCGTCAACAAATGTTCGGCTCGGCTTGAGCATGATCGTGTACGCACCATAAGATAACATCCAGAACAGGCTTCTTGTTGGTGTGGTGGGGTTGGTGGCTAGTTATAGTTGGTGTGGTTATTAGTTGGTGTGGTAAGTACTCGCCGGCCTTTTAGTTAGTGTTAGTTAGAGGCGCTCGTTAACTAGTAACTAGCCGGGAATAGGTCCGCAGCTAATCGGACGAGGGCAGCGAGGTCGAGGTCTACGAAAAGAGCAGCACGAGACAACTCGAGACTTCAAACGAAGCTAAACACCGAGCTTACATCGATCCTAACCGGAAACAGGCTAGAACGACGTCGTCCAACCTACCCAGATCGTATCCTTTTAGCCCCCAAATTTCTTACGTAATTTGGTTATATACCGCTAGTGCAGTTAGTGGGGACTGTTTAACCTGTTAGTTAGTGCTGGTGAGGACCGTTTTGCCATTAGTAACCAGACCAACAAGAAGCCTGATCCAGAAGCTGGTCCAGATCCATGTCAAAACATCATGCCATGCATGTCGGCGTCCGGAAAGAACCTGCATCGTTCTCGAATGTGACCGGCCGGGTGTATATGATCCATCGGCATACCACTCTCTAGTCCGCGATTTACTCCGTGATTTACTCTGTGATACTCCGTCTGCTCCGTCCGTTCGTTTTCTTGCTCGTCAAGCATTTCCTGTGCATGAGCTCTCGGATAAAGGAACAAAAGGCACCAGAAACAGCTGCACACCGCTTCTGTTTGCCAGAGGTTGAAGCAGCAGGAGTGGACAGCGGCCTCTCATCCCACAAGAGGAGTCTTTCCGAGTTCGCTCCTCACCCAAAGCACGAGGCGGATCATGGATTGCGATGCTGCTTCAAGCATATATGGATCTCGGCAAGAGCTTTCGCACCGGCGGCCCGATCTTGATATATTTCTCAAAGATTGATGGGCCAGCTGAGGAAAGAGATGAGATTCTCAAGTGAGGTCAAAAGAGATGGTCGTTCTGGGAAGGGATCCGCGTCACAATTGAGTTCGGAGTCGACTCCGGCTTCGCGACTTCACGACTTCGCGTCCTCTCTTCGCCGGCCTCCAATCTTTGTTCGCCATCACAATCTGCAGAGCTCCCACGCATTGAACACACCCGTGCAAGGAAGCAGGCTCGTCCAGTATGGAAAACCTACCAGACGAGCTGCTGGGAATCATTTGCAGTCACTGCAACAAACCGGAACTCAAAAGTCTTCGCCTTGTCAGCCGCACCACATTGAAGGCTGCGAACGAATACCTGTTTCCAGAGATTGTGGTATTCATGAACCGAGAAAGCGTCGAATCTTGCAAAAGAGTAGCCGCACACCCAGTGTTCTCCAGGACAGCTCGGAACCTGTGGATACAAGCAGATCGTCCCCGAAGGACTACTTTCAGTGACTGGGAGGCCGAACGGAAACGCGATTTTGTTGACATGGAAAGCATAAAGACCGCATCCGAAGTTGTCTACGCATCGCAAAGTGGGATCAAGAAAGGAGATCGACATGCCGCCATGCTTGCGTTGGTCCAAGAACTTCAGGCAAAAGCCAGCGTAGAGGTTGCCACATGGTCCAAGGAGCAATCTGAGAGTCTCTACGCAAAGGTCCTTCGCATAACATCAGAAGCCGAAGAGATCTTCTACGACCACTCTCTATCGACTTGCCTTCGGGATATCTTTACACGATGCCCGAATGTAGATTCCGTGGAGATCACGCTCGCCAACTCTATCCGGCGTGGCACTCTTAAAGAGAACAAGGCATTTCAACGAAGTGGGGCTAGTGTATTTGGCGACATTGACTCGGCTACTTCCGGTGTCGATGCCCTGACTCAGCTGGTATCGGCTGCGCTCGCCGTTGACTTCAGACCCAGGGTTCTGAAGCTTGGGGATGTCTCGCACTACGCATTTATGAGCAAAGCTCTCTCGGACCAGCTGAAAATTCTCTCTACGGACCTTGAGGAATTGACATGGAAGTTCGCCGTTCCGTTCCTTGATGACGACGAAATTGATCCGGAGGGATTCGATGAAATGGTGCAGGACTTCGAACGATCCGGCAAATTCGTCTCTCTTCTGGAGGGTGCACCCAAGCTGAGAAAGCTTGATTTGGAGCTGCCCTATAGTGACGGGGCTGACGAGCTCATCATGCTGGCGCGGGTCGTCGGCAATGTAACGTGGCCGCTGCTTGCGCACGTTCAACTTTTCAATTTCGACACGACGGCTGCTGATTTGAGCGGTTTCCTACTACGCCACAAGGACACACTGACAAGCGTGTGCGTCGGAGAAGTACGCCTCCTCGAGCACGAAGAAGACTCGCAAGACCTGTGGCCAGACTGCTTCCTCTCCTTCGCTGGCAAACTTCCCAAGGTCCAGGCATTTGACTTGCGACGGAAGTTTAATACCAACTGGACAGAGTTCTACGATTTCGGTGACTTGGAGCGCAATGCAAATAACAGATACGGCAGAGCTATCTCTGAATTCCTGATCGCTGGAGGAGACCAGCTGCCGGAAGTTCCAGAACGGGAGGAAAGTGATGGCTGGTCTGATGATGACGAGGACGACGTGCTTCAGTCGGCTGTTGGTGATGATGCTGAGAACGAGGAGAACGTCGATCCGGATGTCTGAAGGCCAGTGACAAGGCTGTCACACTCCAAGCAGGTGCACGACGATCACTCCTTCGCTTTCAAACTACTTGACCTGGAAAGCTTTCACCCAATATGCATTGCGCTTGGCTCTCGTCCCAAATCAGCGCTATTTGGGTCTGTATGCCACATACAGACGTCTCGGCGTGTTGGAACCGAGCTCAGGGAAAGAAGAGAACAAGCTCGAGATCTGCCTCCTGCTCAGTCACTCTTTCCACCACGTGACGTGATCTGACTTCCTTCCATTCCACACTACAGCACCCTTTAGCACCACTGCTAGCTTCCTTCTTATCTATAGGGCTGGCTCGAGTCTGCTGCGGTGGACGAAGCCAGAGGATTGGGCAAATATCAAGGCATCAACACATGACGAGAACGACGTCTGAAACGTCAGGATCAGCAGTCATACAGGTGCTCACGGCTTCTGCTTCCGTGAGAGCTGGATCGGACTGCCGCCTCTCTCCTTCCGGCCCCGATCGACCGAACGGTACAACAGCAACGTGGAGATGGAATCGGCAAGATGATTGCTTCGCTTTGAACAGGGGTCCCTTGTTTTGAATTTGATTTGATGCTGCATGGGGGGTCGAGAAGTCCTCGCGTCCTCAAATCTCACGTTCGCCTTTTCACCATCATCAATTTCCTTGGCCCATTCGCTTGCCTATTCGTGCTCATCGCAATACCATCGACTACCCAAGATTTACATTGAGCCTCGCCGTCAAATTTCGCACACATTCTTGTCGGAGTACTACGGACTGCTGTACCAGGATTACCATGGACGATCTTCCTGTCGAAATCCTCGATCTGATCTGTGACTTGTGCGGACCGCGGGAGATCAAGAACTTGCGATTGACATGTCGGAAAATACGAAGTGTAGCGGATGGGCACCTGTTTCCAGAGATTGTAGTCTTTATGAATCGCGACAGCCTCGAGACATGCAAAGAGGTCGCCGCACATTCCGTCTTCTCAAACACAGCCCGGACATTGTGCATCCAAGCAGATCGCCCCAGGAGGATGTCATTCTCGACATGGCACGAGGAAGTCAAAGACCTAATCGAGGGTGGGTATCCCGCGTCGGAGGTCGAAGCCTATGTCCGCGAGGAGGAGATACAGCTTACCGAGGAGCAACAAAATCAGTTGATTGGGAGGTTGATCTTAAGTGACGTTCGGGAAGAGCACCCTGACTCTCTCGTGGAGAAAATTGAATATCGCTATGCCCAAGCGCTCCGACTTACTTCCGAAGCCGAAGAAATCATGTACGACCGGTCTCTTCGGAACTGCCTACGCGAAATCTTTAGTCGCTGCACCAAAGTCGAGAGGGTCGACCTGACAATGAACGACTCCATGAGAGATACTACTGCAGGTCGGAACAAAGGCTTTCGATCGGGAATGCTAGTTCCTCGAAGCGATCTCGAGCTGCGTACATCCGGACTCGATGCTATGATTCAGCTCGCGATGGCCGCGTACGAGGTCGGTTTCAAGCCCACAGTGCTTTGTCTGGGAGACGTGTCCTATGCCGTCTTTATGCATGAGTCTATTATAGAACCATTGAAGGCCTTCTTCGCCGAACTGGAAACACTGCAATGGGCATTCAATCCGGAATTTGATAAGGATGCCGACGTGGTGGAGGACGCCTATAGAGCCATGCTGGATGGCTTCGAGAATACCGACAATTGTGTCTCCCTTTTAAGGGCTACAACGCGGCTAGAGCGACTGGAATTCGAATTACCCGTCGACATCAGCACTGCGCGAAACGTAAAACTAACAGATATCTTGGGAGACATTATTTGGCCACGATTGACCCACCTCCGGTTGACCAACTTTCAAACAAGCCCGGATTACCTCAAAGACTTGTTGCTGCGACACAAGTCGACACTGCAGGATGTTTGCTTGGGAGGCGGGCATCTGTTCGGAGACGAAGCCAATTGGCCGGACACTCTCGCCTCGTTCGCAGGAAAGCTCTCCATGCTTCGGAGGTTTGCATTACGTGGAAATCTCGGCCACAACTTTGAACTCTTCTATAGCTTCGGAGATTTGTTTCGCCCGCAGGATAAGAAGTATGGCCGCCAGATTTGTAGATATATTATTGATGGTGGAGAGCGGTGCCCGCCGAAGCCTACACTGCTTGAGTCTCAGGACAGTGATGAAGACGATGGGACCGAGACGGAGCATGAGAGCGACGATGAAGATGAGCCTTGGGACGCATGAAGTTAACACGAGGGCAATGAGGACTAGAATTCCGACGATGAGTAGGCCGAAAGACGAGTCGGCAGTCCGTGCCAATCGGGGATGCATGCTGGGCCACCTATTATGTCCCAGCGCCCGAAGAATAGATCTGGGTGTCCACAACGATGGCCCACTCTGTTTCCTGGAAGGCCTGTACCGCCGAAATGGCCTCAAAGACCGGACGCCCTTCAGCGCAGACTGCATGTGCGGATCATGTCACTGTTCAAGCTGCATCTCATGTCTCTCGCCGCCTTCACTCCATTCCATCTCCTCAGAGCTACCACCTGCTATAGGCAGGCTCAAACGTCAGTCTCTCGGATCGGATAGTCTGGAGGATTGACTATCACTTCGAAAAGCCCTGCCTGGCCCGTGGGCGGCTGCAGCCTTGAAAAAACACCATCAAGTCCTCACCTCACTCGCGTTCGCTCCAGTGGCCTCGCTCGGTGTCGCCTTCCACGGAATTCATCTCTTGCGCATCTGCTTTGGGACTGTCTGCATCGGGATCAGCTGCACGTGCGGACCTGATCCCGTGCCAAGCCATATGCGCCGCGCAGGTGTTTTGTTTGGTTTCGGACACATTCGAATTCCATCTTCTTCACCATCCACAACAAACACGACGACTTCGAAAATGCGGTGCCCATCTTGCCACGATCCTGGCACTCTCGTCTGCCTCGGGTGCAAGAATTCGAGATACTGCTCAGCTGTCTGCCAGCAAGCTGACTGGCAGATTCATCGTCACCTGTGCAAGTCCTTCCAGTCCTTCCAGGAGCGGCCATCGCCGGAGATGCGACGTGTCGTCTTCTTCTCAGACCGTGCTGGAGCGAAGCCTGAGTTCAGGTGGCTTGCCGTGAAAGACATTGGCGAGCCAGGAGAGCCTTCGGAATGGCCTGACTGGAAGTCAATATTGGGCGGCAATCTGACGCCCTCGATGTTTGCGTTCAACGAGAACAGAATCATTCACGCCAAGCTCGACACATCCATCACAATGATGTACGACGACAATTTCATGTACGATTACGACGATCAAAATCCTGCTGTCATCGCGGCAACAAATCGAAAGACCATGAGGGCTTGGCGAGGTCCCATTTTTGCGTTCAGTACAAAGATGAACGAGGATTTCTCAGACATCGCTGGAATTGGGGACATGGACCTCCATCAGTACACCGATCTTGTGGCCTGGCTCATCTATCACGGAAACACCAGCACCGCGCACGAGCTTCGTACGGGAACCAAAGTCCAAGGCGCAATGATGCACTGCAGTAGCGAGCAGTCGGAGGCAAAGATCGAGACCATCATGGTGCCGAGAATGCATCCGATCTTCGAAGTCGAACATGGTGCGGAAGTGTGCGGCATCTCAGAGGTCAGTAACGCTCCATCTTCGGATGATATTGTGCTTTGTTAACCTGGCTTATCAGAATATCGGAATGCCACTCCTGCTCCGCAAAGATAGGAAGACTCCGAAGTTCATCGGAGAACTTCATCGTCCTGCAGATCCCAGCCACAGCAATTCGACGCTGACCGCCATGATGACATCCTGCGATCCCGACGGACCCCACCAAATGAACTTCGGACTGACACCACGGCACTGGCAAGGAGGGCAGGTGCCTGACACTCTCATCGTCCGTCAAGATCGTGAGGACCTCGATCCGCATGTTCTTCAGGCTTTTGGCGATTACTGCGAGGTTGTCCTGCAGCCGGGATTCAAGCGTACTGCGTGGCCGTGGAAGGAAGCGTTCGCGTCATTGGCGGCGGAAGTGCTGGAGAACATGGAGTCGGAGAAGTGGAGTTCATACCTCGCTACGTGGAAGTCTTTGCGAGAGGAGGTGAGACCAGATCCAATGCAAGTCGACCCGCAAGCGGCAGCCCCAGAAGGCAGATCCCTGAGGAGCCAGTCAAAGAGGAAGAGTGTTCACTTCACGGACAATGATGTGTACGCCGGAGAGATGGAGCCGGCGGGAGTCGATGGAAAGAAGCAGAGAGTCGTATATCAGAGGCCAACGGGCTATGATGAGGATGATGAAGAGCCAGATGTGAAGCCGAAAGTGGAGCCGTTCGATGCGGAAATGGATGGGACGATGAAGGTGGAGGACGTCGATGAAGGTTCGGATGCGAATATGAAGATGGAGCCCAGTGAGGACAACGATGAGATGGATACCACCTGATTCTGGCATCTCCGATCGAGGGCAAAGTCGCGAGCACAGATTGACATGGCATGATACAAAGCTTGGATAGCACAGGGATGGAGTATAGTTACGAGACTACTCAGCAGGTGGAACTGCTATGTACATCAAATTGCTGCGATACAAAGCACTGGAAAGCTTTGCATGCCTTCCAATCCGAATTTCACCTGCATCTCTGCTGTGACCCAGAGTGTGAGCTCGGTTTGAACACCACTTCAATATCACCGGCGCAGCCCGTGCGACTGATCGAGTCCTCCCATCTCTTCCGCAATGCTTTGCGCTCATCATTCGACTGCATGGCTCCACACTTCGGTCACTTGTCGATGTCGAGAAAGTACCTTCACTACTCTTCATCCACGCGCAGGCCAGTGTCAGACAGAAATGCGGAGTGGAAATGCTCGGGTTCGGCTCTGATATGCGTTCCGGCGTTTCCGTCTCATTCTCGCGAAGGCTCTTGGTAGGGAAAGCCGAAGCCGCGAACGCTCAATGCTTCTTCGCGTTCCAGAAGTGCACGTGTAGGTTTCCTGCTTCATATAACTCTGATCATCGAGGGTTCGATGCTAGTGAAGCTGGTGTATGTGATGGATCTGGCTGTGCCCGGCGTGTTGAGAAAGTGAGCTTCCAAGGCTGATGAAGTGCTTCCCAGTTCATTCATCACGGGTGAAGGTCACTGTGAGGCGTGTAAAGTAATGCAGCATCGCTGCGGTGGTTTCTGTCGCGTGAAACTGGTCTGCCGTTCGGTGAGTGATGCAAGATGTGTTGAGACGGTGATCTGCACGTGTTACAGTAAGGTACACGTGTGAGAGGACACTCAAGGCATGTCGCGTGAGGCCTGCTAGCTTTAGCGGGAGAATTTGCAAAATGGGAGGTGACAACATGGAAATTAGGGAAAAGGGGTCGTCGCGAGGCAGGCAAAAGGGGGTGACGACCTTGAACAGGACATTGAGAAGACAAAAAAAGAATGTTTGTAAGGTATCGTCCTTGTGGTATTGTTAGCCAGCATGTATTCAGCTTGTATGGTCATGTATCAAGTGTGTATTGAATTGTGATCAGAAAATCTTTTCAAAGTGCGGCTTTTCTGTGTGTCTGTGTGTGTATACCAGACGAGATTCATGTGAGCAGTACGCCGAATAGGTGATTGTAAAGCCCGATTCATGATTCCTCGTCCGCTACGTCGGTCATTTTTGTTCAGTTGAAAGATTTGTCAACGTTTTCAGCAGCGGCCTCATGCAAGCAAGAGACCTGCAGGACTTAATTACGGTTTTGGTTGGTGGTGTATCATCATTAGAATCAAAGAAATGTGGTGCGACTCACAATTTGTTAACATCGACCAAATGCCCGGAGATGGAAACAGCCGCAAATCAACAAGACTATATCCCCAAGAGGAGCAGGTAAGGTACTTACTCTGTTCAGCATATACGGCGTGGGCTGGCAGCAAGAGCAGGAGGAGCAGGCGTTGTGGAAGGGGCAAGCACGGCGAGCAAGTTCGGCGTCGATCGGGCCGGAACTTTTGCCAAGCCCGAACTTTCCATCAGACCATCTTCGAACATCTCGCCTTTCGACATTTCTGCTCTCCAAAGATTTGTATGCCTTGCGTGGTTGTTGGTGTATCATGGATGAGCGCTGATGACCTGGAGACATCGATCAGCTTTGTGCGGCGTTGGACGTACCATGCGTGCGTCGGCTGCTGCGGGAAGCTGCTTCGGAGAGATTCCATGTCTGAGCTCACAGTGCGACGCTGAATTCCTTTTCGCTGGTCTCCGGAGGCCATGAACAGTGTCCTGATCTCTTGTTGCGCAAAACTGCTGGACAGCCGATGCTGACCTTATTGTCGATGCGAAAGAGAGGATCGAAGGGCTCCGCATGCCGCTGGAGAGTGAAGATTCCAAGATCCGCGATGAGCGCTCACAATATCGACATCGCTCTCCGAATAATCAGCAATTTCCGCACTCTCGAACGATCCTGAGATTCATCTTCTTCCGCCTGGAGCGCTGCGCGAGGCGCGAAGGAGATGAGAGTCAGCGAGTGTGGAAGCTCCTCCGGTGTCTGACGAGCGTGTTGACGATCAAGTGCAGTGAGTGGTTGATGGCAGCTCAACAGCGAAAATTCCGCAAGCAAACGGACAACTGGCAGCTCTCACGGGAAAAAATTCTGCATCTTTCTTCGTCATCCGACGACAATTACTGGACCGCGTTTGGTTGAGGAGACGAAGAGCGGCAAATTGTGCCATCCATTTCGCGAACACGCTCACCTCCGCCTTTTCCCATTCTCGACTCGGCCACATTGAAATGACAGCAAGACTGAGTTCATGTTCATGCACTCTCTCTCGCCATCTTGACCGCCAATCTGCTCGGCGCAGAGAAAGTAGGAGCCCGCGTCGAAATCGATCCACTTCCGAGCTTACGGATACGTCGCCCTGCCGGTTCGTCCAGAACAACCCAACATACCGAACTCTTGCAGTGGACCATACTCTTGGGACTGGCTCGCCTCGAGCCAAGGTAGAGCTCCATTTCGCATGTCGTCACCGCCAGATTTCTCCACCGAACCACGTCACCGCTTTTCCTCGATTACTACCCAAGACCACTCCTCTTCGCCCTGTTCGCCCTGTTCTCTTTCACTCTTCCTCTCCACGGATGAACGAAAGCTATTGTGATTTATATGTCTAACACATAACTGCTAATGGCTTGGCGATACCGACACAGCTTTGTGCGGCGCAGCCGCGCAGATGTACTTTCTGGTAGGTCGGCTACCGCGGGAGGGTTGTTGTTTCGAGGAAAGACCACGTCTGAGCTCACTCTGCGCGCAGGATGTTCTTCGCTCGTGGGTCTCGAATCGATTTGCGCTGCTCTTCAGAGATGCCGGCCGGCTGATGAGTGGTTATTCCGAGAGCCGCGATTGAAAGGGCCGGACAATGCCTACAGGCGACATGAATGTCCGTCCTCACGACGCCGAGCTCTCTCTTCGTGGAGCCTTCTCCGTGACCATGATCATACTTGTACTCCAGGTTCTCGAGCCATCATCCACTGACTTCATTGTCGGAGCCTATCAGATCTGTCAACTGATGCAGGAATCTGCTCGCATTCAACCATTTTCAAGCTTACTGGCGTTTATGACACTCGTCCGCTAAACGACGGAACAGGTATTGGCCAAACGCCCTGGTGTTGCCCGCGAAAACACCACACGCCATCGGCGCCGTAATCCAGTCGAAATCACCAGCTTGCCATATTTTGAAGACATGCCCAGCCCTGCATGGCATAGATTGTTCCACTATTTGCAGTCCACCTCTTCCTCCTTTTCTCCCACTACAGTGTGTTCACACGAAAGTTATGAGAAACGTCACGATGGGCGCTGATGACTTGGAAATCTCGATGGCTTGCTTGTGTGGCGTTGACGGTCTCCTATCTGGAATGTCAGCTGCTGCGGGAGGACCGTCGAAGGTTGGGAATGTCTGAGCTCATGGACGCAAAGCGTGGGAAAGAGGAAAAGAGATCGTGAATATTTGCAAGCCTGGCCAGGCCGCTTGGAAGTCGCTGACAATCGCTGAAACTCCCACTCACCACACAAATCCCAGAAGACTCAGTACTTTCCTTCCTGACATTCTCCCTTCAAACCCTCGGCGTATAAGCCTGCAAATTCGTCCGACACGAGTACTCCGAACTCGGCCTCCTCTCCTTTGCAAACCGTTCCTGCCACCTCGCCGGCGGCTGAAGTCCCGCCCTTATACCACCACGACCCGCGGCCTGCTTCAACGCCCCGGCCGTCGCCCTCTTCAAGTCAACGCTTTTAATCGCCAGCGGAAAGTTGCGCATATCCTCCACATCCGGTGTGATACCCCGACTCCCACCTCCACCCGCATCGTACGCTGAGTCCTTCCTCCGGCTCGGCGGCGCGATGGCGGTCACGGAGGAGTTCGAGAATGATGTGCCGCGACTGAAGCGACGGGGTATGAAGGCCGACTTGGATTTCTTGTGGATCATTTCTGGATGGCGCGGAACGTCGAATTCGGGAGTTTGCAGACGGGTGATGGGAGCTCTGAGGTGGGAGGGGTGGGAGGTGTTGCTGTCGGTCATGTAATTCCGCAGGGAACCGCGCCATGTGCTGGCGGGACTGGGAGGCGGGAGGGTGGAAGTTGCGTAGTGACTTTCGTGGGAGGGGCGGGAAGGGAAGAGGAAGGCTACGCCGTAGGACATGGGGCCGTGGGCGGCGTTGGGGATGAGGAGGTGTTTGTCCACGCGGAGGAGGAGGAAGAGGGTGGTGAGGAGGAAGTCGAGGGTGAAGTTGAAGATGTAGAAGGGCGCGCGGGTGAGGTACCAGGGTGTTGATGTAGAGGTCGAGGGTGGGTCGATGAAGATTGTGGCGGCGCGGAAGACGGCGCCGATGGAGAGGAGGATTGAGGTGGTGAGGATGAGGAGCAATTTGTGGGTTAGAGTGCTTTGACCGAAGTGGTCGGATGGCAGGTCTTTGAGGCTAGGGTGCGTCTTTGCGATGGCGGAAATGGTTAGGATTAGGATCGGGAGGAGGGCTGAGACGGCGAAGATAGCGGCGCCGAAGAGTTGGAGTTGTCGGGCGGCTTTTTGAGCGTGTGGGTCCAGAAGATAGGCTTCAGCGGGAATGCTGACCATTAGGCAGAGAAGAGCGATGCTGCAAATGACGAGCCAGAGTGGGAGCCAGGAAGAGAATGACTTCGACCAACCAAAGTGTGGATGTTGTGCACGAACGAAGCGAACAGTCCAGAAGAGGTTGGTGATGATGAGAATGGCACTACCAGCGTAGATGAAGATCTCTGTGGCGATGGCGAGGGTGATGCGATCCGGACTGCCTGCCCACGCCATACGTAGAATCGTTGCGATGATCCGGGTTATGCAAAAGGCGGATGTCGCAGCGCTGAACAGGAATTTCAGTGATCTCCTCAGGTTGTAGTGGAAAAGAGCGTAATGCGCAATCGCGCCGAGAATGAAGAGGGAGAGAAAGGCGGAGTTGATCGGGACATCGGGAAAGAGTGAAGGAATCTCTCCCAGAGATCGGTGTCGTGGCGGTTCTGTTGTGCTTCGTGACGAAAGCTTTCGCGGTTGTCAACTCTCTTCCGATGTCGACTCTAAGTGTTGAGGTCCCTTAACGTCTGAACATACCAAATTTGTGATCTGTGCTGCCATGGGGCCAACGTGCTCGATGAACTCAATGCCGTAAAGGAATGGACGTTGCAACGTCTGAACGATCGAAAATCTGAGACAAAAGCACAGGGCTGACGTCTTTTTCAAACCGCTCGAGAAACCGTTACGACAATTGAAGGAAAGAACCAAAAGAATGTGGGTGTGACAGATGAACTGTGAAAATCAGACCGTTGGAGTTCCAGACGTGTATATGTAGGGGGCATATTCCCCTTGGTGAGCCGTTTTGATGAGCCATGCCGGGTGTTCAGGAACACGATTCCTAGGTGGAGAATATTGCGCCGAGATCCAGCATACTCCACACAGTAGCACACTGTGTTGATTAGTGCTGTGGGGCCTACAAGCTCGACTTGCCGTTTCGGGCAATTGTCATGCAAAGTGAAGAAGTGGATTCGCTGGCTTCCCAGGGATCGCAAAGCCGGACCGTCGAAACCGACATTTACGGTCCGCGTGCGCCTTTCACTGCGTGTGTAGATCAACGGACTCGCATCGCATGTTCCGTGATTCCTGAGACTGGCCTTGTGTGATGAAGAGTCGCTGCCGAAATTGCTCGAGGCCGGGAAAGGCCTTTGCTGCTGGAGAGGCCATCTCCTGACGGATACTTTGTGTTTGGCAGTGGTCCAGACCGCTTCGCGAGACCTGGTAACTGGGGACCCGGATCTCATCGCATGGCGGAGCTCGCAGAATGGTATACATCATGAGGAGAGCTTTTCAGCGCACAGTCGCAGTCTCGTCGATGCTGTGAAGGGCGTGTTGGAGCTGCATCGGAGACCACATCTCCTTCAGTCGGGAGGCTTCGGTGATGCTACCGTGAAAGACGGACAGCTACCGCGATAGCAACTCGACGACATGTGCTGAGGCAATGAGGATCTCATTGATCTTAGGCGCGGTATGCAGGCGTATTCGAGTATTCGAAGGAGGGAGACGCCGATTTTTCCAGCAGCCGAGACTACCTTAGCGTCGAGGCACGGCCCGGCCCTAGCGCACGTCGAATCCACCTCACTCGTCAGGGGTCTTCCCCGTTCATCAAGGCCGCTTCTCTCCGCCACCTGCGAACACAATGTCAATCGATAGTAGTCTCTTATCAACTGGCATTGGCCGAGTATGCCAGCTGACGGACAAAAACACAGCAAGCCCGGAAGGCGGGTTCTCGGACAGCCGAGTCATGCGGCGCGGCACGACCCTAGCTCGCATGTTCCGGGGTACACCGTGTTCTCCTCCGCTTTCTTCCTTCTCCGGCATCTTCTCCGCCTTCTGCGACGAACAAACGAACGTGCGAAAGGCATCGAGTCCGGGCTCATTGAGTTCGGAGTCTGAGGGATCCGTCGATCTCAGCGGAACTCAGGCAGGGATGGCTCAGCAGCGGAGCGGAGTGCTTCGTACAGCTCCGAGGTCGAGAGGTGGAACGACAGCAAACTCCTCGTACCTCGTATCATTACGAGCGGGGCTCAGCGGCAGTAAGTTAAGGATAACCTATGGAAGTTACAACTCTCAGACCTCACGTCTTCCTTCGTCCTTTCAACTACATTGCGTCCTACGCATTCAAATCAGGAAACACCATGACGACCATCGAGCTGCTTCGGGGTGCCGTCAACACCATCGTCGGTCCAGAGCGTATAATACCATGGCCTGCTACTCTCGCCATTGCAGCTGTGGGTTGGTGGATCCTCTCCTCATGGCTCCGACCCGTCTCCAAATTCCCCACAATCAACGACCCAAAGGAGAACTGGACATCCTTCCCGGCCAAGAAAGCATACCTCAAGAATTGCCAACATTTGCTGAAAGAAGGTGCTCGTAAGGTGAGCCGCCTTGACCCAGCACCCTCGCTCACAGCGACCACTAACCCCCCGACCCTCAACACCAGTTCTCCGGCCCCTTCAACCTCACCACCGACAATGGCACAACAATGCTCATTTTCTCGCCCGAATACATCGACGCCATCAACGAGCAAGAATCTCTCAGTTTCCCGGAATATGCGATCCGGAATCTCAACCTGAAAGGATACAAAACCTTCCGCACGTTTGGACCGCAGCCGGATCATATGTTTTATGAGGCGGTCATCAAGGGACTGACGCGGAATTTGGGTATGTAATTGTCGTGGGTTGCATTCGGTAGTGCGGTATGGCTTGGACTGATGGCTTCCGCGACAGCCAAATTCACCAAGCCGCTTTCTCTGGAAATGGACGCTTGTCTGCTCTCTTCCTGGGGCGAGAGTACAGAGTGGTGAGTTTCCACACGACCAGTCGCCCTACCCTTCCACCCTACACCTCTGCGTCACGTATAGTCCGACTCTCGATCGACTGACTCTTCCCCTCCGCCTGACGCAGGCACTCCGTCGAAGCGAAAGAGGACGTCTTAGACTTCGTCGCCCGCCTCTCCTCCCTCATCTTCCTCGGCCCGGACTTCGTCCACAACAAAGAATGGATCCGCATCGCAAAGAACTACACCGTCGACACATTCACCGCCATCGCCATCTGCCGCTACATCCCCGCTCTCATCCGGCCTTTGTTCGTCCAATTTCTCCCCCTCTGTCGCAAAGTGCGCCGCGACTACACCACCTGCGCCAACATCCTCGCCCCCGTCCTCGCCTCCCGCGAAGCCGAACTCAAAGCCGCCAAATCGGAGTCCCGCCCTCCCAACCTCCCCGACGACGCAATCGAATGGTTCCGTAACGCTGCCCACGGCCGGGAATACAACCAGACGGACGTCCAAGTCTCCCTGCAAGTCGCCTCCATCCACACGACCACCGACCTCCTCGCCCAAGCCATCCTCAACCTCTGCGCTCACCCCGAAATGGTCGTCCCGCTCCGCGAAGAAGCCATCGCCGTGCTCAGCACCCAAGGCTGGCAGAAAACCGCTCTCACCTCCCTCCACCTCCTCGACTCCTTCCTCAAAGAAACGCAACGCCTCAAACCCATCAACGTCACCTCCCTCCATCGCTACGCCACCCGCGACACAACACTCTCCGGGGGAATCCACATCCCCCAGGGTACGAACCTGGGAATCCACTCGTACAACCTCTTCAATCCGGACATCTACACTTCCCCAGAAACCTTCGACGGATACAGATATCTCCGTCTCCGACAGAGCGATCCGAAGTGGGAACACAAGGGTCATTTGGTGAGTACTTCCGTCGAACACACGGGATTCGCGCATGGGAAAAATGCTTGTCCCGGGAGATTTTTCGCGGCGAATGAGGTGAAGATTGCGATGGTGCATGTGCTGTTGAAGTATGATGTCAAGGTGGAGAGGAAGGAGGATGCGATGTGGATTACGTATGGGCCGAATTGTTATGTGAATCCGAAGGCGAGGATGTGGGTGAGGAGGAGGAGGGAAGAGGTTGATTTGGAGGCGCTGGCGAGGGAGTGAAGTGTGATGATGATGAAAGGGATTTTTGGGTGGAGTTGGATGTGTGGTTATGTTATGTAGATGAAACCGTTGTTGCTGTGCGCTTGACGCCGGCGATTTTCTTTTTTCAGCATCCAGCAATACCCTCCCGCCAACCCCGCCACGCAGAGCATACACACCGCACAAACCACCATTCCTCGTTCGAAATACGGTCCATCCTCTTTCGGATACAACCCCGTGCCGACAAACGGGCCCAATTGTCCGGTGAACTGCAAAATCCCCACTCCCGTCCCCTTCTCCGCTGCTGTGCGCTGGTTATTCACCGTCCAGGTTATCACCACCGTCACACAACTGAAGAAGCCCGCGCATATCGGGAAGACGCAGGCGTACCGGGTCCACACTCCCAGTCTGAAACGCTGCGCTAGGGCGAGCAGGCTGTAGCCGGACATGGCGAGTAGAGCGTGGAAGACCATGGGAACGGTGCGTGTGTGATGTCGGTCGGAGAGGTAGGCCGTGAGCAGGATGGCGAGAAAGGCGAGGAGGTAGGGTGGGGCGGAGAGGGCTTGCGAAGTGAGGGGAGGGAAACCCATGTCTGTGAGGATGAGGGGCATGAAGACGGGCATGCTGCTGAAGGCGACGTTGCAGGCGAAGAACATCAATGCGGGGAGGTAGGAGAGGGGAGTGAGGAGGGGGGAGAGTAGGGTGGACCATTCGATGGAATGAGTGGCGAATTTGGTGGGTTCGGAGGAGGTGGTTTCGCTTCGCATGCGGAGAGTGGCGACTTTACGTTCTCGTGCAGTGAGCCAGCGGGCGGTGGACGGGCGGTCGGGAAGCCAGTACCATGCTACGATGGCGACGAGGAGAGCTGGTGCGCCTTCGAGGAAGAAGAGGACACGCCAGTTGGATATGGGGAGGATGTCGCCGAAGCGCATGATGGCGTAGGCCAGGAAGCCGGAGAAACTGGACGCGAGGGGAGCGGCGGCTATGAACATTCCCGTCCGTAGAGCTAATTCGTCCCGGCGGAAGAAGAAGCTGAGGTAGATTGGCATGCCTACGAAGGCGGCTTCTGCGATCCCTAAAAGCACACGGAGGACGAGGAGGAAGGCGAAGTTGGTGGCGAAGGCTTGGAGACAGGCGAGTAGACCCCAGAAGAAGACGCAGCTGGCGATGTAGATGTGTGGTGGGAAGAGGGTGTAGCAGATGGTCATCCATTCGAAGAGGACGTAGGAGACGTAGAAGGCTCGGAGAAGCCATTCGAATTGAGAGGTGGAGAGGTCGAGGGAGGTGGAGAGGCCGGCGACGTTGGCATTACCTTTGAAGGGATACATTGATCAGCGATTGGATGCTGAAATGAGGAACGATAGTGAATATAGACATTGGACAGCTACAAACCGATATTGGTACGGTCGAGGAAGGAGACCATATATAGCATCGCAACGAAGAGTACCAGTCTGATGTCCAGCTTCCTTCGCACTCGAATCTCCTCATCCGGTGTATACAACTCAAAAGATTGTACGCTATCCGTCCGCCGTCTCCTTCTTTGCCCTGCGAGCGGTACGTCCGCGCCGTCGTCGCTGTGCTCATCTTCTTCCTCATCCGCTCCACCAAGAGTATGGTCCTCCTCCCCTTGCTGACCGTGTCTGATCTCTCTCAACTCATATCCCTCCTCATCTTCAAGGTCTTCCAACCCGCCGCCGTCCTCTTCATCGTCAGAGTCGAAGTCCGGTGTGAAGCGAGCGGATGTGGACGACTGTGACGACGGGATGCGAGACTCGGGTTTATCGTCGAGAGTCGCGACAGGCTGGTACGCCATGCGAAAAGAATGCTAGGACTCCCGAGGCGTCCATATGGTAAGATGTTCGCGTGACGATACAAGCGGAGAAGAGTGTGAGGTTGATCGACGCCGACGCCGGACAGCTTGACCGCCGTAGAATATGCTTGGCATTGACATGGAGGTGAGGTGCGAGTTAGAACTATTTTCAAGACAACGACATCGCCTCACCAGACCAGGACAACATATTCCGACTTCATGATACCAACCTGACAGCCATCCGCCACGAGAAAAATGTGCAAATCGACCAATGTCGTGGCCGGACGCAGCAAGATTTCTTGTTACGACTTGCCGGGCATTCGCGTTGTTGCTTCAAGAACTCCGAATCTCGCGATAACTGATCCATTGCTTACGTCCCGTCTACATCGCAGAAAATGCTCGATCTCGTCGGCGCCGGTGAGAACCATCAGGAGATCAGTCTTAGCCGGCAAGTCATGGCTCGGGACCGCGAGCACCCGCTCGGTCGATTCCCTCTCCATTTGTCAGACGGAGGCATGCGTGTCCGTAGGATTATTGAAAATCCTCTTCCGGTTTGGGTCCGCCGGAGGATTTGAGCCGCAGATCGTCAACGTCACTCGCGCTTTATCGAAAGTTGAGGACAGTCTGTGTGGCGAACCAACATTTCGCAGGCACATCGGTTCACGAGTTCGAGTATGTGGCAAATACTCCATCCAAAGAGTTGCAGAGCAGAAGGATATCCCAGCAATAACAGAAGAACTATGTCGAGCACCAAGACGAACTGCATCGGCATCAACCTCCGCAGCGGAGACCGACATCATCGAATCATCAATGACCCCAAACCTTACCGAGCCCTACTAACGGTTCAGAGGCTTGTTCTCTCTTAAGAGCGCACTAGGCCCTTACCTGCGCCAACCTTATTGGATTGACGACATACGGAGAGAGGTCCATCTCGAGCTTCTCCCGAGTCCAACCTGCGTCCTGCGTCCAGATCAGGCAACATTTTGTGATCGCCAGAGCCCTGCTCCGCTGGCTGCTCATCATCGCTACGGCACGCATCATCCGAGAGCGATTGTATCATTTGGAGGTAGAGTACTTAAGCTGATGGCCTGCTGCGTGTACACTTTCCTTTGCCTTTTCTTTCCTCGGCCACCTCATTCCTCAAGCAGATCTGTCTTCACACTTACGCTATTGCAATTCCAACACCAACACAATTCCAACATGAGATACTCACTCTGCCTCTCGGCCATCGTGGCCGCAGCTACAGCGATTGCCATTCCGGCAGTCAGCCAGATAGCCGGTAAGAGAACACCATGAGCCCCTCGCTTTCGATACCAATGCTAACAATGACGAAGACGGCCAGCTGCAAAATCCAGCGGCACCAGCTCCAGCTCCGGCGCCAGCCCAGCCCGTACAGCAAATAAAGTCAGTAGCATTGCCTCTTCTTTCTATGGACGATCTTTTAACAGCTTTGCAGCGATGGCCAGGTTCAAAACCCGGCGAAACCCATTCAACAGATCAAGTACGCTATTCTGCACTTCGCACACGAGCGACTGCTAACACGGCACAGTGACGGCCAGCTGCAAAACCCAGCGGGAGCAGGTGCTTCAGCTCCATCCTCCGGCTCAGCATACACTCCTCCCTCCGGATACGGCAGCAAGACTGCTAGCGGCGCTTTCAAGTTCCCTCTGGCCAACGGGTTCCCAAACATCAAGGTCCCATCCGCCGAGCTCACCGCCATCCAGAAGCAGGCCCACGGAACCCTCCCCAACGGCGCTCTTCCCACGAAGCTGTCGGACGCTTCGGCCACCACCTTTCAGGTGATTGCTTTCAACGAGATCTTCGAGACGGCATTCTTCACCTCTCTCCTGCAGAACGTCACAACGGGAGTCTACAATCCCGCGGACAAGGACTACGTCATTGAGGCCATCACCGCCGTCCAGGCGCAGGAGGAGCTTCACGCTCTCGGCGCCAACGCCATCCTTGCCAGCGCCGGTCGCACTCCCATCCAGCCTTGCGAGTACAAGTTCCCCACCTCCGACTACGAGTCCGCCATCGCCACTGCATCTCTCTTCACCGACGTCGTGCTTGGCACTCTCCAGGAAGCCTCCACTACTTTCGGCACCACCGGTGACGATGAAGTGCTCGGCCTCGTCGCCTCCATCGTCGCCCAGGAGGGTGAGCAGGACGGCTGGTACCGCTCCGTCGGCAAGAAAATCCCGTCTGCCCTCCCATTCCTCAGCGCCAGCTCCGGCGTCTTCGCCTTCTCCGCCTTGAATCAGCTCTTCATCGTGCCCGGCTCATGCGGTAACCTCGACGCCATCAAGGTGCCCATCCTCCAGCCACTGACCGTCGTCACGCCACCCAAGGCCGCCGACTCGGACATCACCTTCTCGTACCCAGTCGACAAGTCCATCACTTCTCCGGCCAACCTCCGCTTGGTCTACATCAACCAGCAGAACAAGCCAATTGTGCAGGAGTTGCAGAACCTCAAGTTGGAGGGCGACACTGTGACTTTCACCTCGCCCTTCCCGTACACTGAGAACCTACTCAATGGATTGACGATTGCGACTGTTACTAATGGTCCGACTTCGTTTGCGAATATTTCTGAGGTTGCTGTGGCGGCTGTTTGGGGTCCTGGTCTTATTGAGGTGAATTAGATGGATGAAGAGGAGGATGTCACGATCATTGCGGCTGCAGAAGGTCGATTACGCTCACTTATGAATGTCATGCCGAAAGATGAACACGGGAAGTGGCTGCTAGGCTGATCAGTATTGGATAGCAGACCATGTATATAAATAATTCCAATAATGTTCGCCATTTGCACCACTAGCACTTCGAACGCGTAATACTCGACAACGCCTTGCTACCATCGCTTAAGATTTGCTAAACAAATTAAGCCAGCTCGCAGCTGTCTTCTGATGCACTTTCCAAGATGATTAGTACGGTAGTTGTCGACATATTGTGTTGCAAGAGCTTGGTGAGCGTTCCGATTTTTCAACCAAGCCGGGAGCACCCACACGAGTATGCATTGTACATCCCTGTCCATGGCGGCTACCAAAGCTAAGCGCCTGGCGCGAAACTCAATCTAGCGGGAACAACAACCGTCGCGCCTCTTTCAGCGCAACAATGTCTATTCTAACGACACGCTTTGCCACTTCCATTCGTTTCGTGGCGTTCCCACGATGCCGCACCATTCCGACCTGGACGTCGATGCCCGGATGCCAGACATCGCACCGTCGATGGCGTTCCGATGAGAGCGGTGAAGAAAAGTCAAAGCCCCCAGATACCGCCCCTGCTTCCGACGCGACTTCTCATCCAACGAGCACGAACATCGACAGGCCTCCGCGTGCAGCCAAACGTCCAATCTTGGCTGGTCCAGCGCCATCTCGTCATCACAAAGCTTCCCCCAAACCACTCAGTCCGGCTGAGCAGGAGGAATTCTACCAGTACTACTTCAACTTCAAGCCGAAGCGTTCGAAGTATGGTGATCCGGAGTCTCAGCTACTGTCCGTCGATCTGAATTCCGTGCAGAAGTTCTTGCCTGCTCATCTTCGGGATCGGCCGCTTGAGTATTTTGCCGGAGACTCGCACGATTTGCACATGGCGGCACTTTGCCTAGAAAGCTACATCTCAAAGACTGCTGCCAGCCTTTCCCAGGATGAACGACGAGAGGTGTACTCAAAGAGTCGTCCTGGCAGCATAGCCTTGGGCTGGCTACTCCGAAACTACGATCACGCTGATATGAGCGCCAATCAGGCGTTCTTGAGAGCTTTGGTTCATCTTCTAGTCGCCGAAGCAAACGGAAACCAAGTCTGGAGTCTCATGAGCAATTCTCGCCTTCCCAAGGTTCTGCTATCGCAATCTCGATACGACCGACATGCCTGGCGTGGAGCGCTGCTCCGCTTCCTGGTCGAGTCGCAGACGTACTGGTCCGCCGGGACTGGAGGCATCAATGTAGCCCTACGCTCTTTCGAACACGTGTGGTCCGTTTCGCCCTACATCAAGGATCGAGCAGCATATATCGACGGCCCTCTTGTTATCGGTAAGACGGCGACTGCTTACTGGATCTTGACTCAGTTACAGTACAAGGGCGCAAATTCGCA
This sequence comes from Zymoseptoria tritici IPO323, assembly GCF_000219625.1. NCBI lineage: Eukaryota > Fungi > Ascomycota > Dothideomycetes > Mycosphaerellales > Mycosphaerellaceae > Zymoseptoria > Zymoseptoria tritici. The sequence goes on along the minus strand of NC_018210.1, from coordinate 330,685 downwards.
CGCAGACGCTCGTTTGTATGATCAATTTATTGCCAGAATTCCGCATTGGCAACCGAGTTCTGTCCAAGCCGACTATTATCAGTCGACGTTACTTTCGAAGCATTCATCGGCCTCGAAGAGCAGCGCACTACCTGCGTTTGAGTGGCTTCGGCGCCACTATGCGGCCGACCCATGGCCTGATTTTCTTCGGCAAATGTTATCGAAATGGAATGGCTTCGGCTTTATTGTCGCGAGTGCGCGGATTCTGAGGCATGCCGGCTACGAGTCAGAAGCGCGCTGGATGCTTGATATTGGTCGTCTGGAAATGCCGGACTTCTTCACCATGAAGCACCGCCGCAGCAGACCGAGCGAGCACGCAAAACTCGGCCAGTGGGCGCACATTCAACGCCGCAGAGGCTTGTTGTACACATATCATGACTGATCACCGATTCACCCGTGGGCTGCGCGGACTTATTGAAGTGTGAGCAGAACGTGTTCGGCAAAGATGTAAGCGTTCTCGACCTTTGTGAACATCGTGTCATATCTCCCCACGGAGCAGTCTTGCTGAATCGTCGCGCCTTCTTGAAAAGCCTCGGATGACCAGCTGCTGGACCGACCCAGCAAAGATGCTTCGTGGCCGCTCTATATTCGACGAGCATGTCAAACACACAACAAAAGCTCCCTGGCTACTATAACACAAGCCCAACCTCCGGCCAACGACTACTCCTGCGAACCAAACCATCAAACGATGGCTTGTCGTTCGTCGATCCCACATACCGTCATTCGCAGTCGCTGGCAACTCTCTTCACGATGCGCTACATCGCAGCTTCCAATAAGCGAGATCGTCCAGCGCCGATGAAATTCGAGTGGAAGCGGCGAAGACAACTCCAAAAGCCCCGAGACTCCGAAGGCGACTCCCGAGCCGCCGTCAACAGCTCAAGGTCTACGTCAACATTCCGGGTTACAGTACGAGACTTCGATACCCACCGCGGACTCCACTCAATCGAACACTTCTGGCAAGCAGCTCGACAAGGAGGAGTTTCACCGGCACTGTCTTCGCCGAAACTTTGACGATGCGGTTTCACCATTCTTTCTTCGTCGAAACTTTCATTATTTCCGAGAGTAGCCGAAGTGCAAAAGCTGGGAGCATGGACAACATCGTCAGACGTCCAGAGTTGCAAGGAGCGTCTGCCCTCTGCTTTTCCGGACAGGCAGAGTGGCCATTGCAACGCTAACATCGTAGGCGATCCGACCGTTGTCCAGAGATGCATGGAGGCATGTATGCGAGGCTGTGAGCGCTGCAAAACTCCTGTCCGATGCGTCTGTGTGCACGCCAATGTCAAGCTATACAACGACTTCATCGCCAGAATCTCGTCCTGGAAGACTGAGCCCTTCCAGGTAGCCTTGAACCGTGCAAGACTGCATCAGCGGCATCCATCAAAGCCTACAGCCTCGCCGTCGCTCGATCGTTTCAGGACTTGTCTAGCTGCCAATCCTTGAGCCGGTAGGGCAAGAATAGGTCCGATGATAGACCCACACACACGGGATACTGTTATCAACCTCATCGTGTGCCTATATAATACACTACTCAACCGACCTGCGAATTGTTGATGCAATGCATATTTTCGCTCATGCACGCCTCGACTTTTGGGTTGATGGTCCAGTTCACACCGTCGATCCAGAGGACGTGGTCCATGACACAGTATTCATCCCGGTAGTAAAGGTAGGCGGCTATTCTAGCCCGCAAGTGACAATCGGTCAGGAACTCATCTTCGTCAAAAAATCCACTTCCTCCATCGAAGAAATAACTTGTCCAGCAGCAGCATTACGCGCTATCCATCGCCTTCGCTTTGCGACATCTGCACGATGTTGCACTGTAGGCATTCGCACTCTCGACCCAGGATCGCCCATCGTACACCAGCGATGGCGGTCCGATGGGAACGACAAGCCAAAAGGCTTGAAGCGTCACTATGCTACCATTCAGCCACGGCTTGTAAGTGATCGTCCGAAGATGATTCCAGGCTCGTGAGCTTGGTAGCGCCGGGAATACAAGCGACTGACCGGCCTTCAATCCAGAGCGCCGAAGAGTTCTACAGACACTATCTCAACGTCCCGCTCAAGTCTTCCAAAACTCCTGGTCCTGGCGAGTGGCTCTCATCAATCGAGTCCCACGTTGGCGAGGATTTACTGCCACAGTCTCTGCTTGACAAGCCTCTCGACTTCTTCGACGGAGAGACATATCCGCGAGATCTGCAAATGGCAAAGATCTGTCTGGAGAGGTGCATTAAGACCATTTCCTCGAACCATTTAAGAGCAGAGATTCGAAAGGAACACATAGACGGCCATGAACATGCTGGCAGCAAAGTTTTGTCCTGGCTGTTGCAAGACTACGACCCCACTGACCTCGACATGGGCTTTCTGAGAAGTCTGGTACATCTCCTAGTTGTGGAGGGCGGCGAGAGTCACATTTGGGACTGGCTGAAGGTCCCGGGCGGAGTCGAGTCTGCAGCAAGCAAAGGTCAATCTGGGCAGATTGGGTGGAGCAGTGCTTCGTTTTCTGCTTGAGTCGCAGACGTATTGGGCCGAGGACCTGGACGGCATCAATCCGGGCCTTCGATCGTGGGAGCAAGTGTGGGATCTTGCCGTGCCAAAGACTGCAGCTGGAGCCTGGATGAGATCTCAGCTCCAGGTCAATGGTGCTGGCCTTCGTGCGGACCCGGAATTCTATGACCGCTTTTTGGCGAGACTCGCGGACTGGCACAAAGATCCGATTCATTGCGAACTCATTTATGCGACATTTCTTCAAGCCCATCCCACCAAGGCGAGCGCATATCCGGCTTTCGAGTGGCTTCAACGCTATTACGACCTTCAACCCAGGTCCGTGTTCTTAAACCTTCTTCCGGAGCTGGACCGGGTATTGATTCATCGTCTCATCCGCGCAGATGCTTCAACGTGATGGATTCAAGGAGGAATCTCGCTGGATGCTCGATATCGGTCGTGCAGAGATGCCGGAGTACTTCACGATGAAAGGTCGACACAGCACTGCCGGTGGCCACTGAGTATTCATCAAACGAAAAGAGAGGCGGGGGAAGGAGTATGAACAAGGCAACAGAGGACAAAGGACACGCTTCTGGCATGAGAGCAGCGCATGCTTTCGCCGAGGCTTCGTCCTCTTCAAGCTGACTTGAAGCCAGCCAGCAGCAAAGTGATGGGAGTGACAACGAAGTCAGGATGATAGGATGGACAGACAGGCAGTACTGTATCAAGTACCTGTCAACTCAGAACATCGATGTGTTGTGGCGATCAACGACCCTTCCGGCGAGTACCGTAATTTTCGGTATGTAAGCTGGGCGAGAATCTCCTCCGAGACAATGAGTCGTTTCGATGCCTGAGCGAAAATCGAGTGGTGTCGAGATGGAGCCAAGAGCCCAATGGTAGGTTTGTTACTGGCTACCGGAGGTCTCGAGACTCTCTCAACCCCTCCATATCTTCTTCTATTGTTTCAATCGGGTTCAATGTTTGTCCAAGCTCATCAGACTGCCTGGACGATTTGAAGCACATTCAGGGTTATGTCAGCAGAAGTCCCCCCTTGCATGATCGAGTATTCATCCTGGTAGCCAAGATGGGCGGCTAAAACTATCTCTGCGGTCCGTCATGGGCTCAAACCGTGGACACAAAAGCCACGACAAGGATGTTCAGCATAACGACAGCTCGTCCCATCACCTTCATCCATCAGTCCCTGGCTTCTTCGCGATGCGGCGGCTGTCTTGCTATCGGGTCTCCGTTGGTAACATGGTGCGCGCGATCACGTCGATGGACCTCCAGCCGAAGCGACGATAACCGCCAGGACCAGCCACTGGAGCGTATGAAGACTGGCGACAAGCGGAAGACGCCCACACGACTGTTAGACGAGTGTTCCGGACAGGCTCCGCCCAACCAGATTTCAGATGATCTTCCCGAAGGATTCCGAACCAAGGAGGAGTTTTACAACCACTTCCTCTTCGTTTGGTCTCGTCGCAAACCTCCCGACGTCGAGGATCCCGGACAATGGTACCAGCTGCTGGATGTCAATGCTGCAGAAGCGCTACTGCCCATATCCCTGCACCACCGACCTCTCGATTTCTTCTCTAGCGGTTCGCGAGATCTCCTGTCCGCACGGAGATGCCTTGAGCTACATATGGCAAGAGGCGTGGATCTCGCTAGAAGAGGCATCCACACAGGCTATCCAGCTGATCATAGCCGCCCTGGTCATATGGCCCTAGTTTGGCTGCTGGACAGATACGATGAAGCTGATCTAAGAAATAACCCTGGGTTCCTGAGAGCTATGGTTCATTGTCTAGTCGCAGAAGGCGGCGAGCATGTGATATGGGACTGGCTGAAGACTGCATACACGCCCGAAGTACTCATGTCGCTGCGAATACTAGAGGAAAGAAGCTTGTGGCGTGGACGCGTGCTTCAAAACCTCGTGGAGTCTCAAGCATATTGGACCGAAGGTGCCGAAGGCATCAATTCATGTCTTCGATCTTTCGAACACGTATGGAGCTTTGCCGTGCGAGATCTTCCCTCTGGCGGGCGCATACATAATCCCCTTCTAGTACCGAAATCGCCAGCCGGGCTCTGGATCACGAATCAGTTGCTATTCAATAGCGCAAGCTCCATTGCAGATCCTGAACGATACGATCGATTCATCGCGCTGCTTCCTCGATGGCTCGAGGGTCGGGAGGCAACGGAATTTGCCCGTGCGGAGCTCACTCGAGAGCACCCTACAAAGGCGAGCGGACTAGAAGCATTCGAGTTCATTCGACGCTACCATGCTGTCCAACCACGCCATCCATTTGTGCGAGATCTCCTCAAAGCTAGCACTGGATTCCACTTTCTCGTCAATTCGGCCCAACATCTCCACAGAGAAGGACACAAAGCGGAGGCTCGTTTCATGCTGGATGTTGGACGGGTGGAACAGAGGCACCGCTTCGCGAAGAAGCCACCTGCCTTTGGAGCAAAACCTGATGTAATCCTTGGCTTTGAGACTCGGAGAGACGCACACCGCCGGAGCATGTATTCGAGCCATTGAATATCGGACGAACGATTTCCTGACACATAAGTTGAGCACGGCTGTGAATGCCTCTCGACTGCCATGGACAGAAAGATGGCACGGGTACTCGGACGGTTTGAGACGCTTCGTACCAGATGAACATCCGGTCGGAATGACTTCGACAGGACTCCTTACTTTGACTTGATTCTTGATCCTATCATCCGTGTCGTCAAATGGACAGTAGACTCTTCATCATCCGTCGGAGCCTTGTAAGCTCTCTAATCGAGATCTGTGATAAGTTGAGGCCTCCCATGACCCGCTTACCAATCCGTATCAGCGTACTTTCTCTGCAGTGCATAATGTGGAGCTAGGAGATCCGTGACGGCTCTCCTCATGGCTTGTGGGGTTTGCATAGTCTTAAACTCATTGACGAAAGATTTGCCTCCATTGAACATGTGGTGTTTACGAACGGTCTCGGGAAGTTACCCCTTGCATGATACAGTGTTCATTCTGGTAGCGCGCTAAAACAAAACTAGCGGTCGGCTCTGAACTCAAATCATGGAAACAACAACCAACCACCAGAAACATGACCGGTCTTTCATCCAAAGTCATCACTACCGGAGTCAGATTGCTAGCTTCTCGACGAAACAGGACACTGGGAGTCTGCTCTGGAATCCTCTACAAAGGTCCGGCGCAGCACCGATGTCAGTCCACAAAGAAGCCCGCTGTCGCGGCTGTCAAGCGCCCAAACTCGAGGACTGAGTCAAGATCGAATGCTCAGGCTCCGGCGTCCCACAAACAGCCCACCGACTCTACAGACGATAAGTTCTACAAGTACTACCTCTACGACATGCCAAACAAGCCGTCCAAAATCGATCCTACCGGAGCATGGCTCGAATGGGCTGAATTCGATGCCGGAAAGTCATCGCTGCCTGTACCTCTGCGCGAACGACCACTTGAATTCTTCGACCCTCTCGGCGCTCCCACGTCTGGTTTGCTTGATCTCTACACCGCGCAATTGTGTTTGGAGAGATACATCGCAAAAACGGCTGTCGGTCGTTCGAAGGAGGACATGCGGGAACAGTTTGCAAGCCCGAACGATCTCCCGGGGACGCAAGCTCTATCTTGGCTCCGACAAGACTATGACAGAGCTGACCTGAGTGACAATGTGGGCTTCCTTAGAGCGCTAGTCTACTGTCTATCCGCCGAGGGCGGTGAGGAGCAGGTCTGGCGCTGGCTGGAACTCGAGCATAACCCCGCTATACTATCGCACCAGCAGCATTAGGATGAGCAGTGCGCATGGCGCGGAGCTTTGCTTCGTTTCCTTGTGGAATCGCAAGCCTTTTGGAACGAGGCAGAGGGCATCAATCCATCACTCCGTGCGTTCGAACGCTCTTGGCATGTTCGGAATTCCCGTGGTGCACTGTTCATCCATAAATCGTCAGCTGGCGCCTGGATCCAGAAACAGTTAACCCAAGGGAGAGCAAGCTCTACGGCGGACGTGAGCTTGTTCGACCAGTTTGTGGGAAGGTTGGCAATCCTGAAGAAAGACAATGTCCATACCAGTTATAGGACGGCCCAGTTGCTTCGAGTGCATCCCAAGAAAGCCTGTGGACTGCCTGCATTCCGCTGGCTCGAGGAGAACATGGCTGCTACGCCTCGCCCCGTATTTTTGCGAGAGCTTCTAATGCACTGGACTGGTTTCAGGTTCATATTCAATACTGCACGACATCTCGAGCGACAAGGCTATCAGCGAGAAGCACGACGGATGTTGGATGTCGGCCGCGCAGAGATGCCGGGCTTCTTCGCTATGAGACCTGTTCATTCTAAGGCTCCGAGAGGTGTTCTTGGATACCAGGGCCGGCATCCAGGAAAGCAGCAGCCTGTCTACGGCGAGCGCGAGCAAAGACGGCGTGAGCTGCTTCGCGATTAGCAGCGATCATGCTCAAATCTCGGATTTGTTCAAGGCGATACATGACCAGCGATCCTCTTCTCAGCATGCCAAAACGACTTGATGATCATGCCTTATCAGCCAAAGCCTCGCGGCACCACCTGACAGAATGGTTGGGAGTTGTCCACCGCTGTTTCATCCAACACAGAAGTCATCCTTATGAGCTTCTTCGCCGACGATTGAAGTCCATTTGTTCGTCCTGTTCGGCCGCGGTTCAATGCAATAGCGCAGACCGCAGAGCACAACATATGTAGGGAGATACTTCAGCTTCAACACGGCTCTGCGCCGAGTATAGATTGCCGTACATCAATCAGAGCCGACAAGCGACAATTCGATACTAGAGTTCACAGAAGCAGACTCCTTTGCTGGCCCTGAATCCTGACAGCAATTCCACTGGTTGGCGTCGGTCCGTAGTCACTAACAGACCTCATCATCTGTTGACGAACAGCTCCATCCAAGTCATCCAAGTCATCCGCGTGCATCAACCTCCTCGGTGTCAAAAGTGTCTGCCGAGCGCCGAACTTGCCCCTTGCATGATACAGTATTCATCCCGGTAGCCAAGACAGGCGGCTAACATTGACTAGCGGACTGGCCCGAACTCAAACCATTGACAACAACCATGAAGCCAACGCATGGTCTCTCACGTGTACGCGCCATCAGTCATAACGCGCTTGTGGCCTTCCCACCATGCGGTCCAAGCGTTAGCTCCGGACTCCAGTTGGTGGCCTTGAAGCAGCGTCGATGGCAGTCCTCCGCACGCTCCCGCGGCACGACGTCCGCTTTCAAGTCTCGCGAGTCGAAGGACGGGCAACCGATCAGGGAAATTGCATGGACTCCTCTATCCAGCCCATCTGATCGGAAATTGAGTACTGTCGACCTGGATGGATTCGACAAAGAAGAGTACTACAGGCACTATCTTCGTAGCCGTCCAAGGAGATCTACTGCGATCAAAAGTCCAGGGGCATGGCTTCAGAAGATCGACCGCGATGCTTGCCAGAAACTGCCTGCTCCGTTCCGCGAGCGGCCTTTGGACTTCTTCTCTACCAAATCTCGAGATTTCGAGATGGCACAGAGGTGTCTCGAGGCGCATCTGGTCAAAAGTCTCGATCGCGACAAGGAAGAATTGCGGATGGAGTACCTCGAACAGCGTCCTGGCCATGCTGCTCTATCTTGGCTTCTGGATGACTACGACGGTTCGGATCTGAGCTTGACTGTTTGCTATCCCTTTTTGAACTGCATGGTTCACTGTCTGGTCGCAGAAGGGGGTTCCCAGCTCATACTGGAGTGGCTACGAATTGCGTACACGCCCGCCGTGATGTTTCCGCATTCGCTCGACGAGCGGGTATTGTGGCGAGGAGCAGTACTCCGTTTTCTCGTGGAGGCGGAAGCCTTCTGGGCAACAGCCGACGGCGGAATCAACCTCTCCCTTGCGACCTTCGAGTACATTTGTCGCCATTTTGAGCCCCTTCGCGATGAACACCAACGGCATGATCCCCTCGTGATCCATAAGGCGGCCGCTGGGATCTGGATCCAGAAACAACTGGTGTTGCGAGGCGCGAGCTCGACGGCTAATCCTAAGCTGTATGATGGCTTCATCGACGTCCTACGGTGCTGGAACAAACACCGCGAAAGCCACGACTTCGTGCGTGCAGAGCTTTTGCGCGAGCACCCTTCACGCCCTAGCGGACTACCAGCATTCCAGTACCTCAAGCGCTACCTGAGTTTTGAACCCCGGCCCGAATTTCTACGAGATTTACTAGACGAAAGCAAGCCGGGATTCGGCTTCCTGCTCAAGACCGCAAGGGCGCTTGATCGAGAGGGACATAAGTCCAAGGCACGTTGGGTCCTCGACGTTGGCCGGAAAGAGATGCCGCACAACTTCACAATACGAGGTAGAGCCCTTCAGCGACCTGATCATCCCGAGGATGTTTTCGGCCGCGAAGCACGAGCACGAGCTAGACCAGGAAAGCAGCCGCCCGTGTTCGACGAAAAGTGGGACCAACGTTCCGCATACGTCCGATATAGGCAGCCGCAGTGAAGTAGATGGGTACAGGCGGATGCGAGATGCAGGATCATGGACAATCTGCAGTGAATGAACAAAGATTCCTTACCATGAAGATCCAATGTCCAGTTGCTGAATACCGAGCAAAGGTGCGACGTCTCGACTATGTCGCAAGTCAATGCATGCGCTGCACACGACGAGCCATTGAACGAAGTCCCTCGAAGGCACCAACCAGTTCAGCTAGACTTCGATGTAGAAGCGAAGATCACCGGCTGCTCAGACCCCACTGCGTGTTTCTTTGCTCCGTTGGTGCGCGTTGCAATTTGGTGGAGTGATCCCTGGAGCTGTTTTGGGTCGCGCTCACGAGCACACGGAAACGCTAGTAGCGAGACTAAAACTCTAAACCCGCCAGCTCTCCAGTACCTCCTGTCTCCCTTGAACCGGCAATGTCGAGATCGCAAGCAATCAATATCGGCACCATTTTCTATCGCCTGCATCATGCACGCAGATCGCGTGTGATCGGCTCGTCTCTCGGCTCGCGATGTCTCTCGGTTCAATACCGACGGCGGCCTGGAAGTCTAAAGCCTACGAGCGAGCCCACAGCGCCAATCCCGATCCGCCATAATTCCGAAGTGACTTGTAAACGGCTTTACTTGAGTGACGAGCAAAAGCCCTTGACTCATGTTTCCCAAGATCCTCCATGTACGCCAGCCGATCAGTCACCAGCAGTTGACGAAGACGACCCAAGGGAGAAGGAGAAATTGTACGACTTCTACCTGTCTAAATATCGACACAAGACTCCCCATAAAGACGCTCCCGGGACATGGCTTCAATCCCTCTCCGGCTGCGAATCGGCCTTGCCTGCAATTTTGCGCGAGCGGCCTCTCGACATCTTCTCTGGCGACTCGCGGGATCTCAAGTTGGCAAGGAGGTGCCTGGAAAGCGTCTTGGCAACATTGAGCGCCAACCGCTCGAGGAACGAACAGCGCAAAGAGCTCAATAGGCCTGATTGCCTCGCTGGCAGTAAAGCTTTAAGGTGGCTATTGCGTATCATTGATGAGGTCGACCTAAGCGCCGGCTTGGGATTCTTGAGGGCTTTGGTTCATTGCCTCGTCGCAGAAGGTCCTGCAGTCGAACGCGACATCTGGCAATGGCTAGAAAACGCACATATTCCTGCGATTCTGTCTTCGAAGCCCGCATACGAAAAACACTCCTGGCGAGGAGCGGTATTGCTCTTCTTGGCAGAATCGCAGGCATTCTGGACAAATGACGGCTGTCTCGACCAGTCTATCAAGTCTTTTGAGCACGCATGCGGGGCCACCTTCGACGTACAAAACACAGAAAGTCCTTTGTACCTCAGCAAATCTGTCGCGGGAATCTGGATTTACGATCAGTTATACTTTAATGGCGCAAGCAAACACACGAACGTCGATGTGTATAACAGTCTCGTGCGGAGGCTGCGTATCTGGACGAAAGATGTTGTGGACCGTGACTTCAAGCGCGCAGAGCTGCTTCGGGTGCATCCTTTGGCACCGACCGCTCTTCCGTCTCTTGCCTTTGTTCGAGACCACTGCGATAGGCACGATCGATCAGCCTTCGTTCTGGACCTTCTCCCAAGCAAGACTGCATTTGGGTTTCTGGTCAGCACTGCACGACTCCTCAACGAACAAGGATATCTTGCGGAGGCACATTGGGTACTTGATTTTGGCCGCAAGGAGATGCCGGAGCAATTCATGATGAAAACTTTCCGCAGCCCCAAACATACTGACGTCTTCGGATATGAGAGTCGCTTCCCGGGCAAGCCTTACAGTCCCAACGAAGCCAAACGACGTCAAGAACTCAGCGGACGGGTGGTATCGACGGAATGAAGCGGATGAGAAGTATGCGGAGAAGGCATCAGCGGGAGTATCAAGTGTCAAGACTGGGCCACACAGTTCCAAAGCGGCTCAAGTTGATTTTTCTCACTGCGATGATCTACTGGCGATCAGATCTTGTCAGCACAGCTGTAGAGCGTCACGCTATTCGCCTGTTCCTCTGCTTCGTGGCCCTGAAGTCGCAGTCGTCGTATCCACATCACCTTGCCCATGTCCAACGAGAATATGGCTGTCTCTCAGGGTCCGGTCCTGTACGCCGTCCAAAAATGTCGCCATCAGGAACATCATCTTCATTTGATTTCCAGCGTTTCCTCACTCACCTGCATCGATTGATGCAGCAGCGCAGACTGCAGAGTACAGCATATGTAGGAAGCCACCATAACCCCAGCAGATTCCGAACCAATTATTGATGACCTCGCATCAAATGCCGACCAGGGAGCCTTGTCACATCCCAGTCCTCTGTAGATCCCCCGGATTGATCGACTTTGCGTGCTCGGTGCTGTTGGTAGACGAACGGCAGTGACTGAGCACAAACATGCTGTGTCTCACCGTCGTTTTCGAAGAAGACACGGTGATTGCCGATGAACGTAACCGAGACTCTCCGCGTTCTAGATGCCGGCAGCGACGTTAGACTCCGTTTGGTACGGAGGAAGGCAGATCGTTGATAGACACTGCAAGCGAACGGCCGAAGAACGTCTCGGACTGTGGATCTGCGAGGAAAGGAGATGCTTATCTTGAGGACGCTCTCCACTACCACGTCGTGTAACAATATGGACATGAAAGTGACACCTCTCCTGTTCGATATTGTGTTTCTGCGGAAAATGTTTGTATCTCGTCTCGATCGAGCGACCAACGAGCGGGTGAGGGCAGGATGATGACCGGAGGGAAAAGGTTCCGGAATGTGTGTTTGCCCTTGCGAAGGTCTGGGCCAGGCCTGGACTCGCATGGAGCAGGTCGAGCCGCGGCCGAGACTCGCGAAAGTCCTCGAGCAAGGTGCGTCGACGAGGAGATTTGTTGCAGACGAAGGGGAAAATCCTCCCTCCAACGATTCCCGGACAAACATATAATACTCCAACCAGATCGCCGCCGCCGCCGCCGTCCGTCTCCGCCTTCCCTTTGTCGCGCTCCACACTCCGCCCGCCGACAATTGCGCAACAAAGCCTAGACTCCACCCGCCCGTCCGCCGGCTCTTGCGCCGATCCATCTCACTCCCAAAGCAAGTACCAGCTACCACGACATCATCCGGCGTACCAGTGCGCCGTGACACACACTGGCAAATCCACCGTTTCCGACCCTCTGCATAATTCTCCGCGACCGCTGCTGTGCGCAAGAATACCCGCCCTCGAGTCCCACGATCCTGACATCCACGATCACCACCACTACCACCGGCAGATGCGCCACGAACATACCATTCCCTGATTGATCCTCCACCAATTCGAGCGACGGAGGCCTGAGCGGGCCTCAGTCACTGTACGCTGGCGAATATAGTCGACGGGTCTGCGTACCTGCAGCCTGGCTTCGATCCGAGCACGTACCAGCAGTACACGAACAATGCGACAATATCTCCTCCCACGTCCTCGGCCAATCCGTCGATGAGAGGCACTCCTCCCAATTTCTCCGGTCAGAAACAACGAAAGGATGCACAGAACGCCTCTGGAACGAAGGCGTCGAAGAAGGTCAAAAGAGTTGGGCCCAGGTCGGATACAAAGGCTGAGACTGCGAATGGAGACGGAGAGAATGGGGAGGGTTCGTCCAAGCCGAAGCGGGTGAGAACAGGATGTCTGACATGTCGAGAGAGGCATTTGAAGTGCGACGAGGCCATGCCGCATTGCAATAATTGCAAGAAGAGCAATCGCACTTGCAAGAGAGGCGTGCGTCTGAACTTCATTGATACATGGGAGTCAAAACCACCGACATACGTGACGGCATGGGGCACGCACGATTGGAATGTGGAGTTCCAAGACGAGTCGAGGGAGATTGCCAGCGAGTATCAGGGTGGTGAGGAGAGGTATCGACATCTGGATCGAGACAAGAGGCGGACCGTCTACCCTCCTCCGATCGACTCGGCGACCTCGTTTGAGTTTCCTCACCATCAACAACAACCGCAAGCTCCGCCGATGGGTCAAATTCTACCGCCTGTGCAAGCTCTCATTCCGGATCAGTATGCCGAGCAGAATGTCCACCAGCAGAGCATGTTCGAGCCGCAGCCAGTAATGAAGCAGGAGATGAATTCTTACCAGCCGCAACAACCGCCGCATTCAGCACCGCCGCAGCAAGTGCAGTATGCGGAGTCGAATGTCAGCAGCCTTCATGCCCGGGGAGGCTCGGTCGCATCTTTCAGTAATATGGATACGGATCTACCAGACCCGGAGTCAGCCAAGAAAGAAGTCCTGGACAGCCAAGAGGAGACGTTCTTCATGCAGGTTTTCGTGGAGGAAGTCGGTCTTTGGATGGACAGCATGGATCCTCAGAAACATTTCTCCCGGCTACTGCCATTCCACTCGCTCTCCGAACCGATGCTGCTGAATGCTTTCCTTGCATGCGGCGCACGGCATCTTACTCTGATCAACTCAGCCTACACCGAGGAGAAGGCTTTGCACTACTACGACACTGCGACGAGATATCTGTTGAAGAATTTACAGAATCCCAACCGAGATACAGTCATCTGTGCGACTACGGCCGTCATCCTCAACGTCTACGAGATCATGAGCGAACGAGCACTCCAACGCATGAACCACATCGCCGGTGCACGAGCACTCATCAAAGAATGTGGCTGGGACGCTCGAGCACAAGGCATCGGCTCCGCATGTTTCTGGCTGAACGTTGGTCTGGAAGTGCTCTCATGTCTACACTTCAACTGGCAAGTAGCATGGAACCCGGACGACTGGGGTGTGGACATGGACTTCTCCCGAGAGATCCACAACGGTCGAGAGGAAGTCTGGACACATCGCATGTTGTTCATCATTGCGAAGGTGTGCAACTTTCGTGCGACGGCTCCACGGACGCCTGCTGGTAACACCCAGGATGAGCAGATTCGCATGCAGCAGAGGCATGAGGAGTGGTCGAGGTTGAAGGGCATGTGTGATGCGTGGAACGAGGGTGTGCCAAGGACGATGCATCCTATGGCGTATCTGCATCCGTTTCAGACGAATTCGAAGAGTGCTTTTCCGGAGGTTTGGCTGATCAAGCGGGCGACTATTGTTGCGAGGCTCTTCTACCACACTGTGAGTCTGCCCATCCTCATCTCTGCATTGCCGCCACTGACACCTTCTCTCTCAGGCCATGCTCCTCATGGCTCAAACGCACCCATACTACGACGTCACCCACCCCGAAATGGCCACCATGCAAACCACACACAGCCGGACGATATGTGGCATCGTCGCACACGTCAAGGATCGAGGAGTCGCATCCGTCGCCATCCGAAGTCTTCACCACGCCGCCGAATGTCTCACCGACCGCAAAGAACAGGAAGAAGTCCTTCAAGTCTTCGAGAAAATCAATAAAGAGACCGGTTGGCGGATTGGGTTTGTCTTCAAAGGCCTGAAGGAGAAGTGGGGTTGGGTGGAGGAGCCGAGTCCATCTCAACTGCCACAAACTCAGATGGCCCAGCCGCAACAACAACTCCAGCCCCGTCTGAGCGTGCAATTCCCGCAGCAGATGCCAAGCCAACAGCAGGTGAACAACGGTCAGAGACTAAGCGTGCAAGTCGGCCACGCCGGCCTACCCTTCTCCCAACAACAGCAGCAACAAAGCATGCAAATGTCACCACACAGCATGTCCGGCAGTCCCGCGTCGCAACACGGCCAACCGCAACACATGTCCTCGAACAACAACGCCAACACGCCGACTTCCATGCCGAATAACATGGACAACGGCCTCCTCAACGGGAACGGTTACCACACGAACCAATACCAGCAGTCCATGGCGCCTCCGATCTCCGCACCTCAACCCACCGCCACACCGCCAAAGAAGGGAGGTTTTCCCGTGGGCATTCCGAATCCACTGTATGCGAAAGCGGACTTTAATCTTCCGCAGCATCCGTATCAGAATTTCTATGTGGCGCCGAGTCATAGTGGGCAGCAGGGAGGGCAGCAGCAGCAGCAGCAGTGGGGTGCGGGGTTGTATGGGCAGGGGCAGGGGATGGGGAGTCAGTTCTAGTCGCAAGGACTCTGAGTGAATGAGGAAAAGGATTTGAAAGGCGAGCTATCGTAAGCTATTGGAGTAGAGGCTGGGCGCGGTGATGTTCATGTCCGACTTCTTGGGAATAAGGGAACAGCACTGGCACGGATTGGTCGCGACAGCACTGCATTGGGCATGGGATGAGAAAAGGCGGGTCTTCGTGGACGACAGTATTGGACACGGCCTGGGTTTGGAATGTTGGAGAGCATTTGAGATCTGATAGAGATCTGATAGAGCATGATTCGAAGATATCCTCATCGATCAATGCTTACGAGGGATCTTGCACTGAAAGAGCGTGCAATAATTGGTAGAGCCACTACGATGCAGCTTTGGAAGCCTGATCTTCCTTCCAGTTCATTCTCCAATTCTTCATGCGTTTCTCAACGTTCGTTCTAGACTTGGTCCATGAATCCAGAAGATGTTTCTATGATCGGGAATCAGAGTCTAGTCCGCATGGGGACATCACAGCGCACAGCAGGGATGTTGAGCCGAGGACTGGGGTAAGTCCCGATTGACGAGCTGCAGGGCCAGAACACAGATCTTGGAGAGGCCAGACTTGCTTTTCCTCAATGCAATTGCTTCTTCTGGACAGGCTCGAGACCAGTCGTAAATCCAACCTCGACATCGCCGAAGACCACATACCATAGCCAGCATCCGAACGATGGCCTCGCTCACCCCGCAATAACACCGCCCTCGACAACACCACAACACCACAACATAACCATGCCGTCCCAACCACCCTTCCCACCAACAGGAACCCACGCCCAAGACGTATCCCTCCTCTCCACCACAGTCCCCATCCTCGCGACCCTCGACTCCCCCGCCGCCGACCCCGAACAAGAACTCCTCGAACCCTACGCGAAATTCCGCTCTTCCCCCCTCAACGCCATCCAAGAACTCGGCCTGCACATCCTCGGCACGGCCTGGCGCAGCTATGACCGTGTCATTGGACCGCCGGTTTTCTACAATGGTTTTAGCGAGAATATGAAGCGTCTAGTCCTCGCGCAGCCGATGTTGCAGTCCAAAATCCGGGATCTCGCAAAGAGGAGAGTGGAAGTGGAGATTCAAGAGGGCGGGTTGGGGGTTCTTGGGGTAGAAGGCGAGGTTGTGGAGGGTAGAAAGAGGAGGGATGGCAGGAGGGCGGAGATTGAAAAGCAATTATTGGAGGTGGCGGAGACGTGGACGGACGGCATGATTTTGAAGATGGAGTCGAGGACGTTTATCCGCGGAGCGTATTATCTTGCTACGCAGTTGTTGACGAGGGCGTATCATCAGGGAATTCATGTTTCGCAAAAGGAGGTGATGAGATTGAAAGAGGTGGCTACACGAGCGGAGAGAGATGGGCAGAGTATTATTTTCTTGCCGTGTCATCGGAGTCATGTGGATTATGTCAGTCTGCAACTGGTGTGTTACCGCTTGGGACTGGTGTTGCCCACCGTCGTTGCGGGGGATAATCTGAACTTCCCGGTCGTGGGAGCATTTCTACAGCATGCTGGCGCGATGTGGATACGCAGGAGTTTTGGAGACGATCAGCTGTATGGAACTCTGGTGCAGAGTTATATCGACACGTTGCTGCAGAATGGGTTCAATGTGGAGTGTTTCGTCGAAGGAGGACGCTCGCGGACGGGGAAGTTGTTGCAGCCGAAATTTGGCATTCTGAGTTATTACCTCGAGAGCGTACTCAGCGGCCGGACGAAAGATGCGATTGTGTGTCCGGTCAGCACGCAGTATGATAAGGTGATTGAGGTGGACTCGTATATCAGCGAACTCCTGGGCCAGCCGAAGAAGAAGGAAGATCTCGCGGGTTTCTTATCAGCCAGCAACGTTCTGAGTCTGAAACTCGGACGCGTGGATGTGCGCTTCCACGAACCTTGGAGTTTGCGAGGCTTCATCGACGAGCAGATGCATCGCATGGGATACGACGCTCCGAAAGCTGGACTAACGCCTGTTTATGACGCCGCTACGAAACGCCGCATCCTCACGACTTTCGGCTACCAAGTCCTCGCGCATATCAACGACGTCTCAGTCGTCATGCCCACCGCTCTCGTCGGCACAGTCCTCCTCACCCTCACAGGTCGCAGCGTCGGACGCGCCGAACTCGTTCGCAGAGTCAACTGGCTCTCCTCCCGGGTCCTCGCGGCCGGCGGACGAGTCGCGCACTTCGCCGGGCATCCGGTGGAAGAAGTCGTCGACAAAGCGCTCGGCGTGCTGGGTCCCGCTCTTGTCGGCAAGGTGGATGGCTTGCCGGAAGAGATGTACTACGCCGAAGACCGCTTCCAACTGAGTTTCTACCGCAACATGACGATTCACCTGTTCATTTCGCAGGCGCTGGTGTGTTGCGCGTTGTATACGCGGGTGAAGAGGGGTGAGAAGGAGACGATGAGGTACCAGGATCTTTACGACTACGTCTCCTTCCTGTCCCAGCTTTTCCGCGCGGAATTTATTTTCCCGACGAACCCGCTGGAAGAGAATCTCCAAGCTACTCTCTCCGGTCTCGTCGCTGATGGCGTGTTGACCACCACTATGGACGAGAGTGGCAAGATTGATGAAGTCGCTCTGCATCCTGATGAACGGGCGAGAGATGCGCAGAATTTCGACTTTTATTGTTTCCTCCTCTGGCCTTTTATCGAAGCTTCCTGGCTCGGCGCTGTGTCGCTGTTCATGCTCGCTCCACCCCCTTCTTCCTCCTCCTCCACCACAACTCAAGAAAAATCATGGATCCCCATGACCCCCTTCGCCGACCGCGCTCAACTCCTCGGCAAAACTCTCTACCACCGCGGGGATCTATCCTACTACGAAGCCGTCAATAAAGAAGCGTTGAAAAACGCTCATACGCGGAGTGAAGAAGAAGGCATGCTCATCGTCTCCCGTCCTGGTAAAGACGCTGTAAAAGGCACGCCTACACGAGTAAGGTTGAGTGAGGAGTGGATGCCCAAGTGGAGTGCGCAGGGGGAGTTGTTGGCTGAGGGGAAACTGTGGGATTTCTGCGAGTGGGTTAATCTGAGTCGGAGGGATGGGGAGGGGACGAGGAAGGAGGGTGGGACGGTGAGGAGGCGGATTTTGGGGGTTTGTGGGGTTGTGGGTGGGGATCTTTGGGAGACGGCGGAGAAAGGGGAAAGGGTACTGGAGAAGAAGAAGGGGAGGAGGAGGAAGGGGGTGCAGGCGAAAGGGAAGTTGTGAGATCATGTGCGTCAATATCGTGACAGCATATGGATACTTCAAACGATTCAATTCATCGGATTCGAAAGTTGATCGGCTCTTCCTTGAGCATCCTTTGCTCCAGCGCTGTATACTTCTCCTGCCATGACATCCATCCGTCCAAGTAGCAGTCGCCGAGCAACAGGTACTCCTCTCCGCAAGGACGGATCACAAACGGCATGTTGCTCCCATGGATCATGACCACTCGATCCGAGGGCTGGACTAGCTTTGGTACCAACCCAGCTGTGCCGTTCCTCATGATCGCGAGTCTCCGCATTTGGCAAGCCACGATGATCTTGTCGCAGAATTTAGAGGCTTCTCGAAGAGAAGCGTCGGCGCTGTCCCTGTTCCCGAATGTTGCGGCGGAGGGATGGTCTTGAATGCGCTGCAGCAGTGCCACGAGTCGATCGAAAGAGCCTTCGGGACATTGCGTCGGAGTGTCGAGGTTATCTGCTACTATGATGCGGGCTGCAGTAGCATCTGCTGCATTACACCCGACAATGCCATGGTCTTGCAGCATCGTCGTGGCTGTTTTGAACCATGATGCGATGGCTTCTGCTTGCAGGAGTGCAAGATCTTGAGAAGTGCTGGCATCGAATAATGCGGAGACTTCCACAATGCGGCATAATTCCAAGCCTGGCAGGACAAGGATACCGGGCTCATTGGCGCCGACCTTGGCCGCCGTGGCTAACAGCTCCACTCGTCCGATGCCATGGAGCGTGCCATGGTCAAAGGGGTGGCAGTCTAAATCTCCATCGTATGCGCGGTCAAATCTTGGGACCCATGATGGGCAATCGTCGGTCAGATCCGACTCGTCTCGATGCGAAATGAGGTCGACCAGCCACAGTGGCATGTGGGAGACCGCGACGCATTGTCTGACTGCGTCCTGGTAGACTGCAGAGACTGACTTTGTGTAGTCAGGATGCATCAGCTGACTTGCAGTCTGCGGCTCCAGAAGTCCTAGCATTCCAAATACTTTGTCCCTCGGGTCGGTCGCCAGCAAATCCCGGGTATGTTGTAGTCGGTCGAACAGGGTCAAGTAAGAGCTGTGGGAGAAGTTGGACCGTGCATCAAACAGTAGATAGACGTTCCACATGGCTGCATTCAGTTCGGGTGATATGCTGAAGAGATGATATGCAGAAAGCCATGCAACGATGTCAAGGAGACCCAGCAAGTTCATCTCCTCTGGACCACAGACTAGACGGGCTTTGGTAGCGACTGCGATCTCTTGAACGACCCAAACTCGTCTTTCTCGCACGAATATGTCAGACGATATAGCATGGAGGACTGGGAGGCCCACTCACCGAAACCAGGGGCGCTCGAACAATTCGATTAAGGCGTCCGTTTCCAGTGGTGTTCTCAGAAGCTCCAGTATGCGGAACTCAGATGCCTCCTTCCTCAGTGGGACATATCGGTATGCGCTTGTTGGTTCCATCGCTCAGTGTGCTGTGTTGACGAGTCGGTTTGGCTAGATAAGGCTGAGCTCTTCTGTTCTTCCACTGGGGCGGTACGGCTACATGTTTGTTGAGACAGGAGCATATATTCGCCGGGCCAATACCTGAGCCTCATCGAAAGGGAACTACCTTGGCAGGCTTTCTTTCTACGCTGAAACGTGAAGAAGGTACAATGCTTTCTTACCTTACCTCACTGTTCTCCCGTCTCTCTCCTTGTCGCCTGAGGCAGGACTTATACCGGGGACGGAGCTGTCGCCGATTTGGCCCCAACTTTAGTCTCCACCTCGAAATCTTTCCCGTCGTCTCTTCCGTCACATCACCAAAACTTTGCGCAGTCTTCGCAGAAACAATCAAATATCGCACGGCATACGACCGGATCTATCCTACCACTTCCATCATAAATTCACGGCTGCCATCAAGCATGGAATGATGTGAACATCTTTCAAACGGCGCATCAGACGGCGAAGACATCACCATGGACCAGGGACCAATCGATGCCGGGCCAAGTACGGATGGAGACTACGACCCGACAGGCTCAGACTATGACACTGAAAGACGAAGATCTGAGCCCAAGAATGTCGGGAAGAGATTGGCCACTGCCGCCAACGCCTCTGATGCCCGCAGTGCCTCCCTCGGTGGTCTCCTCAGAACAGCTAGACCGGAGCCGGCCAGATCATCGTCTCGCACTCAAAATGACGATAACAACAGCGTCGAAGACGGTCTTGTCCAATCTGCAAGTCATCCCTCCTCAATCCTGGACCCACCGACCTACCCCGGAGTCGGCGCCACCGCCTCAGAAGTCGCCGGTGAAGTCCGCTCCGAGGACGACGACGCCCACCTAAAAGAAGACCCCAACGAAGTCCAACAACTCCACGACCAAGACGCCCGCCCGCATCGCATGTATAAGTTCACGCTCTACGAGACGAACGTCCGATACTGGATCACAGGAGCCGACATCACCGACCAGAATTTCCGCCTCTTGCGAATCGACCGTAATAGTGCTCCGGGACAGATCGCGCTGTTCGAGGACGAGACGGTGTATGATCGGAGACAGATGCACGATGTCCTCAATGCGATTGATCAGGGGAATAAGCCGAATGGAGGGTTGCGGATGAAGTTTAGCTTTTGGGGACTGCTTGGGTTTATCAGGTTTACCGAGGCGTATTATATGCTTATTATTACGAAGAGGAAGCAGGTGGCTATGATTGGAGGGCATTATGTTTATCAGGTTGAAGGGACGGAGTTGGTGCCGCTTACGACTGGTGCGAGCAGCTCGTTCATGCGCGATCGGAATGCGGAGGAGGCAAGGTTTCTGGGGATCTTGAATAATCTGGATCTGACGAAGAGCTTCTACTTCAGTTATGCTTACGACATCACGAGCTCGCTGCAGAGGAACATCATTCGAGCACGGCAGGCGTTGAACGATGGGCTGAAAGTTGCGGCGAACGACTACAATGCCATGTTCGTCTGGAATCACCATCTGCTGAAACCGGCAGTGCAAGCCTTGAAGCATCCTTTCGACTGGTGTTTGCCGATTATACATGGATTTCTGGACCAAGCGGCGCTGGACATTTTCGGGCGAACGGTGTATGTCACAATTATTGGACGACGGTCACGCCATTTCGCCGGTGCTCGATTCTTGAAGCGTGGTGTGAACGACATGGGATATGTGGCCAACGATGTCGAGACTGAGCAGATTGTTGCAGAGAAGTTGAGCACTTCTTTCCATGCTCCAGGTCCGAGACTGTTCGCCAATCCGAACTATACATCGTATCTGCATCACAGAGGCAGCATACCGCTGTACTGGACGCAAGACAATAGCGGTGTGACACCAAAGCCAGGTATTGACATCAACTTGAGCGATCCGTTCTATCAGCCCGCGGCGCAGCATTTCGACAATCTCTTTGAGCGGTATGGGTGCCCGGTGTATGTCCTCAATCTGATCAAGTCGAGAGAGAAAGTGCCAAGAGAGTCGAAGTTGCTGCATGAATTCCAAGGCTGCATCAATTATCTCAATCAAAGCTTGCCTGAGGACAAGAAGATCTTGTACAAGGCGTACGATATGTCGAGGGCGGCGAAGACGAGGAACAGCGATGTTATTGGCGGGCTGGAAGTGATTGCAAAGGACATCTTGGAGAGGACCGGACTGTTTCACAATGGCGAAGAAGGATTGCAGGAGCCGCAAGTGCAGAATGGTATCGCCAGGACGAATTGTATCGACTGTCTGGATAGGACAAACGCTGCGCAATTCGTCATCGGAAAGCACGCATTTGCTCAGCAGCTGAAGATTCTGGGTGTCATCACCAAGTCGGAATTGGCGTACGATACTGACGCAGTCAACCTCTTTACGGCAATGTTCCACGACCATGGTGATAACATCGCCATGCAATACGGAGGATCGCACCTGGTCAATACCATGGCTACCTACCGCAAACTCAGTCACTGGCAGAGTTCCTCTCGAGACATGGTGGAGAGCTTCAAGCGGTACTACCACAATTCTTTTCTCGATTCACAGCGACAAGAGGCATACAACCTCTTCCTTGGCAACTACATCTGGGCCCAGGGAGCGCCTATGCTTTGGGATCTGGCTACGGACTACTACCTACACCATAGCGATCCTCGAGCCTGGCTGCAACGAAATCGGCGGAATTACATACATTGGTTCACGCCGGAGCATCTGCAACCGCGGAGCTTGCCTCTTCGGCTGACCAGTTCTGCAGATCATCCTTCTCCGGAACCTATTGCTGCTCTTGATGATTATTGGCGAGAGTGCTATCGTCCGACAACCCTCTCTTCTCTGGCAAAAGTCTACTCCTACCGCATGACCTCCACACAGCGCTACCTCCCGGAACGACCATACGGCGACAATAAATACGACTTCTCGCCCTTTGTTCGGCGAAACGACCCCCACAAACACAGCACCTCCCAATCCTCAAACCACCTCAACGAAGCCGAAGACGAAAAGAAACCAATCCGCAAAGGCGTCAAAATCGTCGACCCCTACGAAGAGCGCGAATGCGAACGCCGTCTAGCATCCTTCTCGCCCCTCGACCCTTCCGAGAAAGACTCTCAACTCCTCCCCGACGCACCACCCTCAACTCCCGCCATCCCCCACCCACCCCTCGATGAGAAACACAGCATTCTGAGAGACAGCCGCCACTCCCACCATGCCTCCATATCCTCGCTCTCCGCCTCAAACCCTCCCACCAACACCACCAATTCCACCACCCTCAACAACAACAACAGCATGACAAACTCCACCTTCAAACCCGCCGACAAATCCATCATGCACCTCTGGACCCTCAACCAATTCCACACGCAATCCCTCAACCCGCACGTCTCCGAATCCGAAGCCGCCGAATACGCACATTACATCTCCCATCCCCTCCACCTGCCCCTCGTCATCTCCAATTCTTCCGAAATCGCGCCCGACGGAGGAAACAAAAACAGAGACTTAGTCGAGTATATCCGTAAGTCGACCGTCGCGCCACTCGGCAGCGCCATGCGAGCCACGAAACCCCATCTCCGAGCTCCGCTGCTTGATGAGGAGTACGGCTTTGAGTTTCTGGATGAAGAAGAGGAGGACGAGGAGGATGATGGGGTAGACGATGAGGATCTGAGGGATTACGAGGCGTTTCTGGCGCCGAGGACGGATGCACTGACGGTTACGGAGGAGGACGGGGCGAAGAAGAGGTATAAGGCGTATCGGCAGTGGTTGATGAGGGGCAAGAGTTTGTTCAAGCAGAGTAAAGTTGATCCGGAGTTTAGTGCTGGGGTGTGATGATGTGTGAGAGGACGATGGAAGGTTTTGAGGGTGGTTGGCTTTTCCCAAACTACTGCGGAATAATGAAGTAATGTATCGAGGCGGAGTGTCCTTTGCTTTACCTTCCAGATTTCAGTCCAACCTGAGGTTCGCCATGGTCCATCGAGAGGTACCACAGCGCTCTCCTTCTTTGCTGTCGGCATAGCTCTGGATTGACCGGCCTATCGGCTCGGCGCTGGTCGTGTTAGTATTGCCATGGGAGACTTCGATCTTCTTCCTGATCTCTAGGAACCTCGAATAAGTATCGATCGAGGATACATTCTGTCGTGGTGATGGTAAAGGAGGAAGAAGAAACAGGGCCAAGAAACGTGTAGGTTCTATATAGAGTTCATGCGCTAGCTTGCCGATCCCGCCGGCGCCAGCAACTTTCGATGCGACCACCAAACCTCGTCCATGTGAAGAGCAACCGCTATCAGGATTGAACAATTCACATACTACGACATCCATCTCCATATCGATCATCGCATTCCACGGACATTCTTCCGGCGACCGACAACGGACACCCACGACCTTCTCCCAGGACCGAGCTCACAGCACACACGATCGCCACACACCGCCGAAGCGAACGAGCACGTCTGGCAGTATAGAGTCTGTGCCGCAGGACGGAGTGTCGAAAAGAGCTGTTGCATAGATCCGAACGAGAATAGGGTAGGAAGGAGGAGATCTTGGGTACACGGATTCCCTTCCGGCGCCGCCGGGCGCATCGTTCAAGATGAGCGACTTGGACAAGTACGAAGCACTTGAGATGTTCCTGTGACACATCGCAGTGCTAACGATGGGCCAGAGCGATCGCACAACTGCGAGCATGCCGTCCGATACCAGAGGTGCAAGTTCGGGAGCTGTGTTATAAAGCGAGAGAGCTGTTGATAGAAGAGGGCAATGTGGTCAGCGTGGATGCGCCAGTGACGGTATGATGAGAAGGACACACCGTATGACAGGAAGCAGACTGATGTCGGGCAATGCAGATATGCGGCGACATCCACGGACAATTTCACGACTTGATGGAGCTATTTCGAGTGGGCGGAGATGTGCCAGACACGAATTACCTTTTCATGGGTACGGTGAACATATCTCGCTCGTGAACGTCTAACTGACATTCACAGGCGACTTTGTCGATCGCGGATTCTACTCGCTGGAATCCTTCCTCCTTCTTCTTTGCCTTAAAGTGCGATACCCAGACCGCATCACATTGATTCGTGGAAACCACGAGTCCCGACAGATCACAACAGTTTACGGCTTTTACGATGAATGTTTACGAAAATACGGCAGTGCGAATGTGTGGAGGTGAGGCCTATCAAGTTTCGAAAGTTCCTCATCTCTCCCGCTTACATTTCCCCAGATACTGCTGCGAAGTCTTCGACTACCTCGCCCTCGGCGCCCTAGTGATGGGCGCAGCAACCGACCTCGACCCGACCGACGCCGCCTTTGCCGACCCAGCCCAAGCAAACCCCGACTCGGAAGACATCGAAATAGAAATTCTCAACGCCCAAGGCCAGATCATCAATCGGTTCCCCCGCGCTCGACCCACGACTTCAACCGAAACCTCCCAACTCTCCAACCCACCCTCCTCCCCTTCCCAACCTCAACAACAACCCACCGGCCCACCCGGCACAGGCGCCACCTCCTCCGCAAAAGGTTCCTCCTCCCACAACCCCGGCGGCGCCGTCCTCTGCGTCCACGGCGGCCTCTCCCCCCTCATCGACTCGATCGACAAAATCCGCCTCCTAGACCGCAAACAAGAAGTCCCCCACGAAGGCGCCATGTGCGACCTCCTCTGGTCCGACCCCGACGACATCGACGGCTGGGGCCTCTCACCCCGCGGCGCGGGCTTCCTCTTCGGCGCCGACATCGTCAAATGCTTCAACCACAAAAATGACCTCTCGCTCATCTGTCGCGCGCATCAACTCGTCATGGAAGGGTTTAAGGAAATGTTCGATTCGACGATTGTGACCGTCTGGAGCGCGCCGAATTATTGTTATCGGTGTGGGAATGTGGCGGCCATACTGGAGTTGGGAGAGGATGGGGCGAATGCGGGGTATGCGGGACGGGGCAATGGGGATGTTGGGAGGAGTTTGGGGTTGGGGGAGAGGAATACCGCGGGGGTGGAGCAGAAGATGGGGCCCGGGAGGAGGTATAGGGTTTTTGACGCGGCGCCGCAGGATAGTCGCGGGATGCCGGCGAAGAAGCCGGTGGCGGATTACTTTTTGTGATTTGAGGGGATCGTGGTGGGGAGAGCCGCAGTGATGGACCAGAAGGTCATCGCCGCTGTGGTGTGGTGACATAGAGTACAGACGCTGGATATACCCAATTATGCCCTGTTGATTCTGCCTTTTTGCGAGTCTCACAGCAACATTTCCACTCCTCTCCAAGCGGCACAGCGAGTTTCGCCACGACCGAACGAATTGATCACACGAGGCCTGAGCGTGAGGCGAAATGTCGAAGTCGTCAGTAAATCGTCAGGGTTAGGGTTAGGGTTGTAGCCTAGGGCCACGCCTCTATACCGACTACCACATCGACACTACGCGAGCACAGATCCGTCTCGTACGCTGCAGTATATCGCCTGAAACCTCCATTGGACAGCGGCGTTGTTTTGATGGGACATTTGCGTTGAATGGTATAAGCTAACATGTGCGTTCGTGGAGCAAAGCGTTAACGCCCTCACATCAGTTCTTCTTCTATGCTGATAGCTTGCAGAGTCATTACATATCAACTCTACCTTACATTTTAGCTATTTCATTACTCATCTCCGTTCTCTCCTTCTTCTGCGCAGATCTTCTGTTCGGGACTGTTGACCCGGTCATGCTGCCGCGGACATGAAGTGAGTACTCCGGTATACCAATGGCGATGCTGCTTTCTCTCCAAGTACAGGCTTTTTCCGAGACGAATACACTGCCGTATTGTCCTGCCCTGAGGATGTATGCGGCTTGCGACACCGCGCGAGTATGCGGGCAACACGGAGTGCTTCAAGCTCGCCTCGGTACTGCACTGCATAACTCGTCGCGACCCAAGGCATCGCAGCATCATCGTTACGCTGTGTGGCCACGGCATCGGCACCGCTGCTCAGAGACAGGTGCGGTTCTGGAGCCTGTCCGATGTAACTTGCCATATCTGGGCAAATGATGTCGAGGCGCTATCGAAGCATTCCCCGGCGGCTGTTCAACAGCCATCATATCATCACAGTACCACCCCCCGACTTCACCCTCCATTCATCTTCAACCCCGCCAAAATCTCCCCCACCAACCCCTCCATTCTAGGCACCAGCTCCGGAATCCTAAACGGCTTCGTAACAACCTGATCCATCCCCGCCTCAATTGCAAAATGAATCTGTTCGCTCCTAGCATTCGCCGTGACCGCAATGACCGGAACATGGCCCACTAGCCGTCCGTTCGCTTGTCTCTCGCGGATATGGCGTATACAGGTCAGTCCATCCATAGTCGGCATTTCGAGATCGAGAAGGATGATTGATAAGGGAGTAGGAGGAACGTTCGGAGATGTAGGCGTGGAAGGCGGAGTTGGAGCGCAGAAGGACGATCGGTCGAGGAAGTCGAGACATTCGCCGCCATGGTTGGCGATGTGTACGATGCAGCCTGCGCGGCGGAGTTGTTTGGACATGACGCGGGCGTTGATGGTGTTGTCTTCTACTATGAGGACGTGGAGTTGAGGTGGTTTGGTCGAAGCTGAGGTGGGGGTGGCGGTGGGGGAGGTCATTGTCGCTGCATCGACCTGATCGGGAGTCTGTTCGGTGACGAGTTGGAGTGGGGTCTTGGTGTATGACGGCTGTCGGGAGAGAGGCTTGAAGGTCGTGACTGTGGAGCCGTCGGGGAGAGGGGCGGATGCTTCCATTTGGTCTTCGGGAGGGTTCATGACTATGCTTCCACGACGGCTGTAGGCAATTGGAGAGGCTGAAGCGCTGGCGAAGGCGTTCGCGGGAGCTTGCGTGAGGTGGTCGTCGTTCAGCCAGCGCTTGGCTCGGACGTAGAAGGTGAAGACTGTTTGGCCGTCTTTGCTGGACACCCCGATCTGTCCGCATTGCAGCTCACACAGCTCTCGGGAGATGAAAAGTCCGAGTCCGGAACCGCCGTACTGCTGGTATGTCTTCGGACTCGCCTGTTGGAAGCGTCCGAAGAGGACTTTCATCTCATCATCATTGAGCCCGCGACCAGTGTCGTAGACAGCGACTTGAAGGTAGATGTCTTCGCCGTGTCCCCATTCCGCTGCGGGCGTCTTACACGGACGATTGAAGCGTGGTGGTACGAAAGATATGCCGTGATGCTGGCCGGAGGGCCGTTGGCGCGAAGCACCTATGCAAATTTTGATCTTCCGTGTGGAGGAGTACTGGGTGAACTTGATCGAGTTGGTCAGCAGATTGATGACGACCTGAAGTAATCGAGACGGATCAAGCACGACCCAGTCAACCTTTAGATCTTCGTAAGTCGGCTCGATCTGAAGCTGAGCATCGATATCAGCACGTTCGATCTCGGCCTCGTACATCTTGAGAGCCTTCTTGATCAGCGCCGGAACCTGGACTTTGTCCGGAGAGATCACCAGCAAACTCGCATCAAGCTTCGAAAGTGTCAAGATGTCATCTACGATGCGCTTTTGGTGTTGCGCGCACAGAACGATGACTTGAGCGGCGTCGATGATCTCCTCGGCGATTTCGGCAGGCAGCACCAGGTCTTCGTTCAATATCGGCATCCCAGTCGCGGATAGGGTGGACAGGATAGAGTCTGCGCTCTGAAGAATTGCCGAGAGCGGATTCCGCATTTCGTGAGACGTCATATCAATGAAGTTCTCCGTCTGCCGCTTATTCTCCAGAGCATCCTCAAGTTTCTGCGAAAGCAGATTTTCTGAGAACTTGCGATGCGAAATATCCGTGAGCCAACCTTGTACAGTCGTCACCGAGCCATCCGGCGCAATCTCCGGAAAAGCCGTAGCATGTAACCACGTTTCACCCGAAGTGTTCTGACCCGTGGACTTATCAATCGATGACCACGGCCTCTTCAGCCGGTACTCGAAGGTGATCGGAACTTTCTCGTCGGTGACCCTCGCCCACGCAGTGAGGAAGAGGTCCAAGTCATCGGCGTGAAGGAGATCACCCCACGAGTTGAACTGCTTCTGCGATGTTATCGCTGTCTCTTCTCCATTGTCCACTCCTAGTAAGTCCTTGTACGCTTTGTTGGTATATATGGTTTTGCCGTCTGGTCCGAACATGAACATGCCGATGGGTGCGGAGTCGGCCATGCGCGAGAACTTGGCTTCGTTCTTCTCAGCCTGGATGTTCGACAAGCGGAGCTGCTGAGTGAGGGCAGTGGTGATATCGTCTGCCAGCTTCTGCGCTCGTCGTTGCTCTTCGGGTAGAGAGATCAATGCCGCAGCCTTTTCGATCATCTCAACCGCAACGTGAAGGAAAATCTTGTATTCCGAATTGAAGGGCGACCGAGGATTCAATCCTAAGACCAGTACTCCCACAATGTCAGAGCTCATGGCTGAGCCGAGAGGACAAACGATCGCTGTTCGTATTCCGTCGTCAAAACTTCGACCAGGAATCGGGCCACGAAGAGATTCTGGAAGTGTCCCTTCGCTGGAGGAGAGATGGATCGCTTTGCCACCTTTGCAAGCTTCATAACAACGTCCTGCAATACTTGAGGGGTGCTCGGCGTCGTGAAGTGTGAATGTTTTCACGGCCTCCGCATTGTCGTCCGAGACACCGACAGTACCCGCAAGGACACACTTCTTTAGCCGTGATGGCTGTTGCGACTCCACTGAGGCAGCGTAATCAGACGTCGTTCCATCAGCATCATCGCCCAAGTCGTCAGCAACGGTATAGAGCATGGCAAAGGGTAAATCCGGACTGGCGGACTCTATGCATTCCAATACAGCCGTCCAGACGGCGGGGAGGGTGGCTGCAGTCTGCATCTTTTCGCTCAACTCATTGAGAAATCGTCGTCTCCGATCAGCCGTAATCATCGACGTGGTCTCTGTAATCTCATCAATCAAGCCAATACCGCGACCATCCGGCCCAACAATCGGAACCATGGCGAAGTCCCAGTACGTCTCTTCCGTGTACCCGTGCCGTTCGATAAATTGCAACGATGCTGCCAGCTTGACTGTTTGTCCTGCGTACGCAGCCTTGATCATAGGCGATATTGGCTCCCAGATCTCGCTCCACGCTTCTTGGACACTCTTCCCTTGTACATGAGGATGCTTCTCGCCGAAGAACTCCACACAGGCCTCGTTGTAGATGAAGGTCATGCTTTCACCCCAGATCAGGAGTCGTGGTTCAGGATTGGACATGATGTGGAGCATGTACTGACGCAGAGTCGGACACCAGGACGACATGGGTCCAATTGCGGTGGATGACCAGTCCATGGTACGAATGGACTCGATCCATGCAGACGGACTGGTTATGGGATGGCGAGTCCAGTCCAGGGATTGAGAAGTATCGTTCTTTTCGCTTGTCTCATGTCCATTCACAATAGCCGTACCATTAGACGCAGGGCGCTCCGTGCTCTGCTTCCTCTGCCCGATTGCTGTCGCAACACAGTATTCACCCGTCATTCTCGTCCGCCATCTCTTTCCCTCGAGTTCCTTGCCATGAAAAGCCCATCTCTCCTCCTGAGTGGTCCAACTCCTCCGTATTGCCTCTGTCAAATCTGTGACCTCTTGTTCCCGTTCCACGAGCTGCGTGAGAGCCGGGTTCAGGTACACCACATCTTGTGTGCCTACTGTTCCTCCGACCCTCACAATCGCATTTGGCGCCTCTTCCCAGTCCAAGAAGTCCACCAGCCCTGTCAACTCAATCGGCAGCTTCCGCTTCTCTTCCATCTCCGCCGACTCATCGTCCATTGCTTGGGAGCACGAGCACAGATGGCATTCGCATTGCCTCGGTCCAGGTTAGGGCTTCGGAGAGGTTGCAAGGATATATCGGGTGGATTGGGTGTGGTTGTGAGCCTTAGCAATGGTAAGGACAATCGCATGTATACAGCGAAAAGAATCAAGAAGTCTGCTCGGCGGAAGGGCTGATGTGGTTGAGATGTTCCGCACGGAACCGATCTAAGACTTCTAGACTGCACGATCCCAAAGTTTAAAGGCTTTCGCATGAACTGTATGGGGAAAGAGGAAGCGGACCAGCTGATTTCCAATCGGGAAACACAGATGCGACACGCAAAATGATGTTATTCTGAATGAACACTGCTGGTGCATACAATACATCTCTACGCTCTCAGAAAGCCCCGATGGAGAATTCGTGTCGGAGCTCAAGTCCGCGAACCCCAGTCATTGGCATCTTCACGTTCTTCTCGCGTGGAGAACCTTGTGCAGATCGTTGCGCACGCGGCAGCCGTTCGTGGGGGTCGTGGCGTCCAATGCCCGCCGACGAGTCTTGAGTTTTGACGGTCGCCGGCCTGTGATGGTGGAGTAATCCACGCTGAATGATAGCCAGTAGCATACGTAGAAGATGGTATTTGCCGATATGCTGGATGGCTCCGATAATATTTGCTCACAGGCAAGTCGTGAGCGACTCCTGCGTCCTCAAATATCGACAGAGATAAGTTGCATGTAGAGCAGCTCTCGGCGCCAGAAAGACACCGTGTAACTCAGACCGCGCAAAGTTGTCGCCTTTTCGGCCATGGCCTTCGTATCAATTTGCCTCTGCAACGACAGTCCCCGTCCCGGACTCAATCGCTCTCGAGCACAACCTCCTCAAAGTCCTCATCATCCAAGAATCCTCGTCTCCGCTTCTCGTTCACCAATCTGCCACCCTGCTTGCCCAAGAATCCTCCTTCCTTCTTCTTCAACGCCTCCAGTTTCCTCAGCTCCGCGATCGCATCTTTCTCATCCTTGGTATAGACCACGCCGGGTCCTGGTTCGGATGGAGGTAGTGAGAATGGACTGCGACGTTGGTGTGTTTGCGAAGGCGGCTGGGAGCTGTTGTTGGGCTTATCGGAAGCGGGAACGATAAGTGGTGTGACTGATCGGCCGGTCGCGTCGGAAAGGTACGAATCGGAATCGATGTGCAATTCTGGTGGAGGCGAAGAGTCAGCTGTAGAGCATGTAAAGATTGAGAAGCACAAATTGAAGGAAAATGAACAAATTGGTGTGAATGTGTCGTTGTCGGGAACACTGTTTGTAGTGCGAGTAATGTACAAGTCCTTGCGCCGCAAGTCTGCTTTCCCTGCTCTTCGATCGAGACAAAACGTGCTCGAGCCATGTTGACAATGGGAAGTTGAACTGCGGTAAGCTGCAGACGTGTTCGCGCATGCGCACGCAATATCAGTCACAAGTGTGCAAAATCAAGATTTCTCACCTTTGCCTCTCGGCCCATCGCCCAGCTTCCACCGTAGCGGGCCCAGGTGTACTTTGTCCACATGTGCGAGCCACTCCTCGATGGTGTCGAAGGTGGCAACGCCCGCCTTGCCCTTCTTCTTCACGCCCTTCTTATCCACATGGTGTCCTTTATTATCACAATCTTTCCACTCACATGTGAACTCTTCCTCGTCGTTCTGGTGGCCGTGGAATTTGATAAGGTGCTTCTTCAGACGCTCGATGTTATCAAGCTCTGCAGTGCATGACTTCATGCCACACGGATAGACCTGATAATGAGGGGACTTTAGGGTGCTCGGGGAAGTGGACGCGGCGGTCGTGGATTGACGAAGGCGAGAGGCGGACGATGTGGGTTTATGGCCAGCCTTTGCGGGCGTGAGGCCAGCGGCTGCACGTGAATGGATGTCTTTACGCCAGCCGACGGGTCGACCTTTTCGCTTGATCTCGTTGCCATTCTCATCGTATTGCTTGAAGGCGGCGTAGCCAATTGCAGTCCCGCTTACGACGGACATGGCGGATTTTGGCGAAGGCGTGTCGGCGGATGTGGCGGTGACGGGACGTGGAGTGGAAGTGGATGAATCGGCAGGAAGACGCGTCGTTTTCGATGAGCGCCGCCGACGTTTGGGTTCAGAGGTCCGCGGGCGACCAACTCGTGGCTTGACGTCCTTGGCGCTGTGGCTGATCTCGGATTCGGATTGCTGTGGCGCGGACGGCTTCTTCTCACTCTCATCGTCAGCGTCCTCAGATTCGGTCTCATTTGGATCGTCTGTCCGGACTTTCGGTTTGGCGGCCTCTGCAGGCTCGCCAGGATCGATGATATCCCATTTGATAGTCGCCAGATCACTCTTGTTACCGGCGCCGTCCACGACACCGCCATGATGTCCTAGCATGTTCTGCATGGTGTTGAAGTGAGCATTCAATGCACGCATGTCTGGATGACGGCCGGTCGCGAGGAGAACGTCCCGGGCAATCGTTCGACTGTCGTATGTCGACTTTCGCGCAACACGATCACGCATAATGGGCTCGACAATCATCTTTCCGCGAACGCGATCGGCTTGTAGTGTTTCCTGACTCGGACCCGTGGGCTTGGGAGGCACTGGCTGAGAGGGTAATGGAGCCTTGATCGGTGCGTACATCGGCCGCGGCTGTTGGTCAACACGCATCCTGTATTCAGTCTCCGTCATATTCCTTGCAGGATAAGTCCCGTTCGTCGGTCTCTGTTGTGGGATGGCCACGCCGTTTGAAGGTCTGCTGGCTGGGGCGAAGACTGTTTTCCGCGGGGGCCCTTCGTCCTCGGACTCGTCCTCCTTGGTCAGATCCACCAAATCGTTGAAGGTGCGCTTCCTGGCAGCCTCCTCTTTGTTGGCTGGTGGACGGCGCGGCTCCTCTGGCTTCACTTCTGGAGGCTGAGACATATCTGGTGCGGGATCGTCGTGGATGGTCATCGGTGCATCATAGAATGGATCGCTAGGGGGCTGTACAGCACCACCTGCCAAAGTAGAAGCGAGTGATCCCGTGGCTGGGTAAGACGGCGCTGTGCTCATGCTGTTGATCTCTCGGGCAGCTTCCGTCAAGGACGAGAACGATGGCGTCTGGTAGGAAACAGTCCCTGCATTGCTCTTATTTCCAGGCAAAGCATAGCTGTTGTACGACCAGTTCTTCTTGGGGCCGTCCTTCTTTGGTCGTCCTCGTTTCTTTGGTTCACTGTTAGGAGCAGCAGCGGCATTCATCTGTGCGGTCATCCGACTTTGCGCGGCCGGAGGTCCGGGCTTTCCTGCTTGGCTCTTCATGCCATCCGGGACAGCTTTGAGAAGTTCCTTTGCCAAAGCCGAGCGTTCGAATCGTATACCCTCCTTCTCGATCATTTCACAGAGCTGAACGTACGATGGGTTGGTGTCCAGAATTTTGAGGACCTGCTCCCTACTGATGTGTCTGCCTGTACCTTGGTTTTGAGGCAGAAGAGCCAACCACTTCGCAGCGGCTTCTGCCAAAGCGCCTTTTTTGTGTGGAGGCCACAGAGCTGCGTTGGTTTGTTGGGCAGGAGCAGGAGTCGGCGGCGCAGCTTGCGTTGCTCGGAAGTTCGACGAAGGTCCAGTCGGAGGGGGCGCAGCGGCAGGAGTCGCAAAAGGCTTGTATCCTGAGGTTGACAATGGTGGGACAGTCGGCGCTGCGACGGGCGGAGGCTGTTGTCTGGGTGGCGATGCCTGTGCAGGCTGCTGCGGAGAACTGTTGGATGCATGTGCGGTCCTCTCCTCCTCCCACAACTTTGCCAGCATGTCAGGGTTGCGCGCGTTGAACTCCCGCATTTTCTTGAACATGGCGCGCATCTCGGCTTCTTCGCTGTTTGCCGGGGGCTGCGACTGATCGCCCATCATAGCAGCCATAGCAGCCATGGTCCCGCTTCCACTTCCACTCCCTGAGGCAGCACCACCGACGCCCGCGCCCGAAGCCATCTGCTGTAATGCTGTCGCAGCCGTCTTACTTTTCTGCTTCTCCTCCCTTGCTTTTCTCCGCTGTTCGTTCTTACGCTCGAGCGCAGCCTTCTTCTTTGCAGCGTCCGCGGCGGCTTTCTTCGCTTCTTCCTCGGCCTTTGCCTTTTCCGCTTCAATCCTAGCTTCCTCCGCCTTCCGTGCGTCTTCCTCGGCTTGTCGGGCGTCTTCTTCTGCTTTGCGCGCTGCCGCTTCCGCCTGAATCTTTCTGCGTTTCTCAGCGTCGATGCGCGCTTTTCGCTCCTGCTCGGCTCGAAAATCGTAGACTTGTGAAGGATCGACGGTGGTGGGAGATGGCTCTACAGATGCGCTCTGCTGGCGCTGTTGTTGACTTTGCTGCTGCTGCCGGTGTTGTTGCTGTTGTAGATTGCGCGCCGCAAATTGAGGGGACGGTTCGGCGTTTGCAGAACTCGAAGCCTGCTTACGATGGCCTTTTTGCTGATTCTGCGCTTGCACGGCTTGTAAAGGGCTGTTGTATCTCGGAGGAGGCTGGGTCTGCTGTTGAGTGTAAGCAGTCATGTACGATCGGTGTTGTGCAGCAGCTGATAGTGTCGCATTTTGAGTACTCGCATTTGACGATGTCGTGGGGTATGACTGAGTTCCGGCGAATGTGTTTGTAGAGGTTTGGGACTGCTGCTCGGCCGGTAAGTTCAGCCGGCCGAACGTTGAGGCAGCTGAACTTGTCGCGTAGAGAGGTGAGGGGTTGGCCTGGCTTCGGTTCGACAGCTGATCATAGGCGCTAGATGCGTAGTTCTGCGTTGCGTTCCAAGTGGTGTTGTCGTATTGAGAAGCCGTGTCGTTGGACCGACCTGAATAGTCTTGCGCTGCGCGAGTTGTGTTCCCGCCTGTTGATTGACTTGACGCCTGCTGACCACTGGTCCCGTATGTCTGCGTGCCATACTGACTCGGGTACGACTGCTGCGTGTAGTTCGTTCCATACGTAGACGCAGCTTGACTGGGATACTGAGCGGACGTAGACGGCGCATTGTTGGAGTAGGTGTAGCCTTGCGGTTGCTGATTTGACTGGCTGCCCACGGGATCGTAGAAGTTGTTGTTGTACGTGTAGGGCGCCATGGCGAAGGGCTACGTCTCGACCGCAACGAGGCAATCGGGCTCGTCGTCTCGTCTCCGTGGGTGTCGTTGGTCCGGCTCCTCCTTGCCCATGCGGAGGCGACTCGAGTTGTCGTCGGTAATCGAATTTCAGGTGCTCTGCACGCAGAAGTGCGGTCGCAGTTGTCCAAGCTTTATTTCCAACAAAGTCTTGTCCATTTGCGATCCTCCCATATTACAAGTTCACACTGTCGCAACGCGCCTCCCACGGTGAGCTTCATGTGAAGCCAGAGCGCGGCAAGTTCACTAGCGTGTCGGCTCAACCGCGGCGTTGCACTCTTGGCAGGTGCCATCCACACTTTGAGATTTTGCGACACTTCTCAAATTCTGCTTCTACAGCGACAACTAACCACAGCAGCACCAAACCTCTGTCGACTCCGCCCAGACAAATCGCCAAAATGACTGTCATCAACAAGAACTTGTCCTCCAGCCGGAGAAAGAGCCGCAAGGCTCATTTCTCCGCGCCATCCAGCGTCCGCCGTGTGATCATGTCCGCACCGCTGTCAAAGGAGCTCCGCGAGAAGCACAACGTACATCTCACCACATGGCAACACAATTCTCCGACCCGACTAACACCTCATCAGGTCCGCTCCATCCCAATTCGCAAGGACGACGAAGTCATCATCAAGCGTGGAACCAACAAGGGCCGCGAGGGCAAGGTCACTTCCGTCTACCGCCTCAAATACGTTATCCACATCGAGCGTGTCTCCCGCGAGAAGTCCAACGGCCAGGCTGTCCCTCTCGGCATTGCACCCTCCAAGGTTGAGATCACCAAGCTCAAGCTCGACAAGGACCGCGAAAAGATCATCGAGCGCATCAGCCAAGGCCGCGAGGCCAACGAGAAGAAGCGCAAGTCTGCTTAGATTGCCCACCACACACCGCATCCCTTGACCAGAAAGATGTCGGAAGAGGTGGATGAAAAGTTATGAGCTGGGTGGATGGCGTTCTGCGGCGTTGTCCTCGTACACACATGGATGCGACTTGACAACGTCTGCTGGCTGGCGAAATTTTCTCTCTTTGGCGAAAGAGATACGTGGATACCATACCCGAGAAATCGACTTGAAACCCAGTGCATTTCCTGCTTCCACCTTGTTCTTCATCTCTTCATTGGGGTGCTACAGGTCTTGCGCACACTCCCTGCCGGTTCAGGCAGTGAAGGTTCTCAGAGTCACCCCGATCTTGTGCTCTCTGTTCCCATCTCTTGTGCCCACTGCGATGTTTCGCTGTGCTGACGTACCCTTTCCTTTTCCATTCTCTCTCCTCTTCCCGTCCCTGCATCCATATGACAACCGCTAGGATATCTACTCAGCAGCCCAACAAAGCTATGGCTACATGCAGTTATACGTCTAGCGAAGATTGATGTACTATTTCCCGCTTACAGAGCGCTCCTTGACATGAAAGTCCTGGGAGATGAGCGTTTTGAAGGCTGGATACATTTCCTGGTATATTTGTCATCTGACCTCAATCACAGTTCTTCAATGAGGAAGCTGGCGACGCTATCTCATCGCGGCTTTGCTGCTGCCACCTTTGCGCGCAGATGCAGACCTATCGCTGTCAACAAGATAGATTTCCAATCAATCAAATTCTCTCCGCACTTTCCAAGGATCTTCCCAGCTCAAAAGGTCCCATGCGATGGTCCTCATCAACGTCAGACTACTGACTGCCAGACTTCAGTCTCATTCATCAGATACCGCAGGCTCCTCTACGTTTTTTTCGATGACAACTACAAAGGGAAAATCGGCTCCGGCCATGATCCAGCCAACCGGGATGCCAGGACCAACAGACGTGCGTGACTCGCACTTGAGAATGCGACGAGCAAAGGTCCGATGAGCTCCATTGACTTGACTATGCTGAATGCAACCCCGCACATGCCTCGCTGGTTCTTCGAATCCAGACACCAGCCGCGGACAGATCCAACATTCCCGACAAGCACATGCATCCACACCGGCGAAATGGCTGACAGACACACCATCAGTTCTTCTCGACAACACCACCGACCGACTCTCCCATTCATCTCTAAGCGCCAGTGTTCGGACCCGTAATGACCTTAAAGGAATATCCGGCCTGCGCGAATTCCGTGTAAGATCCATCCTTCGTGCCCTGCCACTGATCGACGAAAGGGTTCCTGTTTCACCGTCAGTGACCGTCGAACTCAAACCACAATCTCCCTGGGATAGAAGCAAGACAGAATAGTACTCACGCGTCGTTAAAGTCGAGCCGCAACACCGCCTGCGCCTTGCCATCCGGATCCTCCTTGCTCGGTGGGGTCAGCGCGAGATAGGCAGACGCCTCGACAACCGCCGACGACGTGTGTCCTTTTCCTGGGACCAGCGTGCATGGGCGCAGAACCGCATCGAAGATCCCGGTGTGTCCGCTGCAATGAGCTTCGAACTCGGGCAGGTCCTTGGTGGAGTGGCCGCTGAAGGTGAAGGAATAAGAGCACTGGCCGTTGGTGCAGCCCGCGGAGACATTGTCGCCGCTCCAGATATTGCCGGTTCCTGGGTGGGAAGCGCTTGCGAGAGCGGTGAGGGTTGAGAGGAGGGAGAGAGTGAACTGCATCTTGACTGGAGAGATGTTGGTTTGAGGATGTTTTTCTTATTGGTGATGTGTTGAGATGTTGCAGTTTGGAAATCTCGAGGCATTGCTGACCCTTTTTATGCCGTCCAGTTCGGATCTTGGACCCATCACGGTCCGGGAACAGGACGCTCTTGGAGATGATGCCATTGCTCTCGATACCGAACTATCAGAGTCCAGACCCCGCACCATGAGAGCGTGATACCAGGTTCATGGTCCCCAGCTTCGCCACAGCCCGACGTCCGTCCTGCTCCCGATGGCAAGGGAGGAAGAAGCCAGGCAGCGAACTCCAAGCCCATCTCTCACAAAGCTTGAGCAGTCCCCAGACAACCCCTTCAACTGAACGGCCTTGATATCGAGATGAAGCCATCGAAATTCCTCTACCACATGCATTGTGCCTGAGAGCGCATCGGACTGCTCGCCGTCGGACCCTTGCCGTGGAACAATGGAACTAGCGCGAACGGTTTTGTTGCAGGGGAGCAGACCAATAAAGCCTCAAAATGCCTGTCTTCTGCATGCATGAGTGGCGACATGAATATTCCACCAATACCGGCAGCGCGACCATGTCGACGACGTCTCGTACGTTTGTTGTGAGTATTGATTTAGTTCAGAACCCTGCTCGTGGCGATACTGCCATCCATTCTCACCGCTTCTGTCGTGACCACTCCAGGCAGATATGACCTGGATGGTCGTTCGAACGGCAGGACTGGCTCTTGAGGACATCATACGACTCTTGCTTTGACCCCGAACCCCGCAGACTGATCATATCTGTAGCGCTTACAGGATCCCCACGTCTCGAATATGAAGCGCCCACGAGCCTTTCACCGACACTCTCACGCCATCTCTTGAGTTGGAACACCCTGTTTCGACTGTCAATATCAATACTACCTGGGTGAGGGTCCAAAGTTTCCGGATGCTTCCTGCAACAACTCCTAGGCAGAACTCCACCTCGACCTGGAGCGGGCTCATCGATATCTCCATTGCTCGCTTCTGGAATCGCCAACTGGCAGAGGACATCGCAGCTCATTCAGCAAAAAGACAGCATTCTTAAGACCGTGAATGGGGATCAGGGTAGCGTGGCTTCCGAACGGCTCAAGCAGATGGAGATTCTGCATTCTTGAATGTAAGCAAGCATCTTTCTTCGTCCCAAGGAAAGGCTTACGCAAACCTTTGTCCTTTCACAGCGTATCAGCATGCGCAAACCTTGTGCTGAGCTCATAGCTCTCACCAACTCCGTCGCTTGCATTCGCCTTTTGCAGGGTTGCCACCGTTGAGTGATGGCTGTTGCAAATGCCGAAGTAAGTCGTGTTCGTCAACAAGTGCTGTGGCCAGGATGGCGTCCACTGCTGACATCTCTTCAGCTTGCCGATCTTGTAGCGCTTTAACACCCCTGGCGATAAAGTCAGTACTTGTTCGAAAAGTAGGAATGAACGATGAGTTTTTACTGATCTGATACCGGCCCGGGCCATACTTCCACTTCAGCGTCGTCGTCCTCTCGTTCAGCGGCCCCAGCCCGCAGCGCCAGGGGACCGACTCGTAATTGTCCGAGGCAAGAGCACCGGGCTTATTCCAATCGACCAAGTCGTAGATCACCTTGTGCTGCACCATGATTCGAAGATGCTGTGGAGCTTTCCACTGTGCGAGCCGGCGGCAATGACCGAAAACGAATGAGGCATTGGCGTAGAAGATCTCCAGACTCTCGTTGTGGATGTGCCTGCAAGTCATGACGAGAGGGGGCTCTTTTGGGAGCAAGTGACTCGATGGCGGATACGTGAATGTCACATCTCGTAGCACCATTTCGTAAATGATGTTCTGAACGTTTTGCGGGAGGCGCAGTAACGCGAAGGCCTTTGGTGGAGGACTTGGAGGTCTGGTGCTCAGATCTGTCTTGGGAGGCTCTGTCTTACAAGGACGCTTTGGGCGCGCCGTGCCTGGTCTGGTCAGAAGCGGTCGTTTTTGTGGGCGATCGTCACCCGAATCGTCGTGCTTGCGCTTGTGTGAGTCCATGATGTGAGCGGTAGCGAGTGGCGGAGTGGTGGCGTTGGGTGTTGTGGAGCGAAGTTGTGGATCTTGACAACAATGTTGATGTGGAGAATTGAAAAGAAGCCGATCGGTTGAGCTAATCGAAGTTGGATGCCTTGACTCGTGTCGATCTCAGTGTGCACATGTGAGGCTGGCCGGCTGCATGTGATGCATGGATCGTACGTTGCATTATGCATATGCTTAAGGGGCATGCAAATGGGATACATCGACCAAGCTCTTGCTTTTCTGACTTCTCAATCTGTCGTCGTCGGTTCGAAGGCGTGGCGGATTGTTCAAAGCCGTGGTCTGCTCTCCCAGCGTCGAAGTCTTTCTGCTAATTCACTTACATTTCGGATGACGTCACCTACCTTCCTAATCTGAAAGTTTCAAACGTAAATTTAACAGTATCAAAGGCTATGCTATTCGACTCCCGCATTCGGTCATGCGGATATTTTGAATTCAGTGCTTTCGCCACGTTTAGTAGTGTGGTCGTTGACTATGTTCGCCGAAGAAGAACATGTGAACAAGACGCATGCAGAGCGCAAAGGCTTCTGTGTTGTGGTTCAATCTGTTGAAATAGCTTTTCGTGGTGATCCACCTGGTAGAAAGACGGCAGGGGCGAATGAATGGCGGGAGTCTGCCATCGGAGAATGCGTTCGTGCCTGCAGCTTTGCTGTGCAGTACTGACGCTGTGGCTTCAAATGACAGGACCAGTGCGCATCTCGAGACTGTTCAACAAGGGAGAGATCTTGCGACCATTGGGATACAAGCTCCATAGTTGAAAGATGCTGTGCGGAGGCCGATTCCAGTCGACCCTGCGGAGTCGGTCTGTCTTTGGCTCGTACGGCGTCTTCTTGTTGGCTTCCTCGAGGATCTTCTTGTTGGATCGAAGGGTCGCACCATCACCCACGATATAGCTGTGTAGTACCACCTCGGGCCAGACAGGTGTCCACCGTTGTTGCTGCTTGTGATCACCGTACTCCAGGCGATAGACGTAACCTATCGGTGATGTTAGCATGGGATCGAGTGTGCTACACAGCACGGAAGAAGCCTACAGGGGATTTCAGCACTGCCCATCTTCCAGTGGAGCACGGTCATGTCGAGAAATTCCGAGTCCATCCCAAGGTCCTTGGCGTCTTGAAATTCCTTGTCGCTATTTCCAGTCATGACGAACACAACCTTGAACAGCACAAGGCGTTGGAGGCCTTGTGGAATCTTCTTTTGCCATGACGGCAATCTCTTGGGCGCTCCAAATGCGAATGTAGCATTGGCGTAGAATATCTTCAAGGCTTCTGCGCTCACTTGCTTGCAGGTGAACAAGAGAGCTGGACCTTGCGGCTTGTTCACTGCGCCTTTGGTCGTGTTGATTCTGGGCCAAGTGATGGTCATGTCTTCGAAAACCATTTCGAAAATCCGGTTTCGCAGTTCCGCCGGGAGTTGAAGTAAGGGTGAGTTGTCTTGGGT
The DNA here is from genome assembly GCF_000219625.1 of Zymoseptoria tritici IPO323. Lineage (NCBI taxonomy): Eukaryota > Fungi > Ascomycota > Dothideomycetes > Mycosphaerellales > Mycosphaerellaceae > Zymoseptoria > Zymoseptoria tritici. The sequence goes on along the minus strand of NC_018210.1, from coordinate 289,212 downwards.
CGCGGCAGTGTCGAAGTCGACGCCGCCTTTTCTCTGGCGGGGGCGCTTGGCTGGTGCGTTGCCTTCGTGCTCGCCCTCGCTCTGACGCTTGCGTGGGGCCATGCCTTGGATGGTCGTCAGTTGGCTGTCGTAAAAGATCAAGTTTTGAAGCGGTCTGAATCTCAGCTTGAAGGATGTTGTTGGAAGGTTGGTGAACGGAAATGGGAGAGAAGAGAGTTGAGAGCTAAGTGGCGTCGTTTTCATGTGATGATGGGCTTCATGCGATAGGAAGGGAAAGATGACGAAAGAACAATGGCGCACATGATGCTGTTGTGAGCATGTGAAAGCTTCAGAAGTCTCAACGAAGTGATTTCCGGATAGACGCAGGCCTACTCTAGATCTGAGGGTACCCACGAGGGTGCACCACAGGCTAGGAGATCGATGAGTCTGCTTGGGTGCGTTGAAGAATCTCCCACGACAATCGCACAATCCTCGTCGAGCGTCCATACTGGATGAGGCGTATCAAGGGCTCTACCGTGAAGTTTTCGAAGTGCACTTCTTTTGAACGCCGTACCACGGCTGCTTCGGTTTCCTTAATGTCGATGTCTCTATCAAGCGTGAAGATGTATGACTCCGGCTTCGGCCCCCGTTGCTGAAGTATGATAGACTTCTGCTTCGAAGAGCAGGTGCCGATGCTACACGTGCGCTCAGGGTTGCCATGGATGGGACAGATTCTTGCGGGGTAGTGCGCTCTTGCGACGTATTGCAGTGATCTTGAGGCCGGATACGTCTCGGAACATCGGGAAGACGACAAGATCGAGGTTTGAGAACCTGTACTTGGTCTAAGATTGGCCCAAGGTTGGCCCACACGAAAGAGGTCGATCCGAGATATCCGATGCGTGAGATCGCTCTTGCGTGTCGTAATTGTCATTTGACTCTTCGACTCTGGGAAGATTGTGCCCATGGCGAATGAAGCCATGACGCAGTTTCATTTTGCCATTTTGAGGAATAGGTCCTTGATTGTCATTATTCTGTCGGGTGAGAGTCAATTGTAGGAGCAATACTTTTGTCCCACACAACAGATCTCCTTTCTCTGCTGCCGTCGATTGCCAACAAATTGGCGCCCGCAATGTTACATGCCACTGCAGCTCAGGTCTTCTTGTCCCACCATGACATATCACTTTTCAGAAGCACCGGGTCTAATTTCCACCCCCCGTCGAACGTGTGTGATCGACTCGCTGCTCAGCATGTCCATAGTCCAGGGTCCCAGACGACCGTGAACTTTGATCGAACATATCAAGAAGTCGACCAGAACGTCTTCACTTCCGATTTATCCCATCGATCCTCGCCAACGCCATGATGGGCGTGCTCGACGTCGAGAATCCACGAAGGATGGAGATCCTTCCGTGCGATCTGCGCTAGTAGGCGTTCAATCTCCTTGTCGAACAATGCGAAAATGTGGACGCGTCGCATGGCCAGATACTTCTTCCAATCTACCGCGGCTTCGAGTGGGTCCCTGGTCCAAAGATAGAACTTGCGGTTGATGGACTTGTCGTGGTGCCATCCTGTGCGATACCAGATTTCGAGATCAGAGGCTTGTCCGATGTCTCGGCAGTACCCCGCTGTGCAACTCTCATCATCCGTTTCATCGAACCAATCCGTATGAAGGTACGAGCTCAGCACCCTTACGTGATGTATGAACTTTGTGCGGGCTTTGCCAATCCTCTCTTTCCACAAGCTCAAGCGATAGAGGTCGCAGAATTGGAACCCGGCATGAGAGTAGAAGATACCCAGTGCCTCCTGATGAAATTGTTTGCAGGCCAGGATCAGACCTGGTGTGGCAGCTGTGGTGCTTCGGGCGTCCTTTTCGTTGGCCAGAGCGTCGTTGATGTAGCCGACGAACACGAGAGCGTAAATGCGGTTGCGCAATTCAGGGGCAAGAGATGTGAGTTGGGAGTCCTGAGCTTGCTTTGGACCGGACACACTGCTGGGCAGGAGTGCTTGGAGCTTGGTGGTCGCCATTATTAGATAACAGTAGACGATATTGGCTGATAGAATGTCGATGTTTGGGTTGAAGTTGAAGGGGAAGTGCGCTGCACACTTACAACAACAAAATTTGCGCTAGGCGCAATGTAGTCTTAGACCCGATCTGCATTCACTTCACGTCTTGAATCGGCGCTAGCTTGGCCTTAGTGTCAGGGACTCCAACGTGGCAAGATATCATCCGGCATGTTGTGAGCGAAAGTTATTTGCGAGCCTTCTTCCAATTGTCACCGTGCTGACCAAGGCCTGCACGAACAGCACAGCAAGCGAGCTGCAGAGCATTTTGTCCCCAGAATTCTCGATCGTTGTATTGGTATGGTGTGGACGCCATTGGCAGGTATCTTGACACTTCAGCTATCTCATGCATCCATTGCAATTGACTATTCACATGGCGGGCTAAGCCGAGCAGCCTTCATCGTCGCCTACATGGGGAACTTATCGTGAGACGACAACAATGGGTTTCCCAGCTGTGCTTCCATCGACAGACACGACAGAACAAAATTACAGTTAGAGGCTCTCTAACGGTAGACGGAATAGCTCAGCTGTACAATGCCGTGCGCTTTTGTACAATGGCGAAGCTCATGCACATGACTGCCTCCTTTCCTACGGACATCCCGACCCAGGATTCCTGGTGACTCAGCTCAGCTCACGGGAATCACTGCCTGGTCCAAGAAAGCCATCGAACTTACTTCAGATCCGCCACCCCAATCTCATACCCATCGTCCTTCTTGCGGAAGTCAACATACTTCCCCTGCATCCAGGCCTGTCCAATAAGCCACAGATTCGGATGTTTTTCAGTTACATCAATCCCGGTGATGATCGCTGTGCAATTGTTGTTGCCGTTGTCCTCCAGCTGGAACCGGGAAGACTCAATGTTGAACACTTTATCTCCGAACTGAAAACCGACTGTCGGAGGCTTGTCGCATGGATAGTAACCGAATATGGAATTGGTGCAGCCCGGGAGAGTTTGCTCCACAATTTGAATGTTCAAAGCGGTGAAGAGTTTGCGGGCAACTGCTGTTGGGACGATGACCTACGATGAATCAGCTGACTCTGTATACCTGTCTGTACTGGATGAAAAGGGAGGCTGAAACGTACGTTGACGGTTCCGCTGTCGAGGACTACTGTGTCGCTCTCTGCCAGAATCTCCGTGCCATCGACCATGAGCTTGTTGGTCATGTCCCAGTCCTGGCCAGTTTTCTGTACGGATAGCTCTCCTTCATAAAGGCCCTGGTCCTTCGAGCCGAGTATAGCTGTGCCGGTTCCATCCAGACCAAATGCTAATCTATAACGGCATTCGTCAACGACGCCTTGAGCACAGAGCGTGGGAAAGAACGACAATTTGTTCATTCCCAGACCTATTAAGCCCTGTTCTTAAGCTTGTATGATCGTGCCCGGCTCAGGTGCCGGCTTCGGTACGACGTCGAACAAGGTCAAGTTCTTAGCTGTCAACCCGGCGAACGTGACGTCGTCCTTAAAGACTCGAGTCGAGATGTTGCTAATGCCGCATCTATTTGACTCTGTGCTAGCAAGTCCGAAAGTGTAGGTGTCGTTGAGATCGATGGATGCAGCACTCGGCTGGTAAAGACCTGTATTAGCAACGACGTAAAGCGATGCGGTATCGAGAACGAGAGAGAGACCTTTAGAGTCGCCCACATCGACCGACCCGTACCAGAAGCCCGCGGTGTCCCGAATGACCGACTCCAGGCCCGTAGATCGTTCCTAGAGGTTCCGGTGTACCGCTCTAGCAACTAGCTGATTCCTACTTACGTCGCCCTAACCTTGATGTAGAGGGACAGATAGCGAATCTGTACCAACGGCGAAGGCAGCGACCAGCGAAAGGAGAATTTGAAGTACGGCCATAGTAGAACGGAGTGTTGGTCAGAAGGAGAACGTAGATAGTTGTTCCATTGAACGGGCGAAAGGCGATAAGGGTGCGTTTACCTAGCGCTCGTTAATTAGTTATTAGTGATTTCCAGTTATTTAATAACGAGCCCTCGTTGTCGCTACAATTAACAGCTTTTAAGTAAACGCTATCGTTATTGCGGTAGAGTCTTACGGAAGTTACCGGCTTAGCTATTACTTACCTTATATCGTATATATCTCGCGTTTCTCGTATATTGCTATAGTCTTATTACTCTTCTTATTTACGCTCTAACATAGCTATAGATCTAGTGCAGTCTGCTGTTGTTGCTAGTATAATAGCTACTATTACTCTCGCTCTTACTACTACGCTCCTTCCGACTAGTCGACGCGTTTATTAGTATAAGCCCTTAGGTGTTGTCGAGACTCTCGTAGATCCTGTTGCCGGTATAAAGGAGGCGTTTAAGTACTTATATAGACCGGAAGAGTATTACTATTATACTACTTGTATGCGGCAGCTAGTATTAAAGAAGTTCGTAAGGGAATTAGAGGCTCGTAGAGCTAGCGGTAGTCGAGTTTCCGGTATATCCGTCGCTAAGTAGGTAGTTATATTCCTCGATTTCCTAGCTTATAACCTATCGATTCGTTAGCTACGAAGGTAGTATTAGCATTCGGCGGCGACCTTCTACGCTATTATTAAACGCATTAGTAAGATTATATGCCTTATAAGTAAGGACTTTGTCTAGATGCCGAGTTAGTATAATCTACCGCCGCCGTACGAGAGAATAATAAAGAAGAGTAAGGATAATACAAGTTGCTTAGACTATAGCAAATTCTACTAGTTTAAGGATGCTATTAGAGCGCTAGATAGCACGTTGTTGCTAATAAATCTGCCTAAAGATGTTAGAGGGGTATAGAATAGTAGGAAGGGATTTATCTTATAGAATATTATAGTAGCCTACGACTTCGACATAGTGTTCTAGTATATTATAGTCGGTTATAAGGGCTCTGCTCCTAATAGTATTGTCTTAAAGAAGGCATATAAGGATAGCTTCGACGTACCTCCTAGTAAATACTTCCTCGCCGACGGTAGATACTCTACGCTCGATAGTCGATTACTCGTACTATACGAGAGTACGAGATATTATATCCGTAAATAGCGTATAGTAATGCGCCGGCCTAAGACGATATAAGAGCTATATAACCTACGCTATATATAACTACGGAATATTATCGAGCGAGTCTTTAGTATTATTAAGAAGCGTTTCCTAATCCTCGCATAAGGAGCGTATACTAGTTATAGTATCCGTAAATAGACGCGGTTTATCCTCTACTACTTCGTCCTTTATAACTTTATCCTCTTAAGCGGTAACTAGCCGCTAGACTCGGAGCCCTTCCTCCGGGACTTACGTAGCGACGATAGCGAGGATAGCGACGACAATGCGGATAGCGATAAGGAGGATGTTCTCGATAATCTCGGTAATATTAGTAGTAGGGCGAGGGTGCGGTTCCGTAATAAGATAGCCGGTACAATATAAAAGGATTACTATTGTTTGTTGTTTGTTTGTTTGTTCCATTTACGTCCTTTCGGAGTCCAAGACTATGTAGGACGGCCTTGTAAGCAAGGCAGTAGATCTATTTACAATTAAATTCTTTCGGTATTCTTTGACCTTAGGGGAAACCCCGTGCCTAAGGCAAAATGCCAAAGGACTTTAAAAGCAGCGCAAAACAAAGGAAATCCAACGAGTGTCGTGTAGCCGGGGCTGCAGAATTTTCGCGCTAAGCTTTTTGCAGAATTTTCAGCGGATCCTTCCGCTTCGCACACACGCTGCGAATTCGAAAGAGATGCAGCGCAAGGCGATGTAGCGCAAAGGCGCAATAGCGCAAAGGCGCAAAAAGCAGCTGTCCAACTCGCTGCCTTCTCTTGTCCTTAATATGCCTTTGTAGAACTATATGCCGCCTTCTAGCGCATATAGCTACGCAGGTTAATCGCAGAGTTGTAGATTCCACCGAGTTCTAGCTCTTTGAAGTGCATATATGCTTCCTTCGAGGGCGACGAAGTCTCTAGAGAAGGGATATGCGATTTCGATTCGGATTTCGAGGAGGTGCGCGTATAGGGCAGAGTGGACTGCTTCTTTCTTCTTCTCGTTCGTAGCGTAGAGGGCTGTTCGTTCGAATCGTGCCGTTGTTCTGTTGTAGCTTGTATTTCGATAGGAGGCGTACCTCCAGGTCGTGTTGTTGTTGTTGTAAGGGAAGAGGGATTAACGGCCTCTCCAATCCTCCTGAGGAAACTTGGCTCTGCGATAGTATCGCAGGTTCGTAGCCGGCACCGCGTACAGGTGTTCCTCGTCGCCGGCCTAAAAGGATTACTAGGAATACTACGAAAGGAGTAGATTAGACATAAGGGGCCCTTAAAGCGGTAACGAATTCGACTAATACTATTTAAGAGAGCGCGGAACGGCGTTCTTATAAAGAATATATATATTTGCTAGTTAATTCGCGAGTTTCTTACGCTAAGGCCGTTATACCGACCTCTCGTCTATAAGGTAGAAATTTCCGTATTTTATAGATAGAGGACAGGGCGGGGCGCGAAGATACTACGAGATACTAAAGCTTAAAACTAGCGCGAAAAACAGAGCTGCTCCTTCCTAATTAGGCCGAATATTAGCAAATTCTTAAAACACCTCTATATAAATCGATAGTATAGCCCTACTTTTCTCTTCCGCGAGCTCTAGTAAGGTAGTTAAAGGTATCTTTACGTCCTAAGTGCTCCTCTATTATTAAAACTACTAAAAATAGGTTAGTAAGCAACTTCTTATATCTTAAATTTAAATACCTACAACTTTAACTCTACCTCCTTTATTAACGACGGTAACTATATAGTCCGCTATATATCTTACTAATTAACGGTAGTAGCTACGACTAAGGGAATAGCGAGAATGTATAACTCTACTATAGATAGGCGTGTTACGCCGGAGTATAGTAAGGTAGAGGGTTCTCGACCGGCGCCGGCGTAGACGGTTTAGCCTATATAATAATCCTTCGTAGGTATAATCTAAGGCGGCTACTTAGCTCTTCCTTTAGTAGCGGTTTAGCGGTAACAGCGAGGTTTAGATTGTCTAATAACCTTATTAAAAGTAGGTCCTTATCCTTATTGCTTATACCCTCTAGTACGACTTCGTCGCGAGCTAGCCGCTTACTAAGAAGCTCTAGCGGCGTCTTATCCTTTAGCTCTACCTTCTTAGCTATAGTAGCTATTATCTACTATAGCGGCTTTATAAGCTTATAGATTGCTCTAAGGTATTTAGGATTAACCTTAGTAACGATCTATTACTTCTTAGCCTTACCGCGGCGCTCCTTATTAGATCTAGCTAACTGCGCGGCTCTTAGGATCTACTCGCTGCCTTCTACCTCTTCGACCTTATCCTCCGAATTCGCCGCTTCGCTAGCGCTATCGTCCTCGCCCCTATCCTTACCGGAGCCCTCGTCCTTATCCTTATTAGACCCCTTATCCTTAGACTTAGCGAGACGAGCACCCCCTCTACCGCCGATAGCGTACTTACTAATAGCTACGTTAGTACCGAGAATAGTATAGATTAAGAAGGAGAATAGCGGATAGGAGTCTCTAAAGGGCTCGTACGTAGGGTGCGCCTTATAATAAGCATCCTTAATAGACTTATCTACCGGCTTTATAGGGTGTCTATTCTATCTACTAATATGCTTTAAGTAAGCGGCATATAGCGTATATGCTCTCTTTAACTCGCGCTACTTGTTAGTAAGGGTCTCTTACTTAAAGAAGCGCTTAAACCGGTTATATATCTTCTCGGCAACTAGTCGTAGGTACTTCGTAGCAAAGGTGTTGTTATGTTGCATTATACCTCTACTCTTAAGCCTTAATAACGCCTTAAACAAGACGTCGACATACTTATTATCCTACCGGCTAATTAAGGGATACTCGGAGCTATATATATAGCCCCTTAGCTTCTACTTCTTCTACTTCTTCTTACTCTTACTAGACGACGCTACTAGCTCCTTATCCTTATCCTTACTAGCGTCGTTCTTACGCTTCCGACTAGACGATAGAGGCTCCCTAGACTTACTCTTACTCTTCTTCCTCGGTATCGGCTCTAGTAGTAGTATTGTAACGGATATATATAAGAGCTATTAGACTAGATATATAACTACAACGGCTATATACGTTAAAGGGCTCGCGAGTCGCGACATAGCTTCCGCACGGGCTACAATAACTACAATAAACGGACTATAGAGTCCGTTAATATACAAACCTATAGGACGGCTATATACTAACTTAATATAGTTAGCGAGCAGCAACAGCGAGCTAATAAGCAATAACTAGAACTTCTTCGGATTATGGTAAGTGAACGAGTCGCAGAATGGCTCGTTATTTGCTCTTGGCGCTATATAACCTATTAACAGACCTTAGGTAAACGCACCCTAAGTGGGTTGATTCTTTGCAGTCCCGCCAGGATCGGAGGGCTGTGCAACCGTTCCGGGGAATGGGTCTGGCTGAAGGCTACATACAGTAATGATCGGTCCGCGTCGTTCCAGTGAGCTGGTTCCAGCCCATGATTGCAAGGATGTTGAGCGCGAACTATGGATAGCTCCAACTCAATCGATGTCCTCTTCGGGTAGGCGTGACCACGCACTGACGCTTACAGCAATTGACGAGCGGCAATCCTGGCGGAGTTCTCTTCGATCGGTACATGATATTACCTGTACGCGGAAGTCCTGGAGCGATCCGCAATGGATGGGGGAAGATCGGAGTCAGTTACTGAAAAGATAGTCGGTGACTTGCTTGTTCCAGTCATGATGTTGTCGAGTCGCATCTCGCAAGTCCTTTGTTCTTTTTGAGTCTCGTATTGCTTGGTCAGCTGCCGGGGTTGCAGATTGCACTGACCCTGCTGGCATGGATATGCATGTCGTACATTGACAGTGCCAGGATCACCACATTCGTCGCACGATCAAGCAAAGACATCACAGCGTTTGGAGCGATGGCAAACGGCATGCGGAATCGGCATCACCGCACACGGCGGTCGACTCTGACGCCGACTGTACTCGCATCTATGCCATGTCTCCCTGACTCGCGCCACAGGAGCTGGAATGGCAGCCGCGTCAAGCCCGCTTCAGTCCTTCAAGTATCCGCCCAGAAGGTCCTGATCACCCCAGGCGACCATGTAGCATCTTGCAAGACGGCAGCATGAATCGGTACCAACCACATCGGCAGCACGTGAGTAGGTGGTCCGGCCTGAGCTGTAATTCGAGCAGCGGTACGATCGAGCAAGTTCTGATCTGCTCGTAGCTGCAAGTACAATCTCCAAGCGACTTTATCTTTGTCGGGATCCTTGGACCAGAGGATGAAGTCGACGCCTTACGATTGCGCAATTCAGGAGGGAGTCCGAGCAATGTGAGCGGCGCATGTTGATCTCGACTTGGGCCAGGAATCTTGCCGTGAAGTCCAGGACCTGCAGTCCGATCGCCGGCCATGTTTGTTCGTAATCTTCGGAGAATGGATGTAGCACAACTGAAAGGTGAGCAAGATGGATCAAGGAAAAGGAACTGACAAGTTGCTATTAGATCGGAGGCTTGAAAGGAGGCGTGAATCGTCTTGGTCGATAATAGAAATTCACCAAGGGCGCGAATCCCCAACAACGACTGGTGTTGTTTCAATCGCATGATCCGATGAAGAAGACACCACATAGCTCCGTGGATTTACCCGCACCGCTCGTCTTGCGCCGAAGTACCTTTGGACTGTGCACTCGATAAAAGCAAGCCGTGGATAGTGCAAAGCGCTCAAATCCCAGATACAATGAAGCAAGGCCGGCACAATGCTATCGCCTGGTCAACATGACAGTGGTGTCATCTTGGTTCCCACTGCTTCGTCTCCCGCGTGCGGCCAAGAGGGACATGAAAACGTCTCATGTAGACTTGCTTCGCAACGGCACATCGCGCCGGCGTCCTCCACCATTTGACCAATACAAGTAAGCCTCGGTGTCGACCGGGGGCTTGTGTTGCCTAGTCTCGAGGAGGACTGACAAATTGGTCAGCATCCCATCCTTGGAAGCATCAAGCAGATATTTGCTAGGACTTACCGTTGTCGACCTCGCGATGCATCAACTGGTACTCGAACCCTATTCTTGCCATCTGCACTAGCAACTCAACCTGCTTTTTGATCCGTGTGTTGCGTTCCTTAGCTTCCGACCAATCCAAGAAGCTCTGGACCGGATCTCTGGAGTACTCCGGCTTTCCATTCGCGCTACTGTACCAGCACATCAGCAGCGACCTGCCCAGGGCTCGTTTTGTGTGCTCAATGAGGTGAACTTTTTGCAAAATGGTCGTAGAAAAGCTGGCGGCATGGTCATCGAGATATGCACGGCGATGGAAGTTGATCGATGGCTGCATGTTTGGCGTCTCGATCATGGAAGTCAGAAGCGCACTCTTGTCCCGTCCGATCGTGCGCAAGAACTTGTCCAGGCGTCTCCTGCCTGTCTCATCATCCGCGTCGTCGGCGTGTCTGGGTCCATCTAGCGGAACAATAATGGTAACGGTGGAATAGTAGAGCTTCCAGGTCTCTTGATAGACTTCCTTGCAGGCGAGGAGTATGCCAGGCCCTTTACCGAGAGCCGTGTCGCCGTTGTCGTCCGGTACTTCGAGAGTGACGGTGAGATCTTGGAGAACTATCTCGTAGATGTCGTTTTTGACCTCGGGTGGCAGGCTGAGGAGCTTGCTGCCAGTCTGAGGAGAGGCGGTCGTGAAGTCGACGCCTTGAGGAGATGGAGTCGCCATCGTTCGCATGGCACCAGTCGTTGCTCGCGGAGATGGAATGGAAGCGATGAGGAATTAAGGAGGATTGATGGATCGATGAAGTGTGTATTGGTTGATTTAGATTCAAAGACGGAAGGCAGGCGTTTGGTCTTGGCAAGCTCCGCTTTGCCCATGCCTTACACAGAACGGAACCTTGCCACTTTCACGTATCCATTCAACGAGCCACTTTTATCGCGGGTCACGCTCTAATAGCAAGGATCGAGCTTCCAGGAACAAGCTTTACGCTAAGGCGAGTGAAGTGAATCCAGCTTCCAAGCTTGAAGGATTGCAAGTCCGGAGATGTTACCTCCGTGGCTCCTCTCAAATTATGGTCTGTAGCTTGCATTCCCAGTGGCTTAGATGTACAGTGTGAGTCCAAGAACAAAAGTATTCATACCTGCTACTTTGGTGCTGCGTCGACACATACCTCCTTGGATTCTGTCCCCGGTTTCTTGCGAGGACTGCATACTCCATGCCACCGGAGCGGGACACCTGCGGTCCAGTCTGAGCGGCATAACGGAGGTAGCAACCATGACAGGCAGCAGCTCCAACTGCGGGATTTTCTTTTGAATAACATAACAAAACATTCAAAGAGGTATCAAGCAGTAAACAAAACCCAAAGCCTCCACCCAAGAGACGACAAGACCTTCACTGCTTCCCCACCAAAAAGCTCTCCCGGAAATACCACTGCGTCACACTCTCCATCATCCTCTCCCCTTCACTCCCCCTCTGTTCCGCGGTCTGCCTCCTCCACTCTTCCTCCTCCCTCTTAACCTTCATCTCCTCCTCCTTAGCGAGCCTCTTCTCCTCCCTCTCCTTCTTCTCATTCTGCTCATCGATAGCTAGTCAAAGCACAAACTCCTTGACCTGCACACCCACTCTCTTCGTCTTGCCTCCACCTTCCAACGTATTCAACTGCACGACCTCGCCTCGCCTGCCCATCAAAATCTCTTCTTCCTCGATTAGATCTCTCTCGTGGATGATGTCTCTCACCGACCGTCCGCTGTCGTCTTGTTGGTCGAGATCCGGACCGGGACGGCCTTTTTCCATCAATAGTTTGAGAATTTCCAGATCCCCATTCTCCAGCGCTTGCAGCACGGCGTTCCAGCCGCGGTACATGAGGTTCACGTTCGCGCCGTTCTCGAGTAAGTGGGAGATGTAACTCAGATCCTCTTCGCGATGACGGCGAATTGCCTTGATGATGGGCAAGTGCTCACCGGGAGTGTTGACGTCTGCACCCGCTTCGTCAACGAGGTATCGGAAGATCTCTTTTCGGTTCTCGCGGATGGCGGTAGTGAGAGGGGAGAAGACGCCACCGTTCTTCGACTCGGGATCCATCCCCGCGTTGACGAGCAGACGGACCGACTCGAGTTGGTCGGCGACGACGGCGAGTTCCATTGCGCCTGGGAGGATTTTGGAGGGCTGGATGTGCGGTAGAAGCTTGGCGAGGATGGCGGGGCGCTTGACTGCCATACTAATGGGCCAGTCTTGTCCGCGGACAGAAGGATCGGCGCCATGAGCGAGGAGGACGTCAATGTATTCCGGGTGGTTATCGCGAATCGCGGTTGTCAATGCAGTATAGCCCTTTGCGTTGCGAGCATTGGGATCAATGTTTTGGCGGAGGAGATAGTTCAACGCTGGCATGTTCTCGTGTGCAACGGCAGATTCGATCAAACCCTTGGGGTGATGTGGATCGGCGCCGGCGGCGAGCAGACGCGGAATCATGTGCGTGCGATGATAAGACACCGCTTTGAAGAGGGGCCAGTCGAGAGCCTTGAGGTTGGGATCTGCACCAGCCGCGAGCAGGGTCTCGACGAGAGCCTCACGATCATCTCGAATAGCGGAACAGAGCGGAGTGTAAATGTTGTCTTTCTTGGCGTTGGTATCAGCACCGTGGTGAAGGAGGATGTTCACTGCTTCCGTGGAGTTAGTGGAAGTGGCCAGCTCCAGAACACCGGGTGCGCGGCGCAGATCGGCGCCGTGAGTGAGAAGCTCTTCGAGGATAGCAGGGTGGTGGACTGCAGGCCAGAGCACAATTTTTGGTCCGGGAAGGTTGGGATCTGCGCGGGCGCTCAACAGTTTTGAGACCAGATCCAGGCGGGCGGAATTGATGGCTTTGAACAGGGCGGTCTCACCGCGAGCGTTTTTGGCATCGACCGGAGTCGAGTACAAGAGCATCAGCTCAATGAGCCAAGAAGGTGTATACTTATTCATGGACTGGGTGAAAGCGGTGTCGCCGTTCTCCATCACTGCTGATGGGTCCGCACCATATTGAAGGTACATGTGGGCGAACGGTGCTTTGGCGTCCGACAAGGAAACGGCGAACGGCGATTCACCGTACATTCCAGCAGATTGATTTGGGTTTGCATTGTAGTTGATGAGCAATTGTGCTGCTTCGAAAAACGATGCTCCGGTGGCAGCATAAAGTGGCGTACAGTTGTCCTTGTCCGTGCCGTTCGCGTCGGCGCCAAAGAGGAGCAGGAGACGAACGCTCTCCAAGTCGTGATTGATGACAGCGTCGCAGAGGAGGTTGTTGCCGCTTGCGCTGTTGGCGGGTACGCCCTGATCAAGCAACTGCTCAATCATCTTGTGATGCTTCTGGTGAACCGCCGTCGCCAATGCAGTCTTTGCAGCTTCCGTGATGTTGCCCACCGTCCTCTTTGGAGCCCATCTCTGAGCTTTCGTAGGATCAATCTTCATGCGAATTGCTTGTTTAGGAAGCTTGTCGCCGTTGGCGTAGGACTGACGAGTGGTGTCCGAGATATCCATCCTAGAAATGATCGAAGTCGCATCTGTGATATCGGACATGTTGTCCGCGGTGCCGAAAACGTTGTCTCCATGACCACCACCAATCATTGAGCTCACGTTGCTGAAACGAGGCAACGACGAGGCAAATGTGGCATGGCTGCGAGAGGTGCTGGCGGTGCCAGTCGATTCGGCGGGTGAACGAACAGGCGACATGTGTGTCCAAGGCTCGTTTGCGACAACGGGAGGGCTTCTGGTCTCGCTGCGCATTGATAGAGGCGCTGAAGGAAGCGGGATGGTCGGCGGTGGAGACGGTGGTAGGCCGGTCTTTGGCAAAACTGCATGGCTTGATGCCGGTCGGCTTGGGTCAACTCGTTCCATGACAGCCGCCAATGCCGTGTATCCGATCGTTGAGGCAGCGTCGACACTGTGTCCAGCTCTGGCCTCGGGGAACAGGTGTCCAGCCAGTGAGAGAGCAGCGCGGCATTGACTGAAGCTGACCCTCAGCTTCTCCATGTCACCATCGGCAAACATCAATCGAAGGCCTTTGCCCAGCTTTCCGAACGTCTGCTTCTTCTCCGTGGAGAGGAGCTTGTTGACCATCTGGTCGTAGATTGTGAAGACATTCTTAGTTTGATTGACCTTCTCGTGAAAGTCCCGGTTGACTTCGACTGTGGAAGTCGCTGTAGTACGGCCAGTGGCATCTGAAAGTCCAGCTCTGGCTGTGAATAGAACCCGACTGACTTCCAGAAATTCAACGGCTACTTCTCGAAATCCAAGAGGAGGAGTCTGGGCGATACTGAGATATTCCAGTACGTGAACGGCGATGCTGTTTCCTTGAATCGTCGTCGATGTGCACAGCTCGAGCAGGGTTCCTTTACCCTTAGGTGCCATTGTGGCTTGATTTCTTCAGATCGTCAAGTGTGGAAGTAGCGATCGAGGAAGCAAGGGCGATGGTCGCAAGGATCGGGCGCTCTCATATGAGGAGAGGGGCGAAAGTGTATCGAGGACAAAGGCGGAACCTAGACTGAGCCGTCGATTCGTGACGCGGGAGAACAATCCACTTCGCCTACCTTTGTGCCTCTACATCCGGCAGGCGAGAGTCAGCTTCGTATTTGTTAAGCGACCCATCAAAGTCCAGGTCGTCGGACCTTGTACTGAAAGAGGCTTGAAACCAGTGACTTGGTGTTTGTGGCTGTAAGGTTTGGCCTTTTCGAGTCATGGCCGACGGGGTCTGAATTCCGTCTGCACTTTGGATTGATTCGACTAGGATGCTGCTTGAATTGTTCGCGTGCTTCTGACAGCGTTGTAGGTGAATGGAACTGCCAATGTCTCAAGTTTTGATCCGAGGTCCTTTGGCATGTCCTCTCGGTAGACGATCGGACAGATTGCGCATCGCCAAATCACGGAATCGAGGCCAAGAGTTGAACCCAGACCGAAATTACATCTCGGACACTGCAGAGCCTGCAGTCTCATTACTCGTGGGGGCCAATATTTCTGCTCGAGCACTTGGGACTATTTGTCTTAGCCGTGCGAGGCGTGTTGGTCAGCCCATAGGGTAGTCTTTCGCCCGGCTAGATTGGCCGAGCATGGTCGCCTAGACCTGTATAGCCCTGTCCGTGTGGAGATAGCTGCAGCCACGCGAGGAGGCGTGAGCTATAGCGAGATGTGGTATAGGCTTGATGGGGCAGCTCGCAGCCCGTGTCGTGTGGCTGCATATATACACCATTTCCAGGGGCAGAGATTTCTGCAGTGGATATCGCACGGCACGGACGGACGGACCGGGTGTTCGGCGGGGTGGTTCAAACTGCTGTATCCAGCTCGCGTTGTTGTTTGTCAGAGCTTTGGCTCGCTGATGTTGCGGCGAAAGATGAGAGAGAGAGAGGATGGCGAGAACGGGCGGGATGGCGCGCGTCCGAGGTGTTACAAGGTTCCATCAATGTTTCGGGCGGCTTTCCATCAAATTTCGACCAATTTGGATGCTTTCGATTAACGATATTACTTCAGGGCAGCCATCAAATCTACCACTTCTCCAACATAGGCCGAACATCAACCTCATTAACCCACCCCCTCCGTCCCTGCCCATGCAACCCCCAATAAACCTCCGCGATATCGTCCGCACCAATTTTGGCCTCAGCAGGTTGTCCCACCAACCATCCCTTCGTCCTCTCAATGTCAATCACTCCATCAATCACCGCGTGCGCGACATGTACACCCTGTGGTCCAAACTCTTTCGCGAGGGAAGTGGAGAGGGCGCGGAGAGCGAATTTGCCGGTCGAGAAAGAGGACATTTGGGCGTTGGATTTTATGGAGGCCGTCGCGCCGGTGAAGATGAGGGTTGGTGGGGAGACATTGGGCGTTCCGGTGGATTGGACGTGAGGGAGGAGGAGCGGGAGGGTGTGGCGGGAGAAGAGGAAGGCTCCTTTGCTGTTGGGTTGTTAGAATGTGGTCCTTTGCACAGTGCTGAGCAGGTCTGGCAGCTTTGACATACACAGAAACCTGATATGAAACCTCGAACTCCTCCGTGCTCAACTCCAAGAACGGTTTCCTTGTGAAGCTTCCACTGGCATTGAACACCGCCGCCGCGGCTTTGACATCCTGTCCAAACTTCTCCTTGATCTTGTTGAACGCATTCTTCATGCTCTCCTCGCTGCTGACATCTGTGGAGATTCCGATCGCCTGACCGCCAGACTTGTTGATCTCTTCGGCGAGCGACTCGAAGTTGGCGGGTTTGCGGGCGAGGAGGACGACTGGGTAGGCTTTGGCGAATCGGCGAGCAACAGCAGCGCCAGTGCCGGGACCGACGCCTGCTATGATGGCGATGGGTGCGGACATTGTCGCTCGAGGAGATGTGGTATGGGAAGCGGGGTCTTTGAACGCTGTGTCTGTGAGACGCAGGCTTGAGGATGATACGAGGACTGTGAATCGATGAAGTTTTGCAAAGGTTTACAAAGTTGAAGGGATGAAGAGAGCGGTATAAATTGAACAAAGGCGTAGGAGAGTGAGGTAAGACAATCACGTCTTTCAAGTGCTTAGAAATGCGGGCATTGGAAATCGAAGCTTCAAAGCTCCAATTGCGTCACTTCCAGGTTGATGAGCTTCAAGCTGTCGATCCGGGGTAAAAGCTCCAGTGCCGATGCCGCAGAGATGCCGACAATATGCCTGAACAAGGTCGAATGTGCATCGTAGACCTGAGTGGCTGGAGCCGTATCTTGTATGCCCCGTTGTATCCTGACCACCACTCGTGATGCAGTCTTCAAACCAGGAACGTCGGCACAACCACCTCCTTCGACTTAGCAAGCTTCTTGGCCTCAGCCGCGCGCCTCTCCGCCTTCCTACGGGCGAGAGCGGTCTTTGCTTCACTTGCAGCCCGGAGTGAAGCGCTCGTGTAGACAGGCTCTTCCTTGATCTTCACCACGCTCTCTTGCCGAACATGAGCGGGAGATCGGTCTCGCGTTGGCCGGCGTGCTGAGAATCGATCGGGCGAAGATGCTGGCTCTGCTTTGACGGGTCCGCCGGGTCGATCGAAGGGTTGTGAGTTACTGTCGTTCGGAGGTCTGCCGCTTGTGGATGCGACGACCTTGTCTGCCCACTTCGAAACCGCAAGTCTCTCCTTTCGTACGCGTACAGGCGCGTCCAGATCGTCGTCGTCGGTCTGGTCCTGGTCATCATCGACAGGCTCCATCTTCGGCATCACGTCTGCCTCTTCATCGTCTTGATCGTAGTTTGGCCCCTTCGGGTGTACCACCAGCTGCTTTTGTCCCCTCGGTCCCGGCTCCTTTTCCCCTCGGAAGACCGCGTCGTCTCCATCGTACACATTCTTCTTCTTTGCATTCCCTCTCCACGGGCTCCTCTGCAGTCCCGCAGCAGCTCGGGTATCCGCCTTCGGCCTCTCCAAGCCCTTCAAACCTGCCAGATTGCCCGTCTTGTTCTGCGCCTGCGAACTCATCATCAATCCCTTCAGCTGCGGATCTAGCAGATACTCGTCCTCGTGTTCCTCGTCCTCGCCTCCGTTGATCTTCCGTATCCCCTCCCGTTGCCTCTTTGCATTCCCTTCTTTCTCCCTCTGCACCTGCAGCATCCGACTCTGCGCAGTCTTTCCATCCGTCGCTCGCTCGAGCTCCTTCAATGTCATCTGGCCTCGTGATCGATGCAACTTCTTAAGTCGCGCGTACTCGGCGTGGTGAATGTGAGCAGTGTAGGTTTGAGCAGTAGAGAGAAACTCGTCTTCGACCATGCGGAAGATGTCGTCCTGAGCGAAGCCGGAGCGCATTGTCTCAATCGGAGGAGGACCTGGCGGCGGAGAAGTGGAAGGCTCGCGGGAGGTATTTCTCGGCCGTTGGCGGGGTGGAGGGGTGCCTGGGTGGACATCTTCGAGGTCGGAGTTGACGAGATCGGAGGGCGAGGAGGCACGTTTTGCAGGCGCAGGTATGGGGCGTTTCTCTTTTTTGACAGCACTGCCATTCATCCATGGCAATGTTCGTGGCATCTTGATTTGATTGTTCAGCCGGCAGAGGCGCGGTGTCGAACGCGTTTGAGTCGCGTGCAGGTCAGAGAAATAAGTGTCTTGCGCATTGCGGTGAGGGATCTGGAAGACAGCTGTCTGAAATGAGATTCGTAGTGACTCGTGAAGTGTCTGGTGAATGTTCTTTGTGGTTCGGAGATCGAAGGTAGATTTGTAGACGAGGCAGCAGCGAGTGATGCCTAAGGCAAGAAGTCGCTATAACATCTCCGACTTTTGTCATCTCTGCTACGACACCCGCCTTGGAGCTTGCTCGACCACAGTAAGGAGCAAATGTGCACGCATGATGAACATAAATCATGTTCTGTGAGTGATGTGAAGCAACTGAGGATGCCCGCGGTAGAACTAAGTGAGCACGGAGCTAGAGAATCGTTTCTGCCTCTTTTCGCTCTTCCCAGGTCAGTCATCGCGGCTTCTTGCTCGAAAGTCCACTTCATTTCCTTTGACGTCTTCCAGACTTTGATTTACCTGGCAAGAACATCATCGACTTCAGTCTTCACATCGCGCGTGTCAGCTCCGTCGACGCCGCCACTGTTGATTGTACTCATCAGCACCGCTCTCTTCACCTGCCACCTCATCATCAACCGACGACGACGGTTCAGACGCCGCGTCATCGACACCGCGCTCGTGAATGAGCCAGATTCTATCGTGTGATCCAAGTGCAGTCTTTACCAACCCGAACATACCGACATCATGGCCACTCATCCACTCGAGAACATTCAGGACGTTCGCCAGGTTTCGCCCATGCCGAACTCCGCCAACAGCGCCATCGACGAGGCCAGATTGAGTCCGCGTCAGAACACAGCTATTTCGTCTTGCAAACCACCGTCACGTCACCTCGCAGTCTTCCAAGCCAGTGCAGCAGGCATTGCCGCTCAAAAGGTATTCGACATGTGCGAACTGCTCGAACAGATTCTGTCGTACAGCGAACCTGTTGATTTGCTTCGTGCGATGAGCACACAGCGCTGCTGGAAGGACACGATCGAAGGATCCCTCAAGCTCAAGAGGCTGCTTGGTCTAGCGCCTACCGGCAAGGCATTCTACTCGCCTTTCTTTGACCAGTCAGCCGATTATCGAGGCACGGTGACAAGACGGTTCATGAAGGAAGACCAGCACATCCTGACGTGCAGGATGTTCTATCCCGGCGATGTGGAGGCAACTAGAAACCCGATGGCGACCTCCGATCAGTTCTGTACAATCTCCGTCGAAGTCATTCACTGCCCGACCAGAACCATACCCAGCATATGGACTCGTAGCTTTGGCTCTCGCGCACGCGACATGGCCATTTGCAACCCTCCGATCAACGTCCTTTGGCCCACGGCGGAATGCAAGGACCGCAGTCATGAATTGGAGGATTACGGCTGCTTTAACGAGGACTTTGAGCCCATCTACAGTACGTCGGAACGCGGCTTCACTGTAGGCGAGCTCGCGGATGCTGTCGTCTCGCTTGCCGGGTCCAAGCATCTTGACTGCAAGTCTTGGCGGCAGTTCTACTGGCATGGCGCGGCGCAAGTTGAAGTTGGAGATCCACTCGTGGCGTCGTGGATCGAACAGCGTGCCAGGCAGCAGTTGGAGATAGATTGCGCCAACTCCCAAACTGGTTCATACTCCGATATAGGAGAGGAGGACGACGTGGAGCCGTGGAGTGAGCAGACCTCGGAGCACAACACCGAATCCGAGCATACAGACGATGACGAGCACGATGAAGACGGTTTGGGTCGGGACGGAGCTGACTGGGATGAGACCAAAGAAGAGCGCGCGCAGCTCATATGGCAAACGATCAATGCTGGTAAGGGAGCACGCACCAAGATCAACGAGCAAGATTTCGACAGGCTCAAGGCTTTGATCGAATCGACATACAGCAACGCAACTCTCACACGCCGAACGCCACACGCCGAGGAAGAGCTCGAGTGGTCCGTCAGTCCGCCGGCAAAGTCACGAGGCGAAGCGGAGGATGCTGAAGTCGACCGCGATGAGGCGGAGCCCGCTGTCTGAGACATCTTGGTCGGTACTGCAGGCGGGCGAGGCAACAAATAAGGAATGAGGTGTCAAGGAGAAAGGCAATGGTTCTGATGGGCGGGAGATCTGAAAAGACGTCCTCTCGGCGCTCATCTGAGCGTGCGAAGGCTGAATGATACGTCAACGGGACTGGGAAGGCATTACGGAATGGACGGAGTTATGGAGTACGGCGTCTCTTCAGGAACGGGAGTCTGTTGCAGAGCAAGATGGGCAAGCATGGATAATCATGAAGTATGAAAGACGTATCGCAAGGGCGCAGTCTCCACTTCACTTCACGTCACCTCATCCTACCCTTCATCAGCGAGACATCCACCTCCACCTCACCAATATCTCGTGCAAAACGATCCAGAGCCGAGCAGCAGTCGTAATCCAAATATCAGTGTGCTTTCATTCCGCACCCGAGTCCTGCCTATAAGCCTACGGGACGTTATGTGCATGAATCATAGTCCATTCAACGCCAGTCTTACCTCGTTTTAGGAAGGAGCCAAAGTCATCGAACGGAGTCGAACTCCGAGATCCAGCGACGATGTGCTCCGGGTGTGAAATACAAACATTTGGTACCTTGAGTAAAACTCACCTGCAAACGGACTTGTGAATATCACCACGAAAGCAGGGTCGATGCAGGATGTTGTGCTGCTGCATGTGGTGCATGTGGTGCAAATGAGGACGAATCGGAGCTTTGAGTCCCGAAGAGGCGGACGGAAGCGGACAGAGGCGGAGAGGGGCGGACAGAGGCGGAGCGGCGTCCAACCGGCGTTGGACCACAAAAACCATGGGTCTGAGAGTGGACAGTGGGAACGTGGAAAGTGCATGGCAGATGTGTGTGTGTGTGTGGCTTCCACGCTGTACGCATAAGGAACGCCTCTGATGAGAGAGGTGCGTTGGGCTGCTGCGAACCATGTATGCTGGAATATGGCTTACGATGAAAGTGAAGAAATGGAAGAGTCGAGAGTCGAGACCGCAACACACAAAGACGTGCTGTCGATCCCGGCGCCCACGCTAGGTGTTCTCAACGGGCGTACCGTACCGTCTTTTCGACGGAACTTCTGGATTTGGATGACCCTTTTTCCGTCGGAGAGTCAGTCATGATAAGTAGTGTCCGCCGCTACCTCCTGTCTTTCACTAATAAGATTTCGCTCGCTCCTCCCTCGGCCTGTGTATTTGATAAGATTGTGGTAATGTCTGTCTCGAAGATTGGATGTTCTGAAGGAGAACACAGACAAGCGGCGAGATGCGATCGAGATGCGATGCTGCTAGGACGCCCGGCTCGGCGGCAGCGAGTCCTTCGGGGAGGGGTCCCGGCGGATGTGGCGCTTTGAAAGGCTTGGTGGAGGAGGAGGATGAGCCGATGAGGTCTTGCAGTCGGGACGAAGCACGAGATGCAGTACGCAAGGTCAAGTGCCGAGCAGGGGAGGCAGGCCTATGCCAGCTTGAATATGCGACGGCTCTTGCAAGTTCGTGCCGGAGATGAGGGATGTCCTCGTGGTCCAAGACCAGACAGAGCTAAAGAGGTGCCATGCTCGTGTAATGGACGACGACGACGTAGTAGACACCGGGAGTGTGCTGAAGTCAGTGGCAGTGACATGTGATCGGAGAGGGATTCTGCAGCGCCTGGAACGGGGATCGTGAAGACATCTCCCCTGCCAACTGCACGATAGCAATAGAATACATTCCAGTGGATTGTGAGTGAGATTCTGTTCGGCGGTATGGTAATCCGTGGAACCAAGCTGTCTCCTTGAGTCTGTAGGAGATGACGCCTTTCTGACAGCCATCGCAAGTGCTTCATCAGTGAGGTACGAGGTAGAACTAGCACGGTAGTTCTAGATCTCCTCCAAGCACCTCCAGGACGGTGTGATATACCCCTACTATCAACCCTCCCAAACACCCTAGACCTAGCTCGAAGCTCCGGTCTTCACCTCATCCCCTGTCCACGATCGATCTGGTAATAAAATCGAACCGAGGCGAGAGCTTCGCATTGCATACCTTACCTTACCTCCCGCATTGCATTGCATCTCCCGTGGAATACCACCACCACAGCACCGCTCCCCTGTCTCTCAGCCTCAGCCTCAGCCTCAGCCATCAAAGAGAAATCCAGTGTCCTGCACAAGAATTCCATCCCAACGCCCAGACCTCCAGCGATCCACGCGAAGAATTTAAGCCTGCCACCCCAGCGCCGCCGCCTCTCCACTAGAACTAGTCCAACTTCTCTCCTCCGCACGCACCAACCAACCCTTCGCACCCGCTTGGTCGTTCATCACGTTTGGCCCGTCCCTTGCCTCGACCTGCCATCTTTCACACAAAGACACACACCCCGTCGAACCACCTCCGCCGAGAAAGAGCCTTCATCCGCCACCACACTGTCATCACCGCGCTCACAACCACCATATCCCTGCTGTCCTCGTCGTCGTCGGCGCCTACTCCGTCCCCGCAACCCGCCGGTCTTCCGGACGACCTCAACGCGAGCCATCTACCCCCAAACCAGTCTATCTAGACTCCTCGCGACATCACACAACTCACAATGGCTTCCAAAGTACGCATACCCACCGATGCTGTCAAAGCGTCGACTTCGGCGATGCTGCGACGAGATCCAATGGCGCGTGCGCAGTTTCAAGCTAACATCACACTTCCCAGTTCCTACGGGAATACAAACTGGTCGTCGTCGGCGGTGGAGGAGTGGGAAAGAGTTGTCTGACCATCCAGCTCATCCAGTCGCATTTCGTAGATGAATACGACCCGACAATTGAAGGTACGATACACCTGAACACATCCTCCGACACATCACATCCCACATTCCACCCCTCCCATCACGGCGCGCTCTCATTGACACTCTCTTCTCCCACAACAGACTCCTACCGCAAGCAATGCGTCATCGACGACGAAGTCGCCCTCCTCGACGTGCTCGACACGGCCGGCCAAGAAGAGTACAGCGCCATGCGCGAGCAATACATGCGCACGGGTGAAGGCTTCCTGCTGGTGTACAGCATCACGTCGCGCGAGAGCTTCGACGAGATTGTCACGTTCCAGCAGCAAATATTGCGCGTCAAGGATAAGGACTACTTCCCGATCATTGTGGTGGGCAACAAGTGCGATTTGGAGGCGGACCGAAAGGTCAGCACGGAAGGTGAGTCGCAATGACATCTTGGGTATTGAAGACGATGTGAAGATCGGACTTGCAATGGCGTGCGCAGGCATTCTCATCTCCACACAGCTTCTCCATCCTTTTCCCTCCACAACAACCGCTAACCACTACCTCAACTTTAGAGGGCCGCCAACTCGCCGAATCTTTCGGCTGCAAATTCATCGAGACTTCCGCCAAGTCACGCATCAACGTCGACAACGCCTTCTACGATATCGTGCGCGAGATCCGGAAATACAACAAGGACATGTCTGGCTACCCATCCGGCGCAGCAGGCGGCGGTGGAGGCCGGAACGGGCCAAAGGACGAGATGGGATTCCAGGACCAAGAGGGGGAGGCAGGGTGTTGCGCAAAGTGCGTCGTTATGTAAGAGGAGGAAGTGATAATGGAGCGGTGAGGAGGAGAAGATGGGTTCACCGTGACGTGGAATTGAGGAAGAGCATGGGCAAGACACGCCATCACACGCAGAACATGGCGCTGTATAAGATGGTTTCAAAGAGGAGAAGGGAGAGCTGGGATGGGATGAGAAATTTTTCAAAGCGGACGACACAGTCTGTCGCCTGGATTGTCAGCCGCGAGGCTGCGAGAAGTCACTGCTCGAGCGACAGTGCGAGATTTTACATTTTTGGAATGGCTTTTGGGGAAACGGTTCACATTTATACCCGTGAGTCGCATGTGTGGTAGGGTTTGTTGAGGATGCATTTCTGGAAGGGAGAGGTGCAAGGGTGGAAATTCAACGTACGAGCTTCTTTCATGCATTTCTTCTTCTGACTTTCACACCTTCTGCATTGGTTCTGTGGACGGGCCGACCTATCACCAGGCTTGGTCGAGGCCAGGTAAGATATTCTCTCTCCTCTTCAGGACATCTATTCTCGCTGACAAGTCGCAACATGTGAGACTGCTCGCAATATCGCCACGGTGAGTGCATTCGCACGTATATGAGTGCTAGAGCGCATGCGATCGAGGCGAAAGCATGGAGCACGAGCTTCAGCTGCGAACACATGCGGAGGCACTGCTGCTGCTTCTCTATGCCTCTCTACATGCCCTCTTCTTCTTCTCTTCTTTCCTTTTATTCCTCTTCATCCACCTCGAATTGAAACATCGTCACAATAACACTTCGACCTTCGACGGATGAGACATTGGTTACACCCTCCTACTTCACAACCTTCCCGACCTTTCTACCTCGATCACCACACTCTCACAGCTATACACCAATACACCACCGCAGACTGCGCCGGCTCATTCAGCCACTCCAGCAGTGATGTGGTTCGCCTTCAGCTCCGTCACTCAACCCGCCGGACAAAGTCTCGCGCAGAACGATAGACAGAAAAGGCGCGACAGCGATTCAGCAGCTGATGCTGTTGGCAGGACCGGTGTGCGGACAGTGAAGCTCCGTCAAATCGACTATGACGCCGGTGGAGCCCGCCGCAAGATTGCAACCCAGGATGGATATCAGAAACAGCAAGGCACCTCTTCGGCGTCTGACACTGGCGCCAGGACCGTTGGTCAGGCAGATGGAGTTCAGCAGGGCGAAGCTCCTATTCTTCGAGGTCGCCGTGGAGGTCATGACGAAGACAACCGTACGCGACCTTTCACTTATGGGCAGGCAGGTAGCCCGAAGTTTGGACCGTCCGCGAAGGAGCAATCTCGGGAGATCGACCCGGTGCTGAAGATGGATCGAGCTGTGCTTCGCCGAGACAGTCTCCTCGACCAGAGACAGAGTGCGAAGGAGAACGCGGGACGCGCTGAAGCCGCTCGCTCGGGAAGCTTCGGAATGGGTGCGAAGGAGCCTGCTCAAGCGCAGAGCTCAGCACTTGAAGCGGGAAAGAGTACAAATATGGCCTCCGACAATCACACTCAGTCAGGAGAATCGTCTCTACCGATTGATCTAGGTTCATCAAGTCTCAACCGCAACAAGACGCCAACGCCGGCAGTACCGGTGGTTACATTCGGCAACGCCTCTTATACTCCTATGACTAATGACGAGAAGGTGCTGGCGAAGCAGAAACGCCTGCGTGACAAGATGTTTGCGCAACAGGCAGAGATTAGGGAGGCTCAAAAGAGTATTTCCCAGAGATCCGCAGTTTCCACGAGCATCAGTGCAACCACTGGTACGGGAAGAGACACAGCATTATTGCCTGCCCGCAAGCCTCAGCCTGGCCAGATGGGCAGTGGTAATGAAGACGACGGTCAAGTCCTTCAGGTCTCAAAGCCAACCAGGAGATCACGGGCTGTCAGCGTCATCTCTATTGGAAGCTCGGACGATGAAGAGGAGACCGTCGCTACGCAACCCGTGCCGCAGAGTCAGCCAGCTGGATTTGGGCCCGCGTCCACGGCGGAGGAAGGCCCAAACTTCATCCTCAAGGATCTTCGCGGAGACCGTGCCCAGAGCATCAAGCTCACAATTCCGCAGAAGCGGCCTCGCTCTAAGTCACCCAGCAGCTCCGACGACAGTGACAGCGCTGAATCGGATGAGGAAGAGGAAGAGGTCGAGACGTTAGTTCAGCCGCCCACCAAACCCAGCAAGAAACGGGCAAAACCCGAACCGCAGTCACTGTACTTCGCAGAGATAGATGAGACCGCCACGCGTGTGGGACCTTCTACTGGGGACTGTGCTGAATCTGACATGATCAGACTCAGGAGTTTGTTCGCTGTTATCGACAGTCAAGGCAACGAGAGAGAGATGAAGAATGCCGCCAGACAGGCCGTGAGGTTGACTCATCGATGGAACGTCACGAAAGCTGAGGTCATCAGTCATTTTGAAGGTCGGCAAGACCAAGACGGGATAAGCACAGTAGCGATCCGAAGAAGGGACGGCAATAAGGAGCTCCCTGTGCTCTTCAACGCATGGACGAACGACCTTTGTCATGCGATCAAACTTTTCTTCGCAACAAAAGTCCGCACTCAAAACCACCACGCGTACATGAAGGGGGTCGTCAAGACGGATTTCATTTACATCAAATTCGGTGGTATCGCGGAAAACACCGTTGCTTCGGCCCATGCATTCGTCAAGATCTACAACGACATCAGTCGATGGGCACTCGAGTACAAAGGCATTCCTGCACGCAGTTCATACTGTCGAGGAGTCTGCAAAGGTCTCCACGATATGGCGATGCTTGAACGAGAGTATGAGGCCCGAGCAGCTCAAGAAGCAGGGCGAACTCGGGAGAGAGATCATGCGCGCAGAATCCAGGAAGAGGAAAAAGCACGGCAAGCTGAGATTGAGCGTCTGAATGTCGCCTCGTTGGAAGACGACGACGGCAAGTATTCCTTCCCGTGACAAGTATTGATAAGCAGGCTGACCATACATCCCTTAGACGAAGCTGAGGAAACCTCGAAAGCCGACCAGGATGATCACGATGGTGACAACGACGACAACGAACTTGACGACTTCGAACAAGAACACTTCCGCACACTGATGTCGGAGGCCCGAGCGAGAAAGATGCCCACTCCGCCGCCAGACTACTCCGGGCAACCCGCCGCGAATACTACCTCCAAGCCCGAGGACAAGCCAGAAGCGGCCTGGAAAGACGAAACCACAATGGTCACATTCTACAAGAACGCCGATCAGATCGCCGACGAAGCATTCGCGAAGGCTTACAAGGGAAAGGTGAAGAAAGGGCGCAAAAGCCAGGCGAAATCATTCGACAAGGCGGCGTATGAAAGTGGCCAAGTGGACGCCAAGAAGCTCGCTCCCAAGAGACAGGCCATCAAGGGTCAAGGACTTGAGGATGCGGAGACCTAAAGTTATTGTGAGCCTGGCATGAGCTTTCATGACCTTTGCGACAAAAGCGAGCAGCGGCACGTTTTGTGTGGGGCACTGCCAAAGCGAGTCGCAAAATGGGACAAAAGCGCCTTCCCTTCTGTTGACAGCTTGTTTAGCAGCGACGACTGTTGACTTCCACACACGCAGGGTCTCTTTCTTCTTCTCTGCCTGCGGCACTGTTTCACTGACTGAGCGTTCCAAAAAGTCAACTTCAAAGATGTTTCAATGAGCATCAAACTACTGCAACCGTCTCAAAACAGCAAAGTCACTCCCTCATTCTCCAATTCCATCTCCATTTGCTCCTGCTCCTGCTGCTCACAGCTGATCAGAAGTCCAGAGCCCATCGAGTAGCCCCGCCGTCCAAGACAAAGGCTGGCATCTGGAACCCAGCTGCCGCCTCAACACTTGTTGCACACGCCCATGCCGTTCGGAGCCATGTCTGTCGCACATCATTCAGCTACAGCACGCACAGCAACGAGTGACTTGACTTACGGCATTGCGAATTGCAGCAAGGATCATTGGTGTCGATGGTCGGACACTCTCCGCCGGCGGCAATACCAGTCTTGCATGGAACGCAGCGACCTATCATCGTGATCGAGTCAGGCTTCGAACCAGGAGTGGCGCGACATCGTGATGGACTTACCGCCGTTGCATCGGTTCGAGTTGCAGTTGCTGTTCTGGGTGCACCTGGCTGTGGTTTGAATTAGTCACAGGTCGTGGAGTCTGTGGGTGGTGATGCAGATGGACAACATACCACCGTCCCTTCCGCCGCATGCATTGACTATGGCGATCATGCCGAGAGCGAGCAAGACTGATTTGAGCTGCATTTTGGAGTTGTAGAGTCTTGGTGGGAATGACTTTTTTTCGGAGGCTGAGTGGAGGTCTTGAAGAAGAAAGAATGGAAGAGGAAGCAGACAGAGCGAGGGAAGAGATGGGTTCAGATAGTTGAAATCCTGCTGAGTCTGCTGATGGAAAGTCCAGGATTTGCAGTTACCGTACCCCTGCCAGCGGTGCCAGACAGTCGACGTTCATTCTACTTTGGGAAGGATGGCCTGCCTGTCGAAACATCTTCGCGGGGTAAAGCACGAGGTAAACATGTTCGATCACAGTTCGCGGCACCGAGTACCGGGAAGCCACGCTCCAGTGAGGCGGTGTCAAACTGGCATGACCCTGCTGCTCTTGATGCGTTCTTACACGAGCCGACGACTGGCCTCGGACGAGCGCCGCGGACTCAATGGACGTCCACATATCCCAGGAAGACTCCCGGACCCTACCCGTCACGTCCCTCTGTTTTGACAGATGCCGGGACACCGCATCGAGCGGCCGCTCTATTATCTTCACATTGGTCGTCAAGCTTGTTGTTCTCAGGATTCAGTTGCGAGCCGAAGCATCTCCACGGTAGTCTGTTGACCATGCGACCCACCTTGAACGCTTCTCGTGGGCCTACTTCGAAGTCGTCCTCTGAAACTCGCAAAGCTCAGATTCCTGGCATGTAACTTGGTCCGCTCGAATCTACGAGCTTGAGCCAGAAATTTGCAGAGGAGCAGCCTGCAGACTTGTCCGATAATGGAGGTCGTCTCTTAACCCTTTCGTACAACTATGGAGAATTCGTTCGTGTGCCCGGGGACCTGCTCAAGGCGTTCTGGAAGGGAGACGTCGACATGCGGGACTGGTGATGATGGATAGCTCTTGGCGTCTCTGCGCCTCAGGTAGGCGCCGGGCAAGGTGGTGACAACAAAATGGAAACTTGGCAACGGCTGATCCCCCGCGTCGCAATTTCTTCGATGTTTTAACACCTTTGTACATATACACAACACACACACGATGCCGAAGAAAGGACAGAAGCACTTCGATACCCCGAGGAAGAGCAAGATCCTCGGTGTAGCTAAATTTGGCGAATACCTCGAGCGGGAGAAAGGAATAATCGTAACATAAGACGATATTGCTAAATGTTTTAAAACCTCGAAAGGCAACATCTCGAAGATTACGACCGCAAACGAGCCCCGAAGAATACAACAAAACGAGACACGCGGCGGGTTTTAAGGAGACGAAGAGCGACACTATAATAAACAGAATATCGAGGATTCGAGAAGCGTTATCGAGGACAACGGATTCGCTAGACACGACGTAGATATCGATACTCTTCGATACGAAGCCGAGCTTCTGGACGTTTCGGATCGAACGATAAAACGAGGCCTACAACGAGAAGAAGATATAGGCCGGCATATTGCGCGTACGGAAGAGGAACTCGACGAGAAACACGCAGAAGTTCGAATAGATTTCGCGTTAGATTCTCTCGACGTACGGCCTAAGAAGACGGATTAGAATAACGTCTACTTTTCGGACGAGTTTCACTTCGGGCAAGGACAATAAGAGAATCGGCACTATATTTAGCGGCGTATCGGTACGCGCGATAAACCGGAATGTATACGTCGAGTCTCGAAACGAAAAAAGAAGAAACCCGGACCGAAACGAAACGAAAACCCGCGAAACGACGAACAAACTAAAGACGTACACTTCTTTGCTCTTATCGGCCGCAACTTTAAGAGATTTATCGAATACGAGCCTCGTAACTCGAACGGAAAGATGTCGAGTAAACAATATATTAAAGACTTCTTAGAACCGGTTATTTTACCGCTTTTAAAAGAGTTTCCGGATCTTATTCTCGAGGAAGACTACGACGGCTCGCATTATTCTAAAGAGGTAAACGCGTATAAGAAGAAACACGGCATTACTTCTTATTTAAACGCGCGAACCTCTCCGGATCTTTCGGCTGTCGAGACAATAGCGGGTGTAGTAAAGACGAAGTTTCGAAAGAACGGTCGCTTTACGAGAGACGAAGTACGCGCGGAAGCCTTAGCTAGCTTCGATTCTATTACTTACGAGACAATAAATAAGTGTATAGAGAGTATGCCGGCGCGTATGCATACTGTTCTAGACAATAACGGGCAAAAGACGCAGTATTAGATAGTGTTTTGAATGTTATGAATTTTTTAGATTTGTTTCCATTTTGTTGTCAGGCGGTAGGCCGGGATGCATCGCAGCTGATGTCAGTTGTGTTACCAAAATCTGCAGCGCCCGCGATCAGCCATCCACGGCAAAGCTCCCTTGCATGAGCACAAGTATCTCGATTCGCTCACAGTCGTTTCATCTTTCCATCAACATACGGCAAGATGGGTGACATCCAGGACATATTCTCGACCTTCTATCAATCGTCGAACGAGTTGAGTCAGACAATTCTTTTCTACTCTGATCCTCCGACTGACTGAACGACCAAGTGCGGCTGAACATGAACGTCTCAACTTGCAGTCCGCAGCGATTGACGAGATGATGCGTGGGAAATACCATCATGCACCTCTCGAGAAGCCTTCGAAGATCCTCGAAGTGGGCAGCGGAACCGGTGCTATCACCCGCAAGCTCGCCAATCAACATCCTTCGGCTTCAGTCATCAGCAACGACATCTCTCCCATCCCCGATCAGGAGCGATTGCCCAGAAATGTCGCTTGTCTCCAAGGGGACTTCCACACCTTCGCCGGGGACGAAACCGTTTTCCCACCAGGATATTTTGACTACATCTTCTCCCGCATGCTGGTGTACGGCATGACTGACTGGCGCGAGTACATAGCTCAAGCCAAGTCTCTCCTCGCTCCCGGCGGATATCTGGAGTTGCAGGAGCTTGATGTTTCTCGATTTTGGGACGCCGATCAGAACCCCCTCCCGCGAGATGCTTACGCGATTGGGATGGAATTGGAGTTCATGAGGCAAGGCCTGGTCGTGGACGTCGCTCCCAAGCTGGCTGGACTGCTGCGAAATGCGGGATTCGTGAATGTGGAAGTGAAAGAGTTCCGATGGATGTTTGGCGAGTGGCCTGGCCATCCAGAGACGGAGAACATTTCGGCTTATTCGACCAAGTATCTGGGATCGGCGAGCTTTGACGCTTATAAGAGGATTCTCGGATCGGGAAAGACGCCGGAGCATCTAGCTGCAATAGAGAGGAAGATGTTGCGATACTTTTCGGAAAAGGCAGGAAAGCATCAGAGGTTCTGGGTCGTAGTGGGAAAGAAAGCGTGACATCGACGATGCAGCCAGGAAAGAAAGTCGAGATGGACTGGTGACGAGGCTAGGTCTACGAGTGTGTAGTGTACGAATAAGGTAGTTCGTCCTCCTTGTCCTTCTTGTCCAAAGGACGACGAAGTTAATCCAGTACCAGAAGAGCCGGCAGTAGCCTTCGCTTCCTTCTCCTTTCGTGATTGCCGATTGGAGGTGCAAATGCCAGCGGATGATCGCGCCAGTCATGGGCGAAATCCGGCATTTGACATGCGAGCTTGAACAAGTACTGCTCCTCGTCGCTGACCTCTTCAAAGTTCTCGTAGATAGCGGAGAATGTAGACTTGTACTTGGTGATCTTCTGACCATCACCGTCGACATCGTAATCGGCATTGGACAGAAGACCGAACCATGCGTGATTACTCGAAGTCTCACCACGCAGAAGCTTGCCGTACCAGCGCCGATTCGTCTCCAGCTCCTCGGCAGCCTAAAGGGCCGATCGCTGCAGAGTGGTGATAATCTGGTCGCGGCTACCAGCCGGCATCGTCGGAGGAACGAGGGAATGATTGTGGTGTGGCTGGCAAAGCAGCGGACTCGGGCGAGCCTCCATGAGCTCCTCGTTGTGGTGTACCGGATTCAGGTCAGCATCGCGCTCGACCACGCGCTCATGCAACGGCGCAGTGTAGTCTTCATTCCACTCCTGCCATTCATGAATCTCTGGCTTGCCGGCTTCGTCGGCCTCGTTGAGGTGGACTCGCACCGTATCGGCATACTCCTCGGTCGCCTTCTTTCCGCGGCATCCAACACAGCCGAGGCCCTCGTGTCGTCGGGCATCTCGCAATGCAGGTGGTGTGTAGCATCCCGAGGGAGCCCACTTGCCACAGCCGGGACAACGCACGTCTTCCATCAGCTGTTCCTTGACAAGTTTTGCGCCATGGCGGGGTAGCTTGGTGTCGTCGCCGCCGTGGTGCATGCAAATGGCGATGAGGCGGCGAAAGTTCATTGCCCGGTCGCCTGTAGTATCGCCTTTGATGAGATCGGCGAGGAGGAGAAGTCCTCAAATGAAAGGCGTTCCAAATGCGGTCGAGGTTTCCGATTTCGGAGCGTTTCTGGGTCCATGGAGTCAGTGCGGTACGCGCGGTCTCGTTTGTTCAAGAAGGAGAACAGCTGTCGGAGCAATTTAGGCGACTCGAGAACCCGATCTGGCTTGTACCAGATGATGGCCGCTGCAATGCTGTATGGAGTGGCCTCATGCCACAAGATGTAAGCATGAGAATCGACGCCCATATGGGCAGCACGCTTCGGCTGTGGCTCGCAGAGATCGAAATCGACAGAATGTTGAAGCGCGTCGAGCTTCTTCCAAATAATTGGCGCATCGGCTTCGTCAGTGCACTCATCTTCTGATCCGTTGTTCGAGTCGTCGTCACTTGAGTCAAAGTCATCGGTCAAGATGGTGTGGACTGAGAACTCTGGACATTGGCAGATCTCGACTGCTCGCAGGTGGGGAAATTGCCGCTCTTTCAATTGCCGCACGGCCCGGAGATCAAAACCAGAGCCGTTGGTGACCTCCAGGCGGTAGACGTGAGCGCGCTTGGTGTTTTCGGATGAGGCATGTGAGCCCACGTATAGTGCCAGTGCGAGTTCTTCTGTGCTCATGTATGAGAAGCCGTTGACCGTGACGCCAGCCCGGTGAGGACTGTCGAAGGCGTGGTTATATGACTTGACCAGACGCTCGCTCAGATCTTTGCCGTACGACGCGAGCTTGCGAGTGATGGCAGGACGGCCACTCCTCTTGCCCGGCAGTACATCACCCGCCGCCTCTGAAATTGCCTCCATCACTGTCACGTCGGCGTGTTGTGCAGCTTGACGATCCACCTTTGGCAGCAGCGCAACACTCCTACCGAATATTTCCGGTCGCGTGGACGCCAACAGGGTAAGAAGGCCACCATTTGACAGGATAACGATGTTCTGGTGGTATTCAGCAGACCTCGTTGGTGGGTTGACTGCAGTGTTTGTGGCGTCCCAGATGCCTGGCATCGGGGCGAGAGGTGCGCCAAGTTTTGCGAGCCCAAGCTCGATTGCTGCTTCTGCGGCCACCACGGGAGGTTGGATATGGTGCGGAGATGAGGTGGGACGACTTTGGCGGAAACATATGGGACGGCGAAGTCGGCTCTTTCGAAGCGTTGATCGTGACTGGCGGAAGGATTTTGCTCGCGTGGAGGTGGTGTGAGGACTTCGAGAGCTTTGGTAACATCTGAGACAACGGGTCTTGGAACACGCTCACGCCGATGAGGTGGGATATATGTCGAAGGCACGTTGATAGTGCCAAGCTTGGCGCTGCTGAGTGAAGTGGGGATGGCTTCAAGTTGTGCGGGCGCCAGTGCTTCATACACTTGATCGACAGTAGAAGCAGCGGGAGTGAGCTCTTGACCGGAGGAAGTTGGGTCCCCATGCATCGACGGTGTGTGAGATACCATCGAGGTGTCCGGAGTATCCACCTCTTGTTCTCTGCCTGTGCCACTGCTCCGAGCTGGACTTGATCTCGACCTGATCGGACGACGAAGCTGCGACTCAATATCGGGCGTTGGAGTGTACCGCTCGAAAGATCCTGGGCAGTTCAGTTGTCTTTCACATCATTCAGTGGCTGGCCAACTTTCCACGAGCGTCTCTGTCCGTGTGAGATCGGAGGCTGGTACTGTAGTGATCGCAGGTGGTCCGTTTCGCGCGCAGAGATGTTGTGAGAGTCTGCGGCAAGGGATCCACATGAGGCTGCGACGGCTCCAGGGATGTAGCAAGATTGTGGCGGCTCGGCTGCGTGGTCCTACTGTTGTCCTTCGGTTGGCCTGATGAGATGTCCAGTTCTAGATGTTGTTCGGCATGAGTGGTACTCGATATGGTCAGATAAGCATGTCGACATGACCCGTGGTGTGAGCGCTCTGCTGGTCAAGAGCATCGGGTGTTTGAGAAGTCCTTCTCTGCTTATCGTTTGAGTTGGAGGGTAGCAGGACTGCTTCGACAGAGCATTCCAGCAGGCCGAGTGGCATCCGCAGAAAGATTTATCGAAGCCCAGTCAAGAATTCGTAGTGATCGTGGACGGAAGCTAGGCAATCTATTGTTGAGCCCTATAATCGAAGTACTCCTGTCTTCTCTTCCCGCGCTCGGAGTCGACCACCTGTCGTCGCTGACTTGTCAGCCCCTCATGAATACGAACCATAGGCGTTCGGTCCGTGTGGGCATTCAGGCGAGGACTGTGTGTGAAATGTTTTGGCATTTCTGCACGACCGATATCAAGCACCCATCGTGCTTCGGCTTTGAGACCTGCACGCTCAAGAGCTCTCGCTGTATCGCACAGAAATCCATATGCAACCCACTTCTTGAAAAACTCCCGCACGTGATCTGGTCGAGGAATTGCATCAAGGCATTGTCGCAAGAAGTCCAGCGATAGCAATATATCCGGCTTGGAAGGATGTACTTGCAGCAATCTCACACGATTAAACTCGTAGCCGAAATGGAGCTTATTCCAACGTGGCATTGTTGACACGAAGTTGTCATAAAGTTCAACGTCAGTAGCACGGTTCGCGCCGTTAAACAGTAGCTGTTTGAATATCCAGAGCCCAGCCATTGATTTTCCAAAAGTCATATCGCCGCGTACAAGGGAAGGTCCAGAGGTCGTCTCGAGACTCCACACTTTGTCGAATGCTCGAAGAGATTGGTTGATGCCTCCCGGATCCCAATAGGCTTCTGACTCCACGAGAAAACGGAGTACTGCCGTACGCCACACGGCACGTTCATATGCAGACTGCGACGAAAGCACTCGAGGGCTGCGTGGACTCCTCAGCCATGCCCATATATTGCACTGCTTCTCTTCTGCGACCAGACAGTGAACCAGCGGTCTCAGAAAGCCAACTCCAAGGTCTGCGCTGAGATCAGCAGAGTCAAAGTCTTCCATTAGCCACGCCTCAGCGGCAGACCCAGCACGAGCACTTGAAATCTTCTCGCGTATCCCTTGTCTAGAGCACTCGACATTCGTGGACCAAACTTCGAGACATCTTCTCGCCATGGTCATATCCCGGGAAGGGCTTGAGAAGAAGTCAAGCGGTCGCTCTTGCAATGCGACCGGCAGTTCCTCTCGGATGGTGTTGACATCGATCTTGGTCAGCCAATGTCCGGGCGCCTCGAATCCATGGTATGGCTTGGAAGGGCGGAGGTAGTAGCGATAATACTCTTCGCTGTTGAAATACTGCCCGCAGGTATCGATAGAGGGCCGGCCTTTCGGTGCTGGCTCATCAGGTTTCGAGTCCAGGCCTTTGCGCGATGCTTCGGAGCGGAATAACCGGCTTGCAGTGGAGGCTGTGGGCTCGGTAGATGTCGCAGTGCGCGGCTTGAAGCCTTTGGGCGCATTGAATCCATCGTTTCCAGTGGAATTCCTTCGTCGTTGTGCGGAAAGCGATCCTTGGACTGGGAAACGAAGGCTTGAATCGGCGCATCGTGCAAAGCGCCGCCGGCCAGTGAACAAAAGCACACGCGTGCTTGATGAAAGATTGGCCATCGTCATTGTTGTTCAAAGACGCTAAGTTCAGACCAGGCCCAAATGTCTCGGGGGAGTACAGTCGGAAAGAACGTGTCTACAGCCCGGCCGACCAGTCGCACATGCCAAGCCGACTAGTTAAATTCCGACATTTTCGCGTTTAGGGTCGGCCGAGGAAGTAAGGGGTAGGCTTAGCATTAGTGAAAAATCTTTATACGTAGTATCGCGACGCTGTTTTATAAAATATTACGTAAAATTATACCTTTCTTTATTATAGATTTACTTAAGGCTTTGTATACCGACGGGCTCTATAACGAGGACGATCTTTTCGAGGCTACTTATACGATTACCCTACTAGACGAGAAGGTAGCCTAATATGTTATATAATACGTTTCCGAACGTATTCGCGAATATATTCGAAAACGTATTTATTCTAGCGTTAACTAATATATCGATCCCTATAGGACGTTCCGCTACCTAATACTATTATCGTAGAGTATCGAAGTATCGTAATAATAGTAGTATTTGTTGTTTGTTTGTTTGTTTGTTCCATTTACGTCCTATAGGAGTCTATAACTATGTAGGACGGCTGTCTCGCGATAGCAGTCTATCTATGTACAATCGTTGTTCTCTCGTATCTCTTGACCTTAGGGAAAGACCCGTGCCTAGGATAGTAGCAAGCTAGTATCGAAGGACTTTAAAGAAAGACAAATAAGGAAAAGTAAAAGGAGTGTAGGCTAGACGGTCTCGTCTTCGCCTCTTGCTAGGTGCCAGGACCTAGAAGCAATCTTTATATCCGAGAGAAAGGTAGTAAGGTGTTTCCGGAGTTCTTTATCTTCTACTATTTCTAGTAGAGATTGTGCTTATCGTAGCGGTAGTAGCCTAAATACATTGTAGATAGGGCAGCTATATATGAGGTGTTCTGCTGTTTCTCGTCGTCCGCAAGGGCAGTCTAGCGTCGTTGCGTATCTAAAGCGATAGAGATAGGACTTTAGGTATCCGTGTCCTAATAGGATAGTATAGAAGGTACTAGTTAAAGCGCGTCTTCCTCCTATTCTATGTTTTCCTAGCGAGCTCTATAGAAATCGACTAAGGTAGCTATTTGTATTCCTAGGTACCTTATTAATCTCCTGTTGTCTTACTATTTCGTATCGGGTTTTCTAGACGCTAAAGAGATCGTCTTTTGCGTAGTTAGCCCTCTCGTGTTCTACGAAATGCTTATATTGTCGGAGTCGATAATAGAGTAGTTATATCTATGTTCTCTGTCGTTTTTGCGGAAGTGTCTCTCTCGAGTCCTCGTGTCGGACTTCTCGCGTATCCGAAGGCGCGCTTTAGATAACGAGTCTTACAGGGTAGTTTTCGGGTAGCTTTGCTACGCGTAGAGAGTATAAAATTAACTGTCTCTCTAAGCGTAGATCCGGGGGGAAGAGATTTGACTCTACTTCGGACGGGACGTTTAGGGCAGTACGGAAAACGCCTAGGATCTTTCTATAAGCTTTACTTTATAGAGATACTAGAGGTTTTATACTCTTTTTCGACCGCTACCAAACCGGGGCCCTATAGTCTGCTATTATAGTAACGCAGGCTAGGTAGATCTTTCTTAACGATATAGAAGATAGACCGCGTTCGGTATTTGCTAGTCTTTCTAATTAATAGAATGCCGCTTATGCTTATGCCGATCTTATTATAATATGCTCCTTAAAGGTAAGACCGGCGTCTAGCTAAATCCTAAGCTACCTTATTGCTTTCTTTGCTAGGCGAACAATATCGCTGTTTAGAAGAATTACCGGGCAATCGGACCCTTTCCCTTTTAAGAAGTGTACTAGGTCTATCTTTGCTAGGTCGAAAGCAATCGAGTTCTTCTTTCCTAGGTCTATTAGCCTTCTTGCCTTACGTTCTAGTACCTTAGAGTTCTTCTTAAGGGACGTAGACGAGGTAGATAGTCTAATGTCGTTAACGTAGGAACTAGGAGTAACTCCTTGTAGCGAGAAGAATATGTCGCGCGTATAGATAAGAAAGAGGATAGGAGATATCGGGCTACCTTGCGGAACGCCGATCTCTACGTCCTGGAATTCCTATATCTGTCCGTCGAATGCTATTCGTAGGCGTCTATTACTTATAAACAACTAAACCTAATGTATAAGGCTATGCGGAAGCCTTAACTAGATTATTATTCTTAATAGTCGGTTCTTTGTAATGTAGTCGTATGCTCCTCTTACGTCGAGGAAGATAACTGAAGTCTTCTTTTTCTTTCTTTAATTCTCCTCGATTTCGTTCGTTAAGAGAAGCACCGTATCGATAGCCGATTTCTTCTTTCGCCCTCCTAACTACGAGTCGTGTAGAAGGGGCTTCGTCTTTGCGATAATCCCTAGGCGTTTTGCGAGTATTCTCTCGCTAATCTTACCGAGGCAGTTTAGGAAAGAGATAACTCGGTAGGCCTTAGGGACCGAATAGTCTAGTTTTCCCGGCTTTGCTAGAACTGCGCCTATCGCAACTTTCTAGCATTAGGGGTAGTGTCCTTCGTCGAGTAGCCTACTGTATATATGTAGAAAGGTAATAGGAATAGCGCCGTACGCTTTACTAATAATAGCTTGCGTAATATCGTCTAGGCCCGGCGTTTTTCCTTTTACTATCTTCGTACTATAGGCGGCAGCGAGTTCCTCTTCGGTTAGCGTAGTCCAGCCCTAATCCCCGGCTGTATACGCTTCCTAACGGCTAGGTAGAGGTTCCTCGGCAGGAGGGCGCGGAAATAAGGCTTCGGAGAAGGCCTTATATTTCCCCTCGAAAGAATCTTCGTTGTTTATCGTAGGTATCTGTCTTCGGCTGCTATTCCTAGTATAGGACATAGCTTTAAAGATAGATTTCGAGTCTTCTTTTTCGAGGAAAGCGTTCTAGTAGTTCTTCTTAGCTGTTTTAATAGCTTAGAAGTACTCGTTTCTCGCTTTCGTATACGCCTCTTTCTCGTCTAGCGTCGGCGTACGTCTGTAGGTAAAGGTCTGTCTATATGTTCTAGACATTGTACGGCGTAGCGTGCGTAGCTCTCTATTCTACCAAGGTTTTGCGCAGGCGTGTACTACTTTCTCTAGGATTGCTCCCCGCATCGATTCGGTAATACACGAGGTAAAGGAGTCTGTAATGTCGTCGAGGGAGTTCGTATATTGTTTGTTTGTTTGTTTGTTTGTTCCATTTACGTCCTTTAGGAGTCCACGACTATGTAGGACGGCCTTATAAGCAAGGCAGTAGATCTATTTACAATCAAATTCTTTCGGTATTCTTTAACCTTAGGGGAAACCCCGTGCCTAAGGTAGGACCTGCAAGTAGGATCTGCCGAAGGACTTTAAAACAGCGCAAGACAAAGGAAATCAAACGAGTGTCGTTGTCTGCAGCCGGGGCTACAGAATTTTCGCGCCAAGCTTTTTGTAGAATTTTTAGCGGATCCTTCCGCTTCGTACGTACGCTGCAAGTTCGAAATGTAGTGCAAAAGCAGTGCAAAATGCCGTGCAAAAGTAGTGCAAAATGCCGTACAAAAGCACTGCAAAAGCAGCTAAAGCAGCATAAGCAGCTGTCCAACTCGCTGCCCCCTCTTATCCTTAATACGCCTTTGTGGAACTGCATGCCGCTTCCAAACGCATACAGCTACGTAGGTTGATCGCAGAGTTGTAGATTCCACCGACTGTTCTAGCTCTTTAAAGTGTACGAGGTGCGATTTCGGTTCGGATTTCGAGGAGGTGCGCGTATAGGACAGAGTAGACTGCCTCTTCTTCTTCTTCTTCTTCTTCTTCTTGTTCGTAGCGTAGAGAGCTATTCGTTCGAATCGTGCTGTTGTTCTATAGCTTGTATTTCGAGGCGGATTTCGAGAAGGATTTCGGGCGGATTTCGAGAGGTTTTCGAGGAGGTTTCTTCCAGACTGTCTTGGTTTCCCTTCCGAGGAAGGTACTTACGACGGCCACCGCGTAAAGGTGCAGTCTGTTCGGCCGTCTGGGAGTTCGTATAGTTAATAGACGTCGCCTTGCTTATTAGGAGATCTGTAAACAGTTCCTAATCCGCGGAAGCTATATCTAGTACTACTT
Source organism: Zymoseptoria tritici IPO323 (assembly GCF_000219625.1). NCBI lineage: Eukaryota > Fungi > Ascomycota > Dothideomycetes > Mycosphaerellales > Mycosphaerellaceae > Zymoseptoria > Zymoseptoria tritici. The sequence continues at coordinate 249,672 of NC_018210.1, read as the reverse complement.
TCTTCTGTTAGGCTCGATTTTGCGCGCTAATAAGGTCTATAGATATAGCCTTATAGTCTAAGCCTGTCGGAATCGTTCTCTAGTCGATTTCTTTCGTAGATAAGGATCCTCTTGTAAACGTAAGGTCTAGGACCGACTCTGCGTTTAGGTGCGGCCTATAGAAGGTCCCGACACCTATCGTATTACATAGAGTAAAGCCCTAGTCTTCTATCTACTCTATAAATTCGCGGGCACTAGTAGTATCCTTTCCCCTCGGATCCTAGGACGGGTGTCTAAGGTTAAAGTCTCCTACTAGTAGAGTGTTTAGAAGGAACGTGTTGCGTAGAGAGTAGAGGCTTCTCTCTGTTATTCGTCGGTTTTGCGGGTTCTCGGTATCCCGAAGGTCCTTCTCGTTATAGAGATTAACTATCTGGATCTTGTTGCCCTTCTTGTCTAAAATAACAAAGGAAAGTATGTCGCTGTCGTCTAATAAAATAGGAGAGATATTAACGTTAAGTCTTGTGCTAATATATAGTATTGTTCTTAGCCGGATCGTCGAATCCGTAGTTGTTAGGAATAGCTGGTTATAATCCCGGTGTGCGATAGATCTTGTCTCTTTATAGCCTGTTATCGGGTCTTCTATAGTCTACGGTTCCTAGACTAGTAGAAGGTCGGCTTTCTGCTTAACCGCGACGTCTAAGGTAGACTCTATAGCCTTAATAGATCGGTTAAGATTAACATGGAAGATCCGTAGAGAGTGTTCTAACATGTAGAACGTTCTAGGGGCCTCCCTTTCTGTTGTATACGATCCTTCGCCTTCTCGACTCTTAGGCTGTCCGCGCCTACGTATAGACGGTTTTAAATAGCCCTTTTTGCCTCCTCCTCGGTAGCAAAACCTACTAGAACTGTCGCCCTAGTAAGAGTCCTTCTTCTCTCTTCGTTTGTTAGCTAAATCGGGGTGCCTGCGAGTTTAAGACCTCTATTAAAGGTCTTAATTTCTCGTTAAATGTCCTGTAGGCCCGTTAGCGTATTAAAGTTCGCGGTCGAGACGCCGTAGACTACGACCTTGTGCTAGAGAGAGTCCTCTATTACCTATGCCTCGCCTACGATATCGGTAACCTTAGTAAGGCTATCGATCGTTCGTTAGCGGGCTTTCTCTATTACAAAGTTTAGGACAATGTTACCCCGAACTAATTTCTTTATCGCAAGGACAGCTAGCTCTTAGTCTTCGCCTTTAAGAGCGTCGTTAATTTTGTCTCGGGTTGCGATCTAGTCGAGTTCCTTCTCTTTATCCTTTAGTACAAGGATAAGAGGCATCGGTTCTGCTTGTTCTTTTAGCTTGCTAGCCCTCCGGGAGACGGTCGTCTACTATTGTTATTGTTGTTATTATTGTTGTATTGTCTTTGTTATCGAGGAGGTAGAGGTAGAGGTAGCGGATCCGCTATCTCCCTTAATAACGTCTACGAAAGTAGGCTTCTTCGCCTGTGCTACTAGTTTCTTTATTGTCGTTTCTAGGTTCGAGACTTACTTTGCGAGGATTTAGGACGTTGTCCTAAAGTCTATACGCTCGGTAAAGTGCCGAAAGACTTCGAGAAGGTCGAGAACCCGGGTTTGTTCTTCTAGCATCCTGCCTAGATCCCCCGCCGCTTCGACTAGTAGCTGTCGGGCTTGTAGGATCTTCTCGTTTGCGGGCGTGCGAGAGAGTGTTTGTTTCTTTCCGAGAGAAGGGCTACGAGTCGGGGAGCTACTAAATTCGAAGGGGTTTTGCCTTTTCCTAGGTAGGAAAGGAATGCCGGTTCTTTTTAGTAGTTCCTTCGGCGACGGCAGGGTTTTAAGAGACTTAAACGTAACTTCCTCGTCCCCTCTAGCCGTAGCTTTTGGAGTCTAAGGGGCTAAGCTTGCGTCTATTATTTCCGTCTTGGTAGATATTGTCTTGTTGTTGTTGTTTGTTGTTTAAAAAGAGGCTTAGCAGTCTTACGCCGAGAGGGCTGCTTGTTCGTCTCTATTTTTAATCGCGTTCGGGTCCTAGCCTACTTGCGATACTAGGGCACTCTTCTCCCTATTATACAAAGTAGGAGAAGGTATACTTTAAAGAGGAGAGAAGAGATATATAAATATACCTCTACTTCTAGGAAGTACTCTAGCCTATAGCAACGTACGTCTTTATAGCAGGCTTTAGAGGCGTTCTGCGGGTAGCCGTAGCAGGTTCGGGACAACCTTTGTCTCTAAGGAAAGGTAGGCCTATACTCTATATAGAGTATCTAGCTATACAGCTAGTACTACTACTCTAATCCCTAGAGGTGCAAATTCGTCCTTACTAAACTACACTGCTCCTTTAGCTTCCTCTCTCGGCGGCGTAGGACAATAGGTAACTCTAGTATAGAGAGAACTAAGTATATATGTATGTTTGTATATCCTAGGAATACTGCTCTTGTTTGGCCTTTAGCTCTTTTAAAATTCGACTAAATCAGGCGTTTAATAGCTAGAATAAAAGCTCTCGTCGAGGGCTTTTAAACGGGCTACACGGCGTCCGAATCGGCGGCGTATTAGTTGTATTATGGTGTGTTAAAGTGTTGTAGTACAGGTTGTAAACCTTCCTTGTACAATGCCCTAAACAGGGAATATTTCGAGTATAGGGGAGGTAAGGTCGGAATAAGGTTTCGGAGGTGGGGGCCAAATCCCGGAGTTCAGGGTCCAACTTTCAAAATTTGCACCCTAAAGGGGGCAACAAGGTGAATCTTTAAACTCTAGTAGCGGCGTAGGTTTTGAGGGCAGCGGGGTGAATGCGGGTTCGTTGGAACGGCCTTGATAAGGGCTTTCGAATAGTGCGTGTTTGGTGATGATCGGGTCAATATTGGGTGTGCAATGGAAGTGCGGATGTCGATGTAATAATAGTAGTAGACATCGAGGTAGTATCTATAATACTAGAATATCCTAAGACGTATACGGCCGGCTACGCGTATATTATCGACGCTTAAATAACGCCTAACCTTAAGGCGAAGCTAGAGAAATCGGGGCATTCGGTAAGTAGCGCTTTAACGTATTACTAAACGTATTCCCGAATACGTTTAGTAATACGTTAAGTAATATATTTCTCTTTCTTTTACTTACGATATTCGCTAATATATTCCCTTATAGACCGAGTATTATATAATAAGAGACTATCTACCTAAGGACTCTCGGTATCGATTCCTTAATAACGCTCCGTATATACGTATTATTAGTACTTATAGCGGAATACGGGCTTACGAATATATTAAGCCGTAGTATCTAATATAGAGCTATACCGAGGTTCCTATTAATTACTAGGAGAATTAGGATACCGAGCGGCTACTAATATCCTTATTCGAGAGAGATAAGCGGAAGATCGACGCGAATAGGTAAGTTATATCTATAATATGTTTTTTAATATATTCGTTAACGTGTTCGGGAATACGTTAAACTACCGGTTCGGATATACTCGAACCTTAATATAATCGAAAATACGATCTAGGCCTCCGTAACGCCTAAACATGTTCGCGAACATATTTAGGCGTTACGGAAATTATCGAGAATATAATTTTAATAATCTTCTTAAAGTATAACATATTTATTAACGTGTTCGACATTATGTTGCCTAACATGTTCGTAAACGTGTTTAGTAATATATTACTTAATATATTACTAAACACGTTTACGAACATATTATACTTTAAGAAGATTATTAAAATCGTATTCTCGATAATTTCCGTAACGCCTAAATATGTTCGCGAACATGTTTAGGTTCGCTAACGCCTAACGCTAAAGGGGATAGGCCTAATATAAGGAACCGGACTAAGGAGTCTAATATAGCCGAACGTGTTCGCGAACATATTCTAGCTTTACGAACATGTTCGAGCTTATATTTTACCTCGACTAATAATTTAATAGGTACTATTACTCGATTAAGAGGTCCTTCGAGAGGCGGAGCGCGTATAGTAATAAGAAGGCGGGTATCTCGTAATAACTAAGCTACTAGCCGGTATTCGTACGTAATATACGAACGGTAAGGGTAATATATTCCTAAACGTATTACGGAACGTGTTCGCTAACGTATTAAGTAGACTATTTTAGGGCAACCTAAGGTTTATATTTAATACCGATACTATATACCCTACGCCCGGTAGTATTATATTCGGTCGTTTAATCCTTACGGGGAAACCGATATTAACTATTTAGAGCTACAGTTTAAGGATTCCTATACCCCCCTAATAGAGGCCTACGAGATTATCGAGACTATTATATTAAGGCGGCGCCTATATAGTAAGTAAATACGTTCCTAAATATATTTATAAGTATATTACTTAATATATCCTCTAATACTTTTCTAGGTAAGGTCTATATATAGGGCGAGGGCGAGCTTATTATATATCTATATCCTATAAGGTTCGTCGTTTAGATTCCGAAGAATCTTATCTAAACGCTATATACTATTCTTATCTCTTAAGGCGTTTATAATTATGTTCCGCCGCTACTAAATAAGATACCGATAGAAGTTTAAAAAGAGCTAGAGGAAATTATCGAGCGAATATATAATTCGGAGCTAATAACGGGTAAGCTATCTCGAAAGGCCCTTTAAAGATATTATATAAGATGTTTATAAACGTATTACGTAATACGTTATCGAACATATTAGGCCGCTACTAACTAGTAATAGCTCGGTTCCTCGTTAGCTGATAAGTAAAGGACTACTAGGAGTTAAAGGGGAAGCCCTCCCTTAGCTAGGTTTATAACTCGTTAAATAATACGGCTAAGATTATAGCTTTAATCGATAAATAGAAGGCCCTATACTACCCGGACGGCCGTAATTTCCGTACTATACTCCTAGACTACGAGCGGGAGAAGAGGGATCCTAAGATAGTAAGACCTATCTACCCGAACGTATTCGTTAATACGTTCTAGAACGTATTAACGAACATGTTACTTATTATATCTCCCGCTATATTAGCTAATACGATAAGTAATATATCTAAGGCGTCTTTAACGACTATCTCGGCCCTATAGTACTCCTTTTTTACCGAGTATAGGCCTTTATCTTCTAGGAATAAGAATCGTTCGAATACGATATATCTTTTAAAAGGCTATAGGGCGAGAATCTAAACGAGATCCTCTTTACTATTTTTAAGAAGGAGATAGGCAAAAGTAAGTTTAAGGCATTAATAAATATGTTCTAGAATATATTATATAATATATTTCCCCTTTTTTAGCGGAGCTAGACGCCCTAGTCCGATCTTAGATACCTAGGCGTCTAGCTTCGCTTAAAGGGGAAACCTAATATATTTATAGATATATTTACGAACGTATTTTCCGGCGTATTCGTACTAACTTCGTAGTTATAATAATAGCTCGGGTTATTATTAGAACTAAGAATACGACGACCTACGAAGTTACCTTTCGACGTCTTTTTAAATATATTTAGGAGGTAACAAACTGGCCTATTATATAGAAGTATATATCCGGGCCGGATACGAAGGCCTTCTACGTAGTTATTATAGACTAGAGCGGGACTTAGTATTATAGTAAGGGGAACGGATCCTTTAATACGTTACCGAACGCGTTTACGGATACGTTAACGAACATATTTACTAATCTATTAAATAGGGTTTAGGAACTACCTAGCCTCTATTAATTCCTAGAATCGCCCTTAGTACGAGCACCTCCTCTATACCCTCGTACTCTATCGCGTATACTTTAAACGGAAGATCGAAGAACGAATAGGAAAGTATTAGCCCGAGGACGGTATCTAGTACTAGATACTAGCTCTTACCGATATTTAGTCGAAGGAGGAGTACTAGGCGCTAGTAAATATCCTAAAGAGTATATTTCGAGATATATTACTTAATATATTTAATAATATATTTATTAATACTTTCGCTAATCTATTATTAGACTTCGAGTAAGACGAGCGCGTCTAGAACTAGGCCCGGAATAAGAGTAACCCTATTATTACGGCTACGATTAACCGAAACTATACGAAGATAGATAAAGATCTATACGATCGCGTTCGTAAATATACGAATTCTAACGAGTAGACCGGATATAAGAGTAACGTAATAGGGCGACGGTAGAAAATAAAGCTAGCGATTAAGAAGTAAGGTTCTACTTAATATATTTACGAAGATGTTTACGAATATATTTACTAACGTATCTAGATTCCGGATTCTCGACTTAAGGGACTATAACTAGTACTTTACCCGGAAGAAGTAGCGTACTCTCTATTTATTCCGGAATCTATCTATAGCGTCGCGGTATACCGATATTAATATAAGGGCGCGTAAGTATTAGACTATAAGGGTAAGAATTACGTCGTAGAAGACGTTTATTAATATATTAAGTAATATATTACCTAATATATTCGCTAACGCCTATTAGGGAATAGGCGAAATAAAAAGATTATAGCGATCTAGTAGGTAATTAACGAGCGGTATAACGACGATCCTAACTAGAGGAGCTCCCTAGACTTCGATAATGCCCCTAAATATAATACTAAACGCGAACGGGAGGCTACCTACTTTCTAGGCGAGGAGACTAAGTCCGGCCGGCGTAGGAGTACTCTATCCGAAGGGGCTATACGGAGCGGGAGTATACTAAAGCGCGTAAGGAGGGGGTCTTCCCCTCGAACGCGTTCGTTATTACGTTCGGTATCGCGTTTAGTATCGCGTTTAGTAGCGCCTCTATCTAGTTATATACGGCTAAGCCTACTATAAAGGGCTATATCGGAGAATATTCTATAGGATACTAGCGGAGGAGTAATATAACCGCCGTCTTTAATGCGGGACGACTCCCCTTTAGCGGAATCGTCTACCTCGTTTATAACGGCTACTAATACGTACGTAAATACGTTCGCGAATATATTACGTAATATATTAATATACTTTTTAGGGCCGTACCTTCGCGTAAGGCCGAGAGCTAGGATCCTAATTACTAGGAAAGGTAGAGGGCTATATACGAGGTTTAAATATTTTAGGTAAGGGTTCGGGAGGTATAGGCTAATACCCGGGCGAAGGAAATTAAGAATAAGCGTAAGGAACGAGAGGGTATACCGTAATATATTACTAAATATATTTACGAACGTGTTCCTCGATATATTCGTTACCCTACGCCTACCCCCTTTTATTCTAACCGGACGAAGGAGTCTAGTATAGGGCCGGCTAACCCTAACGAACATATTAGGTAATATATTAGGTCTAGTAGCTATACCGAATGCCTACGCTATAAGGTCTTTTAATTTATAGAGCCTCTATAGGATAAATAGATACTCTTTTATATTATATCTTACCCTATTAAGCCGTAGTTAAATATATACTAGGTATTAATATAGAGGGGACTATTAAGAGTAGTAAAAGTTATAAAGCTTACTTTCGAGTATAATAACTAGATATATTTAATAACTATATATAATTAGGCCCTATATATAAGATATATACTCTTACTTAGTCTAGGCGCTCGAAATATATATAGTAAGGCGTATAATCTACTTAGGAGACCTTTAGAGGTATATACGCCGGATATAAGTAATTAATATATTACTTAATATATTTAAGGGTATATTGCCGAATACGTTTCCCCGACCGTTAGACTCCTTAGTCTAGTTCTCTTTTTTCGGGCCTTTTTTTAGGTAAGGATTAGGCCTAGATTTATAGATAAAATATATTATAGATTACGTTAACGAACATATTGTTAAATATATTATATAGTTAAACATTAGTATTAGTATTTAGTTTTTTCTAAAACTATTAAACGGAGTTTTCTCGCCCTAAAACTTAAGGGAGAAGTCGAACATATTCTCTAATATAATAGCGGAGGTAATACTATTATACGGTAGGAAGAAAAAGAACATGTTCTAGGGTATAGTAAACGTATTAGCGAACGTGTTACGTAACATGTCTATAAACATATTACTCGTAAAGGCTATCGTCCTTAAAGAAGGTCTAGCTTAGGTAGGTCTCGCTAACTAGATCGTTAAAGTAGGCTAAAATATGTTAGTAAATATATTCCTTAATATATTAGTAATGTCTTACTCCTCTAACCGTATTCCTTATAGCTAGTATATAGTATATTATAACCCTAGCTCTTTACTATCTTCTTTATCTCTAGGAAGTTAATCTAAACATATTAGCGAACGTATTACTAGACATATTACGGAATATACTTACCGTATTCTTATTAGGACTACGAGTAATTATTAGAACTTCTAGGCGTAGATCCGGGGCGGTAGGAGGAGCGGGGGCCGGAGTAGCGAACGGCTAAATATATTAGCGAACACGTTTAGGAACGTCTTTATTAATATATTTAAAACTTACTCTAGTAAGCTTAGCCTTAGTAGGGGTCTTAGTCTTAGGAAGGGCTATACTACTACCCTAGCGCTTCTTACTACTAGTTAGAGCCTTATCTATACTAGAATCCTAAACATATTAGCGAATACGTTACGGAAGATATTCGTAAATATATTACCTCGCTAGACTAAGAGTCCTTAGACTTATTACTCTTATCTACTAAGGTCTTAGACTTCTTTACCTACTTCTTAGGGGTGCTATAAACATATTAGGGAACATAATAGCGAACGTGTTAGAGAATATATTATACCGGGCACTCTACTTTCCTTAGTCCTCGTTACGCCTTAACTTTATATACGCCTTAATTATACCCTTATAGAAGGCTATAGTAAACGTATTAGTTAACGTGTTCCTAAATATAATAAAGAATATATTACCCTTAGATTTATCTACTACATTTGCCGCCTAACGTCTAGTACTAGAACCCGCCTAGTTAATAACTTCGAACTTATACTAGAACATATTAGTAAATATATTATAGGACATGTTAGAAGTGCTAACTTATATAGGTCTTATAGTAGTTACGAAGAGCCCTAGTAGTCTTATATACCTTCTATAACATATTAGCTAATACATTACCTAATAGGTTTAGTATTAATATACGCGGTACTAGAGTATAGTCTTCTCTTCCGACTTAGACTTAGAGAGCTCGAGGTCCGACTCTCTATCTAGCGGCTAGGCACCCTTCTACGAACGTATTAGAGAACGCGTTCTATAACGTATTACCTAACATATTATTTCTTACCTTAAGACGATATATAATCTCGCCTACCTAAATGTTCTAGCTTAAGATAGACTTCCTATTCTTCTCCTATAGTATATTAATATATTATTTAATATATTACTAAATATAATATATCTCTTATAATTAGTATCTCCTCGAAGCCTAGAATCGGTATACTATTAGAGTAGTACTTCTTATATTACTCGTATACGGCCTAAACATGTTAGCTAACATGTTTGTTTTCTTATTTAAAATATCCCTTCTCTTATATAATTCTCTAGCTACTTTCTAGATAAATTAGCGATCGTGTTAGGTATCGTGTTCGGTATCGTGTTTAGTTATGTTTATATACGGTTTAGGATAGGAGGGGGGGGGCTATAGGCTCTAATCTTAACGTATTAGTAAATATGTTCCTAAATATATCTAGCCTTACTTTACTTTTAGTATATACGTACATATAAAACAATACCGATATACTTAGATATTACTTTTATAGTATATATACGATAAATAGGAAGTAATAATAGTACTAGAATAGTATAGAATAGTAATAGATAGTCGTTACTTATATGTTAGTATAGGGTATTAAAGAGAGAAAGAATTTAAGTAGTATACCGAACTTTTAAGTAGTAGGCTTAGCACTTAACTAGTCGGCTTAGCGATAACTAATGGTCGGCCGAACTAAATCCTTAGAAAGAATACTCGGATATCTTTTGTTAGTAGAATGCCCCGCCTTAATTACTAATAAGAGCGAATTCCGGATAGAACTAAGCGAGCCGAAGTTACGGACTTCGCGAGGTAATAAGCGGACGTAACGAGGGAAGTAAGTACTAAGGAGCCCGAGCTTACGAGGATAGCGACGGGCGTACGATACCTAAGCGCGTAAGGTATAGGTATATTTAAAAGGTTAGTAAAACTATTTTAAGCGCCGTAGGCTCTATTATAAAGGCGTAGGAAGTCGAAGTTCGCGCTATAAAGTTAAAGTTTGCTTGTAATTTAAGTATTCTTTCCGACTATACTCCCCCGAGACATTTAGAGACTAGGCCGTTAGTTTCGATTTAGGCGCCTATCTATTAAAGATTATAAGCTATTAGATTAAAGAAGAAACTATCTACCTTCTAGCTAAGGTTTTAAGGTACCGATATTAGTTACTATAACTAAATAGACCTACATTTTAACACTCCCCCTTAACCGATAGTCGGTTTAAGTTATAATTAAAAACTCTAATGCCGTAACTCCTAATATCCTTATCCTACTACCTTATTAAAAACCTTAGTTAACTTTAAGGGAAAAGGAGTATAGCTACTAATTCTTATAATCTTAGAATCCTCTAAATTATACGCCTTATCCCTCTTACCTATAATCCTCCCTTAAAGTAACCTATTACTATACTAAGTTAGAAAGGGACTAATCCGTAGAGCTAGCCCTAAACGCTTAGTTATTAGCTAAGCTTCTATCTTATATCTTAAGTCCTTCCGACATACCTTAGATAGCTACCTATTATTATACCCCTTTACTTACTTACTTAAGTATAAGTTCGGCTATAATTATATACTTAGTAATAAATTAAAGGTATCTTTTATCTACTATATCTTATATAATATTAACTAGGAATTTATTAATCTAAACCTAAGAGGTAATCTACTAGTAGTATTAGTTATTCTCGTAGCTAGTAGTAAAGAGCTCTATAGGGATTAGGTCTCTAAGAAATTCTTCTAGATTAGTAAGAACTCGTCGAAAGTAAGGTCTAAGTTATTATATAATATTAGTAATTCTATTTATCTAGGTCTAGTAGTTTAAGTAGTCTAGTTATAGTATCGGTATTCTAGTAAGTATAATAGGTTAAAGAAAACGAACGTCGCTAATTAGAAGTTTAATAATATACTATAGTATACTCTAATTAAAGGAGTCTCTTTCTATACTTTAATTAGAGTCTCTTTCTATATTATATTATATTATCTCGTTATAGTATTCCTAATTTAGTATATAGTAAAGTTCTACGTATTATAGCTATAGTCTTAGGTTCCTATATTATAGGGTCTCTATATTATATTAGTTTCTATAGTAGTTATATTAAGTATAAGTTAGTAAGGTTAAGTTTTTACGTATTTAGGTACTTTTAAAGATAATTACTAGGTTATTTAAAGAGATTTTTAAGCGAGGAATTAATATCTCTCTATACTAATACTTAACCATATAAATAGGGCTCGTACTCCTTTACCGCTCTTAGCCTTTAATATTCTATTTAGGTCTAGTCTAGTAATACTAAGTCCCTAAGTATAGAATTCGAAGGTCCTCTTATCTAGTACCTTAGTAAAGATATCCGATATATTAAAGTATCTAGGAACGTAATTAATTTAGATAAGCTTCTTATTAACTAGTTAGCGTATATAATAAAATTAAGCGCGAATATATTTAGTTCTTTTATATATCTTAGGGTTGTTCGCGATACGAATAGCACTTTAGTTATCTACCTTTAACTTTATTATCTCTTATAGGTATCCGAGGAAATCTAGTATATTTCTTAGCTATACTACTTCTTTTACTATATAGTAAGGCGTAGTATATTTAGCTTCTACTATTAATAGTATAATAATCGTCTGTTTCTTATACCTCTAACTAACTATAGTACTACTAATAGTAAATACGTAGCTACTAATAGACTTACTATTAGATCTATCGCCGGCGTATTCTACGTCGCTAAATCTAAAGATATCGTTACCTCCTCCGTATTCTAAGTCGTATTCTAGTATACCGAGGATATATTAAAGGATTCGCTTTACTTACTCGAGATGTTTCTTTAATAGGTTTAAATAGTATCGGCTAGCTATTAAGATACTAAACGTAAGGTCTAGCCGAGTTCCTAGTATTCTATATATTAAGGGCCCTACTATTAATTAATATTCGAGTTAATAAGTGTCCGTCGTAGTCTCTCCTTTAGGCGTAGGCTCCTACTAACCCTTTAAAATATATAGTATTATAGTAGGGTTAGCGTCTATAAGTCTAAACTTCTCTATTATAGCCTTAAATAGAGCTATTTAAGTTAGTCGAATCTTACCCTTTAAGTACTCGATTCTAATTCTAAGGAAGAATTTATACTCTCCTATATCCTTTATCTAGAAGCGCTTCTAAAGGTCTACCTTTAATTAATTAATCTATTCGAGATTAGGGCCTATAATTAGTAGGCTATTAATATATACGAGGATTAATGTTAATCCCTTTTTAAAGACTATATAGTTATATAGGTAGGGCTTATAGCCTAAATCGCGTAGGGTAGTTATTAATATTTAGTACTAAATCCTTAGTACTTTTTTATATCTATAGAGCACCTTCTTTAACTTATATAACTTACCCTTAATCTTAAAACCGGGTAGTAGCTTAACGTAGATCTCTATATAAACCTTACTATAGAGGAACGCGGTCTTAACGTCTATCTAATAGACGTACTATCTATTTCTTACTACTAGCGTAAACATAATCCTATAGCTTATTAGTTTTATAATAGTAGTAAACGTTTCTAAGAAGTTAATTTGCTCGCGTTATTCGAAGCCGCGTACGACCTATTACGCCTTAAATCTCTTAATCGTACTATTAATACTACGCTTTAAAGTAAACATCTATTTACCTAAAAGGATTAGTAAAGTTACTATATCTTTATTAACGATCTCCTATATATTATTATCCTTTAGTAATTTTATTTCTTTATTTACCGCTATATCCTAATACTTACTATATAGGAAAGACTATACCTAATAGATAGTCCTTAGTATAATACGGTTACTTTTAGATAGCTATATAAGTATTATAAGAGAGTTATCTTCTTTTTTACTTAGTTAGTACTCTATTATAATAGAGTTACTAATATCCTTAATCTTAATCTTAAGTACTAGATCTATATTATTTCGCTTTACTATATAAAAGATCGATACCGAATTTAATACGCGTATACCGGTATATATAAAATTTACTATTAGAGCCTATTCTCGTATTAAAGGAAGTCTTATATTTAATAGTACCTAGATTAGCGTTAGTCTAGAGTTAGCGTTTAGTATACGTTATCGATTGTCTAGTTAAAGTAGTAGCTCCTATTATAGTATTATTATAATAGGCTATATAGGATTAGATAAGATATTATTTAGTAGGCGTCTATATTTCTCCCCCTTAAGCCGTATAGCCTCTTACTCGTTAAAACTAGATAGGTAGTTCTTAGTAGTATTTAGTAGAATATCTTTAGAGTAGTCTTTAGTATCTAGGTTCGCTAATAGTAGCGGTAGTTAAATAGGCATTTCTAGAGTAGCGGTATTAAGTCGAACATCTTTATTAAATAATACTTTACGCGCCCTTTTAATTTTCCTAATAATTAGATCCTATAACTAAGGGAGGTTTATCCCTTTAAAACTAACTAAGATACGTAGATACGTATATTTATTATCTTTCTTTAGAAACTTCTTCTTCGGTTTAAGTTTATATACGTAATATCTAACTCGACAAATCTAATTAATATTAGGTATATCTCTAGTTAAAGCCTTATATAGAGTTTTTATATTTTTTAATAAGGAGGTTAGTAATCTATTATTTATAAATACTACCGCTTTAAGCAATTTAGGCTATATCTTGTTCTATAGCGTACTATCCTATTTTATATAGTATATAATGTTCTAGAGCGTCTATTGTTTTGTTTGTTTGTTTGTTCCATTTACGTCCTATAGGAGTCTATGACTATGTAGGACGGCTGTCTCGCGACAGCAGTCTATCTATGTACAATCGTTGTTCTCTCGTATCTCTTGACCTTAGGGAAAGACCCGTGCCTAGGATAGTAGGAAGCTAGTATCGAAGGACTTTAAAGAAAGACAATACTAGCTTGCTACTATCCTAGGATTAGCCTCCCCTCTTTAATCTTCTTCTCCTTTAAATATTACGCGTCTACTACTATATCCGCCTTCTATATTATATCCTAGAGGAAGTTATATAACTTAAAATCCGCTATATTATTAATATACCTTTCTTCTTCTAGTACGCGCTCCTTAATAGGTATTATATATATACTATAGTATACCGCCGGTAGTAAGTAGAATCGTTACTCTTATAGGATACTATTCTATACTCCCTTTCTCTATAGCTTAATAGTAGGTATCCTATATACGTAATCTAGTTTACCTCCCTTATCCTTAGGGTCGTAGAGCTCTATAAATGCCGCTCTATATACTAGAGACTTCTATATCTTATATAGATAGTATACTAGATAGGGAAAACCTAGGTAGGTTATAGGTAGGGTAGGCCGGCGACGAGGAACACCTGTACGCGGTGCCGGCTACGAACCTGCGATACTATCGCAGAGCCAAGTTTCCTCCGGAGGATTGGAGAGGCCGTCGATCCCTCTTCCCTTACAACAACAACACGACCTGGAGGCACGCCTCCCCTCGAAAACACAAGCTACAGAACAATAGCACGATTCGAACGAATAGCTCTCTACGCTACGAACAAGAAGAAGAAGAAGAAGAAGAAGAGGCAGTCCACTCTGTCCTATACGCGCACCTCCTCGAAATCCAAATCGAAATCGCATATCCCTTCTCTAGTAGAGACGTCGTTACCCTCGAAAGGAAGCATACATGCACTTCAAAGAGCTGGAACTCGGTGGAATCTACAACTCTACGATTAACCTGCGTAGCTATATGCGTTTGGAAGCGGCATACAGTTCTACAAAGGCATATTAAGGACAAGAGAAGACAGCGAGTTGGACAGCTGCTGCTGCTTTTGCACTGCTTTTGCATTTAAATTTGCAGCGTGCGTGCGAAGCGGAAGGATCCGCTGAAAATTCTGCAAAAAGCTTAGCGCGAAAATTCTGCAGCCCTAGGCTGCAACACTTGTTTGATTTCCTTTGTCTTGCGCTGTTTTAAAGTCCTTTAGCAGATTCTGCTTGCAGGTCCTGCCTTAGGCACGGGGTTTCCCCTAAGGTCAAAGAATACCAAAGAATCTAATTGTAACTAGATCTACTGCTTTGCCTTTAGGGCAAAGCCGTCCTACATAGTCTTAGACTCCAAAAGGACGTAAATGGAACAAACAAACAAACAAACAAACAAACAAACAAACAAACAATATAGGTAGGGTAGGGTTAAAAGCTTTACCCTACCTATATATAAAACGTAGGGAGGGAACCTATACTTTTACGTAGATAGGGTTTATCTAAGTTCCCTATAATAACCTACTATAACCTAGATATCTTTACCTATCTAAAACGCTATTTTAAAAATATAGATAATATTAAATATTATATTTCTCGCCTATTTCTTATTCTAGACGCGATATAGACGATAATATATATTATATATATTGTTTTATTAAGATAGGTACCGACTACGCTACCGTATAAGCGTAGTTAGTAGTCGCAATAAGTAGAGATATATATAACGTAACGTAAGTCTTTATAAATATATCCGGCTATATAAGTAAGTAGTCTAATAATCCGTTCTAATTCTTATAGTAAGCTTATAGCGTATTTATTATTCGAAGAAGGCGGCGAGTTAGACTCTAATATATAGGGTAGGATCCTCTACTATAGAAGCGTATATAGTAGAGGGGGGGGCCTAAAGGGACTACGTAAGTTAACTTCTTTTTTTAACTACCGACTATAGCGCCCTAAAAGTATAGTTAGTAGGTATAGTATAGAGCAATATATATAACGTAGCTATAGCTTTTATAATTATATCTAGCTATATAAGCTAGTACTCTAATAATCCTTTCTAATTCTTATAGTAAGCTTATAGTATATTTATTATTTAAAGAAGGGGGCGAGTTAGACTCTAATATATAGGGTAGGAGGGAGCCTACTTAAAGAGATCCTAAGTCTATTTTTTTTAACTACTAACTACGGCGCCCTAAAAGTATAGTTAGTAGTAATATATAGTATAGGATCCTCTACTAGGACGCGGACCCCTAATAAGTTGTTTTTTTACCTACTAATATAAGCGCTCTAGCTAGCGTTAAACTAAGAGTAATATTATATCCTATATTTAGCTATAAGTACAACTACTATACTACGTCCTTATTATACTAATAGTAGTACTTCCTAAGCCTCGTAAGGACTTTCGAGAACGCCTATAATAACTCGTAAAGCTCGTACTTTATATTATCTACTATTACTTATAATATAGCTATATTACCCTCTAATCTAGCTATAGTCGAGATTATTACTCTATCTTTATTACTAGCCGGTATACTATTAATATCCTCGCTATAGACCTATTCTATATATCTATTACTAAGTCCGTATTCTTTAGTATATTACCTCTATTATTATATATATTTACTTATATATTAATTACGGAAGTCGCTCTCGAGCTAGTTAAGTCGCTCGTTTATCTCTTTTATATAGTCTTATATGTCTCTAATACGGCTCTTAGTACTACCTAATAGAGGTATAGGAGATCCTTACTCTCTTTACTTAGCTAAGCGAGTCTAGTAGAAGTATTACTACTATTATTATCGCCTAGTAGACTCTACTATAGTAACGTAGTTGTAAGGGTCTGAACCGAAGTTGCTCACAAAGGGCCAGATCCGAATGTATGAAATTCTAAAGCTACCGAAAAGAAGATCTATCTAGAACAACGGAACGTCGAGTATAAGCTGTGTGTGCGCGTAGCGTCGCTTGGCGTATACGTGGCCTTCCAGTCGGCCGAAAGGAAGCTTGTTCCCGATTCGGCCTAGTGGATTTCTGAACCGGCGTTCGTCCGTTGGGCGTTGGCCCAGGCATCGGCACAGCCGATGCAGCCTCAGGCACCAGCCTCTGACAGTAGTATCCTTTAGGCTATATAGTATTAGCGGGCAATTATAGAAGGTCGTAGGATATAATAGCTTCTACTAATATTAGGGTAATCTACTTTAATCGGTATAGTAGGATCTATCTTAATATATAGTTATTACTTTTAATAGACTACTCTATTACGAGAGTAAGGGGCTTTAATATACTAAGACGCTTATAAACCTCTTAAACCTATTATAGTCTAGTATTACTATAATCTCTAGTACGCTAAATAGATAATACTACGGGTTAGGTATATAATTCTAGCCTTATAATAATAGAGGCGGTATTCTAGGCGGAGTAACTTCTTATTCGGAGCCGCGCTAACTATATTTACTAACTACGCCCTTAGTTACTTAGTTACGGCTACGAGGATCTCTATATATACGGGACCGATATATAACGTTATAATTACGTATCTAGAATAGCCGCATTTAGACGAGCCTTACTTCTTATTATCTACTAGCGCCGACTATAGTTGCCGACTACGTCTCTTTCGCCTCTACTATAACACGACACTCTTCGATTAAGCTATCTTTACTACGTAACTCTACCCTTACTAAATACTTTCGACTTTAGTCTTCCGTTGCTAGGCGACTACTTACCCTGTGCAGCCCTTCCTGCCTTGGAGCCGGTGCTCTATAAGAAACCTCGAGAGGCGCACCTGCACATCGAACTTCAGCTTTCAGAAGGAACCTGGAATGCACTGCGCAGGAGAGAGACAGAGAGGCCCATGTGAGGATCAAAAGCGTACGCCAAAACGCGGACCGGTGTGTCCGACAGAACGCTCAGAGACGATCTCGCAATGTGCCTCATACCGGACACTGGCAAGATCTGGACCAACTCCGATAACCTGCAAGCCATATGCACTCCCGTTTAGGTATCGCAGACTGATGACGAGCCAGCAAAAGTCTTGTGTTCTTGACACTAGGGGTGCAAGACATCGCTTAAAGCAGCGCAGCAGCGTTGAGGGAGGCTTGACATTGCGATGTGACGGCGATGCACTTGGTCGGCCACCACAAGGTCGCCGCTACGCCCCATGTAGGATCAGTCTCTCCTCCAGCATCAATGTTCTCACGCCCGCGAAGCTGCCGAAGCCGAGAGCTACTCGATCAGTCAGAGAAAACGTCTTGAGAGTACCATGCTGGATCTGGTGCAGTATTTCCAGGCGCAAGAGCTTCCGGCATGAATCGATACAGTTCCACGACCCTCTTGAGAACCCAAGCCAGAACATGCTCGATGCAAACCTTCGGCAGAGCAGGACCCAAAGCGTGGCCGGAAAGCGTAAAATCGTCCTCGACCTTCAACGAGAACCGCTGTCAAGCATGCCGACGTCCCATCACAAATCCCTAAGCTCGTCGAACACCTTCCCTTCGCTTCTTCATTCAAAGAATCCCACCCTCCCAAACTTTCACCTCGCCCTCATCCCATGGAACTAAAGTCACCAAACCCCCTTTAGCGCCACACTAGTACCACGGTCTTCACCCTTGGCACTCACAACTCTTAATAAAAACTCTTCACCACCCTTCTTCTCTTTCTCTCCTTCCTTCCTCCTACCAAAGCGCGTTAACCAAACGTGAGGCTACATCACAACAATGACTCAAACTTTTACCGCCGATGATGCACAACCCCCCAACTTACTTGCAGATATTAGGTCACACACCCGGTATCTGCGAGTGAGCTACATGTCAAAACTGAGGCGAAAGAACATAATTTCAAAGAACGAAGGTAAGGTGGTGAGCCGATGATGCAGAAAGATTGGCTTCATTTGCAGATGCTGATGAGAACTGGTGACTGCAAGTCGCTGCAGAAGTGAGGCTGAGGAGATGAAGAGCAATGTGGGCTGAGATGGTGACGGATGATCATGAGGCGGTGAGATGCGGAGATCCTTGCGGGAGCTGATGTCTGCGGGTGACTACGATCTGATGGTGAAGGATGACTTGAGTAGACGGTGAGGAGTCAAGCGAAAGGTGGCTGTGGAGAGTCTGTTTCATTGTGATGTCTGACCGAGGCGAGAGTACAGAATGCTGACGATCCATCGCAGAGTCCTCGAATATCGAAGGTATTGTCCCAACTCCCAGCTCATGCACTTGTGCCCGACGAAAACGACCAGCGAACGAAACCGAATACGCCCTGACATTGACCACGCCTCCCGAATGACCTTGCCAAACTCTGCAAGACAATCAGCGTCCACCCAACATGCTCGAATGTGTCCGACCAAAAGTGTACGTACCTCTTTCCACATTCTCTTTCTCCCATGATGTTCCAACCCACCCCTTTCAATCACCCCACACCCGCAAAAGAAGCTTGCACGTCGCGAGACCGAGAAGATCCACGCATGAAACCAAAAGAAAGTTGGTCCAAATGAAAGTTCGCCGAGGAACTGCCTGAAAGTTAAGGGATATCAAATACCTGTCATCGAACGAAAGTATCGATGAGAATCGTAACAAGCATGCGCTTCTCGGTCTCGAAGGGCGGCTTCTTGCGTGGATGTTGTGGGTGATGAGAGTCGGGTGGATGCCAGCATAGTATTTCTGAAAGCCCGGAGGACTTGCACGTCGCAAGCTCGAGGAGAGTCACGCATGAGTAGCGTCGTGGGCCAGAGTGATTTGTCTTGCTTAATTGTGGTTTCAACACACATGCGCTCCTGTGGTCTTGAAGGG
This sequence comes from Zymoseptoria tritici IPO323, assembly GCF_000219625.1. NCBI lineage: Eukaryota > Fungi > Ascomycota > Dothideomycetes > Mycosphaerellales > Mycosphaerellaceae > Zymoseptoria > Zymoseptoria tritici. Next base: position 230,154 of record NC_018210.1, on the reverse strand, counting down.
CGGTCCGAAGGGTTGGAGGGTCGTTGTGCTGGGTTTCTGAGGAGATTACTTCTTGCTCTTTCGTGTTGAGAATGCTGAATGAGTGTTTGCTGACGTTGGAATGAGTGTAGGGACCGGACGTTCGGCGTCTAGGATCGTTTGGAAGGCCGCGCTGGGCGTCGATCGGCGTTGGCGACGAGCGGCTGGTGGAGGGTGACAGTCGTATTATGTATCTGGCGGCCCGAATGCTCCGTCGACATCGCAGTGCAACAAGCACAATCTGGCTTCGCACGCCGCTCACTGAACACCCCCATTCTCGTACCAAACACCCAAGCACATCCCACCACAAAGCAAGCCGCAATCCAAGCCGTGTTCGCTTTCATAAAATTGATCAGCGCATGCGTCTCAGCCGTCATCGTAAAGGTGACGAAGACAACGTATATCCAGGAGAATGCGGTGTGGAAGTACCATCCCCAGCGAAAGCCGAATCGGACTGAAGGGCCCACGCTGAGTATGAAGTGGACATGGTCGTTGTTGCTGACGGGCTCGCTCGCGGCCCAGTGAAAGGAGATGGCGAGGACGACGGTCACCATGCAACTGACAACGGTGCAGATGGACATGTAGAGGATGCTGATGCTCGCTGGGGAGAGATTGGAAAGGAGCCAGGTGTGCATGGTGGGCGGAGAGGCCGACGTGATGGCTGAATGAGCAGTCTAGTCCGCCTGGTTGATGGATGTCGTACTGAGGCTTCGATATATGTTGCGCGGTAGTGAAGCTGCGGTCGAGGGTGAGATTTCGAAGCGTGGAGACATGTCAAAGGATGAAAGCTCGCCGGGCTCGCAGTGACGAAGGCGTGTTGACCTCTCTCCGTGGCGACGACTGAAGCTTGTTCTTCAATGCAAGAGCTCACGGCTGCGACGGCAAGTATGGTGTTCCAACTGGGAGGATCGTTGCAGAAAGAAAGAAGCGACCATTATCACTCCTTCTAAAGCTCACTCCATCCTTCACCAAAAGGAGGCACATGTTAGTTCTTGGAGCAGATCAAGTGAGGAATGAGAAGTGAACTAGGACGTCAAGAGTAGTTGGGCGCATCACATTACTCAAATACTCTTCCCCCTCCTCCCCATCGTCCCTCTCCTTCCCATCCTCTCCCTCCTCGCAGCGCCCAAAAACAACGCACTCGCCGCCACCACAGTCCAACCAAAGAAAACAATCGCCCAATTCGCATTGCTCGGCTGAATCGCATACCTCGTCGGCCAGAAACTCCAAAACAACGCCCAAACCGCATACATCCAACCGAGGACATTTACCCACAATCCTGCTCTGCCCAGGCTCCACCTGCAAGTTGGCAACTCTTCCCCTATCCATCGCTTGCGGATGAGGCATCCGATCGAGACGCTGTAACTCGCCATAAAGCAGCTTGTTGAGAGACCGAGGATGGTGTGGAGGGTTGAGACTGTGCCCATTGTGCAGAGGGAAATGATGGAGGTGGTGAAGAGAGTGAGGAGGATGGCGTTCAGGGGGACTTTCAGGCTTGGGTGAACGTGGGAGATGAAGGGTGCGAAGAGGAGGGCGCGGTCGCGGCTGGGATGGAGGAGATGGGTCAGCTTGAAATGGCGAGTGACGATGGGAAGGATTGCTCACCCAAAGGAAAAGAGATGGCGCGAGGTTGCAACCATGGTGCTGACTGCGATCATGATGAGGAGGCCCATGACGATGACTGAGAATGCTATTGAATGTCAGCATCGTTCTCGTACAGCTGATACAGCACGACTCACCAATCGTAGCATTCCTGGAATCCAACATCGTCTCAAAAACATGCACCAACGGATGCGGCGACCTCACCACTTCTCTCAAATCCCCAACGTTGTAGATATAAGTCACCAGTAAAGCAAAAGTCATTGGCAGGTTGGCGACATAACTCCACACCATACTGCTCGGTACGATGAACTCTGCTTCCTCGACTTCCTCAGAAATGTACACCATCGCATCGCTACCCAACATGATAAACATGCTCGTTAGCTGTCCCACGCAGGCTGAAAGTCCCGTGTATGGCCAGCCGCCGCCGTTATCCGTGAGTTTGAAGAAGATATAGTGAAAGTCGCCTTTGTCGGCCAGAACCCAGAGACTCGCGAGGATAGGTACAAGCACGAAGACATGGCAGATGGCGAAGACACCTTCAGCGATGGAGAGATGGCCAGCTGCGAAGGCGTTGAAGCAGGAGAGGAGAATGGCGACAGCGATGACGGTGAGGTGGAAGAACCAAGTCCCCGTTCCCGTGGGTCGAGCTTGCAGATCAATAAGTGCTTGACCCATGTTGGCGATAATGTAGCAGTGTGCGGTGAAGCGAGTCTGCCATCCGACAGAACAGATCCAGCCGGTGATGTAAGATAGCATACGTTCGAACTTCGGAGGTGCAAAAGCGGATACGAAACGGTATTGTCCGCCGCCGAGGGGAACCATCGATGACATCTCGGCAATGGAGAGGACGATGAAGAGTTGTCCTGTGTAGGCGAGGATGGTGGACCAGAAGAGGCCTGAGAGTCCGCCGTTGATAAGGGCGAGGGCGTTGGTGGTGAGGAGGAGTTCCTAAGATCCCATGACGAGGGAGGAGAAGGCGATTGAGGAGAGTTTACGGTACTGGCGTTGGATTTCTTGTCGGCGGGTGGCGATGGGTCCGGAGCGCTGGTCTGGGTCGATAGTGGTGGGTTGTGCTCGGGAGGGGCGTTTACGTGAGGGTTGAAGAGAGGAGGCGGCGGATGTGGTTGGGGAGAGGGATTCTAGGTCCAGAGAGCCGAGATGAGGTTTGAGAGGGAGAAGCGGAGAGGCCATGTTGGTGGTAGAGTGATGTAAATGAATGTGCTTGAGTACTGGTCCGTATAATCTCCTGCGAGTATAGGATGATAAGTTGTTGTCGTGTATAGTTCGTAGGCGGTCATGATGAAAGTCGAGTTCCATGTTCGAGTTCCATTTTCGGTCTTGCTCCTTTCACGTGTCAGCACTTGCCTATCGTAAGTCGTCCAGAGATCTTCCCGGCTCACGATCGGCCCGCCAGTAGAATCTCGGAAGACCGATGTCCCTGCCGTGTGATTCCCGCCATTCTGTGGTTTCGCATTGGCCGAGAACACGAGACCTCCCCTCCAGCCGACTCCATTTTCCTCACGCCAATATGTGATATTCTTCCACCGACCACACCGCATGACCGATGCCAGCCTTCGACCTCCCTAAGGGGCCGGCCTCGGTCGTGATTGCCAATGTCACAGCCATTCTCTAGTCGTCAATGGTTTTCCTGATCCGTCTATTCCTACGCCTTCAAATCAGCGGACCGCTCGGTTGGGACGATGCAGCTTGTGCTGCGGCGACGGTGAGTGTTTCGCAGTCATACTCAAACTCGCCAGATAAACACTGATCTGTTCGAATCAGATCTTCGGCATCACTTGGTCCAGCGTGATTCTCCTCGCCGTCCATCACGGTCTCGGCCAACCTCAAGAATCCCTTACTGCCATAGACGTGGCCGAGAGCTATGTCCTCTTCTGGATCTCGAGACAATTCTACGCACTCGCAACCGGATGTTCGATTCTCTCCGTGACATTCTTCATCATGCGTATCACCCAGACGAGGCATCACCTCTGGATATTGAAGACACTCATCGTCGTCGAAGGAACCTGGGTCCTTATCACCGTCTTCATCCTGGCATTTAGCTGCGGTGCCGACAGACCGTGGTACTCAAAGCAAGGAGGATGCATCGACCTTGTGAGTACCCTTCCCAGCCGAGTGATGCAATGACCTGACCGTCAGCGCAGTGGAGTGTATGGCTCAGTCACACCGTCATATACATGTTCTTCGAGGGCTTGAATCTGAAGACTGCGATGCTCATCATCTGGAACTTGCAAATGCCTCTGCACCCGAAGGCTGTCGTGTTCATATCGTTTGCCCTGCGATTGCTGTGAGTGCTGCTCATATTGACCTCATCAAACGGAGAAATTGCTAACCTTGAGATGCATCGCTGAAGAGTCCTCCCACCAGCTATCGTCCGCCTGAAGTACGTCCACATCGCAATCAGCAGTCCTGACCTCACTCTCTATCGCGTCAATAGCAACCTCCTCTCTACCATTGTGGGTTTCACCTTGCTTTCCTCAAATTCCACTCCTCTGACGGAGATGATTCAGGTCCTCCACGTCTCCATCATCCTCGCCACAGTTCCCTGCGCCAAACCCTTCTTCGCCCTCTTCAACAACAACATCTTTCGCTCTCCGAAACAAATCTCTGCCGTCGAAGCCAACTACCCGGCCCCGCCAACTCCAATTCCAACATCCTCCTGCTCCCTGGACAACTTTGGGACTCCTCACCCGGAGCCACTGACCTGGGACCGCCGACGAAGCTTCGCCTCAGCTCCTCTTCCACCTCCAGCATCGCTTCTACACCCCACCCATCCCGCACCTCGTCGAAAGTCCGTGACTTTCAAACTCAATCTCCCACCCTTTCACTGGAACCGCCGCACCTCTTTCGCTCGCTCTCGACAAATCGCCAACTCCGCAAGGCCCACTCCTCTTCCAACCATCCCCTCCGCCGGCTCGACTCCCTCGCCCTCTCTACCTTCCGAGCCAACGGAGTTGAATGCATCCCCTTCAACCCGCCCCGTCTTCCGGAAAGCAGGACAGTCTCCCTCCTCCTCCCCTTCAGCGCAGACGAGCTTGACGAAAACGACCTCCCGCTCCTATCACTCTTCAGCAAGTGCATCACAATCTCCTTCCGCGCCTGCGACACCTCAACTCCACCGCCATCTACCGCTGCACAACCACCTCCACCAACTCTCGTCCTCCGCTCTCCCGTCCTCCGCTCTCCCTTCTCCGGCAATCTCCACGGCAGGCTCAACATCTGCCGACACCTCAGCCGCGACGTCGCAAGACACTTCCACCACACGCACAACGTCCAAGTCCCACAGCCGTTCACCAGCGAACTCACCACCGTCAACGCCAGGAGGAACGAAAGAGAAGTCGACGAAGAAGAAAAGGAGACGGGTTCCGAGGAGACCGAGTGATTTGGATTGGATTGCGAATTTGAGACCGGATGAGGGGAGGACTGTTACTACGATTCGGGGTGGGTCGGAAGGTGGTGATGAAGGAGGAGGAGGAGGAGGAGGAGGAGGAGGAGGAGGAGGAGGAGGAGGAGGAGGATTGTTGGCGAAGCGGGTGGGTAAGGCGAAAGCGGGGGATGGGGGTGGGAATGGTGGAGGGTGGGAGGGATTTGGTGTGATTGAGCGGAAGGAGGAGTTCGGGTTCTTTTATGATGATGAGGGTGGCGGTGCACACACTCACGGCGAGCAGAGTGGGAAGGTTGCTGAGGAAGGGAACTGTAGCGGGAGACACGAGGAGGAAGAAGAGCCTGGACCTTCGTCGTGATGAGGAACAACAAGGACATCGAGAACCTACACTGTTTGTGAAGTCCTCTAGTTGTGTGGTTCTGATTTCTCGTCTTCCTCACGTTCGGCAGGATCTTGCTTTGCCGGAACGCTGCTGCTGTACATTCCGGCATCACCGGTCATCACCTCTCACCCTAGCCTTCTGCCCTGCCCGGCAAAGTTCGGGTTCCCATCGTCCCGCCCACTCCCAGCTTCTCTCCCTCCCCGATACGACCCCCGTCCACGGTATCCCTTCCGTCAAGCATCCTTATCACTCCCCTCACTATCATTCTCATCTTCAGCCTGCACCCTCTTTCCCTCCACGCCCTTCTCCACCTCCTCAATCAACGTCTCCATGAACTCCTTGTCCTTCCCCACCAGCGTCACTGTATTCCGACTCTTACCCCACCTCGGGTAGGATCCAACCTTGACACCCTTCGGCTCCACCTTTGCCGCGAGTTGGGTCAAAAATTCCGCGACTGAAGACTCGGGTAAGGGTGTGGAGAAGAGGATTCGGTGTACACCTTTTCCGTCGGGATCGGTCAGGCGGGGGAGAAGGCGGGGTTTCAAGCCCGTGAGCAGTTTTTCGAAGAGGCGCGGGATGCCGGGGAGGATGTGGACGTTTCCGTTGACGCAGGAGATGGGGACCCAGAGGTCTTCGGCGGGGAAGATGACTTGGTCGGCGTCGGGGAGGGAATTGTCGTAGGGAAGTTCGATCATGCGGAGTTTGGCGCGGCGTTGAGGTGAGTCTTCGTCCCAGGAGAAGGGAGGTTGGTCCGGGCGGGGTTTGGAGAGGGCTTTCATTTTCTTGTACGACTCCTCGTGCAAGACAAGAGGTAAAGAGAAGCTGGAAAAATCGGCTTTCCGTCAGCAGCGATCTTCTCTGCTGTGCTCTTGAAGACAGGTAGACTTACGCCTTGGCAATGCTCTGATACGTGATGTCGTCGTGTGTCGGTCCAATCCCTCCACTCGTGACGACAAAGTCGTAGTTGGAACTCATCCGTCTTGCGGCTTCGACGATTTCGCCTTCATCGTCGGAGATGACTTCTACCCGCTTGAGGTTGATGCCTAGGGAGAAACAGAATTTGGCGAAGTAGGCCGAGTTGGTGTCGACCGTCTAGGGATATCCTTCTCAGCATTTCTTCTTGTGTGTATCCCGTTCAATGCTGCGACTGACCTTCCCACCCAACACTTCATCTCCAATGATCAAGCATGCCGCCGTGTGAATCGTCCTCTTGCTGCGTTCTTCGGCCATGGCGAGGGTTCGTGACGTATACGCTCCGGCAAAGGAGGATTGGTGGAGGTAATTGGGGAGGGGTTTGCTGAGGTGGCGGGTGAGTTGGGAGAGGCGGGAGAACATGGAGATATGGGGAGGGCGGAGCGGAGTGAGGGGACGGTGAGGGTGTTGTGAGTGTGAGAGTGTAGGGTAGGGATGTCGTTGTTCAAGCTCAATGCATCGTTGACGACATCCATGGGCCGAAACGTGGGGTCGATTTGGGGGCCGAGAATCGGCTTGTAGATCTGCTTGGACGATGGACTTCACTTCACTTCTTCCTTTCCAGTGAATGACAAGATATATCCTCGCTTCGACCTCACCGTCCTCTCCGCCATCACCGCAATCATGGTCTGCCTTACCCTGTCACCCTCCCGCTATAACTCCGCTAACATCCTCCTTCCTCCTCAGGCCTCCGAATCCCGCCTCTACACCATCTCCCCCTCCACCCGCGAATCCCTCCGGAAATTCCGCCTCAGCACCTCGCGCGCCAAAGATCCTCAAGCAATGATATGTGAGACAACCCCACCCCTCCCGCTGACTCGCTCCTCCAACTCCAATATGGCAATGACCTCACAAGCTGACCCCCACCGTCCCCGACCAGAAGACCACATCGACAGCAAAACCATGGAAATCCTCCCCGTCGACTCAACCGTCTACACCACCCTCCAAGACATCGCCGACGAACTCCCCGACAACTCCCCCCGCTACGTCCTGCTCAGCTACCCGCTCACGATGAAATCCTCCGGCAGGATGTCCGTGCCGTATGTCATGTTGAATTTCATGCCGCCGACGTGTTCGAGTCAGGCGAGGATGTTGTATGCGGGGGCGAAGGAGTTGATGAAGAATTCGGCGGAGGTGGGGAGGATTTTGGAGGTGGAGAGTGGAGAGGAGGTGGAGGGGGTTGAGGAGAGGTTGCAGGGGGAGGAGTGATGTGGGTGGAGAAGGGAGAGTGGGAAGAGGTGAGGTGCTGGGACGGGCGGACAAGTGCTGGGTCAGGATAGAGGTGCATCCGGAGGCAGGAGGCAATGTTCATGAGGCTGGAATGAAGACAAGTGTAAGAGCATGAATGACATGGTTGACGACACGGCTTCGTTGATTGAGAGAGCAGATCTGTAAGTAGGAAAACTTGTGCGTCACCACGAATCCTTTTCTGCCGTGATCTGTTCCATCGCATGGCCTTCACGCATCCATTCCTCACTTTCAGAGTCTGTCACCCGGCGTATGTCGGTATCTTGAGCAAGGCCGCATGACCGCGGCGTCCGTCCGCGCTCGAATCGACAGCATTGCAGCCAACGCAGAGAGCTCAAAGAAATCCTACGACAGTGGTTCTCCCGCAAGCCTTCTATTTTGAGCTTTTTGGAAGCAGCCCATCGGTTTCGCCGTCCACGACCCACCCTCGACACCAACCTGAACCCAGACCTTCGCCACGCCATCCTTCAGTCCCTCGACACCGCCTGTGTCGAGCATGACCCTCAGCGTGTGAAGCTCAAAACACTGCGTCATTGCGACCTCGATCCACACTAAGTGCATATTTCTCTGGGTATCGAAAATCTCCACACAGCCCGGGTAGGTTAGGTGGATGTTCTCGATGGCTTCCACGAACTCGCGAGGTAAGGTTCGAAGGTAGCTGATGACGGCGCTCGACTTTGTGAATTCGAAGATGGTGGTTGAGAAGGCCATTTCGAAGGCTTCGCGGCGGATCTGACGGTTGACGCGGAGGATTGCAGGGAACAGATGGGCGGTACCGGTGGGATGATGGAGCGGGTGAGGTGGGGACTCCGTAAAGGAGTCTGCCGGTGGAGCTGGAAAGATGAAGGCGTAAATGTGATTGCGCAATTCCGGCGGGAGGCGGAGGAGCGGCGGCAATGTGGAGACTTGCTCGAACTTGCTCGTGCCGGTCGGTGGTGATGATGAGGCCATCTTGCGCCAGCTCGAGTTTGGAGAGTTGCTGGAAGCGCTGATTTTGATGTTGTTGTTCAGGTGAAGTTGGAAAGGAAGAAAGCTGAAGAGCTGAAAGAATTTGTTTTGCGAGGCAAACGAATGGCTTGGCATATTCACGTCGAGCTTGGTCTCGTGAATGCTTCTGAAGGTATGTACATTATGATCGAAGGAGAATCGCGGCATGCGCTAATTACCGCCGTCCTCAGAACCTCTCCGCCTACTGCTAACTCCTCCTGCGCCAACATTTCTGCTCTCCAGTCGGCTCTGAAGCGCAGCATGACCAAGCCCAGAGCGGTCTGAAACTATCAAACGACATTGACGTGCTTCGTATCTCCTAGGTAATAGCGCGGATCCTCCGTCCAGACGCCACCTTTTCCGCTATCAGCCAGTCCGAATCTGACCCAGATTTTCACTGCGTCCTTGCTCAAGTCCTTCACTCCCGAGTTGGCCAGAAGAACGTCCAGTCGCCGCTGCTGCTTGGTCTGTAGCTGCGCAATGACATGCTGGTATATAAGTCTGGAGTTGTAGGGTCCGGACATAGGCGGTTTGTTGTCCAGTCTTGGGATGTCTAGGTGGATGTTTCTGATGGCCTCCACGGACTCTCGAGGCAATGCTTCGAGGCACTTGACCAATTTCTTCAAGTTGTTGAAGATGAAGACGGAGTCGGAGAAGAAGATCTTGAACGTTTCGCGGCGGAGTTGACGGTTGACTTGGAGGAGCGCATGGGAGAGATAACCCGTGCTCTTGTGCGAGTTCTTGTGGTATCCGCCTGAGTCTAAGTTCGGAGGATATGTTTTAGAGATCTCTGGTGGCGGCGCTGGGAAGATGAAAGAGTAGATGCGGTTGCGCAGCTCAGGCGGAAGTCGAAGGAGCGGTGGCAGCTGAAGCGACGTCTTCTTGCTTGAGACCATGTTCTTGTTCTCAACGGCTTGTGGTAGACCCTTCTTTTGCGGTGGTTCGTCGATGGAGGTGTTCCCGACGTTGGATACTTGCGCGACTTCGGCGGTGTGGAGTGGCGGAGAAGACATGTTGCGCTTGCTAGAGGGTGAGCGATGTGTTGTTGTTCGAGATGATGTGGCAAACAAAATGTGGTTTGTGAGTGGATGAGGTTTGAAATTTGTACGAGGACGAAGGGAAAGAAAGTGCGGGTGTGAACTTGCGGGAAGGCGGCTTCATGTGACAGACGAACGACTTGGCGCCAAAGGCAGAGAAGGAGCAGATGAAACTGAACAAAAGTGGATTCATGTGGCAGCAGACGTACGACTTGGCAGAAGATGAGAGGAATTGAAGACAAATGTCAAACGACGGTGATGTTTGACGAGGACATGGTAGGTGGCTTCCAATAAACTGCATGCCCCCGAAACACTTTTATCCCGTCACCTTCGAGAATAAGGAAAGCCTTCAGCCGCGATCCGTCGGCCAGCGCTAGACGGTCAGCTGGAGGGCATGCGAGACCATGACCTCCATTGCCCTAGAGGGCGGAAATATGCCACAGCACAGGGCAGCCGGATTGCCCTCCTTCAATCAACATCCATCCAAAGCCACGCCTACTCTGCTTCTCTCAATACTCTCCCGGCCGTGCGGTCCAAAGACCATCTTCCGTCCAGAGCCCACTCTCGCGCTTGACCTTTTTCCCCAGCACGACCCACACCTTGATAACACCATCTCTCAACGCTGCGACACCAGCATGCGCCAGCTCGAGCCTTAGTTGCTTCAGTTCCTTGCCCTCCAGGAGCCCATTCGAAGCCCAATGCGGGTCCCAGAATGTCCGGGGACGTGCCGGGTTGTAGTGGATATGCTGGATCATCTCCACGTGTCGCCGAAGTAGAGTCTTGAGGTAGCTGACCACACCGTACGAGTGATCGAACACGAAGACGGCCGTGGAGAAGAAGACTCCACTGGACTCGGCGCGAATCTGCTGAGAGGTGTGCAGGAGGGGCGGAATCATCATCGAGCGGTGACAGAGGGATGCGCAGTACATGTCGGGAGCGTGGGGCTTGAACAGCGCGGCTGGCGGAGGAGGGAAGATGTAGGAGTAGATTTCATTCCGCAGCTCAGCAGGTAGTCGAAGAAGAGGTGGAAGTCTCGCGCGGTCTTCTTTCCCAGCTGCTGTTTTGTCGGCGGAAGTCTGGCTGTGGACGCTGGTGTCGTCGTCGTCGTCGTTGGCGCATTGCGTATCGGCAGAGAGCTTGTCGTCGGCGGGGTCCTCCTTCGTCTCGGACAGATTGTAGGCGTAAGAGGACGTTTCGTCGATGGGCAGCTTCCTGGGGTCGAAGAGCTCGTTGACTTTGGCGGCGTGATTCGGCGGAGACGACATATTGCGGCCGAGGAACAGTCGAGTAGTGGCGAAGTGGTGCTGATGTTGTGGTGATGTCGATGTCATGGTGAAGGTACAACTTCGAAGTGTTTCGAAGATTCCGAGCCGGCTCAATGGAACAAATGGAGCGCTTGGCGGTCTGTCACATGCCTATGCTCCTTGAGGAAGTGACTCTTTAGCGCAGAGGGAGCAGCCGGCGTCATGAGAGAGCTCGAGACTCTGACCGCGCTGTCCTTCATCCACCACCATTCTCGGCTCGTCGTCACCGTGCTAAGCCTGCTCCGACATGCACATAGCTCAGCCTCCTGATTGCTTCAACTCATAAGCTCAGGCCGGACTCGGACACTCGCTACGGCTGGAGGCTTAAGAGAGAGGAGAATACCAGTGCAAGCCTTTACGGACCGTGAATTTGAATCCCCGGCGGGCGGTCTGCTTAAACTCGTAGTGTGAGAAAAGTGCTGCGGGACATCGCAATGAATGTCGGCATGTGCAGCTATCCGGGACGTCGAAGTGAAGAGAAAGACGTACTCAAGGACGAATGCCAAACTTGACGCTAATGTCAATAACGCTGATGCTGATGCTATCGTATGCACACGCAATAGAACAAGAACTTACAAATCATCCTATTTCCCCTCCTTCATCCCTCCCTCTCCCACCTCTCCCTTCCCCCTCGGCACCCAACCCTCCACATCCCCCAACCGATCCGCCGTCAACCCCGCCCGTCCCGGCCTCTTCATCCCCTTCTCCACCTGCCTCTCATAACTCACCTCCCTCAACCTCTCCCCCTCCGCCGTCGTCAACCGCAAATACACCTCCACCCCCACCGCGTGCATAACCATCGCCATCCACAACGCCATGCCAAACGTCAACTCAAATCCCGCCGCGATCTCCTCGATCCCCGCCGTGGAAGAAAAGTCCGCGTGCACGGCCGTGTACCCGCCCGGATCGGAGACGCAGGCGGGGTAGGCGGAGACATCCCCGTCGTCTCGAGTGCCGGCGATTTGCGCGCAGGACATGGCGGTGTAGTAGGAACCTATGGAGGAGATGATTTGTACGGCTATGATCATGATGAGCCGGGTTGTGATGATGCTGCCGGCGTAGAACCAGGTGCGCAGCATCCAGGCGCGGTGTTGGTCGATTTGGAGGGATTTGATGTTGATGTATGCGAGGACGGAGCCGAGGGTGGTTGCGAGAGCGAGGACGCCGGTTGCGGATTGTGTGGCCAGGGTACCGCCGAAGGCTCGCCGGACGATGAGCAGAGCGCCGACGTTGGAGATGAGGAGCAGCAGGAGGATGATGTAGCCGTTGATGCGGTGGAAGAGACGAAAGGTGTGGCGGATGTAAGGGATGAATTGGAAGAGGACGAGGAAGCCGGCGGGGATGATGGCGATGAGGTGGATGGAGATTCCGATGCGGTAGTAGTATTGACGGAAGTAGTAGGCTTCGCCCGGGCCGGCTTGGGGGAGGTAGGAGGCGGAGACGTTCATGTATTGGGCGCGGGCGAGGTGGAAGCCCAGGAGAGCGGCGGAGAAGATGAACCAGAGAGTGAAGTTGTAGCCTTTTTGGAAGTGGAGGGGGTGGTAGATGCGGCGGGTGAAGCGGACGAAAGGGGAGGGGTTGGGGGTGGGGGTGTGGAGGGTCATGGTTGTGGTGGAGAAGAAGGAGCGGGCTGAGAGATTGTTTGTCCGCGTCCGGATAGGAAATGATCGAGAGCGTGGACGTGAGCTGGAGAGTGACTTGTATGCGAGCAGATCGGAGTCTTGGAAAGGGAGAAGGGAAATGCCAATTGTGATGATGCGAGGAATGAGGGAAATCGAACAAAACCCACCGTCGATACTTGACCTTCTTATACCATTCTCCCTGCCTTGTCTTGCAGTATGTATCTGGCCGCAGCACCTCGTCAACGATATATTCGCCAAGTGAATCCGTACGACGTCGAGTTTGGTAAGCCAAAGTCTTCTCCCTCGCGCCAAGGCCTCGCAGTCCGATGTCGATCTTTACCGGATTGGGTGCTCATAGCGAAGTGACGTTGGAATCCATCGGGATCGTCCTCGCACCGGCTCAACTTTACTGCGCCTGGATTTGGAGCCGCATCGTTGGGAAGAATCGTGGAGAGGACAACAGACTCTCAGTACGATTAATCATCCGACCATGGCGACGAGACGGAACATCGTCTTTGTCCACCCCGACCTTGGCATCGGCGGAGCGGAACGTCTCATCATCGACGCCGCCGTGGGTTTGCAGTCCAATGGGCACAAAATCACCATCTTGACCTCCTACCGCGACACGAATCACTGCTTTGAAGAGGCCCGCGACGGTATGTCTGATTCCATGACACTCCACGAAGCACTCAGCTGAGAGAACCGTCGTTCAAGGCTGAGGTACATTCTCTCAGGCACCCTCGACGTCCGAGTCCGCGGCGACGCCATCTTTCCGCCCTCCCTCTTCGGTCGATTCGCGATCCTCTGTACTATCCTCCGCCAGCTCTCCCTCGTCGCCAGCACCGTTCCTCGCGAGTTACCTACCCTCGTCCCGGATGTCATCATCGTCGATCAGCTCAGCGCGTGCATACCGTTCTTCCGTCTGCTGTACCCGAAAGCGAAAGTGCTGTTCTATGGACACTACCCGGATCGACTGCTGGTGCAGCAAGAGGTGGGAAGTCTCAGGAAGGTGCTGAAGAAGCTGTATCGCCTACCATTCGATGCATTCGAGGGATGGAGCACGGGTTGTGCAGACGGAGTGGTGGTGAACAGCAAGTACACGAGGAGTGTATTCCGGCAGACATTCCCGGATATGAAGAAGAGGGAGTTGAAAGTGGTATACCCTTGCGTGGATACCAGTGAGGATGAGGGAGCAACCCGAGATAACAGCGCACCACTCCTACCAAACAGAAAGATCCTCCTCAGCATCAACCGCTTCGAACGAAAGAAAAACCTCGCCCTCGCCATCAACGCCTACGCCGGCCTCGCCCCCTCCGAACGCTCCCAATCCACCCTCATCCTCGCCGGCGGCTTCGACCCCCGCAACGCCGAAAACGCCCTCACGCACACCAATCTCCAATCCCTCGCCGACTCCCTCCGCCTCACACACGCCACCCTCCGCTCGCCTTCCATCTCCACTCTCACCACCTCCCCAGAAACAGACCAACAAGCGAATATCCTCTTCCTCCTCTCCATTCCATCCTCCCTCAAATCCACCCTCCTCCAACAAGCGAAGATATTAATCTACACCCCTTCCAACGAACACTTCGGCATCGTCCCTCTCGAAGCCATGCTATCCCGCACCCCCGTGCTAGCGACCAATACCGGCGGCCCTCTGGAGACGATCTACGACGGCCGAACAGGCTGGCTGCGAAGTCCGGAGAAAGTCGACGCTTGGACGGATGTTCTTCGCAAGGGACTTATTTCGAGTTCGGAGGAGTCACTGCGTAAGATGGGAGAGATGGGAAGGGAAAGGGTGTTGAAGGAGTTTAGCCGGGAGAAGATGACTAGGGAGTTGGAAGGGGAGGTGGAGAGGTTGATTCAGATGCCGGGGAGATTGAGGCCGGGGGTGATGCCGGAGTGGATGATTATCCCGTTTGTGGGGTTGTTGGTGTTGGGAATGTTGGTGTTGTTGGCGTTGGTGATGATGGTGTTGGGGATGGGTGTGAATCGGATTCATGGGTAGGCGGGCAGAATGTGAGGTGAATGAGAGAGCTTGTGGAAGTTTTGAGACATAGGGCGTGCCAAGATTGCTGGATGCACCGAGATTTGCTCGACGGCCACGGAAAAGTTTTGTACGTCCACAGAGCGAGATAATAATACTCCGCTATTTTCAAATCAACCAAGGTCCCGTCGCCACCAGTCGCTAAGTTAGTCTAGTCATCGCATACCCCACGCATTCGGAAACCCCTCGACATCCACCCAACTCGAATTCATCTGCTTGAGATCGCCAATTCCCGCATTCGCCGCATCCAGCATGACCTCCCTCTTCAGCAATTGCGCCGCCTTCCTGACCCCGTCCTCCCCATAAACATTCGCATACATAAACGGCCGCGCCAAACCCACGGCTTTCACGCCCAGCGCCAGAAATTTCAACACGTCCGTTCCATAGCGCACGCCGCCGTCGGCCCATACCTCAACCTCGTCGAAAATCCAGGCTGCATTCTGGTGGATTTCAATCGCGACTTCGAGAGGGGAAGGGGAGGTATCGACCGCTCGACCGCCGTGGTTGGAGAGGTAGATTGCTCGGACGCCGTAGGAGTGCGCGATGACGGCGTCTTCCCAGGTTTGGATTCCTTTCGGGATGATGGGCAGCCGGGTAGTGGCTTGCAACTCGGCCCATTGATCCCATGTTAGACTCGTGAGGGCGTCGTCTGCTGATCCGACTCCATACCGCCAGGCGCGGTGCCGGACGTTGTTGGCGGGGGAGTCGACGGTGAGGATCAAGGCTTGGAAGGTGAGGGACTCCGCTTCGCGGATCTGGAGGGTGGTTGCGGTGGTGTTGAGCGGGTCGAGGTAGAGTTGTTGGAAGAGGACTTGGCCCTCGGCACGGGCGGATTGGATGTCGGCTTTGGAGCGGGAGGAGAGGTCAGAGGGGATGTAGAGGATGTTTTCCTCGGCGGCGGCGCGGACAAGAGCGAGTTCACCGTCGGGGTGGGCGTAGCCCGCGCGTGCGGCGGGCGCGATGAAGAAGGGGGCGGAGAAGGTGTGGTTGAGGATGGGCGTGGGGAGGGAGGCGGAGATGTTGTTGATGTTGCGCATCACGCGCGGACGGAGGCGGAGACGGGCGAAGGTTTCGAGATTGTTGCGGTAGGAGAATTCACCGGCGGCAGCGGCGCGGTAGTATGTGTAGGCTGTTGTGTTCATGTGGCGTTCGGCGATGTGTTGGAAGTCGGAGAGGGCCCATACATCCTCTAGATTGGGGAGGGATGATTCCGAGGAGGAGACATTGGCAAAGGTGGTGGTTTGGCCGGTTTCTGGTTCTTCGAGGAAGGGGCGAGCTGCCTGGGTGAGCGTTGCTGCTGCTGAGAGCAGGAGAGAAGTGAGGAGGCGCATGCCGGGGATTGACGAGGGAAGGTAGAAGACTGGACGGGTAGAGGAACATGAAGTCGAGCGGAGTGGACTGTATCCTTATACCCTCGAAGACATGAGGCGCGAGAAAGTCAACCTACCATGCGCTCCAAGGTCATCGCCAAGAATCTCAACCGTAGATGAGGTGGTTCTCTACCACGATCGTCGCGTGGAGAGGCAGAGATAGCATTCCAACAGTGGTATGCCAAGGCCTGGTTTCCTCCTTACGGCAAGTCCTTGAGATTGCCCAGGAAAGCTAAGAGGATCCGGATAGAGCACCACAAAGCCGGGAGACGATCAACGTCATTGCGTGGTGGATTGACTCTGAACGGTGTCTTAGACAAGCTTGGCCTGGATGAGCGCAGTTTCGTACGGTCTCCTCGATCGAGGGTCGAAGTGCAAGAGGCGAAGAATTGAGATGGTTCCTGAGTTGCCAGACCGCCGCATTCGTTGAGCGAGATCATGTCAGGGCGAAGGAGGCCTTTCGCTTCGGAGGCATTCTTTGAACCTCATGTCAGTGCCGCCGTTACTTCGTCACTAGAATGACATCCAGCCAACTTCTCCAAGCACTCGAGTGCAGAGTCCAAGGCAAGACGACAACAGCATTGATCGTAAGAAGTCCAGCTTCGATATATGGCGGCGCTGAGCGAACTCGTCACCAGAGCATCGTTCCATGGTCATTCGAGACGGCGTCCAATTGAGCCATGCAGTCAATCTTACCCATCAATCTCGTCAGCGCACGCATGAGAGCCTCTCATGAACAATGCTCTTCACTTAGAGCGATGTCGTTGTCGTGTGAGAATGAAAGAACAAGAAGAAGACATTGGACAGGAAGAAAGATATCCGTCGAAAGTCATCCAATCCTCAGTCCCACATATCCGCAGCCCAGCCCTGAAAATACCCCTCCAACCACCTCACTCCATCTTTTCGACCACATCCAAAAGAACCATCAAAGTCATCTCCAAATCTGCCGAGTCTAGATTTTCGCCAGCATGCTCGCCCTAGCCATCACCGCCGATCTCGAAGGGTACATACATCTCCTCCCCATCACCGCCCTCAACCTTGGACACCCAGACCGCCCTACTGACCACCCTCATCAAAACAGCGTCACCGACCTCGTCCCCGACGACACGGAAGAAAACCCCTTCTACTACACCTTCAAAGTCCAATGCACCAGCTGTCGAGAAGTCCACCCGAATTGGGTGTCCGTGTCGAGATTCGTATGCTTCTCCCCACACTCCCCTCCTCTCCTCCTTCAACTCAAATCCTCCGGAGCAGCAATGCGAACTGACGAACGAAACCAACGCAGGAAATGAACGAACAATCCGGCTCCCGCGGCGAAGCGAATTTCGTGTGGCGGTGTAAGAACTGCAAGGTCCGTCTCCCCTCCCCTTCCCCTTCTCCCTCCCCCCTATGACCACCACCGCGGAGGAGCCTGACACTGATGTAATTGCGAGGGAACAGAGAGAACACACCGCCTCCATCCTCTCCCCACCCACCTCCTACGCCCATCAATCCCCCGCCAAACCGACGAATATCCTCACCATCGACTGTCGAGGCCTGGAATTTGTAGAGTTTAAACCAGATGTAAGCCACTCAACATTGCATCGCACTTATCGCGACGGGTTCAGCCCACCCTTCGAATGGGAGACTCGCTAACGCTCGTCGACAGGGCGAATGGAAAGCCACCGGCATCTCAAAACTCACGAAATTCACATCCATCGATCTGACCGAGGGGGATTGGTATGATTATGATGAGAAAGCGGGGGAGGAGGTCAGTGTCAAGGATGTCAAGTTTGAGATTCGGAGGGCGTGAGAGGTTGCTTTCTTTTCAGTCTCCTCTGATTCTTCCGATTCCTGTGCTTGTCTACTTGGTTCCGCTGCGATTGGACGGGTGATGCGTGGGCGGAGAGGAGAGAGTTGAAAGAGGCCGGGCTGTGTTGAGACAGGCAGGAATGCCGTAAGAGAGTGAATGCAGAGCGAACCAAACGTGCGATCCGAGGCCGCAGGGGGTCAGATGCGCTATCACGGCGAATTCGAGATTTGAATCACAGTCACGAATACCTCTCTGCTCCGAGTGACCTCGCTCGGTGAAGATACATGCCTCGCAGAGAATGGGCGGGACGATCTGTCGTAAAATGCTTTTCAATTATGCTATTACTACCCGCGAGCTATACTTAACGGCGAGTACTCGTTTGCCGATGCCACTCCTCGAGCTCTATTGCGATGTTGATATTCGCCCTGTTTTGACGATATCGCTATACCGTAGGGAGAATTCTGACTACGCTGCGCCTAAGTAGGCAATAGGATGGAGTTGTGAGGAGCATGACGCAATGGAGTCTCGCTGCCGACCTTCCTCAAGGTAAGTCCCAGCTCCCTTGCTGCGTAATGTATCGTGTCCCGGTATGTCGTATTTCGTACGTCGTTTCATGCTGTCGTGTTGTTGATGCTTCCATGCTCAAATGCTTCGTTTCATGCTCGATGCATCATGCCGTCGTAATTCTTGCTTTCCCTTTCGCTTCCTTCCTTCAGTCGGCCCGTTCTCCGAGCTCGCCTCCCTCACCACGGACCCCAATTACCCCTCGGACCACTGCTACCAGCCAACACCTCCCACGTACCCATACCCTCCGCCGTACAGAACGGATGCTTCAGCGCCTTGCCCAGGACATACTCCATCCAAGCGGTGTTCAGCGGAGTGTCGCCTTCTCGAAGTTTTGGGAACTTCCCGCAGAAATGCTGGTAGGTATAGGCGAGTCGAATGGCAGTCGATGAGCCGCCATATCTCTGCGGGTTCTTGGCGGTCACCTCGACAATGGCATCCCAGAACTTGACCAGTGCATCTCGGTGGACTGAATCGTGCCAGTGTGTGGGCCGTGGTGGCGGTGGTGTGGATGAGAAGACTCGAGTGGCGCGGGAGAGGAGGGAAGGTCCTTGTGTGGACATGGTGGGTAGGAGGAGGCTGGAGATTGTCGATTAAAGGTGATGTGTTCTAATAGTTGAATCGCCCGGTTGAATGTGTTGAAGATGTTGCTGCTTGTCGTTCGACGTCCGTGTGAAAAGTGGTCTGGCCGCGATCGCTTGCGCGGTCGCTGTCGACGACAACCTGGAGATGTTGTCAGATTGTGGGTTGATGTGATGTTTTGATTATTTTCTTGTGCTGAATTGGAAATGTGATGGTGAAGCAGAGATGCGGGATGATTCGCGGAGAAATGGTCCGGTCTCGCTGGGATGTATAAGAAGCACCGCAGCCATCTTGACAAGTCTTTCCAGTCCACGTGCAGCGGAGTGAAGTGGAGTCGAAGATGTAGCGAAGTCTTTTCCCGGTGAAGTGGAGCTGAAATGCAGCGTTTGCAGCTCAAGCCGGAGGGAAGTCGGAGCAGCGTCTTGACCCACATCAAAGACCAGTGGATCGCCGTCAATGATACTCATCGTGTGAGAATGCCATTCATACCGCACAGCATATCCACAATGCCGCCGCCGCCGCGCCTCGAAAACATCAAAAGTAATAACAAAGGAAGAAGAAGTAAAAAGCGTTGAGAAACTCACCCGTGATGTTCTCAGCCTGCCATAGTCCCCCACTCGCAATCAGATCTTGATCAAAGAGTTTCGCAAAGCTCGTGTATATCGTGTCGAAGCGTGTAAACAGTGGAGTGGTTTGTTGTTGTCGAGGTGAGGTGAGGTGAGGTGAGGTGAGGTCGGGCAAAGTCAAAGAAAGAGAGATGACGGGAAGAGAGAAAGAGAGGTGGAGTCGGGTATGCAGGGCAATGGAAGCGCTCTGTCCACTCGGAGCATTTACCCCGCAGACGGATGGCGTTTTCTTGGGGAGGGGGATTCCTATTTCTCCCGCTGACGGAAGTTCGAATAAGGATGAGCTGTGTTGTTGTTGCTTGTAAAAGATGAATACGTTGCAATGTCTCGGTGGAAAAGCGGTGGTGGATATGTGTGTTGGACACGATGTTTCACAATATGGTTCAAGACAAAGTCAAAGTGGGGCGCGCGCGAGTCGCACGTGCCTTTTGTCACAAGCTAGGTTCTAGATCAAAACATTCTGCCCCACCATGGTAAGCCCTTGAAGCCGACGGGAGCTTTCGGCACGTCGCTGTCAGAGTAGTAGACGTTGTTGATAAGGGTATGTTCTCGTTCGTCGTCGAAGATGTTCACGGACAGCGTAGCTCATGCGTGTTACCGAAGTCTTCGAGCCACGTTGCGCCGACTTACCCGAAAGCTGGACTGCTGCCCATCGGCCAAAGCTCCGCTTCCAATGGTAAGAGCTAAGAATCCCTGAGGCGATCGTGTTCCTGGACTAGCGAAGTTGCGTGGAATTGTTTTGGCCATTGACAAGCATGGGTGCTAGGAAAGGAAGGCTTCGAGAGTCGAGACACGGTCATGATCCGCCCGCGGACCACGTTGCAATTCCGCTGCACACAGTCAAACGTCCTCCTTCTTCCCTCCTCCGTTCCTCTCGCCGTACAGTCTTTCCACATCCCCGACCAGATCCTTCACTCCACTCCCTCCCTCACAGTCCTTCCACTCGCCTGCATCCCGAATACACCGCACTTCCTCAGCCAGTCTGACGGTACAACTCGCCGTCACATTCGCATCTTCACTCCGCTGGAACGACTTCTTCAACAAACCCCAAGCCAGATGCCCGTTGTCATCTCCATTGCCATCTCCGTCATTGTCGTCTCGATTATCGTCATCGTCTTGACCAGCAGTGCAGGCTTCGAGCTTCGCTTTGTCGATGCCGGATTCCAGCGCACAGGACTCGACGAGCTCACGAGCGGGTATGTCGGGGTACGACAGGGAGAGGCAAAGCGTGAAGCCCAGGTAGGTCTTCGGTTGAGGGTACAGCTTCGCGGCGCACAGTTCGAGGAGGTTGCCCAGACATTCGGTTTGGCCGTGCATACACGTCACTCCGTCGTTGTGCGGATCCGTCCTGCGATCCATTGTCAGCTCGGAAGGTAGGAGGCGTAGATGTATCGCGGATAGACTCACCACCCGATGAATGAAAGGCGAAAGTCGACTTTGTCCTTAATCTTCTCTATCGCCGGCACAACGAGGTCGCGAAGACAGTCGCGAGC
Source organism: Zymoseptoria tritici IPO323 (assembly GCF_000219625.1). Lineage (NCBI taxonomy): Eukaryota > Fungi > Ascomycota > Dothideomycetes > Mycosphaerellales > Mycosphaerellaceae > Zymoseptoria > Zymoseptoria tritici. Next base: position 209,108 of record NC_018210.1, on the reverse strand, counting down.
ATCGGGACATTTCGACATGATGTGTGCTTCCAGCGGTACTCGCTTCGACTTAGTATTCGACGAAGCGAGTGGTGCTTGGGAAGTGACGTCGGTCCGCCATGAACGTGAGAAGGTGTCGAGATGCGTAGAGCAGGACGATCTCAAGAATGTAGGTCCGAAAGCACGCAGGCAGACGAAAACAAAGGCGGCGAGCAATGTGAAGCGGACAGCAAGTCGCCGCCTTTGAGCTCTGCGGGACTGAATAAGGACTTCATCCGACGGCTTCATGGGAAAGCTGCATACGGTGCAGATACCGTCTCGCTGCTTTGATATTGCGTCATTTTGAGAATCTTCCTTTTCGGAGAGTTCATACGGGAGAGATGGGCAGGGGAGGAAGGTTTGTTTCTCGGGGTCGAGCGGTATTGGAGGCATCGTGTTGCAGTACTTCTTGTGCTTTAGAGAGAATAGCTAGCGAGATCCGAGTCAGAGACGGTTGTATTGAGGATCAAGCTGATGAGAAAGTGGGAAGAGTGAGATTGGCAGGTCCAATGTCAGATGTTGTTCATTGCTGACTAACGACAAAAGTGGGGCAATCGCTAGAACTACGGCAGGCGAGAAGCGACAAAGAAATATATCCCGCCTGGCGACATAGCTGGCTGTAGTCGCGAGACATCTCACGATTTCACAATTGCTCTCCTTCGCGCCTTTCCCATCTATCCTCTCCCCGCCTAGACGATCTCCATGATGTGTGAACATATTGATTCGCAACACAGCGGCCGCGAAGAAGCATCGCACCGCCATCCAAGAGCATCGAGTCGTTCTAAACATTATTGTCCACCACTCCCTTGCCCACTGTTGAAAGGATATCTTGTCAAGTAATTGATTAAAGGAACTAACTACCAACTGAGAGTAAGATATCCTAATAAACACTATTTGGAGCTAGCTAGCTATTGCTAGCCACCGTATTTTAACACTCCCCCTCGTTAGCTGTTCTATACTAGCCTCGTTAAACCCTTTCGTAAGGGAAGAGTACTAGCTCTTAATTAAGTGTAGTTCTTGCTAAGGTATTCCATCTTAACAAACGATTCCTAGCGCGGCTCCTTTAGGTCTTCTTCTTCGAAGGGCTTATCCTTAATCTAACTCATCTTGTGAACCTATCTTATAGTGTGGCCGATGTAGTAGTTCTCGTCGACTTTAATAGAAGTGTCCGAATACTACTTATATTCTATAGTGTCTAAGATAAAGTCGTCGTAAATGTTTCCTATAAAGACCTTCTTAATTTGCTAGCGCTTAATAATTAGCTTATACTATTTAACGTGGTCTACCGCCCTTGGTACCTCCCGTGCTTCTATTAAATGCTCTCATCGCAGCAGGGCTAATGTGAGTCGCAGGTTCCCAAGTGTTTTCAGACGCGGGCCAGCCCTTCCACGCGATCCTGTACATCCATCTGCCGTGTTGTTTCTTACGCTTCAGGATCTTGTCTACCACGTAAACGTCGGGTTCCTCTAATCGGATCTCCTTTGGGCTATTCTGGGCCCGTTCGGTGATTTTGGCAGGTTTTTCCTCCTCTAGCAGGGAGATGTGGAACGTAGGATGGATGTTTATCGTTTCCGGCAGTTCTAGCGTGTACGCGACGTCGTTCACGACTCGCTTGATCCTATATAGGCCGACATACTTGTAATCGAGCTTTTCCGACGGCCGGATGGACTTCAAATATCGAGTAGAGAGGTACACACGGTCGCCAACCTTGTACGTTTTCGCAGTTTTGCGAGCATTATAGTATCGTGCGTGTCTCTCCTGTAACGCAGCCAGTCTTTTATGTAGCGTTTTCTGCAGGCCGATTACTCTATGCGCCATTTCCGCCGCACTAGGAGCTTTGCCCTCTAATTAGGGCAGGTCGGGCTATCTAGCGGCAATTAGATCGCGAACGTTACATGCTTAGAATAGTGTTACCCCTATTGTCGCATAAACGCTATCGTTGTAAGAGAATTCGGCTACCGACAGCATCTGTGCCTAGTCGTCCTGTTCGTAGTTGCAGTACACTCGTAGGTATTGCTCTAGCGTTTGGTTCTAACGTTCCGTCTAACCGTCCGTTTGGGGGTAATATGCGGTGCTTAGGCCCCTTCGGACCCTAAGGTGGTAGCAAAGCGTGCTCCAGAACTTAGATGTAAGGATTAGTCCTCTGTCGGACGTAATTAACTTAGGAGTTCTATAAAGGCGGAAGATTTCTCTTAGGAAGACCTCCGCGAGGGTTTCGGCGTTAATGTCCTTCCGTACGGGAATGTAGTAGGCTATTTTGGACCACCTGTCCATAACGACGAGGATTAAGTCGTATGTGTGCCCTACGAACGTACTTGGGGGCAGATCGGTAATAAAATCCAACGTTAGGTCCTCCTAGGGCCCGTTTGGTGGAGCTTCCGCATAGAGTTCTCCATATGGGCTATGTCACCGTAGCTTCGCCCTGTCGCATGTCTAGCAGCTGTTTACGTAGTCCTTAACGTATTTTCTCATGTCCGGCCAGTAGAACGACCGTTGCAACAGCTCTAGGGTCCGTTTAAACCCAAAGTAGCCGGCCAGGGGATCGTCATAGCACTGGCGGAGAGCTGCTAGGCGTACTGGGCCCGCAGGCACGTACAGTTTCCGTTCGTAGAAGAGGAATTCGCCCTATATAGCCCACCTTTAGGTCTATTCCGGCGGATCCGGGTTATTTATAGCTAGTTCGACTGTCGATGCTATAGGGTTATGTTTCAGGCTTTCGCGTATTGTATTAATCAGCGGGGAGTCTGATAATTCTTCCATTAGAGTGCTCGCTATCATGTACGTTTTGCTGCAGTAGGTCCTGGCGAGCTGCAGATAGTGGGTTATAACTGCTATTATAGACTGAACGGGGCTGGATTCGGCCGTCATTCCCTCGGACAGGCCTAGTTAGTGCCGAAGGGTGTCTAATGCAGGAGCACTGTCGCTTTCGTTAATCCACCGTCCCGAGTAGTCCCTATCTTCTAAGTCTAGGCGTCTGCTCACTCCGTCCGCGGCGGCATTAAGCGACCCCGGGTTGTACGTTATGCGGAAGTCGACGTTTAACAGCTGCTCTGCCTATCTTGCCTATCTTCGGCTTAGTTGCTTAGTTATTATAAACCATTTTAGGTTGTAATGGTCTGTTAAGACCTCAATTTGGTGCGAAGCGCCCTTAACGTAGTGTCTCTAGTGCTTAAAGGCCTCGACTATAGCGAGAAGCTCTTAATCGTGTATGTTATAGTTCCTTTCGGCCGCGTTTATCTTGCTAGAGAAGAAGGCCACTAGGTGCTAGTGCATTTTGCCCTCCGTTTTATGCGGTTGGGACAGTACTGCCCCGACAGCGAACCTAGAGGCATCTGTTGCGACGCGGATAGGCAGTTTTAGGTCGAAATGCCGCAAGATAGGCGCTTTAATAAACCTGGTCTTTAACTGCTAGAATGCTTGTACTGCGTTAGGTGGGAGTTCGAGGGGAACTAATTCCTCCTTTCTCTGTCGGTGTCCTCCTTTGGCACTATTTAGGCCTCTTTCTGTTAAGCGGTTTAGTAGGCTAGCTATGCGGGAGAATCCCTTAATAAACTAGCGGTAGTAGTTCGCAAATCCGATGAAGATGCGAATGTCCCTAACTAAGGCCGGAAGGGGCTAGTTAGCAATGGCTTGGATCCTTTCTGCCTCCATTTCGACCCCTTTTGGGGTCACTACGAACCTAAGGTAGCCGACTTGCCGCTTAAAGAACTCGCACTTTAACAGTTTGGCAAAGAGTCAGTGTCTTCTGAGTCTCTCGAGGACTATCCTAACGTGTTTCTTGTAGCTTTCGGCGTCTTGTAAGTATATCAAGATATCGTCGAGGTATACCACAATATAGTAGTCTAGCAGGCCCCGGAGGGCGTAGTTTATGTATCCTTGGAACACTGCTAGGGCGTTGGTCAGCCCAAACGGGACCACAGTGTACTCAAAGTGGCCATACCTCGTCCAAAAGGCAGTTTTCCACTAGTCACTCTCCTTAATTCGGATGCGATAGTACGCGTCTCGTATATCCAGCTTTGTAAAGAACTTTGCCGGCGCCAACTGGTCTAGAGATTCCTAGACGAGGGGCAGGGCGTGTCTATTCTTAATAGTAACGGCATTAAGGGCCCTATAGTCGACGCACAGACGTAGGCCGCCGTCCTTTTTCTTTACAAAGAGGATGCCTGCCCCTACTAGGGAGGTCGAGGGGCGGATCCACCCCTTCTCTAGGCTGTCGGCGAGGTAATTGCGCAGAGTCTCCAGTTCTGTTACAGAGAGGTTGTACAATAGGCCGTACAGGGCCTCCTTGCCTTCTTCGAGGTCGATACTAAGCTTATTCGGCCCCGTCTCGGGGAGAAGGGACTCGTTTCCTTCCGCGAAAACGTCCGCGAAATCCGAGAATTCGCTTAGAAGTTCCGGTTCTTTTAGCGCGTCGTCTGTACGTTAAGCGGCAAGGGCCTAAACGCGCCCCGAAGGGATGCCGGAGGCGTCCTTCTAGAACTCTTTAGGTAAGACGAGCCTAACCGGCCTCTATTGTCTGCCTTTCGTCCCCTTCTAGGTAACGCTTTTGCGGATAAAGTTCACCCTCGGGTTCTATCGTTCTAGCTAGGGCATGCCGAGGACTAGTTAGAACCCGTGGATTCTTCCGACTACGAAGGTTTCTACACATCCTCTTATGTATCCTTAAGTGTCCGTTACTTTAAACGGGACGTAGCATTCTCCCTGAACAGCTATCCTCTGGCCGTTTAGTGCTACGTATTAGGCCGTTTGCCCCAACTCGGGGCTTAGGCCTAGCTCTTTAGCTGCTATGTTGTCTATAAAGTTGCTTTGCGCTCCGCAATCGAGCAGTGCTCGGAGTGTCTTAGTCCTATTAGGACCCTGCATCTCCACTTTAAGGCGTATTAGCCCTTCCCCTGTAGTTCGGGGACTTCCTCCTAGCTCGGCAGCCTTTCTTTAGGCCTCTAAGTACTAGACTTAACCCGCAGCGATTAGAGGGGATCTACTACGGGCTCTCCCTTTTCCCAACTGGTCCTTGTTAGGGCATTCCTAGCGCCAGTAGCCCTCTTTGCCACATGTCTAGCAGGCGGTAGCCGACTTCTCCTTATTAGCCGCCTTCGGGGGGGTTTTAGCCCTTCTTAGCCTACTCGGGGGCTTGTTGTTTTTGTTTGGGCGCCTTTCGTTAGTCTCGTCGACGGAAGTCTTCGCTAAGCGCTTTTTGTTAAATTCCTGTATCTGTCGGTACGATATGTTAGCTCGTTCCTCCGCATCTACGAGGGTCGTAAGGGTAACTTGGCCCTATTCGAGCCTGTTTCTAACTACTGGGGTAAGAGCTCCCTTAAATTTATAGATCATCCTAGGAATGTCGGTGCAACTAATCTTATCCTACTGTTCTTTTAGGTAGTTTATCAGCCCGGTTAGGGTCCTGTCGCCCTGTTTGGCCTCTTTGATGTTGTCTATAGCTCTTTGGGTGCGTTCGTCTTTTGTACCTATAGAATCTAACATTACGAGCTGCATATCGCTCTATGTTGGCCGAATAGGTGCCTTGTCGAGAAGGTAGCGCTTCTAGTGCTGCTTTTGGGGTCTCGCTATCCATTCTTTAGCGAATTCTATCTTTTCTTCGTCGGTGGCCATGCTAGCCCGGTTAATTGCTCGGTTAATGTCTTCCTGCTACCATTCCCAGTCGGCGCAGTTCTTTCCCTCGAAGATGTGGGGATTCCGGGCCTTTAGGAGCGCGTTCTTAGGGATAGATGGCCGAACCAGGGCATCGGGCAGGACAGTAGGGATAGATCCGTTCTGTACCTGGGCGATGCGGTCCCTTATAGCCCTGTTGCGTGCCTAGAGAAGGCTAAGCTAGAGGAGGCGCTCCTGTCTGGCGGTAGCGGCCTCTTCCTTGCGGATTTGTTTATTAATGTTGTCTTCTTCTCCCTTAGGTGGAGTGTCTTCTTCCTGTGGAGGGTTCTCCGGTTCTTCTTCGCCCTCGTTAGCGGCATCCTAGTGCCCGATAGGTTCTTCCGGGTTTTTGGGCCCGCCTTCGGCGTCTTCGTCGTTGCTAACGACAGTCTAAGTGGAGGTTTCTATAGTCTCCGGGTCGTTAGCGGGTTCGTTCGTACGGCGACGGGTGCTCTTGCTCCCTAATAGGCCGGGACGAGACGAAGCCATCTCGGAAGTAATTCGTCGTACTATAGGGTAGATCGAATCGTGTATAAAAGGTGCAATTAAGGATAGAGTAGCAGTATGAATCACTTTAGAACAGACTCGATTCGATACTCTCTCGGAAGAAGGAGATTCTACGTATCCTTATACTACAGGCGCAATCTGGCTCAAACGAGCTTAAAAGGCCCTAGTAGGGGTGCATATGCCGCTGAGGCAGGGGATCAGATGCCGATTGTCGGTATTCGGCGGAGGCAGATGTGACAATTAATCTATAAAGGTCCTTAAGCTTAATAGTTTAGTGTCGCTCTAGCAGTAGACCGGAATCGTAGTCGTAGATAAACAGGTATTTCCTATAAGCTGTAGGTCTACCGACGATTGCAAAAGCCTAGAGGTGCTATAGAAAGTCCTTCTAGCGCGGGTTATTAACCTAGTTTACTTGTAGACTTTTAACGATAGCAATCCAGGTCTTAGCTATATGCTCGTCGTCTTTGCTGCTTCGAGTCTTAGGAGTTTTTAAGAAAGCAGAGAAGATATTAGTGTCTGCGACGTCGTCGTATGCGGACGCCTAGTTAACCTATTCCTAGTCGGTAACACAATAAAGGGTCTTTAGATAAATGTATAGCCTAAGGATGCTATACTTCTTAGTCGTTTAAGTATCGAAAGCCTTAAGCATGTCGTTTATCTCCTTACAGTCTTAAAGCTTTTCGGTAGCGGTGAAGTAGTCTCGGTAGATCGACTCTAGAGTGCTCTTACTTAGAACGCTAAGATCGACGCCTCTAAGGTCTTCCGGAAGGAGTAGACGTCTCTTTTCGATCCTTTAGCAAAGGACTCGGCCGGCGGCAGTAGTCAGGAAGTCGGCGGTATCAGACAGTAGAGGTAACTAGTCTAAATTAATTCTTACCAAGGTAGGGCGGCTAAATTCGTTCTCTATAAGCTTAAATCCAGACTCGGTTCCACGCATGTGGTTTTGGTAGAAAGGGAAGTCTTCTATAGCTAATATCGGAAGGTCTTAGAATCGGATGTTCGAGAAAGGAAGCAGGTTTAGCCCTAAAGTTAGAAAAATCCTTATACTTTATTGCTAAGGTTAGCGCCGAGAGTTATATAACTACGAAACTTAGGCAGGGATTTGACAGCGACGGCGATATCTCGATCAGACTCCGGTAAAAGTGTCTTTAAACTTCCGTATACTATAGGCGTATATACTCTATACGTCCTCGATAATTAAGGAAATAGGCCTTGCTAGTAGTTATGTCGCTATCGCGGTCTTAGCGCGAGATCCAGCAGCGATCTGCCTGTTAGTAGATCACTCCCCCTCGTTATTAGACTCCTTAGTCCGGTTCTTCTTTTAATTAGTTATCGACTATAGCTACCGGGGAGTTTTAACGTAGGAGGGGAGTGCTAGTCCGAGCGCCCTTCTAAACGCATAGAACTGTTTGTTAGCGAGAGGTTTTGTCAGGCTATCGGCGATCATCTTCTCGGTTTTAACCTAGTGCAGCTCGATGTCCCCTTCTTGCACTCGTTCGCGAATAAAGTACGTATTAACGCTAAAGTGCTTTAACCGCGAGTGAAAGGTAGGGTTCTTAGCGAGCGCTATTACACCTTAGTTATCGTAGTAGATAATCGTTGCTTGCGGTCTATAATTTCCTTCGGGAAGGAGTTAATCGAGGAGCGTCTTTAGCCAGATAGCTTCTTTCGCCGCCTATGTTTGTCCTATGTATTCTGCTTTAACTGTCGACAACGCCACTCTCGTCTGTCGTTTTAACGACTAAGAGATAGCTCCGCTACCTAGGCTAAACACCCAGCCGGACGTAGAGCGGCGTATCTCGGGGTCTTACGCCTAGTCGGAGTTAGTGTAGCCGCTAAGGTCCTTTAAGTCTCCTTAGAACACTAGTTCGAAATCGACTATAGCTCTTAAGTAGCACATAATTCTCTTAACGAGCTTCTAATGTTCTTCCGTAGGGTTAGCGCAGAATCGGCTAACAACAGATACGGAGAATGCGATGTCTGGTCGTATGCCTAGCATAGCGTACATTAATAATCCAACGGCAGACTAATACTTCTTACGGAGTTCGTCTAGGGCGATGTAGCCTTCTTTTGCTAGCTCGATTTTAGACGCCGAGTCTATCGGTGTTATATAGATTTTCTCTTCCTATACACTGTATTGTTAAAGGAATTTCTCGACGTAGGCTCTCTAGCCGAGGAAGATCTTCCGGTTAACGCGGTCGCGGCGAACAGTTATTCTAAGGTAGTATGCGCAAGGGCCGAGGTCGGACATTTCGAAACGCTCTAACAGCTGGTTCTTAATCTCTTAAATCTCCGGTTTCTTTAGCCTAACGATAAGCAGATCGTTAACGTAGACAGCGATAAAGGTGTGTCCTCGGAAGAATACGCTAATGTCGGCAACGAGGGGCTTAAATCCGATCTTATTAAGGTAAGAGGTTAGGGTGTTGTACTAGGTGCGAGGCGACTGTTTAAGGCTGTAGAGCGCGCGATCGAGCAGACAGACGTTGTCACTTCCTTCTTCGAATTTATAGGGTTGTTCGACGTACACGGTTTCCTAGATAAGTCCGTAGAGGAAGGCGGTCTTAACATCTATCTATTCGATTTCTAGGTCGAGAGCAGCGGCGATAGTAAACAGGGCCTTATAGCTTATTAGCTTTACGACCGAGGCGAATATCTCGGTGTAGTCGGAGCCTTCTTCCTATGCGTAGCCTTTAACGACCTAGCGTGCCTTGTATTTAAGTATCTCGCCGTTCGGTCCCCTTTTTAATTTAAAGACCTATCTGCCGGGTAAAACCTTCTTGCCGTTTCTTAAAACTTCCGCTCGTTTCTTCAATCTCTATATCTTGTTCTTCCGAAGTAATTTCACTTCTTCTAACATAGCGTCCTTCTATTCGGACTACATTATATCAGCCTTTACTTAGTAGACAGTCCGAGGTTCGGACGGTTCCGTTATAGCGGCGGCGGTAGCGATAAAAGAGAATATTAGAATAGCTTGTATTTCCGGGAACTCGGAGAGTGCTTTAGCGAGCGGGTTGCTTTAAGCGTTTAATATAACAAAGAGGTTGTCTCGGTAACTTACGAGGCGGCTCTCGGTTTCCGCGTCTTGTTTAGCGATCAGTACATAGTCGGTTTCCGGAAACAACGAGTTCGGCCTTCGCTAGCGTTTCTCTCTATATCCGTCTAAGATGGTCTCGTCTTAAAGGCGTTCGTCAGGCGGAGGCGTTAGCGTTCGAGGAGGCGGAGTTAGCGTTCGAGGAGGCGGAGTTAGCGTTCGAGGAGGCGGTAGAGGCGTTAGCGAGCGAGAAGGACTAACTATTTCGATGTCGGAGTTACTACTTAATACTTTACTATCCAATTCTCCCCCTAAAGCGTTATGCCGTGAGTTCTTTGCCGATCGGCGAATCGGACCAAGGAGTCTAACGTTATACTTCTTAGACGGTAGCTCGTCTTCGCTGTCGCTATCGCTACTGTCGGTTTCCTCGCGGATGTGCTTTCTGTGTTCTTTAAAGATTACGTTGTACACCTAGCGTAGCTCCTTCTAGTTTGGACAGATAATAAGGTATTACTTGTTTCCCTTAAATCCGAGCAGTTTACCGATGTCAGCGCGGTAAACATACCCGGGGCGTTTGTCCTTTAGCTCCTTTTTTAGGATATAGGCCTTTAAGCCGATCTTACGAATGTTCGAGATGTTAGGGCGTTCGCCTATCTATGCCTTATATGCGGTAATATCGAGTCGGCTGTTCGAGCACCGGTTGCGCAGGTAGGCTATTACTTCGACGACGGCGGGCTACTATTTCAGCTCGAGTTTGCCCGCGTATAGCGTAGGCTCCAATTTCTCGAGGATGATTTTGTTAACAACTTCGGCAACTCTATTTAATTAACTTTGCTCGGTACTTATAAACTCGAGTTCGATTCCTCGGTTATAGTAGAGATTTTTAAAGTCGTTTGTAATAAATTCACTACCTTAGTCGAGGCGGATCCGTCGGCACTTAAACACAGGCGTTTCATAATAGTCGAGGTAGTAGCGTACGAGGTCGACAACATCGCGGACATGCTTGTACACTAAGCAGTCGGTATTTGTCGTACTGTCGTCCACGATTGTAAGCCAGAAGCGAGAGCCGTCGTATCCTTAAGCCTCTTTTAGTCCGTATTTAGAGTCTATATAAAGAAGGTCGAGCTTCTATTTTCCGCGTTTAATGTGCCCTTAGTAAGGTTTTACGTAGAAACGACCTATAACACATGCTTCGCAGATGCATTAGCCGTCGAGAGTATAAGCATCTATACCGTCTACCATCTTCTTTAGCCTACGGACGTTTTGTTTACCTAGGTGGCCGAGGCGTTCGTACTAGAGTAAGGCCTACCCGTCCTCGACTTCGTATGCGGCTATGCAGAGGTCGTCCTACGGCGTTAGCATAGTGTCGAGAATAAGCAGTCCTTCCTCGAATTAGGTTCGGAAAGCTTTGTTTCCCTTCACAAGCGAGAGACCAGTTGTTAAAGGTATAACCTAGTCAAATTAGGACTAGATCTAGTCGAGGGAGAGTAGGTTAACACCGGCATTTAGGGAATACTTCACATTTATAATATTTAGTTTATAAAGCTTTCTATTAATGCGAGCCGGGATTTAAATAGTGCTAATACCGATAGGATTAACGGAGTTACCGCTAATGCCGCGAGAGGTGTATCTATAGATTTCCTTAAAGGAGGTAAAGACGTCGCGACGACCGATTAAGTAAGAGGAGGCGCTAGAGTCGATAATCCAGGTGTTAAAGAGGCTTCGCCCTTTATAGAAAGTCATCGTTTCTCCGGAGCGAGAGGCGACATTAAAAGCGCTGTTATTAGAGATAGCTACGTACTACACTGTCTTCTTCTTACTTTCGGAAGAGAAGAAAGTTATCTCGTCGTCGTCGCTACTCTTTCGCTTCTTTAATTCCCTCTCCTTCCACTATTCTAGTACCTTACTCGGGTTAAGGGAGAAGCACTCGCCGCGATAAGGTCGCTTATAGTGCTTACATTTCTCTTAAGGCTAGTGCGGTTGCGCTTTTAGTCTTCGACCGGCGAACATATACAACTTAGAAGACGCCTTATAAATGTAATAGAAGCGTTCTGCGTCGGCGATAGCTTCCGCGAGAGTAACTTACACTATAACTCCCCTAGTTGTCTTTAGGAGGATGTTGTGCGTCTATATAAAGGTCGTTTGCTATATGTCGAACTCGGAGGAAAGGCCGGTAATAAACTTTATTACAGCGAAGCACTCGTCTTGCGTAACTTTCGAGTGGATCTAGGTAAAGCGGTTCTAAAGGCGTCTTACCTCGGAACCGTAGGCGTTTACTCCTTCGGATTAGATAGTAAGTTAATTCTACTCCTCGATTAGAGTCTTAAATTCGCCGTCTCCGGAAAGAGAGTAGTTCTTCTCGAGGATCTCTAGCGCGTCGAGTAGCGTAGTACATTCCTTAATAAGGTCTTTTGCGTTGTAGCAGCACTTATCTTTAATAACTCCGAGCGCTCTTTCTTACTTGTCTCTAAATTCGCGCACGTACTTCGTCCAGTCGGTAGGGTCGTAGTAAAGTTCACCCTCTAGGTTAAAAGGATCCTTTGTTTTAATTATGGCCGAGAAACTGTACGTTGCGAGTTGATTTTAGATCTTGTCGCTCCAGACTTCCTAGTCCTTCTAGGTCTCGAGTACCGGGACTAATAGGGTTACTATTTTCTCGGAAGACATAGTCGCACGAGTAGAAGAGACTTCGGTAGCGTTAATTATCTTCTAAGTATTTTCCGGTTCTCGTAGATTAGCAGGTCGTATCCTAGACAGGGCGGATCTAAAGATGCTCGTAAAAAGCAAAGGTGTTATTCTTGTCCGCGGTGTCGGTCAACCCGCAGAAGTAACGGCGGTAATGTTAATAGTACGAGTCTAAATAGTTCTCGAAGGTGTGGAGATAGCAGATTAGGGATGTCGAGCGCGACTGCTCGTAGTAACGGAGAGCGAGAGTGCCTGTTTCTCTTTCGTTTTCGAGGTAGTTCTAGTGTGAGGATCCCCTCACGTGAGCGCAGTCTGGCCTTATCTCCCCTAAGCTGGGCCAACCTGGTTTCGAAGAACATAACAACGAGCTATCCTAGTTACGAAGAGCGCAATAGCGTACGGATTAAGGCAGTCCGATCTAGCTTACCTCTTAATGCCTAACGATAAGGATCGAAGGGCTACGAAGGGACAGACGATCCCGCTTATAACGAGAGAAGTAAAGGATAGGGGAATAGAACCTAGCAGTAGCTGTGTATATAGCGAAGGAGGCTCTCCTCCTCTATTCCCTCCTTTAACGAATCGAGTCGTTACATTCTAAAACCTATTGTTCGATACTTCCCTACTTTAGTCTTTCCCTACCTTATTATAAGGTAATCCTAATACGCGATTCGTTTAAACTTACGTACTACGGTATCGAACCCCCGATCGACATAGCACCTAAGGCTACTCGCAGACGCGAGGAATCTCCTTCCGACACCTCTGCTCGCTAGTAGGGTGTTATACTAGCCGCTAAGTCTAACGCGGACGCCGCCGCCCGCCAGCTAAGCGCTACCTCTATCGCGGAAACCGTGGACGATGCCGGAACGACCTAGGAAGGCACCGACTCGACTACTTAGGCTAACCTAGTTTAAGGGGACGCACTAACCTGTAAGAAACGGAACTAGGAAGCCTAGGCGGAATACGAATTCCTCGAACTCTAGCAAAAGATTAAGGAGCTCTAGAGCGAACTAGCCTTATATAGCCTAATTACCCTAAGGAGGGAGAAACTTGCTAAACTCTTTGTAGAAACGGACTATTTCGACAAGAACAAGGACAGCCTCCCTAAGTCTAAGGAACTACCCGTATTCGAAGGGAAGACCCGTGCTAATTACGAAGACTAGCTCCGCGCGGTAGAACGCAACTTCCGCAGATACTATAGATTCTCTAACCGGGAGGACCGAAAGGTCGACTACGCCGCCGACTATATAGGCAAGCTCTAGCAAGACTACTAGGAGCGCTACGTAGATTAGCTCGACAGCTAGACTACGCTAACCTAGACTATAATAAAGGGAGTTATACTTAACTCTATAGGGACAGAGGCGGAACGCCGCGAGAAGGCCTACGAACAATTGCGGAAGGCCTCCCTCGGAGACCGTACCCCCGACTAGCTCCTTAAAGAGCTAAAGATCCTTTAGAAGGAGTTAGAAGAAGAGAACGAGGGGCGTAAGATCCTTAACTTTAAGGCCTCCTTACTATAGAACTACCGCTCCCGCCTCTCTAACTACCCGGCTCCGGCTACTATACTTATTAAGGCCTAAGAGAGGGTTAATAAAACCTATAGGATTATCGAGGGTTAGAAGCAGGAGTTAAGGAACAACCCGGGCTGTAGAAGAGGCAAGGGCAACCAAAAGAGACGCAGAAGTAATAGTGTCGACGACTAGGACTCTAAGAAGTCTAAGTCGGAGGACAGATCGGACTAGAGGGGCCTATCTAAGGCTACTTGCTACGGTTGCTGCTAGGTCGGGCATATTAAGCGCGATTGCCCTAACCCTTCCCTCTAGAAGGACTCGGAAAAAGAGGCGCCCCCTAAGTAGACGCTGCTGTCTTAGTAAGCTAGGTTCTCTATACTAAGGAGTAGCGTAGGATAGCGGAGCCGGGGCGGCGCCGCTATAAGCGTAGGCGCCTTATCGAAGTTACGCTAACCTTAAATAGTCTAGGGAGGACCAGAACGGTTGCGGGACTAATCGACAGCGGCACGCAGGATAACTTCTGTAACTCCTTGTTAGCAAAGGACATAGACTAGGTTATCTAGGAGCCGCCTACTAAGGTCGCGTATAAGACGCTAAACGGGCAAAGCCTTTAGGTCCTTAGCGAGACGCGGAGCTTATATAAGGCCCGGGACGACTTAGGACGAATGTACGGATGCGTCGACACCTTTAGAGTAGGGCGCATCTATAGCTATAAGGTCGTCTTAGGGATGCCTTAGCTCGAGAAATACAATCCAAACATAGATTTCACCCTAAAGAGGGTTAACTAGAGAACGAAGCCCCGAAAACGACAGGCGATAGCCGTCGTTAGGCTAGAGAGGTTCTATAGGGAGTGCCTTAGCGAAGTAAACGCGGCACTTTATGTTATAACGATCTAGGACGCGTCGGAAGAAGCTAGTCCGGGTTAGGGGGGCGTTCCGAGCGCCTACTCTAACTTCGCGGATGTCTTCTCGGAGGAACTTATAGGCGAGTTAGCTCCCTACAGTCTATATAATCTAAAGATTGAGCTAGTAGAAGGAGGAAAGGTCCCCTTTAGTCCGATATACGCCCTATCCGAGGCAGAGATAGAGGCTATACGGACCTAGCTACCCGAACACCTAAAAAACGGGTTTATTAGGCGGTCGACGTCGTCGGCTAGCGCTCTAGTCCTCTTCGCACAGAAGAAGGATAGTACCCTCTGCCTATATGTCGACTACCGCGGTCTAAACGCGGTAACAGTTAAGAATAGGGGGGGGTCTACCTCTTATTAGCGAGTCCCTCGACTAGCTAGCCGGTGCTAGGTACTTTACCAAGGTCGACCTGCGCTATGCGTACTATCGGGTACGTATTAGGGAAGGCGACGAGTAGAAGACGGCATTCCGGACCAGGTACGGCTATTTTAAATACATAGTAATGCCATTCGGGCTTTATAATGCCCCGGCAGTGTTCCAGAACTTTATTAATAGCGTCCTAGTAGGACTAGTTAATGTCTTCTGCGTTGTATACCTTAACGACATCCTAATTTACTCTAGAACGCTTAAAGAGTATAAGGATCACGTCCGGCAGGTCTTAGAACGGCTGCGACGGCACAAGCTGTATACTAACCTAGCTAAATGCGAGTTCTACAAGAGCTAGGTCGAATACCTAGGCTACGTAGTTACCTAGGATAGGCTACGGATCGACCTAGAATGTATTAAATCGGTCTAGGAGTGGCTAGTCCCTACGTCTATCTACGACATAAGGGTCTTTATTAGTTTTGCTAACTACTACCGACGCTTTATTAAGGGCTTCTCGCGACTAGCGGCCGCCCTAAACTGCTATACTAAAGGCAAGAAGGCGGCGAACTAGCGCCGAAGAGAGCGTACTTATCTCGAATTAGACGATAGGGCGATCTAGTCCTTCTATAAGCTACGCCGCAAGTTCGCAGAAGAGCCCGTTCTGCGCTACTATAACCTAGAGCTCCCCTATTAGGTAGAGACCGATATATCGGGGGAAGCAATATCGGGCATCCTGTCCTAGCCTTATAACAAGGGGGGCAAACTGCAGTAGTTCCCGGTCGCCTACTTCTTAAGGAAGATAATTGCGGCAGAAAGGAACTACGGAATAGAAGATAGCGAGCTCCTCGCTATAGTAGACTCCTTTAAACACTTTAGGCACTACCTCGAGGGCGCCCGCTACTAAGTAGAGTTGCTAACCGACTATGCGAACCTTTAAACCCTTATAACGACGAAGACCCTCTCGAGGAGGCAAGTTAGATAGGCTAAATAGCTATCGCAGATCAATTTTAGGACTACGTATAGGCTAGGTAAGGCGAATAGCGCCGCCGACGCACTTAGCAGGAGACTAGACCTTACTAAGGAGTCGCATTCGGGCCGATAGGCTACCGAGGAGGAAGCAGACGCTAGCGTCCGCCTCTTCCGAAAGGTATTTGCACTGCCGACAGGGCAGGATAGCCTAGTCTAGTACGTCGGGGCAGCGGTAAGGACCCCGAACCTTCTAGAGCGGCTTAAGAAAGCCCTTAGTAAGGACCCTACCTATAAGAGGATAGTCTAGGAGAAGGCTGTCGCCGAGCCTGCCTTCTAGGCGGAGAGGTAGTCCCTAGAAGAGGGCGTTGCGTACATAAATAGCAAGGCATACGTGCTAGAAGGCGCTATAAGGCTCTAGCTACTTTAGGAATGCTACGACGACCCCCTCTCTAGACATTTCGGCTTTATAAGGACCCTAGAGCTGCTTTAGCATAGTTTCTACTAGCCTAGGATGCGGAAGTATGTTAAGGAGTTCGTAAGGACCGGCTAGGCATACGAAAGAGCGAAGCTACGAAGGCACAAACCGCACGGCCTACTACACCCCGAACCCCCCTCGCTAACTCCCTAGGCCGACATTACGCTAGATTTTATTACTAACCTCCCGCCGAGCAAGTCCCTAGGCTAGTCTTACGACTGCATACTAGTAGTAGTAGACCGCTATACTAAGATAGTCTATTACGTGCTATGCCGGAAAACGATTATATTAGCTAACCTCGCTAAACTTATAATAAGAGAGGTTGTCCGCCTCTATAGCCAGCCGGCTACGATTACGTCCGACCGCGGGCTAATCCTTACCTCCAAATTCTAGAGTACCTTCTACTACTACCTCGGGGTACGCCGGAAGCTGAGTACGGCGTTCTATCCGCAGACGGATAGTTAGACGGAAAGGCAGAACCAGATACTAGAGCAGTATTTGCGGACGTACTACAACTATAAGCAGGACAACTAGGCCTCTCTGCTATCGACAGCGGAATTCGCCTATAATAATAGTATGTATACGGCAACCGGGCTAACGCCGTTCTAAGTATACACAACGAGGGACCTACGAAGGTCCTACTAGCCCAGAATGCGCTAGAAAGATGGCGAGGCGCTAAAGGCTGTCTAACTCGCGGAGCAGATAATCGCCAACCCGAAGAAGATGCGCGAAAGACTGGCTAAGGCGAAGAAACAGATAGCTAAGTAGGCGAATAAGTATAGGAAGGACGTCTCCTTTAGCGTAGGTAACGAAGTCTACCTAAACACGAAGAACATTAAGTCTATACGGCCGTTACCTAAGCTCGACTATAAGTACATCGGACTATATAAGGTTAAGGCAATAGTTAACCGCGTAACATATACACTCGACCTCCCTAGCTCGCTAAGTATCTACCCTACCTTCTACGTCTCGCTCCTTAAGAAGTCTATCCCGGACTACTCTAGCCGTAAATAGGACAAAATAAAGCGGTACGACGCAGGGGACAGGGACGAATAGGAGGTAGAAGACATCTTAGATAAAAAAGAGGACGACCTATATAACTTTAGTTACCTAATTAAGTAGAAGGGCTTCGGAGAGTACGAGAACTCCTAGGAGCCTAGATATAACATAAGCCCGGCGGTAATAAGAGCATTCCGCCGCAAGATAGGCTAGAAGGAGCTAAAAAGGCGTAGGAAGATATAAGAAAAATCCCGAGGATTTCTAAGGGACTTAGACAAAATTATTTAAATTTGAAAATTCGAAGGGCGGAATCAGCTTTATTCTAGTCTAATCTAGTCTAAGTTAACTAACTCTGCGCTATTTAACAACTATCTAAGCCCCGCTATAGTCTTAATATGCTATGTCGACGTTATCTGTTATACCCCTAGTCCCGGAAGACCTACGCCCGCTATTCTAGTCTAGAATAGCTTAATTAAAGTCGGAGTCGCCCTAGTTCGGGTCCTCTACCTTACTACGGTCCTTAGCGGTCGTCGGAAAGACTATCTTGCGCAACTGTCCCTTCTTTAGAGCCTAGTCGCTTATAACAATGCGGTTAAACGCCTCTAAGGTAGTGCTAACCGCGATTAGGCGATCCTCGGCCTCCTTAGTACGCTTACGGTCCGACTTGCGGCCGCGCACGTCTATTAAGCGGCGCTTCTTACTAGGGGTGCTACTAGACTGCTATAAAGAATGTTAGTAAGGGCTAGATTAAGCTAGGGATAGTATATACAGCCTTCGCTAAGATCGCACTAGCCGAGCGGTCCCTCTTAGGCACCTTCTGTCTAGTATCCTCCTAGGTAGTAGTACTAGGGTGCTAGGAGAGACCGTCCTCGCTACGGAAACTACTATCTAACTTCCTGTTTAACTATCCTAATTAGCTGCTAGTCTAGAACACGCCAGAAAGGGATACTTACGCCTCTATAGAGCCCGTAAAACACAGAACACGATCTAGCAAGTCTTCCTTCTTAGCCTTAGACTAGGTAGTGCGGCCGTAGACAGTGTCGATATCCTGCTTAATAGCTTTCTAGGCGGGCTCCTAGTCGACTAGCATCTAAGTAGGACAGTTAGCAACAGAACACGCTAGAATTAACTAAACCGACCTACCTAAAGACAGTCCGCATTCTTGCTAGTTAGGCATCTAGAATACTTAGCTAGGATGTTGCCGGGCGGGGGCTTCTCTACCGCAATCTAGCAGATCTTAGACAGGTCCTAGCCCTCCTTAACGCTAGAGAGGCATAACGAGCACGGATTCTCGTTCTACCTACTAGCTCGGACTTTCTTATAGTACTTGTCGCGAAGATGGTAGAATGCGCCGGACATTATGCTAGTCTAGTCGCAATATTAGCTAATCTAGCGCTAATCTAGACTATTCTAGAGCTAGCTGCTAGTACTTACTTTTAGTAGGTGTTTGTAAGAAGAGAAGAATTCGAAGGCGAGAAAGAGTAGTATATACGCGAGGGACCTACTTTTATTTCCTAATTAGGACACCGAGCAGCTGGCCTAGCAACGTTGGCAGTTAGTAAATTAAACCTGTAGCTAAACGCTGCTGAAGATTCGCGCACGCAACTAAGGTTAGTTGCACCGGGGGGAGGGGGGCAATGTAAGGATCCCCTTACGTAAGCGCAGTCTGGCCTTATCTCCCCTAAGCTAGGCTAACCTGGTTTCGAAGAACACAACAACGAGCTATCCTAGTTACGAAGAGCGCAATAGCGTACGGATTAAGGCAGTCCGATCTAGCTTGCCTCTTAATGCCTAACGATAAGGATCGAAGGGCTACGAAGGGACAGACGATCCCGCTTATAACGAGAGAAGTAAAGGATAGGGGAATAGAACCTAGCAGTAGCTATATATATAGCGAAGGAGGCTCTCCTCCTCCATTCCCTCCTTTAACGAATCGAGTCGTTACATTCTAAAACCTATTGTTCGATACTTCCCTACTTCAGTCTTTCCCTGCCTTATTACGAGGCAATCCTAACATCTAGTTCGTAATCGCTTTCGAAGGTAAATAGAATTAGTGCGACAGTGCGAGAATCGAGTCGACGGATGTCCTTATTTTCGGTCTCGATAGTCTCGAAAAGGTATAGGAAAGAGTCTCTCGAGAGGCGTCGTTCGATGATAGACTTCTTAAGAAGAGTGCGGCTCCTAAGGAGGTAACGATAGGTTCGAGGGGTTTCGGAGGTTTAGAAGGTATCGAAGAAGGATACAAGCTAACTATAGTAACTCCTCTTCTTCGAGTAAGTGCTCTCGGTACTTATATTCCTTTTGCTATCTATCGTTAGCGCGATATCTCGAAAAGAAGGAGGTTAGTAATTAAGGTGTCTAGTAGTTTAGCGTAAAGAAGTTTTTTCTTCCAGCTATCAAATTTCCAGCTATCGAATTTTAAAAGGTAGCAGGTAGGCCTAGCTATCTTAAAGGGCTTGCGGGAGTATCCGCTTAGCCGAGGTATGAAATCCTTTCTTATTTTTGGTGTCTTCATTTAGTTCGTATATAGTATAGCACCGTAAGTACGAAGCGGAGTACAATGAAGAATAAAGAATAAAGACGGCGGCGCAAAGCCGGGCTCATAACCTATTGAAAGGATATCTTGTCAAGTAATTGATTAAAGGAACTAACTACCAACTAAGAGTGAGATATCCTGATAAACACCATTTGGAGCTAGCCAGCCATTGCCAGCCACCGTATTTCAACACCCACCACTTGTTACGAGCCAATACATCCTACACGAATAGCCGATCAAGACTACAGTACCAACGAAGCCACACCTCCTTCCCTCGCCGTGCGTGGCTATGCTCTGACATACGCGCCCTGTGCAGCGCCAGGCTCGGCGCAAATCTTGTCGGGGGCCAGTTGTAGTGCATCTCTTTCGGCTTTGAGTTCGGCGACGAGTTGATCGAGATCCGCTTGCCCTTCGATGTCTCGTGTGGCGTTTGCTGGGCTTGATTTTGGGGCTGTTTGCGGTAGAATCGGACCGGCGATGGTTCGTTGGGTCCTGCTGTATCGGCATTGTCGTCCGCTTATTGTGGCTATAGTGGGCTGAAGTAGGGACGGCGAAGTGGTTCGGCTTGAGGAGTGGCTTTAGGGGAGCTCGCGCAGTGATAGCAGCGGGTCTAGGCTTGAAAATGAGTGTCGGTTGAGCTTTCAGCGATAGCGAAGCGACGATGCTTATGTGATTTGGCCGGCTTCTTGGAATGGGACGACAAGGCGCAGTCGACTGGATCAAGCAAGGGACGTACTTGTACCGGTGAGTTTTGTTGCCTATACATTGCTAACGTTGTTCCTGGCATCGCTTGCGCGCTATAGCTGGCCGGAGTACAAGGACACTACTGGATTCTCCTTTCTTAATCCGTCAAACCTCTATACACATCTATTACTCCCACAAGACTTTGACGAGGTTGACAACACAACAGCTTCAAAGCATCAAAACACACCACCATCGTCCCAACCGCCCCCCTCAGCGCCAGCCACTCCCACCCCACCAACCCGTCCCAAAAATCACCGCAATCGATACAAATAAAACAACAACCGGACGAAAAGCCACATCAAAAGCGAAAACCCAAAGCAGAGACCACAGATCAAAATCCCTTGTCTCCGTCCCTCGGGCGTGCGCAGTCGCGCATTGAAGTGTGCAGTTCGTGCGGCTCGGAGCTGGGCGCCGATGTCGTCGTGGGTCCGCTGTAGTGCATGTTCCGCGGCGCAGAGGTCAGCGACATGCTGATTCCATTTGGCTTGCTGTTCGGTGTCTGGTGTGGCTAGTGATGGGTTTGGCGTTGAATGGAGGATGGTATGTGAGGTGGAGGCTTGTTTGGCCGAGTTGGGTAGGCGGGCCATGATTGCTTTGAGGGCAAGGTGTGTGCGTTGTGATTCGTCTGGAGCGTCGGATGATGGTGAGAAGACCGTACTTATGCGATGCGGTCTGCGCCTAGGAATGCAGCAGCGAGGCGCAGCGAGCCTAAGCAAGGGCTGCTTTAATCCACCGGTCAGGATGAATGTAGAGATGAATGTGTGCAAGCACTAACCACTTTTGTTGCGAATGGGAATTGCTTCGAATGGACGCTGGAGAGCTCTACCTACTGGGAGTATGCTTGGTCCACCTGCAGCTTGGCCATAAGTAGCCAGGAGGCGCAGGTCGGCAGTGCAAGCAAGGTGCGAGTGAGTATGAACCTCCGACTTGCGTCGCTTACAGACTTGCCAGTCCGATCAGAAGGCAGACTCTCCACAACTCCGCATGAAAGCTACGCTGTGGTCATAACTAGCCACAAAGCATTGATGAACGCACATTAGCTGGCAAATTGTCCTCATTCAACTCCGACTGTGTTCCACATCTGCAACTATGTGTACTTCCCAACCTATCGAAGTCCAATTCATACTCGCTTATCTCTGCTTAGTCCGAACCTGCCTAACAACTCTCCCTCCTCCACCACCACCCGGAACAAATGTCTTCGGGAGTCATCTCAGCTACACACTAGTCGACACAGCTTGAACATACACAACCTCCGTGGTCGTCACACGGGCCGCTGCCCACACCCGTGCGGCCTCCAAGTTTATCCGTGCAGCCTCCTGCTTCATCCTTCCAGTCGCTTCGACTTGTTCGATCCAGCTAGCGGCCGACAGTGCCCACCAGAAACACAACCCAATCAAGATGTGCGCGGCTAGCAGGCTCAAGTTATGTTTTCACGACGTCGTAGCCCTGGCCCGTCCTTCGGCGCTGTTCGAGTATGCTTCCTGGTACGCTCTCTCGGCGTCCGTGAGTTCCTGCTTGATGCGGACGTGGAGGGCTTGAGCGGTGTCGATGTTGGCTTTGAGGGCGGCGAGCGTTGGTTCTGGTGTGATTGATTGTTTTGATGGGATCGGACTGACGGCGTGGCCTTTCTCGAGTCCTTGGTATGATGGTGCGGACATGTTGGAGGTATTGGCTGGCTTTTCTTCCTGCAGCAGTCGAGAATCTTGGAGGGTTTCTTTGATTGGACTGGGCCTGATGTATAACGCTGCAAATTACGCTTCAAGGAACTGAAGTGCTTGCGAAGTGCTGTGTCTGGAACGTTCGTGGAGACAGGAGGCGCAGACATTCTTTGAAGCAAGGGATAAAGCTCCACGACCGGTGAAACTGGTCTTGCTGCCTTGCACAGCCCGATGAATCCTTTGAGGGACAGGAGATCCGTTGCATTATCCTCATGACCAGCTCCCGAATACCGCAAATCACATGACTACCACAAACTACTGTTGGTTCCCGTACCGACTCTTGGCCGCTTCCCAGGCTATTATAGCTCCGATGAGCAACCCGCCGATAAACGAGAGCAACAGATCCCACTCATTCAATTTGCCACCCTCCGCCTGGCTGTATGCCCGTCTTGCGTCTTCGAGGCTCCGGTTTGTCTGATCTTGCCCGGCCTGTGCGGCGTTCATATCCTTGCCGAGTTTAACAAGCGTCCGTCGCTTTGCATTTGCGTTTTTAAGGGCCTTAAGTTTATACCGGAGAGTCTGGGCGGTGTCTAAATTGACTTTGAGCTCTGCAAAGATAGTTTCTGATTTCGGTGACTGCTCTTTTTTAATAGTCTGTTCTGGTTCGAGCTTAGTTCCCGGTGCTGGCGCCGCCTGGAGCTTTGTGGCGGTAGCAGAATAGCGCATGGTCGAGAAGCAGGTAGAGGGATCTCGAAAAGTTTTCGAGTCTTGTTAGAAGTCGGTTTTTAGCTTGTTTTCTGGCACATTTCGTTAAGTATGGAGAGGGTATGCACACAGTTCCAAAGATAACGATGCAAAGAATTCGACCGCAAGCAAGGGACGATGCTTTTCGACATCGCACAGCCTCGATACATCACCAAGCGCCAGGGACACACACGGCAACCTATGCA
Organism: Zymoseptoria tritici IPO323; assembly: GCF_000219625.1. Lineage (NCBI taxonomy): Eukaryota > Fungi > Ascomycota > Dothideomycetes > Mycosphaerellales > Mycosphaerellaceae > Zymoseptoria > Zymoseptoria tritici. The sequence continues at coordinate 186,105 of NC_018210.1, read as the reverse complement.
ACTAGCGATATACTGCCTGAAATTTGACCGAAGACTACAATAACGGTCCGCGAATTGCGTCAGCTCCAAATCCATGCGATGCCACACACTTGCTTTCCTGGAGAACAAGGAGCCTGGATGTATCCGAGCAGACCAAGCGTCATCGCAAGCATTCGTCCGGCAGCCAGCTATCCACTGCTCGTGTCCACCGGAACGGCCACATATCTCGTAATAATCGCTGGCTCCGCTTGCTTCGCACACGGGACCGAGTCAGCCCGATCAAGAATCAGATCACGAACACAACGACTCCGGCAACGACGCAGACCGAAAGCATTTTTCTTCCACCATTCCGGGCTGACCTCCCATTCTTGCGCTTTGCGTACAGTCTCTTTCGCTTTTGTTGCGGTTTTGTGCGCTTTGCAGGCGTCCCACAGGTTCATCTCGGCGCGGTCGCGGGCGGCTCGAGCGGTGGCGATGTTGGCCTTCAGCTCTTCGATGGTCGGCATTATCGCTACTGCTAGCTCCTCATAAACGGCGAAACTGGGCTCTGTCGCTACCTACTGGCTTGGCCTTTCGAGACACTCGGTTCATGTGTTCGAAGATCTCGGTAGAACAAGGAGGCGCAGCTATATGTCGAAGCAAGGGATAATACGGAGTCCCCGAGGACCGGTGAAGTTGACAATGCACAGCCGTGTCTCGCAATCAGGCACAGGAGCTCGCACGATGGACGAAGCCTCGAGCTCGATGGCTATCTTTCAAACTATTCTGCCTCCACCACGATAGCCACAGGCCAGCCGAGCCGAGTACAGTAAAGTACACCGTTTACTTCGAACAAACCAGACCCAGAACCAAACAACCACCTATGACCAATCCGCTCACAAAAGCAAAGCCCACTTCTACCCCGCTCAATCTGTAACCGCCTCCTAGATCGTATGAAATCTGGGCCTTTTTAAGGATCTCCCCTGCCTAGAGATAGGCGACTTGCGCGGCGTTCAGGTCTTTGCCGAGCTTGGTAAGTGTGCGCAGATCCGTGAAGGTGCGCTGCTCTGCGTCTGCTTGCTGGAGAGCTTCGAGATCGTTTCGCATGCTGGCGCTCGGATCTAGGTGGAGCAGGAGGTTGGAAGGAGGCTCTGCGGAGAGGTCTTTTGCTTCAGAACGATTGAGCCTGGTGGGGTGGGAAGTTGGCTTACTGGAATGGTCTGCGTTGGTCTCCATTTTGTTTGCTAGCTTTCGTTTGCAATTATCAGAGTTTGCGATACTGAGGTGAGATTTTGAAAGACGTAAGTGTGTCACGGAGGCACTCACCTCTCGAGATGTGCGGTGCGCAGTCTCGCTGCTGATGCAAGGGATGAACGAGTCTATAACCGCAGCCGTACCGACCTGCGGGTAAACATTTTGCAGCTCTAGGATAGGACAAATCTGATCGCAGACACGATGCATCGATATCGCTACCGAATCTAGCTCCGAACCGCACCTTTCAACCACACTCGTGCAGCCATATTAGCGTTCTCCTCTCGGCTCGATAGCCAGAACTCGCCAGAACTCGAAATTTTTCAGCGATGCCCTCCATATCCCGACGTCTGCGCCGTATACACCGTCGCCTGCGTCGTCCGCTTCGGACTCTTGTACCACCAAATCGCCAGTCCGGTCCCACACCCGACAATCAACAAGAAAAACAGGGCTGAATATGCCCGTCTCCCCGTCATGCCGGGACCAGTGCTGTATGCACGCTGGGCTTCATGCAGCTCAAGTCGGGTCTTCTGATGGGCAAGCAGAGCGGCGTCTCGATCGGCTGCCAGCTCGGCGCGGGTACGTAGCTCTGGTCGTGGTGGCCGAGAAGCTTCCGAATCGAGCCCCGGGCTGTCATCGCCGGCGTCTTGAGTGGCCGCGGGCATCCTCGGTGTCGTCTCTTGCTTTGCTTGATGCGTTGCATTAGCGCTCGAGCCTGGTTGGAGCTCGATGTAGGATGGCGGCAGGTTGGAGAGATCTCCTAATCTTGCGCAGGATAGGTGAAGCATATTGTTCCTTCGGATTCTGTTAATATGCGAGGGAACTCGCTGGATTGCTGGAGTACTAGAGTATTACGACCAATTTGATCGAGGCCAAAGCACTATATGCTCTTGACGATCGCTCAGAAATAGCAAGGCGCAGTTGCAAATTGTCATCGAGGAATGTGAAGCTAAGGCGCGGTCAAAAGATGTCAGCAAGGGGCAAGTCAGTCTTCACCGGAGCGGCCTTGTCCGGTCTACGCTCGTCTTATTCATTGCATTACCGCACGATCACCCTAACACAGTTCCAAACTCCAACGAACGAGAAACGCCCTAAGTCCGTGTGAAGAAGACTGCGAGCTCACATCCTTCTTCCAGGCTTTGGGCCAGAGTCTTTACACATTTATGGTGCTCGTTCCGCCGCTTTCCAGCCTCTCTTCGCCGCCGGCCAGAGTAGGTGCTGGAAATTGCTCGTTGCGCACCACAACAATAAATCCCACGACAAGCGCCGACATCGCCGTCATAACTATCAAGTCCTCGTACTAACATCCTTCGTGCATGCATTGTATCTCAAGTCGAGCATTTCCTACAGGTGTACCTGTCGCCGGTTAGTCATATTCACAGGACGTCTCAGCGGGTATAGTACGAAGGCTGACCTCTATAGTGGTTCCGGATGCGAAAGTACACGAACGGTATGTATGTTCCCTAGAAGGACGATAGCACAACAGTTAAGAACATCGTCCTGTGCACCTTGGGGTCCCTGATTTGCTCCGGCTTAACGCTGCTAGCAGATCGTGGAGCGGCTTCCACATTGGACATACGACCGGAGTGCGAAGTCGAGGCTTCATCGTCGACCTCGTCCTTATAGCTGCTCCCGTAATCTTGCCTTCCGCACGCTTTAGCTACGTTAAGCGCTAGGCTTTCGGCCTTTTCTTCGTGAGTTTGCGCCGGAAGCGGTGCTTCACTGAGCGCACATAGGTACTAAGTAGCGATGATGGCGGTCACAACTCGTGTCATCCTAGGTGCAGCCTTGGTTACTAAGGCACTGCGCTTGTAAAGGTATCGATCCGTCTCGTGTGCCTATATTAATCAGTTCTGGAGATCTTATTGTATTTATGCATGCTTCGACAGACCTCTGCTGGAATCTCGGACTATGAAGTATGCCGTTCGGAAAACGAACTCCACCGAAAATACAAGAACCCACCCTAGAAGGAGACCTTTGGAACTAACAGTCCAGCTGGCAACGCCGTCGGGCTGTTCTTTCTGCTTCTCCTTCATCGAAGCTTGTGAATTCGTTACTGCTATCGCAGAATCGGATAGAGTAAAGGTGTAGAGGGAGTGCTGCAGTAAGGGAGGAATTCGTAGGTGGAGAGCAAAGATCAGAGATGGGGGGACTCACCGGTCGATTTGCAAGCAAGGGATGAGCTCGAGAGGCGCAGGAGGGAAGAATCGATTTGTGCTACGTCAAATATGCAGCATAGCGTCACTTATCGATCTCGGCGGGACGATGAATTCAGTCATACTGGTCCGATCGCAAGGCTTTGTAAGTGCGTGGAAACGAACCCCCGGCGATACTACTGTTTCGATGCGGCCAAGACTAAAGGGCATACCGAAGTAAAGAGATTTTTGGCGCGTCGTGTAAAATCGTCGTCGTTGAATTCAACCAATCGAGAACGGTAATAGGGCGTATGCGCCGACGCGCACTCCGCAACATTTTGCATTTTGCAGTAATGCGAACGAGATGCTGCTCCTTGGTTTCGACTGGTAAGTAGATCTAGCAGAGGTCGAATTAAAGTTGCGACGCGGTGCACCTTAACCCCTGAATCGACTCGATGTTAATCACCGCAGGAATAAGTGCCTGAGGCATAAAATGGCTATAACCGACTGTCTTTCTTTTGCTTCTTCCTTACGGAAGCCCGAAGCTTAAGGAGGTACTCTAAGTCCAAGATCTTGCCCTCGATACGTACTGTACTGGACACTAAGTCGAAACAGCCGCATGTGCTCGTTAAAAGCTGCGTCCATCCGTATAGGAGGAAAGAAGATTCGAGAGGGATTGAGCGGACTCATCACTAATCGATTTTGGGTGAGCTGGGCTCTTAATTGTTTCATAAGATATTTAATACTGATGATTCGAATAGCACTTTTGCCCGCTAGCTTCCTGGTGATCTGTGTGCGTAAAGCAAGCAAAGGAAAGCAAGACTCCGTAGCCCCTCGTCAAAGGAGGACTGCGTCTCGGTATCTGAAACGCAGAGCTTTGATCAGCCTGTCGGGAGAAGCACACGCGACCATGGCGATTGCCTGTGGACGAAGATTTGCGTGCGAGAAAGTCCGCTTTTGGACGAAGGTTTGCGTACGAGGAAGTCTATTAGTCTTGCGGAGTTTGATGTCGTCTTCCTTGCTTATAAAGAAGTTATGCGTCGATTAAAGAAGTACGATAATTTTTGGCATGTGATTGTGTAGGTGCAGTATTGCAGCACTAACATTCCTAGTGTTGCAGTGCTAATTTAGAAAGAAAAGACGACCAACTCTCCGTAGCTTCTCCATTCTGGAGCGCTGCGTCTCGGTATCTAAAAGGCAAGGCTCTAATGACGCTGCCGGGAAAGTGGTGTGTAGGCTGAGCGCTTGGTGACAGCTTTTGGGACGCAGCCATGTCCTGCGGCTAAAGTGTTCGGTTGGAAGATGCTTAGACCGGGAGCCGCTGCGAGAAGTGTAACTCTGCACTGCTTTGGTCGAGAGCGGAGGAGAAGAGATCGAATTCTTAGGGCAGAAGAACAGAGTTGAGAGCGAGTCTGCCGCGTAGAGAGGAGCAACGCTCCGTATCTGCTCTCTATTTCGGTGCTGCCTCTCCGTATGATAAGCCCAGGACTTCGATGATCCCGCCGGGCGGAAAGAATGCGCGCTAGCAAGATGACAGTCTGTGAAATGCGGAGGCGTGAAGTTCGTGAAGTCCGCATTGCCCGGGTGTCGATGACTTTGCCGGCCTCAGTTGTTTCTCAAGAAAGCGATCAAGGCGTCCATCTTCGCCAGATCTCTCTCCGCTTGCGCCAAGATGCGCACGTTAGGCTCCACGATCGTGGTCTGGTAAGAACTGCGCTCGTGATCCCATGCATGTTGGTCCTTCAGTCCTTCGACAGTGTGCAGGTAGCTTCGCTTTGCAGTGCAGCTCCTCACCAATTTCGACTTCCACGACGACTGGTACATCTGGAGAATGTAACCTTTGGTCGTCTTGGGATTCGAGATGACCAAGGCAGTATCTTTGAACTGCGCTTCATGCGCGTCGATGAGCGTGTGATGCGCTTGGCTCTGGAAGACCTTGCTTCCCTCAGCTTTTACGAATCGAGTAACTCTCGTCTTGGGCATGGTCGCAACGGCTCCGTTGAAACGGAATGTTACCAAGGGTGGGTCACCATCGTCTGGGATGACGATTAGCTCTTGGTCTGGAGCTTGCTGGCTAGGGGCCGAGCCTCGTCGTGTCTGGCGGTGTGTCTGCCGTCTTCGAGCGGCTTGCGCTGGAGCGGCCTGCATCTGGACTGGTCTTCCGGCTGTGAGGTGCGGCGTATGTTCTGCGGCTGCTGGCTGTTGAGGATGGGAAGAAATGTGAGCCTGGAACGGCGCTTGACGGGCTTGTTGCATATTGACCTGACCTTCCAGTCGCTGTGACAAGTCCGCCTCATCTGATCCCATGCGCGCTGCGCCCGCCATGCCTCGCGGATTGAAGCTGCCGAGGTTGAGGTCCTCTGGTCCTGGCGTCACAAAGATACTGTCGCCCCCATTGCCTGCCATATTTGTTCGCCGTCTAGACGCCTGCTGAGACGGGTCAACACGACCGACTGCTTCGGACTGCTGCGCTTGCTGCGAAATGTCACGACCATCAGGTGTCGAAGGATCAGCCGAACTCTCGTCCCTGCGGTCTGCTATGTTTCTTTCTTGCTCGAAACTGTTCGTCGTGCTGTGGAATGGTGAAAGGGTAGATGTCTTTGATGTGTGGGTGTCGAAGGTGATGACGTTGAATGTGGTATAGGATCGAGGGTTGAACAAGAAGTAGACGTAGAGATATAGCAGAGACAGGTGATTGCTGGTCCAAGCTCAAGCTACGTTCCGCTGTTGCCTTGAAGTGAATGCATGTGATGAAGGAACAGCGTGCAAGCAGATGGCAATTGTCTGGAAGCGTTCTTATGTGAGCGAGATGTTAATCAGATGTAGAGCTCGTCTTTCACTTACCGCGCCTAGAGTGTCCTTTCCGTAGATTGAAGTCGAGGTTTACCGGTGTGATCCAACGATTCTAGTTCAGCAGTGATTTTCCACATGTCACAAGGTTCAGAGACTCCAAGTCCGGGTCTCGATTGAACAGGCTAGATCGCACACAGATTCCGGTCATTGGACACTCTCGTAGGTTGAGGTCTCGCAGCTCACGGACTGTCGAAGATGAATCTTCTACAAATGTAGATCGAACGGAGGAAGGACCGTAGCATCGGGGTTTCCGGTTCTTTCCATTTCATGCAGCCAAAGTTGACTTTCACCTAGCTCTACACCTATAGTCTCGACAAAGGAAAGCGCCGGGGTAATCCGTACCCGTAGATTCATGCAACAAGTCTTCCTAGTGTCGGTCCGCCAGAGGTGACCACGTTCGAAGACAAAAGAACAGCGTCGAGCGTCCATTTTAATTTTCCATCTATCTTCCTAGACGTCCCCTACTAAGCGCTCCAGATCACGCATAACCGTACGGCACGTATCCTTCGCCGCGATAAACGAGCTCTCCTTCTGCTTCGACGCCCGCAACAGCCTGTCCTGTTGATTAGCACAGAATATCAATGTCTTCCTCTTCTCTTAATTAATGTTGTCGGTAGAGACTCGCCTCGCCTCCAAGATCAACTCCGCAACGTTCCACTTCTCGTGCAGGCGGGCAAGGCCGGTGGGATCAGTCCGTCCAGCACAGAAGATGACACGGCACAGCTTCTCCAAAGAGGCTCGCTCTCTTGAATCTGAGCTTGGTCGGGCTGCTGAGTAGGCTAGGTATAATCGATCGAAGAGTTCGAATGTAGGTTGTGCGGAGGCGGACTCCAGCGGTGGCTTGGCTCGATCGATGGTCCCATGGACGTATGAGTGGAACAATCCTGCGTTCTCGACCTGAGGGCCTGCTGGAGGTGCTGTTGGAGGTGCTGCTGCTGCTTGTGCTACTCCTGCTGCGCGGGCTAGTGCTCGAACCGCTGCAGCTGGAGCCACTGCAGCATGAGGGCGCCGCTGCTGCAGTACCCTAGCGTGATACGGTGGTGGCGCTTCGACACGGCGTAGAATGGGTGGTGGCAAGTTCCGTCGGGGTCCTGGGTCTCGTGGGTACGGGAGTCGCAGATCGAAGGCACGGAGCTCCTTAGCATCGCGGCGCCGCCGAACATCGTTCAGCTCTCGAAGTGGTCGAGAATCCTTCTCATCGCTGTCCAGGACGACGGGGTCGACGTGCTGCTAGTTGAGACGGAGGACTGGCATTCTTTGGGAAAACTGTGAACACGAGGCATTGGAATCGAGGCTTGCAGCGACTTACGCTGGAATTGCGAGCGTTTGGGAATCTGGATTAAATCGGACGAAATTCTGTTGTAGATATAAGTGGTGCTGTGGTGATATTAATGGTGTCATAAGCGGAGAATAGTGTGATCGTTTAAAAGCATGGTTCGTTAGAACTGATGGTGGATCAAGGAAGGCAGGCGTCAAAGCGAAGGGCGAAGAGAGGCATGGCATTGTGGGGAGATGCAAACGAGCGGCCTGGTCACCTTACCGAGATTCCAACAACAAGATTTCTGGGAGATGCCCACTTTAGAGTCGTGAGATTGAGCTTAATCCTGGATACGGGAAAGGTCGAGCCAGTTGCCGTCGGAAGCCCGCATAAACTGCAAATCTTCACCGTAGACCGTTCGCATGTTTCATGAGAAGGCAGCTGCCAGCCAACACGCGACGGAAATGCGCATGGCCGGCAAACAGTGGCACCCAGTCCATCTCTCTGCTGGAGACCGGCCGCTTTCATGTGCATGGTTCGACGGCGAGCCACATCATCCACGCAAGCCTGGAAAGTGTCGTTCCGGTAATCCGGGTGAGCGGCTCGTTGCTTCGCTTTCTGTCGTGATGTGTCGTGCAAAAGTGTGATAGAGGTAATTGCGCATCGAGAGCTTCATGTGAGGCGGGCTTGCTTTTGTATGTAAAAGCTCACGGCGGCATGGCATGCTGTGTTCCAGCTGCCTCGCTTCTCATTCGACAACAACACCCTTCGACTGTCTCGCGGCCGACCACTTCTTTGGATCAGCATTACAGTCAAGACAAGCAGTAGCACCACCCATCTGGGCGCTTACGTCATAGCTCTCACCAACGGCAGGAAGCGGCTGCGCTCAGACTCAACGGCATCCTCCCCGGCAAGACCTGCACGCAAGCGCCGCACACCCAGCCTCACCGACAGCATTAAGCTCATCGAATGCGCCGTCTGCATGAACTCGAAGCCACCGGGCCAATTCAAGAAATTCCCCTCTTGCCCGATCAACCCCTGCAAAAGGACCTGCAATTTCTGCTGCACCCGTCATGTCAAGATCTCACTTATCGAGAATCCTCTGACGGAGATTGCGTGCTTCTCATGTGCGGAGTTGATTCCCCGGCAGATTCTTGTGGATCAGTTTCTCAGGAGCAAGGAGGACAAAGAACATTATCAGTTCCGGCTCAAGCAGGCTGGACTGCGGGAAAGGAATGAGCGGGAGTGCATCTTCGGAGAGTGTATCCATTTCCAGATTCATGATCCGGCGGCCGATGGACGGTTGATCGCCTGTGAGAAGTGTTGCCGCCAATCTTGTCATCCTTGCATGGCTCCCGAGCACTCGGGTAAGACTTGCGAAGCATACCAGTCCCGCCTGCAGACAGCCCATGCTGCAGGAGAAGCCGCCACAAAGGACGCATTCGCCCAAGGATACACCGCTATAGAGCAGATCGGTAAGTTAGGACGCAGTAGGCCGAAGGAGAAAAGACCAGTTCACTGTCCGGGCTGTGGGCTCTGGACCGAGAGAGCTGAGGGCTGTCGGCGAGCAAGGTGTCCGACTTGCAAGATAGAGTTCTGCATTGGTTGCGGAGCGAAGTATTTGGGACGGAACAGTGTAGCGGCCAAAGGCAATAAGGCGCACGATCCCAGCTGCAAGAACTCCATTCGATCAAAGGAGGACACGAGATTTGTGCAGAGGAAAGACGGCCGGCCAAGGGTCCGAGAGAAAATCCATCCATCGCATCCAGTAGAGGAGCTTAAGATCACAAGCGATGATGCCGAGAACACAAGCGTTGTAGATGGTGCTTAAGAGGCTGGTACTGATGTTCAGACGGACTCGGTCAAGGTGCAGGCGGTGAGCGACCAGGAGTAGTTCTTTCGGCTTCGGAAATGATGGTAGGAGTTCAGTACTTACCGCGGACTGGAGAGTGAAGTAGAGAATGAAAAAAGCGCTGTCAAGAATGTTTTCACATTGAACAACTACGGCAGCAACGGTACGCCAGGATGGCTGTTTCGAATATGCCGATTGAGATTGTCTTTCCTCGAAGCTGGCCCGAAGCCTCTGGACTTTTTGCAGCCCGCAACTGGACAGTAGTATGCGTTGTTCGACGACATCGCTTCCGGATGCTGAGATGCGCAGTGGCGACGAACGTCGGCCTCGAGGTCTGATGCATATGCGCAATGCGGACATTTGGCTGGGCGGGTGTGCTTTTTGATGTGTTTGCTATGACTTTTGTCAGCGACCCGAGGTGTTCGATAGTTTATGAGACCCACTTGAGGAGATATGCTTTATCGAAAGTCTTCTGGCAGTGTTCGCAGCGAAATGCGCCTGGTGCTGGAGCGGTCTGTTGCGATGTGGAAGATTCTCGAGGTGGTGGTGGATTTGGTGTTTGATGGGTGAAAGAGCGATTAGGCTGTTGCAGAGGAACTGCAACTGGAACAAACGACGGCTGACTGCGCTCATAAACTGCGTTCTCCTGTCCAGCAGAAGAAGAGTTGCTTGGTCTCGATTCCCACGGCCACTGGGGTAAAGGCCCGCTACCTCCGGACAACCAGGAGGGACAAACGGTCTGAGGAGGGGATTCAAGATTGTGATGATGTAATTCTAGAAGATCTCCAGGTCCGGATAAGCCCAACGGAAGCTGGCTAGAAATAGGAACCCCTAAGTTTCAAGAGGAGTCGAGATAAGACCTGCTGGTCGGGAGGAGTCGCAATGCAAGAAGAACAAACCAGCCGCAGAAAGCAAAATCAAAATTGCGGAAAGAACGGATAAGCGGCACCACCAGGGCCAGCTAGGAAAGAAAGAAGATCGTTGTGACACGAGGTGCGGTGGCATATATGCTTCAGCGAAGCTGCTGCAGCTCTTTCAGCTTGGCGAGGAATGATTGGCTGGCTCGATGGTATGCCTTAGCATGAGAGCTCCGACGATCTTGCGCTAGCAGCTATCGTTCTCCTTGCAGCTTCGGGATGCATCATTGGCTGCTGCCATGGTATGCCTCACATACATGCAGGGTCAGATTGGGTAAGACGGTTCCAAAAGACAGCTCAAATCCGTGGGTCCAATGCTTGAGGAGTGGAGACAAAGAAATGGTATGCCTTAAACCGACGGCATGGTAGCAATCGAACCAATGAGAGACATACCGAGCAGTGTCGAAATGCTTCCATCCTTTGCTGCCAAACAATGTGTGCGGTGTTTGTTGTAAAGTCGACCAGGCATAAGAGGGTCGGTCCAGCCGCCAGTGCTGTGGTTCTGGTTTAACCACATCTCGCAATGGAGCCAATCTTCATCGACACCACCGCTGCTCTAGCCGATTTTCTCGGTGGTCTGGGCGAGACCCTCGGGCAGCCACCGAGACTCTACATGGACCTGGAAGGCAACGACCTGTCTCGCGCGGGCACCTTGTCGCTCATCACGATTCTGCTCGAACCGGAGAAGGACGTCTACCTCATCGATATTACCACGCTTGGACAGAAGGCTTTCAGCACCGCGGACGACAATGGCCGGACGTTCAAGTCCGTCATGGAATCTCCCGACATCATCAAGGTCTTCTTCGACATCCGCAACGACTCCGATGCCCTGTACAGTCTGTATAGGGTCCGCGTCGCCGGCATCGAAGACTTGCAGTTGATGGAACTGGCATCCCGAAACTTCTCCAAGAAATGCGTCAACGGTCTCGCCAAGTGTATCGACGGCGACCACACTATCGGTCATGCCGAGAAAAGACAGTGGCAGACCGTCAAAGACCAGGGCAGGAAGTTGTTCGATCCGGCCAGAGGCGGATCGTACTCCGTCTTCGACCAGCGTCCTCTGTCGGAAGATATGAAACAGTACTGCGCTCAAGATGTCACCTTCATGCCGCACCTGCGCCAAGCCTACCGCCAGAAGTTGTGCGATGCTTGGTGGAGAAAGATCGAGGCTGAGACTGTCGTTCGCATTCAGCTGTCGCAAACTCCGAGGTACAACGGCAAAGGTCGACACATGGCTCTTGCACCGACCAGTTGGATGCATTTTGTTCCGAGCTCGTCCGAGAGGCAGCTTCGTACGCTTTTGCAGGATATGACCGACCGGAACGCAGTCGAAAAGTCGCGTCCATCGTCTCCAAGCCCTGTTGACATGCCAATTGGGAAGAGCGATGTTGACGACGCGGCTGCCGTGGCTCGCGGGCCGGATGAGCTTGAAGAGCTTGCCCAACGGGAAACGGTGACGAGGAGATCGAGTTCCGTTGTCGACTCCGACGGCGACTTTGCGGGCAGCTATGGAGGCGGCAGATTCGGAGGCGAAAGTCCAGACTACGGTAGCAGTGGAGGTGATAACTTCACTGCGTGTGACAAGGACGACTGCGGATACTGCGGGCGCTGCGCATATTAGTCTCGTGTGAACCGGACGGATGCTCGCAGAGGACTTGGTACCTTTGATTTTCATGCAGTGTGGCGCGGTGACGGGAGAGAAATAATGTCGTTTTCATAAAAATAGTTTCATTGAGTCCGCAGGCAGTGCCACCAACGCCGTCGCTAATTTCAATCATTCCCAGTGTGGTATCATCAATTCGTGATTCAAGTGACCATTGGATCGCCGTCAACCGGACCATCCAGCCCGATCGGAAGAGTCTCCGGCAGCTGAACCTTGGCCTCCCGTGCTTGCATCTCAGCCCAGGCTCTCGCGCGGACCAGTTGACGAATCTTTGCTTCGGGTCGCTGACCTTTGCTGTTCAAGATGGCTTCATTGACGCTGTCGGCAACGGTCTCGCGCAGCTTCAAGTCGAGCAACACCTTGAACTCCGCCGTCATCTTGTCCGGCGGGAAGATCATCAATGCCATTGTCCGCTCCAAAGCTTGCTGATATTTCTGGTCGGTCGGCGCACGGGGCGAGAGCTGCTCCGTGGCAAACTCAAGCGCGGGGCGAAACTCGCTTGATTGTGGATTGCCGCCGTCGGGCTTGTTCAGGATCGATCGGATGATCTCGATCAATTGGAGCTGAAGGAGATCGAAGTGGAGGATGTGGTCGGTGTCGAGTATCTTAGCACAAAGATGTCAGCTTGCTGTACAAATCGGCGCGGCATGGAACGAGTGTGGTAAAGTCTTCTGGATCATACTGAGGACTGAAGTGTTGTAGTTGTGTCTCATCAACAGCACGTGGGCTGGATATGAGTGGTGCATGAAACAAATAATCATTTCGAAGGGGGTGGTGATGGGGAGAGATGTAGCGTACCTGTGGATCAAGCTCGTTGATCAGATCAATCGCTTCGTCGATCTTCCCAGCGTGGATAGCGCTGCGGATCTGAACGCGATCTCGAATGCCATCAGTGTCGAAGGGCTGAGAGATATTTGTCTCCTGGGCAAACTTTGCAGCAGCTCCTGGATATCCCTCGGAGACGAGATAGTCCATGATGACCCAGTTGATGTCACTGAAGCAGAGTAATGTCAGCTTTTGTCCATGTCCACTCATTGTGTCGGATGGAAGTTGTGAGGGCGTATTCGTTCAGAGGTACAATCAATTTTTCTCCGCACGAAATTCTAGGAGAGATTCCCAATTGTTTTTTAACACATCATGTGAAGGGCAGGGAGGTGTCGGATGGTCGGACTGGCAGATCGGTGCATACCTCTTGCTGGGCTTCATCTCCTCGACTTTCTGTTCGAACAGCAGAGCGGATCGCATGCTGGCGGTTGCGGATGTGGATGAGGTCTGCGATGAGGAAGAAGACGAGTCAGTGGAGGAATCATGTGGCAGGTAGAAGTTGTCGAAGAGCGATTGGGTGAATATGGCATTGCGGCGTTGAGTCCACGGCCGGTAGCCGATGGGTATTGGGCGCGTGGGAGAAGGCATGACAGGCTGAGTGCAACGTACCATTCCGTACTCAGTCTCCTAGAAATCTCGTCGCAAGGCCAACATATCTTCTCGAAGCTGGAGGCCGCGCAAGATTCGGCTCATCGCGGGAGGAGATGAAGGGCGATGAGATGTGAGATGCGGTAGATCGATGTTGGTGGGAGGAATTAGAATCAAAGCTGAGGTCGAGCTTCTCTGCGAAAAGAACCGACCTGAGATGCTTGGCAGGCTAGTCCCAGAAGAGACTCGCGCGGAGGACCATCTTCGCTCAACCTTGCTCGATTTTCTTTCATCTTTCCGTCTCCACTTGCGCCTTCAATCTTCTTCATCGCCAGTCAGTCCCGGCCGACGACGATGTGGACGATCGTAGTCTCAGCCTCGGTATTGTCCATGCGACTGCGATGAGCGTACCCTATCTCGAGCTCCCGACGAGCTCCCTTGCCGAGCTGCAGGAACCCATCTCAACACCCAAAAGTCAGGGCGACGAGTCACCACGCGCTCACTACTCGCCGCCATGGGCTGACACCTCCATCATTGGCATTGCTGGCAGCTCCGGCTCGGGCAAGACTTCTTTGTCACTGGCCATCATCAAGGAGCTGTCGCTGCCATGGGTGGTGATTCTGTCCATGGACAGCTTCTACAAGCCTTTGACGCCAGAGCAGTCTCGAACCGCGTTCAGAAATGAATACGACTTCGATGCTCCAGAAGCCATTGACTTTGATGTTCTGGTGGAGAAGCTTCGGGATATCAAGTCCGGGTATGCCCAGTCCTCTGCCCAGGCTCCTCCGCCACCGCTGACATTTGGATGAAGTAAAAAGGCAGATATCCCGGTATACTCCTTCGAGAAGCATGCAAGGCTGGAGCATACCACTACGATCTACTCTCCCCATGTACTGGTTCTTGAAGGCATTTTCGCTCTTCACGATCAGCGAGTGCTAGATCTCTTGGACCTGAAGATCTTCACCGAGGCCGATGCCGACCTGTGTTTGTCCCGAAGACGTGAGTAATGTCACTTTGCCTCACGAACGCAGCCAGCTGACCCAGAACCAGTTCTCCGCGATGTCCGTGAGCGAGGTCGAGACATTGAGGGCTGCATTAAGCAGTGGTTCTCTTTTGTGAAGCCCAACTTTCACCAATACGTTGAGCCGCAGCGAAATGTCGCAGGTACGTTGATAACTTCATGAATCCAAGCACTGGCCCTCCGTCCCATTGTGATGATCAAACACAAGCATAGTTCAACCGAAACTCTTGAGGAAAAACACTTACCATCTTTTTTTTTGTCTGATCCAAATCCTTCACACTCGCCTCTACACAAAAGCAAATTTGGAGAGGACCACAGCTGACACAATTCATGCGGCAGACATCATCGTCCCACGAGGCATCGAGAACAAGGTCGCAATCAGCATGGTCTCGGACAGGATCCACAAGACTCTGGACGAGAAGTCTGCAATACACCAGCTTGAACTCCGCCGCCTTGGGCAAGTGGCAGATGATGCTTCGCTGTCGAAGAATGTGGTGATCTTGGAGCCCACGAACCAAGTGCGCGGCATCAACACGATGCTGATGGATCCTTCATTGTGCAGGGAAGATTTCATCTTCTACTTTGACCGTTTAGCAGGCATGCTGGCGGAACAAGCGTACGAGTCTGGCTTGTGCTACAAGGCCAAGACGGTGAATACCCCAGTACCTGGCGAGACCTACCAAGGACTGCAGCTCGACGGCGAAGTCTCAGCCGTGGTCATCCTCCGTGGTGGCTCGATCCTCGAGACCGGTCTCAAGCGAGTCATCCCGGATTGTCGCATCGGTCGAATGTTAATTCAGACAAACTTCCGCACCGGTGAGCCAGAGCTGCACTACTACAAGCTCTCCGCGGACGTGGCCCAGCACAAGCGCGTGCTGCTCATGGACCCGCAGATGTCGAGCGGAGGTGCTGCGCTCATGGCTGTGCGGGTGCTGCTCGACCACGGCGTCAAGGAGCATCGCATCGTCTTCGTGACTTACATGGCTGGGAGAAACGGTCTGAATAGGCTGATGAGCGTCTACCCTTCCATCAAAGTCGTGGCTTGTAGAGTCGTGGATGATATGGAGGTAAGGTGGGTGGAGGAGAGGTATTTGGGCTGCTAGACTTTTCAATACTTGCAGGCTTGCATTTCACTCCATTTTTTCTCATATCATTTTCACATGCTCGTCTTCTTTCACCGAGCCGCCGGCTTGCGAGCTCGACGGCTCGATCCGCCTCGCATCGCTTTCTCCGTTTGTAGTCCATCAAATTGCCTATGCATCTCCCACTTCTTCTTTCAACTCCATCTGCCACCTCCTTCACGGCTCCGCTTGCGACCATGTCGCAGGATAACATCCACCACGGCGACCCACCCCGCGCCCATCCGACGATCAATGCAATACTCAGTCGAATCCCGCGGCTGAGTCTTGGACAACGCCCACAAGATCAATGTGGGCGCAACCGGCGTGTCCGCAATCGGCCTCGCAACCTTCGCCAGCCTGCTTTTGGGCATTGCGCCGGAGCACCAGCTCCTCCAGAACTTGCGCAATGCATTGCATGCGAAGTCGAGCGCTGTGCGGAGGACTTTCCCTCCTTCGAACAAATTGGCGGCATTTGTGAACACGGAAGCGAAACTTGTCGGTCCTGCTGGTCTGCGTGGCTGTCGGCCCAGATGGATGCTGTGGCGGTTGATCTGGTCTCCTGCGCGCAGTGCGCAAACCCTCTGAACGTGCCTGACGTCCGGCATCTCACTTCCGACGCCGTCCATGAACGGTAAGCGATCAATCCTCCGGCTTGGTAAGACCATTGAAAAAGACGGGAGCTGACATAATTTCAGCTATATGGCAGTCACATTGGCCGCCACACTGGCTGCTACTCAAGACTTCCACGCTTGTATCTCGGCCACTTGCAAGGCCGGCCAGTTCCACGACGAAGCCGAAAACATCCTCACCTGCGGGACCTGTGGTCTCGTTCAATGCGTCTCATGCGGCTGCGCCTTCCACCACGGTGTGTCATGTCAAGAACATCAAGAGAGTGAGGAGATCAGGTTGGCGAACAGCAGGGACAAGAATGAAGACGAAGCAGCTTCAGAGAAGTTGCTGAAGGAGATTACGAAGACATGTCCCGGCTGTAGCATAAGAATCCAGAAGAACGAGTCAGTATTCCTCCCGCCAGTACATATCCGATGAGAGCCGTGGCTGACATTGCTCACTTCACAGAGGATGCGATCATATGACGTGTACGTTAGCTGGCACTTCTGTCCGGACGCTGAGCTCCTACTGACTTCATTGCAGGCTCTCAATGTCGACATCAGTTCTGCTGGCTCTGCTTTGCTCCCTATGTGGAGATCCTCGCACATGGCAATCAGCATCATGCCACCGACTGCATGTACAACTCCGCCAATATGCCAGCTCAAGGTGCTATGGACCACGGCTGGGACAATTTGCCAGCTCGAGCTGCTGTGGATGACGGCTGGGGAGGCGATGATGATGGATGGGGAGAGGAAGTGGTCCAGCATAACAATTTCCCTGATGAACGGAGACTTCCTGGTGATCTTCCTGGATACATCGACCTGACCGCTGATGACGATGACGTGGCTATCGACCGCGCACAGGACCTTGTGGAAGACAACAGGGTGACAGATGCCATCAACGACGGTTGGGAAATCTACCGTCGTGACGGGCAGGTATTCGCGGGAAGGCATGGATGGATCAATCACGGGATCTTCCCAGAACCTCCTCCGTTCGTGTGGGTTGAGCCGCTATACGAAGGTGGTGATCGGAGAGGAGTCGCTAACGACGATGAGTGGCTGGACGCTGCCGCCTACGACAGAGTCCTTGCCGCCAATCGAGATCGGGAAATTGACATCGACAGCCAGCAGGCGCGTACCGACGATGATGGAGCGTGGGACTTTCACGAGATCAGGCTGCCAAGCACTCGCGATGAGTGGGGTATCAATGACAACCGCCCGAGGGCAGAGACTGATGATCCATGGGGTGATGGACTCAACAATGCTCAAGCGGACGATCAGGAGACCATTATCGACGCTCAGTGGATCGCTGTTGCCGAAGCTCGGGAAAATGGACAGGCTGCCGATCCAGGGCGGGCAAGTAGGAGGCGGAGAAACGCTGCCAACAGAAGACGGGCGGACGCTGTCGCGCTATCGCAGGCGAACGCCGCGATCGTGGGGGCGCAAATATCAGATGCTCCTCAGTTGTGGGAAATCGAGGGCGAACTGTGAGGCCGGAGACCAGCGGTGAGTTTGGCTCTTCTCCGGGTTACGTCTGGACTTCCTGATTCGACTCAAGGGCGATCTTCGGCGACTTTGGCGTGCATAAGAGACGACCTATTAAGTCCAGGGCTGCTGGTACGCGATCTGAAGTTACGTACAATGGATCAATGAGCCCAATCAATAGCTTTGGCCAAGAGAAACCCCTTGCGGCATCCACATCCACAACCCCTTGCGGCATCCACATCGGACGACACTCCGCCTAGCATGTCCAGCCAATGCCATTTGTCCACGCATCAGACTCCTGGGCTGTCACTCAACGTGGCTTGGGTCGTTTTGCATGCACGAGGAACAGAAAGAGTCGTGTCACATCGCGGAAATTCTGGTTCTTGCGTCGCCTCCTCGACATCCTCCACGCAGTCCTTGTCCCTCGACAGAAACACGAGGTCTCGGCACTGCAGCTCGATACAGTCGACCTGTCGTCTGAGAACACCCGGCATCGGCCCGGTGGGACGCCGGACGGGCTGTCGAGCTCTAGACTATTGAAATACTGACCAAAGTAGGCAACTGTGAAGCCTCCAACGTTCATGTCCCTGCAGCGTCGACATCGGCTGATCATCCGCGTAGATTTGACCGCCTAATGTCATGCATAAACGCAGGTGTCAACCAGGAACGAGATCCTCCACTAACGTGTCTTGTGGGTCATACTCCACAGCCACCCGGCACATACTGGGGTTGTTTTCTTCGCTTACATTTTCACCGCGACACCGCCGTTTCTCAACCCCATTGTCAACTTCTTGGCGACAGCCAATATTCAATGTATTCACGGAGATGTTCGAAGCGAATACGGACTGCGGTGGCAACGAGCGCAAGATGATGTCGAGCACCTTGGCGTTGGACGGAGTGCGCTGTAAACAGTGGAGTTGATGGCACATATAAACCACCCGAAATCCCCATCATCTTGAACATCCATTCAACAAACCATTCCCTCATCAATCCAATCAACAATCTACACACCACCGCGAACATGCAGTTCTCTACCATCACCGCCGTCTTCTTCGCCTCCCTCGCCGTCGCCAGCCCGACTTACGGCGGCAAGTACGAGCCCTGCGGCTCTGCCCTCTACAGCCAGGCTCAGTGCTGTGCTACCGACGTCCTGGAGGTCGCCGGTTTGGACTGCGATGGTGGTATGTCGTCTTCCCATCCAGGTGTCATCGATTGTCAGAAACCGCTTGCTAATCATCGTTCCAGTCGGTGCCCGCATCGACAACGCTCAGCACTTTGTCAACCTGTGTGCCGCCAAGGGCCAGCGAGCTCGCTGCTGCGCCATCCCAGTCGTATGTCACGATTCAGTTGTCTTTGCCTCTACGACCATACGCTGACTTCTTTTCACTGTAGCTCGGACAGGCTCTCCTCTGCCAGGAGCCAGAGGGCACCAACTAGAGGCTCATCAGTCTCGGCATGCCACGTAACGGACTCGATCGGAAACGTGCGAAATTCAAAGGACTGAAGAAGATAGTCATGTTCTACAGAGCATGTCAAGCGAAACATTTACGTCAGAGCAATGGTCTTGAAACCCCTGTGATTGAGTGCTCATGGAGATTCAGCTTGATCCAGATGAGCGAGATAAAAGAGACCTTCGATGCCAAAACTTGAACACTCATCTCAGCCTTGGTGAAAATGTAGCATTTAATGCAGATCTTGAAACCTCATTCGTGTTGCTCCAACAGACATTCAGATCATCCCAGGGACAGGACGTAGATTGACCCAAGTGTTCGGCTTCTTAATCACGGTATAGCTCTCGATGCTGCGTATCGTAGGACTCAGGTTCCACTTCTCATTCTCCGCAATGCCTCGTCTCGTCACTGGAGCAGAGATGTCGAATTGTAGAAGCAGTCGAGAAAGAGCCAATTGACTCTCAAACATGACCAATGGAGCACCGAGACACTGGCGAGGCCCGATGATGAACGGCTGAGAGAGCTCAAGACGATCATTCTCAAACTCCTTCGGCGGTGGCTTGAGCCAACGTTCGGGCTGGAACGTGTCGGGCTGGTGGAAGTGTTCGGCGGACCGCTGCACTGTCCAAGCCGCAACTCTGACGGTAGTTCCTCCAGGAACGTACACACCTGTAATCGTGTCGCCTTGGGGTGGAACCTCGCGCCCTACGCCTGTTCCCGCGGGCGGGAAGAGGCGGAAGGCCTCGTGGATGACAGCGTGCAAGTAGGGGAGATGGGCATCGGTGACGGTGTCTAAAGTGACCTCGGAAATGTGTTGGAATTTGGATCGCACTTCTCGGACCACTCGGTCGAGCACTTGACGGTGGCTGATGAGCAGCCATGAACACGTAGTCAGGAGGATGGACGTGGTCTCCGATCCGGCAGAGAGGAACAGAGTCATATTCAGGATGATCTCCTCTCGCGGAGCTATGATGCGATCCTCTTTGTTGGAGCGAAGGATGTGATAGATGGCGTCCGGGTGGGATGACTCTGCTTCCATCCGACGTACGGTGGCGTCCATTGTCTTCTGGAAATGAAGCTTTCGACTTTTGTCGAGCTGGCGTGGGACGAAAAGCCTGGCCAGGACTTTCGACAGTAAACGACCGAATCTTGTTTCCATG
This sequence comes from Zymoseptoria tritici IPO323, assembly GCF_000219625.1. NCBI lineage: Eukaryota > Fungi > Ascomycota > Dothideomycetes > Mycosphaerellales > Mycosphaerellaceae > Zymoseptoria > Zymoseptoria tritici. The sequence goes on along the minus strand of NC_018210.1, from coordinate 165,959 downwards.
CCTGCGATTTGCTGGATGACGGTGAGCCAACTTGAGGATATGTGAAGGTCGATGATCGAGTCGGCCCAGTCGGTCCGTTCTCCCAGGTCAAGGCATCCAAAGGACTGGTTCAAGCAGACGTCACCCATCATATCGAAGGTGAAGTAGGTGACTGATGTCGGGAATGTGTCAGATCACAGCAATGCAAATCCATCGCAGGATTGACTTACACCACTCTGCCACATTCACGTCCTCACTCTTTGCGGCTTCTGCACGAAGTCGATCCATGAGCTGACCCACATTCTCTTGGATGATCCCTTCTTGGGACTTCAATGCTGCCTTTGACATGGACGGGGCCAATGCACGCCTCTGGCGTCGATGTTCGTCTCCGCGCGCGATTCCCAGACCATGGAAACCTTTCCATGGCGAAACCCCTCCCAACCACGCTCGACTCTTCTCCAGAGCACCTCCTTTCTGTGATGCAGTCAACATCGTGTAGTGCGTATCCTTTCAGAAGACACCATACCCGTAGACCATATATGGCTTCCAAAGCCGGACCTGCGAAACTGACTTCATTGGGCCCGATACGCACAACCGGACCTGCAACGTATCTGGTAAGCAATGGGCGTTTAAGCTTGAGGTTCTTGGAACGGACCGTATTTCTCATGTAAGGCATACAAGTAGACGTTGGCAAATCCCTTGACGACCTGATATGGGAACGCGAACGGCGAGACGGTATTGATCCACGGCCCAGGAATGTGACGCAGCCCATCACGCCGTCTGCGACGGACCAGCCATGCGAACGTCAAGAGAACAAGGACAACGCCCGTTGCGTAGAGTAGGCCCATGGCAAAACGTGTATGCAAAGCACAGCGTTGGCTGAGTGCAATCGAGACGCCTTGGAGATGCGAAGTAATTCTTTGCCAAAGGGCCTGGCAGCGGAGAAATAGCGGCTTGCATCTGCGGTCAGCAGCCAGCTGGTCGTCGATAGTCTGACACCTGACTGCCGGCCCTGACAAGCCCTTCTCGATGATTCGATGAAGTTGCGTGTGACGAGGATCGTCTTGATCGTTGAGAAGGACCTGGTCTACGACTTCCTGTTCGTGTCCCGAAGTACTGTACACAGTGACGCAGTCATGATTGTTGGAAAGAATCATGAGCTCCCACGAGACAGGGACATCGAGCTACCCCTGCTTCCGACAACACGGATTACGAATGCGGTATACCGTGAACACCAAAGATTCGCGCTCAGCAGGACTTCCGGCATCAGCGACTCCACACTAGATGATGATGAGTTCCAGAGGGAGGGATCAGGCCAGGGTTTGCCCTGGGGGACTGCAGAAAGACCCCGACCCAAGCTCCGACGTGCTCGCTGGGATACTCAAGCCAGGCCATTGCGCAATCGTGGCTGCGTTTTCGCGGCATGAACAAAGCGGAACGACCGCAACTCCGTCCCCTCGGCACCGGCTTGCAAGCTTACCGTACTTCCCAAGAGCGAAAGTCGGACGTGCAGAGGATTGTGCCGTGAAGCCGCTGTGGATAACATCCTAATTGTTCGGCTACGCAGAAGATCACTTGGCTACTCCTGGGGCCATCAAAGTGCTCCTCGGCACGATTTGTTCCACCAAACTGACAATCGATGGGGCTTGTAGAATTTCGAGAACAGAGAAGCGAGCCTTCAGTGTTCGACTCATCCAGTTTCGGAATCGTACTGCCACCAACGACTCCATGCCGTAGTATGGTAGAGGTACCGTACTTTGGTCAATGGCCGTGGTTTCCATGCCGAACAGGTCCGCGATTTGACCAATCAGAAGTTCGGAGGTGATGGTGCTGCTTCTGATGTGTCGAGCGTTGAACCTTTCAGTGCCGGTTGACGGAGAAGAAATCTCGTTCGGTTTGAAGCGGAGGGACTGGCAGTCGTCGCTTCCATCTCGGCGATCTTCGTGCCAAATCGTCTGTCTCGCCGTATGGTCGGATCATCGACCAAGGCATCGAAACACCCAAAGCCCGTGACGACCTGGCTGTCGTCCGGATTTGTCTTCGGTGGGAAGAGAATAGAGTGCTCGACCAGCTTAAGGACAAAATCTATCGGCAGTTGAGTCTTCCTAGTGGTTCTTGCCAGCTCCTTTGTAAATTCTCGCCACGGTCAGCAACCAGCCCAACGCCCATAACTGGTACGAGATTGATGGACACTGCTGGCTTTCCTTGCATTGTTCGCTGTCGTGCTAATGCGTCTTGGAAGCAGTTTCCCGCGGAATAGTTACTCTGAGAGATGTTTCCGGTTATTCCAGCAACGGAAGACAGTATGATGAAGTAGTCGAGATCCGTGAAGAAGTTGTGCAACGAGGCAGTTCCAGCGACCTTTGGTTTCGTGGCGTTGAGCCATTGCTTATAGGACATGTTGTCGATGATGGCGTCCCATGATCTCGTCAGTGTGTGAATATATTGCGAACCAACGATGGAGACTTCCGTGTAAGACCATCCCTTCTTGTATGACGCCGCGAATCGGCGGGAAGCCGAGCTGCTCGATTGCTTCCTCCAAGTGCGAAATAGCAGCTTTCTCCGCTACGTCGCAATTCTTGACGAGGAGGCGACATCCGACTTTGTCCGCTGCTCGGCGTAAGGATGCAGCATTGGTACTTTCCTCCGCATTTCGAGAGACGGCGACAACGTGGCGAGCGCCTTGTGCAACCAGCCATTAATCGCAAGGTCGTTCGATATGACTTGAAAGCGACGGGTCGTCCAAGTCTCCGCTCGCCAGAACATCTTCCTTGCCACTGTCCGCTTCTATGAAAGTGGAGGAACCGGCAAGTTTTGCCGCACAGTTTGCCACGAGGGCTCTATACGCAGCACCGTCCATTAGAGTACGCGGCCAAGAGAACGCAACGAATGTGGCGTCTCGAAACGACGATGCATGGAGCCCCAGCTGAGGGACGTCGCGTTGCGTCAGGTCGTCGATAGTATACGCCGAGTCGGCGGCACAGGCGAATTTCATTGACGATGTGGGAGGAGAGGGTCTGGTCGCGGCGTGCGACGAAGAAAATGGTAGGAAGAGCTCCGCGGCGGATGCATGCTCTGACGCATTCATATCGTAGACCTTTTGAGTAAATCTAGTCGCCGGTAATGCCGATGTGAAAGCTCTGGGCACATGGATCTCCAGTTGCCAATCGTCCTGTGGTATGGGTCAGTGACTGTTCTCTGCTGCAGCAAAGGCCGACTCATACTCGTCGTCGAAGTCGTCCACCACATTTCCTCCAGCCGTTCGTGTCGACCACGGCGCACAGAGCTCCATTCAGTAACGGAGCGTCCAAGACCGCATTAAATCGTTTGATGCAGAAAAGAATGTCGCTAGGAAATGGTGTCAAAGCAGTAGCCTTTCACGGCTCACCAGACTCTGCGTTGCGCATTGAGCGATCGACGTTGACGTTGGAGCGACATGAGCTCGCCAGACGTTCGCAAGCGATAGCGTTTCGGTCCATGCTGAGAGATGGTGCGCTCAACCCTAACCCTAAGGCCAGACGCCAAGGACGAGGCGGCGTTCAATGAAGTTCGATCGCTACGACGTGGGCTCGCAAATTTCCTGCACTACGCCCTCACTGCAGGCGTCCGCCTGCATCGCTTTCCAAGTGTGACAAAAGTGACCGCAATCCAGGCTTGCGCGAGCTTTGCTAACCATCGAGTAATTGAGCTGGATGTACGAACATATTTCAGAATGATTCGGCCTCGTCGTCCGAGACATGGCGTAAATCAAAACCAGAACCTGCAAAGCCTCGACTCACTCGACCCCTCCAAACCCATCTCGCAAATCCCATCCTCCGTCGCTGGACGATTCAGATGCCTGCTATGGGTCCACGATGAGGAAATGCGTGCGTCAAGCTTAGACAGCAGCGGGAGGGCAGCCGTGGCTACTGTGGCCATGAGGGCGTGTGTGCGCGGTTGGATTGTTCTGGCCCTGGGTATGACAGCTACCGCCCTAGGGATTCCCGCCGCCTTGAGGATTGCCGCCGTTGCCCTGATGATTTGCCTAAGACTCGATCTGACGGGCTATGAGAGGTGCGCGAGGAGCAGCGGGTGGCTTGCTGTGGTCGAGGCTATGGCCATTCTTAGGCCATGTAATCTGAAGAGTGGATTCAGCATGGCGGAGTTCTGCTAGTATTCCACAGGAACACGCACCGGGCTGGACTCGGTACGCTCCGGAAGAGCATCGTGGGTGGTAGGCGAAGGGATGTAAGGGCAGGCAAAGGTCCAGGAAACTTCCAAGTCGGATCCTGTGGAGTTGTGTCAGCACCTTGGAGTACCGCCGATGTCGGGAGACGTACCTGTCTCTTGGAGTCCTGATCTGCGCGAGCTGCAAGTGGCAATGGCTCGATTGGAGCTGCCAGAGTCGCCGCTATGAGTGTGGCGGATGTGGAGGTTGCTGGAAGCCTCATGTTGGCTTGAGGTGTTGGTCAAGGGGCTGTTGGGTGACGGATGATGTTGGTAAATCACGTTAGAGGGAGGAGGCAGAAAGGTTATCGGAAAGAAAGGAAATGCAGTCTAAGGAAAAATTAGTCGAGACGAGAGTGTCTTCTAATTGTTCGAAGAGGTCCAGTGGCCGGTACTAGCCTAACATCGTGAGAACCCATCACTGGCATTCCCTGCTCGGAGCTCTACGCTGCCTCGCAGCACTGCCCCTGATCCAAACAGATCGATCCGTCCCTGGTCGCAGCTCGCTCGGTCGTTCCGCTGAGGTCTCCCACATGCTGCTTATGCTTGAAGTGAGAGACACTTAAGTGTTCGCTATTAGGTCCCGGGCAGGATGCAACGGGCCTGCGGGCGAATAAATCTGACCGAAGACGCTGCTGAGTACAGCATGGCGTATTCTTCCGAAGCCTGTCTGCGATGCAAGTTGCGTCTCCGGGTCATGCTGTCCATCGCCTGGGCCATTGCAGTGGCTTTTGCGCAGTCGTCGTAGTTTCATCACAAGAACTTGGTCGATCAAGGTGGTCAACTGAATTCTTTGTACGCACAGAGCATGCTGTGACGTCGCGTGTTCCCGCGTGGTAGCGTTGACCCTGCACGGCGAAGTGAATGCTTACGCAGCCCCCACATCGAGGCGGGAGCAGCGGCCGTCCTTGCACCGGTCACGAGGACATTGCGCTATTACGGACGACTAGTACAGTGGACAGTTCGATCCCTCAGTATCGCTCGAGGGAGATGACTCGAGTCAGTCGACAGCAGCGACAATCAGCCACAGTATCGGCAACCGGAGATCCAGTGCTCTTCTAAGTCGCCATGCTGATCCCCCGGTGGACACGGACGACATGAATGTTTGCAGGACTGCATAGATTTAGGAAATGCCTGTCGGCGTTACCGCTTGAAGCAATCGATCAAGACAAAGTGCTACTTGCTACACTCTTTTTAGCACGCGACATGCCATCTCGGACCCAACCCATGGGCAGACAGGTCTGCCAACTCTACAGCCTGGGAAGGAAGACTTTCACCGCTTTGACCGTTGTCCAGTCTTCGAGAGCTTCAGGACCGCCGTCCCTGCCAAAACCACTCTGCTTGAATCCTGGAATCCATTAGCGCCGCGTCACGTTGCGGAGGTAACGCTCGAGACTTACCGCCAAAAGGCATGTTGGCAGCCAGCATGGCCCACGCATTGATGGTCACCTGGCCGCTTTCGAGCTGATCGGCTACTCTGTGTGCGCGAGCCAGATCACGGGTAAAGACGGAGGCGGACAACCCGTAGTTGGAATTGCTGGATTTTTGGATGACTTCTTGCTCTGTACTGAATTTTGTAATGGCCTGCACACACATTAGTCGCAATGTTCATAGCAGCCGTACTCAAGAGGTGTGCTTGAGATTGATAATTACCGCGACTGGACCGAAGATTTCTTCTTGAACGATCTCCGCATCATCTGGCACATCGAAGAATGCAGTATTTTGCACGCCATTGCTGCTGCCCAACCGATCACCTCCATATAACAACGGGGTCCCGTTCTTCTTGGCCCGATCGATGAAGCCCAGGACCTTCTCCCGTTGCCCATCGCTGATCAAAGGTCCTTTGGTCGTGTTCGCCGCCAGAGGATCGCCGAGAATCGCTGCCTTGCACTTGTCGGAGAAGGCCTGCAAAAATTTCTTGTAGATAGTATCTTGAACGTAGATGCGTGAGCCCGCCGCGCAGATCTGGCCCTCGCCTGCTGTAATGCCGGCTGCAGCCCAGGTGACGGCATCGTCAAAGTCCGCATCGTCGAAGATGATGGAGGGGGATTTGCCACCCAGCTCCAGCGACACTTTCTTCAGGTTGCTCTTCGCGGATGCTTCTAAGACCAACCGTCCTGTGACTGTAGATCCTGTGAATGCAATCTTGCGGACGTCCTGATGATGGGCGAGTGCGGATCCTGCCGTGTGACCCAAGCCTGGAATGATGTTGATGACGCCTGGTGGGAATCCAGCTTCCTTGATCAACTCAGCCAGCTTCAAGGCGGACAAAGGAGCCAGCTCTGGAGGCTTGATCACCACCGTGTTTCCAGCAGCAATGCAAGGGCCAATCTTCCAGCACGTCAGCATCCTAAGAAGTTTCGTCAGCAGGGCTTCATTGAGCGAGGGCGGAGTGGATCATTACAAAGGCGTGTTCCAAGGAACGATGGCGGCAGTCACGCCATAAGGCTCGCGCTGCGTGTACGCAAGTCCAGAGGGCGCTCCAGCATTGTCCCACTTGGCACTCCGACCCTCCACCTTGTCTGCCCAACCCGCATAGTATCGAAGCCATTCAACGGACATCGGTACCAACAGGCCCGTAGTCGTACTGGTCAAAGCTCCGACATCGTTACCCTCGATCACGGCGAAGCTGTCTCCGTCCCGTTCGATCAAGTCGGCGAGCTTGTTCAAGAGTTGTCTCCTCGTTGCTGCCGAGACGTGTCTCCAAGTCTCTTGATATGCTTTCTGGGACGATTTCACGGCGACATCGACGTCTTGGGCTGTCGCACAACTGATGGTACCGATAACATTTCTGGTGGCGGCATTGCTGACATCGATCGTGTTGCCGTGGACAGAGGGAAAAAATTCGTTGTCGATGAACAGACCCGTGGGCAACGAGATGATCTGGCCGCTCGATCCGGTGAGTTTCAAAGCCTTGTTGGACATGTTCGGATGGTCGCGTGGTTGTACAGGCGCAGCACATCACAGTGAGCATATTCACATGCCTGGTATGCACATATACCACTTGTTGATCAATAGCTGACCTGCCGGCAAGCAATCCCGGTCCAGCCAGCTCGGCCACAGGTCACGGCAAGTATCCGAGCGCAGTTGGATGGAGGAGAAAGCCGAACCACGTCGGCGCCTGTAGTTGCCATAACGGGCAGCTATACACGGCCTCGCGCACTCGAAGGCCCAAGCGTGGGTGCTTCCCATAGCGGGTAGTGAAGGACGCGGACCACGCGATGAGATTCCAAATCCAGCCACCGCCGCGTGAAATTCTGGCGGAGCGACCATCTGTTTTCAAATTATGAGTATCCATACAGGCCTCCAATGAGGTGGAAGGACGTCAGTTGGGTAGCCTCGAGGCACACTGGCGGGCTCATCGGCGATGTTGCTATATTGTCCGGTGTGAAAACAGCGCTTCCCGAATAACGGGTATTGCGGCTTCATGTAGACTCGATCAACCGAAGAGCGTCTCGAGCCTTTCTTCGATCATTGTGTCCATCCAGTGCACCGCGGCGACGGCCGTCTCAGATCCGTTCGAGTCTACCAGGTCTGCGCGACGCCAGACCTCTTGCACAAGTTGCTCAGCAAATTGCAGCGGTGCCAGTCCAACGTGCTTATAGGTGCGGTCAAGCCGAAAGGTGGTTTGTTCACGCCATTTCTGAAGCATTCTTGGGCTATGCATGACGGCCGAAATACTGGTCCGGGCGGCGCATGACGCAGACGTGCCAGCAGGTCGCTTCTCGAATGGCCTGGGAGCCTGGAGCGCACTGCCTGCTATTATTAGAGGTAAGGGCAGCATAACATTTGCTCCAGAATTCTGAGGCAGATGAGACACGACCGTCAAGATTGCGATCGCAAAGTCCACGACTGGGTTTTGGCCGCTGAGGATGACTTGAACTCGTCCAAGATTAATTCAGGAAAGACCTGGACGAGCTCCATCAAGATCACTAGTCGATAAGCATCATCCATCGCGATAAGGTGGTCGAGCGGTGTCGTCGGATCCTTCGTCTCTTCCATTGCTTCTCTCCCAGCTCCAGTGTGTAGCAGGGTTTTCTTGTACAGACGTTCTGCAGACTTGTACGCCTCATTGTACGCTTCCGCTCTCGCCTGAGGCTGGAACCCAGCGAAACTCCGTTTATATCTCATGATGACTGCTGTCTCGGCCAAATGTACAAACAGCGGAGTACTGATCCCAGTCCACGGATTAGGATACATCGTTTGTCCCTCCGCCAGGGCCCCAAACCGACGGATGTGCGCCAGAGCGTCGAAGGTCTGGTCGTGGATGAACGATGCAAGACATTCCAAAAAGACAAAAGCGCCAACGAGAAAGCTCTGCTGGCGGTTCAGAAGGACAGGCTCGTCATTCACACTGCATAGTGACTCGTCGACCAGCCATGCTCGGAACAGTGATCTGGCGCCGAACAAATGCGCAAGGCTCACAGCAGAAGCATCGTACCAAGCCTATTCGGTCGTCAGCGAACTGTTTGGCGAAGACAATCGGACGCTCTTCACTCACCGAGCTTACGCCCAACAACAAGGCAGTCAAAAGTGCCTGATATCGAGCTCCTGGGGAGCACAAAAACCGAGGCGGCCCTGTGATGCTGCCCTGCTGGTTGTAAATTTGGATAGTCTGGAGGACAGTCGAAAGACCGGCCATTGCCCGAGCCTGGTGCTTCATGGCGATGGCTTTCATGCCGGCTCGCGTGTTCGCCAGATGTGCTGCTGACAGTCCAACCACGCAATCCCGAACATAGTCGCAGGTCAACATCACACGGGGTATGTCGGATCGAAAGGGACTCTCATGGGAGTCAAAGCACGACAGTATCCGACACACAGAGTCGAAGTAGTGCATGGTCAAGTCATTGCTTGCTTCTGAATGCAACTGTAGATCCCGGTGCGGCGAGGCGCTGAGGATCCAGTCGGTCGAATCGATATGCTCCAAGTCCAAGAATGGCGGTTCGAAGGACGTCTGGCAGGGTATCATCATCGCGTTTTGTCCAAAGGCGTCATGTTCATTTGTAAGCATGCCGGGGTGTTGGCAGACTTCTCCGTCCGTTGAGCCCATAGTTCTAGCAAGTTCTCCGGAAGCCAACCACGTCGCATCATCTCGATCGTCGAGTGAGAAGTTGACGGCATTTACACACGACCTTTTCACCGATTCTGGCCAATCGAACTGTGCTGAATCTACATTTGGATAATCTTCCTCGAGATGGTCGAGGGGAAAGTTTTCCATTTCCACCGTCGACGGGAGACTAGCGTCGTGAGTGGCCGCATCGCTCTGAGTGTCCGCTGTTGCGAAGCCATGGTCGTCCGAAGAGCCCAGTCGGGGATCATGCGAAAGTCTAGGTACGGAGGACTCCAGTGAGGCCAGAAATCGGACAATGTCATCTGCTGAGCCCACGGAATCCGAGCTATGTATATCCCTTGCTGCTTGCACGTCTGAACCTTGCCCGTTTGCTGGATTTTGGGTTGCGAGAGTCGATTTCTCTCCCAGGACGCTGTTGGACTGTCGGAGGCGCGGAGAAGAAGTGGTGTTCGCCGCCTTGGGCGCCCGTTTGCGGGAGACCTTCCATATTGATGGCTTGCTATAGCCAGGACATTCGGCATCCTTCGATGTGCAATTCGTGCATGACGGTCGATTCTCGTCGCATTTCATGTGCTGGAGGTCATGCCATCAGACTCTGCCACGGAGCGGCGGAGGAGAAGTTGCTCACCTTTTTCTTGCACGCAATGCATCCACCTGGTGGCGCACATTCAGCTCCAGGTTCTCGCCCATGGCTAAACGCCTGGCACGGGGTTGCTTACCACGACTGCGCGTCCGCGTCGTCATCGCCGAGTGTTCAACAGCCGGCGTAATGAGGTCCTTGTGGCCGTCCCTGCGTTCGGCACGAGCATCGAGGTCTTGTCACGAGGTGTATCGGCGACACCGCGGTCGTGCAGTCCAGGCGGTATCAGCAAAAGTCTATTGGAAATGGAAATGGCGTGGGTGTTGTTAATGTTACGGTGAGGTCGGGCTTGTACGTATCGATTAGTCGGGGTCGGACGTGTCGTCGAACGTCGTCGAAGTGTCGCAGTGTAAGGTACCTTGATCACACCCAGAAGTCCCGCCTTAGTACGGAGGTTCAAATAGCCCACCCCGCCAAATTCCTGGATTTTTAGAAACAGTAGCGAGACCGACGTCTACAATACGTAGAATAGAGCCTCGTATATTTCTTCTGCCTATAATGTATAACACAAAGCTATTTACATATATCGCATCTTTAAAAACTAAGATAAAAGTTGCTTCTTTATAGTACTATCCTCGTTATTACGATCCTTACAACCTCGTTTAGAATTTAAAGTTCGAAGTTTAAGTTTCTAACTTTTACGATAGAGGAACGCAAGCTATAACAACTTTACGAGGTAATTAATATATTTCTATTATAATTATAACTAAGTTTAGAAGGTAGGCTAAACTATATAAAAGCTCGCGGCGACCTAGGGAGCCTACGACTAGCAGTCGGGCGCCGCGCTATACGAAAAGGCGATAGTCTACAGAGTGTTTAATTCTGCGAATTCGCAAAACTAGGAATTTGGCGGGGTAGGCCATTTGAAGCTCCGTCGTTAGATGACCGTCTAAGGTAAGCCGTCTTCCTGCACCGACCACCGTCGCATGACCAGAAAATGATGACCAGACGAATCACCACGCTCCTGAGACGGACCCAAGCAGGAGTCTGTATCGTCGTCGACTATGGATAGTGAACCAAGCAGAGGACGTAGGGATTTTTATGCTTGGTATATATTCAGGTCGTCGACATGAAACGATACAATCAGCAGCTCGATATGATCATATAATGAATGGCTCAGGACTAAGGTATTGATGAAATATCGCTCTCAAGATTTCCGGACGCTCGCTATGGTTCTAGAGATCTCTCAACCGTGAATACTACTTCGAGGGGCGATAGTTGGCTTCCAGACCAGGGATACGGGCATCAATGACAGCACTGACACCCCCTTGGACTGTCTTGACGGCTTCTGACAGTATCTTCTCTAGCTCTCTCGCTGTGTTGGCTATCCCGGTGAAGCACTTCCCGCCCGAGCCTGCCTTTGCTATGCCTGAATAATCTGGTGTCGCTTCGAATGAGATGTTGAGCTCTTGGTTGGTCACCTTGGATCCCACGCCGTCGGGGTGGACCAGGACCATTGAATGGCGGGGTGCGTTCCAACCTGAGGTCGTCAGCTTGGGCACGTTGCCATGCATAGGAAGAAGAGAAGCGGTTACCTTTGTTGTTCAGCACAATGGTCGGCACCGGGATGCCATAGCGCTGCGAGATCCAGGCAACTGTGCTCGGGACGCTGAACATATATGTGCCGTCTCCGACAATTTGACAGACGAACTTGCCGCTGCCAGCATCCTCGAACTCCGAGGCCAACTTGATGCCTAGCGCTCCACCGCCGGACCATCCGAGCCCGCCACCACCGCAATTGATCCAGCTTCCTGGAATAGTGGCTTGGATTTGGTCTGCGATGATTTGAGCATTCGTGACAGCCTCGATGGCCCAGATGGTCTCTTTGGGACAGGCCTTGCGAGCGGCGCTTGCGAGAAATGCGGCATTGTAAGAGCCGTCATCCTCAACGCGGATGGCCGCTGAAATTTCTTGAAGTCTTTGCTCGTGCGCCTTCTGGAGTGCCGTCCAGCGTGTGCTGTAGCATGGACCGCGCAGCATCAATTCGAGTTCGGGAGTTAAGGCGATGTTGTCAATGATCTGGCGCAATGCAACGCCACTGTCGACTCTGAATCGTGCGACTGCGTCGATCCAAAAGACGGGCATGAGACTTTTCAATGGATCGCTGTCGATGTGGAGGATGGTTGCATTTTCGTCGGGCGCACATTGCGTCGGAACCCAAGGCACGTCACAGTCCAGGACGAGGATGACATCGGCGTCTCGGATGCTGCTGTGACTGCCGAGTCGAAAGCCTTGCCAGGCTGGGTGGTCAGCAGGGAAGTTCATGTCGCATCCCCCTGTGTCCAGAACGCGAAGTCCAGGTACAGCATCTGCAAGCGTACGGAGACTGTCCACTGTGGAGTGTTTTCTTCCACTGTAGCCGGTGATGACCAGCGGTCTTTCGGCCTTGACCAGAAAGTGGGCGATTCGGGTTGCTTGCTCGGAAGTAAGGGCCGCTGGTTCCACGGCGGTCCAGTGAGACTGGTTCAGGGAGTACGGTTCGATGTCTTCCTCGACTGCTTCACGGGCACCATACAGATACACAGGTCCCTTGGGCTCGCTTTGCGCGAATGTCAAAGCGCGGTTCACCATCTGCTTGATGTTGGCGCCTCGCTTGATCTCGCCAGTGTAGCGGCAGTATTGTGCAAGAATCGCCTTCTGATCAGGGATGTCCTGAATCCAGTGAATGTATTCGGTACGTGAGCCTCGATACTCACCATGGGTCGTGTAAGGTGACAGTCCGGCGAAGATGAGGACCGGCGCACGGCCAGTGGAGGCATTGTGCACAGCAGCACCCAGATTCTGCGTCCCGACGTCCGTGTGTACGATCACGCATTGAGGTCTGTTCGTCACTCTAGCGTACCCATCCGCCATGGACAGGGCAACCATCTACCGGGCAAATCAGCACCAACGTCTTCGTCTCATCACAGCCACTCGGGTAGCTCACCTCGTGTGGGCAGGTGATGATTCTGGGGAAATGTGCACCCTGCTCCTGGCGTCCCTTGGCCATGGCTTCCATGATACTTGGATGATCAGAGCCAAGATTCACAAAGCAGTGCGTAATACCGGCCTGCATGCAGAAGTCAACGTCGGTCCGCGCTCGTGCGACATTTGGATGACTGACCTCCCATATCGCTTCAAAGAAGGCATAAGACGCGGTATAGGTGGACCCACCCGTCTTCGATCGCTGGCGGGCTGACATTGTACCGGGCAGAGGTAACTGCGATGCGATTCACGCGAAGGGGTCGATGAGCATACGTGCGGCTGGGCTCGCACAAGAGGGCAAAGCTGGTTATTTGATGCGAGCTCGCCGGTACCACTGCCTGAGGTGCCATGTGTCCATCCGCCATGGCGCAAGATTGAAGGGATGAGGTTCCGATGGCGCTGCACATGTGAAAGCGGATGATCAAATGGGCAAGCGGAGACTCGTGGGCCAGGAGACGGATAGCAACCGATTCAGGTTCACGTTTGCGTGAGGTGGTAGGACAATTTCACGGCTGCTTCCCGCATCCCGAACACTGCTTGACACGTTGAACACGTTGCCGAAGTCTTAGCTCCGACAGCACCGCCCGGCAGGTTCTCACCTCAAGGTCCAAACCCGAATCTAGACCTACCAGGTCCAAAGGACGACGCGTGATTGTACGCATGCCTGTCTCCCAGCGACGAGGGAACCGCCTCGCGATGAACGAAGTAGAACTACCTTACGAAGCATCGCAGGGCTGCGCCGAACAACAACAATGTCCGTCAAGAAGGGTTTCATCACTATCACAAGGTACAGTATCTAGGTATGGATCCGTCCTTCAATGTCCCACGATGCGATCCTCGCGCGGATGATCGAAGATCTTGCCCGGATTCATGATCCACAACGGATCCAGCGACGCCTTCAGCTTCTGCATCACAAGAATCGTGTCAAACCCAAGTTCCTCCACGAGATGGCCCTTCTTGCCGATACCGATGGCATGTTCGCCTGTACACGTCCCCTCCATCTCGATTGCTCTTGTGACCATCCGCTTCACGCAGCCCTCGACCTTTCTGCGCTCTTCGGGATCACTCCCGTCAAACATGATGCTCTCGTGAAAGTTTCCATCGCCAATGTGGCCCAGCACAGCAGCGAAGAGTCCCAGCTCGTCCATTTCCTTCTTACTGACTTCGATGATGTCGGGAAGCCGGGAGAGCGGTACTGCGACATCCGTGGACCACACTTCCTCGTCGCCTTTGCGAAGAGCAAGCATCGACCACAGCGCTTGCTTGCGTGCGGACCACAACTCATGCTGTTCTTCAGGCGTAGTGGCAAACTCAACGTTTCCGCCGCGGTGTCGGGTCGTGATGCTTTGAACCAGTTTGATGGCCTCGGAGGTGCTTTCGTTGCTCCCTGCGAACCTTTGGCGGAACGGGTCAGCAAAATCGCCTTGCGCCGAAAAAAGAAAAAGTGGGTTTTGCCATGGACTCACTTGATGAACATTGTTGGGACAACATCCCACTTCCTGTCGGTGAACCCAGCTCGATTTACAACATCCATCGAAACGTCGTCCATGATCTCCAGAGCCCCGACTTGGATTCCAGTCTTGATGATCTCGCTGGCAGCACTGGCAGCGTCGCGGACCGACACGAACGGAATCAATCCGACACTCGTGGTGGCAGGTATCGGCTGAAGCTTCAGCGTGATCTCCGTCACGATACCCAAGGTACCTTCAGAGCCGACGAGGAGCCCAGTGAGATTGTATCCAGCCGCAGACTTCCGCGGACGATGCCTGGTCTTGATAATGGTCCCATCTGCAAGAACTACTGTGAGGTTGACCACATTCTCTTTCATGGTCCCATAGCGTACAGCATTTGTCCCGGAGCAGGACGTACCCACCATGCCACCAATCATGGCGCTCGGCCCTGGGTCCACTGGAAAGAAGAGGCCTGACTTCTGGATCTGAGCATTGAGATCCATCCACCCGATTCCCGGCTGCACAACGACATCAAGGTCATCCTCGTGGACAGCCAACACTTGATCCATGAAGGCGAAATCTATGCAGATTCCACCGTAAGGAGCGGAGAAGTTCCCTTCGACCGAGGATCCGCCAGAATATGGAGCTGGGCATGCGAGGTCAGTGCCACTGTGGTCGTTGGCTGTTACGATGGACCAAACAAACCGATGGGGATCTTGTATCTTGTGCATGCCTGAGCAATGACTGAGACTTCCTCCGTGGTCCTCGGATAAGCAATCGCCACCGGCAGCGTGTCGATATTGATAGAAGACCACTCTGAAAACCCATGCCGCCGTAATTCCTCTTCATCCGTCGACACTCGGTCTTCGCCAAACGTTGCTCTCAATCCGGATACGGCCTTGGCAAGTGTGAGCAAGGAGTGCAGGACCATGGCCTGGACCACTCACCTTTTCCAACTCTTCTCTACCCGCGTATCTCGGCAGCACTTGGAGACGATCGCATGCTGGACCTGGCCGTAAGCTCTGCAGCTTCGATGCATTCTGCAAGGTATACACGATTCCGGCGCCTAAGCTGAGGCCAAGTGCCAGCAGGAATATTGGTCGTCTGTGCCATGACCTGCTCGGCTGGCCGTTTCGTGCAAGGTGGTACTCTCTGCAGTAGTACGCAGGTATCTCATACGAGTGAGCGCGTCTCGCTGGTCTCCATGTCGATCCGAATGTTGTACGTAGGACAAGCCTGTCCCGTGAAATTGACCGCGCAATAGCAGACATGTTGAGCGTCGGGCCTTGGAGCCACGGGACTCTGAAGCCGCTTGACGACCATCACTGCGATTATGTATACTCTCTCGGCCCACAGCCGCTGTACTTTTGTGTATTTTATCATTATCACGGGCCTCGTTCAGGGGTGTAGAGGGAAAAGTAAAGTGGGCCATTAGCCGAACCTCGGGCCTGTATCCCGCAGTCCTCCGGGTAGGAGCCGCGCTTCGAAGACAACGTCGCACGTCTCCGCAAAATACCCGCAAGACGACTTCACCATTTTGTTCTCTTGTTTCTCGACCATCACTGACCATGTCAGTCATCGGACCGTCTTCGGCTACGGTTTCCGCTCATGATGTCTCGCAAGACGGGCACTCTCCGGAAGATGGCCACGATCCTGGACGTCCACGCAAACGCAAGCGTATCGCTCTCGCTTGCTGCACTTGTCGAGAACGGAAGATCAAGTGCGACGGCATAAAGCCCGTATGTACCCCTTGTGCCAAGAGAGGTGTCCTCGCCGTCGACTGCGTATACACCGTCTTGCTCGACAGTGCCAAGCGTGGGAGCGAGCAAGAGTATGCCACCGTAGTCTCTTCTTCTGTCACAGCTGCATTTGACATGTTCCAGATTCATAGCAAGCCTCCAGCAGAAGGTTCGAGCTCTTGAAGCCCGTGTGGTTGCTAGTAGTTGTGCCAACGATGCTCCAACTTCAGCTGTATCTGCTGTTCAGGGCGGCGGACGTACCGGTGAGCAAGATGACAGAGCACGGAGCTCCTGCCATCCATCCAACCAGGCCTGGAACAGCAGCCTTGGTGTTGAGTCGGACCTGACTCAGGAGCAAGCACGTGCAACGGAGACTTCGTTGACTAGCGATAGCCATGGGAATGGCCCAGTCAGTGCCATGGGAGCCACCACGATGCACCAAGACCGTCGTGAAATTCGGAGAGGCACCGAGTACTACGGTGCCTCCTCACTCGTGTCACTCATCGATGGTGTTGCCGAGGAGACACGCTTCGAACCATCACAGAACGGAACACAGCAGGCCTTTGCCCCTCAAGGACATCATGTACATGTCAGAAATTTCGAAGCCATTGCCAACCCATCAATGCAGACCATGCTACAGCCTCAATACGCACTCCCCCCACGGAAGCTTGCTGATGAGCTATTGGCTCTCTATTTTGACAACAATCATATCTTTTACCCATGGACGCACTCAGCAAGCTTCCGCAAGCAATACGAGACGCTCTGGGACACAAGCAGTGCTTTCCCATCCGACCAAGCAAGCGTTGACGTTGGACTGGGAGGGAACAACTGCCCATTCAACATCTACGTATGTGCACTGAATGCCATGTTCGCACTCGGCTGTCAATTCTCCGACTATCCTCCTTCCGACAAGGACTCCGCATCCGCCACGTTCTGCGAGCGAATCAACGGCCTACTTCATTTCGACCTGCTGGATAGCGGAAGTATAGCATGTGTCCAGGCTCTGCTGCTGTTCGGGATGTATTTGCAATGCACTAATTCTCCGGAAAGATGCTGGAATATAATTGGCCTAGCTTATCGTATGGCTGTTGGACTTGGACTCCAATCGAGCATTGCGCCGGACGATGCAACACCTCTCGAGATGGCGATGAGATGGCGAGTATGGCATGCTTGCGTGCAGATGGATACGTAAGTACCGGATCTCGGCTGAGATGACACCGGCAGCTAAGAATGAGCTGCAGGACTGTATGCATGACTCTCGGTCGACCGCCAACTTTTACTGCCGTGGAGGATATTCCAGTCCCGTCCGCCGTCGACTTGGCACAATTTTCTCCAGCCGGGGACTCCCTTGACTCCGATCCACTCATCTGCAACTTCTTTGTGCAGAACAGTAGAGCCGCGAGGATGCTCGGCAAAATTCTTCATCGAGTCTATCACCCTTCTTTGAGCACGGTCTCAAAGGCCTCGGCTCGATCGACCCAGCTACCAGCAGCAGCAGATGCTCTCTCCGCCATACTCGGCCTGCATTCAGAGTTGAACGACCTCGCTAGTTCGAGCCTGAGCGCATTAGAGCTTTGTGTTGATCAAGGCTCTCGTGCGAATATGGTCGTGGAGCGTCAGCGCAACGTGCTAAACTCAAGGTTGGCACAGTCGGATGACACATGGGGAGCACTCCAGACTGACAGGAGTTCTCAGATTCCTCCACATGAGGGTTTTGTTACACCGCCCATGCTTTACCAGCTTTTGCTCCCTCGCCCGATCGGGAGATCATCAGACATCAACGGGCGAAGATGACTCCTTTCCGGTAGACGATCTCCCGGCCTGCATGGTACAGCAGTCTGCATTCATCTGCGTTCGAACAGCGTGCGAACTTGCGCTGTCTTTGCAAAAAGCAACACAAGAACAGGCCACCGGCGCTTGGTGGTACAGCCTCTTCTGTAAGTCGGATCTTGATCTAGCCATGCAAACAGCTGATCCACGTTCATCATCCACTGACGGGTGCTGTCAGACATCATCACCTGTGCTGTTATTGTGATACTCACCGAATGTACACCGCGACTGGTCCGTCGGCTGGCTGTAGGCGAATTGGACGCCGCGTGGTCCGCTTGTCTAGAAGTCCTCGAGAATATGGGCAGCGGTCATTCTCTTCCCGGACAGTACATACATTCACTGAAGGTGCTGCGATCGCGAGGCCGGATGAGGTCGGGTGAAGTATACCCGCCAGGAGAAAAAGCACCGAGACCCGCAGATTTTCGCAATACCATTGACCCGTTGCTGCATTCCCAGAACGTGGATCAGAATCTTCAGGTGGCTCACAGCATGTCACAACAAGACATGTTACAGTATGCTGACTATCAAAACGACGACGGCAACTTCTTTCTTCCTGCTTTCTTTGGTGAGTGGGGAGCGGACATCAACAGCATCATAATGTAGCAACACCTTACGATTCATCGGCTATCTGGAAAGCGAATTGCAGTGCAAGCAACCTCTGAGACGCCAAATCAACTGTTGAACAACATCTCCTCCGCATCACCGCCAAGCGAAACAATCATCATCCAACCCTACCTCCAAACCTGGTCCCACGCCCGTACACGCTTCCCTTTTGTCCGACCCGTGGCAAGCGCCCACTTTCCAACATGCAGCCTCTCTCCCGGGTCTCCCCTCATGCTCAAGCCAGGAATGGACCAAATCCGGGGATTTCATGATGTCGGTCGTGACCTCAGAGCTTACCCTGAGGCCTGGCGGCAGCTTTGTAGCATACGCCATAGTCCGTTGAAGAGAACTTGACCTCGCTGCCGCGATGAATGAAGAAGCTCTCGCCCGGTCCCAAGGTTCTCTCGTTCCCGATCTCGTCGCGTAGAGTTACTGTGCCTGTCACATTCGTCAGCTTCGCACAGGCCGCGCCGACCCAAACAACGACTCAACCTACCCTCCCAAACAACGCCGCACTCATCGTACCCGTGAATCCCGGGTCCGACTTCAGGTCCCTTTTCGATGCGGAACCAAATGCCGACCAATCGGTCTTGTGCGCGGTCGGCATCTTTGGTGCCAGCAATGTCGCCTGCGATGAAGTGTCAATTCACATTCATTCTTCCATCTCGTACCTTCTCTGCACTTACGAAAGAAAACATGAGACCCAAACGCTTCAGGAATCTTGAAACGCTCGGTCGCAGACTGGAAGTCGACAGGCATGTTGATGAAGATTTGGCGAGCGATTTGTTACGGCGGAGAAGAGATGCTCTCGGCCAGCAATCAGCACATGTAGTAACGTATGGATGCTCTATTGCTGGAAGCTCCGCTTTTGAGAGCAAGTGGTTGTCTAGAACCGTGCACCCACTCATGGGACTGCCTGAAAAGGCAAATATTGCCGGACGAGCTGGTCGAGGCGCGGCAATGGTCCACATCACCCCATCCATCTCTTATCTCGGCTGGGGCGTTGATAGACGTCTCGCCTGCGAGTCGTCACTCGCTTAGACGGGCTGCGACCTCGCGACGTGGTCACGTTTCCTCTGCGGCTCATTCCATCGGCAACGAAGCCATGCTCTCTGCGACTCAGTATGAGTCTGCTCCACAAAGCTACAATCGTCTCTTGCGAGCTGCGCATGACAGACGCAACTCTACGGGTGAAGCATTTGCCCAGCGTCTGACAACCCCCGGCGTCGTTTCCTTGATCGCAGTCTTGGAGATCAGAAAAGAATGAATCTATTGTCTGAGTGACGGTCAAGCTTGCCTGCTCCCACAAATGCAGCGACTGGATGTTCACCATATCGAGTGGATCAACTGTGACAAAGCGCATTCACGCTGCTCCACATGTAGAAATGTCAGTCCGGACTAGTTGCGTTCTATGGACTCGTACTCCGCGTAACAATCGACCCATTGCATCTACAGCATTGCTATCTTTGCGGTCTGCTCACTTGCAAGACTTGCTTTCACCATCGCTGCAGCCCGATGCCCCTGCTCGATGGCACCGTCGATGAAGCCTCTCCACCCGTTCGCCCAGTCTGCGTTTGCCATCAAAATCCTGCCATGGGGCCGCTGGAGGACGGCAAGATGCTTCGTCATGTTGGGACTGGCACAGAACCACGCGCCCTTGGCATAGGGATCTTTGGACCAAGTGTGGGAAAGATAGCCTTTCACGCGTCCTTCCGGTTGTAGCTTTTTGTATTCCGAGATGACAAGTTCGTAATTGGTTGGATCCGCCAATTTACCGTTCTTACCAAAGCACATGGCGTACGTGCCTTGCTTGATCGAACTCTGGGTTCCTACAAAGTGTTAGTCATGCACTTGTCCTTCCTCGACTCATTCCTCTCACCATCGTGGTCTTTCAACCCGAACACGAAGTCGGCTCCTCCATGCGGTGATGTGTTTGCGAACCAGTTGCCTTGCACCTCATCCATGGAGAAGTGATACTTCTCGCCAATGTTCATATGGCCTCGCTTGACAGCCTCCTGCTTGGCAATAGAAAGAGGTGGATCGAACTTGATGTCACCGAGACAATTCAGGGGTATGGTGCAGATGACTCTCCGAGCGGTGAAGTTGGAGCCGTCAACACATTTGATCAAGGCCCCGGATCCGTCGGCCTGCGTCAGTGAGGTCACTTGCTTGTTCATAACGACGTCACCGTTGTACTCGCTCAGGATATGACGGCAGAGATTGGTTGTTCCGCCATTTCCAATCTTGAACGAAGCCGCTGCATCGTACATCGTTGGAAAGCCGTAGCCTCCCAAAGCATACCAGCGCAGCGTATCGACCCAGGCGGTCTCTGACGCGGGTCCACTCCCAAAGGAGCTGACGTGGGCGGAGAACATATCCTTCTCGTCCTGCGGTATGTCGAGTTGATCCAGACGATCCTGAGCACTCATGTGGTCGTATCTCTGCCATGGTTGGTTGCGAGAGGGTTCGTGTGGATATGGCATCACCTGGCGAGGCGTCATATCGTCAATGCTGAAAAACTTTTCCGCAACATCCACGAGCATCGCATTGTACTTGGCAACATCTGATACCCGCTGGGTGTCCTTCTTCTCTTTTGGCTTGTAGTTGATGTACTCCGTGGCTGTGGTACCCGCTGAAGTCTTCAAGTCTTTCTCCAGGCCGTGTCGGTGCAATTCACCAAAGACGTGGGGCTGACACCTGCAAAAGATTGTTAAATGATTGTCCGGGGAGATGATACGCAGCCGGACGACGTTACCAGTGAACATATGTGCCGCCCATCTCGAAATCTTCGCCCCATGCCTTGGCAACCCAGGTTCGACCGCCGATTCGATCACGGGCTTCGAGAAGTAGCACACGGAGGTTACGATCCAATGCAACATCGCGCGCTGCAACCAAGCCCGCGAAACCCGCTCCGATGACAACGACGTCGTAAGAGCTTCTCGTGTGCAAAGATCCTTGGACGACAGCCTCTGTCGGCAAGCCTCGACAAGATGGGCCAGAAGCGTCGTACAGGTATCCCTCGGAGCTACGTGGGGGAGACATCGCTGCCTTTGGTGATGGTGTTGTGCAGTCGCAAGAAGCAAGACCAGGCGCTGGTGTCAGAAGATCGTAAATGGCAAAAGATGGTGCACATTTGTGCGGCATGACCTCTGGGGAGCTGTTAATGATGTCTTTGCGGCCTATCGCTTTCCCACGGAACCAGGACTGAGCATCGCGTGAACCTCCATTCCGCTGTGACTATCACGATACAGCATGAACTCACCAAACTTCCGCATTGGGAGCCAATAGCCGCGCGCCTTATGTTCCGTCTACGATAGCCGCGAGAGGATTTCTCCAGGACTAGCGTGGCCAGGCCAGGCTGGGTGCCCCGCTTCCCCACAATTACCCCAGACCAGGGCCGGCCTTGTCTGCCGTCGAAGAGTCAAGGATGGCAGGCCTATCTTTCAGGACGACGACGACGCTATCTTTGCCCCTCTTCCGCGTCGTGTATGGCGTCCAGCCCGATAATGACCTGAGTACTGGAGGGAGATACCTGAGCGGAAAATGTGCGCCGCATATCTTGCCGTGTGTCCGCGCCTGGCGATCAAAGAATCCCACAATCCGTTTGTTCCGGCTCATACTCCTTGACTCGACAGCATCCCCATCAACGGGCGTCTTCAGGCTCATACCTCCCAAGTCGATAGTGTCCAGATCTCCAGGCAAGCCATGTCCAACAGCGACGATAACTCGTACACCTTCGAAAGGATACGCAGCGCAGGCGGGTCGGCCACCAAGGGTCGGCCAGCGTCGACGACTTCACGAGGTACTTCGTGTGTGCTGTTCAGACCGTGGGTTGAATACACGCTGACTGCCACAACCACCCAGACGATGCAGCAATGGGCGAAATGAACCCTCTGGAACCGACCGAGTCCATCGCTCGGCCGAAGCGACATATCGGTACGCTCGAGATTGCAGCGGTTGGCTACAGTATCTGCAACAGCTGGTCAGGGATCATGGCAACCTTTGCGTTCGTCGTCAATCAAGGAGGCTCTCCCGCACTTTTGTACGGCTTGGTCGTCGTGTTCGTTGTGTATGGTTGTATTGCTGGTACGCTCTCCGAGCTCGCCAGTGCATACCCATCAGCTGGCGGCCAGTGAGTGCAAATCGCCCCTCGAGACATGCATGGGTCGACGGAGCCATCTGACATGAGCCGCAAGATACCACTGGACGTCGATTCTCGCACCGAAACGATGTGCCAACTTCCTGGTATGTCTTCACGACCCTCCTGTTGGCGGACCTTCAGACTGACACCGACAAGAGCTATCTGTGCGGCTCCTTGAACGTCTTCGCCTGGATCGCCATCACCGCAGGCGTAACAGTGATTGTGCCGCAGATTCTCTTCGCCGTCCTCGTCCACTTCGACACCAGTTATATCCCTAAGCCGTGGCATGTCTTTCTCATTTACCAAGCCGTCAACGCAGTCTGTCTGATCCACAACATCTTTGCCCTGCGAAAGTCGATGTGGGTCTTCAACTACTTTCGTGAGTATCCTGCGAGAGAGCAGCACTGGCATCCTTCAATCATTGACCAGATTCTACAGTCGCTCTCTCGCTAGCCGGCTTCTTCGTCGCGACCGTCACATGCGTAGCGCGCGCCCCACGCTACCAGTCTGATGAAGCAGTCTGGATTACCTTCACCGACAGGTCTGGCTGGAACAACCAAGGCGTCGCCTTCTTGACAGGTCTGCTGTCTCCGGGATACATGTACGCCGGCTTCGACGGCGCCATTCACCTGGCCGACGAAGCCATGAACGCGTCCGTGGCGGTCCCGCGCGCCATGCTTAGCACCTGGCTCATCGGATTTGTTTCGGCCTTCGTTCTGGCGACCGCGACGATGTACAGTGCGCAGGACTTCGACTTGATTGCTGCCACCCCTACCGGGTACGTTGAAGTCTACGACATCGCCGAATGCTGAATTCTGAATGCTGATCGTGACCCTCAGTCTTCCCGCCTTCGAGCTTTTACGCCAAGGCATGCAATCAGATGCCGCAGCTACTGTCATTGTGCTCATCATAGTGGTTTCCGCATTTGCGGCCACTGCAGGATGTCAACAGGTACTTGCAACCCATGCACACACTCGTGCCAGCTTTCATCAAAGCTTCGCGTTCGACGCTATCCCCTTGGTTCAAATCCACTATGGCATCAGCTGACCAACTCTACCACAGACCGCCTCCCGCTTGATGTGGACCTTCGCCCGCGACAGAGGCTTCATCTACAACCACCGCTTCTCCCGCCTCAACACTCGCTGGCAAGTTCCAATCTGGGCTCTGTGCATCAACGCCGCGGTCGTTTTCGTGATCGGGTGCCTCTATCTAGCGTCTTCAACCGCATTCAACGCCTTCATCGGGACGGGGCTGGTGCTTCAGCTGTTGACGTTTGCATTTCCCGCTGCACTTCTGCTGGTGAGAAAGAGGTCGGCTGAGTTCTTGCCCCCGACGCGGAAGTTTCGTCTGCCGTCGGCGGTGGGATGGATCGCGAATTTCTGCACGGTCGGATTTGCGCTGGTGTGTTTTGTGTTTTACGACCTACCTGCGGTGCTCCCTGTCGAGGCTGGGAATATGAGTAAGTCGTGTGCTGTCGTCCTGCGCTCTGTATTGTCACTGATCGGTTGTTAGATTATTCGATCGCTGTCATTGGGGTTATGGTCGTTGCAATTCTGATCAATTGGCTGATCTATGCGAGGATACATTACCACGGGCCAGATCTTGAGCACCTGGAAAGTTTTTGAGCTTGTATTGATTGAGTTGTCCCTTAGCTGTCGTAGGTCTCAGCATGGTCCGGTCGATTATGCGGGATCGTATGTCATCGCCACGCCGATCTAGTAGTTCATCATGTCTGCAGTCGAGTCAGCAAAGTCCAGCAATCAACACGTCACAAATCACCAAATCGACTTACCTCGTCCAAACAATGCCCTTTTACTCCAGTCCATGGCTAGCAACATCCTCGTCCTCAAACTCACGCTTTGCGCAAAGTAAATGCTCCTCCACAGGTACACCGCCACCAGTCCACCACCAAAGCTATACCCACCAAAGTCGAAGATCGCCGCATTGCCGATATACGCCAGGGAGCCCATGTGGTGGTACTCGAATGCCTTGTATGCTGCCTCATCGATGTCGCCGTCGAGAACCTCATTCAATTTCAATCCTTCCTCCGCACGAGCGAGTTTGTTGAGCTTCCGGCCGAGGTAGACGCCTTGCTGATTCGCACGTTGGGCCGTGGCAGGAAGCGATGTGAGTTTGCTGTCAATTTGCTTGAGCAGTTCGGAGAGTTCGCCAAAGTCGAGAGAGCCGGAGTGGTCGCGATCATGATCGGCGAAGAGACTTCCCAGGCGACGAAGGTGTGCATTGGCTTGTGGAAAGCGGGCCCTAACCCGTTTGGCGACTTCTAGCCATTGCGGGTATGTGATTTTCATGGTTTCGGGGTCCTTGCCCTTTTCCCACGCGAGGGTGCGGAGGAAGGAGACGATGTGATCGGAGACGTTATTCTGGACGGTACTGCAATCGCCGATAGCGTAGATGTCTCCCATCGGAGCACCGCAAAGTCGAAGGTGGGTGTCCGTCTCCAGAGCGTGGACGTTCGTCTGAGTTTCGATCTTCTTGGCCAGAGTCTGGCTGAATTCGGTTTGAGCCACACCAGTGGACCAGAGACAGAAGCCCATGGGAAGCTCTTTGGTGACAGTCTTTCCCTCGGGCGTCTTTTGTGTAAAGATGATGCGGTCTGCTTGAACTTCTTTCACACGAGAGTTGGTCTGGACATCGACATTGTCGTGAGCAAGACGCTCTTCCGCATACTTGCTCAGGGCTTCGTCGTATGTGTTGAGAATGTGACCGCGAGACTGGATGACATGCACGGAGATCTCATTCCGGAGAAGTCGTGGGTAAAATCTGCACAAGTCCTCGTTCAGCATGTCATAAAGCTCGGCGGCGAACTCAACACCGGTGGGACCGCCACCAGATACCACGAATGAAAGAAGTCGCTTTCGCTCTTCGTCCGGAGTGGTGGGCAAGCTGGCGGTTTCGAGGTTGTGGATGACCTGGTTTCGTATCCTGCGAGCGTCGCTGATGTCTTTGAGGAAGTGGCAATGCTCGAGTCCTTTGACGCCGTGTGGGTTTGTGATGGACCCGACTCCGATGACCAATTTGTCGTATGGAAGGTAGTATCGTTGCTTGTTGCCATCCGGGTCCACCGACTCAAGCTCAATAAGCTTCTCGCTGAACTCAACATCAATGGCGCTGGACTTCAAGAAGTGTCCCTTGACGCGCTTGACGATCTTGCGAATTGGCTCGACCAGACTGCGGAGCTCCAGCGTGCCAACTGTCGCGGAGGGCAGCATGGGCGTGAAGAGGAAGTGATTCGAGGGCGATACGACAGTGACGTGGTACTCTCCAGGTATCAACTGCTTCAACAGCGCAACGCTTCCCCAGCCAGTCCCCAGAATGACCAGCTTCGGCTTGTGCTTCTGTCCTCGCATGTTCTCGTCCTCCTCATCGTCGACAAAGTATTCCACGATCGGTAGGTTCTTTGGTCCGCCTCTTCTTGGATTCAGCGCCAACTCCGACACCATCAGCTCATTCGTCTCCGGCTCCGCACCGTAGGTTGTTGCATCGTAGGCGAAGAATGCAAGGACCAGGCCGCCGCTGATAACGACGAAGAGCCCAAGGGAGGCGGAGAGCTTATAAGTGTACCTGACCAGGCGACTGGGCGACTTTGCGGGTGCGGGCTTGACTTCCGAGGATGCAAGTCGTAGTTGTAATTGCGATTGAGGAAAGGATCGGGGGATGGCGAATCGAATAGGACGCCGAGACTGTGTACTCCATTGTCGTGTTGCCGTACGAAGAGGTGTTTGTGTATGTCGTGTGATGTGTCGTAGGGAAGGTATTTGAGCACGCATAGGGCTGCCCAGAGCCCGGTGCATGGCAAGCATTGTTAGAGGTATAGCTTGTTTCTAGCTCATCGGGGGTGGAGAGTCCAGGTCGACGCGCTGAGGTGGGCGGGGAGGATTGGCAGAGCTGAGAGGGCGGAGCGGGAGTGGCGACGGTGAGGTTTATGAGGAGAGAGGGGCGGTCTGATCAATGCAAAGAAAATGGTCGTCGTCCGGGAATCGCGGAAGGCAAAGTCACGAGAAATGTTGAAGTGTCCCACGCGATCCTTGCCATCCATTGACGACGATGACGTTGCGCCGCTTCAACGTCTCCCCCGAAGTTGATCCACTATCACATGCCATTGATAACGGAAAAGAAACTTCCTCCAAGTCACCGATCTCGATTTGAAGTGAATCTCCTTTGAATACCGCCCAGATACAGACACACAAGACAATGCCTGCCGAGAAGATCACGACCATCTCGCCCGCCACCAACAAGTCGGTGGTGGAGCGGACAGGTCCCACCGATGAAGAATTTGCCCAACTCCCGAAGACGGCTCAGCAGGCATATCTCAAGTACCGCAAGACTCCTCTGGCGGAGCGACAGAAGATTGTCAAGAAAGCACTGCAGCTCCTCAACGACAAGCAAGATGTGCTGGCCAAGGAGCTCACCGAGCAGATGGGACGACCAATCGCATACACGGCAAAGGAAGTCACAACAGCAGTGGCGAGAGGCGAGTACTTGCTGAAGATCAGCGAGGAGGCTCTGGCAGATACGCCAGGTGAGGCAGAGAAGGGCTTCAAGCGGTATATCAGGAAGACGCCTGTTGGTCCTACGCTGGTGCTCTTTGCGTGGAATGTGAGTGTTGTGAACTACGTGACATGACATATGTCCTTATACTGATATGTCATCGCAGTACCCATACCTCATCCTCGCCAACTCTCTCATCCCAGCCCTCCTTGCCGGCAACAGCGTCATCCTCAAACCATCTCCTCAAACACCCACGATCGTCGAGCAGGTCCGCGACATCTTCATCGAAGCCGGTCTAGACAAGGACGTCATCCAATACTTCCACTGCGGCGACTTCTCCAAGATCCCTGCCCTCATCCAAGCCCCAGAGATTCAACTCGTCTGCTTCACCGGTTCCGTCGAAGGCGGTCTTGCCGTCCAACAAGCCGCCGCGAACCGCGTCGACTGCCGTGTCGGGCTCGAGCTCGGAGGAAAAGACCCAGCCTACGTTCGCCCCGACGTCGACCTCGCCTGGGCCGCGGACGAAATCGTCGATGGATCCATCTTCAACTCAGGCCAATCCTGCTGTAGTCTGGAGCGAGTCTACGTGCACGCCGACGTCCATGATGCGTTCGTCGCCGAAGTGCAGAAAGTCCTCGCGAAATACAAGCTCGGCGATCCATTCGATCCATCCACTCAAATCGGACCCGTGATCAGCAAAGCCGCAGCCCAACGCATCAAGAAGCACATCGACTCCGCCGTCTCCTCCGGCGCCACGAACGCCACTCCCGAAAATGCTTCCTTCTCCAACCCACCATCAGGAGGGAACTACATCGCCCCAACCCTCCTCACCAACGTTACACAATCCATGCTCGTGATGCGGGAGGAGACTTTCGGCCCAGTCATCCCCATCGTCAAGGTCTCCTCCGACGAAGAAGCAGTCAAGCTCATGTCGGACAACGAATTCGGCCTCACCGCTTCAATCTGGTCAAAGGATGTGGAGCGCGCGCACGAGCTGGCGCAAGATGTGGAGGCGGGAACGGTGTTCGTCAATCGATGTGACTATCCGGCGCCGGACTTGGCGTGGATTGGGTGGAAGAATAGTGGCAAGGGACAGACGCTGTCGAAGTTTGGGTTCGATCAGTTTGTGAAGCTGAAGAGCTTTCATTTGAAGGATTATCCGAATTGATGATAGTGTTGACGGCCAGCAAATAAGTATGAAGAGGATGATCGTGGAGGGCATATTCGTCATGAGGATAACGATCTGGAGGAGTCAATGTCGACGACTGCAGCAAGGCGGTCCGCCGGTACGGTGTATGCATCATACCCTTTATGCTCAAGCATCTACTTCTGCATCACAGCCAATCCGAACCGCTTCGTCCCTGTTTCAAGCCGTGTGCAGCATGAAACTCGGACCCGAGAGATCGGCTCGAACGCGTTTTTTTTTTTGCGTCACCATGCAAGGCGTGGCATGTAACACGAACGCCAACGGGAAATCCGGGTCCGCGTTCGTGCATCATGCCTTCGGCTTCAGTGCCGGCCGGATCCAATTCATCTTGTTGTCGATGGAGAAGAATCACATAAAGTCAACTTGCACGCACTACATCCCAGGTTCAGCGTCAGACATCCACCTCAGCTGAACCGCTAGGCCAACACTTTCCACGGGAACAGATCTTAGACATCTGACCAGCACCAGCTCCCTCTCCCTCACCTGAGTCCATCCCTTCTCACGGGGAACGCAAGCACATTCCTTCCGCCGCAAGAATGCGCGCCACGGGTAACCGCTTCCAGCACCGACCACAGAGCATTTTGGATTCTACAGTGCGCACAATGTGAGGGACGCAAAGTGTGAGAAATCTTGGGTTACCTAACCAATCTGCCCGTTGACTGGAACAGGTGAGGGCGGACCCAAGACAGGTGAGACAGGATTTTTGGAGTTTGATATACCTGACTTCATATTTCTTCAGTTTGAGTCTTCACATTTGTTTCTTTGACTGTCAGCTCGACGATACACTCCTTGAGCTTTTTTGATTTTGCTTTCGTCTGCTTTCTCTTGTTTTGTCGTCATCTTTCGTTCCTGTCACTGCACTCCTAAGACATCGTTTTTGTTCTCTTGTCGTTGGTTGGACTCCCGACTCAATTTCTACAGCTTGGACTGGATCAGACTCTAGCTTCTATTGTCGCCGCCTGCTATTGCCTGCATTACCTCCCGCCTTCTCCGTGGCCGCACCATCCACATTCTCAAGCTTCCAACATACCATTCCTTCGACAAGCCTGTCCACAACACCTCCAACGACTCTCTCCCATCCCAATCGTCCCGAAACAGGCCACCCATCCCCCAGAACAAAGCCTCCCCTCCCGGCGACCACACAAAGAGAACCCCATCCAAACCCCTCCTCTCAATCCACAATGAGCGTCGAGCAGCGATCCCTAACCATGGAGAAGCAAACCGCCTCCTTCGCCGACATGTCCCCTCCCCGCCGGCGAACCACAACTCCCAACCACAAGTCGAACGCTTACACCCTCTCCGCACCACCTCAACTACCAGCCCGACACGTCCCCACCTCCTCCTCCGCTGACGCCGACTTCTCCCCCATCAAAGAAAGGCGGTCGTTCTCATCGTCGACGAAAGTCGAGTCCTCATCCTTCGGAGCGAAACTGAGCGCTTGCTGGAGAGGGATGTTTCTGTGTTGTACGGGCTGTGATGGCGATGAGGGGGCTTCGTCGGACTCGAGTAGTGGTGGTGGAGCAGGAGCAGGAGCGAGGAGGAAGGGGAGTGCGAAGACTATGACTATTGTGAGTTGTGTGCTTGAGGACTTTAGCCAAACCTCTGTGAAGCCAGACCACTGACAGGATCTCCAAAATGATAGTCCGCACCAACCAATTTCCGCCGCGAAGAAATCCACATCGCGGGTCTCACGCCCGAACAGTAAACCTCCCTCTCCCCTCACGTCCCTACTCATTTACTAACAGGAGATCGGACAGAGAACACCTAATCCGCCAAAAAGCCTCCTCCGACGCCCAACGCCAATGGACGTCCCTCTCCCCACTGCGCTCCCTCCCCCCCGAGTCCTTCGCCGAGCGTCCCGTTAAGCCGAAAATCTCCTCGCCTACGAAACTCACCACCCCCAACAGCACCGACGACAACGGGGTAATGACTCTCCCACCACCAACATACGAAGAATTCACACAACCCCGCTCCGCACCTTCCACCCCTTCCCCCACGGTCGGCGGACCACCGAAAGAAGGAACCGCACGACTACGCGAGAGAATGCGAACTCAAAGCCGACGAGTGAGTGGGAATTTCGTGCCGGGGAAGAGGACGAGTGGGAATTTTTCGGGGGCGAGGATTTTCGCGACGGGGGATGGTGCGGGGAGGACGGTGTCGGGCGGCGGGAGTGGGAATGTGCAGGGCAGGGCTGTGTCGGGTGGGAGTGAAGGGCTGGGGTTGACGGGCGTGGGGAGGGGTGCGGGTGAGGTGACGAATTTCGCGTTGCCGAGGACGCCACCGCCGGCGGTGGAGCGTGTTGATGAAGAAGAGGTTCTGTTGCAGGGGAGGGAGGGGAGGATGTAAGGGTTCTGATGGTACAGCTGTGGTGTGATTACGAACGTGTTTGAAAGACCGCGGCGTCCTCGCTCGTGTTGCCGTCAGGGATGGATTAGCGTGGGATCGAGGATGACAGCAGGCGAGGTGAAGAGAAAGGGATCGGCAATAGCGACAGCAGATGCGGCCGGAAGGAGCGAGCTCATCAGTGTAATCATAGACGATAAAATACCTCTAATCGGGAGCCCTTCTCGCTTACCATATCCCCATGATGTTGCCGGAGCATGGCTAGAACGAACAGTTTCGATACTGCGCAGAGAATTGAATCAGTCTTTGCTTGCATTCGCGGTGCTATACCAGCGCGGCTACCTTTTTAAATGCTCGCAATCGACACACTGGCCTGCATGCTGGCGGTCTCTGCGTGTCGGCGGCTTGAGCGGGCCTCGATTGCATGTTGCAACCCTGTCCAGGCATTCCTGTGCGGAAGTGTGCGCTCTCCTCGGAATGCCCTTAGCCGCCAGTCTTGCTGCCCACGCCACGGAGGCTGTGCAATGTTCATCCCTCGTGCTATCATTCCACTTCACGCCCACGATCTTCACGTCTCATCCATCGCCTCCCCATCACCCAGACCCGGAGGTAACCGACCCTCATTGAACATCTTCTCCAACTTCTGCACCTCTGACAACGACTTTGCCTTCTGCACCAAAATCTGAAACCGCTTCTTCTCCTCATCCGTGACCTTGAACTTCGATCCTCCAGAAGCACCATTCGCCGTAGCAGAGACGCCAGGTCGTCCGAGTCTGTTCGATTTCAGTGCGAGGATGGATTGTGCGAGTTCGGTGGGAGCGTCGTGAGTGCCGAAGAGTTCTTTCGCGGCGCGGCGTTCGGCGTCTTTGACTTTTTGGAAGTCGAGGAATCGGATTTGCGGACAGCGCCAGAGGAGCCAGTAGCGGTAGTTCTGTTGTAGGGTGAGAGTCGTCAGCGTCTGCTGTCCGGACCGATCTTCGTACTTCTGTTACTGCCTACCTCTTTTGATGCGACCGGATTGCCGATCAGGCTGATGTATGTCAACTTTGCAAAACCTTGCAGCGGATCAAGATCGACGAGTTCGCTAAGAGCATTCTGCGTCAAGACCAGTGTGTGCAAATTCGGTACGCTCTTGGACATGGATTCGGAGATGGATGAAATGCGGTTCTGCGCGCATAGGAGGGATTGCAGTCGCGGTGACAGCGGAAAGTTGGCGAGAGTCGCAATGGCGTTGTCGGTGAAGTCGATACATTCCGAGTCCTGTACGAAAATGGTGTGAGCACATGGGCTTCCCATCGAGGCAAGCATTGATACTAACCTTTGCGACACCCAAGTTTTCAATACTGGGGATTTTGTGGCCTTGAAGAAAGCACATTTTGTATCAACTAGCTCTTCATATCGCGTGTAGAGTATCTGTCCTTTTCAGGGCATCGTCTGGGGTGTATTCGTACCTCGTAGGTCGAGTTCGCGCTCGCCGAGTGGATTGTTGTAGGAGAGAGACGCCTTGATCAGCTCCGCCGTGAGCCTCATCTTGGTGGTGTCGTCGTGGAGGAGTAGTCGAAGGGCAGTATGAGAATATCTGTATGGTCTTGTCGAGTCTGTACGGCGTGGTGGAAGAGTCGGCGCAAAGTGGTTGGTCGTGAAGATGTTCAGTAGCACGTGAGAAGAGAGAATTGTGGTCGCTTCTGCATTGTTGGATGAGTCAGCAACGACTTCCTCTTAGTTCTACCTTCCATCTCACTTCGACTTCACTTCCAAACCTCCACCCTCCAACAACGTCCACTTTCGACACACCGCATCCTCCAATATGGGCTCCGTCGTCATCCCTCATCTCGTCACCGGTTGGCATGTCGACCAAGCTATCATGTCCGAAGAAGACCGCCTCGTCGTGATCCGCTTCGGACGAGATTGGGATCCCGACTGCATGCGCCAGGACGAAGTGCTCTACAAAATCGCCGACCGCGTCAAGAACTTTGCCGTCATCTACGTCTGCGACCTCGATCAAGTGCCCGACTTCAAGCAGATGTACGAGCTGTACGACACCGTCACGCTCATGTTCTTCTTCCGCAACAAGCACATGATGTGTGATTTCGGCACGGGAAACAACAATAAGCTGAATTGGGTGTTGGAGGATAAGCAGGAGCTGATTGATATTCTGGAGACGATATACAAGGGTGCGAAGAAGGGGAGAGGTTTGGTGGTGTCCCCCAAGGACTACTCGACGAGGTACCGGTACTAGGTGGTGGTATTGTGGGAAATGGGTATGGCACGAGAGGATGACACGGGCACAAAGCTTTCCAGCAGAAGCTCTGCACTTCAGCTCAAGGTCATTTGAGTTGACCAGCAATTCTGCAAACTTGCAGATCAGGATTTGGACGCCGCGCACCACGAGTATCGTTCGGACTTTAAGGAACGGAAGTGATCATGGGTGTACGTGGCTGGCTGGTGCCCGGGTCTTGCTTGATGAAGAATGGCGTTTTGGTGATCTGGTGCGACACGGTTTGTCTTCCGCAAACTGCAAATCGTTCTAGTATCTGATGGCTAATGCATTATGATCTTTCAAGAACTCTTCTTGTCGTCTGTGAGTATTGCCATGATCTCATCTGTCTGTCAAGGGTCTCGTTCGCTTCATCGTCGTCACGGTCCTTCCTGGAGCACTGCACTGGCAACAGCGGTCCATGCTATCCGCATGCCTCTTAGTCTCTCTCAGGGGACCTCTCAGGCGAATCATCCTCACCAGTCCCCTGCACCTTGACCGGCACTCGAACCGCCCGACCAGCAAGGGCGCCTGACTCGCGAACCGGCATGCCCGCACCGCTCTCATCGCCGGGCGCATACCGAACACCCCCATCCCTCCTATCCACTTTCTTCGACGCGCTGCCTCCCCTGGTATTCTTAAGCTTCAGCTTAAACCCACCCGTCTTCCCCTCAACAGGCCTGGCAGCGGGAATCTTGAACGGCTTCAGCGCCCCCACCCCATCCGGCTCCTTCTTCCACGCCTCCACTCTCCTCCTTGCAATCTCCCCTTCCTTCTCACCCCTCTCAAGCGCATCCCACGTCTCCGCATGCGCTTGACTCGTCGGCGACCCGGATCGAGGCTTGGTGTAATCCGCTTCCCAGGCTAGTTTGGCGCACTCATGACAGAAATAGTGGTCCGGCTCTTGCGCTCTTCCTTCGAACATGTCGCGCACGCCCATGCAGACGACGTGTTGCCAGTTTTCGCAGGCTTCGCATTTGGCGGAGGTGGTGGAGCCGGGGAGGAGAGGTCGACCTGCTCGTTCGGGTGGGTCTGATTGGCCGCAGAGGCAGGATGTTTTGTCGGGCATTGGGATGGAGTTGAGGCGTTGCGCTTTGGAACCCTTGGTGGGTTGGGTTGTGCTCTTGACCTGTGGTTTAAGGACAGAAGGCATGTTTGGACAGCGCATGCGGATATAGTCGGCGGGAAGGCTTCGAGAGGTTTGCTGCCTGGTGAATTGGCACTTCGAGATTTCTCTGGTGGCATGTGAATGACACGGTAACGTCATCTTCATGAGGAGGTGAATGACTTGTGCTCTGTGCATTCGCTGACAATTTCGGGGTTGTTTCTGCAGTTTGGCTACTGAGTACTTGATGTGCTCTGCATGGTGTATTTGCCTGCTTTGTGCCTGCTTTGCGAAACCTTTCGTCTGGTCAGCTCTACGTCGTCACCGATTTTGCGATGATCCATTGGCTCATGCAAACACCCCATGTGCCGCTTATTTGAGCCAGTGGACGACGCCCGATCCTTACTCGCAATCTTGGAATCCTCCTCGTTATCCGGCATAAATCAACAGAAATTCCATTCGCTACAAGTTGGCGTATCGATCTCTCGATTCCGCATGTGAATAGACCAGATGTCTGTGGCTGGCAGTGCGCGATTGAAAGCGGCGGCTGCCCTTTGAGCTGTTTGCTGCTTCGTGGTTTACTGATACGGCAGCCTCTGGGCTGGTGAAGAGGGAAAGAGAAATGTCACTTGACATTGCTTCGAGGCATGGCATTGCTTCAAGCCAAGGGGGTCTTGTGAGCCAGCGGAAGATACCAGCGACGTCAACGGTCTGATTCCGCCGCCTTCGCTAGGTCATGATCGACAATGCCGAGTGGAAGACATGTGGTGAGTTCTCTGGCACGACATGGAGACTGGTGGTTCCGCCTGCTGAAACGCATTAAACCGCGTTCACGTCATCGGCGGTGCAGTCAATGTCCAATTCATGACCTATGTTGTTCATTTCTGCTGACTCTGCGCTCTCTATCGCAGTATCGAAATCGACGAAACATGTCTTGTGGCCCCAAAGTCATGCTTCGGCCGCCTTATACATTTGCTACTGTTCGTGCCGACTCTGGCTCTTTGTTGCAGTGTCCTCGGTGTTTCCAAAACTCCATTGCCCTTCTCGGCTGCCCTGTATCTCTCATCAGACTCAAAGTGTCCTCCCGTGGTATCCCCAATACGGCTTGCGCTTCGCAAACTCCGCGGCGCCGAGTGCTGCCACATACTTCGGATTCACACCATCCTCCACCCACTCCGGCATCTTCGTCAAACGCTCTCCCAAGACCTCGCGAACCGCCTTCTTCATTTCCTCGTCGGCGCCGAAGTCTCCGTACATGATCACCTTCGTGGGCTCCCAGATGTGCTCGAGGAAAGGTATGGTCAGGAGTCTCCGCACACTTGACCAGTACACTTCCGGCGTCTGGTGCTCCAACATCTCGGTGCCAAGGCTGTAGTCGACGTATGGATGAGGGACGACGCCGTCGGCTGTCTCGACCGCGGATGACAAAGACACCTCGAGCGCATTGGCGTAGTAGCCCACATAGTAGTAGACCTCCAAGGGGAGCGTTCGGTGGTCTGGTGTTCCGAGGCAGCTTCCGTTGCTGGTGTAGGGTTGGCACAGTCCCAGCCCGTGGCCTGCAAGCACGGAATTCTCAGGAAACAGTACCGGCTCTCCTGAGTATGTGAAATCCATGATGCGCACGTACTCGAGTCCGACGACCGAAAAGGCTTCTCGAATCAGGTTGGAAAGCGGCGGAACGGGTTGATGGACCCCGGCGTCGTGCGCTGGCATGCTTGCCGACGCGGACGCGATGGGCTGTCCGAGACGGTTAGCTGAGGCGGAGGTAAGTGAGCGCAGCATGGCCGCAAGGGTGGATACGCAAGATGCGCAGTGCGGGAAGTCGGGCTCGGTTGAGACTTTGATCATGAGAGCTCGCCAGGTCTGGTCGCCTTCGATGCGTGCAAGCGGGATGTTCGAGCCGTTCGTGAAGGACGCGGCAGCGACACTGAGGGCGAGAAGTGCTGTCAGATGATGCGCAACGATGCTCGAGAAGTCATGTACTTACCCATGCGAGGGTGTAAAGTCGAAGCCCACGGAGAACGCAGGCTCAGTTCGCAGGGCGGGCGGCGAGATCTGAGCGGTAATGTCTAGCTGCGGCTGAAGCATCGGATGTTGGGCAGCGAGTGCCCATCTGAGGAGGTTGACCATGTTGGACTTGGGATGAGGCCCGCGCTGCTCTTGTTGAGATTGGTAAGTGTTGACAAGAACTTGGTACAGTCTGTCGAATTCAGGTTTGATATTGATGCCTGCGCCTAGAAGGGCGTTTGCTGTGCCTCCCATGTGCGACTTTAGGTTTGGCTACTTTTAGCCGAAGCGCCGGGACGACTTTCATTCACTTGCCATCGGCGCTAAGCTACCCAGAGCTCGAGGTGCTGCGGGACAACAAAAATTCACTGGGTGCTCAAGATGAACAAGTCTTCGCTAAAATAAATCAGGATCTCCCCAGGTCGCTCAGAAGTCAGCTGTGGTACGCTGGGAATAGTATCGCGAACGGAGTGCTGAACAGTGTTTCTCCGAACTGGCAGAGCATCCCTCAAGCCATTCAACGACCACGCGGATCAACTCATAGATGCATGCTACATCAAACGCACTCGCGAAGAGGCATGAGAAGGCCTGCCATTCGTTACGGCCGTACAATCTCATGCGACTCCTGCGCGGTCCCAACATGCTCCCAGCGCATATGCTGGCTTTTGACAGAGCAGGAATCAGAGACAAGGGTGAATGAGTCCCGATCACATGCTTGAGACAGGAACACGACGCAGTCCTCACCGCCACGTGGTATCTATCGCAGAGCAACCTACTCAAACTCTCTCCAACATAAACTTCCCCATCTTCACTACAACACCACATACCACCGCAGAGATTCCAGTATGGCGGCTTTCATCAGGACTGCGAGGGGTATGAGGAGTATCTTTGACTCCGACTCGGATAACGCCCATCCCATATCGAAAAGCTCCGGGCAAAAGCGTAGGCGTGCTACCTCTTCAGTCGACACACCACCACCTCCTGCGGCGCCGCTGATCAAAACCGAATCTGAACCACCAGATCAGAACGAAGCACCCCCTCCGAAGCGCCGCATAAAGAGAGAGGAGTGCGTGTCCTGCTGTGTCGATGTTCCAGCCAATCAATTTCCAAAGAGACCTCACGACGAATCGACGACCTCGTGCCGCGCTTGCCTCTCATGCTGGTGCCAGCATCTTCATTCACAGTTGGAAAGCGTGGACCACGACAAGCTCAGCTGTTTGGGCTGCGAGAGGATTCTCTCTACGCAGGAAATCATGGACATTCAGGCCCGCTTCAAACGCAAGGATAGGGTCGAGCCGAAGTAGGTCACCTTCCACTCCCCTTTCATGGCCCGATCTCGCACTGACTGACACTTCTAGATTGCAAGAGAAGGCAACCATGGCTTTCCTCCGCTCCCAGCCGGACTTTGTCTCATGCCCCTCTTCGACGTGCAAAGACGGCGCCTCTATGGCCGACGGAAACATCTTCACTTGCCGCACCTGCCAGTATCGGTACTGCTTCGCCTGCAACGTCCCGTTCCACGAGGATGAAGGTTGCCAGGAGTTTCAAGATCGCATCCAAGAGGACGAGAGAAAGACACTGGAAATTGCAGAGTCGTTGGAGGAAGTGAGCCGTACGACAAAGCCGTGCCCAAAATGCAAGGTACCCATCCAGAAGGGTAAAGGGTGCGACCACATGTCTTGTAAATATCCGTCCGCGTCGAGCACATTAAGATTGGTGCTAACAGCTACAGGCACCAGATGCAAGTACCAGTACTGCTGGTTGTGCTTCGCAGAGCAGCGGGACATCCTCCGCATCGGAAACCACATGCACGAGAGAGATTGCAAGCATTGGCGCCATCCTTGAAACCTGTCGGTCATAAAGGGACCTTCGATCGACTTCAGACTGAGGTCAGGCTGCGATTGAACTAAAGGTACGCAGTGTTGTTTGCGGTGGCATTGGTCTCCAAAGGCATTTGGGGTCTTTGATCATGATGAAAGCGAACACTCAGAATTGTAGCGAGTGCGAGATTGTTACTTTACACCCGAAGCGGGAGAAAAGCCTTCCAAAGGAATGTGCTCTGGTCTACTTCTCGTCCCTAATCTCTTCGATGCTTGCATGTATCCAACCGAAACCGAAACAAAAGCTTTAACGAATGTGCTGGCCCAAGTCGCGAACTCAAGGTCTTCAATTTCCGCATACATTTGATCGACTCCCCCAAATGACTCGCCCTTCGCTCAGGCTCCTGGGGGCGTTTGGCACTTGACTCCCTGTCCGAGCTGAGATGAACGGCATGTCAGCTGACCACGCAATGGAAGGGCCCGAGCAAGCGACTTACGACCACCGTCAAGCAGCATCTAGCCTCCTGCCCTTGGGCCGCGCAGATGGCGACGAAGTGCTCGCCACTGGTAGGGGTCTTTGGAACTGGAAGGTCGTTGGAAGTCAGACGTTGTTCGGCCCGACGCGGGTCAGCGACGGCACCCTGCGACTAACCGGCAGCACAGTTCAGCTCTAGCAACCCGTCGAGGTTGGCCGAGCAGCATTCGGCGGTTGCGGAGAGGCCGGTGCCGCATGGCAAATAGAAGTCTGCGCGGCGGGAGAGGGAGTCTGCGGGCATGGCGACGGCCATGGAGGCGAAGAAGAAGGTAGCGAAGATGTGGATCTGCATAGTTGGAGAACAGTTGTTTGGTGTCTTAGGTGCTCTTCAGTGTTGGTTGATGGCCGGTACATTATTCCTGAGGAGACTCGCGAGCATTATATGGCCCATCCCCCGGCGCCATTGATGCTTCGCGACATCATCTGTGCAACGAACGAACGACAACGCCAGTTCGTTTTGCCATACCATTCAGAGATCCCCGAACTTGTGCCAATAGGCGCCGAGCAAGTGTGACTCTTCTTCCGAGATCTTCGAACATTGTGGAGAAAATGGCGTCCAAGCATTGCACGAAGTTGATCGTGGAACCCTGATCTGAAAGCGATCGAAGATCTCGAAGATCCCGAAATTTTCGACATTGTAGATCTTGACCCGTTACTGTCGTAGAGGAGTTCTTCTCCAGCTCTCGTTCGCTGATGTTATAACTCGTGTGTTCGTGTGGGTTCCGCAATGACTCTAGCGGAAAGCAGCGCACCTCACCGCCACGTCACTTGTTGCACTTCGGAGACACTGGAGCCGATTTGCGCGTTCGGGCTGGACTTTCTTGAGAGAGGTGGAGATCGGTGGGTGATGGCGGGTCGAGGACCCGGTAGACTCTTTTGCAAAGATGCGGCAATGATGCATAGATGGCCATGGATGGGGGTTTGAGTGGCGACACGCCATGCGGCGTTCGGCGATGTTGGAATATTCCGAGGTCGGTTCGTATGACCTGCACATAGGTCTTTGGTCAGAAGACCGCTCAAGATTTGAGCTGCGGTCGACACTGCCAGCCCTTGAATGCGATTCAGGCAGAAAATGAGGATTCAAGCAACCAGGGCGTCGTACGGGAACTCTGTGAGCCAACGTCGTAATTATTCGGCCTTCGTTACAGCTCGGATCGACCGAAGACATCTACTTATCTTTACTCTTCCCGAACCCAAAATGATGCTTCTTCTTCTTCTCCTTCTCCGCAGGCGCATCTTTCGTCAACTTATTCCCTCCACTCGGACTTGCGGCAATCGGTGCTGCTCCATGACTCCTCCCCGCCGGTACACCATCCTGACTTGCACTGCCATTCAAACTCATACCCGCCATCGTCTTGCTCGGCGGTGCATGATGCGCCGGTACCTGCGGCGGAGCATGATGCCGTTCCTCTCTCCTTGGCTCCTCATCTCGCTCGAAAAGATGTCTTGGAGCTTGCGGCTTGGGCATGTCGGCTGGTATTCTGAGTTCCCGCTTATCCCGACTGAGATCTCCAACTTGTCGGATGAACAGCGCGGGAGTCATCATATGGCTTGTCACGAGGAAAACTTCACGATTCGTTTTCGCGCCGGTCTCGTAGCAAGCTCGCGATTCGGAGTAAGTTGCGCCACCGGCCATGAAGACGACGACTCGCTGGCGGGTGTCTGCGGATACGTTTGAGCGTGCGCGGGCCCAGGTTGGTTTTGCGGCGCGGAGGGAGGTGGCAGCGGGTTGGAGGTCGTCGGAGGTTTCGAGTGGGGGTTTGGTGTAGGGGAAAACGACGGTGTCGAGGGAGGAGGCGGCGTGGGCTTCGAGAAGGTTTTGGACGGCGGGTTCGTACCGGGAGAGAGCGTACTCTTCTTGTGCGAGAGTGGAAGGGGGTTTGCTGGCGAAGAGAGGAGATGGCACGGGACGCGAGTCTTTCAGATTTCTGGCGGTGCGGGCGCCGAGGATGTCCAGATTTTGAATGACCTCTGCATTTTGGGGTGGGAGTTGGGCGTGGGCGAGGAGCTTTTGAAGATCGGCGGGGACGAGGCCGTCTTTGTAGAGGAGGAAGAGGATCAAGAGGCGGAGACGGTCGGTTGGTGTTATGCCTTCTTCGTCTAGCATTCGGATGACTTGGTCGGCAAGGCCTTTGGGCTTCTTATAGTCCTCGTCCAAGCCGGTGGCGAGTATCTGGCGACATTAGTAGGAGTGCTAAAAGATGTCAAGAGGAGAACGCTCACCTGCTCCACTGATGCCAGATCGGGGAGTTTGAATTTCTGAAATCGATTCATGCTTTCTTGCGCCATGCTGAGATGCAGAGCGTACGCCTCTTTCAGCTCTTGAAATTGCGGAAGCCCTGCCAGCATGTCTTTGATCGCATTCAGACTCGTGGCATCCCCTGATTTGGTGAAGTTGGGGTTCTCCTTGATGAACTTCTGAAAATCTGCCATCAAAATCTCAATCGTATCCTTCATATGTCGGTGTCTGTTCTCCACCCAAATCTTGTCCTTTTCTGTTATCTCGACATCT
The DNA here is from genome assembly GCF_000219625.1 of Zymoseptoria tritici IPO323. Taxonomy (NCBI): domain Eukaryota; kingdom Fungi; phylum Ascomycota; class Dothideomycetes; order Mycosphaerellales; family Mycosphaerellaceae; genus Zymoseptoria; species Zymoseptoria tritici. Next base: position 125,040 of record NC_018210.1, on the reverse strand, counting down.
TTTTCTTGCTGGTCTGGTTGTCCTTCGTTGACGAGTGTCCTGTATGTGACTTTGTCACCTTCTTTGATGGGTAAGAGATCGTGCGCCATGGCTTGGTAGGTGAATTCGTGGAGAAGAGGAGCGAAGAGGTCCATGGACCGGTCTAGGATGTACAATGCACCTCGCGGTCGACTCGTTACTGGAGGAAAGTCTTCGTGGAATTTGGCGTACAAGTCTAGCTCGTCTTGAACGAAGCGTGCGAGGTGTGAGCATAGGACAGCGGCTTCGTGTGTGGGTGCCCTTGCTCGATAGTAGCGTATTGTAGGATACTCTCCGAGAGCCACGCATACGCCGACGATCTGATGATCCGTCAGTGGGAGGATACATCATGCCACTGGTTGTACCAACCTTTTGAGCGACATCCTCCATATGCTGCCTGACCAGATGGTTGAGTCCGGGGTGGAACAGAATCGGGAAGCTGTAAGGATCTCGGAAGGTGACCAGGTGGGATTCTCTCGGGAAGAACTCGACATTCAGCACCTTGAACAAGGCGATTTGCTCTCGAGCGACGCTGGACTTGTCTATGCGATCGCGTAATGACGGATGTAGTACTGTCCGCGCATATCAGCTGCTGTCCTTCAGTCCACAGCGTCTTGGCCAGGCATCCCACTCACAGCTCGTCCATACTAGATGTGCTCTTTTGTACTTTCTCTTGTCAAAGTCGGCCATGACGCAGTCCACAATATGCGGCTGCGGTGTGAGGAGATATATAGCATCGACATCGCGGTTCGTAGGTCTTCGATCGGTAATCTGTTCGATGTCTGGAGGAAGTCAGGCTAAGCTGTCCGGTCTCAAGGAGGCTATTGAGGAAGCAGACGTACTCGTGATATTCTCGTTCAGAATGGTGTCTTGCTCGAGCACATTGTCGATCAGGCGTCGACTATCGGGATCCACGACGAGTACTTTCCACTGCGAATGGCTGTTAGGTATGTGCGTCCGTTGGTGCCTGAGATGTACGGCATACGTCTCCTCGTGTTATGTGCCGGATCGTATTGAGGAGGACTGGTAATTGTCAGTATAGTCTTCCATGCCATTGACTAGGCGGCAGAACTCACTGTCGCGCTGAGCATCGAGAATGGACACGACCATAATGAAATGCTACCGAGAGGCAGGTGGTGTAGACGGCGCATGTAGACCAAGAGGGAAGGAGTGCGACCAGGGTCTGAAGCTAGCGGTCGGTGAGATTGAAGTGAATGAAAGAGAGAGGATCTCTTTGAGCATGTGAAAGTCGCCAGGCCAGGCACAGCTCTTTGCTCCTTGCCCTTTGGTTCAACTGACGTCTGTTTTGTCGGCGTCGGCGTGGTAGGAGATCGGCGGCCGCGGTACTGCGAACTATACGAGAGCAATGGTCTTAAATATCATCAACTTTTTGAAGGTAAATGCTATTGACCGACGACATTGATCGAACATCCATCCCATCTCAGCTCTTGCCAATGCTTGCCTCCGCTGTAAAAGGTAGCGGCAGTAGCATATGCATACGATGCGCCTACCGATCTCGCCTTCTCTCCCTCCAACAGCAACGACTCCGCTCCACCTTTCCCGCTCGCCGCAATGATACTACCGCCAACGGCATCCCGATTCGATACCATGTCAAAGCCACGGACTACGACAATACGTCAGGAGATCGAACACGAAGAGTTGGCCCAGTCAAAACTGGTGTCGTGCGACGTCCTTCGTTTACTCCAGCGCCGGATCTGCAAAAATGGGGACTAGACGATGGCTCACAGAATCGGAGGAATGAGGAGAAGTTTCGATTTGCATTGCTGGCGGCGCTCGATGCGTTGGAAGATGACCTCAGGAATGTGCCGGTCCTGGACAAGCTGGTGGACGCTTCCAAGGGGGAAGCTGGCAGCAAGGCGAAGGTCTTCAAGAAGCTGTGGCGATCATTCAAGGACGGGGTATTGGGAGCAGCGGGCAGTGTCGCAAAGCATGGACGTCATGGGAAAGGCAAGGCGAGCGAGTTTGCGGCCGTGTGTGATGATCTGTTCCTGGCGAACCGCATACGCGGAAAGAACGGCTTGGAGGAGCGGATCAAGTACGCCTTCTACGGGTACGTTACGGGATCGAGGTTCACTCCTTCGGACATCAGGAATCAGAAAGATCTGGCGGACTTGAGATACCCCAGCGAGTGGTTTCCTGCAACCAGGAGGAGACCACGAGAGATCCATCTGCACGTCGGCCCAACCAATTCTGGAAAGACGTATCACGCCCTGCAAAGGCTGGAGCAGGCCGAGTCTGGTTGCTATGCAGGACCTCTACGATTGCTCGCTCACGAGGTGTACACTCGGATGAATGCCAAAGGAGTGCCATGCAGACTGGTCACGGGAGAAGAACGGAGATCTGCTGAGGAAAGGCCGGCGGCGACACAGGAGCAGCCAGGAAAGGCAGGCGAAGTCGATTCCAACCTTCACCGCTATCTGACCTCGTGTACCGTCGAAATGGTGCCTCTGAATACAAAAGTCGACGTTGCGGTCATCGACGAGATCCAGATGATTGGCGACCCGGACCGAGGATGGGCGTGGACCAACGCGCTCCTGGGAGTGCAAGCGAAGGAGGTCCATCTCTGTGGCGAAGAGCGGACAGTGCCATTGATCACCGAGATCTGTGCCAGCATCGGCGACAAGCTGCATGTCCACCACTACCAACGTCTCAGTCCGTTGCAGGTCGCCAGCACATCACTGAACGGCGATTTGTCTCTACTCCGCAAAGGCGACTGCATCGTCAGCTTCTCTGTGGTGGGTATTCACGCTCTTCGACGAGAGATTGAGAAGCGGACTGGACGGAAGGTCGCGATTGTTTACGGCTCGCTACCACCGGAGACTCGTGCTCAGCAGGCCAGACTATTCAACGATCCGAACAACGATTATGATTTCTTGGTAGCCAGCGACGCCGTTGGTATGGGCCTCAATCTCGCCATCAAGCGCATGATTTTTGAGTCGTCAAGCAAATTCGACGGTGTCGCTCGCGGTCCCCTCAGCATCGCCGCCATCAAGCAGATTGGCGGACGTGCTGGACGTTTCCGTACCGCCGCTCAAGCAACCGACGCAGCCGCCACACCCGAAGCTCTCGAAAAAGCCCGAGCCGCGCAGCCCACCATCGATCCTCATGGTGTCTACATAATGAACCGCGCCGGTGACGTTCCCGACAACATCGGCCTTGTAACCACCCTCGAGGACTTCGACTATTCCGTCGTCTTATCCGCCATGCGTTCCGAACCCGAACCTCTCGCCACAGCCGGCATCTTCCCTCCCACGCCCGTCCTGGAGCGCTTCGCCTCTTACTTCCCACCCGGCACGCCTTTCAGCTACATCCTCACCCGCCTCCACGAACTCTCCCAAATGCACCGTCGCTTCCATCTCTGCGGTCTGCGGGATCAAGTCTGGGTCGCCGACCTCATCGAGCCCGTCCAAGGGCTGACCATCAACGACCGCAACATGATCTGTGCCTGTCCCGCTGCCAAGGGCGACATCGAGCTCTGGCGAAAACTCATGCCCGCATTCGCGCGCTGCATCGCTACGGGAAGTGGCGGCGACGTCCTCGACATTGAGGAACTACCTCTCGACATACTCGATGAAGCCGACACCATCACCAGAGAACAACTCAAGAAACTGGAACAATTGCACAAGGGCCTGGTGGCGTATCTGTGGCTCAGTTATCGTTTCGCGGGTGTGTTTCGCACTAGACCGTTGGCTACGCATGTGAAGGGATTGGTGGAGGAGAAGATTGAGTATGTGCTTGCGAATCTCAATTTGGACGCTAAGAAGAGACGGGCGATGCTGCAGCAGAAGGATAAGGCAATCAGAGAGCAGGCGATGCGGGACGCTGCTGCCGCCGCTGCTGCTACGGGAGGCGAAGGCGAAGGTGAAGGTGGAGTTTCGCCGGACATGGAAGAGAAGGATGGCCTCGAAGCACAGGATGCTGAAGAAGAGATGGCCGTCATCTCCGACGCGCCCTCGGACGGTCCGACTTCCATCGACATTGATGAGTTGATCACCGATGCTCTGGACACTCGCGAAGTTGCGGCCTCACCTGACCAATTCTCCGGAGAGGAAGACGTCGTGTTCGAGGAGCCTGACGCTCCACTCGCCGAGGAAGACTCTGTACCTGCTGAAGAATCTACAACTGTCGAAGAGTCCGCGACTGTTGAAGAGTCAACAGATACGCGACAGTCAGAGGAGAAGCCTGCAACCGAGCAAAGTCCCGAAGTTCACGACAACGCGGAGCCAGCACCGCAGGCTGCCACGGGTGCGCGGTAGAGCCCTGGAGTGATAGCATCAGGAGCATTGAAATCATCAGGAGGACTTCCAGGGTCACGGAGGTCTGCATTTACATGGGAGTGAGCATCAAACCAACACTACTTCTTGTACAATATTGTATTATACTGCATTGCGACGGTCCTCGTGGACGATCATGGAAGACATCATGTTGACTCTAGGTGGGGTTCATTTCAGAATTGACGGCTCGAGTTAACCCATAGACAGACAAGAAGGCGGCTCTTGTTCCCTTCGCTTTGCTCCTAACCTAGACTTTCTCAGACAAACCCTCGCACATCGCTCCAAAAGGCCGAGGCACTACCGTGGAGCTTCCCTGTCGTTTCCGGATCACATCATCGCGGCACGACCCATATCGAGACATATCCCTGCGAAGCCAAGATCTTTGCATTTAGCCGACCAGCCCTGAGACGTCAAGTCTGGACAGCAATTGAGGCACGGGAAGGATGCACGCAGCAGGATGATAATGCTCCCACGCTTCCCACCCGTTCTTCGGCTGTTTTCCACCACTACGAACGTCTTGGTGGAGCCGAGATGTTCCATTTGACGGCTGTCGATCAGCGGGGTATGGAGTATGGGGTAACATGCACGGCAGCCGCAAAGAACTTCCTATGGTGACAGTATAGTGAAGCTGCTTTGTGCTATGACGCCTCAATCGAAACCGCCGCAACACCTCCTGACCCTCGGTCGAAGGACTCCGTGAGCCGATCACAAGTATGGTTGTTCACGTTCGTCCGCGTTCAAGAATCGTCAACTCGGTCAAGCGAGGCGGATCCCACCCTCATGGCACGGACAGGGGACTGCATAGAAGCGATCTCTTCGGGCTTCACTAACCCGCCCCGCTCACTCCGAGACTGCCAAGCGCTGGACAAGCCGGATAACATCCACCTGTGGTTCAGGATTGCGTGAGAGCCTACAAGAACTCTTGCTTACCCCAGCCTTCACGACGTGGTTCGGTCTGTCGTGCTGGAAGCTTGCGTGATTGTTCACTTCAGACGCTGCCTGCTCGCCTGACTTTTATCTTTTTCGTCCATTCGCCAAGATGACTCTCATCACGAGGTTCATCCAGAATGAAGCGGCGAAGAATGATCCAAAGGAGATCTACAACTGGAGGGTGTATCTGCTCTGCGCCAGTGTGAGTTGAGGAATGAAGAGAGCAATCCCATGAGCAATATGCTGATGGCCTTCAGGCTTGCTTCGGTGGTATGCTGTTCGGAATGGACACTGGCATCATCGGAGGCGTCCTCAAGCTCGATCCTTTCAGAGCGTGCGTCTATTCTCCAACCTCAGGATAGCGCGGGATTCCAAACTGACAGCGACTCAGGAGATATGGTCTTCCCAAAGCCGGCGAGAACAAGACCCTGTCCGCTAACCTCGAAGCGAACATCGTGTCGACTCTACAGGCCGGATGCTTCGTTGGTGCGTTGGCGGCGTTCTATGTCGCAGACAAGCTCGGGCGACGCTTGGGTTTGATGATTGCTGCGGTGCTTGCGACTATCGGCGCTGTTTTTCAGGCGTCTGCGGCTGGGCACTTTCCTGTGCTGTATATTGGGAGGTACGACATGCTCAACATTTCTTGACCCGTAGGTGGCCTTTGCTTTCCGGCAGAAGCTGAACTCTCGCAGATTCGTCGCAGGTGTCGGTGTCGGAGCCGCATCGATGATCACTCCTCTCTATACATCCGAGAACGCCCCTCGAGCCATTCGTGGAGCTCTGACTGGCATGTATCAATTTTTCATCGTGACTGGAGTGTGTATTGCATTCTGGATCAACTACGGCTCTCTCCTCCACAGCTCCGGCACGAGGCAGTACGTGGTTCCACTGGCGTTGCAGGGTCTGCCAGCCATTCTGCTATTCTTTGGAATGCTCACCAGCAGTGAGACGTATGTGCGAGCCTCTCCCGTCATCCGTCAATATCCGCTGACACCTCGACCAGACCGCGATGGCTCGCCCGACAAGACCGCTGGGAAGAAGCTGGCGCCGTTCTCTCCCGCATTCGCCATCTTCCCCAAACCCATCCGTACGTCCAAACCGAGATCAAAGAAATGTTCGAGCAACTCGAGTGGGAGCGCCGAATCATCCGCGGAGCTCGACCCATCGATCTGCTGCGTGAGATGTTCACCATCCCCGGCAACCGCAAGCGAGCATTTATCACCATCGGCTTGATGATATGCCAGCAGATGACTGGTGTGCCACTCCCAGTCTTCCCACATCATGCCCACCATTCCTGACTCACAATCTTAGGAACGAACGCAATCAACTACTACTCGCCCACCATTTTCTCCAACCTCGGGCTCACCGGGACCGTCAACTCCCTCTTTGCCACGGGCGTCTACGGCGTCGTCAAAATGGTCGGCTGCGCGTTCTTCCTGCTCTTCGTCGCCGACTCTCTTGGGCGGAGGAAGTCCTTGCTCTGGACTTCCATCGCGCAGGGCTTGTGCATGTACTACATCGGGACGTACATCCGCATCTCTCCGCCTAAAGCGGGATCTGCGGTTCCCCCTGCGGGATATGTTGCCATTGTGGCGATCTATCTTTTCGCTACACTCTTCCAATTCGGATGGGGTCCGGTTTGCTGGATTTATGTGTATGTGCTTGAGCATCCCGATTGTGGCGTATGCACGGCATGCTGACGAGATTCCAAGATCTGAAATCCCCACCGCTCGACTCCGTGCCATGAACGTCGCTCTCGGAGCCGCGACGCAATGGCTCTTCAACTTCGTTGTAGCTCGAGCCACGCCCAATATGATCGCTACGGTTGGAGAAGGCGGATATGGGTGAGCTGGCATCCTTCCCTTCGCTACCATGTCGCCCACTGACAGTATCTTCCAGGGCATACTACATCTACGGCACATTCTGCTTCCTCATGTTCATCTTCACCTGGTTTCTCATTCCAGAGACGAAGGGGGTATCTTTGGAGAAGATGGATGAGTTGTTTGGCGCTGTTCCGCATGACACGAAAGAGGCGGATCTGGAGAGGAGTCAATCGGAGACTGCCCAGACTGCGGCGGATGGAGAGCCGAAGAAGGGCGAGGTGGAGATCACTGCTGTTGAGAGCAGTAGGTAAGAGCTTTCTGACTGATGTTTGCAAGGCTCCGTCGAAGTATCAGTCGATGAGGGACTCTCAACATCGGACCATCTCAAAATCGGACCATCTCAACGAGAGCATACACTCTGATGGCTGATATCGTATCGTAGGCAACAGCAAGCAGATCGCCAGGCGTAGTGAGACTTCTCTCAGTGCTTGACACCATGAATACAATTGTGCGGATGGGTGGCGCATTCAGGAACGCTGATTCTAATCTGGACGTCCAAGTCTACCGAAGCTGCTGACCATGTTGGAGCTCAAGATAGGGAACAAAGCATATCACTTGGTCTGGATCCGGATGCTGCTGGCAACTGCGGATCGCGTCCTTACCCATGGCTTCACCAGCGGTCGAAGTATGAAGGGAGGTCTTGCCGGGCAAGGATCAAAAGAACTTTCGCCCCGGGCAAGATTCGAGGCGGAGCAGGGCGCAGTACGTACAAGACACGAGATGGCTCAGAAGTTGGTCGTGGTCGTCATCGATCTACGTGCAGGCATTGCTGAAAACAGGCATGCTTCACACGAAAGAACCATGCTATCCAAGCTGCGGTGGTGTCTACAATGAGGCAGGTTCGGCTTTTGGTACACCGGCTTTTGAATCCCTCGCACAGCCACCGGAAATACGCGCACCGACGCGCACGGACGATTTAAGGTGCACAAACGTCGAATTCCGTCGCGACTCGTATCCTCCGTATCTATGTTGTACATGTTGTCGAATTCGCTCGTTTTAAGGTGTTTGTTTGTTTGTTTGTTTGTTTGTTCCATTTACGTCCTTTTAGAGTCCAAGACTATATAGGACGGCCTTGCGAACAAGGCAGTAGATCTATTTACAATTAAATTCTTTTAGTATTCTTTAACCTTAGGGGAAACCCCGTGCCTAAGGCAGGACCTGCAAGTAGAATCTGCTAAAGGACTTTAAAACAGCGCAAGACAAAGGAAATCAAACGAGTGTCGTTATCTGCAGCCGGGGCTACAGAATTTTCGCGCTATCATTGTCTATAGCCGGGGCTGCAGAATTTTCGCGCTAAGCTTTTTGTAGAATTTTTAGCGGATCCTTCCGCTTCGCACGCACGCTACAAATTCGAAAAAAAGGAGCGTAGAATGTAGTGCAAAAGCAGTACAGAATGCAGTGCAAAAGTAGTGCAAAAGTAGCTGTCTAACTCGCTGCCCCCTCTTATCCTTAATATGCCTTTGTAGAACTATATACCGCTTCTAAACGCATATAGCTACGTAGGTTAATTACAGAGTTATAGATTCTACCGAGTTCTAGCTCTTTAAAGTGCATATATGCTTCCTTCGAGGGCGACGAAGTCTCTAAAGAAGGGACATGCGATTTCGGTTCGGATTTCGAGGAGGTGCGCGTATAGGGCAGAATAGACTGCTTCTTCTTCTTCTTCTTCTCGTTCGTAGCGTAAAGGGCTATTCGTTCGAATCGTACCGTTGTTCTGTTATAGCTTGTATTTCGATAGGAGGCGTACCTCTAGGTCGTATTGTTGTTGTTGTAAGGGAAGAGGGATTAACGGCCTCTCCAATCCTCCGGAGGAAACTTAGCTCTACAACGACGGTATCGTCGCAGGTTCGTAGCCGGCACCACGTACAGGTGTTCCTCGTCGCCGACCTCGTTTTAAGGTGTTGTTATCGCCTTAACTACTACTCTTATACTAATCTCTTTATTCCCTCCTTACTATTGCCCTTCTTAGTGCGCTAGTTACTTAATTCGTCGCCGTTGTAGAGGAGCTATAGAGTCTCTTACTAGTGTTTAAATCGGTGCTCTTAATAATACTAAAGTCGGCGCGTTTTATACTAAGATAGTAAATGATCTATTATATAAGCTTCTAGAGGTTGTCGACGACGCGTTGCTCGATGTAGCTAGATTCGATAGTAGATTCGAGGTCGGTAGATCGGACGATAAAGGAGCTAGAGTCGAATGAGCCGGAGTTATTCCTATTAAAGGTATATTAGTAGAGCTCGTTAGACGCGATATTAGTACGCTATAGTAGTAGATTTAAGAGCGTTGCTCTTAGCTTAAATCGTAAGAGAACGAGGTTATAGAAGGCGCGGCTACCTTAGCCCTTAAGAAGGAGCTATTTAGTAATATCGATAATAATAAGGAGGATAAGAAGGTATAGAAGAAGAAGACGCGGATATCTATTAGCGTTAGCGCTATCTCCTTACGATAGAGTAGTGTTAATAGTAAGGGTAGAGCGCTACTACGACTACTACCGGATACTATTTAATAGCGCGATAGGCTCTTTAACGGACGCGTAGAGTAGATAACGTATAAAGAGATATACTTATATTAGCCTCTCGTCGACAACATCTAGAAGGGTAATAGTACGAGGGCATTAAGGACGAGATCCGGATTATATCGTACGTTCCGGTTTATCTATCGTTGCTATAAGCGCTATAATCCGGTGTCGAAGAAGATAGGCGTTCTACTCGAGAAGTAGCGCGACCGCTTAACGTATAGTAGTAAGAAGTATCCTACTACTATAAAGTTTACCTACTTTTATAAGCCTATCGAAGATACTCCTAAAGGTGCCGCTACTCTTAATAAGGAAGGTATACGTATTAACGGCGCGGCGTAGTAGCGGACTAATAAGAAGGACGCCTAGCTCCTTCGTCTATTACGCTAGACTCTCGAACGCCTCTACCCTAAGGACTACGTCGGCGATAGCGAGCCCTTCTATAACTACGACCTCGCGTATGTCGACCGGAAGAAGCTAAATAGCTTTATAACGTAGGTTGCCGGCGAGGAGGTAGCGCGTAGATACCGGCCGGCGGAGGTAAAGGCGAATCTCGTCGGTAGAGGTTTAGGGATTTCGGATAGTTACTAAATACTCGTAAACGCTAGTAGCGTACGATTAAACAATAAGAGCGTCTATAACGCCGTACGAGGCTTTTAAAAGAAGAATCTAGATCCTCGGTATTAGGGCAACAAACTAAGCGTATTAAAATAGGTGTCGGACATAGTAGAGTAGTAGTACGATTATAAGTTATTGTTTTTTAATTTCTTAATGTTAGTATATATAAGAAGGTCGGAATTTTAAAAGCTCCGGACTAAAATTTACGCACCGGTTTTTAAGTAACGCGTACGAATTTTATATCGACGGTAGTATTCGAGCAAAAGGTAGAACTAATTCTTATACCGGAAAGCTATTTCTACGCGTATAATTAGTTACGCGCGCGAAAAATCTTCCGAGAATTTAAACCTTCTTACTAACACTAATATCGTATATATAGGTAATTATCTATCTAAACACATTGCTAGCATTATCTACGAGGATAGTAGTACCTCTAATTGCACTATTTTCGTCCGTCCTAGCGGCCTTTAATTGCTACGGAAATACGGCTACTTTACGATCTACGACTCGACCTATAAGACGAATTACCTCGAACAAAAGCTCTTTAGCTTAATAATCCGCGACAGTACAAATACCTACCGAGTTTACGTATACTAGCTCTTAGCGCGAGAGGATAGTAAGATAATTACGGCGGCGATAAGACAGATTAAGAGCTAGTATATAACAATAGGGAACAAGAGGCTATAGGAGCCTAGATATATAATAACCGATAATTCCGGAGCTAAGCAAAGGGCTATATAAATAGCGTTCCGTAGCCTCGTTAATAGTAAGTAAGAAGTTACTTATCTTATCTACTATTAGCACTATAGTTAGACGCTCTAGAAGTAGTTTAAAGGGCGTAAGTATTCGAGAACTCTTAGTTACCTTTTAAAGGCGATAAGTATACGCAAAACGGAGGCTAGCATAAGGGACTTACTAGAGTCTACTACTACTTACCTACCTTCTAATACTCCTTAACAGAAGGTTAATTACATATAGTAGACTATGTAGAATAACCGTTACCTCTGGGCCTTCTACTTTCGCTATTACTTATAGACTCTACTTTAGATTTGTACGACGAGCAACCTTAAGAACTTCTACTCGCTACTTAAGGGCGGTAGCGGTACGAAGTAGAACATAAATTACTTCTCGCTCTGTAGTATCGCTAGCTATCTTTATAACGTAGTTAATACTATAGAGCGGCGCGCGGTAGTAAAGGAGTCTAAGGCGCGTACGAAGATTTATCCGACTACCTTACGACACCTATAGCTTAGGAAGTTCCCTTACACCGTTTAAGTCCTCGTTGCTAATAAACTAGCTTATAGTAAGATAGACGCTCTTACCGGAGCAACTAATAAAGATAGTAACCTACCTCCGAATCGATACGGCTACTCCTTTTACCTTAGATACCTCCTTATCTACCGCTACGTTTAGAGCTACTACCTACTCTATAACAACCTTACGACGAAGGACTTCGACTACTAGACGCACGAGTAGGAAGAGAATAGCTAGGAGGTATATTATACGAGTAGCCGCGTACTCGTTAATAAAGATAAGGAGGATAAGGAAACAACTAGCATTAGTCGACATACGGCGATAATAAAGGAGGCAACATAAGTAGTCCGCGAGCGATACTATGCTCTTAACGACGACGAATACCTTAACTCTATGCCTAGCTTAAAGGACATTGTCGTCGAGTATTAGCTTACGTAGTTATAGAAGGCTACCGCGCTATTTAACCGTAAGATAGTAAATTAGCTTATTACTAAGATCGTAGTGTCTCGTCCTTCGTAGAAGATTCTACTACCTCTAATACGCCCTTATATTACTACTATAGCTACGCTCGCGCCGAGCACCCCTCTTAGTAGTTATTACGCTAAGTAGAAGATTATAGTACCGCGCTCTTAGGCACTATAGTAAGTACTAGCTCCTACACTAGTAAACAACAACACTAGTAAGAGGATTAAATTAGACAATATAGCGGCGGCGGCGGTAGTAGTAATAGATAGTAAGGTAAGGTAATTAAGGTAAGAGTAGTAGATATTATATAGATAAATACTAACAACACTAACGACACTAACAACACTAACATAAGGGCAATAAGGGCGATTACCGCTATAAAAACGACCTTCTTATTAGCTTATTAAATAGCATAAACAATTGTATAGTTAGGTAACTACGGCAACAACACTAATACTACTAACACTACTAAAACTATGTATACTATCGACATAATGAACATCTCTTATACGAGCACTCGGAGAATACGCGCGCCGACGAAACGAGGTGATTGTGCACCTTAAATCGTCCGTGCGCGTCGGTGCGCGTATTTCCGGTGAGTGGCTGTGCGAGGGATTCAAAAGCCGAACCTGCCTTATTATAGACATCGCCCAAGCTGCCCGCGATCACTCCCTGTCGAGTTCTCGATCCTTGGAGTATTCTCCGGTCCCCGCAGGGATATCTACGTCCATGACGGTGCCGATGGAATGGACATCATACCGGTCTCCGGTGCTCGTGCTGTCTTGCAGGTCTGCCCCTTGGCCCTTGGAAACATTATAGCGTGGCGACAGAGTCTTCTGTCTCCCGTGTACATGTTGCGTCTGCCGTACACTTCCCGCTCATCGTCTGCCTACACGAATTGCAACATCGGCTCGCTCGTATAGAATAGACAAGGGCGGAAGGTTGCGGTGTGGACTTCAGGGATCTGGAGCTGATCCATACAAAGATTCGGGGCTGTGCACATCTGCTAGGGGTTCGAACGTCTGTTTGCAAGGAAGCGCATTCATGAAGTCCCGTCAGACTTTTCGCTTTGCAAAGGAAGCGCCGCCCAGATCACTGCGCCATGATTCTATAAAGGAGGGTTCAACTCTCCCGCATCACCATCGCCTTCTCTCCAAGCAGACACCAGAAACGTCCAGAGTTGCCTACCCTTCAACATCCGCCGACACAACAAACAATCCTCACCAAACGACAAGACCAAACCATGCAGCTCTTCCAGCTCGCCTTTGTGCTCATCACGGCTTCGACTGCGCTGGCACAGAGGTTCAATTGCGACAGCGGGTTGGGCTACGGTGCACACGGCAAATGCTTCTGCAACCCACCGCAATACTGCGATTCGGTAAGCCTTTTTTTTTCTTTTCTTTTTTCCTTCGACTCGACGACCGGATCCACTTCTCTTATTAACAGATCCTATAGGCGAATCCGTGCGTAGCCGGCGCATGCGAAGACCGACCTGATCAACAATATGCCTTCTGCTATTAATAATGGGATGGATGGATGGATGGATGGATGGATATCGAGGCAGCAGCATCATGGCGAGATCGGCACACGAGCCATAGCCGCCTGCGGGAGATTTTGGGAAACATGGCCGCGCAGTCTGGGAGGATGAGGAAGGAATCTGATCGAACGAGCTCTGTCTCTTTTTGTCACCTTCTCTTGCAAACTTCGCCTGGAGAGAGAGAGAGAGATATCAATGTATCGATCAGTATCAAAGCGTACATCGTTGATGTACTGTGCCACGGACCGTCCTCTGCTCTCAACCCGCATATCAACCGCGTGAACGTGAGGCACACCATCGTTATACAACGTCGCCGAGTACCTCAATGGTTCTCTTCGGGGCGGAGAAATGCCAGCTCGTGTCGGAACATACCTTGGCTGTTCAGCTCATCTTCCACGATAGTTCTAGTCAAGACTTCTTGTCCTGTACACCTCATCCTCCGAACTGTCGGTGATACCTTACGCAGCGAACGTCATCATCGTCTACGCGGTGATGTTGAAGATTAGAGCCAAAAAGTGATTGAATTCCTAACTACTACCTGCAGTGCCATATATATAGACCGATAACCGATATCGGATGCATGACTTAATGGCTACATTGTAACACTCCTACTCAAACGATATCGGCCTAAATAAACGCTAATAACTCCTACTTAACTAGTGTTCCGGCTGTCTCGTTAAAAACCTCGGTTAACTTTAAGGGAAAAAGAGTATAGCATCTTATCGACTTATCTCGAGCTCCTCGATCTCTTATATCTAGTGTTCCGCCTATTCCCTTCTTTTTAGTCGAGCCCTAAGATCCCTTAGTATCCTCCTCGTATTCCTCTTGTTTGTTTGTTTGTTTGTTTGTTCCATTTACGTCCTTTCGGAGTCCAAGACTATGTAGGACGGCCTTGTAAGCAAGGCAGTAGATCTATTTACAATCAAATTCTTTCGGTATTCTTTGACCTTAGGGGAAACCCCGTGCCTAAGGCAAAATGCCAAAGGACTTTAATCGTATTCCTCTTAAATGTCGGGTATATAAAGGTCCGGTTCGTAATAGCCTTTATTAGGTAGTACGCATTTAAGGTATTAAAGTTATTATATATCGAGGGGTCCGTAGTACGTCGTAGGATAGTATTGTTTGTTTGTTTGTTTGTTCCATTTACGTCCTTTTGGAGTCCAAGACTATGTAGGACGGCCTTGCGAATAAGGTAGTAGATCTATTTACAATCAAATTCTTTTAGTATTCTTTAACCTTAGGGGAAACCCCGTGCCTAAGGCAGGACCTGCAAGCAGAATCTGCCGAAGGACTTTAAAACAGCGCAAGACAAAGGAAATTAAACGAGTGTCGTTGTCTACAGCCGGGGCTGTAGAATTTTCGCGCTATCGTTGTCTATAGCCGGGGCTGCAGAATTTTCGCGCTAAGCTTTTTACAGAATTTTTAGCGGATCCTTCCGCTTCGCATATACGCTACAAATTCGAAAAAAAGGAGCGTAGAATGTAGTACAAAAGCAGTGCAGAATGCAGTGCAAAAGTAGTACAAAAGCAGCTGTCTAACTCGCTGCCCCCTCTTATCCTTAATATGCCTTTGTAGAACTATATACCGCTTCTAAACGCATATAGCTACGCAGGTTAATCGTAGAGTTGTAGATTCCACTAAGTTCTAGCTCTTTAAAGTGCATATATACTTCCTTCGAGGGCGACGAAGTCTCTAGAGAAGGGACATACGATTTCGGTTCGGATTTCGAGGAGGTACGCGTATAGGGCAGAGTAGACTGCTTCTTCTTCTTCTTCTTCTCGTTCGTAGCGTAGAGGGCTATTCGTTCGAATCGTGCTGTTGTTCTGTTATAGCTTGTATTTCGATAGGAGGCGTACCTCTAGGTCGTATTGTTATTGTTGTTGTAAGGGAAGAGGGATTAACGGCCTCTCCAATCCTCCGGAGGAAACTTAGCTCTGCAACGACGGTATCGTCGCAGGTTCGTAGCCGGCACCACGTACAGGTGTTCCTCGTCGCCGACCTCGTAGGATAGTAATAAACAGTCGGTTTCGCTAATTCTAGCATTCCTATTTAAAATAGAGTCGATTCTAGCGGTTGTCGTCGTTTATTATTCGTAATAGTTACGCGACCTAAGGTAGTCGGTCTCCTCTAGGTCTTAGTAGGTCGAAGAGTTCCTCGGAGATGTTTTATACTAGATAGCACATATCTAATTTCTATTCCTCTAAATTCGATAAGTCGCTCTTTAATGTCGAGGGGAGTAAATCGGGTAAGACATCGTAAATATCTCTAATAATTAGTCGTATAGTTAGTACGAGGGTAGGGTTACTATAAAAGGCGCTAAGGCTAAGCGTAGGCGGACCGTAGGGACCTAAAGGTCGTTACGAAGTCCCTACGATATCGTTATAGTATATATATACGGGTGCGAGTTAGATGTCGCGTAGCGAGTCGTAGGCGTACCGTACCTATTCCGTACCGACTCGTATCTATCTCTCGAGGGTTAAATAGGTAGCCGCCGTAGGCGGATCGAAAGGGTAAGAATTACTCTTATACTAGATAGTACGGTATCCTTATACTATTATATACCCGAGTAGTACGCTTATTTATATATCCCTACTACTTATTATTATATAGTAATTCTTCCTTAACCTTTACTATAAGGGTAATAGTCCGAGGATGCTACCTAAGCGAACTACTAGGGTCGCTATAGGAAGAGACGAGCTACTTATAAGTAGCGCTATGCCCGAATAAATAGGGTATTACTACCGAAGCTACTACCGATGCGGCACGAGTGCTCATCCGCACTTCCATTGCACACCCAATATTGACCCGATCATTACCAAACACGCACTATTCGAAAGCCCTTATCAAGGCCGTTCTAACGAACCCGCATTCACCCCGCTGCCCTCAAAACCTACGCCGCTACTAGAGTTCAAAGATTCACCTTGTTGCCCCCTTTAGGGTGCAAATTTTCAAGGACGCTGGACCCTAAACTCCGGGATTTGGCCCCCACCTCCGAAACCTTATTCCGACCTTACCTCCCCTACACTCGAAATATTCCCTGTTTAGGGCATTGCACAAGGAAGGTTCACAACCTGTACTACAACACTTTAACATACCACAACACAACTAATACGCCGCCGATTCGGACGCCGTGTAGCCCGTTTAAAAGCCCTCGACGAGAGCTTTTATTCTAGCTATTAAACGCCTAATTTGGTCGAATTTTAAAAGAGCTAAAGGCCAAACAAGAGCAGTGTTCCCAGGATACACAAACATACATATACACTTAGTTCTCTCTACACTAGAGTTACCTGTTATCCTACGCCGCCGAGAGAGGAAGCTAAAGGAGCAGTATAGTTTAGTAAGGACGAATTTGCACCTCTAGGGATTAGAGTAGTAGTACTAGCTGTATAGCTAGATACTCTATATAGAGTATAGGCCTACCTTTCCCTAGAGACAAAGGTTGTCCCGAACCTGCTACGGCTACCCGCAGAACGCCTCTAAAGCCTGCTATAAAGACGTACGTTACTGCAGGCCAGAGTACTTCCTAGAAGCAGAGGTATATTTATATATCTCTTCTCTCCTCTTTAAAGTATACCTTCTCCTATACTACTTTGTATAGTAGGGAGAAGAGTGCCCTAGTGTCGCAAGTAGGCTAGGACCCGAACGCGATTGGAAATAGAGACGAACAAGCAGCCCTCTCGGCGTAAGACTACTAAGCCTCTTTTTAAACAACAAACAACAACAACAATAACAAGATAATGTCTACCGAGACGGAAACGACAGACGCAAGCTCAGCCCCTTAGACTCTAAAAGCTACGGCTAGAGGGGACGAGGAAGTTACGTTTAAGTCTCTTAAAACCCTGCCGTTGCCGAAGGAACTACTAAAAAGAACCGGCATTCCTTTCCTACCTAGGAAAAGGCAAAACCCCTTCGAATTTAGTAGCTCCCCGACTTGTAGCCCTTCTCTCGGAAAGAAACAAACACTCTCTCGCACGCCTGCGAACGAGAAGATCCTACAAGCCCGACAGCTACTAGTCGAAGCGGCGGGGGATCTAGGCGGGATTCTAGAAGAACAAACCTGGGTTCTCGACCTTCTCGAAGTCTTTTGGCACTTTACCGAGCGTACAGACTTTAGGACAACGTCCTAAATCCTCGCAAAGCAAGTCTCGAACCTAGAAACGACAACAAAGAAACTAGTAGCACAGGCGAAGAAGCCTACTTTCGCAGACGTTGTTAAGGGAGATAGCGGATCCGCTACCTCTACCTCTACCTCCTCGACAACAAAGACAACATAACAACAATAACAACAACAATAACAGTAGACGACCGTCTCCCGGAGGGCTAGCAAGCCGAAAGAACAAGCAGAACCGATGCCTCTTATTCTTGTACTAAAGGATAAAGAGAAGGAACTCGACTAGATCGCAACCCGAGACAAAATTAACGACGCTCTTAAAAGCGAAGACCAAGAGCTAGCTGTCCTTGCGATAAAGAAATCAGTTCGGGGTAACATTGTCCTAAACTTTGCAACAGAGAAAGCCCGCTAACGAACGATCGATAGCCTTACTAAGGTTACCGATATCGTAGGCGAGGCATAGGTAATAGAGGACTCTCTCTAGCACAAGGTCGTAGTCTACGGCGTCTCGACCGCGAACTTTAATACGCTAACAGGCCTATAGGACATTTAACGAGAAATTAAGACCTTTAATAGAGGTCTTAAACTCGTAGGCACCCCGATTTGGCTAACAAACGAAGAGAGAAGAAGGACTCTTACTAGGGCGACAGTTCTAGTAGGTTTTGCTACCGAGGAGGAGGCAAAAAGGGCTATTTAAAACCGTCTATACGTAGGCGCGGACAGCCTAAGAGTCGAGAAGGCGAAGGATCGTATATAACAGAAAGGGAGGCCCCTAGAACGTTCTATATGTTAGAACACTCTCTACGGATTTTCTACGTTAATCTTAACTAATCTATCGAGGCTACAGAGTTAACCTTAGACGTCGCGGTTAAGCAGAAAGCCGACCTTCTACTAGTCTAGGAACCGTAGACTATAGAAGACCCGATAACAGGCTATAAAGAGACAAGATCTATCGCATACCGGGATTATAACTAGCTATTCCTAACGACTACGGATTCGACGATCCGGCTAAGAACAATGCTATATATTAGCATAAGACTTAACGTTAATATCTCTCCTATTTTATTAGACGACAGCGACATACTTTCCTTTGTTATTTTAGACAAGAAGGGTAATAAGATCTAGATAGTTAATCTCTACAACGAGAAGGACCTTCGGGATACCGAGAACCCGCAAAACCGACGAACAATAGAGAGAAGCCTCTACTCTCTACGCAACACGTTCCTTCCAAACACTCTACTAGTAGGAGACTTTAACCTTAGACACCCGTCCTAGGATCCGAGGGGAAAGGATACTACTAGTGCCCGCGAATTTATAGAGTAGATAGAAGACTAGGGCTTTACTCTACGTAATACGATAGGTGTCGGGACCTTCTATAGGCCGCACCTAGACGCAGAGTCGGTCCTAGACCTTACGTTTACAAGAGGATCCTTATTTACGAAAGAAATCGACTAGAGAACGATTCCGACAGGCTTAGACTATAAGGCTATATCTATAGACCTTATTAGCGCGCAAGATCGAGCCTAACAGAAGAAAGTAGTTCTAGATATAGCTTCCGCGGATTAGGAACTGTTTACAGATCTCCTAATAAGCAAGGCGACGTCTATTAACTATACGAACTCCCTCGACGACATCGCAGACTCCTTTACCTCGTGTATTACCGAATCGATGCGGGGAGCAATCCTAGAGAAAGTAGTACACGCCTGCGCAAAACCTTAGTAGAATAGAGAGCTACGCACGCTACGCCGTATAATGTCTAGAACATATAGACAGACCTTTACCTACGGACGTACGCCGACGCTAGACGAGAAAGAGGCGTATACGAAAGCGAGAAACGAGTACTTCTAAGCTATTAAAACAGCTAAGAAGAACTACTAGAACGCTTTCCTCGAAAAAGAAGACTCGAAATCTATCTTTAAAGCTATGTCCTATACTAGGAATAGCAGCCGAAGACAGATACCTACGATAAACAACGAAGATTCTTTCGAGGGGAAATGTAAGGCCTTCTCCGAAGCCTTATTTCCGCGCCCTCCTGCCGAGGAACCTCTACCTAGCCGTTAGGAAGCGTATACAGCCGGGGATTAGGGCTGGACTACGCTAACTAAAGAGGAACTCGCTGCCGCCTGTAGTACGAAGATAGTAAAAGGAAAAACGCCGGGCCTAGACGGCATTACGTAAGCTATTATTAGTAAAGCGTACGGTGCTATTCCTATTACCTTTCTACGTATATACAGTAGGCTACTCGACGAAGGACACTACCCCCGATGCTGGAAAGTTGCGACAAGCGTAGTTCTAGCAAAGCCGGGAAAACTAGACTATTCGGTCCCTAAGGCCTACTAAGTTATCTCTCTCCTAAACTATCTCGGGAAGATTAGCGAGAGAATACTTATAAAACGCCTAGGGATTATCGCAGAGACGAAGCCCCTTCTATACGACTCGTAGTTAGGAGGGCGAAAGAAGAAATCGGCTATCGATACGGTACTTCTCTTAACGAACGAAATCGAGGAGAATCGAAGAAAGAAAAAGAAGACTTCGGTTATCTTCCTCGACGTAAGAGGAGCATACGACTACGTTGCAAAGAACCGACTATTAAGAATAATAATCTAGTTAAGGCTTCCGCATAGCCTTATACATTAGGTTTAGTCGTTTATAAGTAATAGACACCTACGAATAGCATTCGACGGACAGATACAGGAATTCTAGGATGTAGAGATCGGCGTTCCGCAAGGTAGCCTAATGTCTCCTATCCTCTTTCTTATCTATACGCGCGACATATTCTTCTCGCTACAAGGAGTTACTCCTAGTTCCTACGTCGACGACATTAGACTATCTACCTCGTCTACGTTCCTTAAGAAGAACTCTAAGGTACTAGAACGTAAGGCAAGAAGGCTAATAGACCTAGGAAAGAAGAACTTAATTACTTTCGACCTAGCAAAGACAGACCTAGTACACTTCTCGAAAGGAAAAGGGTCCGATTGCCCGGTAATTCTTCTAAATAGCGATATTATTCGCCCGGCAAAGAAAGCAATAAGGTAGCTTAGGATTTAGCTAGACGCTAGTCTTACCTTTAAGGAGCACATTGCAATAAGATCGGTATAAGCATAAGCGGCATTCTATCGATTAGAAAGACTAGCAAATACCGAACGCGGTCTATCTTCTATATCGTTAAGAAAGATCTACCTAGCCTACGTTACTATAATAGCAGACTACGGGGCCCCAGTTTAGTAGCGGTCGAAAAAGAGCATAAAACCTCTAGTATCTTTACAAAGTAAAGCTTGTAGAAAGATCCTAGGCGTTTTCCGTACCGCCCTAAACGTCCCGTCCGAAGTAGAGTCAAATCTCTTCCCCCCGGATCTACGCCTAGAGAGACAGTTAATTTTATACTCTCTACGCGTAGCAAAGCTACCCGAAAACTACCCTATAAGACTCGCTATCTAAAGCGCGCCTTCGGATACGCGAGAAGTCCGACACGAGGACTCGAGAGAGATACTTCCGCAAAAACGACAGAGAATACAGATACAACTACTCTATTATCGACTCCGACAATACAAGCATTTCGTAGAACACGAGAGGGCTAACTACGTAAAAGACGATCTCTTTAGCGTCTGGAAAACCCGATACGAAATAGCAAGACATCGGGAGATTAATAAGGTACCTAGGAATACAAATAGCTACCTTAGTCGATTTCTATAGAGCTCGCTAGGAAAACATAGAATAGGAGGAAGACGCGCTTTAACTAGTGCCTTCTATACTATCCTATTAGGACACGGATACCTAAAGTCCTATCTCTATCGCTTTAGACACGTAACGACGCTAGACTGCCCTTACGGACGACGAGAAACAGCAGAACACCTCGTATGTAGCTGCCCTATCTACGATGTATTTAGGCTACTACCGCTACAACAAGCACAATCTCTACTAGAAATAGTAGAAGATAAGGAACTCCGGAAATACCTTACTACCTTTCTCTCGGATACAAAGATTGCTTCTAGGTCCTGGCACCTAGCAAGAGGCGAAGACGAGACCGTCTAGCCTACACTCCTTTTACTTTTCCTTATTTGTCTTTCTTTAAAGTCCTTCGATACTAGCTTGCTACTATCCTAGGCACGGGTCTTTCCCTAAGGTTAAGAGATACGAGAGAACAACGATTGTACATAGATAGACTGCTGTCGCGAGACAGCCGTCCTACATAGTTATAGACTCCTATAGGACGTAAATGGAACAAACAAACAAACAAACAAACAAACATACTACCGATGCGGGTCGTATTAAGGAAGTCGTTAATAACGACTAAGATAACCTTATTACCGACTAAGAGGAAGGTAACGATATTACCTCGACACTTTCTAAGGAAGAGTACGTAACTACTCCGCTAGCGGATCCCGCCGAGGGAAACGAAGACGATAATGCCGAAATCGACGAAATAGTCGACCTCTAGGCTACCGTCGCCGCGGAAGAGGCTCTTACTAAAGCCTTCCTTCGGAAAAAGCTTAGAAAGATAAAGGAACTTAATAAGAACTTAGCGGACGATATCGCCTACGGTCGCGTAACCGGACATAAAAGGGTGCGGTCCGATAAAGAGTTTACCGGAGTTAGAAGAGCTAAGATCGATATTAAGAAGCCTTTCGACCTTAAGGGTAAGAGCGTAAAGGAGCTACGTAACTAGCGCTTCGAATGCGAGCTTATATTCACTAATGCACCGTAGTCGTTCCGTAGTAATTCTTAGAAGGTTATATAGTCTATATAATACCTAGTATACTCTTACGATCCGAGAGAACGCTAGTATAGCTAGTAGGCTAATAACCCTAACCTACGTACCGTAGTAACTTAGGTAGGATTTATAGAATTCCTTAACAACTTACTAGACGATCCGGACGCTCGTAAGCTCGAGTCCTTTAAGAAGTATCGCGTCGCGGTATAAGGTAAGGATTAGTCCGTACGCTCGTTCCTTATATACTTAGAAAGTATCGAAGCTTAGCTTCTACTATTACCTTTAGAGGAATAGTCGTTATATATGTTTTATGTGCGACTTCGTAAGGATGTTCGCATTAAGATTATAGATTATAATATAATACTAACTACTCGTATAGAGCTTATAGACCTTACGTCTCGCATAGAGAAGAACATTAAGGATACAAAAGCTCCCTCTACGAGCACTAGTTAGAGACCTCTAGAACCTTCTAAGACGCTAGCGTCTCGCAACCGCGAGCTAAGAAGTAATAGCTAGGGCCGAAACTCTAATAGGAATAACCGTAGAGGAGGCTAGAGAGGCAACGGTAATAATCGTAGTAGAGGAAATCGTAGAGGCTTTAGAGGAGGCTCTAACCTCCCTTCGCGCCCCGCCGATTTATCCTCTACTATTAGCTACTAGATATGCGGAAAGGCTAGTTATGTCTTAACTAGCTATCCCTAGAAAGGATAGGGAGGTAGAAATCTAAACTAAGCTCTAATTAGTTCGGGAAAAGGATAGGCTTCGTCGTAACTGTATAAAGTATAACGAAGCCGAAATCGGTACGGCCTATCGAAGCTAGACAGGTTATTACTCGACAGGTCGATATTATATTGTCGTAGGGACATCGTATAGTCTCCGCTACGTTTAATATAGGGTCGCAAATTACCCTAATCGACTAGAAGTTTGTAGTTCGCTACGACCTCGCAACGGTCGAGGCCGAACTCCTATCTCTAGTTTAGCTTTAAGATTAAAGCATAACCTATTATAGCGCGTATAATGTTCCTATTCGGATAATAGACGACAATAGTATCGTTAAAGAACATACTATACTTATATATAGGGTAGATAAGGATAGACTAGAGATCCTCTTTAGACAACATACTATAACGACGAAAGGAATTAATATCTAGGTCGGTACGGGAACCTAGCGATAGGGTCTAGGGACCGAAACTATCGGCAGGATCTCTTATAAAAGGTTAAAGAAGGAGTTAGGGAACGATAAGACTCCGCTTATTATCGTCGGGTAGATTATAGTAACGCCTACGGGATCTATACGCCTCGTATATACCGTCGGCTTAGCTGAAGTAAAGGTAGTTAAAATTCCTACGGCTCTCTTAGACTACACCGACGTATTTAACTCTAACTCCGCTTCTACGTTACTAACGCATCGAGCTACCGACTATGCTATTAACCTAGTCGAGGGCCGGGAACTACTATATAGCTCCCTATATAATCTCTCGGAGAAAGAGTTAGGTATCCTTCGGGATTACCTAGAGAAGGAGTTAGCCTCGGGTCGTATATAATATAGCATTAGCCCTACGGGTATACTAGTTATCTTTGTTCTAAAGAAGGGCGGCGAGCTACGTTTATACGTCGACTACCGAGCACTTAACTCTATTACCGTTAAAGACAGATGCCCTCTACCTTTAATTAATAAAACCTTAGATCGCCTAATAGGTACGAAGTTCTTTACTACCCTCGATCTTAAGGAAGTATATTATCGCATCCGCATTCGTAAGGGCGATAAATAGAAGACTACGTTCTGTACGCGGTATAGCTATTATAAGTATAAGGTTATGCCCTTTGGCTTAACTAATGCTCCGGCTACATTCTAGGCCTATATTAACTATGCCCTAGCGGGCCTTCTCGATAACCTTTATATAGTATACCTCGACGACATATTAATTTATACCTATAGTAAGGACATCGAAGACTATTAGGCTACGGTCCGTAAGGTCCTAGACCGCTTACGTATCGTAGAATTGTACGTTAACCTTAAGAAGTATACCTTCGCGGCATAGGAGGTTTCGTATTT
This sequence comes from Zymoseptoria tritici IPO323, assembly GCF_000219625.1. Lineage (NCBI taxonomy): Eukaryota > Fungi > Ascomycota > Dothideomycetes > Mycosphaerellales > Mycosphaerellaceae > Zymoseptoria > Zymoseptoria tritici. The sequence continues at coordinate 100,647 of NC_018210.1, read as the reverse complement.
AGGGTTCCGTATTACGACTAAAGGTATAACTACTAACCCTAAAAAGATCGTAACGATCTAGGAATAGCCGTAACCGAATAGCGTCTACGACGTTTAGGTCTTCCTAGGTTTTGCAAACTTCTACCGACGCTTCGTATTAGGATTTATAAAGATTAGTAGCCTAATTACCGACCTGCTCTAGAAAGATAAGGAGTTCGTATAGGGCAGGGAAGCTAACGCGGCTTTTAGAAAGCTAAAGGAGGTGTTTACTAGCGATATCGTTCTTAGGCACTTCGATCCGAAACTAAAGATTAAGCTAGAAACGGATGCCTCTAACTTTAGTATCTTAGGTATTATGTCGTAGCTACATCTAGATAGTAAATAGCACCCCGTAGCGTTTACGTCTCGAAAGATGTAGCCTACGGAGCACAACTACTAGACGTACGATTAGGAGTTGTTAGTAATAGTGTACTACTTTAAGGTATAGAGGTACTATTTTAGTAGTTCGGAAAACCCGGTCTAGGTTTATACGGACTATAATAATCTAAAAGGCATTTAGACTATCTAGAAGTTAAATGCGAGGCAAGCGCGGTACGTACTATACCTAGGCTTATTCGACTTCGAGATTTTCTATTAAGTAGGGAGATCGAACCTAGTAGATAGACTATCTCGTAGACCGGATTACTAGACTAAAAATTCGGCTATAAACGAACTACTTCTAACTCTATAGAACAAGCTAAAGTTAGTAAGTTAGAGCGTAAGGGTTACGTTCGCTAGAATCGTAGCTAAAAAGGATTAGGGACCCGATTACAGTAATATACCGTAGGGAGATCGCAACGACCTCCCGGACTAAAGCGACGTAGTCTTTACAAAATCCCCCGTCGCTAGTACTTCTAAATGTATATAGATCGTACTACGCTATGTAGCAAAAGTCCTACTTACTAGCGTAACCGCATCTTCGGAAGATTTAAAACCTTTCCTCGAGCTAGTATCTTCGCTATAGGATCGCGACGACTTTATTAAGCGATAGAGATCTAGCGAAGAGGTATAGATAGAGAGTCGAAAGAAGCGCGGGAGTTAAGTATAGAGCTTAGGAGACGACAACTTGCTCCGTAGGTACGGCAAGTTATATATACTAAATAAACCGGCCGTAAGAAACGAAGTTATAGCGGTTTACTACGACTCTAAGCTTATAGGACATTTCGGCCCCGATAAGACTATTAAGCTTATTGCGAGGTCCTTATACTAGCCCGAACTAGACGCGGATGTTAAGTACTTCGTAAAGATATATAATGTCTACTAACGAATAAAGGCTCCGAGACTATTGCCCTTAGGCAAATTGTCTAGCCTACTAATTCTAGGAAAGAATTAGGAAGAAATTACCCTAGATTTTATCGTAAAGTTGCCGCCGTCGAAGCGTAACGATAATATATTCGATTCTATACTTATAATCGTAGATAGACGATTAAAGATAGTATTATATATTCTAGGAAAAGAAACTTAGAAAGCTTTAGACTTCGCTAAAGTATTTATAGATCGAGTAGCGTCTAAGTTTAGTTTCCCTAAAGGCATTATGTCCGACTATAGTATACTCTTTATATCTACATTCTAGATAGAGCTATATTTCTAATACTAGATAAGAAGAAGACTAAGTACCGCGTACTATCCGCAAACGGATAGTTAAACTAAGCGTTAGAACTAGACGCTAGAAGGATTCCTAAGAGCATTCTATAACGAAAGATAGAATAATTAGGCTAAGTTGTTACTATATGCTAAATTCGCTTATAACAACTCGGACTATTTAAGTACTAGGAAAACACCTTTTTTCCTAGTATATAGAGAGAATCCGCGATAGAACGATATAAACGAGGCCGTTCTTTATAAAGGGGAGGCGCCGGTAGCAATCGAGCGGTTCGAGGAGATATAAAGCGTACGCGAATCGGCTACGAAGAAGCTTAAGACCTCTTAGAAGTACTAGCAAAGGGCGTACGATAAGAAGCATCGTAACTATGCGTTCCGTAGGGGCGACTTAGTATTACTAAGTGCGAAAAATCTAAAGTTAAAGAAGCTAAGCCGGAAGCTACAAGGTTTCTAGCGGACTACGTCTAAGGATATGCCCGAGGTACGTTATATACTAAGCTACTTACTCTAAAAATTATAATGTTTATTACGTACCTAGTTATAAGAAGACAAAAAGAGATGCATTATATTAACTACATTAAAGACACCGGAGTGTTAACATCGTCGATGTAATGTATATTAAACTAAGAAAGGGAGTCGAACCTAAGACGAACGAGGTATATTAGCTAGCTGCACTAATGCTCTTAATAAAGAAGGAAAATTATTTGCTACTAAAGCCCTTTAAAAAGAGATGTATAACATTAACTATATTAAAGACACCGGAGTGTTAACATCGTTAATATTATGTATATTAAACTAAGAAAGGGAATCGAACCTAAGACGAGCGAGTCGTACTAACTAGCTATACTAATGCTCTTAATGTCGAGCTATAATCCTTAATTAAGTTATAGCTTCCTTTACTAACGGCGACGAGGTAGGACTCGTAGGTTATTTGCCCCTTCCCCTACCTCTACGCTTAGGCTAGAAGTTCGACTTCTTCTCGCCTTTAACCTCGTTACCGGCCTTGTTATCTTTCTTCGCCTCGCTTACGGCTCGCTTCTCGTCCGCTATCTCCTTCTTAACATTAGTCGTAATCTAAGGGATCGATAACGGAGGGTAAGGGTACGGATCCTCTATGCCGGCGAGGCGTACTTAGGAGGGCGTAGTGTCTTCGTCGCTAAACTAGATGTCTTAATTAGCGTAAGGTCCTAAATATAAGTAAGGAGCACTTATAACGATACTTATAACGACTAGCTCGCCTACTATCGTAGCTACGTCCTCCTACTAGAAGGGACGCTTAGTCGGCGTTAGAGTACGTAAAATGCGGACGCTAATAAAACTAAAGAATTTATCCCTATCGCTATTAGCTTCTTCGAGTGCCTCCGGAACCTTAGGGGACGACGGTATAAGGACACGAGCGGGCGACGACTCTACGCCTATAGAAGATAATAGGAGTAGCTCCTTCGACTAGAAGATTCTAAGTCCCTTTATTGCCTGTCGCGCTAGGCTAGTCGTGCTACACTTCTTACTCGTAGGACTATCTAGCGGCGGAGGCGATAGGGGTAGAGGAGACTACTCTAGTTAGAACGGCGAGCTCGAGGGACATAGAGCTCTAAGAGGGGAGTAGTCGCGGATCTATTCTCTAGTGTAATAATATGTCTTCTAGCGGATTAGCGTTACAAATTACTAACTATCGTCTAGCTTTCGAGGAGGCGGCGTAGTAGGTAGAGTAGCGGTCTGCGAGCTTAGAGGCGGTATAGCGACATTCGACGCTACGAGTTCCTACTTAGCGGTAGGTAAAGGGACCTCCAGAAGCGCGCTATCTAGAGAGCTAGCCGGTAGTATGTTAACGGTCGCGGGGAGAGGAGATTAGTTATTAAAAGACCGGACTTTCTTAATAACCTAAGTAGAAGGTGTAGTACCTATACGCTTACGACGAGTATTAGGCATTGTAGAAAAGCGAAGAAGGATAGAGATATATAAAGGGTAGAAGTAGTAGGTTCGTAATATAAGATATTATAGAGCCGATAAGACTAGAGGCCTATAGCGTTTAAAAGTATAGAGAAGCCTATTAATTCTCGATATTTAGAGCCGGCCGCAATACTAGGTATCGGAGCTAGCGGAAGTATAGCGGATTCTTATAAGATTACGAGGTATAGTATCCTAGTCCGGAATAGCGTAGAGCCGATAATATTGCGTAGAAGAGAGATTGCGATATGTTATCGCTTCGGTAGCGGGCCTTTTGCCTCCGGCGGCTACTACGTAGTACTTTATGCCTACGGCGCAAGATAAGTAGAAAGTCGTCGGGAGAAGGATATACGACAATTATTCTATATGTCGGTTTGCTCGAGGATATTATATATAAAAATTTTAGTATGTAGTACGACATACCGTAATATCCGTTAGCGAACACCGAACACGAGGCAACGCGCAGTTCCTAGCGATCGTAAGATTACTATCTAGGGGGCCGGATCGTAATTCGTAATAATACGAGCTTAAGAGGTTTCTTAACTTAACGTAAGACGACGGATAGGTAATAGACGGAAGTCTAATCTGTACACAAAAGTTACTACTAAAATATAAGAATGTACGTAAGACGAACACGCCGTTAAAGCCCGTAGGGATATAGGTATTCTATATCCTCCTGTCCGAATGCGATGTCTTTCCTTACTATCGAAGAGAACATTTACAACTATCCTAAATATAGCGAGTACACTTTTTCTCCTTAGCGCCTCTCTTATAGGTCGACTCGTACTTAGTCCCTATATAGCCTCCGTAAGGAGGTAACTCTACCGCAATCGAAGGATCGTTTATAACTACGCTAACCCTAACCTATCGTCGACGATTAGCGTTATTCGCATCTAAAAGGGCAGGTTAGCTAGGTAGGAGAATAAGGAAAGAAAGAACCTACTAAGCTATTATTGCTCCGTAATGTGCTACTAGCTATCCGGAGTCGTCGAGATCGGCCGAACAAGACGATTTAGTATTAGTGTCGCGGGCCGTCTAATAGAGCGAGTAAGAAGAGGAGGGCGAGTAGATAGAGAAGAGCGATTTAAGCTCGACAAACTTAAGGAAGGTAAGGAGGGAGAAGTCCTATCTAGAGGCGGAGAAGTTTTCGAAAGCGTACTACGTATAAAACAGGCTAATAATAGAGATGCATCGTTACCGTTAAAAGAGAACGTCTAGTCGTCGTCGTAGAGAAAACTATAGAGTATAAGCGAGAACCCCGAACGTCGAAGATAAGAGACGAACCTAGCCTATTAGCGATTGCGCGAGCAATACGCGGGTAGTAAATCTATAGGCAGAGTCCTTACTCGAGTTAAAGCCGGATAAGAAGGCCGAGCGGAAGAGGGAATAGTAATAACGGAGCTAGCGCGAATAAGTTTGTCGAACCGGAGCTAGACTAGTAGGGCGAGGAGGAGGTAAGAGAACATTGCGAGAGTAGTAACTATGCCGATAGCTATCTCTATAGTATATGCGGCAACCTTTACGAATGCTACGAATAGCGGATGCTCGCTGTTTCTAGGAAGGGCGGAGAGGCGGATAGCTTATTATTAGTCCGAGCTGCGACGTAACGCGCGCGCGAAACTTCTCGGGTAAGTAGGGAGGAAGATAGGACCTATAGGTATAACGCCTTTACAACCGGACTATAGTGTTGTAGCTAGATAAGTCGCGAGCCCTAAAGGTTTTCTTAGAGATGTCTATATAGTATAAACGCGGCAATACGTAAGGCCTTAGTAATATAACGTAAAGGGCTAACTATGTCCGGAAAGGCGAAATTCGAGCTTACGACGTTACCTACTTAGTCCTATAGGCCTTAGAGTAGTAGTACTATTACTTTTTACATTTAATTACTAAGAGATAGAGTCTTCGCTAGATTAATTTATTTAGAAGAGTAATATATTATGCTTAGTGCACTGAAGAGGAGTATCTATACTACGTACCTATGCCTAGGCTATGCATCGCTTTTGCTATCGCAAAGTTAAGTAATTAATAAAACATTAACGTAAGAAGTAAGCGAATCCGGATATTAGAAGGAGAAAGCACTAACAGAATTAGCAAGCGAATCCGGAATTAAGAAAGAGAACGCAATAACGTAAGAAGTAAGAGAATGCGAAAATCAGAACGAGAAGGCATAGGTGCCGAACTAAACCGGAACATTAACAAAGCCTAAAAGACTAAGAGACAATGCCGCCTATAAGGAAGGTCGAGTCGTAACTACTAACCTAATTAGACAGCGACAGTGTAGGCAGCTCTAATTCTAGCTATCTTTAGAGTACCGAGTCCGTCGTTCTCGCACAACTCGTTCCTACCGCCGAGAAATTCCCCCCCTACGGTGCGAATGCCTACACCGATGTTATATATCCTATTTAGAGTTATATCCTAAGGTCGCTATATAGTAGGATAGAGCTAGCGGTATTCCTCCTCTATATACTAGGTATATAATCTCTATACGAACACGTTGTCGGCTAGGCCGTCCTAGTTAACGTACTTCTTCTTAACCCTAAACACTAGGCGATTAACACCCTTATACATGCGCATTCCTCCCTAGACCTCGAGGAACTACAACTAAATAATAGCTTAACCGTTCGGGCCGTTAGGGAAGATTACATCCTGTTTACTACTATCGAAGAGGAATGTGCTATATAGATAACGGCCGATTAGGGCAGGCCTTCTACGTCCCTTAAAATTCTCTAACTTCGGAACAGCTCGATTATTAAGGTAGAATAGCTTATAGGTCGTCTAGTAAGATTGCTAGTAGGCCTTACTATAGTACTAGACCCGGAAGTACGCGGTGTACTTAGTAGTAGTCTTAGTGCCGTAGGTAACGTATATAGTAGTAGAAGACATTTCGCTAAATCGGATGTTAGCTAAGGCATAAGAAGGTCTACATTGCGGAAAACATATAGTAATGCCTAGTAATAGGCGAAAGGGTAAGGGAGTTGAAGTCGGTTGTAAAGAGATGTTGTTAAAGAGGGTCGTCGAAGAAGTTCGTCGAAGAAGTTCGTCGAAGAAGGGTATCGAAGAAGGTTGTCGAAGGAGGGCGATATAAGGGAAGGGGAGAGGGTTAAGAACGGTTAAAGGAAGTAGTTTTAATGTCGTAGAGGGCGACACTGCGGTCCGTGCACCGAGCGTCGCGATCCGGTAGTACGCATAACACGCCTAGTATATACGGCTCCTAATGCTCGTACTCTCGTCTAAGATTATATAATAGGGTATTACGTAGACTTCACTTTACCTGCGCTAAGGTCTTAACGCGTAGACTTTACTTTACTATAGTAAGATCTTACTATCCGACTTTAGTTTACTATAGTAAAACTTTACTATCCGACTTTATTTTACTAGGCTAAGATCTTACCTTAGCTAGTTAGCCGGTATTTACGATACGAGCATTACGAGCAACACGTACTAGGCGTACGTTACGACATTACGCGACCGGACGTAGTTGCCTAGTGCACGGACCGCAGTATCGCCCTATACGACATTAAAACTACTTCCTTTAACCGTTCTTAACCCTCTCTCCTTCCCTCTCTACCTTCTACCTTCTTTACTTTAAACAACCCTTTACTACTTATAACACTACGCAACAATTATTAGTATATACTATAACACACCTTAACACTTCGAACATCTACTAGGCAGGTATAATGTTGCTATACAGATAGTTTATTCGCTAACATTTACGTCCTAGAAATTCCTCTACCCCTCCGCTATCGTAATAGCTAACGTTCCGCTTCCTCTCGGACCGCCTCTTACTTCGTTCGGTGTAAACAGAGACTACCGCGATAAATTTCTAGCTCCGAAGTAGTACTATATCCCGCGTTCGGTACCTACCGACCGTTTCGATCCCGATAATCCTAAGCTAGGAGCTCCCGCCTAGAAGATTCCTTAACCGGATAGATGCGTCTAAGTCTAGCATAAAACAGATTAGAAGGTCTTGCGCTATAGGATGTTTAGCGCGAAGTAGGAAATAGAAATAGCTAACTAGTACGCACCCCTAACTAACACCTAATAGAAATAGAGCTAACATATGCGTAATTAGCTATATCGTCGGAGAGAGGGCTAGTTAGGCTATCGTCGGCGCTTAGTCTATTTACCTCGATCGCTAATCTAGACGTTATAACCTCGGTTTCTTTATCTACCCTCTTAAGCCTAACGGTCGCGATTTAGTACGAGTCGGAACGGATCTACTTAATAGGGATAGGCCCTACCTCCTAGCGTAGGACCGGAGGGATTTTTACTAGTCCGGCGTAGATATGTAACATAACCTCTACGGCGTTACGCCTTCCGCCGAGGTCTAGCGGTATATCCCTGCTATCCGATCGGGAGAGAAGACTTAGGCGGATATACGGGCAGATAGCTCGCGGCTTAATAACAACTTATCGATTTAGTAGTTGTAGGAGGCTATCTCCCGGTTCCTATAGGACAAGCAAACTTAAGCGACGTAGTTTCCTAGGAACAACTACCGTAGCCTCTACTTCGATAAGGACGGTGCTAAGGAGAAGATAACCCGGTAGATAGAGCAGATAAAGCGAGACGCTATTATCGTTCTCTAATAAGGAGCGATATAACACAACGGTTTTCTAGCTCTTAGACTTCGGAACGAAACTATTTTGCAATCGGAATTAGACCTCTTCGTAGGATTTAATATTATAAGAGTAATTTTATAAGTTTCTACAACTTAAAAGCGAGTTCCGAATTTCTTTACTAATTTTTAATACTACGATAGCGGTTTTTTTCCTTTACTTCCTACGACTTAAAAGTGCTACGTTCTTACTTTAACTAAACTAGACTACGTTGCGAGTAGATTAGAAGTCGATTTTAGCGATAATACTAGACCTAACGGAATTAAAAGAGGGTTCTACTAACTTCTTCTCTATCTTAAGTATAACAGTATCGTAGTAAATGTCTCGTCCGTACCTATCTTCGACTACTTTAAACGTTAACACGGAACCGCTCTCTAGCCGCTAGACTACCGAGGAGATCTCTATCTTCGACTACTTTAAACGTTAATACGGAACTACTCTCTAGCCGCCTATCTTCGACTACTTTAAACGTTAAACATCCGCGGATTAATTAATTAAGAGGTCTAATCCCGGGCCCGGATTAATTATGTTTATGTTAATCCGTTAATCCGACTAATCTATCCGCTCGTCGAAGGTTAATTAATTAATTTATCCTTTTAAAAACACGCGGATTAATTAATTGCATTAGCGCAATACTAAAATTTTCGCCGGATTAATTAATTAGATTAATCCGATAGTAATGTAATTAATCTACGGATCGATTGTTCACTACCCTACTTCGACTACTTTAAACGTTAATACGGAAACATCTATTAGCCGACGTACGTAAAAGAGAGGTTAGGTTAAAGAGGGTATTTGCGGCAATAAGTATTTTAAAGGAGGTAGTAAGGTATCTTTAAATTCTCGCAAGTATCGCTCTCGACTCTCGTACCTCTAAAGCAAAGCCCTATAGCCGGTAGTGCTTCTTATATGTTATTAGGCGCGAGCTACTCCTACGTAAACTCTACGAACGTTAAGCGAGCATTAACCTTATCGTAGTAGAGACCCTTCCCTCTAGGGGACGCGGTCGTCTACTACTTAATGCCGTTACTGTCCTAGTACTCGATGCGGTAGTCCTCGCCTTCCTATAGATCGCGAATGTCCTTCGTATGTTCCTTAATCCGATCGCGAAGGAAGACTTAAACGCCCTACTATACTATTATAGCCCTATTGTTATAGTCTACAATCTGCTCCTAATCTAGGTCTCTATATGCAATAGCGGGAATGTAGGCCTTTACCTCCTTATTCGGTTCGAAGGGCTAGTTGTCTACGCGGCGATTACGCTTGTCTACGCTCTATAATAGATGTCGCTTATACCGGCTATTAAGATTTATGCCGGAGGAACGATCCTACTCCTCGGGAGAAGCTACGACAGTGCCTTCCTATTTAGTAGGGTACGGGAAGAGTCTAATATTGTAGGTGTCGCTACTACCGATCGTAGATGCCGAGAACATTGTAGCAACGTCTAGATTATAAAGTGTACCGACCTAGGCACTGCTAAAAGGTTAGCAGACGTTATACTAGATAGTAGGTATAAGGGCGCGTACGAGCTAACCGCGTCTATTTCTTATTAACCGTTAAAGCCGTTGTTATTAAGCTCCTATTCCTCCTCGAACTAATCTTTAAGCGGGTCTAGGATGTAGGAATAATCTAGCTCTACCTACGTTAGCGCGTAAGAACGCTAACTAAGAGAAGCATCTAGAAGCTATTTGTTGTAAGGAATGTAGTCGGCTTTAGCTAATCGAACTACGTACGTCTTCTCTTCCTGTCCTTCGTTAACGTATAAGTCCTATACTACGGTCTCCTCTCGATATCTTCTCGTCAAGTCTACTAATGCTCCTTACGGCGGTATAGCAATTACTATAATTCTGTAGGATTGTTAGCTAAAAGGTACGTAGAAGTTAGCGTAGCGTAGCTAGTACGGATAAGCGAACCTTAGAACTATAGGTTACGAAGAGAGCAACAATGTCGGTTACGTAAGATAGATGTTAGCGTAGAGCTATTAGAAGTAGTTGTTAGAAGAAGACAGCGGATAAGCTAAAGACGGAGGAAAGTAAAGAAAGGAAGGTTAGTTTGTTTGTGTTTGTTATAACGTAACTTACCGGTAATCTAACGACGCGCTCGCTTATAATAATAATAGTTGTTATAAGAATAAGCTAGACTTAGATAATAATTTAGTAGAAGGAACAGCGAACGCGTAATATAATCGGATAGATAGCTCGAAGGCGCATATGCCCGCGCCTAGATATAAAGCATATAGAAGAAGGTAACAGACGTACTACGAAGTCAAAGTATTAGAAGTCTTTATCCGCTATTAACGCTGCTATATAATCCTCGTTATTCTCCTTGTCCTCTTCTATAAAGTCCTATTCGTCTATAGGATCGAAATGCTTAGACGGCGGTAGTTCCTTAGGCGATAGTATAGGCTAACGCAATCGCGCGAGGACTTAGGCCTAGCGAAGAGAGTAATCCGCCGCGCGTATAACGGCTTCTTCGCCGCCGGTACCGGTTAGCTAATTAAAGTCGAAGGCTCTCTTAAACAATATATCCTCTAACCTCTTTATACGCGATGCGGCGACGTAGAAAAGCGCTAGATCCTTCCTACCGATAGAGAAATCGAGTACAACTTTATCTATAGTTATACCCTAGGCCTTATAGATAGTAAGAGCAAAAGCGAGTCGGACCGGGAACTACGTCCGACGTCGAAGTGCGCCTTCTCTATAAAAATCTCGAATAGAACGGAAGATAGGAACGACGGCAAATTCTCGACCGCGCTAGGTATAGTTAGTAATCTCCGGGCTATAGTACTAGCTTCTTAGAAGAGCTACGAGAAGACAGAGCGGATTGTCCTTCTAAGGATCGCTACCTTCGCTCTACACGATGTCGTATAGACGGCACTACGTCCCGTTAACGATCCCTCGCTTAGTCTAGAGGTTCTCGGTTATTATAAGCTTATATCCGATACTTAGCGCTAGCTCTCTTTCTAATATGCCCGCCTCTCTTACGGTAGCTCGCGCGGCAATCCTATCTTAATTCAGGTATAATGCGAACAGCTTAATTACCGGCTAGCGCCCGTCTCTCTAGTAGCGGTAGTTATACTCGTCGGCCTAGGCGTTTGTTAGATAGAGGTAGATAGCTTAATTAAATTTAGTAATCTCGGCTATAGTAAGGTTAGTCGGACAGCGCGATATTAAGGTCTAGAGTCGGCGAGATTTAGTATAGGCAAGTAAACACAAGTATAGGGCGTAGAGATATTGCGGTATAAAGCGGAAAATTTCGATATTACGGGGATAGGGTATTGCACCGTATGTGCACTATATAAGGATGTTGCTTACCTACTAATACGAGCGCTAAATATCGTAATTTCGGAGACTATCGAGCGCGGAGATAAAAGCTTCTTACCCTTGCTGCTGTCGCTGTTAGACCGTAAGTTCGACTATTTAATCGAATAGGCGGTATACGTCGTATCCGCTTCGCTCCTCGGATAAGGCTCCGCCGAGTCGTTTCTTAGCCTAAAGCTAGTCTTTCTCGGTCGCGTAGTAGCTTCGTATCGGACCCGCGGACGACAAATCTATATATAGCGCCTTAGACTTTATAGGCGGGAGCTACTAGAAGTTACCGAAGAGTAAGACGCTAACACCTCCGAACAGAGTATTACGTAAAGGAAATGCCTCCGACAAGCGTTTCTAAACACGGTCTAGCGTCTCGAGGCCTACTATCGACTTCTTATCGATAATAATATAGAGCACCCTACGAAGCTTTCTCTATAGGTATACGAGCTGTCTTGCTCCTAGTAGGTAGAATTCTCCTTTCGTAGGTAGCCGTAGTAAGGTATATAGCGTTAAGCCGGCAATACTATACGAGGCGGCGCCGGTAGGCGTAGCGCGGAAGATAACATTCTCGTAATTCGAGATAAGAGCCTAGAGATGCGCCGAAATTACCTCGATAATAAACGATTTGCTAGTACTAGCTTTGCTATTAATATTAAGTAGTAAGGGCGCGACAACTTGTCTAGTAACAATTTGCGCCCTAGCGTACTTAAGCACCTTATTATAAATCGCCCTTTGCGCGGCTAAAAGTATCTCGAGTATATCTATAGACTACTAGGCAACGCGGCCGGTAGTAGGGGACAGCGCCTAGTACGTCTTCTACTAGCTAGTATTATAGACGTCGGTGTCCGCGTACGTACTAATATAAGAGTCCTAGTAGTATAGGCGATCTTCCGTTCGTTCTCTAAGATTATTACGATCTTTATCGCGCGCCGTAGGGTTGTAGGTAGCGGTTTAAGCGGCTAGCTATTCGTAGCCGCGCTCTAGATCCTACGACTCCTCCGTCTCCTCCGGCTCGAAATCGTCGTCGTCGTCCGGTAGGGGTGTCTCGTCCTCTATAGAATCTTTATGCGGAGTATAATGTCGCTTATAGTACTCGTAAGCTAATACCTAGCTCTCGTAGCCGTTGTATAGTAGAGTCGGATAGTCTATAAAGGGGTAGTATAAAAGGATCTTTAAACGATAGAAGTCGCCGAGCTCGACCCCCTCGGGGCTATAGCGTAGATTATATACTACTACCCGAGGAGCTATACGCGGTCGAGGCTTAATCTTGCCGTTGTCGTAGGAGAAAGTCGTAATAAACGTATAGAAACTAACGTTGTTAAACGTAGACTTACGGTTTTAGTATTTCGTAAGGATATTCTTCCTAGCCGGCCGCTCGTCCCCTTCTACTATAAGGTCGATAACCTTACTTACCTAACGGTTAGGCCGATAGTCGAGGTTAATAAAGCCGCGGGAGCTCTTATAGAGCTAAATGCCGAATAGGATGTACGAAACTTCCTATATAGACTAATTACGCTCTCCGATAAAACGATTTATATATTTCGCGGCGAACGAAAGTAAGGGCTAGGTAGTCGAAACGTAAGGGGCTAGATTTTCTGTCCGCGAGTAAGCAAATAGCGACTAAATCGTAGCGGAAGAGAAAGACTTACGAGCAATCTCCTTATACGTCTAGGTCTCCTTTTCGTTCTTAACGTAATACTTAGCAATATAGTTAATAACTACGGCAAGGTCCGTATAAGGCGACAGGTCCTAATTCGCGCGCTATACTAGGAGGGCCGGAGGACAGTAGGGATTTATTAAGCTATCGTTGCATCGAGCGCGAAAGCCCTAGTAGTTCGGATTAGTGTCCTTATTAGTGTCGGCTAGTCTATAATCTCGTAGAAAATAGAATCTATAGGTTCTAGGAGTATTAGGTCGAGTTCCCCTCTTCCGACGTAAGTAGTAAGCGTCGCTGCACCTATAGAGCTAGACGCGGTTAGCGACGTCTAAAACACTCCCGATAGTATTAGTTAGATCTATAGAAGTATAGTTAAAAACTCCTTAGGAAAGCTTATACAGCGGCCTACGCGCGATATTAGGATTAAGAGCAACAACGTGCTTACTCTAGAAATAGGTAAAAGCTTCTCTCTCTACATCGTTGTCGAGGTTTCTATACGCTTCCTCGTAGATATCGCGATCTAACTAGGCAAATCTATAGACGTATAAGCTGCCGCGGCCCTAAAACTCGAAGCGGTACTAATAATCTTTAATCGCGAACTTAGGAACAAGAAACTTATAGAAGAACAACCGGAAGCGTTCCTTAAAGTGCTAAGTAGCAATATAGGGATTAGAGCGCAAATTGTCGCGATTAATCCTATACCGCTTATAATCTAACCTATAGAGCTAGGCAAGGTAAAAGGGAAGGAAGCGCTAAAGGCTATCCTAACGAGTATCCGCGGAGCTTAGAGTAAAGAAGATGCTAGGTTTACTAAGGTCGTACACTATAGCGTAAAGCTCTCGACTAAGTCTCGTCTAGAATAGCCGAATGCCCTTAATCTACGTAGCGTAGCGTACGATAGAATTTAGTAAAGATTAGCTCTTGGGAGTATTGTCGTAAAACGCCTTACGAAGTTCGTCCGGCGTTGCGATAGTACCGTCGTCTCGTCGGTTAAGGAGCTAGCAAGACCGGCTCGCCGTCGACTCTCTTATCTATATATTAAAGACAGTATAACGGAAGCGCTCGTAGCGCGCAAATCTGCCGTCGTAGAAGCGAAGTAGGTGCCGCGCCTAGTCTAGGAACGTTACGTAATAGGTGCGCGGAAGTGCCTAGTTAGCCTCGCCGTTAGGAAAGAGGAAAGGAAAGGCTATAGTCTAAAGCCGTTGTCCTTAGAGTTACTAAGAAAAGCGTAGCGGGTTAAGCTTAGGCTACTCGAGCTCGCTACGGAGATTGCTAGGCTTAGGGATGCTAAGACCTTTATAAAGTGTTAGAGTATTTGTAATAGTACGCGTAGCCTTCTACAATATCGGAAACCCTACCTTTACGTAGATCGTCTTCCTCGGAATTAGTAGGCCGAGTGCTCGGAAGGGCGGAGGTCTAAATAGCGGCTACCTTATCTTTAGAATCGTTCTCGCTCTTAGACGCGTCGGCGTCGTTATTAAATTCTCGGCATAGCACTTAATCGAGCACGCAACTATCCTCTAGAAGTAGCTCCGGATTGTACTAAATGTGCGCAAAGGCTAGATTGTTAGTAGTAAGATACTCGAGCTACGCGGATAGCCGTTGTCTACTTATAGTAAACGCCCTTTTAAACTACCGCGTAATACGCGCCGAGGACGACTTTAGGCGAATAAGGATAATACTATAGTCCTAAGGAAGGCGCGGAAGCCTTATAGTAACGTCTAGCACATCGCGGAGGAAGGTTATAATATAACCCTTATAACGATACTAGGCACTACGGATGTAGTAAATATATATACTTATATACACGGGAGAAATTATTATCTGCTCGATGTCGGTAAGTGCGGGTAGGCCTTCGGGCATCGGTCCTAGGTTTATATTGTTAGCCCGCGACCGAGTACACTTGTCGTCCTTTAATTTCCGGTCCGCAGCGAGACAGAATTAATATACACCCTCCTAATTCGGTATTATATCGAACTACCGCTCCTTATACCTATAGCAGAACCGCATCTAAATGTCGTTAAGCTTTTGTAACTAGCGCTAGATAAGGGTCTAGTCGCGGTTAGATATAGCTTTGTCTATAAGCGTAGCACCTTTTACGAGGATAGGAGGATCCTCCCGTAATACTACTTATAGAATCTCGAGTTCGCTAGGCGCGAGGGCAGCCCGGTTACCTCTATTATATTAAAGGTGTGCGGGTTGTTATGCGGCTCTACGTAATCCGCCTCTCCTACGAGGCTAAAGTTTAGTTTACGAACTCGTTAGCTAAGAGGAAGAAGGCGGTAACGAAGAAGGCTAAGAGGAAGAAGGCTAAGAGGAAGGAGGCTAAAAGGAAGGACGCTAAGTAGTAGTAGTTCGCCGTATTCTACCTCTTTAAGGACGTCGTATTTCGGCCTAGGAGGTCGTTAGCTAACATAGCGGAGGTATAAACGTTTAAGAACTCGGTTCGCTTACGGACGCTAACGCTTAAGAGGGAGAATAGGCGGTCGACGAATCTTAGGACGACAGCGGCGGAGAGGAAGCCTTAATTTATATTAGATAAGAAGAGATGTTTTAGGGGGATATTTACTATACTTAAACGCTATGTAGTAGGGAGCCTACTACATCCGGTATTAGCGGGAGTTAGTAGTAGGCCGAGGATAGATCGGGTCCGGAGAACGTCGGCACGTAATTAGACAGATAGCCTACTACTAGATAGCGTAGTCGGCAGAGTATTCGAAGGTGTAGGCAAGGCTGTTAAGCGTTTTTGTGCAATATTCGTAGCTCGGAGATCTCGCGAAGTAGCCTTAACCTTTCGGCGTTAACGCCTAGTTTGTTTACTCTCTTAACTACTCTAGGCAAACGTATCTTCTACGTCGAGTGGATCTTGCGCAATATCGAAATCGTAGTCGTCGTAACGCTTACGCTTAAGGTTAAGATTCCTATATGTATAGTAGGTTATAAGTAACGAAGAAGCGAAATAGGATAGACCCGGAGTAGGCGGAAGGAACTAATAGTATAGCTTTGCTACGAGGCAACGGGCACATATCCGTATATTCTCTATTGCGCCGTATATAGGGATATCGAGAATAAATAGACGAACGCGAGTATAGCGGAAAAAGAAGACGCGAGTTTACGCTATGCTAGGGTTCGTAAGAATACTATAAACAAAAGAGCGCGTCCTAGTAGACTAATAGAAAGTAAGCTTTAATAGACCCTTCTTTTTGTTAGGAAAACTAATAAAAAGAGACCTTTAAAAGATCCCTGCCGGTGGAAGAAGACGGCTGTGGTCTTTAATAGAACTAGCCCTTCGTACCTCGGGTAATTACCTAGGTTCGTAGGACCTTTCCGAGTAGACGATGTAATTAGAGAGAAGGCGTAGGCGTACCGCCTAGTACTACCTTCGTTATAGTAAATCTATAACGTCTTCTATATCTCTCTACTATAACTGTACTATATTAGACCCGGCTTCGAGCTAAAGAATGTTAAGCTACCGGATATTACTACGGATAGTAACGAGGTATACGAGGTCGAAAGAATTGTAGACTAGCGGACTCGCGACGGCGAGATATAGTATCGATTAAGATAGAAAGACTATAACGAGACTTATAATATATAGCAAACCGCTAATAATTTTAAAGATATAGACGAGCTATTATAAGAATAGGAGGTTACTACGAAGTTACGGCAAAAGACTAGGAGAACATAGATTACGATTAAATATATGAGTATTGTCGAACTACTAAGTCGGTGTCGTCCTATACGTATCGCATTCGAGACTCTAATCTAACTAATTGCCCGCGCCCGGAAAATGCGCTATATTAAAGAAGAGAAGTTATTATAGTAGTTTGTTTGTTTGTTTGTTTGTTTGTTCCATTTACGTCCTTTCGGAGTCCAAGACTATGTAGGACGGCTTTGCCATAAAGGCAAAGCAGTAGATCTAGTTACAATTAGATTTTTCGGTATTCTTTAACCTTAGGGGAGACCCCGTGCCTAAGGCAATGCTAAAGGACTTTAAACAAATGCGAGACAAAGGAAATCAAACGAGTGTTGCAGCCTAAGGCTGCAGAATTTTCGCGCCAAGCTTTGCAGAATTTTCAGCGGATCCTTCCGCTTCGTACACACACTACGAATTCGAAAGAGAGAAAGAGGAAATGCATTGCAGTGCAAAAAGCAGTGCAGGAGCGACGCAGATGCGCAAGCAGCTATCCAACTCGCTGTCTTCTCTTGTCCTTAATATGCCTTTGTGGTATCGTAGTAGCAGTTCTATCTACGACAACGCAGGTTGATCGCAGAGTTGTAGTTCTACCGTACTCTAGCTCTTTGAAGTGCACTTATCCGCCGTGTAGAGGACCCGAATCTCTACGAGGAAGAAAGAGGTGTAGTTCGGTTCGGATTTCGAGGAGATGCGCGTATAGGACAGAGTGGACTGCCTCTTCTTCTTCTTCTTCTTCTTCTCGTTCGTAGCGTAGAGAGCTGTTCGTTCGAATCGTGCTGTTGTTCTGTTGTAGCTTGTATTTCGAGGCGGATTTCGAGAAGGATTTCGGGCGGATTCGAGAGGTTTTTCGAGGAGGTTTCTTCCAGACTGTCTTAGTTTCCCTTCCTAAGAAGGTACTTACGACGGCCACCGCGTGAAGGTGCAGTCTGTTCGGCCGTCTATTATAGTAGTAACTACGAGTTATAGTTACGATAATAAGTCGTTGCGAGATAGGTACAGAGTCGGTGCGGAGATCTACTCTTTATAGAGCGTCGTTCTTACGCGCTAGATCCTCTAGGTAATCCGCTAGACAAGCCTATATAATTTAATTACGGTAGTTAGGATTAGTAGGGAACTAAAGGTATACCTCCTCTCGAACGGAGCGAGGTAGTAGGTTAGGGTTTGCCGCCGTCGGGTCGCTACGAGTCCTAGGAGTCTAAAGACCTCCGAGGATATAGTTACTACTTAGCGGAGTGCCTGCGGGTACGTTGCGGTTAGCCTTAATACGAAGAACTATATTAGCGATAGTAGTATAGGTAATCTCGTAGGACTCCTCCTCCGCTATACGGGCCTACTCCTCTTATACTTAGCCCTAGTCGCGCTCGCGCTAGATTATAGCGGTACGCTTAATCTTACGCTAGCGAGCCTCTTAGACTTACTCCTCGCGGATACGCTAGCGCTCGCGAAGGAGGGTAAGACGAGCAGATTAGGGAGTTAATATAGAGTTAGTACGAGCCGTAGGCGTAGTAAGGTTTAGAGGTAGATTAGCCGAGCTAGCGTTAAATAGAGTAGCGGGACGGCTACCGGCAGTACTATTAAATATTCTAGCCTTACGATCGAGGTCCTCTTAGGTACGCTCCGTAAGCTATTTATCGAGGCGTAGAGCTTTAGCTTAGTTGTCGGCGATCTAGTAGCGAAGACGGTCCTACTTAGTTACCGAGTTAGGAAGAGCGCTACTTATTATTACGGGATCGATCTTAGCGAGAGGCTAGCGACCGCGGTTGTCGCGCGTAGGAGTACCCTCCGGGCTACCTAGAAGGGTGTTCTTATCAAAGGTAATGCGGTTAATAGAGCGGTTACGGATAAAGTCGTCGCCGGCGGCACCGGTACGGCTACCTTACGTAGTAGGAATAGAAATACCTCCGCTACGAGAGCGGTTACGCTTATTAGCCGAGCGGATAGCGCGGCGCTCCTTATTATAACGGGCACGCTGCTCCTAACGAGCGGCCTAGCGCGCTACTTTCGTACGCTTTTCCTTTATAAGGCGGAGAGTATTAGCGCCCTTACGAGGCGACTTACTCTTTAGTACGCGGCTACTAGAAGCCCTACCGTTATTAGAAGAGCCGCGACGGCGACTACGGCGGACCGTAGGGGAGTATATAACATCTTCCTCTTCTTCGTCCTTAGACGACTCCTTAGTGTCGGAAACCTTACTTAAGCTAGCGTCCTTATTATAGTCTCTATCGCCCTTATCCTCCGAGTCGCTACTAGTAGCCGCGGTTACGCTAGACGCGCTACGGTCGTTAACGCGGGTCGAAGGGATACTAGGGGCTTCGCGGTTAGATAGGAGGCGTATATCGGTAGGGCCGGAGCTAAAGGTAATAGCACCCTACTCGTTAGAGGCGAAGGGGCGTACGGCGAGATATAGTTCGATTACTCCGTTAGAGCGGGGAGTCTAAAGAAAGCGAAAAGTTAGTAAAAGGTCGTTACGGTATAGTTACGGGATAATATACGTACGACGCGCTAGAAGAAAATATACTAGCTACCTACGAGGCGTATATACTATTAAGGCGCGTAGCGGCCTCGTTAGCGAGGAGAGTAGCCTCTATATTAGAGCGAGGCTTTAAAGTTAGGCTAAACAACCGGTGTCCCTAGCGAGACGTATTCGCCTCTATCTACTAGATCTCGGAGTTATACGTCTTTATAGCTAGAGACAGGTTAAGGCCGGCCGTAAAAGCTACGTTATCCTCGCGGATACACTCCTCTAAGTTATCTAGAGGGATGTTCTCCTCCTCTATCTCGCGACGGATACGGTTAATTTCCTCGCGGTAGATATTAAAGAGGGAATAGATCTTATTAACTCTACCCTATATACCGCCGAGTACCTACGATGTAGTTAGCTAAAGTTAACAAGTTATAGCGAAGCGTATACGTACCTAATAGCAACCTTTACGGTTGTTAGAGTTACAAAACTTATAAGCCTTATTTAGCGGCTTATTACATTCCCTACTAACCGCAATAGACTTTGCGTACCTATAACAATTAATCTAGGTAGTAGGAGCGTCCGGAGCTATGTCGCCTACGCTCTACTTATAGACGGCTTCTTCTAGTAGATCCGTTAGATATACGAAGTCCGCTATAGCGCCCTTCTAGTAGCCTATAGCTATAGAGGCGTACGGTACGCTTACGTACGGGTAATAATATTAGTTAGTAATATTAGTTATAGATCGGTTACGGTTTAGTTACGAATGCGGTATAGAAAGAAGATATCCTATCGAGAAAAAGTCGTTCGTAAGGAAAATATTTAAGGTATAAATTCGCGGGCGTTCTGCCGAGGATTAACTAGAGTGTTAATAAAAATTCGGAATAACAACGCGGGGCTGCGCCTAGCGACCGTCGCTACGTAGACGCTCCGTAACGACTAAACCGAGGTAACTAAAGGTACGTAAACGGTAGCGGATCGTAAGGGATCCGAGAGGAATAAAAAATAAATACTACAAGAGTTAGAACTATAGAGCGTAAGGATACGTATGCGGATAGCTATAACCTCTACTACTAAGGACATTAGTACAAGGGGGAGGCGTATGTAAAAGGCGCTAAGGCTAAGCGTAGGCGGACCGTAGGGACCTAAAGGTCGTTACGAAGTCCCTACGATATCGTTACGGTATATATATACGGGTGCGAGTTAGATGTCGCGTAGCGAGTCGTAGGCGTACCGTACCTATTCCGCACCGACTCGTGTCTATCTCTCGAGGGTTAAATAGGTAGCCGCCGTAGGCGGATCGAAAGGGTAAGAATTACTCTTATACTAGATAGTACGGTATCCTTATACTGTTGCACACCCGAGTAGTACGCTTGTTTATACATCCCTACTACTTATTATTATAGGTTACGCTCTTTAAAGCGTCGCTACGGCCGGTTTATGTCTACGATGTTAGTATTAATGTATATATATATATATATATATATATATATTTAATATATATATAGGTAAGTTTTAAGACGTCGCTAGGTTATAAAGTTTCTACGCTTTTTAAGACTTCTTTAAGGTCTATGTTAGTACGGTAGATCTCGTCTATCCTTATAAGGTATCCGAGAAATGCCCGTATAGTCGTATCGTCTACGCTAGTTATACGAATTAATTCCTTCCTCGTTCGTCCTTCTCTTATTCTAACAATGCCTATACTAATCGTATGCTTCTCGAAGGTCTTCTATAGTAGTACTTTAGTAAAGATATCCGCGGTGTTCTCTAGTCTAGGTATATATATTAATTCGACGGTTCCTTTATCGACTTCGCTTCTCGTAAAGTAGAACTATACCCTAATATACTTAGTTTTTTCGTATATCTCGGGGTTGTTAGCGATACGAATCGCTAGTATATTATCGACTCGGATTATCGTCTTTTCCTTTAGTAATCCGAAGTAGGTAGTTATATTCTTTAGCTAGAGAGATTCCTTTACCGCGTAGTAAACTACGGTATACTCTACTTCTATAGTAGAGAGAGCGATAGTAGTCTGTTTCTTACATCTCTAACTAACTACTATACTACCGATAGTAAAGACGTATCCTCCGATTAACTTACTATTAGATCGGTTACCTACGTATTTAGCGTCGCTATAGCCGATAAGGTCGTCGTTCTTTCTAGTATATTCGAGTCTAGCGTCTAGTGTCCCGAGTACGTATCGTAGGATTCGTTTAGCGTACGCGATATGTTCCTTCGTAGGGTTCGAGTAGAAGCGGCTAGCTATTAATATAGCGAAGGAGAGGTTAGGGCGTATCCCTAATATTATATATATTAATAATCCAATTATTAATTAATACTTAAGTCTCTCTTCGTCGGTAGCGATTTTATCGGGCTTTAGCAACTCCTATCGTTGTCCTGTCGCAAAAGGTAATGCGATAGGGTTAGCGTTTTCTAGGTTAAATCGCTTAATTATAGCTTATATATATACTTTCTACGTTAATTTAATTAATCCCTTTAAACGGTCTCGCTTAATACCGATACCGAGAAAGAACTTATATTCTCCTATATCCTTTATTTTAAAGCGTTCTAATAGGGATTTCTTAACGTCCTCGATCTATTTAATGTCCGGTCTAGTAATAAGTAGGTCGTCGACGTAAACTAGGATAAAAGTAGTGTCCCTTTTAAAGACTACGGTATCGTAGATATACTACTTAAAACCGAAGGAGGCTAGCGCATCGATAAGGGTTTTGTACTAGATGCGCGGTGCTTACTTTAATCTATAGAGTGCTTTCTTTAGCTTATAAACCTTTCTATTAATTTTGTATCCTAGTAGTAGTTCGACGTAGATTACCTCGTCGATGTTTCTATAGAGAAAGGTAGTTTTTACGTCTATTTAATGTACGTACTAGTCGTATTTAGCGGTAAGGGCGAACATAATACGGTAACTTATTAGTTTAACTACTACGGCGAAAGTCTCTAAGTAGTTAATTCCTTCGCGTTGTTTAAAACCTCGTATAACCTAGCGTACCTTAAATCGAGTAATTTCTCTAAATTGTCCGCGTTTAATAGTAAATACCTATCGTCTAGATAGAACGGGAGTTTCGGCGGTGCCTTCGTTAACGATCTCCTAAGTATTATTTTCTACGAGAGAATCGCATTCTTCCTTAATCGCTTCCTCCTACTAGATCTTATACTTCGAGTACATCGCTCTATCGTAGTTCTTAGGAACGATAGGGTCGTCTTTAATTAGTTGTATTGCGGGAGCGTTTCCTCGTTTATCTTATTCTCTAGGGGGTTTACGAGTCGACTTAGTAGTATCGCCGTCTTCTATCTCGATTTCTAGAACCGGTCCTATCTATAAGGGACTGGCGCCCTTTCTATAACACGTAGCGCAACCCCGTACTTTGTCTTAGTAGCCTACATCCTTTTCTACGCTTACCGCGAGGTTTTAGGCTACTTCCTTATCGAACTTGCTATATCTAACATAGACTCTAAACTCTCGTATATACATTGTTCACCCGTAACATTAAGTTCGATCTACTCGATATAACTCCTACTATAAACGATATAACGGACAACGGCGTAAATCCTTCGGGATCCGGTAACGTTAATCCGGAGGAGCCGAGTGCACCCGATCTACAAACGTTCCTCTAGCAACTGCATATACGTTAAAATGTAATATAGGTAGAGCTAGAACATTAGCGGAACGCTATTAATCAGGCGGAAGCCGAGCGGAATGCACCGTAGCCGGCAGCCGAGACTAGAGGAGCCCTAGTAGATCTAGCGGCCCTGTCTATAAACGACCTAATTCGAGCACTAACTTAGGCAATTTCCGGTCGACCGGCCGTAGGCGACGACTTAAAACCCTTAGGCCCTAAGGGTTAGAAGCTAGCAGCCTAGGACGGGAAGTCGAGTACTTTCCGAGACTATCTACTGCGGCTAAGAAGCTCCTTTCGAGTGCGTGCCGGCCTTAAACTAACGCTCCCCGACCCGTACTACTAGGACGCTATCTACGACACCCTCCCTTATAAGGAGAGATCTCGCATACGTTATTTCTAGGAGTCGGGAGGAGCGAACGAAGTACGGGACCCCGAGGCTTTCTTTACGCGACTCGAAGAGGTCTTCGGCGATAGTAGAGAGGCCTTAAACGCACTAGAAGAGCTTATAAACCTCCGGCATAAACTTAGTTAGCTATAGTACGACTACTAGCTAAGATTTAACGATCTCCTACTTAGTGCCGGCGGAGCGAGCTAGAAAGACGAGGTCTAGATTAGATACCTAAAATACACCTTTTCGAACCCTATAAGGACATATACTACCTCTATCGCAAACATTAAGGACTATAACGATTATGCGGAGGAGGTCGAGCGGGTAATAACTAATCTAGAGGCTACCGACTAGTTTAAGGCTACTAACAAAAAGTAGAAAGAGAAGAACAAGGACACCGTTTCTTCTATACTGGTAACCGCGCACCCTTAGGGTAGGAGCACCTTAAGAGCACGGGTAGACGCCGATAGAGATACTATTATAACCCCGGCCTAGACGAGCGGGAATCGCTTAAGAAGCTAAGGAAGTCGGAATAGTAACGCTAGAGGGAAGTAGAGAGCAAAGTAGGTCGACGACGTAGAAAGAGAGCGACGCCGACAGAAGAGACTCTACTTCCGCTATAAAGCGGACGGACACCGTAGAAGCGAATGTCCCTACGCCGTAGCAACGCTACCCGCTAGAATAAATGCGGTCCGCGCGGGACCGGTTCTAGAGGACGATAAAGAGGAGTCGGATTCCGTAGAGACGGGAAAAGACTAACTCCTTCCCGAAGTGCTAGGGTAGGAGACGGTATAGCCGTAGCAATAATAGTAGGCTAGGAGGCGTTTAAAAGCAAGATAAACGGTACCCTAATCTATAGCGACGTAGTCCTAGAAGAAACCTTTAGGACCTTCGCTCTAATCGACGAAGGATGTTAATGCTACGCTACTATTAACGGAGACCTAGCTAAAGGCCTCGGGCTTAGCTTAGTTAGCGATAAGAAGAGAGGCGTTAAGGGCGCTACTACGTCTATGCGTAACTCGTAGATTAAGGGAGTCGTCGCGTTCCGGATAGGAGTAAGCGGATATACCTAGTTAGTGTATACTTACGTCGTGCCTAACTTAGCCTTCCCTCTAATCCTCGGGAACCCCTAGAAGGCGTATAATAAGATCCGGACTATACTAGAGGAACACCGGTTCTACTATAGTATCGCTAACAAATAGGTAGAAGAAGGGAGGAACTATAAGGAGATTAAGGACTCCGGCAGCTTTATAGCGGCTGCTATAGCTTTAGTCGAGGACGTTAAGAAGACCCTTTAGGATGCTAAGAGGCTTATAACCCTCGCTATAGCGACGGTTTAGGATATCTAGAAATCCTTAGAAGTAAAGGAGCCCCTAATAGATAAGCAGCTCGAGAGTAGGCTCCCCCCGGAGCTTTACGACATACTGCCGCTATTTAGGACGCGGGAGGCTAATAAGCTCGCTCCTTATAAAGGGGATCTAGACTATAAGATCGCTCTCCGGCCGAATGCCGATAGTTTACTACCCCGATTGCCTTAGGGCCCCTTATACGGCATGTCTAAGGACGAACTCCTAGTCCTAAGAAAAGTTATCGATGCCCTACTAAAAAAGGGTTATATCCGGCTAAGTTCCTCGGAGGCTATAGTACCGGTGCTTTTCGCTCGCAAGCCGGGAGGGGGACTACGTTTCTACTACGTACACATCGACATCCGCACTTCCATTGCACACCCAATATTGACCCGTTCATCACCAAACACGCACTATTCGAAAGCCCTTATCAAGGCCGTTCTAACGAACCCGCATTCACCCCGCTGCCCTTAAAACCCACGCCGCTACTGGAGTTCAAAGATTCACCTTGTTGCCCCCTTTGGGGTGCAAATTTTGCTAAACTCCGGGATTTGGCCCCTACCTCCGAAACCTTATTTCGACCTTACCTCCCCTACACTCGGAATATTCCCTGTTTAGGGCATTGCACAAGGAAGGTTCACAACCTATACTACAACACTTTAACACACTACAACACAACTAATACGCCGCCGATTCGGACGCCGTGTAGCCCGTTTAAAAGCCCTCGACGAGAGCTTTTATTCTAGCTATCAAACGCCTGATTTGGTCGAATTTTGAAAGAGCTAAAGGCCAAACAAGAGCAGTGTTCCCAGGATACACAAACATACACATACACTTAGTTCTCTCTACACTAGAGCTACCTGTTGTCCTACGCCGCCGAGAGAGGAAGCTAAAGGAGCAGTGTAGTTTAGTAAGGACGAATTTGCACCTCTAGGGATTAGAGTAGTAGTACTAGCTATATAGCTAGATACTCTGTATAGAGTATAGGCCTACCTTTCCCTAGAGACAAAGGTTGTCCCGAACCTGCTACAGCTACCCGCAGAACGCCTCTAAAGCCTGCTACAAAGACGCACGTTGCTATAGGCTAGAGTACTTCCTAGAAGCAGAGGTATATTTATATATCTCTTCTCTCCTCTTTAAAGTATACCTTCTCCTATACTCTTGTATAGTAGGGAGAAGAGTGCCCTAGTGTCGCAAGTAGGCTAGGACCCGAACGCGATTAGAAATAGAGACGAACAAGCAGCCCTCTCGGCGTAAGACTGCTAAGCCTCTTTTTAAACAACAAACAACAACAACAAGACAATGTCTACCGAGACGGAAATAACAGACGCAAGCTCAGCCCCTTAGACTCTAAAAGCTACGGCTAGAGGGGACGAGGAAGTTACGTTTAAGTCTCTTAAAACCCTGCCGTTGCCGGAGGAACTACTAAAAAGAACCGGCATTCCTTTCCTACCTAGGAAAAGGCAAAACCCCTTCGAATTTAGTATCTCCCCGACTCGCAGCCCTTCTCTCGGAAAGAAACAAACACTCTCTTACACACCCGCGAACGAGAAGATCCTACAAGCCCGACAGCTACTAGTCGAAGCGGCGGGGGATCTAGTCGGGTTTCTAGGAGAACAAACCCGGGTTCTCGACCTTCTCGAAGTCTTTTGGCACTTTACCGAGCGTACAGACTTTAGGATAACGTCCCAAATCCTCGCAAAGCAAGTCTCGAACCTAGAAATAATAACAAAGAAACTAGCAGCATAGGCGAAGAAGCTAACTTTCGCAGACGTTGTTAAGGGAGACAGCGGATCCGCTACCTCTACCTTTACCTCCTCGACAACAAAGACAACACAACAACAACAACAACAACAACAACAACAATAGTAGACGACCGTCTCCCGGAGGGCTAGCAAGCCGAAAGAACAAGCAGAACCGATACCTCTTATCCTTGTACTAAAGGATAAAGAGAAGGAACTCGACTAGATCGCAACCCGAGACAAAATTAACGACGCTCTTAAAGGCGAAGACTAAGAGCTAGCTGTCCTTGCGATAAAGAAATCATTTCGGGGTAACATTATCCTAAACTTTGCAACAGAGAAAGCCCGCTAACGAACGATCGATAGCCTTACTAAGGTTACCGATATCGTAGGCGAGGCACGGGTAATAGAGGACTCTCTCTAGCACAAGGTCGTAGTCTACGGCGTCTCGACCGCGAACTTTAATACGCTAACGGGCCTACAGGACATTTAACGAGAAATTAAGACCTTTAATAGAGGTCTTAAACTCGCAGGCACCCCGATTTGGCTAACAAACGAAGAGAGAAGAAGGACTCTTACTAGGGCGACAGTTCTAGTAGGTTTTGCTACCGAGGAGGAGGCAAAAAGGGCTATTTAAAACCGTCTATACGTAGGCGCGGACAGCCTAAGAGTCGAGAAGGCGAAGGATCGTATATAACAGAAAGGGAGGCCCCTAGAACGTTCTACATATTAGAACACTCTCTACGGATTTTCTACGTTAATCTTAACCGATCTATCGAGGCTACAGAGTCTACCTTAGACGTCGCGGTTAAGCAGAAAGCCGACCTTCTACTAGTCTAGGAACTGTAGACTATAGAAGACCCGATAATAGGCTACAAAGAGACAAGATCTATCGCACACCGGGAATATAACCAGCTATTCCTAACGACTACGGATTCGACGATCCGGCCAAGAACAATACTATATATTAGCACAAGACTTAATGTTAATATCTCTCCTATTTTATTAGACGACAGCGACATACTTTCCTTTGTTATTTTAGACAAGAAGGGCAACAAGATCTAGATAGTTAATCTCTATAACGAGAAGGACCTTCGGGATACCGAGAACCCGCAAAACCGACGAACAATAGAGAGAATCCTCTACTCTCTACGTAATACGTTCCTTCTAAACACTCTACTAGTAGGAGACTTTAACCTTAGACACCCGTCCTAGGATCCGAGGGGAAAGGATACTACTAGCGCCCGCGAATTTATAGAGTAGATAGAAGACTAGGGCTTTACTCTACGTAATACGATAGGTGTCGGGACCTTCTATAGGCCGCACCTAGACGCAGAGTCGGTCCTAGACCTTACGTTCACAAGAGGATCCTTATCTACGAAAGAAATCGACTAGAGAACGATTCCGACAGGCTTAGACTATAAGGCTATATCTATAGACCTTATTAGCGCGCAAGATCGAGCCTAACAGAAGAAAGTAGTTCTAGATATAGCTTCCGCGGATTAGGAACTGTTTACAGATCTCCTAATAAGTAAGGCGACGTCTATTAACTATACGAACTCCCTTAACGACATCGCAGACTCCTTTACCTCGTATATTACCGAATTAATGCGGGGAGCAATCCTAGAGAAAGTAGTATACGCCTACGCAAAACCTTGGTAGAATAGAGAGCTACGCACGCTACGCCGTACAATGTCTAGAACATATAGACAGACCTTTACCTGCGGACGTACGCCGACGCTAGACGAGAAAGAGGCGTATACGAAAGCGAGAAACGAGTACTTCCAAGCTATTAAAACAGCTAAGAAGAATTACTAGAACGCTTTCCTCGAAAAAGAAGACTCGAAATCTATCTTTAAAGCTATGTCCTATACTAGGAATAGCAGCCGAAGACAGATACCTACGATAAACAACGAAGATTCTTTTAAGGGGAAATGTAAGGCCTTCTCCGAAGCCTTATTTCCGCGCCCTCCTGCCGAGGAACCTCTACCTAGCCGTTAGGAAGCGTATACAGCCGGGGATTAGGGCTAGACTACGCTAACCGAAGAGGAACTCGCTGCCGCCTATAGCACGAAGATAGTAAAAGGAAAAACGCCGGGCCTAGACGGTATTACGTAAGCTATTATTAGTAAAGCGTACGGCGCTATTCCTATTACCTTTCTACGTATATATAGTAGGCTACTCGACGAAGGACACTACCCCCGATGCTAGAAAGTTGCGACAGGCGCAGTTCTAGCAAAGCCGGGAAAACCAGACTATTCGGTCCCTAAGGCCTACCGAGTTATCTCTCTCCTAAACTACCTCGGCAAGATTAGCGAGAGAATACTCGCAAAACGCCTAGGGATTATCGCAGAGACGAAGCCCCTTCTACACGACTCGCAGTTAGGAGGGCGAAAGAAGAAATCGGCTATCGATATAGTACTTCTCTTAACGAACGAAATCGAGGAGAATCAAAGAAAGAAAAAGAAGACTTCGGTTATCTTCCTCGACGTAAGAGGAGCATACGACTACGTTACAAAGAACTGACTATTAAGAATAATAATCCAGTTAAGGCTTCCGCACAGCCTTATACGTTAGGTTCAGTCGTTTATAAGCAATAGACGCCTACGAATAGCATTCGACGGACAGATACAGGAATTCCAGGATGTAGAGATCGGCGTTCCGCAAGGCAGCCTAATGTCTCCTATCCTCTTTCTTATCTATACGCGCGACATATTCTTCTCGCTACAAGGAGTTACTCCTAGTTCCTACGTCGACGACATTAGACTATCTACCTCGTCTACGTCCCTTAAGAAGAACTCTAAGGTACTAGAACGTAAGGCAAGAAGGCTAATAGACCTAGGAAAGAAGAACTCGATTACTTTCGACCTAGCAAAGACAGACCTAGTACACTTCTCGAAAGGGAAAGGGTCCGATTGCCCGGTAATTCTTCCAAACGGCGATATTGTTCGCCCGGCAAAGAAAGCGATAAGGTGGCTTGGGATTTAGCTAGACGCCGGTCTTACCTTTAAGGAGCACATTGCAATAAGATCGGCACAAGTACAAGCAGCATTCTATCGATTAGAAAGACTAGCAAATACCGAACGCGGTCTGTCTTCTATATCGTTAAGAAAGATCTACCTAGCCTGCGTTACTACAATAGCAGACTACGGGGCCCCGGTTTAGTAGCGGTCGAAAAAGAGTATAAAACCTCTAGTATCTCTACAAAGTAAAGCTTGTAGAAAGATCCTAGGCGTTTTCCGTACCGCCCCAAATATCCCGTCCGAAGTAGAGTCAAATCTCTTCCCCCCGGATCTACGCCTAGAGAGACAGTTAATTTTATACTCTCTACGCGCAGCAAAGCTACCCGAAAACTACCCTGTAAGACTCGCTATCTAAAGCGCGCCTTCGGATACGCGAGAAGTCCGACACGAGGACTCGAGAGAGATACTTCCGCAAAAACGACAGAGAACACAGATACAACTACTCTGTTATCGACTCCGACAATACAAGCATTTCGTAGAACACGAGAGGGCTAACTACGCAAAAGACGATCTCTTTAGCGTCTAGAAAACCCGATACGAAATAGCAAGACAACAGGAGATTAATAAGGTACCTAGGAATACAAATAGCTACCTTAGTCGATTTCTATAGAGCTCGCTAGGAAAACATAGAATAGGAGGAAGACGCGCTTTAACTAGTGCCTTCTATACTATCCTATTAGGACACGGATACCTAAAGTCCTATCTCTATCGCTTTAGACACGTAACGATGCTAGACTGCCCTTACGGACGACGAGAAACAGCAGAACACCTCGTATGTAGCTGCCCTATCTACGATGTATTTAGGCTACTACCGCTACGACAAGCACAATCTCTACTAGAAATAGTAGAAGATAAGGAACTCCGGAAATACCTTACTACCTTTCTCTCGGATACAAAGATTGCTTCTAGGTCCTGGCACCTAGCAAGAGGCGAAGACGAGACCGTCTAGCCTACACTCCTTTTACTTTTCCTTATTTGTCTTTCTTTAAAGTCCTTCGATACTAGCTAGCTACTATCCTAGGCACGGGTCTTTCCCTAAGGTCAAGAGATACGAGAGAACAACGATTGTACATAGATAGACTGCTGTCGCGAGACAGCCGTCCTACATAGTCATAGACTCCTACAGGACGTAAATGGAACAAACAAACAAACAACGTTTCTACTATAACTATCGAGCGCTAAACGCCCTAACGAAGCATAATAGGTACCTACTCCTGTTAGTTCCGGAGACCTTAAGGAACCTTACAGGCTTACGATAGCTTACGAAGGTCGACGTTATAGCCGCCTTCTATTATATTCGTATAGCGGCCGGCGAAGAGTATAAGACAGCCTTCCGTACTAGGTTTAGTCTATTCGAGTAGTTAGTGTACCCGTTCAGTCTATCTAGGGCACTAGCTACTTTCTAGCGGTTTATTAACAATTTGTTACGGGAATATCTAGACGACTTTGCTTTAGTATATAGTAATAATATAATTATCTACTCCGATAGCACGCTCGAGGATTACTACTAGAAAGTTCGCATAGTCCTCCGGGCCCTTTAGGATAGGGGCCTATACCTAGACCTAGGAAAGTGCGCTTTCGTACAGAAGACCGTTAAGTACCTAGGGTTTATCGTTTATGCTAACGGAAAAGGCGTAGGACCCGACCCTAAGAAGACTTAAGTAGTAGAAGACTAGAAGGCACTACGAACGCAGAAGGAGGTTCGAAGGTTCCTAGGTTTTGCTAACTACTATAGGATATTTATCCCTAACTACTCTAAGATCGCCGCTCCCTTAACCGCGCTTACCGGGAAGGGAACGCCGTTCTCCTAGGAAAAGCTTAAGGAGAACGCATTCGAGGAGTTAAAAGGGAAGTATTATAGGGCTCTAGTACTTGTATACTAGGACCCGGGGCTTCCTACGTTCCTAGAGACGGATTATAGCAGGTTCGCGATTAGAGGCGCGCTCCTACAGGAAGCGAACGGGGTCCTAAAGCTAGTAGGCTTCTTTTTATAGAAGCTTAATAAGGCCGAGATTAACTACGACATTTACGACAAGGAGATGTTAGCAGTAGTGTCCTACCTAAAATTCTAGGCACCCGAGCTAAAGACGTATAGTTCCTTTACTATTTAGACGGACTATAAGAACCTAGAGTACTTTATAACAAAGAGGTAGCTAAGTAAGAGGCAGATTCGATAGTTTAAGACTGTTGCGTTGTTCTAGTTTAGACTCGTGTACCGACCGGGGACTAAAGCGATTATGCCGAATGCACTTTCTCGTAGGGAGTAGGACACTCTAGGCGAGGATAACAAGATGTTATAGTTTAGGAGGTTCCTAGAACCTAATCTAGCCCCGGATTAGCTAGCGGCCGGAGGGGAAAGGGAGGTAGTAGCTAACAACCTGTCGGCTACGTCTATCTAACTCTGCTACCTATAAGCTATACTAATATAGCTAGTAGCTTTAGAGCCGAATTCCGACAGCGAGGACGCGGCTGCAGCGGGACCCTTTTAGGATAGCGAGTTAAATAAACTATAAGGTCCGATTTTAAAAAAGGACACCTAGTATTAGACGGTAATCCGCGCCGTTAAGGACGGATCCCGGGCTATTCTACCGGATCTAAAGGTTAAAATCTAGATTAGGGATTGTAGCATTAACGAGAAGGGCCGCTTAAGGCATCGCGGTAGGTTGTAGGTTCCTAGAGCGGCGGTTACGTCGGAGGCCGAATATAAGTCGGCGGATACTAAGATTCTACAAAACGATAAACTCCGCACTAAGATTATTTAATCCGTACATAACTCCCCGGTCTACGGCTACCCCGGGCGGGACTCTATAGCCTTTATACTAGGGAGAAACTTCTACTAGCCCCTACAGTTACGTTATATTAGGAGGTTTTTAAGAAACTACGATTACTACGGAAGGAACAAGGTATAGAGAGAGCACAAACACGGACTCCTACGCCCTTTGCCGGTTCCCGATCGCTTCTTCTAGGAGATCTCTATAGATTTTATAACCGACCTCCCTAAGTCTAAGGGGAACCGTTACCTATAGGTTATTAAAGACCGTTTAAGTAAGTCCGTCGTTTTGGAGGCGATGCCTAGTATAAAAGCGGAGGAGTGCGCTAAGAGATTCCTAGACTGCTAGGTAAGATATTATAGGCTGCCGAGCGCGATTACGAGCGATAGGGGGACGAACTAGACGAGCATATTCTAGAAAATACTCTGCCGGTTAGTTAGAGTATAGTAGCGACTAAGCTTAGCTTACTACCCTTAAACCGACGGAGGCCTAGAGAGACTAAACTAGGACGTCTAAGCCTATCTAAGGAACTACATTAATTACGAGTAGTCCGACTAGAAACGCTAGCTCTCTACGGCCTAATTAGCGCTAAACGCCCGTTACTATTCGGGGTTAGGAATAAGCCCCTTCTTCGCAGTTTACGGATACGAAGCCCCGTCTCCTATACCCTTAGAGCCGGATAGTAAGGAGCCCTCTACGCTAGCCGTAGCCTAGAGAGCCTCGAAGTTCGTAGAGAAAATAAAGGGAATTATAGACCTGTGCTAGGCAAGTATAGCGGACGCTACCTAAAAGTAGGAGGAGGCCGCTAATAGGAAGCGCACCGCGGCGCTAATGTACCGGAAGGGCGACAAGGTATAGCTAGATTTAAGGAATTATCGCACTAATCGCCCTAAGGAAAGCCTAGATTATAAGAATGCGAAGTATACGGTTAATAAGGTCTTATCGCCGGTTTCTATCCGTTTAGCTAGGTCGGCGACGAGGAACACCTGTACGTGGTGCCGGCTACGAACCTGCGACGATACCGTCGTTGCAGAGCTAAGTTTCCTCCGGAGGATTGGAGAGGCCGTTGATCCCTCTTCCCTTACAACAACAACAACACGACCTAGAGGTACGCCTCCTATCGAAATACAAGCTACAACAGAACAACGGCACGATTCGAACGAACAGCCCTCTACGTTACGAACGAGAAGAAGCAGTCCACTCTATCCTATACGCGCACCTCCTCGAAATCCGAATCGAAATCGCATGTCCCTAGAGACGTCGTCGCCCTCGAAAGGAAGCATACATGCACTTTAAAGAGCTGGAACTCGGTGGAATCCACAACTCTGCGATCAACCTGCGTAGCTGTATACATTTGGAAGCGGCATACAGTTCCACAAAGGCATATTAAGGATAAGAGAAGGCAGCGAGTTGGACAGCTGCTTTTGCACTGCTTTTGCACTGCGTTTCGAATTTGTAGCGTGCGTGCGAAGCGGAAGGATCCGCTGAAAATTCTGCAAAAAGCTTAGCACGAAAATTCTGCAGCCCTAGCTGCAGACAACAGACAACGACACTCGTTCGATTTCCTTTGTCTTGCATTTGTTTAAAGTCCTTTGGCATTGCCTTAGGCACGGGGTTTCCCCTAAGGTCAAAGAATACTGAAAGAATTTAATTGTAAATAGATCTACTGCCTTGCTTGCAAGGCCGTCCTACATAGTCATAGACTCCAAAAGGACGTAAATGGAACAAACAAACAAACAAACAACAATATCCGTTTAGCTAGGATCCCCGGCAACATTTATCCGGTCTTCTATTTAGATCTACTAAGACTAGCGAGCGACGACCCTCTCCTAGGCTAGGTCTCCGACGATTACTAGCCGGATCTAGTATTAATTAAGTCGTACGAGGAATAGGATGTAGAAGAACTACTGTGTGCGAGGACAGCCCTAAAGAATAGAGGAGGGGGAAGGGAGGTCCTAGTTAAATAGACCGGCTACTACGATCTAACGTAGGAGCCCTTAGACAACCTAGCGGACACCGTCGCTATAGATAACTTCGAGCAAAAATTTAGAAATGCTAAAGTTAATAATAGGCTAAAAGAAAAGTATATTAAGAAGAGGAAAAAGAGAGCGGTTACCGAGAAGAAGTAACCGGATATACGAGGAGAACGAGAGGTTACGCGAGAATTTTCATTTTATAAATTGCTTTTTAGAGTAGCAATCGCACTACTATGTTCTACACCGGGAACCGACCGAGAACGAGCGGAAGTAGCTATCTACGAGGAGCGACGCCTACCTAATACGAGAGTAGTAGGGATACTACTAGGACTAATAAGCGGTTAGCGGGTTATACCGAACGGAGACCGGCGAAGTACTTACGTTTGTCCTTACTACGCGACAACCTCCTCTATAGAACGAGTAATCTCCGAGGCTACCGGACTATTTCGAGCGGTTAGCGGGGCTTTTCGATCGGAGATAAGAAGAGAACCTACGTAGAGAGCAAACCTACTACCTATAGTAGCTTTAGGGCTTTCTAAGCCTTAAGAGCAGCACCCAAACTATTATAAGCCTTATTACTATAGTCTAATTAGCCGACGGTTTTCGAGTAGAGGCCGGCGATACTTACGCTACCTACTAAGTTCCTACGCGGGTCTAAAGGGCGTAGGCGACATAGGCGAATTAAGGACTAGGCGGTTAGCGGCGGCTTTCGGGCGGAGCTAGGTTATAACTTACAGTTTAGCGTAATTCTTACGCTTAGAGTAACAGCTCCTATACGCGCGAGAACGGCCTGTCTAGGTTTGTTAGCGGGGTCCGGCGGAAAATAGGCGGGATACATTTTATACTACCGGTAGGACGTAGTCGATTCCGCTTTTAGCGCATAGCTCGCAATAGATAACGGCACGCGGCTAGTTCTAAGCGGGAGCCGCTAGAGGAGGAGCGGGGGCGGGCGCCGGCGGGTTGTTAGCGGCGGGCGGGAAGGTAAGGGCGGGACCCGGGTTGTTGTTCGGAGGATTGTTGTTATTACCGAAAATAGACATTATCTACGACTCCGTTAGAAAAGCACCGGGGTCCTAGATAAAAGCGAAGGACTCGAACCCTTAACCTTTAGGTTAAAAACTTACCTTAACGGTTTAGTAATGCTAGCAGTGGAAAAGAGGGGGGGGTAGGGTATTTATATGTAGCCCTAGGCTCTAAGGGCGTGTTTTCCGTATATTATTACTTTCTCGACAATACTAGAAAAGTGAAGAGATAGAGTAAAGTGTAGCGGGCTTATTACGTCGGGATCCGACAGTTTTCGCCCGGACATGCGACAATACTAAGAAAAGAGCGGACAATAGGAGTGAATTTTAGCTAATTAGACGATTGTAGTAGGTCTAAAGGAGGAGGGTAAATAGTCCGCTGCTTTTATGTCGGTTACCGACGACTTTTCCGCGCACCGAGAGGAGGGGGGTATTATAAGGGACTAGCGCCCTTTCTATAATACGTAGCGCAACCCCGTGCTTTGTCTTAGTAGCCTACATCCTTTTCTACGCTTACCGCGAGGTTTTGGGCTGCTTCCTTATCGAACTTGCTATATCTAACATAGACTCTAGACGGCCGAACAGACTGCACCTTCACGCGGTGGCCGTCGTAAGTACCTTCCTTGGAAGGGAAACTAAGACAGTCTGGAAGAAACCTCCTCGAAAACTCCTCGAAAACCTCTCGAATCCGCCCGAAATCCTTCTCGAAATCCGCCTCGAAATTCTTCTCGAAATCCGCCTCGAAACACGAGCTACAACAGAACAACAGCACGATTCGAACGAATAGCCCTCTACGCTACGAACGAGAAGAAGAAAGAAGCAGTCCACTCTGCCCTATACGCGCACCTCCTCGAAATCCGAATCGAAATCGCATGTCCATACATGCACTTCAAAGAGCTAGAACTCGGTGGAATCTACAACTCTGCGATTAACCTGCGTAGCTATATACGCTAGAAGGCGGCATATAGTTCCACAAAGGCATATTAAGGACAAGAGAAGGCAGCGAGTTGGACAGCTGCTTTTTGCGCTCTTTCGAATTCGTAGCGTGTGTGCGAAGCGGAAGGATCCGCTGAAAATTCTGCAAAAGCTTGGCGCGAAAATTCTGCAGCCTTGGGCTGCAACACTCGTTTGATTTCCTTTGTCTCGCATTTGTTTAAAGTCCTTTAGCAGATTCTGCTTGCAGGTCCTGCCTTAGGCACGGGGTTTCCCCTAAGGTCAAAGAATACCAAAAGAATTTGATTGTAAATAGATCTACTGCCTTGTTCGCAAGGCCGTCCTACATAGTCTTGGACTCCAAAAGGACGTAAATGGAACAAACAAACAAACAAACAAACAAACAAACAAACAACATAGACTCTAAACTCTCGTATATACATTATTTACCCGTAATACTATCGATGCATTAAAGGATATTAGTACATCCTCTTTAATACATATATAATTCATTATCTATACGATGTCTATACGCTTACGTAGGTCGTCCGAGTTAATAGTAGGTAGTCGTACGTTAGAGGGGACTTTTAAGGGTATTAGTCTAGTTAAGGCGATAGGCTACATAGGATTCGGAATTCGGTTACCTTAACGGGTATGTTGCTCCTACTCGGATTATATAGCACTCGACTCCTTAAGTCTTATAAGTCTAGTCGGTGCCTTTTAGAATTTATGCGGTAATACTTCTTCTATAGCCTATAGCGCGATATAGTCTATTTTATTAACGCCGTAAATAGGAAAACGTAGCTAGGGAACTACGTTATAGTTAAGGCGTACGTTCTTATTAAAAAGAACCTCTTTTGCGCGTTCGACTTTTCTAGTTACTAGGTCCTATAGTCGGAAGACATTTGTTCCTTCGAAACCGATAAGCACTCGGAGATATACGCGCTTATTATATTTCTTCGGGAATTTTCGCTTTAGAACTAGCTTATAGGCGCGACAGCCTACTCGTCGAATCTAGTTAATATCGGGGATATTACTAAAAAGACACTTATAGGGGCTCTTCTAGTTATATAGAGCTATCGAAGGGGAACGATTATTAATAAAGAGCGCCGCTTTAATTAGTTCGGGCTATAGCTAGTTTTTTAATTAACCGTTAAATTCTATACATCGAATAATATTCTAGAGCGTTTAATATCTTTATTCGACAACCCTATTCTACTCCTACTAGTAGGGCACCGACGCTATAAAGTGTAGCCTAGTAGCGTACGCGACATTCGCTATTAGAAGCACCTTAAGAGGGAATGTAGGCTTACACCGAAAACAAATAGTTATAGAATGTAACGAGTCGATTCGATAAGGAAGGGAATAGACGAGAGCGTCCCCCGAGGCTATATACCTACCCTTCGTATTACTAAATGCGTCCCTCCGCCTAGACTAGGTACCGGTCGTAGTCTAACGTCCGCTCGGGGGCCGTCGTACGCCCGTAAGGTTCGTCCCTCTATAGGATGTCCTAGTCTAGGCTAGATAAGATAGCACCGGTAATCTATAGTGCTAGGATAGTCTAGGTTAGGACAGGTAGGAGGCGTTATCGTAAGGGTGTCCTTATATTGCCCCCCTCCCCTCTCTATAACTAACCTTAGTTATAGTAGAAAATTTATAAGCTGTTAGCTACTAGATGTCCTAATCTAGAAGGATTTGCGGGTCTATAGCGTCGCTATATTAATTTAATTCTTCTTCTAAACTTTCTCTCTTCTTTACTAACTACTAAAAAGTAAGTAATCTAGGGTAGTGCTAGTATAGTCTAGTTTAGGTCTAGTAAGGCTAATATTAGCGTAGACATACTATGTCTTCCGCCGCCGCGGCCCTCGTACGTAACGATTACGCTAGAAAGGTCCGCAACGGGACTTTTAACTATAATCCGTACTTTAATTACATTAAAGACATTAAGTAGAACAAAGACTTAACTAAACTATACTAGTTAGCGTTAGAGAAGCCTATTAAGGGCATTACTACTAAATGCGCCGGTTGTCTAGACGATAGAAACGCCGATTGTTTCTAGGTAGGATATTTCTAGACTATTCTAGAGTCTTTTAGATCTAGGCTAACCCTAAATAGCTCCCTCCGGCCCGTAAGGACGAGTAGGACACTATTAATGCCTAGATTTAAGTAGAGTACGCTAATCCGGTAGCAAACGCGGACAATAGGAAGAAGTTAAGGAGTAAGGTACTCCTGTTTGCTAGTTCGATTAAGTTGTATATACCGTTCTAGCTTATTTTGGACTAGTATGCTAATAGTTAGCGCCTTAGGGAGCTTAGAAACAGCGTTCGCGGCCCGGAGGGTCTTACTTTATACTAGGGTACCCGCGAGTAGAACACGACGGGTTAAAAGGTTAAGAAGCGGGATAGGTCGGCCGCTACTTATATAGAGAAGGCCGTAAGTATACCGTTCTAGCGCATTTTAGACTATGCTAACGCTAGGATGTAGGAGTAGGCTACTACCGGGACCCCGAGGTCTAAGAGAAGCCGCCTAATTAATCTAAAGGGCGCTATTACGGTCTAGTCGTTAACAGACAAGCTTAATAAGTATAAGACTACCTTACATCGTAATAGTAAGGCCCTAAAGAGGTTTAATACGTACGCTAGGGGTACGGGAAAGACTAATAGGGAGGCGTTAAAGGCTTTAGTGCGCACTACGGCCGCTTAGGAGCGTAGAGAGGACGCTTCGGACGAGGATAGTAATAATTAAGCCGGTTTAGTCTAGTTAGCTCTAGTAGTATATAGGGTATAATAGATAACGCTATTACGTAGAGTAATAGGGCCCTTTTAAGTTATAATAGCGCAGAATAGCTTAACGTAGGCTAGAATAGTCTAGAATAGAAAGCCTTAACGCCTAAATAAAATCCCTAGAATTATTAAAAATATTAAAGTCTAATATTATAAAGGAAAAAGGAATAAAAAATTAGCCGAGGGGGTTAGCGTTTTTTCTAGAATTTACCGCGCGCAGTTAGTCCTTTCTAGCCTATTCTACGCTAGTAGGCCCGCATTGCTACCGGGCTAATATTAACTACTACTTCCTAGGAGTTCTCGGACTAGTCGTAATCTTTCTACTTAATAAGGTACTCCCGATTGTTTAGTTCGTCTATATGTTCGGCTAGAATAGCCTCGACTTCGTATTCGTTGTTCTCTCCTACGTCGTATCGCATTATCCTATCCTGTTTGCGACTAAACTAGTCCGGGATAGATAGTTCTAGTAGAGAAACATAGAAGGTTAGGTAGATCTTTAGTAAGTCTAGTAGATCGAGCGTATATACGACGCGGTTAATAACCGCTTTTACCTTATAAGGTCTAATGTATTTGTAATCGAGCTTCGCCGAAGGTCTTAATAACCTAATGTTACGTATATTAAGGTAGACTTCGTCTCCGACGTTAAAGGAGATGTCCTTCCTATACTCGTTTGCCTACTTAGCTATTTGCTTCTTTATTTTAGCTAGTCTAACCCGTAGTTTCTTCTAGTTAGAGATAACGCGGTCCGTAAGTTGTGCGGCGAACGGGGCTTCTCGTCTATTCTAGCGTAGTCTAGGCTAGTAGCACCGCCGAGGGTCCCGTATCGTATACGCCTAGAATAGCGTAACCCCTATTACGGAGTGTACGCTATTATTGTACGAGAATTCCGTAGTAGAGAGTAGGGAGGCCTAGTTATCCTGTTTATAGTTGTAGTATATACGAAGATACTACTCTAGCGTCTAGTTTTAGCGCTCTATTTACCCGTCTGTTTAAGGGTAGAACGCTATACTTAGTTTTCGGCGTATACTAAGGCAGAAACAGAACGTGCTCTAGAATTTTAAGGTTAGGATAGGCCCTCGATCCGACGTAATCGTAGCTAGTACGCTATAGAGTTGTACGACTTCCCTTATAAACACCTCTACGAGCTCTACTACGGTAATCGTCTTCTTATATAGCGCATAATAGACTATTTTAGTACATCTGTCTACGATTACTAGGATTAAGTCGTAAGCCTAGCCTAGAAGCATACTAGGTAGTAGGTCCGTTATAAAGTCTAGCGTTACATCCTCCTATAGTATAAGCAATAGTAGCTCTACGTATAGTAATCCGTAAGGTTTATGCCGCCGTAGCTTTAACCTACTATACGCTTAATACGTTCGTATATAGTCCTTAATGTATTTCCTTATTTTAGGCTAGTAGAAACTCCTTTATAGAAGTTCGAGCGTTCGAGAGAAGCCGAAGTGCCCTACTATAGGGTCGTCGTAGCATTCCTAAAGTAGTTAGAGTCTTATACTTCCTTTAGGTACGTAGGCATTGCCGTCTATATACGCGACTCTATCCTCGTTAGTCTATCGATCTACCTAGAAAGTAGGTTCCGCTTAGTCCTTCTCTTCGTTAATCCTATTATAGGTCGGATCTTTTAAGAGGGCGCGTTTTAGGCGCGTTTTTAGGTCTAGGGCGTCCTTTACTACCCCTACGTGCCTTACTAGTCTATTATAGTCCAGATGCGGTTAGAATGCCGTCTAGAAGAGCCGTAAGCTTATAGACGACTCTTCGCCTATAGCCTACTATCTAGAGTAGTCCTTGTCTATTAGGTCGGGCCTTCTACTTAGTATATCCGCCGCCCTATTAGCCTTACCGGGTCTATAAATAGTCCTAAAGTCGATCTACGATAACTACTCGGCTTATCTAACCTACTACCTAGACAAGGTCTTAGTCGTTATAAGAGTTTATAGGTTTATATAATCCGTTAGTAGTTCGACCTAGTATCGAGCCCCCTCTAGGTATTATCTAAAGTGCTTAAAGGAGTCTACGACTACTAACAGCTCGGCGTCTTTCGTAACGTAGTTCCGTTCTGCCGCGATTATCTTTTGTAAGAAGTATAATATAGGGAACTACTACTTTTTGCCGTAGTCTTCGTATAGTTAGCTTAGGATGCCCGAGATTGCCTCGCCTAAGGCGTCGGTTTCTACCCTATAGGGTAGTTCTAGGTTAAAATAGCGTAGGATAGGAGCTTCCGAGAACCTTTTCTATAATTCGTTAAAGAAAAACATAGCTTGCTCGTCGAGCTCTAAGTATGCTCGTTCCTTCTTACGTTAGTTTACTACCTTTTTCCCCTCCGTATAGCGGTTAAGTGCCGTAGCGAGGCGTAAGAAACCCTTAATAAAGCGCCTATAGTAGTTCGCGAAGCCGATAAAGACCCTAATATTATATATTAACTAGGGAAGTAGCTACTCCTAGACCGATCTAACCCGTTCTAGGTCGATCTCTAGCCCCTTACGTATAATAACGTACCCGAGGTAGTCGACGCGGTCCTTATAGAAATTGTACTTAGACAAGTTAGTATATAACTTATGTTTCCGGAGGCGCTCTAGTACCTCCCGGACGTAGCCCTCGTACTCCTCCGTCGTTTTAGAGTATATAAGGATGTCGTCGAGGTAAACGACGTAGAACACGTCGATTAGCCCTACTAATACGCTATTAATAAAGTTTTAGAATACCGCGGGGGTATTATAGAGCCCGAAGGGCATTACGGTATATTCGAAATAGCCGTATCTAGTCCGGAAGGCTGTCTTCTACTCGTCGCCTTCCCGGATACGGATACGGTAGTACGCGTAGCGGAGGTCTATCTTCGTAAAGTACCTAGCGCCGGCTAGCTAGTCTATTAACTCGGAAATTAGGGGAAGACCCCCCCTATTCTTTACCGTAACCGCATTTAGGCCGCGGTAGTCGACATAGAGGCGGAGTATATTGTCCTTTTTCCTCGCGAAGAGGATTAGCGCGCCCGCCGAGGATATCGAGCGGCGAATAAAGCTATTCTTTAGATGTTTAGGGAGCTACTTACGTATCGTATCTATCTCTACCTCCGACAGAGCGTATATAGGGCTAAATAGGACCTTTACTCCCTTAACTAGGTCGATCCTAAGATCGTACGGTCTATATAGTACTAACTCGCTAGCTAACTCCTCCGAAAAGACGTCGGAGAAGTTAGAGTACGCCGTTAGGACGCTGTTCTAGTCTAGTTCGAGTCTATCCTTAACCTCTTAGATCGATATAACGTAAAGAGCTACCTCGACTTTACCGAGATACTCCCGGTAGAACCTGTCCGGGGATACTACCGCTATCGCTTGCCGCTTTCGAGGTTTCTACCTCTAGAAGACCTTCTTTAGAGCGAAGTTAATACCCGGGTTATACTTCTTAAGCTAGGGTATACCGAGTACGACTTCGAAACTATAGATACGTCCTACCTTAAACGTATCTACGTACCCCTACGCCTTACTAGCGGTGTCTATAGCCTTATAGGAGTTTCTCGTTTCTCTAAAGACCTATAGGCTCTAGCTATTTAGAGTTATGTACTTTGTCTAGGTAGATAGCTCGGAAACCGTCTACCCTATTTCCTTT
Source organism: Zymoseptoria tritici IPO323 (assembly GCF_000219625.1). Classification (NCBI taxonomy): domain Eukaryota; kingdom Fungi; phylum Ascomycota; class Dothideomycetes; order Mycosphaerellales; family Mycosphaerellaceae; genus Zymoseptoria; species Zymoseptoria tritici. The sequence continues at coordinate 58,089 of NC_018210.1, read as the reverse complement.
ACTAGTATAGAATCGTAGAAGTTGTCCTAGGCGCTGCTATTAATTAGGCCCCGGACCTTTCTAGACTCCCCTAGGCTGTTTAGCGTTAACTCGACGCTAATTAGGCGCCCTTACTAGGCGCGGCGCTTTCCTAGCTTAGCCGAGCGCCGCTAATCCTTATTATAGAGGACTTAGCCTACCTAAGTAATAGCGTCTACTTAGGGGGCGTCTCTTTCCCCGAATCCTTCTATAGGTGCTAGTTAGTATAGTCGCGGCGGATATGCCCGACCTATTAGCATCCGTAGTACGTAGCCTTAGAGGGGGCCTTCGGGTTCTATTCGCTATCGCTAGTCCTTACCTTCTTACCGCCCGGAGTAGTAGAGCTGTCGCTAGGGCGCTTCTTCGCCTACTTAGCGGCCCTTTTAGTAGCCTACCTCTTACGAGCCTCTTATTTAGAGCCCTTATTAGTACGGTAGGCCTTTTTAGCCCTCTCCTCGGCGTCTACTAGGTTTAGTAGAGTAGTAGGGTAGTTCGAGAGGCGGTTACGAAGGGTCTATAGAAGGGCGCTATAGAACCTAAGGATCTTCTTACTATCGTCCCTTTTATCGAGCTCCTTCTAGAGTATCTTTAGCTCCTCGAGGAGTTCTTCCGGCGTACGGTTACCTAGGGTAACCTTTTTTAGCTTCTCGTAGGCCTTCTCGCGCCGTTCGGTCTCTATACCTATTAAGTTAAGCATAACCTCCTTTATTATAGACTAGGTTAGCTTAGAATAGTCGTTAAGGCCGTCGACGTAGCGTTCCTAGTAGTCTTACTAGAGCTTTCCTATATAGTCGGTAGTAAAGTCGACCTTACGGTCTTCGCGTTCGGCGAATCCTTCGTATCGTCTAAAGGCTCTTTTGAGGGCTCGGACCTAGTCGTCGTAGCTCGTACGCGACTTGCCCTCGAAGACTAGTAGCTCCTTTAACTTAGGAAGGTTATCCCTAGTCTTAGTATACTAGTTAGGTTCGGAGAAAAAATAGCGGAGGGTAGCCGTCCTTAGGTTCCCTTCTAGCGTAGGATAGTCTAGTTCGGTACGGAGTTCCTTAATCTTCTACTAAAGGGTTAGGAACTCGAAGGTAGCGCGGGCGACTTCGTTATCGTACTCCCGGGTAGCCTTTTCTTCCGAGGTCTCTCCCGAGCTAGGCTAGTTAAGAAGGTTAACGTCCTATAGCTAACTAGCGGGCGTAGCCGATAGCTCCGTAGAGGAAGCGCTCGCCTACTATCGGGCGGAGGTATTAGGAAGGGAATCGTCCTAACGACGGGTAACCTTTAGAGCTATATCGGTAGTTTTCGGTATAGTTATACGGTTATTTTTAATCGAATCGAATGTTAGAAGTACCTTAAGAGGGAATGTAGGCTTATACCGAAAACAAATAGTTATAGAATATAACGAGTCGATTCGATAAGGAAGGGAATAGACGAGAGCGTCCCCCGAGGCTATATACCTACCCTTCGTGTTACTAAATACGTCCCTCCGCCTAGACTAGGCACCGGTCGTAGTCTAACGTCCGCTCGGGGGCCGTCGTACGCCCGTAAGGTTCGTCCCTCTATAGGATGTCCTAGTCTAGGCTAGATAAGATAGTACCGGTAATCTATAGTACTAGGATAGTCTAGGTTAGGATAGGTAGGAGGCGTTATCGTAAGGGTGTCCTTATATTCGCGATAATACCGGTAAACTCCGTACTACTATCTACCCGAGCTTCTTTAATTATAGCGCCGAATTAGTAATACATTCTAACTTCGAAGTCGTAATAGTATCGGTAGACTTCCTACGCTTATTTCGTCCTTAGCGTATAAAGCTATCCGTATCGCGTATAATTATCGACGATAAGAAGGTAGTAAACCTCGCCTAAGATTAAGTCTAGTAGGGGCCCTCCGAGATCTATATAAACTTTTATAAGAGGATTCTATACGCGAAGTAGCTTAGATATAGCGAACTTTTGTTTAAGCTTGTTCCGATTATAGGACTCGTATAAGAATTTCTCGTCGATAAAAGTAATTTCGTAGTAGTAGAGCATCTCTCGTAATAGTATATCGCTAATATAGCTAAGTCTTTTATACTAAATTAATAGAGGTAGGCGTCTAATAGTATTAGAATTAAAGAAGGAGGCATTAAATACGCTTATAATTTCGGGGTCCTCGCTCTAGTATACGTTATACGTACGACTAAGCGATATGTCGAGTTTCTATAGGGAACCGTATTACGTACCGGTAAATAGTACTTCCTCGGTAGTCTTGTCCTCGAAGTAGTAGGATCTATACGTAGAGACGTAGTTAGTATTATTCCGATTAATACTAGAAACAGAGACTAGATTAACGGACATTTAAGGTACGTATATAACCTTAGTAAGAACTAACTCGGTAACGCCTTTTAGTCGTAGTATAGATAGGACTACTTTACTAACTCCTACTACGAAGAAACCTCTCCCGTAACCTATTATCTCGATAGGCTTAGGGAGTTCCTTATAGTCGGTAAATAGCGACTTTTCGTTATAGACGTACGACGTAGTACTAGAGTTAACGATCTAGTCGAACTTTCGAAAAAGTCCTTTCTTTACTTCTACTAGTTTCGTATCGCGTAGGGTAACATCGTCGGGCTTTACCGCTTTATACGTAGTAATAGTAGCGGGTACGCTATTAGGTAGAAAAGTTATATTCTATATTTCCGGCTTAAAGTCGGCGAGTTACCCGGAGTCGGTAAATACTATAGAGGAGTCCGCGAAGGTAGCGGTTACGTTCTTAATAACATCTTATACGTTGTTATCGGTTTGTCTAAAGTAGGTTATATTCGTACCGGTCGCTAGTCGCTAAATTAATATATTTAAAGGTCGACTAGGTAGTATAGGGCGTAAATAACCGCTTACGTCCTTTTAACGCTTCCTTTCTATTACTTAATTAAACGCCTCGGTGTTCTATTTATAGCATTCGCTATTTATATATTATCTCGCATTTTTATGTCCGGGCTACTAGCACTTAACGTACGTAGAGCTAATAAGCTTTCTAATTAGTAGCATTCGCTAGCTAAAACCGCGTTTCTGTCCTAGTATTATAGTAGCGTACGACATTTAATTCGCTAGTATAAGCGGTAGGTTCGCGTCTAAAGTTAATTAATTCTAGACATTTTACGTAGACGTCGAGATGTCTACGAAGTTTAATAGTAGACTAGGACCTATACTAATAATTAAGCTTATTAGGCTAATAGTAGTAATCTAGCTATAAAATTGCGGTCTAAGGGCGATAAGAAACTATATAATCTTTATCTCTTCCGTAATTCTCTCGAGGGAGCGAATACGATTAAAGTTATCGTATCTCTTCTTAAATTTATTAAGGAATTTATTAAACGAGGGAGCTTAATCGAACGAGTAGTTCTACTACTTACGTTTTGCTTTAAGTAGTAGAGGGATTCCGGCGGAGGTACATTAAAAATTAATAATTTTTATAGCGTCTTTAACGAGCTTTGTCGACTTAATTTTTAATTAAAGATTAGTATATAATATGCCTATTATATAACCGAGGAGAGAACTGTTTCTACCTATCTACGATGTATGTTCGAGTATATACTCGTTATACTCGAGAGTCGTTAGGTTAACCGGGTATTTAGGGACGATTTCCTCTTAGAAGAGATCGAGATATCTAACTTTACGAAGTAAGATAGTAAAGTCTCGATACTAGTCGGTATAGTTCTCTTGTCCTAGTAGGGTCGTATAGCTATTAAAAGCCTTTATATCTCGATAAGCTTTATAGAATGCCTCGTTATAAAGGCGCGAGTTCTTAGTAATTCGTACGGTAACTAGAATAGCGTTCGCGTTTATTCTCGGTAGGGGTAATATGCCCGAGGATAGGGATTTAGTATCGGCGGACGCCGCCGCGCTATTACGTATAGCTCTAGGAGCTATAGTAATGTTACTAATTAGAGCTAACGCGAATTAATACGTAGATAATTCGTCTCGTATTAGACTAGGTTCTCGCGAGCGAGATTTAATTAGAGAGTATAGTAGTATATCTTTAATAGGTTGTTTTCCTACTTTGTTTAAGATAGGTAGCTTTTTAAATAGAAAGTCTAAGTCGTCTTCGTCTTTAGAGGATAAAGTTAATAATAAGGCCGAGTTTCCCTAGGCTAGAGGGTTTGAATTTAATACGGAAGCTTACGTAGTAGTTGTTATATCGGTAGTTAAAGTAAGTGTAGCCTTAGTACGGCGCGTAGGTTTCGAGCGGACAGTTTTAGGCTTTTTTAGTAGGTGTTTAGAACTTATACCGCTTCGTACCCCTTCGGTTATCGTATTTCCCTAGTCGTTAATGTCGAAGAATATAATAGGTTTTAGTCTAGTAGGGTTAGGTACTTCGAGAGAAGAAAACAGTTGTTTCTTCGAGTTTAAGCCTATAGCCTTCTTTACGTTAAGTTCAAATTATACTTATCTTCGAGATTCTTTAGCTTAAATCTTTACTTATGCCTTATAATGTCTTTCTACGCGCTTGTATTTAGCGTTTATAAAACGTTTACGTTCGGCTTTTTGCTCTAGTGTCTCGTTTAATAGTCTTCGAGGAGCTATTATAGAAAATTAATAACCTTTAATAGTTAGTGTACGGTAGAAGTAGAATTATAATCTCTAGTTACTAAGTAAGTTCTTAGACACTAGCTAGACCGCATTAGGTTATAAAATCCTTAAAAATTTGATAGGCCGTTGTAGTAGACTATTTGCCCTATAATACCGTTCTAGCTATATTAAAAGTATAGATGCCGTAATAATAGTATGTTAGGTTTTTCAAATTAATAGTAAGTGTGCCTTATTAACGTGTTAGATATATTAGATTGTCGTAGATAATAGCGTTAAACTATAGACTATACTAATAGTTAAAAAGATAAGGCCTAGTTTATTAAACCGGACTAAGGAGTCTAACGGCGACATCGGTGTATCGAATCTCTAAGCTAGATATACTAGATTCTCTAGATTCTTTAAACAGCCTCTAGTTTTTTAAAAACGATTAGACGTTAATTAAACCGTCCCTACATATAGCTAGTACATATAGTTGTAGTAATAATTAATTAATAAGGCTTATAATCGTAAAGATGCGGCAATTAATGCCTAAAGCGCTAACCGGGCTTATAACCTATTAAAGATTAGAGCTAAAAAGTAATTAAATTCCTAACTACTACCTACAGTGCTATATATATAGACCGATAACCGATATCGGATGCATGACTCAATGGCTACATTGTAACAGGTGAGGTGACATAATCGCAATCGTAAGGTTGGTATACAGCTGACTTAAGGTGCGATTGTGCGAAGTGAAGTGGTGAAGGTCACTCACCCTCTTTAGGGTTAGGGTTGTCGACTGTCGATCTACGCCTGGCCGGACAAGTATCGGTCGGGAAATCCATCCTTGTCGACCATTATACTGACATATCTCTTTACAAAGCGGAACATCACATGAGAGCGGATCATAGCCGCCGAACCACACCCACCGACAGCCGGAAAGAGTCCTCTTCCTCAACCAAGTCGACTCACAATCCTTCCCATCAACAACGCATCCACCCCCTCGCCCTTCCTTAGACTCCCTTCCTCCGTCGGCAAACACAACAACGCATTCGCCCCCTTGAAACTCCCAATCGCCGAACTCCGCTGGAATCCCGTACTCGCTGCCCTCAACATCCCATCCTCACCCACACTCACCACCGCGCGATGATACTCCGCCCGCTGCGGATCCATCCTCACATCCTCATCCAGCACAACCTGCACCCTCGGTAATCCCACAGGACTGATCCCCGCCATTTTGTGTAATGCCGGGAGGACGAAGAGGTGGTATGTTACCACAGCAGAGGCAGGGTTTCCGGGGAGGGAGAAGATGACTTTGGTGACATCCTCGCCATCATTGGACTTGAAGGGGATTGTGGCGAAAGTGGTGGGTTTACCGGGTTTCATACTGACGCGGCCGAAGTGGATGGTTCCGCCGAGTTGCCGTTCGATGGTGGGTTTTAGGAGGTCGAGTTCGCCCATTGAGACGCCGCCGGTTGTGATGAGGATGTCTGCTGAGCGGAGGGCGGAGCGGAGGGCGGTTTCGAGGGCACCGGGTCTAGAGGGGGGAGAGAGTGTTAGTTGATGGAGTGGAAGGGAGAGGTGGTGGGAGACGTACTGATCTGATGCGATGCCTAGGTCGATTCCTTCAAAGCCTGTGCCTTTGATTGCGGTGAGGAGAGTGGGACGGTTGGTATCTCGGACTTCCCCGAGTTCGAGTGAGCCGGGTCGGTCATGGGGCACGATTTCGTCGCCTGTGCTGAGGACGCCGATGATGGGTTTTCGATAGATTGAGACTTCGGTTGTGCCGACTGAGGCGAGGAGGCCGAATTCTCCGCCTATTGCGGTGATGCCTTCGCCTTTTTTCAGAATTGTTGAGCCGGCTGCGACGTCGCTGCCGACTTCTCGCACGTTCTCGCCGGGCTTGATTTCGTCGGTCAGGATCTCGACTTGCTTTTCTTCTGTTCCGTCGTCGGTTTTTGAGCGGATTACCGTGTCCTCGACCATGACTACGGCAGTTGCACCAGGTGGCAGAGGTGCTCCGGTGGTGATTCGTGCGACTTCTCCGGATCGTAGAGTTGGCATGTCTTTGCCTGCTTGAGCGTGTGAGATGCCTGTGACTTCGAACACACCTTTTGTGCTGGGAACGAGGATGTGATTGGATGCTACGATTGCATAGCCGTCGACTATGCTTGCTCGAAATGCAGGTACTGCTTCGTTGGCGGTGACGTCTTCTGCTAGCACGGAGCCGATCAGGGACTCGTTGACGGCTGCCTTGATGATTGATGGAGATGGTGTGTGCTGTGAGATTTGTGCGAGAGCATCGTCGACTGAAAGCATGGGATATGGAGATTGGCGATGTCGTCCGGTAGGGCCAGCGGATGGATCGTTCGATACGGGACGGTCTTCGGGTTTGGTATGTGCTTTGGGTCCGTGATGATGTCCGTGTCCATGACTATGACCATGAGAATGTGAATGGGAGTGCGAGTGATCATGTGAGTGGCCTTGCGCTTGACCAGCGACACTGACATTGGCGTCTTGTTCGAGTTTCTTGACGCCACCGACATGTAGCGTTCGGGAGTCCATTCCGGCGATTTGCTGACATGCGTGAGGCAAAAGCTTCAAGACAGCTTCGAGATTCTCCTTGGCGCCTTTGGGAGACCCGGGAAGTGTGATGATCAAGGTGTTGTTGCGTACTCCGGCAACTGGACGAGCCATGGCAGCGACTGTAAAGGTCAGCATACAACTGATTACAGATGTGGCTCGACGATCTTACACGGTGTTATTGCCAAAGATGCAGACAGCATAGTATGGACCAGTCCAGTGGCATGTTTGTGTATCAACGGAGCGGCTGCCTACGGATCTGTCAATGCTGGACACTCATAGAAATACCGGCAGACCAAATCTCACCTCGGGCGTGACATCCTTCTGCGCAAAGCCCGTCCCACCACTCGTCACAATTAAGTTGACCGGATCTTTTCCATCCGTCCGCTGCGTGATGGCTCTTTGGATCTCAAGGACATCGTCTCGCACAATCTGCGTGTCTTGGGCGTCCCATTGGTCTCCTCCACTCTCGGCAAAAGTCGCCTGTAATGCTGGAACACCTTTGTCTGTCGAAGCATCTCTTGACGCTGTCTCTGATACAACGATAATAGCCGCCCGAAGGCGTGAAGGACTCGCCATGTTTGGGCATGAATTGACTGGGATTGATGGAGGATTGAAGGTGAGGTCGGGAGCCACTGAGTTGTTCCGTTTCGGGTATATGGTCTTCCGTAGTGCCCCCTCGACATCTTCTTTCTCGTCTTGCTTCTCCTTCTTCTCGCCTTCAACATGATCCAAAACATCGATGCGACTCGGACCCCAATTACTTTGTACATCTCCCACATCCAGTTGCTGATCTGGCTGCCAACAATCGGCGTGGTTTGCCCTTCGAAAGCGACCGTGTAGGGGAGCCGTGCCCGCCGTGCGAACGATTCGAAGGCTGTCATATCCGAAGTCGACATGCTGGACATTGTGTCCGCCGTGCGACGATGTCATCGAGTCAAAGACTGACAGACTGTGCCTCTCGCGAGGATTGTGATACGCCTTTTACCCGGCTGGCTATATGAGCGATACCCCTTGCTTTGCGGAGACACGAGATTGAGGAATGCATTTCGCGCGTAGCGTGCATTCTCGCGGTAATAAACAAGCCGCCATTGATATGTGATCGAGTACCTCCTCGCCAAACGAATCGTCTTCACGCCAGCATCAAGCACATCCACATTCACCATGCAGCTCTCCATCGCGCTGTCACTCGTTTCAGTGCTCGTGCACGCTCAGCAAGCTCCAGTCTATGGCGGCGATGTCACAACCACGCCTCCTCCACCCGCGTACGAAGAGCCCGCGACATCCACCAGCACGTTTTTCAGCACGGTGGATACATGCCCCGGCAACTCCTGCTCGACGACCGTCTCTTCCTCTTCGGCTCTTGCGACTGTCTCGGCGCCGCCTACCATCATCACCAAGCGAATCCCACAGTGCGCCTTGAACTGTATCGTCGGATACGATCTTGGTGGCTGCGATCCGGAAGATGTTACGTGTATTTGCAGCAACATTGCTCTTATCGATAGGTATTCGTGCTGTTTGAGCCAGCAGTGCTTGTCCCAGGATGATATCAATGGTAAGTATATGCAATCGGTGATACAAACGCACACCGCTCATTCCATGCCTAGCCATCCGCGACGTCGGCGACCTCCTCTGCAGCTGTTTCGGTGTCTTCGATGCCGTGCCCAACAACGCCAGCTGTCTGGCCGTCGACCCACCCCGGCCCGTCCAACAAACCATCAGCCCGAACGGAGTCTGCGGTGGACCCAACAACTACAACTGTGTAGGCAGCGAATACGGCGACTGCTGCAGTCAGTACGGTTTCTGTGGCTCCGGCTACGAATTCTGTGCCGCTCAGAACTGTCTCACGGACTACGGTTCTTGTAATCCCGCCGGCCAGCCACCATACAGCACTTCACCAGCGAGCGCAGCTCCACCGCCCACCTACACGCAGACCCCGAGCCCCAACGGCTACTGTGGCAGTTCCAACCAAGCCAATTGCGCCGGCACTGTCTTCGGAGACTGCTGCAGCATCTACGGCTATTGCGGTAATGGCACAGAGTACTGTGCGCCCGACACCTGCCAGACGGGCTACGGTAACTGCGGATCACCCTACGTGGACGCACCGAATGTCGTATACACGACCGCCGCGCCTGCCGCCACAACCGGTGTATGCAGCAACATTCTCGAAAGCGTGACGGATCAACTTACTCTCCCGACCACCACTTCCACCTCGCCGGCGACGTACTCGGCACCACCCGTCACCACAACATCGACCAACAGACCCACCCCGACTGGCCTTCCTCTCTGCGCCCAAGGTTGCATCGCCACCTACGCAGAGTCAGCCTGCTACGGCGGCTGCAGTCCCCTCGACGTAGCATGCATCTGCTCCAACAAACCCCTGCTCGCCGACTTTTCCTGCTGCGTGAGCCAATTCTGCGATCCCGGTCAAATCGAAGGTACACATTCCCCCACCTCCCTCCCTCCCCATTATCACTAACCATTTCCAGATGTCCGCCTCTTCGCCAACACAATCTGCAGCCGCGCCGGCGTATCCAGCATTCCTCAAGAAGCCACCTGTCTCCCCACAGCCATTGCTGCGTCGTCGACAATCCCGGGTTGCGCCACGCCGTTCCCAACTACCACGACGATGAGTAGTATGAGTATGGGCGCGATGACGACTTGTGGAGTTTGTACGAGCTGTGAGAGGGTCACGACGGTGATTCCGGTTATGGAGGCGAGTTCCTATACGGCGGTGTTTTGAAGGGATTGAGGGTGGGAGAATGGAGGGTGAGGGCGAGATGAGGGATGGGTAATGGTTTTGAGAGGAGTTTATTGCGTGAGGTGACTTGGAGGGAAGGTTGTAGAGTTGATAGTAGAAATGTCGTTCGTTTATTCATCGTTCGTGTATCCGTTGTTGTCATCATTCTTTCCCCAACCTCGCACATCCCGTCAATTGACGTAGATGTCATAGAGAACTACCTAGTGAATCGTAGCGTCACCAAAGCTAAAACCTCACCTCACCTCACCTGCACCGTGTTCCGGACATTCCGACATCCTCTTAGACATAATAATTAAATAGATACTTATACAACACACCGCAACCTCCAACCCCTCATCTGCCTCCCAAGACCACCCACCCACTTCCTCCAAAACAAGAATGGGCTTCCTCGAAACCTCCTTCGTCTCCTGCGTCTCCACCCCCATCCCCGCGGACATCTCACCCTCCCACCTCCCCACTGCCGTCGCCATCCTGCAAAACTACGACAATGTCGCCCACTTGAGCGAGAACTGCACCAGCTCTAAACGTCTCTCCGAATCCGCATCATCATCACCGAAACCCCCAGCCCCACCATCCGAGCAAGAGCAAGACGCCGACGCCGACGAGCAAGCGGCAGAACCACCACCACCACCACAGCCGCAAACCTGGGAAATCACCGAAGACCTCCCCTTCATCCCCTCCTGGCTCTGGTCCGGCGGAACAACCTACTCCGCCCTCGTACACCCCAACACCTCCGGCTGTCAGGTCCACATCCGCGCGAGTTCGCTGTATACCTCCACCAATACGTGGAAAGTCGTGAAGGGTACCCCACCGGAAGACGACGAAGGGATGATGTTGGAGGGGACAGTGACCGAGGGCAGTGAGTGGTATATCCAGACGAGGAGCGAGGCGGTGTGTAATAAGGCGTTTGTGAAGTATGTGACCAAGGGTCTGGCGAGGGGCACGAGGGGCATGCATGAGAGGTTTTTGGAGAGGTTGAGGGAGGAGATTAAGAGGGGGGAAGGAGGAGGAGGGTGAGGTAATGGAGAGTGCTACGGGTTGAGGATAAGCGGTCAAGCGTGATGATTGGACATGGATATATGAATGATGAATGACGAACAAGATGTATTATGCATACTTCATCCTACGAAATCGCCTCCCTCCGATCCAACAACTCCACCCCTCCCGCTGCCGGCCCTCTTCCTTCCTCATCCAATCCCTCAGCCCTCTCGTTCTCTCCACCTATCGTCGCCGTCGAAACAGCAGCATACTCCCCACTCAACCTCAACCTCCCCATCCCCACAATCCCACCTTTCCAGCCCACTTTCTCCCCAGCCCAGTACGCAACTCTCCTCATCACAGCCCAAATTTTCTCCTGGCGAATCTGCTGCCCTTCTTCTTCCCTTGGATCTTCTTTCGCTTCGGCTTGGAATTGGTACTTTAAACAGTCTTTGACCGTCACCAACCCGGTGAGTTTCCCGCGATGTTCGACGAGGATGACCCGCGGTCCGAGTTTCTTGAAGAGTTCCATTACCGTCTCGAGAGGGAGGCGAGGGTGGACGGTGAGAGGGACTGGATCGATAAATTTGGAAAAGTCGACGGTGCCATGGGCTGCGGTTTCGAAACTGACGGCTGGGAAGGTGGCGGATGGCGTTGTCGCGGTGCGAGGTGCAAGATCGCTTATGTGAGAAGAGAAGAGACAGCGAGCGGAGGCTGAGACGCCTTGTTCGCGGATGGCGCGATCGAGGGCGTAGCGCAATTCTGTGCGGCCAATGTAGCCGAGGAGGATGTTGGTGTCTTCGTTCTCGACGATGGGGAAGCCTTGGTAGGTGGTTTCTTTGAGGATCTTTTCTACCGCGGATACGGTGAGGCCTGTTGCGGTCAGAACTTTCGGCAATGGTGTCATGGTTGTGCTGACGGGCACGTTGAAGGTGTGGTCTTCTTTGCCGTCTAGGAAAGGGAAGCCGTTGAACCAGATCATGCGGTCTGCGATTCCGCCTTTGCCGAATCTTTCGGAGACGCCTTTGGTGATTCCGACGGTGATCATGGTGGGCAGGATGTATGTCAGAGCGCCGGTCAGCTCGAACATGATGACGACTACTGATACTGTCAGGTGCATGATTCCACTCAATGCTGCTCCGGCGCCGAGGAAAGCGTAGGTGCCAGGTGTAATACAAGTGACATCTGGATCGCAAGCGGCGAAGTAGGCCGAGTTTGGGAACGACTCGTGGAGGGCTTGGACTAGGACACCGACCATTCTGCCGAAGGAGGCGCCGATGGCCATGGATGGGACGAAAATGCCGGCTGGTACTTTGCAGCCGTAGGAGATGATGACCAAGAATGTGCGGATCACGGTCGAGGCGAACAAGGCCAGGACGAGCCGCCAGCGATTCTGTCGATCGCAAAGTCCGTCGTAGTCGTGAGCGCCTTCGCATTCGAGGAAGAGGATCTCCATACTTTCGGTCATGTCGATTCTCAGGAACATGTTGGGGTAGCAAATCACAGCTGTGAACAGTGCGAGAAGAGTCGCCTCGATGATGGGATAGCCAGTGAGATAGCGTTTCCGGAAAGCTTGTACTCGCAGATTCCATTTCATGACAAAGGCGCCGTAGAGTCCGCCGAAAGTGCCGATGAGGACGTAGAACGGTATCTCGAAGAAGTGCCAGCCTCGATCGTAGCGGACTGTGAACATGACCAGCTGTCCGGTCCGGAATGGATTCATGGCGGATAACACTGCCGTAGCTACCAGAGCGCAAAAGTAGGATCGCCACATCGTCTTGAGAGGAAAGTAGTTGCTCATCTCCTCGAGACTGAACAGGACTCCTCCAATGGGACTTCCGAATGCCACTGCGACGCCTGCTGCCGCACAAGCTGACAAAATCTCTCTCGTCTTTGCAGCATTTCGCCTGTACTTGTAGAACATCCGACTGATGACATTTCCCGTACACACCGCATAGTGCACACTCGGTCCCTCCTTACCCACACTCAACCCGCTGGCAATCGCAAGTGGCAGACCGATGCTCTTGATCAACAATGTCCAGAATCCTAGAAATCCCTTCATCACAAATCCCGCGATGATACATTTGATCTCACTGATACCGGATCCTGCCGCATACGGTGCAAAGCTCTTGACCAATCTCGCGGAGGTGAATGCGAAAATCGTACTGAAGATGATGTACAGTAGATAATTCAACGGCCAGAATCCACTCCATCGGTGCCACTCGTCGCAACCATTCTCCGCACCCCAGCAGCAAAACGTCTCATTCAGGTAGAATCCCGTCGTGCAGTATCCCAATTTGATATCACTCAGCCATTCTGTGACGATGTTCAAGAAGGCAGCATTCAAACCGATCGCGGCACCGATCAAGCTGACCACGATCCAGCCTTGTCCGGCATCGTAGGCCTCTGAGAGCTTGCCTCGCCATCCTATCCGACCTGCTGAATTTCGAGCTACTTGTCGAGCTGTCCGTCTCTTCTGCTCCCGTGCTGCGTCCTGCACCCAGTCGATGGTCGTGAAGTCTTCATATCGTTTGATCTCGGCAATCTCCTCCGCGAGTTGTTGGTCGGCGGGAGATATGGCTGCGGCTGCATTCCCTGCTTCGGCGGTGGAGAGAGCGGACAGACGCCGGTTCAAGGTGTGGGAGGCATTGCTGTCGCGACGCTGGGCGGACGGAGATTGGGGATTCGAGTAGCTGCTCGTGCGGCGGTTCATCGCACTGCCGGGTGTATGTGAAAGGGTCGGCCCATTCTCCGAAGTTGTATCAGAGTGAGATCCTTGTGTTGTCGCCAAAATTCGTGGAAGAAGTCTGGATAAGGTATCTCCCTTTCTCAAAGGATGACATGTGAAGAATCCGGCTGAACTTCGGAATTGAGCGGCGCGTCAACTCGACTCCCCCACGCGATATGGGAAGACATCCAAGCACTTGACACTCTTCAGAAACACATATCTCGATTTTCCCACGACACATAGACCTCAGTCTCGATTCACCAAAACCTCGCCAATCCGACGTGCCCACCATGCCCTACAACAATGCCCCGATCGTGCCCGCACAGGAGATCACCGGCGCCGTCTCTCTCCCTCGTAAGTGCTTCTTATCCATACCACTAATAAGGTAGCATGCTAACAAGACCCCCCTTTCGCAGTCGCCCGCGTCAAAAAGATCATCAACACCGACCCAGACACGGGAAACTGCTCCAACAACGCCGCCTTTGTCATCACCGTCGCGACCGAAATGTTCCTCCAGCACCTCGTCTCCCAAGCACACCTCCAAGTTCGATCCGAACACTCCCAGAAACCAAGGAGAAATATTCAGTATCGTGATGTTGGTGTGTAGTCTCTATCCTACGAACTGGAGCATGGGTTGTGATGACTGACATGAGGTGATTCTTCCAAGCCAACGCAGTAGCCCGCGTCGAAAACCTCGAATTCCTCTCCGACGTCGTCCCGAGGACGATGACTTATAAGGACCTCAAGAAGAAGCAAGCACAGGATGCCGCGACAGCTCCTGCGACATCGAATGGAAATGGGTTGGCGAAAGGCCAAGGTACACTTGATGGCCATCTTGGAGGGAAGGACGCCCAGGCTGGCAATGGAGCGGCGGACGAGGAGGGCATGGACGTTGATGGGGAGGAAGAGGAGGAGGCAGAGGACGGCGATACGACGTTGGAGGAGAAGGGAGTGAGGAGTGCTGGGCTGGAAGTCGATACTGAGATGGAGGATTGAGATGCTGCAAGAACCGGTTAGCATCACTCGCGGCCGAGTCTCGACGAGCGAGGATCGCACGCGCATACTCCACGGAAGCACGAGTTCGACTGGTGATCCGGCGCTGAGCTGCGGAAAAGCATTCTTCCCCTCGGCCGTCGTCAAACCCACTGGCGATATTGCTCTACGAACATGTCAGCCTGGCCCGGGCGGCAACAGACGACCGATGGACTTTGGCCGCGCGGTACCTGCAATATCAAGATTTCAAGAGCTGCAGCACAGGGTAGAACTACAGGCACTGACTGCTTGAAGCTTCATGCTTTTGATCCAGAGTCTGTACTGTTCCCTACAGACGATACCGACATCTCCGGTCCAATGCAGAGTCGAGACATCGTCCATACCTGCCCCAAATGGGCACCGATTGAGTTTCCAGCGTCAGCACTGCTTCCCGTATGCAGTCCACGGTCTGTACTCCGTAGGATACGAGGTGCACGGCTTACTTTTCGCAAGGGGCACCGTCCGTCTTGCGCTCCCATTTTGCAGGGCAGTAGCATGTTCGGGCTCGTGCAGCGTGTGAGCGTATCGGACGGAGCCGATGGATCACCGCTGGTTGGGGTCCTGTCCTGGTGTAGGGGACATGTTCAGCCATTAACCTTGATCGAGGTCTTCCGCGGTGATCCGTCCGATGCGCTCACACGCTGTATTTTAGGCACCGCGTAACTCCAATTGATCACGACATAATAACACTGCCACGACCAGTGTCAACATACCCTCGTATAAGAAATTGCTGGCCGTCCTCCTTCCTCTTCCTCCTTCCTTCTCCAAACAGGACCGACAACAAAAACCACTCTCCATCCTCGACCTTCTACCATCTGGCGCTCAACACTCAACACCTACCGAGCTCCAGACACACACTCAACACCTCTCGAGCTCAGACACAACCAACACTCATCACCATCACGATGCAGATCCCCATCGCAGGAGTGATCCTCCTCTCCAGCCTTGGCAGCATGGTTCAGGCCTATACGGTCTTCGAGCTCGTTTTCTACTCCGATAATGGCTGCCAGGGAGAATCACACAAGAGTCTCGGAGATGGACCTCTGGGTTGCGGAAAGCCACCAGGCACGCCAGCTGGCTTCGACGCCAAAAGCGTGAGCGTCCACATGCTGAAGCCGTGTGCCGTCTCTTTCTTCACCGACCACAACTCCAAGTGCAATATCAACGCCCCTGCGTCTCCAATCACAAAGTACGGACCCTTTTTGAGAGAGGAAAGGCAATGCGTCACGTAAGTCACAAAAACCGTTCTTTGCTCGTTCGCGGTGGTGTCTGATCTGTTGAATAGGTTGCCCTCGGGCAAGTTCGGCAAATGGAAGGTTGCGAGCGTCACGTGTTGATGGGATTGGGGAGACTTGCAAAACGGGCGTGGCAAGGACGTGGTCGGTGTACGCCCTTGCTTTCCGCGGAATCTGGACTCCGGAGGATCGCGGATACTATGGGGATGATCGATCTCCAGCGCCGAATCGTAGGGTTCTTGGAAGGTTGGACGTAGTGTAGCTTTGGTTGCGATGGTATAAGGCTGGCACTTGCCGGGAACCGTGGCCCTTCGAGATTTTCTGGGTTACCTATCCGTACTCACCGCTCACCTCTTCTTCTTCTGACTCTTGTCCTTCAACCTCGCCACCAGACTCTTCACATCGTCTCCTCTTTCCTCCGCCTCACCAACATCCTTCTTCCCCTTCTTCTTCCTCTCCTCCTTGCCATCCTCCCCCAATCCATCCTCAAACTTCCTTTTCTTCCTCCCCTCCTCCAACAAAGTCTTCATCCCCGCCGTCCCCTTGAACCGCGGATTTGTCGGATCAATCGCATACTCATGACTCTCAAACACTTTCCCAAATCTCGGATCCTCCACCTCAACCTGGAAGTCGTCCTTCTCCACCTCTTCCAATCCCTTCGGCTTCTTTCCGAATTTCCCTTTCTTTCGTCGCGCTGCCTTTTCGGCCTTTTCGATCTCTCGCATGTCAAAGTGCCGTACGCCTTCTCCTTCGCCGTTTTCGCCTTGCATGAGGAGGGAGAGTTCGGCTTTGCGGGAGGAGGCTTCGGCGTCGAGCTTTTCGCGGGCGGCGCGCTTCTCTGCTTTGGCGGCTTTGCGGGCGGCTTTTGTTGCGGCTGCGGTCGTAGCGGCGGGGTCGGTGAAGAAGGGGTCTGCGAAGGGGTCTTCCTCCTCTGCTGTGTCTTTCTGTGCTGGCAAGGCGGGCGCCGCTTCCTCGAGGTCGGACGTCTCTGCTGCACCCGCTGATGTCCCTGCGCGTGCGGCTTTGGACCGTTCTTTGCGGGCTTGTTTGCGTTCCTTTTCTTTGCGAATGTAGCGTTGGCGGGTGGACTCTTCGTCTTGCGGCTCGTTTTCGAAGACGCCTTTCTTCCCGCCGGCTGCTTTCTCGCCACCGTCGGCGTTTGTCAGGCCGGATGTGAATGTGATTTGCATGTCGCCGACTGGTTCGTCTTTGTATGATTTGGAGGACTTGGTGGGTTCATCTCCGAGTCCTAGTGCTGCGCGCATCTTCTGTCGTTGGGCGTCCTTCTTCTTCGCCTTGCGGTCTGCTGCTGTGGAGATGCGGGATGAGATGCTGTCGGCGTCGGAGTCGTCGCTGCCGATGTAGGCTTGGAGATCGTTCTCTTCCATTTCTGCGCGGGAGAAGGCTCGTTTTTGGACTTCTTTTCGCGTGGCGTCGTCGTCGTCCCATGTTAGGCGGACTTTGGAATGCGTCAGGGCTTCGGTGCGGAATTCGTTGGGTCTGTAGCCGGATGGTAGTTGGTTGCATTCGTCGTGAGGGGTGTCGTCCTCGAAGGAGGTCTCGTCTGGAACAAACCTCAGATCGAAGAAGTTGGCTGTTGAGAGGTATTCGCGGCCATCCATGGCGTCGTAAAGGGCTTTTGCTGTTGACCCGTCGGAACATGAGATGACGGCGTAGTAGTACTTTAGTCTTTCCAACTGGTATGCGCGAAGGGCGGCTGTGTCGAACTCATCGCCGGCGGAGGCTTGAGTTTCGAGTAACTTCTTCTTGATCTTCTCGTCGTCCTCCGAGCTCTCGTCATCATCGTCGTCTTGAGCTTCTGCAGTCACCTTCTGCGAGCTTGCAAAGATCTCCCGCGGCGGTCCCTCAGTCTCCTCTCTTTGCAACTTCTCTCGCCCAAACTCGCTCGGGTATATCGTGACATTCTCGATCTTGCCGCCCGTAGGCGCAAAGCTGGCCGCCACCGCCATGAGATCTGCTGCACGAATGTTGTCCCAGTCCAAATTGACAGCAGCAATTCTCCGTGATACTTCTCCCATTGGCACATCCTCTGTTTGTTCCACTCCTGCCGTGTCGTCAAGTAGTTCTGCTTCGCTGTCACTCTCTTCTTCGGACTCTTCCTCTGACTCGGACTCTGAGAAGCCATCTCGCATCGGGTCGCGTTTCTCCACTAGCTCTTCTTCGCTGTCATCCTCCTCGACGTCTACATCGTCCACATCGTCCTCACTCCCCGACTCTTCCTCGGAGCTGCCCACGACTTCCCGATCCTGCTTCTTCCCTGGTTTAGCCTTTGCTTTCGGCTGATCTGCTGCATCTAAGCGATACAGCTTCTCCAAATCTTTTTTGTTCGAGTCCGACTTTATCTTCCGCCCATATCGATCAACGGTAGCCTTTTTGCGAAATTCCTGGTCCGTGAAGAGTGTCTTGAAGCGAGGATCGACGGCCGTGCGGGACTCCTTCTTATTTGGTAGGCGATATCGCGGATCGCTGTTCAGCGCACTGAAGCGATTGTCGGCCATGATCGGATTCCGTCAAAACTTGTTGTCAGTGTGAAAGTTGAGGAGAGAGCTCTCGAATTTTGAAGCGTCGTCCACCAATTTTGAGCACGCTAGCGTCGAGCGTCGACGCTTCGCCCAAGCGTGGACGCTAGCGTGAAGCGTCGTCCACCAAGCTCGAATACGCTAGCGCCGAGCGTCGACGCTAGCGTGGCGTCGTCCACCAAAGTCCGCTCCAGAAGATTGAAGTGCGCATTCGAGGTCGGCTTTCTTTTCTATCGATTGAACAATGCCACAACACGGTCCGAAGCGATGACAGCCAGCAAATTCTACGCATTGACGAATGCATACACTCGATCAGAGGTTTCGTCGTCGCGATCATGGTCCGACTGAAGCATCGATATCTGCTTGTCAACATCCTCTACACCGAACCCGCGAAACCTGCACGTCCAGCGAAGACTGCCGCCGAAGCACAACTCCCATGGACAGTGCAATTCCGGCGTCCAGGTCAAGATAAGATGGATGGGAAGCTCCTTGCCCGTGTGGTCAGAGATGGCGTTGCGGAGTTGTTCGGTGACTACGGAGCAGGCATGGTCGCGGGAAGTCTGCAGGGTAGGAATGGCACAGTCACGACGAAGCAAAGCAGATTCTAAGCATTCGCAGTGAAGTACATGTCCTCCGCCACGAATACCGCCATCATACGAGTGTCCCGCGCGCACTACCGACTTGTCTGGGCCGCCCTCACATTCACGACGAAGCTTCCCAATCCCGTGAACGAGTCTTGTGTCATACAGGTCGTGAGAGTGAGCGGAACTATCAAGAAGGCGGAAGAGGAGGCTATCCGACGCGCGAGACTCAGCATTGTGAGGGCGAGAAGAGCAGCGGAACGGAAGACGGGTGTCGCCGACAGCCTCAGTGAAGACGAGTTTGACGATCTGGGCCTGGCGGGTGATATTGAGGATCGTGATGGGCATGATGACGAGGACGACGATGAAGACGACGGCGACTGAGACTTGCATACTGCGACGCACCAGCACAGGCCGTGTGGAGGCTTGGACATGGTGTCTACGTGCGGATGTCAGACCCCGCTAAGATACGGACAGCTAATCCAGCAACGGCTGATCCAGAGCTACGACCAGGCGTATATCAACATCTGCAGACCACTACGGACAAGAGCCGTCGCAAATCTGGCCTACGCGAAAGAAGCTCTCCCCTCGGCCACATCCATGGGCTGACAATGTATTGATCGAGACGCCATTTCGATCTTGCGACTCGGCGCTCCTATCATCAGCTGATGTGGTGTCTGGCCTGCTGTGATTTGTGAAGGTCGACCACCATTCCAGGGTAGGACATGCGTCGTCAGCAGAATGTAAATGCGAGCAGGTCGAGAACAACGCCATGGCTAGAGACTGCACGCGGTCTCACAGGACTTTATACACTCACGTGGACACCGGGAGAGCATCCTTCGGACCGGCCGAGTGGCGTTCGGAGAATTGAAGCTGATATGCAAGCCACCATGCACAGTTCAGCTGACGTGGGGATCTGTGGTCTGACCTCCCCACTTCGACGAGTATCACTGCAGCTTTGCACGATGCAGATGTGGTTCATCTGAAGCACTAGGATTTGCACTGCTTGACGAGGAACAGCACTTTGTGCACTGCACTGCAACACGAATCAAGAAATCACTGGCTGCGAGTGCTCACAACAGCGACAGCTCCGTATCCCTCGCAACTCGTTGGCACACGTAGAAGAGTACGCGCACTGTGTTAGTGCTCATGCTCGCGTACCAATGCCGTCGCTTCCAGACCTGACTTTCGACATCGGCTGGAGCATTGCCTTGCAGGAATATGTTGACAGCCACAAGCAGAGCCACACTGCACGAACGGCGTCTCCGTGCGCCTCGTAGCTACTGGAGCTGTGAATTCGCTACTTTTGTCGAACATCAGCTCGAGCTGAGAAGTGACCCTAACCAAGACTGCTGCAGCTTGGAGCTTCGGGTGCCGGTCAGACCGACCTGAGGCGTACTATGGCGTCGGACAGCGCGATGATCATGCCATGTCGTCCCAGCCTGATCGCTTGCGCGAGATGGGCGAACGGATATATAAGGCCGCGATCTCGCCCATGCATTGTTCGAGCGCCACACATCGACCGCAATCCTTCACATCAGTTGAAACTCAGCAATACCATACCATCGTCCAAACATGGCCCCAAAACACTCCAAGGACCACCAAGATGACTGCAAAGTCTGCGAAGACATTCACGCATCGGGCACGCTGAGGAAACGCCTTATTGTCTGCTGCGACGGCACTGGCAATTCTTCCAACCAAGGAACAGAGACAAATCCCACCAACGTTGCAAGACTCAGTCGTGCCATTGCCAATGTCGGCTTCACGCATCATGGCAAGCCGATACCGCAGATCGTCTACTACCAGGCTGGCGTTGGGACGGGCAGTCTCACCAAGTTCAATGCAGCCCAACAAGGTACGGTGCATCCGGCTACTGAAAGAGATCGCCACTGATGTGCCGCAGCTGGCTTTGGTGTGGGTCTGAATGAAAAGGTTTGCGAAGCCTACAACTTCCTCGTGAACAACTACGGACCTGAAGATGAGATCTCGCTCTTTGGTTTCAGCCGTGGGGCTTACACTGCACGAACTCTTGGCAGCTTCATCTGCGACTTTGGTCTCATGACACCCGGCATGATGGACTACTTCGACGAGATCTTTGAGGAGTACAAGAAACGCAAGACCCGGGATTTCGAGAAAGAAGGCTGGTTCAAGAACCGAGTCAGAAAGGGTGAGCTCGGTTTGAATTGGAACGATTACCACGACAAGGATGGCAACAACATCAAGGAACTTCCCACACGCATGCAGTGGATCAAGACCTGGACCCATCAACACATCACCCTCAAAACCGTTGGAGTTTTTGACACCGTCGGAAGTGTGGGTATGTCTGGACGAGTTGATCAGCCTGGCAAGGACACAGACTGGCACTCGACAACTCTGCATCCCAGTAAGTGTTCATTTGGACTCTTCTGCACTGAGATCTGAAGTTTTAACGACAGCGCAGAGATCGAGCACGCATTTCACGCAATGGCGCTGGACGAAACTCGCGGCAACTTCCCGCTCACAAAGTGGCACATCACTCCCGAGTGCTCCAAGGTAGACTTGCGGCAATGTTGGTTCCCCGGCTATCATAGTGATATCGGTGGCCATGCCGACGCCAAGTCTGACACCAACAGTGTCGACGAGATCACCTTTGCTTGGATGGTGGACCAGATCTCAAGCGAAAGTTTGCTGCAATTCACCCCTGCTACTCTGCGATATCCAATTCTGAATCGGATCAACAACACCAGCATGATCGAGAATGGCCCGAACTGCACAATCCCTACATCTCCCGAGGACGCCAATCAACGCCTTATTCGCTGGTCCGACGGTATCATGGGGGAGACCAATACTCCCATGTATTATGTCAGTTCATTCATCGCCACTTTTCGTTTCTGGTACACTCGAGAGCCAGGAGTCTGGAAGGATGCCAATTCCCAACTGATTAATCCCGAGCACCTCCGCGAGACGATCCATCCGACAGTCTGGCATCGTATGAGTACCACGGAGTGCAAATATCGTCCCGCCGCGCTGCCGGCTAAGGAATGGTCTCGCGAGGAGGCTTCTCCCGAGGAAAAGGCGGACGATTACCTGTACGTTTGGGTCAAGAAGGATCCTGCCACGGGAGAAGAGGTACTGCGACTGCCGGAGTACAGGATGAAGAATATCAAGAAGCGAGACTTTTGCCATCATGATGAACATGGCGAGGAGAAGCACTATGCTTTGTGGAATGAGAGCTTGGAGCTCAAGCTTGCGCCGACGGAGGTCGCGAGGGAACATGCGAAATTGTGAAGCGGTCCTCGTTTTGAACGCAATTGCCCTTGGGAGATTTCCTTTCTTGACTCACGATTGCTGTAGCAGAAGATCTCTGTCCCCTTCACGCCCAGCTTTGACAAGAGTGCGATCCGTCCCTTGCTTGCATGACTTACATCATCAACCATTGATATATCTCGTTCCGAAATTGCAATCATTCAGCATCGGCTCAGCCATCAAAAAGCGCATACAAAGCCCGTCCTGGAAACACTCTTCAGCAGCATCCACATCATGTCAGTCGAACCTGGCAGCGACGATGGCAGTGCCCACGACTCGGACGACGGCCGTTTGTCAATATCAGAGACACAAGACCTTTGCAATATCACCTACTCACGTGAGGGAACCATTGCGGCCTTCAACGGGTATTTCGAGTTTTTGACGGCCATGTTCATGGAACCCGAACTGGTCCACCAACCGCCGGAGGGCGGGTGGCCGGAGATCACCGTGGACACCATGCGCACATTAGGCAAGACAGAGGAAGTTGCGGAATTGCTTCGTCGTCTCCCATACACTCGATTCCCCTCTGGGCAAGAAGGCAAAGGTATGCAAGATCCGCAATACAAGCACGCAGTTGCTAATGGACGAGCGACAGCTGGAGGTGCTCCCGGTGGCGGCTTTACCCTGACAGACTGGACCAAGATTGCTCGAAACGTCTCCAGCGAACACGGTTCGTGTCCAGAGTCTACCATGAATCTCTATCGACAACCGACCGAAGGTGTCTACGAACATGTGCCGTCACATGTCGTTGGGCTTGTCTCTGCTGCCCACTTCGAGATGTTCCTGGATACTCAACTCGGCGTAATCTACTTCCCGGGCTGGATTTACGTTCCAGGTCCCACCGCTGTTGCGCAAGACACCTATGGTCCTTTCAAGCCAGTGGCAGACGATCCACATGACTACGCATCCACTGAAGAGGCCAATGACTGGCGAACCGGCGGTATGGGGTTGAAATGCGCATGGGCGATACCCGAGTTCTTTGAAATGATGAAGTATCATTTTCGGAATCTCACCTACCTCCTACTTACCCGGGTTTGGGTTGCAGAGGCCTTTGGTGAAGATGAAGAGAATGCCCGAGGCATGCCCGCCGCCTTTCCGATCGTTCGTCAGATATTTCAGAAGCATGGATGGCCAGATCTTGCCCGGTACCAGAAGGAGAAATGCATGGACGAGTTGGACAGTCGGTGGGAGGAGTTGTTTGATCATTAGATGGACTGAGTTCGTGAATAGGGGAGCTGAGCCGCTTGCTCAGGATTCAGCGAACTTGCCAATGGGCATACTGCCCGACGAAGATCCACAGGAGTGGAGCTGTTTGCTGAAGCGCGCGCCGATCGACGACAGAAGTGGCGGGGGAGCATGCGAAATTGGGACACAGCAATGGATATTGTGCAACCTCGTGACGCACCATGCAAGGCAGCGCATGCCCAGACACCGCGCCAAGCTTAACTGCTTACAATCCGTCCGCCGTTCGAAACCATTTTACATTCCTTCTTCCACCTTGCAACGAATCCTTCTCCAACTGTTCGTACGGCAATTCCTCCGTCAATCCATCACGTCAAACGCTCAGCCTACCGACCACGACGACGGTCGAGACTCCTCCGACGAAGATGACTCCAGAGTCCCGCGCTTATCGATTTCAGAAACGCAAGATCTTTGCAATATCACCTACTCCCGGGAGGAGACCATTGCGGCGTTTAGGAGCTACTACGAATTCTTGTCTACAATGTATCTGGACCCAGCATTCGTCCAAACACCACCCGACGGAGGAGTATGGCCTGGGATGACGGTGGAGAACATGAGGAATTTTGGCAAAACCGATGAAGTTGTAGAGCTGCTCGGCCGCCTGCCCTACATACGACCAGTTCCCCGTCAGCCAGTGGATGGTGCGTTGGCAAGCAAGAATGTCTCGATACCGCGGCTGACCAAAGAACAACAGCTGGAGCCATGTTTGAATTGAAAGACTGGGCATCTATTGCTGAGAGGCTGCCGCTTTCGGACGAAGATGCTGAAATCATCTTAACTGAATCACAAGGGAGCTACAGGCAAATCCCGTCCCACGTCGTTGGACTCACCCACATTCGCGACACCGAGATGTTTCTTGATACTCATCTTGGCCTGATCTACTTTCCTGGCGGCAGCTGCACTCCTGGCCCAACACGGATCGCGCAGAATGCTGATGTGCAGTTTCCGCCAATAGCTGACTACGCTGCCGACTACGCGGAGGAAGGCGATGTGGAGTGGCGGGATGCTGGAACAGGTCTGCGCTGCGCATGGGCGATTCCGGATTTTTTCGAGATGCTGAAGTTTTATTTTCGAGAGTTGAACTACATTCCCCTGAATCGAATACAAGTCGTCGAGGCTTTCGATAGAGGCCCTGATGATGAAGAGGAGCAGGAAATGGACGCGATCCGCACTATTTTTCTGGAGCACGGATGGCCGGATCTCAATCGATATGAGAATGACAAGTGCATGGACGCAATAAAGAGGAGAATGGACGAATTCGATCAACGCTACCGCGTATAGTGAAAAATCGGAGTCGCGGCGCTCGGATGATCCGTTAATGTCGTTAGACTGTGGTCTTGGGTCGTACCAGCTCGTCATGGCCAGATCTGTGGTACCATTCTTCCGCTGTCAAGCACGGCACGGCTGCATACCCCATGAGCCTGAGCACAAGATTGACCGGTCCAGCGAGAGATAATCGATTTCCGCATCTAGGATATGCACTCGCTACGTCAAAACTTCTCCCGCTACGTCTGCATTACTGTGCCTTCATTGTGAGGCCTCATGCAACACGGGCGAGTTTCTGCACGATATACATGGAGGACGGCTTCAATACGCGAACCGTGGCCCGGCTTCGCGATCTACTTCTGGCAAATGACAAAAGATGCGCGCGCGAAGAAGATTTACATTCATGTCGTTATCTCCGCATCAGCTAGAGCAAGTACTGGATCGCAACTTTCCCACACAAGTCTGCACACACTATTCACACCGGAAGTTGAATGGTAACCACGGTCAATTGACGTCTCCTCCAGCCAGTCACCAGGAACCGCCATTCTTCTTCCCACATTTTTTTTTTGAAGCGCATGGGAACGGGATCTTGAATCTTGAATCTCCATCAGCTTCGCCACTTGGCCCACAAAATCGGATCGCACTCACATGGACTGGGCGCGTACGCCTAGGCATCCTTTGCAACTACGCTCGACTTTGGAGTTTGGCGCTTCGCGATCGTTTCGTCGGCGGTTGGGCTTTTGCCATGCTCCTCGAGCTTTGCTCTTTCCACGCCAGGTCCAGGGTAGACTGGATTAGGATTGTTCGCGATTTCGCCGCGCTTCTTCCGCTCCTGAAGTCTCGACCGTTCGACTTCAGGTACCGTGTAGACTGGATTGGGATTGTTCGCGATTTCGCCGCGCTTCTTCCGCTCCTGAAGTTTCGACCGTTCGACTTCAGGTACCGTGTAGACTGGATTGGGATTGTTCGCGATTTCGCCGCGCTTCTTCCGCTCCTGAAGTTTCGACCGTTCGACTTCAGGTACCGTGTAGACTGGATTGGGATTGTTCGCGATTTCGCCGCGCTTCTTCCGCTCCTGAAGTTTCGACCGTTCGACTTCAGGTACCGTGTAGACTGGATTGGGATTGTTCGCGATTTCGCCGCGCTTCTTCCGCTCCTGAAGTTTCGACCGTTCGACTTCAGGTACCGTGTAGACTGGATTGGGATTGTTCGCGATTTCGCCGCGCTTCTTCCGCTCCTCAAGTTCCGACCGCTTAATGCTAGCTCCTAGGTAGACTGGATCGGGATTGTTCAGAACCTCGCCGGAGTGCTTGGCAACTGGCATGCCAATTGCAGCGCTGCTGAGAAGCGCGATAGTAGTGGCAGCGATGAATCTCATGGTTGCGGATGACTGCGAGGTATGATGCGTTGTAAAGGTTCGAGACAAAGAGTCTTGATCTGGTGTATAGCTGTCCCAAAGGAAGGAGTCTTAATATGGCGTTGAGCTTGCTCCAGATCAGAGGAGCGAATATATGCCTTCTTAACGTGTCCACCGGCCGCGGGGCTGCCAGGCAGACGTTCTGAACAACCCCTCATCTCCAGCGATGGACCCCCTGCTCTTACGAGAGAACGAACAGGTTACCTAGGCCAATCCCAGATGCCCGATGCTCTACCGAAGACCATGAGGCGAGTTCTACAAATGGAACTGGATTCCGTCATTGCTAAGGGTGTTGATGGCATCAAAGGTAACATAATAGCTTTGATGGCGTAAATCTACCGAAGACCATGAGGCGAGTTCTGCAAGTGGAACTGGATTCCGTCATTGCTAGGGGTGTTGATGGCATCAAAGCTCCATGGAGTGAGACAAGAACCATGCATATTCAAGTGCCGCATAACTTTGCTAAGAGATCGAAACGTGCTATCTGCCGGTGGTCGGCACTTGACTCGACAGCAGCGCGCTGCCACGTAGTGTGTCAGGTGCTCTCATGGAGCCTAAAAGCTTCATTGTTCAACGGCAGTCGCTGACGATGAGATGTCCCACAGAGCTGCCGTCATTACGAGGTACACAACACGAGGAGAATGTTGAGATGAACCCAGTTCTGGGCATGCATAAGGCGATGAAGCGCGAGGGGCGACGAGAACAGCGTTACGTAAAGCATCAGGTGAAGTGGTTATGGTGGAGACGCAATCCTTGACAGAACGGCAGGCCAAGCTTGATAGACCCCCTGGGGAAACCATGTCAGACTAAGAAATCCTGATGAGAGGAACTATTCGATTATTAGGCCTTGTTTACTTCGTCCACTTGTTGCCAACAAGTGACCACTTGTTCACAACTAGTGGCTCCAGTGGTGTTGTTTACCGACATAAGGGCCCTTGTTAGCCACTTGTTAAGCACTAGTTGGTAAGGGCTCCGGATTGCCGAATGTGGTCACTATTGCGCTAACTAGTTAACTAGTGTCGACGAGACACTAGTTCGTGCCCTTGTTAGCGCCCTTGTTGGCCATGAACGCGATATACATACGTAAATTCATCTCGCGTTCTTATTACGTGCATCTCGTTGTCGCCCTCGCTGTTACCGTCGTCGTCGTCTGGATAGAGCCGGAATCCGTACAAGCTACGGTCGAAGGGCTAGTAGAAGAGGCGGTGGATTAAGAGGTGTTGCGAGTGCTAGATACACTATTGTTGCGTCCATCAAACCGGCGGCTATTGCGAGAGTAATATCGTCTACTAGGCGTTCGCACTACCGCATCGGATACAGACAGAGGTGCTCGCATATGCTATAATATCCTGTATAGGCCTAATTAGTATGCTAAGGCGATTACACGTATAAACAAGGACGTGTTGTAGAGTCTTATTCGAGAGCTTAAGAGCAGAGGTTTAACCGGTCGAGAGGTTAGCCCTATAGAGCAGGTAGTAGTGTTTATGCACTATGTCTCTTACAACGCCTTATATAGTGTGCTGCGCTAGATCTATTAGCATTCGACTAATAGCTTCCACTCCTACATTAAGCGGATTAGTAAGCTCCTTTATAAGATAGCCGGTAACTATATGCAGCCTCTAATAGAGCCGGATTACCCTCGAGATAAGGTAGACGACCCTAAGTTCTACCCCTTCTTTAAGGACTGCCTTGGTGCGCTAGATAGCACTTATGTACTGATAAAGGTGCGTAGTGTCGATGCTAACAACTACCGCAATCGGAAGGCCGGAGTCTCGTAGAACGTATTAGCTATATGCGACCTATACATGCGGTTCGTATACGTGTTGCTAGGATATAAAGGATCTGCTAACGATATAACCGTCCTTAATGCCGCCGCTAAGAGGAGCTTTATTGTGCTAGCTAGGAAGTACTACCTCGCGGACGGTAGCTACTCGAAGAAGAATCGCCGTGTGTTAGTACTATATCCGAAGACTCGTTACTACCTCCGCGAGTTCGAGGCGGCGAAGATAAAGCTACGTACTAAGGAAGAACTCTTTAACCTCCGCTATGCTTAATACCGCAACTGTATTAAGAGGATCTTTAGCATCTACAAGCTCCGGTTTAGGTGCCTCGCTGACGGCGCTAATAAGGGCTATAGTGTCCGCATAAACTTACGCTTCGTCGTCGCCTACTACGTCGTCTACAACTTTATATATGCCTATAGCTAGTCGCTAGATTCGGAGGGGTAGAACTAGCGGCTATAGGATATCAATGTCGGCTTCGAGGTTCGTAAGGGCGTAGCTAAGGGTGCTAGTAATTCGCAGTAGGATAGGGCAATGCTAAAGGTGCGTAATAACATCGCAGTAGCGATGTGGGAGCAGTATAAGACGACTATTAACTATAGGGTTAAGCATTAATAAAGGTGGAAGAAGGTAGAATTAATAGAGGAAGTAATATTTAAAAGGTAATTAGTTATACTTTAAGAGGAGGAATAGTTAGGATAATAGCTCAAAATCTAATACTATCTAGGACTAGACCCTTTACCTCCTTCCTAATCGGGCGAAAAAACAGCTTAAAATCCAACAACACCCTACCAAAATTAATAGTATAGACTGTGCTAGGACTTTTGCACATCTTTTGCTGTAATGTGCCCTCCTAATACCTCCTCCACCCCTATTTAGTGCTAAGCCGCACCCCTCCAAAATGCTCGAATCGTTGCAACGTCTACCTTATTTTATATCCGAATTCTTTTATCTATTTCACTAACACTACTACTACTATAACTACCCTACGCCTGCGACTACGACTACGATACACTACCCTAATAATTCGGCTACGGAGGATATTAACTATACAGCTGCGGCGGCTATATTGTTTGTTTGTTTGTTTGTTCCATTTACGTCCTGTAGGAGTCTATAACTATGTAGGACGGCTGTCTCGCGACAGCAGTCTATCTATGTACAATCGTTGTTCTCTCGTATCTCTTGACCTTAGGGAAAGACCCGTGCCTAGGATAGTAGCCAGCTAGTATCGAAGGACTTTAAAGAAAGACAAATAAGGAAAAGTAAAAGGAGTGTAGGCTAGACGGTCTCGTCTTCGCCTCTTGCTAGGTGCCAGGACCTAGAAGCAATCTTTGTGTCCGAGAGAAAGGTAGTAAGGTGTTTCCGGAGTTCCTTATCTTCTACTATTTCTAGTAGAGATTGTGCTTGTCGTAGCGGTAGTGGCCTAAATACATCGTAGATAGGGCAGCTACATACGAGGTGTTCTGCTGTTTCTCGTCGTCCGCAAGGGCAGTCTGGCGTCGTTACGTGTCCAAAGCGATAGAGATAGGACTTTAGGTATCCGTGTCCTAATAGGATAGTATAGAAGGCACTAGTTAAAGCGCGTCTTCCTCCTATTCTGTGTTTTCCTGGCGAGCTCTATAGAAATCGACTAAGGTAGCTATTTGTATTCCTAGGTACCTTATTAATCTCCCGTTGTCTTGCTATTTCGTATCGGGTTTTCCAGACGCTAAAGAGATCGTCTTTTGCGTAGTTAGCCCTCTCGTGTTCTACGAAATGCTTGTATTGTCGGAGTCGATAACAGAGTAGTTGTATCTGTGTTCTCTGTCGTTTTTGCGGGAGTATCTCTCTCGAGTCCTCGTGTCGGACTTCTCGCGTATCCGAAGGCGCGCTTTGGATAGCGAGTCTTACGGGGTGGTTTTCGGGTAGCTTTGCTGCGCGTAGAGAGTATAAAATTGACTGCCTCTCTAGGCGTAGATCCGGGGGGAAGAGATTTGACTCTACTTCGGACGGGACGTTTGGGGCGGTACGGAAAACGCCTAGGATCTTTCTACAAGCTTTACTTTGTAGAGATACTAGAGGTTTTATGCTCTTTTTCGACCGCCACCAAACCGGGGCCCCGTAGTCTGCTATTGTAGTAACGCAGGCTAGGTAGATCTTTCTTAACGATATAGAAGATAGACCGCGTTCGGTATTTGCTAGTCTTTCTAATCGATAGAATGCTGCTTGTGCTTGTGCCGATCTTATTGCAATGTGCTCCTTAAAGGTAAGACCGGCGTCTAGCCAAATCCTAAGCCACCTTATCGCTTTCTTTGCCGGGCGAACAATATCGCCGTTTGGAAGAATTACCGGGCAATCGGACCCTTTCCCTTTCGAGAAGTGTACTAGGTCTGTCTTTGCTAGGTCGAAAGCAATCGAGTTCTTCTTTCCTAGGTCTATTAGCCTTCTTGCCTCACGTTCTAGTACCTTAGAGTTCTTCTTAAGGGACGTAGACGAGGTAGATAGTCTAATGTCGTCGACGTAGGAACTAGGAGTAACTCCTTGTAGCGAGAAGAATATGTCGCGCGTATAGATAAGAAAGAGGATAGGAGACATCGGGCTGCCTTGCGGAACGCCGATCTCTACGTCCTGGAATTCCTGTATCTGTCCGTCGAATGCTATTCGTAGGCGTCTATTGCTTATAAACGACTGAACCCAACGTATAAGGCTATGCGGAAGCCTTAACTGGATTATTATTCTTAACAGTCGGTTCTTTGCAACGTAGTCGTATGCTCCTCTTACGTCGAGGAAGATAACCGAAGTCTTCTTTTTCTTTCTTCGATTCTCCTCGATTTCGTTCGTTAAGAGAAGCACCGTATCGATAGCCGATTTCTTCTTTCGCCCTCCTAACTGCGAGTCGTGTAGAAGGGGCTTCGTCTCTGCGATAATCCCTAGGCGTTTTGCGAGTATTCTCTCACTAATCTTACCGAGGCAGTTTAGGAGAGAGATAACTCGGTAGGCCTTAGGGACCGAATAGTCTGGTTTTCCCGGCTTTGCTAGAACTGCGCCTATCGCAACTTTCCAGCATCGGGGGTGGTGTCCTTCGTCGAGTAGCCTCCTATATATACGTAGAAAGGTAATAGGAATAGCGCCGTACGCTTTACTAATGATAGCTTGCGTAATACCGTCTAGGCCCGGCGTTTTTCCTTTTACTATCTTCGTACTACAGGCGGCAGCGAGTTCCTCTTCGGTTAGCGTAGTCCAGCCCCAATCCCCGGCTGTATACGCTTCCTAACGGCTAGGTAGAGGTTCCTCGGCAGGAGGGCGCGGAAATAAGGCTTCGGAGAAGGCCTTACATTTCCCCTCGAAAGAATCTTCGTTGTTTATTGTAGGTATCTGTCTTCGGCTGCTATTCCTAGTATAGGACATAGCTTTAAAGATAGATTTCGAGTCTTCTTTTTCGAGGAAAGCGTTCCAGTAGTTCTTCTTAGCTGTTTTAATAGCTTGGAAGTACTCGTTTCTCGCTTTCGTATACGCCTCTTTCTCGTCTAGCGTCGGCGTGCGTCCGCAGGTAAAGGTCTGTCTATATGTTCTAGACATTGTGCGGCGTAGCGTGCGTAGCTCTCTGTTCCACCAAGGTTTTGCGCAGGCGTGTACTACTTTCTCTGGGATTGCTCCCCGCATCGATTCGGTAATACACGAGGTAAAGGAGTCTGCGATGTCGTCGAGGGAGTTCGTATAGTTAATAGACGTCGCCTTGCTTATTAGGAGATCTGTAAACAGTTCCCAATCCGCGGAAGCTATATCTAGAACTACTTTCTTCTGTTGGGCTCGATCTTGCGCGCCAATAAGGTCTATAGATATAGCCTTATGATCTGAGCCTGTCGGAATCGTTCTCCAGTCGATTTCTTTCGTAGATAAGGATCCTCTTGTAAACGTTAGGTCTAGGACCGACTCTGCGTCTAGGTGCGGCCTATAGAAGGTCCCGACACCTATCGTATTACGTAGAGTAAAGCCCTGGTCTTCTATCCACTCTATAAATTCGCGGGCACTAGTAGTATCCTTTCCCCTCGGATCCCAGGACGGGTGTCTAAGGTTAAAGTCTCCTACTAGTAGAGTGTTTGGAAGGAACGTGTTGCGTAGAGAGTAGAGGCTTCTCTCTGTTGTTCGTCGGTTTTGCAGGTTCTCGGTATCTCGAAGGTCTTTCTCGTTGTAGAGATTAACTATCTGGATCTTGTTGCCCCTCTTGTCTGAAATAACAAAGGAAAGTATGTCGCTGTCGTCTAATAAAATAGGAGAGATATTGACGTTGAGTCTTGTGCTAATATATAGCATTGTCCTTGGCCGGATCGTGGAATCCGTAGTCGTTGGGAATAGCTGGTTGTACTCCCGGTGTGCGATAGATCTTGTCTCTTTGTAGCCTGTTATCGGGTCTTCTATAGTCCACGGTTCCTAGACTAGTAGAAGGTCGGCTTTCTGCTTAACCGCGACGTCTAAGGTAGACTCTGTAGCCTCGATAGATCGGTTAAGATTGACGTGGAAAATCCGTAGAGAGTGTTCTAACATGTAGAACGTTCTAGGGGCCTCCCTTTCTGTTGTATACGATCCTTCGCCTTTTCGACTCTTAGGCTGTCCGCGCCTACGTATAGACGGTTTTGAATAGCCCTTTTTGCCTCCTCCTCGGTAGCAAAACCTACTAGAACTGTCGCCCCAGTAAGAGTCCTTCTTCTCTCTTCGTTCGTTAGCCAAATCGGGGTGCCTGCGAGTTTAAGACCTCTATTAAAGGTCTCAATTTCTCGTTGAATGTCCTGTAGGCCCGTTGGCGTGTTGAAGTTCGCGGTCGAGACGCCGTGGACTACGACCTTGTGCCAGAGAGAGTCCTTTATTACCTGTGCCTCGCCTACGATGTCGGTAACCTTAGTAAGGCTATCGATCGTTCGTTGGCGGGCTTTCTCTGTTGCAAAGTTTAGGACAATGTTGCCCCGAAACGATTTCTTTATCGCAAGGACAGCTAGCTCTTGGTCTTCGCCTTTAAGAGCGTCGTTGATTTTGTCTCGGGTTGCGATCTAGTCGAGTTCCTTCTCTTTATCCTTTGGTACAAGGATAAGAGGCATCGGTTCTGCTTGTTCTTTCGGCTTGCTAGCCCTCCGGGAGACGGTCGTCCACTGTTGTTGTTGTTGTTGTTGTTGTTGTTGTTGTGTTGTCTTTGTTGTCGAGGAGGTAGAGGTAGAGGTAGCGGATCCGCTGTCTCCCTTAACAACGTCTGCGAAAGTAGGCTTCTTCGCCTGTGCTGCTAGTTTCTTTGTTGTCGTTTCTAGGTTCGAGACTTGCTTTGCGAGGATTTGGGACGTTGTCCTAAAGTCTGTACGCTCGGTAAAGTGCCGAAAGACTTCGAGAAGGTCGAGAACCCGGGTTTGTTCTCCTGGAAACCCGACTAGATCCCCCGCCGCTTCGACTAGTAGCTGTCGGGCTTGTAGGATCTTCTCGTTCGCGGGCGTGTAAGAGAGTGTTTGTTTCTTTCCGAGAGAAGGGCTGCGAGTCGGGGAGATACTAAATTCGAAGGGGTTTTGCCTTTTCCTAGGTATGAAAGGAATGCCGGTTCTTTTTAGTAGTTCCTCCGGCAACGGCAGGGGTTTGAGAGACTCAAACGTAACTTCCTCGTCCCCTCTAGCCGTAGCTTTTGGAGTCTGAGGGGCTGAGCTTGCGTCTGTCATTTCCATTTCCGTCTCGGTAGACATTGTCTTGTTGTTGTTGTTTGTTGTTTGAAAAGAGGCTCAGCAGTCTTACGCCGAGAGGGCTGCTTGTTCGTCTCTATTTCCAATCGCGTTCGGGTCCTAGCCTACTTGCGACACTAGGGCACTCTTCTCCCTACT
The DNA here is from genome assembly GCF_000219625.1 of Zymoseptoria tritici IPO323. Classification (NCBI taxonomy): domain Eukaryota; kingdom Fungi; phylum Ascomycota; class Dothideomycetes; order Mycosphaerellales; family Mycosphaerellaceae; genus Zymoseptoria; species Zymoseptoria tritici. Next base: position 24,276 of record NC_018210.1, on the reverse strand, counting down.
ATACAATAGTATAGGAGAAGGTATACTTCAAAGAGGAGAGAAGAGATATATAAATATACCTCTGCTTCTAGGAAGTACTCTGGCCTGCAGCAACGTGCGTCTTTATAGCAGGCTTTAGAGGCGTTCTGCGGGTAGCCGTAGCAGGTTCGGGACAACCTTTGTCTCTAGGGAAAGGTAGGCCTATACTCTATACAGAGTATCTAGCTATACAGCTAGTACTACTACTCTAATCCCTAGAGGTGCAAATTCGTCCTTACTAAACTACACTGCTCCTTTAGCTTCCTCTCTCGGCGGCGTAGGACGACAGGTAACTCTAGTGTAGAGAGAACTGAGTGTATGTGTATGTGTATGTTTGTGTATCCTGGGAACACTGCTCTTGTTTGGCCTTTGGCTCTTTCAAAATTCGACCAAATTAGGCGTTTGATAGCTGGAATAAAAGCTCTCGTCGAGGGCTTTCAAACGGGCTACACGGCGTCCGGATCGGCGGCGTATTGGTTGTGTTGTGGTGTGTTAAAGTGTTGTAGTACAGGTTGTGAACCTTTCTTGTGTAATGCCCTAAACAGGGAATATTTCGAGTGTGGGGGAGGTAAGGTCGGAATAAGGTTTCGGAGGTGGGGGCCAAATCCCGGAGTTCAAATTTTTCTGCACCCCAAAGGGGGCAACAAGGTGAATCTTTGAACTCCAGTAGCGGCGTGGGTTTTAAGGGCAGCAGGGTGAATGCGGGTTCGTTGGAACGGCCTTGATAAGGGCTTTCGAATGGTGCGTGTTTGGTGATGATCGGGTCAATATTGGGTGTGCAATGGAAGTGCGGATGTCGATGCGCGGCGGCTATAAATAGTACTAACTATTCGATGTAAGAGATGGAAGTCGTTAAGCGGCGTTTTAATAGACTAGTGTTTGAGAGCGCGACGCGGATAACTAAGGACTCGGCATAGCATACGGCATAGCCGCGACCTTCTCCTACTGTACCTTTATCTTAAGCTAGTACTCGAACATCTTACCGGCTATGCCGGCGACTACCTCTACGTTCTTGCCCTGCGGAAGCACCTTCTCGATAAGCATAAAGCGGTCCTTAATTAGCATCTTCTTAAACGCCGGAAGCTCCTAGCACTTCTGTATTGCTAGCGTTAACGTCGACTAAGGAGGCTAAGCTACTCTCGTTTTCGTAATGCTATATAATTCTATTGCCCTCCTTAACGACTGTGCTAATGCTTCTAACGTAGGTGACTCTATAGCATTAATCTCGTCCGACGACGATACTACTACTAGCGTCGCCCTCGCATAGATACGCTTAGGCTCCTTTGCCTTAGCTTCCCTTACCTTCTCTCTTGCCTTCTTTATAATAGTTGTTGGCGTCTTAGGCCTCTTCTTCGCTGCTAACCTGCTTATAGTCTCTTTAACTGACCTGCTTACAGTCTCTTTAACCTCGCCATCTGCGTCCGCCGCACTGCCATCCTCGCGATCCGATGGAGGCTATTTATCTTTAGGCGCCGGTGTATTACCTCCGAGCTCGTCCGCTTCGAATGCCTAGTTACCGGTAGCTAGGTTATTACTATATATATACTTATACTGCTCTACGAACGGCGGCAAGCGATACCGGAATCTCTTGTACTCCGGATACTTAGTATAGTGCTTATCTTCCTTCTCCTTCTTATGCCGTAGCACACTATCTACCGGAGTGCTCTAACTACTGATATGCGATAGGTAACTAGTGTATGCCTTCTAGATCTTCTTAACGTCGGTTATCTTGTTATCCGCCTGTCGATAACGTACTACTACCGCATCTTGCGACTTATTTAGCTCGCGCACGACATCCTCGATATCGCCCTTGCGGAAGCTACTAGCCTATGTCATCCTGCCCTTATCCTTAAGGACCTTTAGAGCGTTAAACATCTCCTTAGCCAGCGCCTTTAGCTACACAAACTTCTCCTCTACGTAGTCGTCCTTATCGGCGGCGGTGCGCTTCTTTAGGGCTATAGTAGTAGTAGCAGTGTACTAGTGATAAAACAGAGAGAGATACAACGACAGTAGTAGATTGCAGCACGAACGAGGGACTAGTAGTAACGAGCTAAGGTATGTATTTACGCCAAGAACGCAGACTAAACTAACTGAAGAAGGTATAGATCACTTGTTCACACGGCTGGTAAACATCGGTGTGCACTTGTTAGCCTCAACTAGTCGGCAACTAGTAAATTCACCACTTGTTTACAACCAGTGGCGAGGTAAACAAGGCCTTAGAGGAGTGACTGAGCGACCATGTGCAGATTGGAACAAGTCTGACGAGATATGCAGCCCGCTAAAGGTTCGGCGACAACCCGGGTGAACACGCTGTCCGAAAGCATACGAAAGCCCTCATCTCATAGGAAGGTGTGCAGCTGGAGGTGCGTTCGAGCTAAAGAACCGACTTTTTCTACCAGCTGGCACGGCAGAGACAAGTGCATGGATACAATGGAAAGCGACGGACGAGTTCGATCGACGTGTCCGACAAGGATGACATTCCTGAGACGAAGTATACGAGATATCGTCGAAATAAAAAGCATGTCATCCGGTGTGCTTGTCGGAGCCGATGCCGCCACCGTCGATGAGAAGACGTCGGGCCGACGACGGCAATCGCGATCCCCGCAGCAGTTGCAGTTTGGCGGGGAGCTGAGAGCTCCATGGAGTCAGGCAAGAACCATGCATATTCAAGTGCCGCATCGAGAAGCTTGACTTGTCACGCGGCAGCGCGAACGAGGAAGGCCCCGCTCCAAGTGCCGTGAGCACCCAACCCCTGGATTCTCATGCGAAGCACAGATCACAGAGGATCTTTGTTTCGAAGGGAACCGAGTCAAGAGCTGCTGTACGGAAAGATCTCATAGTTGTTCCCCATTCAGGCGCTGCGGCGGTACGTCAGCAGCATGTATGATCACACCAGCGAGCGCCATTGACACACTTTACTGCGCGCCTGTCTGCGATCAGGATCATCCCACATCGCGGTCAGATCGAGAACACACCACCGCCAGGCGAGGACGCGGCCTCAGACCTGTAATTCTTCGCAACTTTGTTACAGGGTCGCTCATCCGCAGCCACGAGAGACACTTGGAGCAGGTCATCGCATTATAACATGGAGCCGAGCATCAGCAGCGTAGACGAACGATCCAGCGATTGTAAAGAGTCGGCGCCTTTCTTGACATCGCACGCAGACGACGAGCCAATACCGGGATTCCACACGCCCAGTGGAAAGCCTAGCAGACGATGGTACTTCGTTGCTTTCGCCACCGTATGTCTCACAGCGGTACTCTCCAGCTGGACCACCAGCCGTGTCATGTCTGCAAGATATCGCCTCGATCTCTCTCCCGAGGACAATGACCTGGCCGCGGACTCTCCTCTGCGTGCGATCGATCGAACATACCACACGCAGTGGTTTGAGCACTGGAATTTCACGCCCAGTGCATGGAATGAACATCCCTCTTTAGGGCGTGTTGACGATTTATGGCACCGCGAGCTGGGCATAGGCAGTGCGTAAAGCTCATCTCCATGCAGTAGCTACCTTCGGCTGACTTCTGATGTAGATCACGAATTCATCGTTCCGCGGGAGAAGGGACACGAGTATGGACTCGATCCGCGAATCAACGTCGTTATGAAAGGCGTGGAGGATAAGTACGATGGCTTTCCCGTCCAACTCGATGTCGTCCATCAGCTCCACTGCCTTGTGAGTTCCGCGTATAAGGACAACTGCAAAAGCCAGACTGATTGACTCTGTGACTTGCAGGATGCCCTTCGGCGAAAACTGTTCATGAACCGGGATTGGTACATGGAGAATTGGGAGGTCGTGTCCGAACCCGCCATGGAATTGGCGCACACATCGCACTGTTTGGATATGATCCGACAGGTCCTGACATGCCGATCCGACGTCAGTTTGATGCCTTACCGGTGGGTGAATACCTCGGGAAACCAGTACCCGGACTTCCATCGCCCTCATCAATGCCACAATTTCAAGGCTGCCCGGGACTGGTCTGCCATGCACGCCCTGCCGCATCGTATCACGCATTATCTGGACAAGGTAGATCCGCCTACGGATGCCGATTTTGCTGATCCTGATTTCTTTCGGGCTTCTACACCGTCGCCAGCGACACCCGGTGTGGAGTGAACAGTTCGCGGCACTGGAGACGATCGAGTCCACAGTTGACCGGATGACAGCAGACTCGACGGCCGTGACGAGACTCATGGCGTCAGAATCGCGGTCTGGCAAGGCCACGCTATTCGACGGGCCGCTTCGGTCATACCGTACAGGAGAATAGACCGGAAGAGCAGATAGTCTAGCGAATGCGGGCTTAAGACATCATGAATGAGCTTGTTCATTGCATACAGCGGCTGGCGCAGAGCAGTCCTCGCCATCCAGTAGATCCATCGTACGATATTCGACCTTTGAACACCGAAGTCGGTCCACGCTGATGGAACGATGCCCAATATCACCGCGGAAAACTTTGTCTGATCTAGCTTCGGCCCATTTCTTCGATGCGCAATGTGCACTCGTCGGAAAGCATAGTCTTGCCTATGCGGGACCATTCAGCATCGGCCACGTTGGTCCCGCGAGCGTGACATCCGGCGAGGTCATCTACGGTCCGTTGTAGGGTTAGGGTTAGGGTTAGGGGTTCATTGTACTTGTTTGTTTGTTTGTTTGTTTGTTCCATTTACGTCCTTTCGGAGTCCAAGACTATGTAGGACGGCCTTGCCCTAAGGGCAAGGCAGTAGATCTATTTACAATCAAATTCTTCGGTATTCTTTGACCTTAGGGGAAACCCCGTGCCTAAGGCAATAAATGCCAAAGGACTTTAAACAAATGCGAGACAAAGGAAATCAAACGAGTGTTGCTGCGGCCCAAGGCTGCAGAATTTTCGCGCCAAGCTTTTTGCAGAATTTTCAGCGGATCCTTCCGCTTCGCACGCACGCACGCTGCGAATTCGAAGGCGCAAAAGGCAGCTGTCCAACTCGCTGTCTTCTCTTGTCCTTAATATGCCTTTGTGGAACTGTATGCCGCTTCCAAACGTATACAGCTACGCAGGTTGATCGTAGAGTTGTAGATTCCACCGTTGTTCTAGCTCTTTGAAGTGCACGAGGTGCGATTTCGGTTCGGATTTCGAGGAGGTGCGCGTATAGGGCAGAGTGGACTGCTTCTTTCTTCTTCTTGTTCGTAGCGTAGAGAGCTATTCGTTCGAATCGTGCTGTTGTTCTGTTGTGGCTTGTGTTTCGAGGGGAGGTGTACCTCCAGGTCGTGTTGTTTTTGTTTTTGTAAGGGAAGAGGGATCGACGGCCTCTCCAATCCTCCGGAGGAAACTTGGCTCTACGACGACGATGTCGTCGTAGGTTCGTAGCCGGCACCACGTACAGGTGTTCCTCGTCGCCGGCCTAGGGTTAGGGTTAGGGTTAGGGGTTCATTGTACTTGTTTATATAGGCTAGTCTACCTTTGCACCTGATCTGAACTGAAGCCCCATCCAAGCCCTTGCTCCCGGCTCTTTTGGCCGTCTTCAGAGGGGAGGAAACAGACCCACGCTCCCACGTAAAGCGCCTCGCGATGCACGGCACCGCAGCTACTCCCAGCCCAACCACGTTTTACGGTGTCCTTTTCATCATCTCCCGAGTTGACCAACCGCCAAAAAGAGAGACCACCGATGGGCTTAGGGTTAGGGTTTAGGGTTAGGGTTAGGGTTAGGGGTTCATTGTACTTGTTTATATAGGCTAGTCTACCTTTGCACCTGATCTGAACTGAAGCCCCATCCAAGCCCTTGCTCCCGGCTCTTTTGGCCGTCTTCAGAGGGGAGGAAACAGACCCACGCTCCCACGTAAAGCGCCTCGCGATGCACGGCACCGCAGCTACTCCCAGCCCAACCACGTTTTACGGTGTCCTTTTCATCATCTCCCGAGTTGACCAACCGCCAAAAAGAGAGACCACCGATGGGCTAGTCCGCATCCCAACGCACAATATCGCTCCAGCAATCGCTCACCGTCCATCGTACCTTGGGTTTCCAAACCTCCCAGGTGACGGACAAGGTGTGCGTCTCCTCATCCGCCCGAAACTGTAACCCCGTCTCGTTGAGGGGGAACATCCCGCTTCAAGACCGTCCAGTGGAGCTCTGTCCTCCCTCCGTCCGGCGTATCCACTGTCGGAGACATTCGATTCCGATCGAGCCGCTTGCACACCAGTCCACAAGTGCTTCCCGAACGGTTTGGGGAGAGCCGTCTTCCCTTCGGCCAGAATTCCTCCTCCAGCGATCGTCGTCGTCCACTCCTCTCCCCCACCACGCCGTCGCCTTCGTATTCCTCCCAGCCTCCCACTGCTCTGCAGAGGTACCAGTTTTCTTCCTCCCGCTCCCCGGCTTTGAGAGGAAGCAGCCGCAGATCTAGGGTACACGCCTCACATCCACTGCTGGGCCTTCCGGATAGAGTTAATCGTCCGGTGCGGAGCCAGTCCGGGCCTCGCCAGTCGCCTACGTCTCCCACGTCGCAGCGCAGCCTTTTAACGTCCTACCGATCGGACGCCCACTTTTATCTCGAGGGAAGAGACTCCTTTTCGATAGGGTAAACGCCTAATTTATCCTCGAGGGATGATCTCCGCTTTTACGTCCCGGGTCGACGGAGCCACTTTACGTCCTACCTATCGGACGGAGCTACTTTACGTCCTACCCATCGGACAGAGCCTTTTTACGTCCTACTCATCGGACCGAGCCACTTTACGTCCTACCCATCGGACGGAGCCTTTTAACGTCCTACTCATCGGACAGAGCCTTTTAACGTCCTACTCAGGACAGTGTACACTAGGTCTGTGCCGCCGCTTCCTCCGCTTCCTCCTTCGCAGCTTCCTCCTTCGTAATCTTCGTCGAGATTCGCTCGAGGATCTCGTTGGCTCGCTCCCAGCATCCTGTATTTAGAAGGAAGTCTACCTCAGTAAACTTCGTGTTCGTAGTGCCCATTTTCTTATGCATCTTCTGCTTCGCCCGTCGTTCCTTCCTTAAGAGCCAGCTCGTCCTGTTTTCCCGGTAGCAAGTCTCGTGTCCTCGGATGAATTTGCTCGTACAGACGCAGAAACCATGGGTATGGAAGGTTCCACGCCGATACTGGAGGAAGCGCTTCTGGAAGGACCGCGGCGCCTTTAAAAAGTGATCGGCTCCTCGTAAGTCCCGCTTCAGGCGGCTTTCTTCCGGTATAATCCGGGTCAGGCTCCACTTCTTGGCCTCTTCGGCCATATCTTCCTCTCTCTCCTGGCGCAGGAACCGCTGGACAGAACGGCGGTCTTCGCTGAGGCTTCGGTCGCGAGGCCAGGACTCGGGTGTCTTGCAGTACTTCTCGTAGAGCTTGTCCTCCGTCAAGCGCCGGAAGAACGCTTTGGGTTTCCAGATCAGTAATCCCAACTTCCGCAGCGGACTTTCTTCCGGAGCGTGCTTCTTTACGACCTGAAAGCCAGTTTTTAGTGCCTTAAATCGCGAGGGTAGGGCGGAGATTCCCAGGAGATTGCGAGTAAAGTGAGGGTTAGAAGCATAACCCGAGATCCACTTCGTCAGCTTCGCAACGTCCTTGGTCGTCTCGTCCCAGAACTTAGGAGAGTCCTCGGCAAACGCCGCGAGGAGAGGCGCGCTATACTCGAACATTGGTGCGAGATACTGCCGATAGACTCGCAGGCGATGCGTGAAGCCCCAACCGTCCGCGTCGAGGGTCAGGAAGTCGCTTCGTTTCCCGGCCTGTTCGAGCCGGCTCTTAAGGTGCCTCCTCAAGTCAATCCCTCGCGCCGTCACGGGAAATCCGAGGTAGGTATATACCTCTCTCCTCGGTACCTCCGCACCAAAGAGGTAGATCGCCTCCTGCGAAGACGCCGGAGCCAGATAGGCGCATTTTTTAATGTTCAGGGCGATGCGGTTGGCGGAGGACCAGCACTCGAGGATCTGGATCAGTAGACGCACCTCGTCCAAGTCGCTAGCGAGGAGAACACCATCATCGGCGAAGAACAGCGCGCGAGGAATCGGCGGCGCCGCGGGCATCACGTCGGAAGAGCCGGCCAGGGCGAGTGTCCCAGGTCGATTCAAGTCCTCGAGCAAGCCATCGATGAAGATGTTAAACAGATAGGGCGAGAGGGGTGAGCCCTGCAGAACTCCCCTCGTCCGCGGAAACCACCGAGAAGCCGTACCATCCGAAACGACAAAGGACCAGACGTCGAAAAAGCAGAGGCTCGCAATCAGAGCTAGCATGTTCTCCGGACATCTCCGCCGGCGTAGAACGTCCGCGAGCAGTACATGATCCACAACGTCAAAGGCGGCTTGAAAATCGAGGAACACGGCGTGTGTAATCCGGCTCGATTCGAGGAGGGCGTGGACAACCGCGGCGTTCGTCACAGTGGAGTGGTGACTTCGAAATCCCGCCTGGTTGGGATGCATCCTCGCCTATGTCCTGCCATCAAAGCGCCGGAGGAGCAGGCGCTCGAAGACCTTTCGAAACATCGTCACCAGCGAGATCGGACGAACGTTGTTGGCGTCCTTCGCCGGTATCGTACCATCCTCCCGTCGGGTCTTGTCCTTGACGACCAGACAGACGACAGTTTCGTTCCAGCTCCGCGGCGTCTTACCATTCCGGAGATAGGAATTGTAGAGGGCGGCCAGGATCTGGAGGAAGCTCGTCGTCGCGAGGGTTTTCATCAGACGGATGTGTACCCCATCGTTTCCGCAGGCCTTCGTAGCATCCTGGTGGGTAAGCTCCTGCATTATCTCGTCGATCGAGAAGGAGAGCGAGGCGGATCGATCGTCGACAGGAAACATCTCCCGTACCGGGAGGGTCGCCGTCAAGACAAATCGACCAGCAAATCCCTCCGTCACCTCGTCGATTGCCGTCATCCCTCTCGCCTTCCCCGCCGGGGTCGGCACCAGCGGTGTGTTCTCGTTCGCGCGGCGCTGCGCTCTCTTATAGAGACGGACCGTCTCGAGCGTCCCGCCATCGGCGTCCGGATTCGGCTTCGCCATCGCCTTGAGACGCCAGTCCTTCTTCTTCTTGCCACGGCGGCGTAGCCGCTTTGGCTTGCGAGCAGCGTCGTCATCATCCTCGGCTCGCTTTCGCTTCGGGTCTGTTATTGCCTTTCGAGGCCCGTCGTTCTTCTCTCCACCTCCATTCTTCTTCTCTCCCTCTCGATCCTTCTTCTCTCCGCCTCCATCCTTCTTCTCTCCGTCTCCATTCTTCTTCTCTCCGCCTCTATCCTTCTTCTCTCCGTCTCCATTCTTCTTCTCTCCGCCTCCGTCACTTATATCCTCCGCCTTTCGTCTACCCGGAGGACGATTTCGACGACGCGCAGAGGCGAGTCCCAGCACGGCTTCGCTTACCTGCTGGCAGAGCGACACGATTTCCGCATTCCGCTTGTCCACATCGGCGCTCATATGGTACAGATGCCGTCGATGCCGCGCCCTTCTCTCCCAGCCATAGCAGAGCGCCTGCGCTGTATCGTCGTCGTTCAGCCGGCTTATCGCATAGCGTCGAAGTTGATACGGCACGGCTGATCCACCCAGAGTACCCGCAGTCGGGTCCAGCTGGAGGTAGAGCCAGTAGACATGGTCGGTATTCATCTTCTCCGTCGGTCGCGGTAGAGCCAGCGTCGCATGCGGCAGCGTCCGGCGGACAAAGCAGTGGTCAGTCGTCAGTTGTTTCTCGCACACGGCGTCCGCAATCGTAATCGGCTCCTGGATCGGCATCAGATGGGTCATCGCGGAGTCCTCGATCTATCGCGAGACGACCTTCCGTCTCGGAAGCGGCGACGCCTTCCCGCTCTGGAGAGACATCTTACCAAAGCGGACGTTAATATCTCCGAGAACGACATCGGAGCCGGCAACCGCCTCGAGCGTAGACCGGACCTCATCCGGCTTCCGCTTGGGGGGAAAGTAGACTCCGCTAATCGTTCCCCGGTCCGTCGGCAGGGTTATGGCGTCCGTCCCAATGATCTGCGCCTCGCCGGTGAGCTAACTTCGCGCGCGTACCGTCCCCATCACCAGAATCCCACAGCCCAAGCGACCCTTTCTCGGCACCGTATCGGGCTTCGCCGTGGTCGCAATCACGCAGTGATCCGCTCGGCGCTTCTTATGCTCGACGAACCAGGTCTCGACGATAAAGAGGTAGTCGAGGACGTCGTCGTCAATCAGCGCCGCCAGGATCGGCCACCTATCATCCCCCAAGCCCCGGATGTTAATACATCCAATCCTAGCATTCCTCCTGGTCTCGCGACCCGCGAGAGGACTCGCCTCCCCCGGATGCCTCTCGACTCTCTCTCTTAGAGGATGCTCCTCGAGTCTCTCTCTTCGAGCCTGGGCCATCCTCCCGTCCCGCCGGCTCCTCTTCCAGCCCCTGCCGTATCAGCTCGGCTTTGAACTCGTCGAAGACGCCGGCACTCTTCGCCTTCTGCCGCACCACTCGCCTTTTGAATTTGTTATCGGCTTCTCGATAGCGATCGACGAACTCGCGGACCTGATCCGCAGACGATCTCCCGGGAAGGTTTACGGAGCGGGGTTGGAGTGGTTTCCGCTTACGGTCCGCCAAAGGAGAGGTCGGTTTCGTTCGTGGCTTCGGCTCCGCAGAGAGAATCCGGAAGGTCTTCGCTTTCGGGGAGGGCGTCACCGGTTCGGCACGCGCGGCCAGGTCCGCGATCCACGGCCTCCACCGTCCCGACGAAGAGAACGGAAAGGGAGTAAGCTCCTTCGCCTTTGCGGGAGAGGGCGTGTCCGGAGAGGGCACAAGGGGAGGAGGGACGGATGCCGTAGAAAAGGGCGAGAGAAGGTCGTAGTCCTTACTAGGAAAGAGGTCGTAGGGTCGCACCTCGGGAGGAACACTCTTCCCTCCGCGCTTCTCCTCGACGGAACGGTGCGGAAGACTCTTCCTCTACTGTCTCTCCTCGATCGACTCCGCTCGCGCGTCGTTCCGGCCAGGCGGTGGGGCTCTGTTCGTGGCGGGTCTTGATTCCTTCCGGTGCTCGCTCGCGCCGTCTTTAGGTCCAGGAGGGTCCAGAGGATCTTCACTCGAGCAATAAGGAGGACCTTCGTCCGAGCGATGAGGAGGACCTTCGCCCAGGGTATACAGGAGGCGGTCAACCGATCGCTTCGTCTCCTTCGCCGCGCGGATCAGGCAGGCCTCGGCGTATTTCTGAAAGAAGGGTATCTGTACGATGGGCTTCGGTACAGGGTCGACTGGAATCGCGGCAGGGTCGGTCTCCGGGACGAGGACGGTAGGGATCGTTGAGGGGATGTCGATCGAAGGCAGCCCAGTCAAAGGGATGTCGGTAGGGAGCCTCGTAGAAGGAATGTCCGTAGACGGAATGTCCGTGGAAGGAAGATTCGTCGACGGAATCTTCGTCGAAGGGATGCTCGTAGAAGGAAGATCCGTGGAGGGAATATCCAGGAACACGTCCTCCTCACGCCGGATCGTCTTCCTTGACCGACAATCCGCGGACGCCGTCTCGATCGAAGACTCGGACTCGAGTGCTCGCTTCGCCGGCGCGGTCACCGGCTCCTCCAGTCGATCTTCAATCCAGGCAACGAGCTGGGCCGTATCCTTACCACGGTCACGAAGCTAGTCCAGGATCGTTTGCGCCACAAGCGTAAGTCTCGACCGGCCGATTTCCGCGGTGACGCTCTTAATCCACGCCTTAACAGTACGCCTTTTATTCGTACGACACTTCTTGCACTCGAAGGTGCGGTAGTATCGTCCTTCCGTGTCGGGATGTCCGGTCTTGTTCCTCAGGACGCCAAAGTGGTCGATCTCGCCGCCGCACGGGATGATGCCCTTATAGAGCTCCCAGAGGGCGTCCGCAAAGGCCGTCAGACCTTCCTGGGGCCGTACCGCGCTCGTCGACGGTTTGGATGACATCTGAGGGTCAGAGGGCAGAGAGGGCGACGCCGAGGGTAGAGGGGAGGAGGAAGCCACGAGGAACGTCGAGGGAGAGGTCGGCGAAGTAACGAGTCGGGATCGGTAGTAGGAGGCACTCGAAGGAGAGGGCAACCTAGGTAGAGAGTGCTCACGGATGGTTCGAAGTCTCCACCGTAGAGGAAAACCGAGGCCAAGAGCGTAAACGGGTGGTAGCGAGGCTCCAGAGAGGAGGGAACACATCCGGCTCTTATAGGGCCGGGGTGTGGTCGTCCTTCTCACAATCACGAGCAGGGTCAGCCTCACGATCGTCGATGGTTATCGTCGATGGCCATCCTCTCATCTCGCCGTCTACCGGGGTCCACGGCTTGATTACAATCGTCGCACTCGACGAGGTAGTGGTATAAAGGGCCACCCTCCCCTCCGTACTCACTCGTCCTGCTCGTCGTCTCTTCCTCCACTCCCCGGTCCGAGAATGGGCTGTCCCCGGCATCGTTATATCGTCCTCTCCAGGCATCGTTACATCGTCCTCATCTCGATGCCATCCCGTCCTGCTGGGCCTATATCCTCTTCATCCTCCCGTCTTCCTCTCCCTTCGCCCAGCTCGTCTCCGGTCTCGTCTGTTGCCTCACCGTCTCGCTTTCGAATCTCCTGTGTCCACGTCTTCTCCCTCCTCCTCCTCCGCCCTACTCTCGTTAATCTGTTCTCCCTCGTGCCGTTCTCGTGCCCGAGCCGTCCTCTGTAGGCCGTTGAATCCACGTTAGACTCGCCATCCGCGTATTTTTGCCAACGAGGAGCTCGACGACGTAGTGCAGTGCTCTCCCGTCGTAGTAATTCCTGCCCACATTCAGCACCACCCCCTCCTCATCGGGCACCCGGTGGAAAGCGTAACAAAGCTGCACGTAGTAGCGCTAGCGTCGCAGGCTCTTATATCGTGGGACTTCTATGTCCGTAGAGGTTTCTGCGGTGGCTGTTCTTGAGCGTCGAGCAGGAGGTGTATGCCGCTTACGTGTTCGGCTACTAGGTCAGCTCTCCGCCCATCCCAGCATTAGGCGAGAAATCCGCCTAGCGGCAAGGTGGGCTGGAAATCCGCCCATCCCGGCATTAGGCGGAAAATCCGCCCAGCGGCAAGGTAGGCTGGAAATCCACCCATCCCGGCATTGGGCGAGAAATCCGCCCAGCAGCAAGGTGGGCTGGAAATCCACCCATCCCGGCATTGGGCGAGAAATCCGCCCAGCAGCAAGGTGGGCTGGAAATCCACCCATCCCGGTATTGGGCGAGAAATCCGCCTAGCGGCAAGGTGGGCTGGAAATCCGCCCAAGGTGTGGAAGCCAAAACGGAAATTCCGACACACAGTCTAGCAGCGACACCTCAAGTTTCTCGACCTTTTTTGACACTACAACAACGATCTCAAATTGAATATAGACACATAGAAAGGAACTTCTTATACTGGAGTTACTCTCCGTGTTCTTAGAATCTTTGAAATTAGCTATGTGCGCGAGATACGAGAGGTGAAAGCAGAAAGCTATAATTCTTGGAAGTTTCCGTTTTGCTTTTAGGCGGAGGCCGCCCATCCCGGCATTAGGCGGAAAATCCGCCCAGCGGCAAGGTGGGCTGGAAATCTACCCATCCCGGCATTGGGCGAGAAATCCGCCCAGCGGCAAGGTGGGCTGGAAATCCGCCCATCCCGGCATTGGGCGAGAAATCCGCCCAGCGGCAAGGTGGGCTGGAAATCCACCCATCCCAGCATTGGGCGAGAAATCCGCCCAGCAGCAAGGTGGGCTGGAAATCCGCCCATCCCGGCATTGGGCGAGAAATCCGCCCACACCCGTAATCCGTAGCCGGCCTGCCCTAGCATCGTCTATATCGTGAGAAGGGTAGACTTCAGCCATGGCTCCGGAAAGCGATACAATCCGCGTTTAGGCGGAGGAGGTAGAGCAGTTCGCAGTGCAGGCCATAGAGGCAATCCCAGCGGAGGAGACGGCGAGGTTGTAGCAGAGAGGGAGGAGTCTCAGCGGGAAGTTCAGTAGTGCGCCAATTGGTCCCAGCGACCGGACACGGACCCTCCTTAGTCAATTGACCAAGGCGTGGGGCTCAGAGTTTGCGGTCGACCAATCAGAGGAGCCGGACGGGTCTGGAGCAGGGCTCTTTCGACAACTCGCTGGACCTCGTCTCCTTCGCGCTTCCTCTTAACCATCGAAAATCCTTCTTGAGGGTCTGCCGACCAGTCGGGGCGAACAGACGAATTCGAGGCTCGTCGTATACTTTCAGAACCCAACTTCTTAACCTCACGACGGGTTCTTTCGAAACTAATACAAGCTCCGAGTGCGGGTCATGACAAGAAGAATTGTCTGTTTTCAATCTTCGATATCGTATATATCAGATCTTCATTCGCCCGCTAGCAGATTTGGATTGCACGAAATCCACGTCGGAGTCCAGGAGATGGAGGAGTTCGGAGCGGAGGAGACGGCGAGGTCGTAGCAGAGAGGGAGGAGTCCGGGTAGGAAAGTTCAGCAGTGCGCTTCTATGTCCACGTGACTGGGCACGGACCCACCTTGGTCAATTGACCAAGACGTGGGGCTCAGAGTTTGCGGCCAGCCAATGGGCAGGGGAGGACGCAGCGGCCCTCCCGTCGCGGCCGATTCGTCCACGCGACCGGACACGGACCCACCTTGGTCAATTGACCAAGACGTGGGGCTCAGAGTTTGCGGTCGACGAATCAGAGGAGCCGGACAGGTCTGGATCGAATCTATACTTGGATAACTCGCTGGACCTCATCTCCTCTGCGCTTCCTCTTCACCATCCTCTTCCGCGGCAGTACTATGTCTTGCTCGGGTGTTGTTAGTTGTGGTCGAAACCCGAAAATCCTTCGTAAAGGGTCTGCCGGCAAGCAGTGAGCTTGTTGTATTGTATCCTTGTTGTATTGTATTGTATTATCGTATATATAGCTGTCGTGGATCCTCACCTTAAGGCTGGTGTATTGTATTGTTGTGCTGTACGGCTGGATACAATACAGCTGTATCCGGTGATGGTAGGCATGGTTTTAAGGGCTATGTTTATGGTGGTATATTAGGAGGTGGTGTTTTCAGAGGTGTATTCGGAGTCTGCGCCGGTGTTGTTGCACTGCATGAACAGAGTCTGCACCTGAGAAGTTAGCTATTAATCCACTGCTCTTGTGACCATTGTAACAACACCATTGCTATTAACATGGCCTTATCTTCAGCCTTAACACCCTCGACAGCAGGCTGGCAACTGCCACCACGCAAGGATCGCACCTCCGACGATGTTACGCTCTGTAAGAGCAGCGCTGTATTCGACAAGGCCCTTCAGCCGGACTCCTTTAAGATCAAGGGCACTGAATACACTCGTTGTGCGAACGCACACTACTATTCGACGCTATTGCTTGGTGGATAGCTCGTCGCCGTCAGTGGCCATGCCTCTTACGAATGGCACTCGACTGCCTTTTAGTCCCCCTCATAAGCGACAACCCTAAGCGCTCATTCAGCTCCGGCAGAGATATAATTGACTACCGCCGTTCACAGCTCTATGGCGACATTATCGAGGCTTATACGTTCCTTCGCAGTGCATATGGACCTCCAATTAAGACAACAAGAGCCGGAGCAACAACACTAGCATTTGACGACGACGAGGACATTGAGAAGTCTATAGATGGTCAGACAACAAGCTCATTCATAAGCGATATAACAGCCGGCTTCATAACCTTCTACACTGCTCAAGGAGACTCACAAGTAACAGTGGTGGACGATGAGGTCTGAGAGTGTTGTATACAGTGGATATCCACTGTATGTTGCCAAGATACACGTTGTATTGTATTGTCACCACCCTCATATACAATACAATCTAATACAACAAGCTCACTGCCGGCGAGTCGGGGCAGCAAGACGAATCCGACGCTCGTCGCATACTTGGAAAACCTCACTTCTGAACCTTGTGACGGTTTCTTTCGCAACAAAGACGGGCTCCGAGACCGGGCAATTACGAGAAGAACTGTCCATTAAAAATCTTCCATGTCGTATCTATAAGAGCTTGTTTTACCCTCGAGCAGACTCGGATTCAACGAAATCCGCGTCGAGGCGGACGAGACGGAGGAGTTCGCCGTGCAGGAGATAGAGGCAATTACCGCGGAGGAGGTCGTAGAAGGGAGGGAGGAGTCCGGGTGGGACAGTTCAGCGGTGCGCTTCTGGGCCCACGTAACCGGGCACGGACCCACCTTGGTCAATTGACCAAGACGTGGGGCTCAGAGTTTGCGGCCAGCCAATAGGCAGGGGAGGACGCAGCGGCCCTCCCGTCGCGGCCGATTCGTCCACGCGACCGGACACGGACCCACCTTGGTCAATTGACCAAGACGTGGGGCTCAGAGTTTGCGGTCGACGAATCAGAGGAGCCGGACAGGTCTGGATCGAATCTATACTTGGATAACTCGCTGGACCTCATCTCCTCCGCGCTTCCTCTTCACTATCCTCTTCCGCGGCAGTACTATGTCTTGCTCGGGTGTTGTTAGTTGTGGTCGAAACCCGAAAATCCTTCGTAAAGGGTCTGCCGGCAAGCAGTGAGCTTGTTGTATTGTATCCTTGTTGTATTGTATTATATTGTCGTGTATATAGCTGTCGTGGATCCTCACCTTAAGGCTAGTGTATTGTATTGTCGTGCTGTACGGCTGGATACAATACAGCTGTATCCGGTGATGGTAGGCATGGTTTTAAGGGCCATGTTTATAGTAGTGTATTCGGAGGTGGTGTTTTCAGAGGTGTATTCGGAGTCTGCGCCGGTGTTGTTGCACTGCATAAACAGAGTCTGCACCTAAGAAGTTAGCCATTAATCCACTGCTCTTGTGACTATTGTAACAACACCATTGCCATCAACATGGCCTCATCTTCAGCCTTAACACCCTCGACAGCAGGCTGGCAACTGCCACCACGCAAGGATCGCACCTCCGACTATGTTACGCTCTGTAAGAGCAGCGCTGTATTCGACAAGGCCCTTCAGCCGGACTCCTTTAAGATCAAGGGCACTAAATACACTCGTTGTGCGAACGTATACCACTATTCAACGCCATTGCTTGGTGGATGGCTCGTCGCCGTTAGTGGCCATGCCTCTTACGAATGGCACTCGACTGCCTTTTAGTCCCCCTCATGAGCGACAACCCTAAGCGCTCATTCAGCTCCGGCAGAGATATGATTGACTAC
Organism: Zymoseptoria tritici IPO323; assembly: GCF_000219625.1. Classification (NCBI taxonomy): domain Eukaryota; kingdom Fungi; phylum Ascomycota; class Dothideomycetes; order Mycosphaerellales; family Mycosphaerellaceae; genus Zymoseptoria; species Zymoseptoria tritici. The sequence goes on along the minus strand of NC_018210.1, from coordinate 7,206 downwards.
CGCCGTTCACAGCTCTATGGCGACATTATCGAGGCTTATGCGTTCCTTCGCAGTGCATATAGACCTCCAATTAAGACAACAAGAGCCGGAGCAACAACACTAGCATTTGACGACGACGAGGACATTGAGAAGTCTATAGATGGTCAGACAACAAGCTCATTCATAAGCAATACAACAGCCGGCTTCACAACCTTTTGCACTGCTCAAGGAGACTCACAAGCAACAGTGGTGGACGATGAGGTCTAAGAGTGTTGTATACAGTGGATATCCACTGTATGTTGCCAAGATACACGTTGTATTGTATTGTTACCACCCTCATATACAATACAATCCAATACAACAAGCTCACTGCCGGCAAGTCGGGGCAGCAAGACGAATCCGACGCTCGTCGCATACTTCGAAAACCTCACTTCTGAACCTTGTGACGGTTTCTTTCGCAACAAAGACAGGCTCCGAGACCGGGCAATTACGAGAAGAACTGTCCATTCAAAATCTTCCATGTCGTATCTATAAGAGCTTGTTTTACCCTTGAGCAGACTCGGATTCAACGAAATCCGCGTCGAAGCGGACGAGACGGAGGAGTTCGCCGTGCAGGAGATAGAGGCAGTTACCGCGGAGGAGGTCGTAGCAGGGAGGGAGGAGTCCGGGTGGGACAGTTCAGCGGTGCGCTTCTGGGCCCACGTGACCGGGCACGGACCCACCTTGGTCAATTGACCAAGACGTGGGGCTCAGAGTTTGCGGCCAGCCAATAGGCAGGGGAGGACGCAGCGGCCCTCCCGTCGCGGCCGATTCGTCCACGCGACCGGACACGGACCCACCTTGGTCAATTGACCAAGACGTGGGGCTCAGAGTTTGCGGTCGACGAATCAGAGGAGCCGGACAGGTCTAGATCGAATCTATACTTGGATAACTCACTGGACCTCATCTCCTCCGCGCTTCCTCTCAACCATCCTGTCCCTCCGTAGCCCTTCCGCCTACGTCCTCGTCGTTCAGAAAGGTCGAAAACGACGAACCCCAGTCGACGTCGGTCACCGCATCGCTGGGCTGCGACAGGACACTCGGATCGCACGTCCGCGGCCCGCCGTCCTCGCTGCCCGAGAATTCAAACTGCTGTATTGGCGACAGCTCGCGATACCCGCGCATCTCGAGCCGCAGGTTCGCCACGTACGGTTTCGCGGCGGTTCGCGCGCGGTCGTAGTACCTCCACCTCTGGAGTCGCTCGGCCGTCGGCGCAATCTCCGGCCGCACTCGACGGATGAGATGGACCCAGGCGACAAAGACGGGAAGCGGGATGGTGTGCTGGATGTAGGACAGATCCCTCCCGAGGTCGATAAGGAGCAGGGCGTCAAGGTTTAGAACCCTCACGAACCTCCTCCAGCGCCTCCCCACCTTGATCGCACGCTCAAAGGCGTTCCATTCCGTCCCCAGGCCCTCCTGCACTACGTCCTCTTTCGTAAAGCCGGCGGGGAGTCTGTTGGTCCAGTCCGGACGCATCTCCCGGAAGAGGGCCCCCCTCGCGGAGGGCGTTTTGTCCAGAAGTACCATCGCCGTCGTCTGCGACGATCCTCGCGGCGGGAGCTTCTTGTAGAGGTCCAGCTGGTCCGCCAGGCGCACCGTCGCGCGGCGAAACTCAAAGTTCGACCGCCAGATCCCCACCTCGCAATCCACGGCCGTACGGTACTCCCGATATGCCGCAGCGACCACCTCCCGCCTCTCCTCCTGCCTCTCGTCCTCGACGAACGCCGTCTCCCCCTCGTCCCTGTCCCGCCGGCATAGGTCTCGACTCTGTTGCAAAAAGCCTCGCCACTCGTCGATCACGGTCGTTCCCATGGTCCTACGAGCGATGGCGAGGCATTTCTCGAAGTGCTTCCAGAGACCCAGGTCGACCTCTCGTGTTTTCCGCAGGCTTTGCGCGCTCACGTGATGGTCCTCGGCGCTGCCGGCGTTGTCGGCGACGTCCTGAACAAAGTCACACCAGAGGCGGTAATCCGGGTGGGTGGGGGAAATGCCTCCCACTCCCTCCACACCAGACACGGCGCCCGCCGCCGCAGGATGCTAGCGGAGCTGCAGGAGGCCCTCCGCACATCGGGCCTCAGCGCCGGCTTCGGATAGTTAGCAGCGGACGGTGCAGGGCGGAGGGTTTCAACGTACCACAGGGCGGCTGGCGAGTATCTTCCCAAGAATCCGGCGTCCCTCCAGTGCTTACAGGAGGATCTAGTCCTCCTCCATCGCTTCCAGGAGGGTCTGGTCTTTCCCCAGTGTTCTCCGGAACATCCGACGTCCCTCCAGTGCTTACAGGAGGATCTGGTCCTCCTCCATCGCTTCCAGGAGGGTCTGGTCTTTCCCTAGTATTCTCCGGAACATCCGACGTCCCTCCAGTGCTTACAGGAGGATCTGGTCCTCCTCCATCGCTTCCAGGAGGGTCTAGTCTTTCCCCAGTGTTCTCCGGAACATCCGACGTCCCTCTAGTACTTCCGGGAGGATCTAGCCCTCCTCCATCGCCTCCAGGAGGGTCTAACCCTGCTCTGTCGCTTCCAGGTAGGTCTGGCCCTCCTCTAGCGTTCTCGGGAGGATCTGACCCTTCTCTGTCGCTTCCAGGTAGGTCTAGCCCTCCTCCAGCGTTCTCGGGAGGATCTAACCCTTCTCTATCGCTTCCAGGTGGGTCTGGCCCTCCTCTAGCGTTCTCCAGTCCGCTATTCCCCTCCGGATCCGCAGGGTCCTGCTCTCTCGCTTCCGCCGCTGCTCCTGGTTCTCGACCTGTTATCTCGTCTACAGTCTCACGGGAAATGGTCGATCTTAGGGTCCCCTTGCCAGACTTGCGCTTCTGTAGCAGTTAGTCCTTCAGTACCTTGAGCTGCATCGGCCTCTGCTTCGGATACCTTTTTGGGCGACAGAATGAGGAGGCGGCCCTCACCTTGGCGACCACGATCTCCTCGGGCTCCCCGTTGCCGTCGTCGCTGCCGTTGTCGACGGCGTCTTCGTCGGCGTCGCTTTCCACTACCTGCCGCGGCGAAATGGGCTTCCGACGCTTCTTCAACAGCTGCTCGTCTTCCGGCTCGTTTTCTTCCCCGTCGCTCTCCGCCGGCTGGTCTTCCTCCACCCCGTCTTCCACAGTAGGTTTGGAGTACTTCTCTCGACGAGGAGAGCGTCGAAGGGGTGACGTCGCTAGGCAGCTCCGTGCGCGGCAGTCGTCCCGCTTTCGCTTTCTTCCCGACGTAGGAGCTGTCTCCTCACCACCCGCTCTGCCCAGTGCCGGCTGCGCAGAGGAGGGATACTCCGTATACGCCGGCGGAGGCGAGGAGGTCGCGCGTAGGCGTTGTTGTCCCCGCCTTTCCGCTCCTACTACCGACGAGATCCGTCGGCAGGCCTTCTCTTCGAAATATCGCGACATGCGCTGGCGGACCTCCTTGTTCACACGAGTCTCTATCTCTTTCTCCGTATGCGGCCTTAGTCGCTCCTTAGCCTGAGCCTCGGAGACGGCAAACAGTTCCCGAAGGCGTTGGGATCCTCGAGAGAGACAGCAGACCTCACGGCGGTCCTGGGCCTCGTCAGCGCGAACGATAACGAAGTCGTTCGCATTGCCGGCTCGCTGTTCGGTCGCCCGGAAGAGCGCGTCCAGGATGTCCAAGGGAATTCGCACTACTCCGTCTACTTCGTCGAGCATCGTTGGCAAGCAGGCGGTTGGGAAGGTTACGGGAGGAGGCGACTACGACAGATAGGACTGCGGAGAATTCGATTAGGGAGGAGGCGATTGCGGTAGATGCAACTGCGCTGCGATTGCAACAGATGCGACTGCGGAGGATTCGAGGAGGAAGGAGGCGATTACGCTAGATGCGACTGCGCTGCGATTGCGACAGATGCAACTGCGGAGGATTTAAGGAGGAAGGAGGCGATCGCGCTAGATGCGACTGCGCTACGATTGCGACAGATGCAACAGCGGAGGATTCGAGGAGGGAGGAGGCGATCGCGCTAGATGCGACTGCGCTGCGATTGCGACAACAAAGGCTCTTCGGAGGATCGGGTTGATCAAGGCGGCTACAATGCGAGAGAAGAGGTAAGGAGGAAGAAGGCTGCAGGGAGGAGAATTGCGATTCGGTTCGTAACTCGTCAGAAACAGAATGGTTACGGAGAAGAGAACTCCGAGGAGGAAGATTACGAAGAGGAGGAGAGAGTGCACGGCACAGGCAACGACGGCGTAAACTCGCAGGGATCATCCCTCTCCGCTGGGTTCGGCAGAAACCCTAAGCCAGGCCCAGGGTAGGGTAACAAAGCCTAACCGGACACGGTTCCTGGAGGTGCCTCAGTTCTCTCAGGCACGGATAACCCTCCGTGCTGTCCAGCCCTCCACTTCGAAAGCTACGCCCCCAGCGGCGAGAACCGCCGTAGAGAACCATCCGCGAGAGCAAGGACTTTTGAGCCGCCCTCTCCGAGCATACGAAAGAGCGAGGGACGCCAAACCCCGAATACGAGAGGCCTGGGCCCAGCGCGATGCCGTGGCCGGACAAGGAACAGTAGGAGGACCTCAAGCGTTCGTAACAACACTTAAGCGAAGACTCGGGTCACATGCCACCGCCCTCAAGTAGGCGTGCGTAAGTAATCTCGAATATAATCCGTCTCACTTCCACTGTTTGAATTTGACAGCGCTGACACATGCCATTCGCGATGGCGGCCATTACGGGCATTAAGGTGTAGGCGCGGTCAAAAGTTAATAGCTGGAACATCCTTGGTCGCACTTCAAAGCTTCTAGACCACACTTCATTAACCACCTCACGAAGCAACGTTTTACCGGCAAGTTGCGCGCATTCCTTTTTACCTCTACGGATATTCGTTTTACGGATATCTTGGTCTGCTATTTCTTCTTTGCTTCGGCAGATTATTACACTGCGTGCACGGCTTGCAAGGTGAATAGTTGGTGCATTCACTCTTGGACTTCACTTGCAGCTCTAGCACTCGCATTGTGCGATTTGGCACACTTACCGCGGACGGACTGCTTCGAGCAACGAAAAGAACATGGCGCCTTTGTAGCGAGACAGCGGCATTCTCAACCCCATCACTACCTCGCACACGACGGCATTAAGCAGCACGGCAACCATGAAGAGACGGATCAGCGTCGACACGATTGTCATTAAGGATGACGAGGACAACATTGTAGTAGGACCTACTTCGAGGCCTTCTAAGAAGCCGCGGCTTCGGAATGGACAATTGCAGATGGACATTTTGCGCGCTAGAGCTTCCCTAAGCAATGCGATTGTGATCAGTCCTGCGGCTTCTGAGCAGGACCGAGGCGAGTCGAAACAACAAGAAGAAGATGGAGTGCAGAGAGCGGTTCAGTATAAGATGGAATCGGGCGAGGAGCAGACGAGCCAAACGGTCGGAGATCGGGAAGTTGAGGACCAGGGCCCACTGCGCACGCCCAGACAACGAAGGCTCAGGACTACACTCACTCCTCCAGCGACCGAAACAGAACCAGGGGACGAGCCTGCTGCTAGAGCAGAGCCTGGGGCCACAGCTCGTTCCGGGAAACGACGGCAGCTTCGCTACTTAAGCCACATCTCCATTGCAGGACCAGCATTTCCGAGAAGCGCTTACCACGGATACAAACCTCCTTTGCAACCTGTGAACGAGGTCGAAGCAAGCCTAGACTTGAGTGCAGGCTTCTTCGCAGCTGCGAAGTCTGCTAGCACCGAAACTCCGGAATGTGCTACTTTCAAACTCGATCAATTCTCGGTATACATAGCGGACGGACGACGCGCATCGGACCTCGTCACTCTTGAGAAACTGCGGCAATCAAACTATGCAGAGTTCTGTTTCGATGGCATTCTGTCGGCAGGCAACGAAAAGCGCTACGTGCAGGGCATACGGTTCGAGATCTTGGCTATCAGTGGGTATGGCGACCTGGACTTCACAGATTTTGCCGGTAGCATCTGCATTCAATCGAAGCTGCAGTCGAAAGCGTCCGCTCTGTTTGGTCATTGGTACGAGCTGGGAACGCCTGCACCGGAATATCGTCGATTCTACGAGCCGTTCCTTTGGCTAGCACGGTTCGGGAAGCACTTCGTCGACTACCTCCTCAGCAACCAGCAGGTCACCCTTGGACATTTCCGCAGACGATTTTACCAATGGCTGACTGGACTCTACGGCGATGACACTGGCTTCAACCAATGGCTAGCTGAATGCAAACTTAAAGACTTCCGCACGACCATTGCCGCAAATGTCGGCTTCCTTTGGAAAGAATGCTGGGATATCGATGACAAAGAGTCTGGATTGTGCCGACAACCGATCTGGGGTGAAGTCGATCCCTATAATCTTACAGCTATCCTAGCGCAGCCAAACAAGGAGTTGCGAACGATCGTCACGCCTTTTGTCTACGAGTGCTTTCGACATATGTACTTCGGTGACCAGCTGGAAGAGCGGACGATCACGGACCGAAATGTGCTAAAGAAGTCGGATGAGCTGAAAGCAAGGCTCAGACTGACGCCGCGACGAGCATCTCCGAGTGCACCGCCAATGCAAACCTTAACGCCTAGGAGTATGAGCCGAAGCGAATCTCAAGAGGGGAACAAAGCAGTTATGGTGAACACAGGGGATGTCGTATGCGTCGCGCCGGATGTCAGTACCAAATGGGGGATCAAAGCGCACGCATGGTATGCCTATGTTCAGAACGTGCACACTTGCAAAGATCGTACTTCGCTCGATGTTCTCTGGCTGTACGAGCTAAAGGACACTACACTTGGCAAAGCCTATTACCCTTTTGCGAATGAGCTCTTCTTGTCCGACAACTGCAGCTGCGGCACATCGGCTCTCGACCTGGATTGCGTCTTGGATAAGGCAGACGTATGTTGGTATGCCAAGGATCCATATCAGCAGGGAGGACACTTCGTGCGCCAGAAGTTCCGCACAGTTCACGAGCAAGACACATACGACTTCGTTGCAATTCAAGCAAGCGACTTCAGGTGCCAGTGCAAGCATGACGTTCCTATATTCGACGAGTGCCGGAGCAAATATGCAATTGGTGACACCGTCCTCGTCCGCGAATGGAATGACGAGGGTGAGGGTGAGGGTGAGGGTGAGGGTTAGGGTTAGGGGTTAGGGTTAGGGTTAGGGTTAGGGTTAGGGTTAGGGTTAGGGTTAGGGTTAGGGTTAGGGTTAGGGTTAGGGTTAGGGTTAGGGTTAGGGTTAGGGTTAGGGTTAGGGTTAGGGTTAGGG